>NC_053040.3:193681647-194983313 GCF_002575655.3 Aegilops tauschii subsp. strangulata | reverse complement strand
TCCTCAGAGGAGGATTCAGAGACAGATGACCAGTCCTATATCTCACCTGAGGTGTATGCTCTAAGTTGCAATGTTTATATTTCTCATAACATGCATATGGTGTCTTTCATTGCTTAGTTTAGACATCATATGCACAATATTGAATTCCATCTGCTTAGTTTAGAGATCATACATGCGAGTGCCAGCTTCTTAGTATATGAATCAATTATGTCAATTATATCATGCCATCTTGTATACTTAGACAACATTTATGTGAATTATTTCATCCCAACCTATATTAGAAAGACATCATATAGTTTTGTCATGTCATCCTGTTTAGATACTCATCATATGTTGAATTATGCCATTATATCCTGTTAAGTTATCCATCATATATCTGAAACTGTGTCATGCTACCCTGTTTAGTTAGGCATCATATATGTGAAATTGTGTCATGCTGTCCTATTTGGTTAGACAACATATATGTGAATTACCACATATGTCTATCATACAATGTCTGTATGTTCAATTTCTTTTCTTGTTCAGCCATTTGAATTGGAAGGGGTGATGGCGGTATCTAAGGGACCAAAAACCCGTTCTTCACAAAAGACAGTGCTACCCGTCGATGCAGATAGAACCATGGTTGTACTGGCCCACAAACTAGCCCCACCACACATAATTGAGACTCTTCCAGATTGCACACTTACACCATTGGGTAGAGAACCAGCTACAACCCATCTAACCCCAACCCCAGTGGATAGTAACCCACCAGAGAGTACCCCCACACAAGCAGTTTGTAAAGCAACTGCAGTGCCCAAAGCATGAAGACCACCACAGTGAACCCAAACTCCATGTTTAAAGCAGAAGAGCAACTGTTCTTAGGTTAGATTCCGTAGCTATGGTCCATACTCCTTTGTTGTTTCATCACTGTATTTACTCATACCAACTACTTTAGAATTTGAAGGATCCAATTGAAACTCCAATGGTGCAACAGGTATGTTTTAAACCTATTTGTTTAACTGGATTGATGTTCTAACTTCCTGCTCTATGTTGATTTCACTTTCAGTTGTATAAACAGTTATGTTCTCATGTGATGCACATTACAAGTTTTGCCAATGTTGTGTAGTTTCTCACACTTATATTCTGTCTATGCTGCTGTGTCTTAAAAATATATGAGTTGAACTATGTATCTATGTTGATTTGGCAACATAAGCTAGAATGATATGGATAATACAGTGAACATTGTACATAGATATATGTTTGTTTCATAATGTTGTCCTGTCCACCTTACTACTGAACCGGTTTACCAAAATGAGCTTCGTATACTGCATGCTAAACCTGTGATGTGTCTGCTTCTTTCTCTTGTAGTATGCGAATAGAATATTGCAGAAGAGCACCCCACTATGAAATGGTAGAGAAAGTAATGCAAATAAAGTTCAAGATAGTGAGACAGTCCTGTTGGTCTCCAAGAAAGGTGATAAAAACGATCTTGTAGACAGTGAGAAAACCCCACAGTCCTGCGTTGATGTAGTGTTCGAGTTACTGGCCAGTACCGCTCGCACAAGCTCTTCAAACTCGCTGCCTGAATCACTTTGGCTTCTTCAGTCTTAGCTACAAGAAGAAAGGCACCAGCCAACTGTGCTGCGACAAGAAGCCGAAGGACTGAGGAAGTCCCTGCAGAATTCAGATGCATACTTTCTTGTGCAACAGCAAGCGCTGGAGGATTTAAGCGCCAAACAAGAGAAAGTTAATAAGCTTGCTAAGCATCTTGCCAGCATTATGGGTACCCAGGATATTGTTTCTTGAGCTCTTCTGAAGAAGTTTCAGTTCTGGTCTTGTTTTGCTGCGGCATTTATTTGCACTGGTGACCAACTTTGACAACCATTATATATGATATGCTGCTTTGTTCCCTATATTTGCACTGATGGCGAACTTTGGTGCCCAGTGGATGTAATATCTGTAATAGCCATGATAGCTTAGCGTAAGTTGCTTGCTTATCTATTTCCTTGTTGTCTTGTTTATTTGTTTGCTTGTAGTCAGTGCAGTTCTTTTTCCGCGGTTTTCTAGTGGCGGCAATAACCTATTTTTTAAAACTAGGCCACAATAACCATGCGCTGAATATTTACTATAGTTACCATGGGCCTCCTACGGGCCGTAGAAACAATGGGCCTTCTAAGGGCTGTAGAAACAATGGGCCTTCTATGGGCAGTAGCATCAATGGGCCTTCTACGGGTCGTATGATCGATCGGCCAAATATGGGCCAACAACGGACCGCATTATCGGCCTTGAACGGGCTAGAGTTGGAAACGTCCGTTCATGGCCCTACCATAACGGGCCGTCGTTAATCGGCCATATTTGATGACGCTATGAAAACGGCCGAACGGATTAACGGGCCACAAATGGGCCGACTGTAACCACGGGCTGAATTTGGCCCACAATTAGAAAAGGCCAGTAACAGGCTGTAAGTAACCGAATGCTGGAAGTGACCCCAGTAACAAATGGGCCCTGAGAAGGCCGAAAGATAACATGGGCTTGAAAGGGCCCAATGGAATAATGGGCCGTTAATGGGTATAAAGCGATATACTGTTCATTACGGGCCAGTTTCACCACGGGCCGTTAATGGGCCAAGAGTTACAAAGTGCCTCATATGGGCCGAAAGACGTCATGGGCCACACATGGGTCGGAAGTTACAATGGGCTGGAATCATATTGGACAGCCCAGATGACGCTACTGGGCCTAATTCAGATAGGCCGTAACGGGCCCTGGGTTAGCAGGCTGTAAATGGGCTATGTGAGAACAGGCCGTTAACTTGCTTTCCGTGGGCCGGCCCGCTATGTTTTGACCAAGTCAAACCGGACGGCCTTTTCACCGGAATTGGCCTTTGTTGGGCCATGTCACGTGTCGACGTATCATAGGTGCCACCTGTCCAATGAGTGGATGACATCTGTCCCAACGGTGAGCCGACACGTGTTTCCTCCGGCCAATGAGAATTTTACACATGGAAAATCCCCATTGGTCCGGGCTGTCAACGGGTTATCGGATCCAAAACCGGACCCAATAGCTTAATGGCGACCCGTTACGATGGATGCCACGTGTCGGTCACCCTTGACGAAAGCAATTCTATGACGCGCGATTTATCGTCATGGAAGTGGACACTTCTGTGATGATAATTTTGGTAATGTCATGAACACTTCTACACAGCACAAGTATGCCTATCTTGATTCTGTCATAAAATCGTCATGGATGTACATGCATGACAGAAAACGTGACCTACTGTGACAAACACGTATCATCACGGAAGTGTATTTTTTTAGTGAAGTGAAGCACATAGAGTATTCCAATAAATCACGATTCATGCGTGTCTCTCTGAAAAGGTGTGTACAGCAAGGATGATTGTGGCAAACTAAAAAGCAAAGACTCAAATCATACTAGACGCTCTAAGCAAAACACATATCACGTGGTGAATAAAAATATAGCATCAAGTAAAGTTACCGATAGACGAAGACGAAAGAGGGGATGCCTTCCTGGGGCATCCCCAAGTTTAGGCTCTTGGTATCCTTGAATATTACCTTGGGGTGCCTTGGGCAACACCAAGCTTAGGCTCCTGCCACTCGTTATTCCATAGTCCATCAAATCCTTACCCAAAACTTGAGAACTTCACTACACAAAACTCAACAGAAAATCTCGTAAGCTCCGTTAGTATAAGAAAATAAATCACCACTTTTGGTAGTGTTGTGAACTCATTCTTTCTTTATATTGGTGTAATATCTACTGTATTCCAACTTTTCCATGGTTCGTACCCCCCGATACTAGCCATAGATGCATCAAAATAAGCAAACAACACGTGAAAAACAGAATCTGTCAAAAACAGAACAACCTGTAGTAATCTAGATAGTTCGCATACTTTTGTAACTCCAAAAATCCTGAAATATTAGGACGTCCTATGCAATTTGTATATTAATCTACTGTACAAAATTTAGGATTTTATCACGCTCCTGTGATTTTTAACAATTCTAGGACTAAACGTAAAAGTTTCTGTTTTTTCAACAAGATCAAATCAACTATTACCGTAAGCTATCCCAAAGGTCTTACTTGGAACAAACACTAATTAAACACAAAACCACATCTAACCAGAGGCTAGATGAATTATTCAAAGCAAAGCAGAACCTAAAAAGCAAAAACAAAAAATAAAGCTGGGTTGCCTCCCAACAAGCGCTATTGTTTAACGCCCTTAGCTAGGCATAAAACATGAATAGATCTAGGTATTATAATCTTTGACTTTTATCCTTTTAATGGAATTATGCTCGAATCCGGGAGGTTCCTTGCGTTTCCTTTCATATTCGGAAATTTCTAGATCTAAAGTATGCAACCGCTTATTGCAAAGAGTGATCATCATATTCATGCGGTGAAGGTTTCCACTAACATTTTGAGAGGTTCAAGAGACTTTTGCAAAATTTTCGTTACTTTGCAAAGTTTCTCAAAGACTTGGGTCCCTTCTTGAGTATGATGTAGTCCCTTTTGTGGGGGTAGTATTCCTACTATTCCCTCTATAATCTCATATGCAATGCTAGGATCAATTTCAATAAAATTCCCTTTTGCAATGAAATCCAAGAGTTGTCTATGGGACATGTTCAGCCCAACATAAAAATTATGAAGTGAAATCTTGAAATCTCCCTCTATAGTGGAATTACGATAGGAGTCTATCATCCTATACCAAGCATCTTTTAAATTTTCTCCTTGTATTTGTTTGAAGTGAAGAACTTCCAAGTCAGGAGACAAAGGAAGAGAAAAAGGACTAGCCATAGGAGCTAAGTGGGCGATTAAACACACGAAAGCGAACAAAGAAAGCGAACGGAAGAGGGTCAAAGAAAAGGAAAATCTTTTCGAAAATCATTTTAGAAGTGGGGGAGAGGAAAATGAGAGGCGAATGGCGAATAATGTAATGCGAGGGATGAGAGTTTATGATGGGTACTTGGTATGTCTTGACTTGGCGTAGATCTCCCTGGCAACGGCGCCAGAAATTCTTCCTGCTACCTGTTGAGCTTGCGTTGGTTTTTCCCTTGAAGAGGAAAGGGTGATGCAGCAAAGTAGACTAAGTATTTCCATTAGCTCTTGAGAACCAAGGTATCAATCCAGTAGGAGACAACGCGCAAGCCACCGAATGCCTACAAAAACAAACACCAACTTGCACCCAACGCGACAAAGGGGTTGTCAATCCCTTCACGATTATTTGCAAAGTGAGATCTGATAGAGATGGATAAATGGTAAAGTAATATTTTTGGGACGGAAAGTAAAAGGTTAAAAAGTAAGTAAATAGGAAACTAAAACTATAGATCGGAAACGTATAAGATGGAAAATAGACCCGGGGGCCATAGGTTTCACTAGAGGCTTCTCTCAAGATAGAAATTATCACGATGGGTGAACAAATTACGGCCAAGCAGTTGATAGAAAAGCGCAAAGTTATGACGATATCTAAGGCAATGATCATGAATATAGGCATCACATCCGTGTCAAGTAGATCGAAACGATTCTGCATCTACTACTATAACTCCACACATCGAACGACTCCTGCCTGCATCTAGAGTATTAAGTTCATGAGAACAGAGTAACGCATTAAGTAAGATGACATGATGTAGCAGGATTAACTCAAGCAATATGATGAAAACCCCATCTTGTTATCCTCGATGGGAATAATACAATACATGTCGGTTCCCCTTCTGTCACTAGGATCGAGCACAACAAGATTGAACCCAAAGCTAAGCACTTCTCCCGTTGCAAGAAAAACCAATCTAGTTGGCCAAACCAAATAGATAGTTCGAAGAGACTCGCAAAGATATCAAATCATGCATATAAGAATTCAGAGAAGATTCAAATAATATTCATAGATAAGCTGATCATAATCCACAATTCATCAGATCTCGGCAAACAAACCGCAAAAGACTATTACATCGAATAGATCTCCAAGAACATCGAGGAGAACATGGTATTGAGAATCAAAGAGAGAGAAGAAGCCATCTAGCTACTAGCTATGGACCCATAGGTCTATGGTAAGCTACTCACGCTTCATTGGAGAGGCAATGGTGTTGATGTACAAGCCCTCCATGATCGATTCCGCTCCGACAAAACGCCGGAAACGGCCCCTAGATGGGATCTTAGGGGTACAGAAGGTTGCGGCGGTGGAAAAGTGGTTTCGTGGCTCTCCTGGTAGGTTTTGGTATGTTTGAGAATATATAGGTGGAGTCATGATGGGCCCACAAGGGTGGGGGCACGCCCTACCCCCTGGGCGCGCCTCCCGACCTTGTGGCCGCGTCGTGGCTTTCCTGACGTGCACTCCAAGAACTCTGGATGTCTTCTGGTCCAAGAAAAATCATCGTGAAAGTTTCATTCCGTTTGGACTCCATTTGGTATTCCTTTTCTATGAAACGCTAAAACAAGGAAAAAACAGGAACTGGCACTGGGCTCTTGGTTAATAGGTTAGTCCCAAAAATCATACAAAATAGCATATTAATGCATATAAAACATCCAAAACAGATAATATAATAGCATGGAACAATAAAAAATTATAGATACGTTGGAGACGTATCAGTGAGTTGACGAGATGCATGATAGCAGTCCACCGCACAGGTAGACCGAGAGGAGGAGGCATGCGCATGTTTGCTATGGAGGGTCACCTGGGGCATGCTAGTAGATGTGTGGTATGACAATAGGCATGCTAGCAGTCCGCTGCGCTGGCTCACCGGGAGGCTAGCCAGCCCTTTGACCGCTGCCCTGTGCCACCCTTACGTGCACTCAAAGAACTCTGGATGTCTTCTGGTCCAATAAAAATCATCGTGAAAGTTTCATTCCGTTTGGACTCCATTTGGTAATCCTTTTCTGCAAAACTCTAAAACAAGGGAAAAACAAGAACTGCCACTGGGCTCTAGGTTAATAGGTTAGTCCAAAAAATCATATAAAATAGCATATTAATGCATATAAAACATCCAAAACAGATAATATAATAGCATGGAACAGTAAAAAATTATAGATACGTTGGAGACGTATCAGTGAGTTCACAAGATGCATGATAGCAGTCCGCCGTGCCGGCAGACCAGGAGGAGGAGGCATGCGCGTGTTCGCTATGGAGGGTCACCTGGGGCGTGCTAATAGATGTGTGACATGACAGTAGGCATGCCAGCAGTCCGCTGTGCTGGCTCACTGGGAGGCTAGCCACCCTTTGACCGCCGCCCTGTGGCACCCTGGCTCAGAGCAACCGGTTTGCCTTCCATTGTCAGCCCAGAGATCCTGTCTTCTGGCAACACACAATAGATTGGTACAGAAATACAACCGCTTTATTGGTACTAGCAAAACATAGAGTTTGATATTACATCAAGTAGCGAGGCCAAGCGGCACACTCGGTGCTGCTGAACATATGTACATTATTTAGTAGACATGAGCAGGGGCCTCGACATCACGATAAGACTACGTGGCAGCGGAAGATGATGTAGAAAGACTCCCTCTCACAGGGACACTGATGTGGACACGATCGAGACTACGATGCGGTATGCAACTCCAACTCTGTTATGATTTCTCCTCAAACTGGCATGACATGCCAGGTCAGTACATTGAATGTACTTGCAAGCTCACACAAACAAAGCAACAATGGCAAACAACAACAATGATATTGAAGCAGGTTAATGGAGGAATTAAACATGCTTTTCATGAAGTGATTGTGCTCATAACAGGGCCTTTCAGACCCGCTTACCATCTCGGTTACCTCGTAACCATGAAACTCATCATATCATGGTGATCACTTCCGGATCACAAATGAAACCATCTCGGCGGTCTCAACAACTTCACCAACATAACCACTGCCACAAGTATTCACTTAGTATGCAAGTTTTAATATTTTTGTTGATCCATGGTGTGACCTACTACGAACTTGTGTCATATCCAAGGACGCGGCTATCGATAGATTATACACACTCTGCAGAGGTTAGTACACTGTACCCACACAACGGAACCCATGGACTCGGACTCCCATTCGGGTGGACCAAAGGTGTTCCAACAGAACCAATCTATTGCCATGACACTGTCCCAGCCACTCTGACCAACTCCCTTTTGTTGAATTTGCTTATGATCCCACATGTAATTATTATGAGAGAGGAAAATATGATTGTAGAAATTTTCATGTTACTAAATTACCTCTCGTTATGTTGAGATTGCTATTGTTTCTTTCCGCTTCCTTGCATCTGCTAGTTTTTGCTTGCCTTGATAATTTGTTTGCCTATAAGATGCCTATGAATAGGAAGTATGTTAGACTTATATGTGTTTGTCACGTGTTTTATGATGCTCTCTTTGTGCTTCAATGCTTGTCTTTCACGTGAGCATCATTAAAATCATATATGCCTAGCTATAGGGGCGTTAAACGATAGCGCTTGTTGGGAGGCAACCCAATTTTATTTTAGTTTTTTGCTTTTCGGTTCCGTTTAGGAATAAATAATCCATATAGCTTCTTTTTAGATGTGGTTTTGTGTTTTAATTAGTGTTTGTGCCAAGTAGAACCTTTGGGAAGACTTGGGGAAAGTCTTTGCAATCTTGCTGTAAAAAACAGAAACTTTAGCGCTCACGAGATTAACGTCAACTTTTTACTGGAGAGTGCTATTTGGTTTATTATTTTTTAAGATGATTAATAGATGAATTACTCACGTCCAGCAATTTATTTTATAATTTTGGAGTTCCAAAAGTTTGCGTTAGTTACAGATTACTACAGACTGTTCTGTTTTTGACAGATTCTGTTTTTCGCGTGTTGTTTGCTTATTTTAATGAATCTATGGCTAGTAATAGAGTTTATGAACCATATAAAAGTTGGAATACAGTAGGTTTAACACCAATATAAATAAAGAATGAGTTCACTACAGTACCTTGAAGTGGTGTTTTGTTTCCTTTTGCTAACGGAACTCACGAGATTTTCTGTTAAGTTTTGTGTTGTGAAGTTTTCATGTTTTGAGTAATGATTTGATGGATTATGGAACAACGATTGGCAAGAGCCTAAGCTTGGGGATGCCTAAGGCACCCCAAGGTAAAATTCAAGGACAACCAAAAGCTAAGCTTGGGGATGCCTCGGAAGGCATCCCCTCTTTCGTCTTCGTCTATCGGTAAATTTACTTGGGGCTATATTTTTATTCACCACATGATATGTGTTTTGCTTGGAGCGTCTTGTATGATTTGAGTCTTTGATTTTTAGTTTATCACAATCATCCTCGCTGTACACAACTTTTGAGAGAGACACACATGATTCGGAATTTGTTAGAATACTCTATGTGCTTCACTTATATCTTTTGAGCTATATAGTTTTTGCTCTAGTGCTTCACTTATATCTTTTAGAGCACGGTGGTGGTTTTATTTTATAGAAATTATTGATCTCTCATGCTTCACTTATATTATTTTGAGAGTCTTAAACAGTATGGTAATTTGCTTTAATTGTGAAATTAATCCGAATATGATAGGCATCCAAGATGAGCATAATAAAAACTTCCATATTGAGTTCATTGAATATCATGAAAAGTTTGATACTTGATAAGTGTTTTGAGATATAAAGGTGGTAATATTAGAGTGTGCTAGTTGAGTAATTGTGAAATTGAAAAATACTTGTGTTAAGGTTGGCAAGTCCCGTAGCATGCACGTATGGTAAAAGTTGTGTGACTATTTTGACACATAAGGTGTTCTTTTATTGCTTTCCTTATGAGTGGCGGTCGGGGACGAGCGATGGTCTTTTCCTACCAATCTATCCCTCTAGGGGCATGCGTAGTAGTACTTTGCTTCGAGGGCTAATATGCTTTTGCAATAAGTATATGAGTTCTATATGACTAATGTGAGTTCATGGATTATACGCACTCTCAAACCTTCTACAATTTTCTAGCCTCTACGGTACCGTGCATTGCCGTTTCTCACCTTGAGAGTTGGTGCAAACTTCGCCGGTGCATCCCAACCCCGTGATATTATACGCTCTATCACACATAAACCTCCTTATATCTTCCTCAAAACAGCCACCATACCTGCCTATCATGGCATTTCCATAGCCATCCTGAGATATATTGCCATGCAACTTTCCACCATTCTGTTTAATATGACACGCTCCATCATTGTCATCTTGCTTTGCAAGATCATGTAGTTGACATCGTATTTGTGGCAAAGCCACCATTCATAATTTTTTCATACATGTCACTTTTGAAACATTGCATATCCCGGTACACCGCCGGAGGCATTCACATAGAGTCATATTTTTGTTCTAAGTGTTGAGTTGTAAGTAATAAAAGTGTGATGATCATCATTATTAGAGCATTGTCCCATGTGAGGAAAGGATGATGGAGACTATGATTCCCCCACAAGTCGGGATGAGATTCCGGACTAAAAAAAAGAGGCCAAAAAAAGAGAAGGCCCAAGAGAAAAAAGAGAAAAAAAAGAGAGAAAAAGAGAGAAGGGACAATGTTACTATCCTTTTTCCACACTTGTGCTTCAAAGTAGCACCGTGATCTTCATGATAGAGAGTCTCCTATGTTATCACTCTCATATACTAGTGGGAATTTTTCATTATAGAACTTGGCTTGTATATTCCAATGATGGGCTTCCTCAAAATGCCCTAGGTCTTCGTGAGCAAGCAAGTTGGATGCACACCCACTTAGTTTCTTTTGTTGAGCTTTCATATATTTATAGCTCTAGTGCATCCGTTGCATGGCAATCCCTACTCCTCTCATTGACATCAATTGATGGGCATCTCCATAGCCTATTGATTAGCCGCGTTAATGTGAGACTTTCTACCTTTTATCTTCTCACATAACCCCCATCATTATACTTTATTCCACCCATAGTGCTATATCCATGGCTTACGCTCATGTATTGCATAAGGGTTGAAAAGGCTGAAGCATGTTAAAAAGTATGAACCAATTGCTCGGCTTGTCATCGGGGTTATGCATGATGAGAACGTTTTGTGTGACAAAATTTTAGCATGGCCTAACTATATGATTTTGTAGGGATAAGCTTTCTTTGGCTATGTTATTTTGATAAGACATAATTGCTTGGTTAGCATGTTCGAAGTATTATTGTTTTTATGTCAACATTAAACTTTTATCTTGAATCTTTCGGATCTAAATATTCATCCCACAATAAAAAGAATTACATTGAAAATTATGCTAAGAAGCATTTCACATCAAAAATTCCGTTTTTATCATTTACCTACTCGAGGACGAGCAGGAATTAAGCTTGGGGATGCTTGATACGTCTCCAACGTATCTATAATTTTTGATTGCTCCATGCTATTATATTATCTGTTTTGGATGTTCAATGGGCTTTATTATACACTTCTATATTATTTTTGGGACTAACCTATTAACCGGAGGCCTAGCCCAAATTGCTATTTTTTGCCTATTTCAGTGTTTCGCAGAAAAGGAATATCAAACGGAGTCCAAACGGAATAAAACCTTCGGGAGAGTTACTTTTGGAACAAACGTGATCCAGACGACTTGGAGTGGACGTCAAGAAATCACCGAGGAGGCCGCGAGGCAAGGGGGGCGCCTACCCCCCTTGGGCGCGCCCTCTACCCTCGTGGGCCCCTCGTGGCTCCACCGACCTACTTCATCCTCCTATATATACCTACGTACCTCGAAACCATCGAGGAGCACCACGACAACCTAATTCCACCGCCGCAGCCTTCTGTTCCCGTGAGATCCCATCTTGGGGCCTTTTTCGGCGCTCCGCCGGAGGGGGCATTGATCACGAAGGGCTTCTACATCAGCACCATAGCCTCTCCGATGATGTGTGAGTAGTTTACCTCAGACCTTCGGGTCCATAGTTATTAGCTAGATGGCTTCTTCTCTCTCTTTGGATCTCAATACAAAGTTCTCCTCGATTCTCTTGTGGATCTATTCGATGTAACCTTCTTTTGCGGTGAGTTTGTCGAGATCTGATGAATTGTGGGTTTATGCTCAAGATTATCTATGAACAATATTTGAATCTTCTCTGAATTCTCTTATGTATGATTGGTTATCTTTGCAAGTCTCTTCGAATTATCAGTTTTTTTGGCCTACTAGATTGATCTTTCTTGCAATGGGAGAAGTGCTTAGCTTTGGGTTCAATCTTACGGTGCTCGATCCCAGTGACAGTAGGGGAAATGACACGTATTGTATTGTTGCCATCGAGGATAAAAAGATGGGGTTTATATCATATTGCATGAGTTTATCCCTCTACATCATGTCATCTTGCTTAAAGCATTACTCCGTTTTTATGAACTTAATACTCTAGATGCATGCTGGATAGCGGTAGATGTGTGGAGTAATAGTAGTAGATGCAGGCAGGAGTCGGTCTACTTGTCACGGACATGATGCCTATATACATGATCATACCTAGATATTCTCATAACTATGCTCAATTCTATCAATTGCTCAACAGTAATTTGTTCACCCACCGTCATACTTATGCTATCTTGAGAGAAGCCACTAGTGAAGCCTATGGCCCCCCGGGTCTATTTTCCATCATATTAATCTCCGGTCAAAAAGCTATTTTTATTACCGTTTATTTTGCAATCAATACTTTTTATCTTTATCATAAAAATACCAAAAATATTATCTTATCGTCTCTCTCGGATCTCACTTTTGCAAGTGGCCATGAAGGGATTGACAACACCTTTACTGTGTTGGTTGGAAGGTTCTTATTTGTTTGTGTAGGTACGAGGGACTTGCGTGTGGCCTCCTACTGTATTGATACCTTGGTTCTCAAAAACTGAGGGAAATACTTACGCTACTTTGTTGCATTACCCTTTCCTCTTCAAGGGAAAACCAACGCAGTGCTTAAGAGGTAGCAGGAACACGCCTGCATAGTCGGTCGAGCTCGAGAGGCACTGGACTGGGAGGGGGCAGAGGAAGGGGATTGCTGGCGAGCTCAGGACGGGGACGGCGGCCAGTGGCATGCCCGGCTGGGCTGCGACTATCTAGGAGGAGTGTGTGTGCCAGAGGAGTGGAGCGGTGAGGAGAAACAAGCTCAGGAGGGTCCTATTTATTGGCGGAGCCGAGGCGGGGATCGAGACCCTGGAAGTGGCGCACGGTGACGAGGGGCGCCAGTGAGAGAGGGGGTAGTGGCCAGGGATCACGCGGCCACTGTGGGAGGACGGAGACGAGCACATGGCGCGGGAGAGGACAACAACAGTGAGCATGGGCTCATTGTGCGCTTGGGCATGACGTGCTCATGATCGCTGCGGTGAGCACCGGCGTCGGCGAGCGGCAGGGAGAGGTCAAGGGCGATAAGGCGAGGAAGCAAGCGCTTGGTGGCAAAGTGGTTTGGCCTCGGGCGCGTGCACGAGCGAAACAGAGGCGTCGGCGGCATCCAGAGCGCGTCGAACGCATGCCTAGCATCGTGTCCACACGCGGTCACCATGTGAACTTTGGCTACACAACACGCAGAGCATTAAATTCATGTCTACGGTGTTGTTCGTGCAAGTCCAAGTCGACTGAGTGAGACTGTAGCCTCTTGGCAAGTTTCTAGACAGAAACTTTGGAGCTTAATAGAGAAGAATCTAGAAAGAGTTAAGACCTGATTTTTGGTGGTTAAGGGTTTCTTAGGAGGGTAATGAAGTCCTAAAAATTTCAGGTCCATTGGATCAAGAAAAAATGCACTTCCTTCACAACATGCATTTTCTGGCCAGAACAGAAAAGATTTTCTGTAGCAAAAATATTCCAAATAACCATGAAGTATTTTTGCGCAGGGTGGTGTGCCAAGGTCCAGAGAATATTCAAGAATTTTCTCAGATTTTTGTCGGTAAGAAAAATGAGGGTCGCTTTGGAGCATAAGTGACTGAAGTGGTATTTCAGATAGAATATGAATATTTTTCTTTTCATTTAAGAAAAATATTCCCAGGGCCATATTTTGATATATCATAGAGAGAGAGAGAGAGAGAGAGAGAGAGAGAGAGAGAAAGAGAGATGAGTCTGAGAGTGAGATGAGTCACTTGGGTGAAAGTGAAAGAAACACCCAAGTGTTAAGTCCAAATGAGTTGATTCAAAAGTCAAATTCAAATCAAAATGCAATAAAAATTCCAGAAAAAGAAAGAGGGCAAAAACTAGAGTGTCACAAACCTACCCCCTTAGGATCATTCTCATCCTCGAAATTTGGTTGCTCAGGAAACAATTTGGGTTAAGTTGTCCTTAAAAAGTCCTCTCTTTCCCAGGTAGCTTCACTCTCGTTATGGTGTTCCCACTGCACCTTGTAAAACTTAACTGACTTGCTGCGGGTGACTCTTTCCATCTAATCCAATATTCGGAAAGGTTTCTCTTCATATGTCAGATCCTTAGCAAGCACTATTTCTGCCATATCAGTCCATTTCTCAGGTGGTGAGGTACACCTTCACAACTGGGATACGCGGAAGACATTATGTATCTCTAACACTGCCACTGTGCCAACCTTGGACATAACTGGAAACGGGCCAAGATACCTTCGTGCAAGCTTTCCCCAAGTCTGAAATCTCTTGGCTCCTTTCATAGACATATTCACCAGGTTCAAAACTGATATGTCGGTGCTTAGCATCATAGTAGCTCTTTTGTCGAGACTTGGCTAGTTGTAATCTGTCTCGGATTTCCCTGACCTGCTTCTTAGCTTCCATCATCAAGTCAGTGCCGAAAATACGACTGTCTCTAGTCTGGGACCAGTTTAAGGGGGTACAACACTTGCGTCCATACAAGGCTTCATATGGTGACATGTTGAGGCTGGCTTGACAGCTGTTGTTGTAGGAAAACTCAACGTAGGGTAAGTTGTCTTCCCACTTAGGTCCTTGAGCGAGAGCACATGCCCTGAGCATGTCCTCGAGTATTTGATTTACTTGCTCCATCTGGCCATCTGTCTGAGGGTGATACGATGTGCTATATTTCAATGATGTCCCAAGGCTTCGTGAAGACGTGACCAAAATGCCGAGGTAAAAAGGGATCCTCGATCTGCGGTGATAGTTCTTGGTATGCCAAGCAAACTGACGATTCTGGACACATAAAGTTGAGCCAGTTGATTTGCAAGGTATGTGGTCCGGATAGGAATGAAATGGGCCACTTTGGTTAATATGTCCACCACGACCCATATAGCGTTGTTTCCACGTGGGGTGGTTGGAAGACCGGTGATAAAGTCCATGCAGACATCATCCCATTTCCATTGCGGAACGGGCAAAGTTCGATGTAGCCCGGCGGGTTTTTGATGTTCCGCCTTAACCCTATTGCATATATCACAGCAGGCGACGAAGTATGCAATATCTTTCTTCATTCCATCCCACCAAAACGTTTGCCTGAGGTCCTCGTACATTTTGGTACCTCTGGGATGGATCGAGTATGAGGATTCGTGTGCTTCCTTTAATATCTTCGCCCTCAACTCTTCTACTTTGGGTACACATTTCATACTCGAAATCGTAGGGTACCCTGCTCATCCATCAGGAAATCTTGAGTCTTGTCGTCTTTTATCCGGGTGACTTGGTGTTGCAAGAACGTATCTCCCGCTTGAGCTTTGCGAATTTCTTCTTCTAGAGTGGGAGTGACTACCATAATATTGGTGCAATTAGCCTCTACAATAGTCAAATTGAGTTGGGCCACTTCTTCTTGAAGCTCGGGAGGCAAAGATGTCATTAATGCATTGACTGTGGCTGGCTTGCGGCTGAGAGCATCTGCGACCATGTTAGCTTTACCTGGGTTATAGTTTATCTCGAGGTCATAATGCTTGAGCAATTCAAGCCATCTTCTTTGTCGGAGAATTAAATCAGGTTAATTAAATATGTACTTGAGACTTTTGTGGTCGGTGAATATTTGACACCGCTTGCAATAAGATAATGCCTCCAAATTTTTAAGGCATGCACAACGGCTGCGAGCTCCAAGTCATGAGTAGGATAATTTCCTTCGTGTGGTCGTAGCTGTCTGGATGCATAAGCCACATCCTTGTCATCTTGCATGAGTACGCATCCTAGGCCCTTTCGAGATGCATCAGAGTATACATCAAAGCTTCGATAGATGTCTGGGAGTGTCAACATGGGTGCTAAGGTCAAACGAGTCTTTAATTCGTTAAAGCTCTTCTCACAATCCTCTGACCATATGAACTTTTGGTCTTTCTTGAGCAGTTCTGTCATGGTCTTCGCGATCTTGGAGACGCCTTCAATGAATCAACGGTAATAACTAGCAAGCCCTAGAAAACTTCTGATTTCTGTCACTGACTTGGGTGCTAGCCATTTTAGCACATCCTTAATCTTGCTTGGGTACACAACTATTCCTTCAGCAAAGAGTATGTGCCCCAAAAATCTGACTTGCTTAAGCTAGAATTCACACTTACTGTACTTTGCATATAACTGGTGGTCACGAAGCCTTTGCAATACTGCTCGGAGATGTTGTTTATGCTCTTATTCTCCCTTGGAGTATATGAGGATATCATCGATAAAGACCACCACAAATTTGTCCAAGAAATCCATGAACACTTTGTTCATCATATGCATGAAGAAGGCAGGAGCATGGTCAACCCGACTGACATAACTGTGTATTCATATAGACCGTAACGAGTGGTGAATGCGGTCTTAGGAATATCTTCTTTCCTAATCTTGAGTTGATGATACCCGGTCGTTAAATCAATCTTGGAAAAGATTTGAACTCCATGAAGTTGATCGAACAAATCATCAATTCTAGGGAGCAGGTATTTATTCTTGATAGTGACATCGTTGAGCTAACGATAGTCTATGCACATCCGATGACTACCATCCTTTTTATTCACGAATGTGGAAGGTGACCCCCAGGGCTAGAACTGGGGCGGATGTATCCTTTCTTTAGCATCTCATCGAGTTGTTTCTTTAGCTCAACCAGTTCGGATGAAGGAATCCGGTAACATTTCTTGTATATGGGTGTCGTTCCTGGCACGACATCAATGACAAACTCGAGTTCCCGGTCTGGTGGCACTCCTGGTAATTCTACAGGGAATACATTTGAAAATTCACTGACCACTGGTATTAATTCCACATCTGAGGATATTGCTGCAAAAACCATTTCCATCTTAGGCATGGTTCTACGAGCCACAAACCTCATTGTCTGTCCTGCCGGATTTGTTAATGTAACTTCCCTTGTTGCACAATTTATGTAGACCTGATGCTTTGTCAACCAATCCATTCCCAAAATGACGTCCAGCCTTTCGGATTCAATGAGTACCAGTGTGGCTGTGATAGCCTGGCTTATTAGGGATGATAGACTACTCATATCAATAAGGAATTCCTTCTTTTCCGGGAGCCCATTCGGACAGAACTCCAAAGTTGAGCGTGCTCAGCTTGGAGTAGTTTCAGGATGGGTGACCAACCAGGAAGTTGCTCCCGGGTGTGCACGAGCGAGGACAAAGCGCGCAGAAAAGACTAGTATTGATTTGTGGGGCCAATCTAGATCCCGCCAGGAGTAACGACCACCGGCGGGTGTGTCCGGGGTGTTAATGTGGTAGGGAACATGACTCCAAGAATCCGTATTTTGGAGTCACGCATACAAATTTGTTTTGAGCATGGATCCCAGGGATTGCACCATCATTCTTTTCTCAAGAATAGAGCAAGAAAACTTGTTTTGGGCAACAAAACTCCACAAAATAAAGGAATGGGAAGCCCCCCGAGTCGAATAAAATTATTGCGCGTATGTTATTAACGAGAAACATACCGATGACCACTTGGTGGTTTTCTTGGGCTTCTTCGGCAGAGAGTTGATGCACCTGACCTTGAATTAGTTCCTCCTCTGTGTAGGATTCCACGTGGTTGACTTGAGACTTGAGGGGTGCATTTGGCTTGTTGTTTTCGGGACACTGTTTTGCATAGTGTCCGGTCTGCCCACAAGAGAAACATGCATTCTTGCGCTAATAGTCTTCTCGGAAAGGATTGGTCACAATGTTCTTGACTTGATTGTTGGTCTTGTTGGTATTCTGCTGCCAGGTTGGTTTGAACCCAAACTGAGGCTGCTACCAGGTACGAGCCTTCTGCACTGGTTGTCCATCCTTCTTAGGCTCGAACTTGCGTTTATGGTCATTATAAACTATCTTGTGCTCCCTTTCTGCAATGAGGGCCTTGTTCACCAAATTCTGAAAGTCGGGGAAGTCAAACATGTTGAGTCTGCATCGGAGGTGCCGGTTGAGTCCTCCAAGGAATCGATCGATCTTGCTTTCTTTAGTGGCCACATCATAGAGGGAATAGCGAGCCAAGTGATTAAATTTATGTAGATACTCACTTACTAATATGTTTCCTTGAGTGAGGGCGAGAAACTCACGCTGCTTGACTTTCATGATACCGGCAGGAATGTGGTACTTGCGGAAATTGTCCTTGAATTTATCCCAAGTGATCTCATCGTCCGGGGGCCACATAGCTTTAGCATTATCCCACCATATAGCGGCCGCTCCTTCAAGATTGTGTGTAGCAAATGGAACCTTGTCGGCTTCTTCGGTGTGGGAAATTTCAAGCTTCTTCTCAATAGTCCGCAACCAATCATCGGCTTCCAAAGGACCGACAACTTGACTGAAACTGGGAGGCTTAGTCCTCTGAAAGTCTGATAGTTTGGAGTGATTGCCATACTGATTTCCATTCTGCCCAACCATAGCCTGCACACTTCTAAGTAATTCAAGTAAATCTTGTTTTCTTCTTTCTTCGAACATTCTCATAATCTGCTCTGTGGTAGGTGGCTGCAGTGGAGGAGGTGGTGGCGGCTAATATGGTTCAGGGGAATGCCCTGCTTGTCGGGCAGAGCGACGAACCGGAGTATCGTCACCTGCCTGACTGCTGCTACCTCCTATTGTCATCCTATTTTTGTTTCCCAATACGAAGCATCAAGATGAGAAACATCCATAAATGGGGAAGAAAAGCAAGCGACAAAACCCGAAAGAAAGCAACAAGAAACATGGGCGAATAATAATGGAGAAAAGTTCCAACATAATTATACATAGACTCATACATGAAATGAAACATCATGACAAGTACGACTACACTCATACAAGAAAGGAAACATCATGACAAGTATGACTACATCCATACGTCCAAGCATCATGACAAACCTCAGATACTCTGGCGATCTAGTGCTCTACTAGTCCTGCTGGGTCCTCTCCTGACCCGGACTCGGATCTTGAACTGATGACGCTAACAGAAACCTTTGGGTTAAAGGTAACACGCCGACGCTGCCTCAAGGGGTCTCCCTCACGGGCGGGTGCTGGATGAGGCTGGAGCATAGGGGCTGCGGGAGTAGCGAGAAGTGAAGCCCACTCGGTAGGGGCACTGTGGGGAGTCACGGTCGAGGTGCCCGAGCTACTCGAAGGAGTAACCGGGGTAGCTGGCGAGCTAGAAGCTGGGGGAATAACAGGGGTAAACCCTATGGAAGGTGGAATGAAACTAGACCTAGCGGCCACCAAACCAGTACGAGCACGAGTTAGCTCTCAGGCCAGGTCGTGAATCAGATGATAGCTAGCAGTGATATAGCGGGAAAGGTGGCTAGCGGGACTCTCGACCGCCGGATCAATAATAGGAAAATGGATAGGCCCATCATCGTGCAGGGATGGGTAGTAGTAGAAGCCTGGGTGAGTCTGCATTTGGATCTCATTATAGCATAACTCAATGAGAATTTCAAACACAGCAAACTGAACAGCCGGAGCGGGGGTAGAAGCGAAACCACTCCTAGAAGAACGGGTGTATGAGCCAGATGTTGAACTGCAGCGCAAGCTAACCACCGTGTGATACTCGAAGTCTGCTAGGCGCTCCTGGTATACCCGATACACTGGGTCGTCACCGTGAGGGTAGAGTCGACGCCATACGCTTTGCAGAAGGTACACTGAACTGTATGGTGCCAGCTCCAACTGACGGGCATACGACACTGGAGTCATCTACACTCACAAGCATTAGTCGGTTAGTAATAAAAATAAACTATATGCATGCAATGCAGCAACCAAAAGCACACAAGCACTACCGGCACTCAGAGTTACTCTCTATCGTTTGAACTAACGCGTTAGCTATATAGCATGTCCTACAGTCAGCATAGCTCTGATGCCAATCGTTGTGGCACCCCGGCTCGGAGCGACCGGTTTGCCTTGCATTGCCAACCCAGAGATCATGTCTTCTGGCAACACATAACAAATTGGTACATAAATACAACCGCTTTACTGGTACTAGCGGAACATAGAGTTTGATATTACATCAAGTAGCGAGGCCAAGCGGCACACTCGGTGCTGCTGAACGTATGTACATTATTTAGTAGACATGAGTAGGGGCCTCGACATCACGATAAGACTACACGACAGCAGACCGACGATGTAGAAAGACTCCATCTCATAGGGACACTGATGTGGACACGGTCTAGACTGCGACGCAATATGCAACTCCAACTCCGATATGATTTCTCCTAAAACTGGCATGACACGCCAGGTCATTACATTGAATGTACTTGCAAGCGCACACAAACAAAGCAACAATGGAAAACAACAAAAATGATATTTAAGAAGGTTAATGCAGGAATTCAACATGCATTTCATGAAGTGATTGTGCTCATAACAGGGCCTTTCAGACCCGCTTACCATCTCGGTTACCTCGTAACCATGAAACTCATCATATCAAGGTGATCACTTCCGAATACAAATGAAACCATCTCGACAGTCTCAACAACTTCACCAACATAACCAGTGCCACAAGTATTCACTTATTGTGCAAGTTTTAATATTTTTGTTGATCCATGGTGTGACCTACTACGAACTTGTGTCCATATCCGAGGATGTGGCTATCGATAGATTATACACACTCTACAAAGATTAGTACACTGTACCCACACCACGGAACCCATGGCCTCGGACTCCCATTCGGGTGGACCAATGGTGTTCTGACAGAACCCATCTATTGTCATGTCACTCTCTCGGCCAGTCCGACCAACTCCCCTTTGGGCTAAGTCATGGGTGGCCCCGATGCCACTCTGGACATCCAACGACCACTATCGTGGCAAAACAATCATCCCAAACGATACATGGTACCCAAACAACTATGGGCACACAAGGTTATACCTGCCTACCGGGCTAGGGTAGTGCCAGCGAATAACCTTCCCTAGTTGGAGGCACCGGCCAGAGTGTGGCACCCGGGCTCAGAGAAACCGGAACGCCCCGTATTCTAGCCCAAAGATCGAGGTGAAGTCTTTTGGAATATGACACTGCTTAGCATAGAAAAAACCATCTCTCTATTACAACACGATATACAGGGTCTCCGGATTACAATGAATAACACCGGCATGGCGATGCTACGCCAACCACAATTGCTCTATGCAAGCAGCATAACAACTCGAGGTAGCGGAACCTCTACTGGCAGCGGAACAATGAACGACAATGATGGACTCCAATCCGCATGGACTTTGGCTAGAACGTTTATCCTAGCTCGTGAACACAGGAACCACACCAAACAAGCAAGCAATCCAGGCATGACCTGCAAACTGGCATGACACGCCAGGTCAGTACAGCGAATGTACTTGCAAGCTCACAATTAACCAAAAGCAATCAAGACAAACAATAGCATGGCATTAGCAGGTTAAAGCAATCATGAACATGATACTAACAGAAGAATGTGGCATGCACCAAGTGAACATGATATGGCTAGAACAACATTAGCATGAGCATATGAACATGATGATACTACACGCAATAGGTCAACGTGATCATGCACCAACGTACTCTGCTCGGTAGTTACCTCGTAACCATCTCATGCATCAACTTACCAAGCTCGGTATCCACGATACCACCGTGATCATCTCGCGATCACATAAAGATCAAGCAACTTCGGTATCCACGATACATTCGTAATCCTCTCTTGATCATAACCAATTTCTTTCTCATCATCGAACCGGGGTTGTTATTAATCAAGTTATTATTATTGTTGGTTCGTGTGACCGACAACGAACTGGGCCCATATCTGTGGGCGTGGCTATCGATAGATTTAACACACACTCTGCATAGGTTAGTACACTGTACCCACACCACGGAACCCATGGCCTCACGCTCCCATTCGGGTGGACCAATGGCATTCCAACAAAACCGATCTACTGCCCATGACACTCTCCCAGCCACTCCGACAAACTCCCCTTTGGGCTAAGTCCTGTGTGGCCCCGTGTCTACTAAAGACACCCAACGAACACCGTCGTGGCAAAGCATAAACGGTCCCAAATGGGGACAAGGATCCTTACAACAACAACGGACAGACAAGGTTCATGTCCGCCTACCTGATCAGGGTAGCGCGCGTCCATAATCTTCCCTCTTTGGAGGCACCGGCGTGGGGCCGAGGGGCAGGGGAGGGGGTCGGGCGCACGTCGTCTTCCTCCTCCTCCCGCAACTATTCTCACGTGAAATAGAGAGGGAGCAGGGGAGAGAGGCGGCAAGGCGCCGGCCGACTCCGGCTGTCTCTGGCCGAGCGGCGACCACCGGCGGGACCAGGGTGGAGAGGGGGTTCCATCCAGAGGGAGCATGGACGCCAAGGAGGCGCGGGGAGGAGGGGAGGAGCGGCGCAATGGGGAGCGCAGGGGCGGTACTAATGGTGGTGGCCTCGGTGTTGTGGCTATCTCCGGTGAGGGGCAAGTGGGTGGGGCGGCTCAGCGGGACGAGGGGGAGTTGGTGGACATGGTAGGAGGAGGAGAGGAGGACTGAGGTGGCCGGAATCAAGCCGAGGCCGAGGCGGCGATGGATGGCAGAGGCGAACTCCGGCGAGATGTAGTGACTCCGGCGATCAAATGAGGCGTGGGAGGAGTGAGTGAGTGAGCTGCGGAGGGCTCGGGCACACGTTAAATTGGCCGCGGGGAAGGCTTTAGAGCTTCACAGGCGAGCTCAAGCAGGGCACTAATGGTGGACAGAGTACGGACGCGTCACGGGCACGGCGACGACGACCACACCACAACGATTCAGGCCGGGGGAGCGAGGCAGGGAGATGCAGTAGAGCACGGGCTAGCTTCAGGACATGGTTTTAGGTCGAGACAACGAGGGAGACGACTGGAACAGTGGCCGGAACAAGCCAGAGCACGCAATTAGCATGACGCAAGCATGATCACCACGGGCACTAGTGCACATGGCTCGTTTTGGCCAGAACGACCATGTCTAGTGGATAGTCCTGGGTGCCCTTAGGTGCAATGAAGGAAGAAAAGATCCCAGGGGCAAAGAAGAGATTTGCAGGAGGAGCCAAATGAGAACAGCAGCAAGGTGTTTGATGCATGATGTGGTTCACATGAGTGGAGTTAGACTCACAGCTTTGGCACAACATGATCAATCACTAAGATGATGCTGATCACCAAAAATCAGCTCAAGAGGCAGAGTTTAGAGGGTACTTTCTGTAGAAACCAACATAATGGCCAGAAATGGAGATGATGAAGTTGCACTCACATATATGATTTTCATGAGCTGAAATTTGGATAACGTGGGTTCTTTGATCATATGAAGCTACTGTAAAAGTTTCATACCATTTGGAAATACCAAAATGGTACTTGCTTCACAATGCTTCATTCTGACCAGAAACTTGGAAAAAATGCACTGGGGAAATGGATTAATGAATTGAGCCAAAACTTGGTGGAGAGAGTTGATATGGATAGGAGAATGTCCTGGTAAATTTTCAGCTTAAATGAGGCAACATAAAATATGGTTGCTTCATAAGCTAAAAATCTGACCAAAAACTAAGATTTGGAGCTGAGCTCACATAGTTGAGTTACATGAGCTCAAATTTGTTGGAGAGTGATGATTTGATCATATGAAGGACCTTGCAAAATTTCAACTCATTTGGATGTGCCTAGCTAGTACTTCCTTCACAATGATTTCCCTCTGACAGGAATTTTGAAAAATTGCTCATATGGATAGGAAAAGATGTCCAAAATTTTTGGGGTAAATCAAGCAAAGATAAATGACACTTCCTTCTAAAACCACCACTTAGGGCAGAACCAGAAAAGGAATACTTGTGAATTATCTTTGATGATGCCAAGGAAGGATTTTGACATATTTTTGGAAGATATGACCCAAACAATTTATGAGAATTATTTCGGAATTTTGAAAGTGATAGAAATATAGGTTGCTTCACAACCTAGGGTTTTAAGGGTTATTGCTTTAATAGAAAAGGAATATTCCCTAGAAAAAGATTATTTGATTAGGTCAAGGGTGAAAATGACATGATCTAGGGATGATGATCAGGGTGACAAGCAACTATAAACCTAGGAAGACATGATCTTCCCAAGTTTCAGAACCACATAGCCATACAAAATCAAATCAAATCAAGAAATCCAAGTAAATCATCTGAAAAAGAAAATGGCAAAAATCTAGGGTGTTAGAGAGAGGCATAACAACAGACCAAGAAAGAGCCACCCTCATAAAGGCAAATGTGGTTGCACATAGGGAAGCTCGATTCGGTGGCGCCATGACTCAATCAACAACATGTTCAAGTTAGTTTATTATTAGGTTTCAACTTGAAAATAATTTTACCGAGTCATAGTATGCCATGAAAATGCAATGAACCATATATGCATCATTTTGACATAATACCGATATGAACTAGATCAAGCATATCATCACCTTACTCTACTGCATAAATTTATTTATTCAACTCTAATGTTACTGATAACAGAACAAACATAGCAAGAACTTGAACTAGCATAAAATAACTTTATAAGAATTTCTATATGCATTTAAAATAACCATATTCAAGTAAAAACCATAGTTGTTGAAATGACACCCTTGCAAATATTTGTGATGGCTTGCCTTAGTGCAGAGGAGGGTCACACTCCCGCTGGTGATCTTGAAGGCAAGAAATCCCTTATGAAAATAATTAAAATAACAAAAAGAAAATGTCACATAACACTGTTTAATTCACCATAAAATAATCATAGCAAGCAAAAATCTCTTCTTTTGCATGCCGATAGAAAATTTCAACACAAAATCAATGCAAAAAGAATCATGTCATTTCGACATATAGAATAGAAGTTATAGCTCGTCAAAATTTAGTAAATATTCTGAATTTAAATTGATTTTTGAAAATTCTAGAGAGGGGTGACATCGAAGGCGTATTTTGGCGAATACGCCTCCGCACGTACCACTTCGGGCGCGAGTGGTGAGGCTGACAGTGGGCCCTGCCCGTTAGGTTTAGAGAGAGGGGAGAGAAACAAAGTAGGGGCGGCGCATCGCCGACATTTCTCCGGCGAGGAGAGGTCGGCGGCCGCCGGGGAAGGGATGGGAGGACGCACAAGACTATGGCGCACCCGCACGTACCCGTAGCTTGGCGAGAGGTGGACGGACGAGGTCGGCATGGTCATCTCCAGCGGCTGCAGCAGGCGGAGATCGTCGGAGAGGAAGACTCCGGCGTTGTGAGGTCATTCCAGTGGTTCCAGGGGCAACAGCTAGCTCCAGTGGCCACCAGGAACACGCCTGCGCAGTCGGTCAAGCTTGATAGGCAGTGGAGAGGGAGGGCAAAGGAAGGGGATCGCCGGTGAGCTCGGGACAGGGACGACGACTAGAGGCCTGCCCGGTCGGCCTGCGGCTATCTAGGAGGAGTGTTGGTGCCAGAGGAGTGGAGCAGTGAGGAGAAATGAGCTCGGGAGGGTCCTATTTATTGGCGGAGCCGAGTCGGGGATCGAGAGCTTGCTGGAGGCTCTGGAAACAACGCAGGGTGACGAGGGGCGCCAGTGAGAGAGGGGGAAGTGGCCAGGGATCACATGGCCACTGTGGGAGGATGGAGACGAGCACATGGCACGGGAGGGGACAACAATAGTGAGCACGAGCTCACTGTGCGCTCAGGCACGACGTGCTCGTGATCGCTGTGGCAAGCTCCGGCGTCGACGAGCGGCAGGGAGAGGTCAAGGGTGATGAGGTGAGGCAGCAGGCACTTGGTGGTGAAGTTGTTTGGCCTTGGGCGCGTGCACGAGCAAAACAGAGGCATCGGCGGCATCCAGTGCGCGTTGAATGCATGCCTGGCATCGTGTCCACATGCGGTTACCACGTGTACTTTGGCTACGCATCGTGCAGAGCATTAAATTCATGTCTGGGGTGTTGTTCGTGCAAGGCTAGGTCGATCCAAGCATTTGAGTTGAAGCCAGGCCGACTGAGTGAGACTGTAGCCTCTTGGCAAGTTTCTGGACAGAAACTTTGGAGCTTAATAGAGACGAATCTAGAAACACTACTAGGGAAAAGCCTAGCAGTAGCGTGGGTATTTGGTGTATCAGCAGCGCGGGTACCCGCGCTACTGATATGGCGCTACAGCTATAGTTTAGCAGTAGCACGTTTTGACACGCACTACTGCTATACCTACTTAGCAGTAGCGCTTTCCATACCAGCGCTACTGCTAAGCGCTTTAGCAGTAGCATTTTCCTGTCGAGCGCTAAAGAGCGCTACTACTATATTTTCTCCTATCTTTTTTGCTAAATATTTGCGATGTTTTTGTACAGGTTTAATACAGTATTCTAATCATATCATAAACATGTAGTACGCTCATCATATCATACACATAATAGTCTATCATATCATCCAACACAAATCATGTCGTCACATCATAATCATGATATAGCAAGAAGAGTTACATGACATGTCTCATCATACATAATGTAGTACTTCTTGAGGCGTCGGTTCGTATCCCTCTCTCGCACTAGCGTGAACCTAAACTAACTATTGGCTGTCGCTTGGAAACAGGAAACGGTACACCTGGGCCTGTCACTCCGACCACTCGTCGTATACTCCTGGCGTAGCACTTCTTCGCCATTGATGATCTATGCACCTGCATCATCACATGAGTTGATGATATGCAACATATATAGTTGAGCAAAGGAAAGAGACATACTTGGCAAAAATAGAAGCAACATATCATAAGCATAAATAACAAAGTTCAACGTACCCAAAATGCCCTAAGTAGAGTGATCTTCGTTAGTTGAGGAGTACGGTTTAATTACATCACAAATGAAGTTTCGTCGTCCATAACTCAAAGTTTCGTCATACAGAAAGTATGGACTAAACAGACACATTGTCATATATCGTCAATCACTCCAACATGTAGTGCCATCCCTCAAAGTCAGGGAGATAGTCCCCGAGCGCAATGTAAGGCGTCAGGTCGAGACGCTGAGCGGATACGCGTGTTCGAACGTCTTCCCTCGACATTTGCCCTTCATCGTAGAACATCCCTGTTTTTTCGAGGACCTCCTTCATGATGATTTGGGCAAGTTCACGCTGGATGTGACAGAACTCATCTCGGAGTCGATGATCTAGGATATCTCCTAGGTTCTTTGCCCATTGCAAAATATGGGCATCTCCGGATCTAGGTGACATGTGAAGGTTCTGCTGATACCGTCTGTACTCCAGCATGTGGTGGAGGACATAGAATCCATCACTGGGAGTACCACTCGGTTGCTGGATGTAGCAGAAGTCGGTCTTACGGCCAAAGGCAGGGGCGCGGTTCCTTGTCTTCCTGGTCGTGATCTCTCCACCCCTTAGGCCGTAGCTAAAGATCACACTATGGAGAACAGACTTGATGTGGGTGTAATCCTTTTTCTTCATGTTCTTCGATGAGTCCAAGTAAAGAGCGTGGGAGAATCACGGGTAAATGATGATGAGGACGGCGCGCCCGTCGCTATGCAAAATAAGTACACCTCAAATTAGCCTCCACGTGTGCAAATGAAATGATTGAAATCGAAGGAAGGATATCCGCGCGGATGACTTACATGGGATGATAAGGCACGAGAATCATCTCCTTGTCCTTATTGCCGTCCATGAAATCAGCGATGTAGTTACTCGTGTATCCACGGTGCTTTTCGCAGACTGCCAAGAAGCTCTTGTGCATGTAGTACGGGTCAGCGACACAAATATAAGGTATCTACTCAATCCTGATGACGTAGTTCATGTACAAGGAAAAAGGCGGACAAACGTAAAATCCAGCTTTTTCAAGTGAAACACTTTGAAGATGTAATCGAATCGAAGGAAGAACTTTTCCGCGGGGAATGTGTCGACGTACAACCTTTGATGCGGCACGTTAACGACGTAGAGTGGGTATCCTGGATTTTGCGAGGCGATCAGGCTTTTCTCTCTTTGCAACACATCGCCATGAAGTCTCCTGAGATCGCTGTATATGGCCTCTACCGCTGCCTTGGGTAGGATTGGTTCATTGGGGATATGGTATTTCACCGCACCCATGACAGGTATACGATCTTGAACCCGAGGATGCGGAGGCGGCTGCATCATATAAGCAACTTTGTTGCCTTTCTTCGGTCTCTTCCTATGCTTCTTTAGTACTGGAAGGTCATCTATAATATGTTCATCCTCCGGTAATTCTGGCACCGTCGTCATGCTCAAACCCTGAGTATTCATACTGCTAAGCAATTAGACGTTATAGGCACCAGTATGGAGATACTATAGAGGGTCATCGTCATCCTCGTCGCTGGCATCATCCATTGCTTCTTCGACGGCGGCGACGTCATTAGCGACTAATGGAGCCTCTTCCTCACCCCGTCCGCTATCACCCGGCACGACAGCCGGCGCTAATTGGGTAGGTGGGGTGTTGATGTTCATACCTTGCTGAGGCTGCGTGTTCATGGGTGTGCTCCCGGCTGCCTCCAGATGAAGCAGACTCTTCGGCCACAACAGGACCCAATGCTTGCAATCGCCAAGTCGCCATGGGGTCTCATCGTCATCTCCCCCTAGTACCGGAGGATCCAAATTCTCGTGGCCCGGTTTGACAATGGCCATGGAAACCTTGAAGATGTTAGGGGGGATCGGCCAGCTGTGGAACAATTGTTCCTTCGGCTTCACTATCATCGCCTTCCCCACGTCCACCTTCTGGCTGCTGATGGTGTACAGTATGGTGCATGGGTTTATGTCGGCCTGCAAAGACATGTCTGCGACATGAGACATCCGAAAGGCAACAGAAACGGGAGATTATACATATATTGAAGAGGGCCAATGTGACAGGTATCGTGAGGGCGTTGAGCTCAGCCATAGATGAACCACCAACGAGCACGTCCGAGACGGAGGACGAGCTGCTATGAGTAGGTGCGGGAGCCGGTGCAGGAGCAGGTGTGGGAGAAGGTGCTGGTGCAGGAGCGGGAGTAGGTGCTATTGCAGGTGCGGGAGCAGGTGCTGGTGCAACGCTAGTCGAGCTGCTAACGAAGAAGTCGGAAAGGGGAAAGTCCGCTACCTCTTTATTTGGAGTTTTCCTCCTCCAATTGACGATAGCCGGAATCAACACACCATACGAAGCTGCCATTTCCTCTTTTGCGGCAGCTACCGCTGCTTTGACTGTCTCGGTTGATTTCTTATCAACCGCAATCGCAACCTTCTTTGTCGATGTTTTCTTCATTTAACTTTCGTCTTTCCTTTCTCTCCTCCATGGTCTCATGGTAGTACTTCTTCCACATGGCGTCGTCACCGACGACATGCACGCGTCCATACAACGGCCGAGTGTCCACCGGGAGTCCTTTCAATATGTTCAAGGCCCGGTTGAATGGGGTGTCCCACTTGGGCCTCGCCAAAGCCTTAGAAGGCGAGTCGCTTTCTGCCGCGATCCTATGCTCCTCTCTCTGCAAAAGTAACAAGGATCATTTAGAAATATGACTAAACGTGCAGTCAAATTGATCAGAAGCTAAAATTAGGGGGTAAATTAAAAAGTACCAGCGGTCTCATCAACTCCGTCATGACCGCATCCGTCTCGAATACCTTCTTGACTGGGTCCCAAAGGTACCGGGCCCTGAGAACGTCACACTCCTGGCGGACGGTGAAATCCACCAAGGGGTCTGGGATGCCCAGACATTCGTGTTCCGTGTCCTCCTTGGCCCATATGGACCTCTTCCCCACATAACCACGACTTCCGAGGTGGTGGCACCCCATGTTCCTCTCTTGAATCCTCTTCATGTACTCCGACTTTTCTTTGGTAGCTTTGGTAACGCAAGCCGCCTTAAATATTTCAAACTACTCTTCCGTAATTGTCAGATTATCCTTTACAATCTCGGAGTAGGGTTCCTTTTTGTCGATGATCCTTGCTTTCACCCTTACTTTCCAAGCGGACAACGCGCCACTAAACTTGCCCATGGCGCGTCGATTTATCTTCTTCATTGCCGGGTCTTTATCTGGATTTTTCTATTTGATTTCATCCCGGCCCGGGAAAAGCAACACCTGGTGCAGCTTCGTTGTCACGACCGGTTTTTCAATAAAATATTTATTGAGAGACCAATCCCTTTTACGGACTAGTAAAGAAGAATTCCTTCTCACTGGTAGACAATATCTTGGTCACAGAAGAAAAATACGAGGAGTACTGAATACAATACAAAGTTGAGCGGAGACTGCTCAACAATTTATTACATGTACACCGATAGAACACAACGGCGGATAGGGTGGCATAACTACTAACTCACGATAACAACGGTGGTGGATATATCACAGCGAAGTGGGTGATATGACTCCTGAAAACTACAGCTCTTCGAGCGTCGGGGTGAAGCTCGAGGAGATTTATTGCGGGTGGCGGAAGCGTATATAATACAAGTGACCAATATCCAGGATCGCACGGGACTGACTGGGATTCCTCTAGGCGTCGGACTCACTATCAAACTCTTCATCCATGAGCTCGCCTTCGTCAACATCTGGCCAAATCAACAAGCCAGGTGAGTACTATGAAAGTACTCGCAAGACAGTTCGGACATAAGATATAACAAATGTAGACATGATGCATATGAACAGGTTAACAAGTGCACTCAGACATAGAGATAATACTGCACGGAAAATAAAAGAGAAGTCGGGCGGTAGTCCTCCCGAAATCCCAAAATAATATACTGGGTGCCAAACGAGGGTCTGAATGACTCCTCGAGAGGAAAATGCAAGAATAACAATGCCGCAGTCGGGCGTCAAGGCGACACCACATAAAGGGCTTATAATAGAAAATAAAAGGCAGTGCGTGCCACAGTCGGACGTCTGAGCGACATCACATAAAGGGCTTATATTGAAAGTAAAAGACAAACATGCCACAGTCGGACGTCTGAGCGACATCACATAAAGGGCTTAATTTGAAAGTAAAAGTCAAACATGCCACAGTCGGATGTCTGAGCGACATCACATAAAGGGCTTATATTGAAAGTAAAAGACAAACATGCCACAGTCGGACATCTGAGCGACATCACATAAAGGGCTTATATTGAAAGTAAAAGACAAACATGCCACAGTCGGACGTCTGAGCGACATCACATAAAGGGCTTATATTGAAAGTAAAAGACAAACATGCCACAGTCGGACGTCTGAGCAACATCACATAAAGGGCTTACATTCATAACTTAGTAGCTCATGAATTTTTAAATCATCTCAAGAGAATAGTCAGGCATGAGATAAACAACAGGGTTAGTCCATCCACAGGAATAACGTTCAGCCAAGTTTACTACTCACGCTCGCTTACCGGGAAGAAGAATATACCACGAGGTTATGACATAGACATGGATACGCTGATCACGTTACTTGACCATGGATACGATGATTCATAAGGATTTGACTCTGCAGAGTTTGTACTTTAACCACAGCCAACGGATTTCAGTAGTCACGGGGACTAGTTCCGTTTACGGTGTTTTGGAAGAAACACATCTAACCAGTAAACACCCATTCAACATTCCGAAGCCAGGAATCACCCTCGGCAACGTTCAAGAAAAACCTTGAGACGGGGAGGCTACAACCTCGCGTAGCATGGGATCAAATTTCTATACGCGCGCTCTAAGGGGTGCCCCCATCTCGGTCCCAACCGGAAACACCCATGCCCCCTGACCGGATGACTGGCTTTAATCCAGGGCCATGGAACCATCATCCCGGCCCCTCTGTTTGGTGTGTACACGGAAAGAGGTTACCAACTTACTAAACCGCATTCTGGCAGAAAACATGTGGTAGCACGGAAGGGGGAAGAACGATAACGTGACTCCGTCCACGTTAACATCGGAATTAATCAGATGACGTAAGGCTGGCATGCTACAACAGTACCACCTTACTGCCCTTCATGTCACCACATGACTAGGCCATCTCTCATCAGAGATCACAGTAACTTTGGAACACACGGGTAGTTGCCTCACATGCAACGAGATACTCACCGATACTCACATGCCATGCACAACCTTTCACGCAAACATGCAAAACACCTATCATATCAAAGGTTCAAACATGCTTGCCAGGTTCGGAGAAGTCGGAGTCTAGCTCGGCGAAGTTCGCGGCTCCATAACCTCTCCCGGAACCTACGGTATAGCGAAAAATGCATACTAACGTGAAAACCAACGCGTGCAGAAAAGCTGTTCCAAAATTTTCTCAAATAAATCCCATAAAAAACTAGACAAAATTATAAGACTGTCAGAAAAGGAATCACTTTTTATTAAAAAGTTATAAGGGTTTCTGTCCAGGGACTCATCTGTAATGAAACAGAAAAGTTCCAGGGGCTTAACAGAGAAAACAGAAAACGGTTCGAATAGAAACGCGCCAGCCCACAGAGAAAACGTACTCTGCCCGAAGGCGCCAACAGAAAACGCTTCGGGGGTGAAAGAAGAGAGGCAGACGTGGGGGGTCCACATGTCAGGTTTGAAAAACCTCGCCGGCGCCCGAAGGCTGCGGTGGTCGCCGGCGTCGAACCACGGCGAGTCAGGGAGATCGGAGTGTACCAAGAGTATCGGCGTGTCCTTCTGCGTCGGTGGCTGGTGGACTTGGGCGTCGGAGAGCACCACGTCGACGGCGACACTTTCTCCGGCGGACGGCGGCTCGGGCGATGGTGGGGAACTCCGGTGGTGTGCTGCAACCTTCGAATTGAAGCGCGGGTCAGAAGGAGGGATGCACTAGAGAGCTACTGGCAAGAGATGGGAGGCAGAGCTGCATGCACGGGAGCGAATCGAGCTGGATCCTGTGGCGGGTCGCGGCGGCCGGAGTTGAGGAAGGAGACTCCCTCGGGGCTCTTCCAGTGGCTAGGCGGGGTCTTGGTGGAGTGCAGAGGTGGTGTGGGTGCTAGCTGGAGCTCGGGGCCTCTATTTATAGGCGGCTCGAGGGGGTGGCCGTGAACGGAGAATCTCCGGTGAGCGATTACGGCGAGGCAGTGGCTTGGCAGAGGGTTTAGGTGGCCAGGCAGCACCAGTGAGAGTTACTGGTCCCGTTCCACTGCTAAACTCGGTCGGGCATGGCGTAATGGCGTCGGTCTTCGTCGGGGTCGCCGTACTGGCACGGCGACGGCAGAGAGCGCGCTCCGCGCCTAGCGTTTCACGACGAGGGTGGCAGCGCGCACGGGGGAGTGGAAGACCACGCGGCGGCCTCCGGTGGCTTGGGCGGCGCTGGACGGCGCCGTCTGCGCCGCGCCTCTCTCTGGCGGCCGCAAAGCCGCCGCTGGCGTCGGTCACGGGCCGGCGCACCTCCTCCTGCTCATCGCCGACGCCCGCAAGCATCCAGGCGCTCGTGCGGTGCAGAGGACAAGGGGGAGGGGACAGGAAACACGGCGACGCCGGGGCACTAGTGAGATTGGCAACGGACACTGAAGAAAGGACAGTGGTTCAGACACTGTTAACTGAATTTGACTGAACCTTAGAGAAACAGTGTCCAGCAGGTGTTCGATGAAATGATTTGGTATGAAGAAAAATTTCCTGGAGCTGGGACTTGGTGAGGTGACCTCTCAATGCACCCAGAGGCTGCCTGATTTTTCTCAGAATTTTTGGAGAAAGATTTGAATGAATTTCATCAAATTTGGCAAATCTGGTCCAAACTTGCAGCAAGTATAGTTTGAAAAATTTGAACTGGAGACCAGTGGATCTTCATGGATCTTGGTTGAGGGTTGAAAGGACTAGCTAGGGAAATTGGTTTGGAGACAAAACTCAAAGCAGAAAGGGTAGCTCCTTTGAAAACCTCCATGGATCAAGATAGAAGGCATAAATTGTTTTTGATGAGAGATAAATGGAAATAATTATATGGAGAGGTTCAACTTGCTAGATCTGAGGTACATCATGATCCAAAGGTGGGGAAAGGTTTGTGGAAGAGGATTTGCACATAGGTCATGGCAAGAGAGATTTGTTGAAAGTGGAAAAAGATCATTCCAAAAGCTATAGGGCTTTTCAAAGGAATTGTCAAAAGACATTTTTCCAAGAGAGAAGTATTTTGGTTTGCGTCCAAATAAAAAGAAAGAACCTCCAAGACCAAAATCATGTCTTGGGTGAATCCAAATAAAAACTCTTGCCAATAAGAAAAATATCTTGAGAGGAAGGGTTCTTTTGAAGAAAAATTTAAATAACCTCCCTCAAGTCAAATAAATTTTTTGAAAAATCCAAATAAAATTTTGGGTGTCACAACACCTACCCCCTTAGGAAAAATCTCGTCCTCGAGATTTTAGCTGATCCTCAAATAGATATGGATACTCTGCCTGGAGAAAATCTTCCCTTTCCCATGTAGCTTCATCCTCAGTGTGGTTGCTCCACTGAACTTTGAAATTTTTTGTTGTTTTCTGTCGGGTCCTCCGTTCAGACTCTTCCAATATCTTTACTGGTCGTTCTCTGTAGGTGAGATCTGGTTGCACATCAATGCTCTCATGGGATACATGCTTTTCCGGGTTGTTCACACATTTTCTCAATTGCGAGACGTGGAATACGTCATGGACGTCTGACAGCTTCTTGGGTAGGTCTAGTTGGTAGGCTACTGTGCCTCTTCGTGCAACTATGCAGAATGGTCCAATAAATCTCGGGGCTAGCTCCCCCTTGATTTTGAACCGTTGCAGGCCCCTCATAGGAGACACTCGTAGGTATACGGAATCACCGGGTTCAAAGCTGACCTCATGATGTTTTTGATCGTAGTAGCTCTTTTGTCGGCTTTGCGCTGTCTTGAGTCTGTCCCTGATCTGCTTAACTTTCTCCTCGGCCTCTTTGAGCATGTCTGGGCCGAAGATACGACTGTCACCTGTTTCTGACCAATTCAGTGGGGTACGACACCTCCGTCCGTACAATGCTTCAAAGGGTGCCATTTTTAAGCTGGCTTGGTAACTGTTGTTGTAGGCAAACTCGGCATACGGCAAACTTTCTTCCCAACTGGATCCATAGGTGAGCACACAGGCTCTCAGCATGTCCTCTAGGATTTGGTTCACACGTTCCGTTTGTCCATCAGTCTGAGGGTGGTACGCTGTACTGAAAGCTAGTTGCGTGCCCAGAGCTTGTTGCAGGTGATCCCAAAATTTGGAGACAAATTGGGTGCCTCGGTCGGATATTATAGTCTTTGGGACTCCGTGCAAACAAACTATACGGGAGAGATAAAGCTTGGTCAGCCTTTGTGTGGAGTAGGTAGTCTTCACGGGAATGAAGTGAGCAACCTTGGTTAGTCGGTCTGTAATGACCCATATGGCGTCATTTCCGCGTTGTGATCGAGGTAGTCCGACGATGAAGTCCATTCCTATTTCATCCCATTTCCACTCCGGTATCCTGTTTGGCTGGAGTAGCCCTGCTGGCTTTTGATGTTCGGCCTTGATGCGCTGACATGAATCGCAACAAGCAATAAATGCGGCTATATCTCTTTTCGTACCGTGCCACCAAAATCTTTCCTGAATGTCTTTGTACATTTTGGTTCCTCCAGGGTGGATTGAATATGGGGCGGTGTGGCTCTCGGTTAGGATTTGTTGCTTGAGTTCCTTAATGTTCGGGACACAAAGTCTGTCCCCGTACCACAATATTCCTTCACTGTCTGTGACGAACTCTGAAGCCTTGCCAAGGCTCATTTTCCTCTTTATTCCTTCGATGCTGGGGTGCCCTTGCTGAGCCTTCTTGATTTGTTCCACGAGGGTGGGATGTATCTCCAGATTCGATACGGTGCCCTCAGATACTAACACCATGTTGAGTCTAGCGAACTCCTACTGAAACTCAGGCCTCAAGTTTCGTGGATCGTCGTTGTCTGGGCTGGGGTTCCGACTAAGGGCATCTGCCACTACATTTGCTTTCCCTGGATGGTAGTGAGTACCGACATCATAGTCCTTGACCAATTCCAACCAGCGTTGTTGGCGTAAGTTTAGCTCTGGTTGCGTGAAAATATATTTAAGGCTCTTATGGTCCGTATATATTTCACAACGATTTCCCAACAGAAAATGTCTCCACTCCTTGAGTGCATGAATGATTGCTGCTAGCTCCAAGTCATGTGTTGGGTAATTTTCCTCATGTTTCCGCAGTTGCCTGGAGGCATATGCGACAACTTTGCCATCCTGCATCAGCACACATCCGAGGCCTTTCCGGGATGCGTCACAATATATTTCAAAACTCTTGTGTATGTCTGGCACGGTTAAGACCGGTGCGGTTGTTAGCCTCTTCTTATGCTCTTGGAAGCTTCTCTCGCATGCTTCCATCCATACAAATTTCTTGTCTTTCTTGAGCAGTTGCGTCATTGGTTTTGCCACAGTGGAGAATCCTTGAATAAATCTTCTGTAATATCCGGCCATTCCAAGGAAACTCCGCACATCTATCACGTTGGCGGGTGGCTTCCAGTCAAGTATGGCTTTGACTTTTTCTGGGTCTACGGCCACGCCTTCCTGGTTTAATATGTGGCCTAGGAAACCAACTTGCCTTAGCCAAAACTCACACTTGCTAAATTTGGCGTACAACTGATGTTTCCTTAATTCTCCCAAAACAATTCTGAGATGCTCAGCGTGCTCTTTCGGTGTCCTTGAGTAAACCAGAATATCGTCAATGAACACCACAACAAATTTGTCCATGAATTTCATAAACACTTTGTTCATGAGGTGGACAAAATAGGCGGGGGCGTTCGTTAGTACAAAAGGCATCATTGTGAACTCATATAATCCGTATCTGGAGGTGAATGCTGTTTTAGGGATATCTTCTGTCCGTACTTTCAATTGATGATATCCTGATCTCAAATCAATTTTTGAGAACACCTTGGCTTGCGCGAGTTGATCAAACAAATCATTTATCCGCGGCATCAGATATTTGTTTTTGATGGTGACCATATTGAAAGCTCGATAGTCTATACACAATCTTAGTGTCCCATCCTTTTTCTTGGCGAATAATACTGGCGAACCCCAAGGTGAGGAGCTGGCTCGAATAAAACCTTTGTCCAGTAATTCCTTTATCTGCTCCTTCAATTCTACCAATTCTGAGGGTGCCATTATATAAGGCTTCTTATAGATGGGAGCGGTGCCAGGTGCTAGTTCAATGCTGAACTCTATCTCTTGGTCTGGTGGCATGCCTGGTAGTTCTTCAGGAAATACGTCAGGAAACTCGCATACCACTGGAACTTTTCTTAGTTCTGAAATGTCCACTTTGTTCAATTTTGGTTGCCGTGACCGTGGCCTTTCTTGAGCTGTAACCTTTATTGTCTTGCCGTGATGGTGAGTGAGAATCATGGTCCGATTGAATCAGTCAATGAATCCTTTGTTGGTGGTCAACCAGTCCATCCCTAAAATGACATCCAGTCCTTTATTTTCCAACACGATGAGATTTGCTTGGAACTGTAGTCCTTCGAACTCAATGATCACTCCTTTACAGTAACTCTGAGCGATCTGCTTATTTCCGGGGGACTTGATGACCACAGACTTTTCCAAGGGAAGTATCGGAAAACCATGTTGCAAAACAAAATTCTTCGAAACAAACGAATGGGAAGCTCCAGAATCAAACAAAACCGTGGCAGGTACTGTGTTGACAGGGAACGTACCGAGCATGATGTCTGGGGCATTCTGCGCTTCTTCCTTGCTCACATGGTTCAGGTGACCCTTCCTGTGGTTGTTGTTGGGATTGAAATTGTTGCGCTTGGGGGCTGGATTATTCCCACCATTGTTTGGCTTGGGGGCCGAGTTCCTTGGCTTTGGGCACTGTTTAGCATAGTGCCCTTCTTCACCACAAGCATAGCATGTGACCCCTGGACGGTACGTGAACTCCTTGTCCCTGGCATGAAACTGTCTGACGGGCCTTAGATGAGTGGTCGTGGATTTCCTTGCTTCTGTCCTTGGAACCTCAGTCTTGCTTCGGTTGTTGCGAGCAAGAGTCGTCTTGTCCCTCTTTCGCTTACGGATATCTTCCAGACTACGGCGCTCATTCTCCAAGGTAATGGCCTTGTCAACCAGAGTTTTAAAATCTAGGAAAGTGTGTACAACCAGTTGGCATCTTTGTGCCGGTGCCAGGCCGTCCAGGAATTTTTCCATCTTCTTGTTCTCTGTCATATGCTCGTCGTAGGCATAGAGAGATAGCTGGGTAAACTGACTGTTGTATTCTGTCACTGACATGCCTCTTTGCTTGAGGTCGTCAAATTCTCTCTTCTTGATTTTTATGATGCTCCTGGGGATGTGTGCCCCACGAAAGCCTTCCTTGAACTCTTCCCAGGTGATGTTGTGTTCACTGGGATGCATGTGTAGGAAGTTTTCCCACCATGCTGCAGCTGCTCTAGTAAGGTAGTGTGGTGCATAAAGCACCTTCTCATTATCTGAACACTGAGCAATGATCAGCTTCCTTTCGATGTCACGAAGCCAATCATCGGCTTCCAGCGGCCTATCAGTGTGAGCAAACATTGAAGGGCGAGTCTTCTGTAACTCAGATAACTTGGAGTGTGGCTGGTACGGCTCACGGTGGTTTACCATATTGATGACGTGGGTCATCATCTCTTGGTGCTGTTGCTGGCTTTGTTCAAAGAGACGGCATACTTCAGACAAGGCTGCTTCGCTGTCCTGTTGACTGGACTGTCCCTGAGTGAAGTTGTTGCTAGTCTGTGTCCCATAAACTCCTTCTGGCTGATTGGGCATGGAGCGAGTCCACGTGTGAGACATTTTTCCAGTCTGGGGGGTATTATTTTGCAAAACTCATGAGAAGAACTGTGTGGCACAAGGGAAATCTTGCAAAGGAAAAAATTTAAAAGACCTCAAGATTTTTCGAAAAAAAAACATAAACAATTTCACACGGAGAAGAAACGCTTAACACAAATCTTACATGCGAAAAGCAAACACACGATACAACACTCAGGATGTGCGTACACCATCCTGACATGTTATTTAGGCTAGCACACTCCTCCGGAAAGCAGGGAACACACTAATACAAACTAGCGTACAGATAAAACACATCATACAAGCAGACATAACGCGCGGCTACTCGGCGCTCTCAATCGGAGATGGTGACGATGTCCTTTCCCTTGCCGAGGGCAAGACTCAGCGGTGCAGGAGATTCAACCTCCACCTCCTCTCTAGCAGGCTCCTGGCGCGTAGCACTACGCTGCGATGATGGCGCGGGTGCGACAGGCGGTAGTGCGGGTGTGGCAGGCGGTGCAGCTCTGACTGGAGCAGGAGCGATGACTCGGTCGAACTCCTCAGTGGTAGGCAGACGGCGAGCAGTGGCTAAAATGGCCGGTGCATAAGATGCTGAAGACGAGACGAATGTCAGTGGTGATGCCGTGTGAAGAAGCTCCTTCCTGCAGGCAGGACCGCCCCGAACTAAGTCCATCCGGGCAGCCACAAGATCATCCACGAGGTTGTCGAAAGACTCCTCCAGAGCCTTGAGATACTCCACAACCATCTCGATGGCTTCATCTCGCTCTCCCCTATGGCAGGCGAATGCATAGTGATAAGTGTATGGCACATGGCATGGGAGGTAGCGGTAGCGACGAGTCTTCATCATAGGAAGAATGTCCCAAAGGCGAGCTATCGCCTCGCGGGCAGCCATCTGCATGGCATGCCTGTCCGTAGGCATGACCCTTCCCACAAAACGGAAGTGGCGAGACGCAGAACGTCCTCCCTTGAATTGCACCACGGCCTGGTGCATAGACACGTCGTCGCTGAGCTTGTGCTGATAAAGCGTGAACTCCGGACGAGTCGCTGGCCCGATCGCGAGCTTGGTGATGGAGACGAGGAGTTTGACAAACCCCTCGGGCACGTTAGTGACCACTTGAGTCTCGCAGTTGCTGCCAGCCATCTACAAAAGTAGGCAAAAATTCTGAGTAGTCATGTCATAAATTTTTGATGACCAACAGAAAAATTAGCTACATTTGCAAAATGCTGAAAAAGCACAAAAGATGCTAATAACCGATTAGCGATCGCACCTAGTGGCTTCCTACAGTCAGCCTGGCTCTGATACCAAGCTTGTCACGACCGGTTTTTCAATAAAATATTTATTGAGAGACCAATCCCTTTTACGGACCAGTAAAGAAGAATTCCTTCTCACTGGTAGACAATATCTTGGTCACAGAAGAAAAATACGAGGAGTACTGAATACAATACAAAGTTGAGCGGAGACTGCTCAACAATTTATTACATGTACGCCGATAGAACACAACGGCGGATAGGGTGGCATAACTACTAACTCACGATAACAACGGTGGTGGATATATCACAGCGAAGTGGGTGATATGACTCCTGAAAACTACAGCTCTTCGAGCGTCGGGGTGAAGCTCGAGGAGATTTATTGCGGGTGGCGGAAGCATATATAATACAAGTGACCAATATCCAGGATCGCACGGGACTGACTGGGATTCCTCTAGGCGTCAGACTCACTATCAAACTCTTCATCCATGAGCTCGCCTTCGTCAACATCTGGCCAAATCAACAAGCCAGGTGAGTACTATGAAAGTACTCGCAAGACAGTTCGGACATAAGATATAACAAATGTAGACATGATGCATATGAACAGGTTAACAAGTGCACTCAGACATGGAGATAATACTGCACAGAAAATAAAAGAGAAGTCGGGCGGTAGTCCTCCCGAAATCCCAAAATAATATACTGGGTGCCAAACGAGGGTCTGAATGACTCCTCGAGAGGAAAATGCAAGAATAACAATGCCGCAGTCAAGCGTCAAGGCGACACCACATAAAGGGCTTATAATAGAAAGTAAAAGGCAGCGCGTGCCAGAGTCGGACGTCTGAGCGACATCACATAAAGGGCTTATATTGAAAGTAAAAGACAAACATTCCACAGTCGGACGTCTGAGCGACATCACATAAAGGGCTTATATTGAAAGTAAAAGACAAACATGCCACAGTCGGACGTCTGAGCGACATCACATAAAGGGCTTATATTGAAAGTAAAAGACAAACATGCCACAGTCGGACGTCTGAGCGACATCACATAAAGGGCTTATATTGAAAGTAAAAGACAAACATGCCACATTCGGACGTCTGAGCGACATCACATAAAGGGCTTATATTGAAAGTAAAAGACAAACATGCCACAGTCGGACGTCTGAGCGACATCACATAAAGGGCTTACATTCATAACTTAGTAGCTCATGAATTTTTAAATCATATCAAGAGAATAGTCAGGCATGAGATAAACAACAGGGTTAGTCCATCCACAGGAATAACGATCAGCCAAGTTTACTAGTCACGCTCGCTTACCGGGAAGAAGAATATACCACGAGGTTATGACATAGACATGGATACGCTGATCAGGTTACTTGACCATGGATACGATGATTCGGAAGGATTTGACTCTGCAGAGTTTGTACTTCAAACATAGCCAACGGATTTCAGTAGTCACGGGGACTAGTTCCGTTTACGGTGTTTTGGAAGAAACACATCTAACCAGTACACACCCATTCAACATTCCGAAGCCAGGAATCACCCTCGGCAACGTTCAAGAAAAACCTTGAGACGGGGAGGCTACAACCTCGCGTAGCATGGGATCAAATTTCTATACGCGCGCTCTAAGGGATGCCCCCCTCTCGGTCCCAACCGGAAACACCCATGCCCCCTGACCGGATGACTGGCTTTAATCCAGGGCCATGGAACCATCATCCCGGCCGCTCTGTTTGGTGTGTACACGGAAAGAGGTTACCAACTTACTAAACCGCATTCTGGCATAAAACATGTGGTAGCACGGAAGGGGGAAGAACGATAACGTGACTCCGTCCACGTTAACGTCGGAATTAATCAGATGACATAAGGCTGGCATGCTACAACAGTACCACCTTACTGCCCTTCATGTCACCACATGACTAGGCCATCTCTCATCAGAGATCACAGTAACTTTGGATCACACGGGTAGTTGCCTCACATGCAACGAGATACTCACCGATACTCACATGCCATGCACAACCTTTCACGCAAACATGCAAAACACCTATCATATCAAAGGTTCAAACATGCTTGCCTGGTTTGGAGATGTCGGAGTCTAGCTCGACGAAGATCGCGGCTCCGTCACCTCTCCCGGAACCTACGGTATAGCGAAAAATGCATACTAAGGTGAAAACCAACGCGTGCAGAAAAGCTGTTCCAAAATTTTCTTAAATAAATCCCATAAAAAACTAGACAAAATTATAAGACTGTCAGAAAAAGAATCACTCAAAAATCATTTTTTATTAAAAATTTATAAGGGTTTCTGTCCATGGACTCATCTGTAATGAAACAGAAAAGTTCCAGGGGTTTAAGTGAGAAAACAGAAAACGGTTCGAATAGAAACGCGCCAGCCCACAGAGAAAACGTACTCTGCCTGAAGGTTCCAACAGAAAACGCTTCGGGGGTGAAAGAAGAGAGGCTGACGTCGGGGGTCCACATGTCAGGTTTGAAAAACCTCGCCGGCGCCCGAAGGCTGCGGTGGTCGCCGGCGTCGAACCACGGCGAGTCAGGGAGATCGGAGTGTACCAAGAGTATCGGCGTGTCCTTCCGCGTTGGTGGGTGGTGGACTTGGGCGTCGGAGAGCACCACGTCGACGGCGATACTTCCTCCGGCGGACGGTGGCTCGGGCGATGGTGGGGAACTCCGGTGGTGTGCTGCAACCTTCGAATTGAAGCGCGGGTCAGAAGGAGGGATGCACTAGAGAGCTACTGGCAAGAGATGGGAGGCAGAGGTGCACGCACGGGAGCGAATCGAGCTGGATCCCATGGTGGGTCGCGGCGGCCGGAGTTCAGGAAGGAGACTCCCTCGGGGCTCTTCCAATGGCTAGGCGGGGCCTTGGTGGAGTGGAGAGGTGGTGTGGGTGCTAGCTGGAGCTCGGGGCCTCTATTTATAGGCGGCTCGAGGGGGTGGCCGTGAACGGAGAATCTCCGGCGAGCGATTACGGCGAGGCAGTGGCTTGGCAGAGGGTTTAGGTGGCCAGGCAGCACCAGTGAGAGTTACTGGTCCCGTTCCACTCCTAAACTCGGTCGGGCATGGCATAATGGCGTCGGTCTTCGTCGGGGTCGCCGTACTGGCACGGCGGCGGCAGAGAGCGCGCTCCGCGCCTAGCGGTGCACGACGAGGGTGGCAGCGCACACGGGGGAGTGGAAGACCACGCGGCGGCCTCCGGTGGCTTGGGCGGCGCTGGACGGCGCCGGCTGCGCTGCGCCTCTCTCTGGCGGCCGCAAAGCCGCTCACGGGGCGGCGCACCTCCTCCTGCTCGTCGCTGACGCCCGCAAGCATGCAGGCGCTCGTGCGGTGCAGAGGACAAGGGGGAGGGGACTGGAAACACGGCGACGCCGGGGCACTGGTGAGATTGGCAACGGACACCTAAGAAACGATAGTGGTTCAGACACTGTTAACTGAATTTGACTGAACCTTAGAGAAACAGTGTCCAGCAGGTGTTCGATGAAATGATTTGGTATGAAGAAAATTTTTCCTGGAGCTGGGACTTGGTGAGATGACCTCTCAATGCACCCAGAGGCTGCCTGATTTTTCTCAGAATTTTTGGAGATAGATTTGAATGAATTTCATCAAATTTGGCAAATCTGGTCCAAACTTGCAACAAGTATAGTTTGAAAAATTTGAACTGGAGACCAGTGGATCTTCATGGATCTTGGTTGAGGGTTCAAAGGACTAGCTAGGGAAATTGGTTTGGAGACAAAACTCAAAGCAGAAAGGGTAGCTCCTTTGAAAACCTCCAAGGATCAAGAGAAGGCATAAATTGTTTTTGATGAGAGATAAATGGAAATAATTATATGGAGAGGTTCAACTTGCTGGATCTGAGGTACATCATGATCCAAAGGTGGGGAAAGGTTTGTGGAAGAGGATTTGCACATAGGTCATGGCAAGAGGGATTTGTTGAAAGTGGAAAAAGATCATTCCAAAAGGTATAGGGATTTTCAAAGGAATTGTCAAAAGACATTTTTCCAAGAGAGAAGTATTTTGGTTTGCGTCCAAATAAAAAGAAAGAACCTCCAAGACCAAAATCATGTCTTGGGTGAATCCAAATAAAAACTCTTGCCAATAAGAAAAATATCTTGAGAGGAAGGGTTCTTTTGAAGAAAAATTTAAATCACCTCCCTCAAGTCAAATAAATTTTTTGAAAAATCCAAATAAAATTTTGGGTGTCACATTCGTTAGGAGGGACTGCTTCATATCTAGTACCTTCTTTAGTTTCACATCATTGATGGTGGCGGTAGCCTGTAGGATGCATCCTATTTGATTTTCGTAGCACGCGCGCGCTTCCGCAGGCTCTTTTGGCTCAAAATTGCCATCGTCCACCTCCGTGACCACCAGTCTAATAGTGATGAGCTGGTTAGGGCGCCTTTGCCTCTTTGGTTTTGGTTTTATACCGGCTTCACCAGTATCTGTGCAGGTCTCGGTGCCGGTGTCAGTCTCAGTGCCCGTCTCGGCGCCAGTCTCAGTCTCGAGCCCTACAAGAACCGTTGCTCATCGAGAAGGTTCAAATAGGTGTCTGTCGCCACGTAGACGTTGCAATCACCAGAGCCCTGTCCTTCATCATTGCTTGCCATGTTTCCTACGATTAAATCTCTAGTCAATTAATTCTAGACCTAATAAAATTAATAATGACATAAAAAGGCAAATGTTTTGCAGGAATGTTGATTCATTTCCATTGCGGCAAATCATGGGCACTTGATATGTCCTAGTTTGTAGAATAAGTCATGCCAAAATTCACGGAAAATATCGGCATGACCTTTGCTACCAACTAGACAAATAGAGTGCCTGAAATTTGCCAGAAAGGAAATGAATCAACATTCCGGCAAAACGTAGGCCACTCGGAATCATTCCTTGCAAACAACAAAAGGCCACGTGGGCACAATCGAACCACTTCAATGAAAAGATATAATCAACAATAATGGAATATGCAAATGAACATCAATGACATATATCATATAACAGCAATTCTGTTTTTTGTTTATAGCTAAATGCCATAGCTCCTATTTTTTATTTTTAGCTAAATGCTTTTGTTTTTTGTTTAAAGCTAAAAAGTATAGGAAGGGATCATCTTTAAAATAAAACTTGCCAAAATTCTTTTCCTTAAAAATAGTGGTCTTTTCAAAAATAAAAACCTTTGCAAAATGACCTCACTAAACACTTCTCTGCCTAGGACAGAACCCAAATTCTATTCTAGATATTCCTCACACACACACACACACATTATTTTCTCTAACCCTTCTCTGCCTAGGATAGAACCCAATGAAATTGCGTAGGAACTCCATTTTCTCTAACCCTTCTGGCCTCACCAAAATTTCCACAGTCCAAATAATTCAAATTTTATTTGAATGAAATTTGGACCAGATTCAGGTCCATAGTCCAAATAATGTTTGCTCTAAACCCTACTACCCTAACTAAATTTTTGCTGCAACCTATCCAACCAAGTTAACCTAGCTTGTTAACCTAATGAACCTAATTAACCTAGCTAGTTAACCTAGCTTGTTAACCTAGTTTTCCTAGATAATTAACCTAATTAAACTATTTAACCTAGCTAGTTCTTTGTCGAAGCCCTAACTAAAATTTTGCACTAACCTAGATAATTAACCTAATTAAACTAGTTAACCTAGCTAGCTATTTCTCTGTCTAATGTTTGTGCTATGGATGAGAGAGAGAGGAGGGGTGGGGTCGTATAGAGGATGGCTCCGGTGGTGGCAAGGAAGGAAGTGGTGGCGAAGGAGGCAGGGGCCTCTCCTGTAACGGCGAGGGAGGCAGTGGTGCCGAGGGAGGCAGGGGTGTCGAGGGTGGCTCCGGTGGCGGCGAGGGCGACTCCGGTGGCATTGATGAGGCTGCGCGGCTCCGATGGCGTTGGGGGCGGCTCCGGTGGCGTCGACGGCGCATGGCTCCGGTGGCTCCGGGGGCGTCGACGTCGGCAGGAGACAGCGGCGAAGTGGGGCGAGGGATTTGGGGGAGAAGTGGTGGCTGGGGCGGGGGGGGGGAGAGAAACTGCACGGGGGTTAAGTCAAACGTAGCGGTAGTTCTAGTAGGCAAAAAGCGGTATAGCTAAGTTAGCTATAGCGCTTGTTGCAAAACGTGCTACTGCTATAGCTATTTATTTTCCTTTTTCTTTTCTTTTTCCTTTTCCCACTCTATAGCGGGGATCTACAAAACGCGCTGCTGCTATATTATCTATAGTGCATGTTCTGAATAGACGCTACTGCTATCCCTTTCTCCTTTATTTTTCTTTTTATTTTATTTTTCTTTACATTTTATTTTTTCCTGTCTCCTTTTTCTATTTCTTTCATTTTCATTTACTTTTCTATTTGTTTTTCATTTCATTTTATTTTCCTTAGCAGTAGTGCTTTTCCAGAAAACGCGCTGCTACAATAATCTTAGCAGTAGCATGGTTTTCTCAAGATCGCTACTACTAGCCTACCGGCTTAGTAGTGGGAATTTTAGCAGTAGCGCTTTCCCTAGAAGAAGCGCTACTGCTACACCCGTATCTGTACCGCGGTTCATGTGGACGGGCTACGAGTAAGTAGTAGTAGCTCTTTCTTCTAACAAGCACTACTAGTAAGATTCTGTGTATAAGGTTTTCCCAAGTAGTGAAAGACTTAAGAGCTGATTTTTGCTGGTTAAGGGTTTCTTAGGAGGTTAATGAAGTCCTAAATTTTTTAGCTCCATTGGATCAAGGAAAAATTCACTTCCTTCACAACATGCATTTTCTGGCCAAAACAGAAAAGATTTTCTATAGCAAAAATATTCCAAATAACCAAGAAATATGTTTGCACAGGGAGGTGTGCGAAGGTCCAAAGAATATTCAGGCATTTTCCCCGATTTTTGTGGGTAAGAAAAATGAGGGGTTCTTTGGAGAATAAGTGTCTGAAGTGGTATTTAAGAGAGAAAATGAATATTTTTCATTCCCATGGCCATGTTCTGATATATCACAGAGAGAGAGAGAGAGATGAGTTTGACTGTGAGATTAGTCACTTGGGTGAAAGTCAAAGAAATACCCAAGTGATTAAGTCCAAATGAGTTGATTCAAAACTCAAATTCATATCAAAATGCAATAAAAATTCCAGAAAAAGAAAGAGGGCAAAACCCAGGGTGTCACACGCCCACCTCGCTCCCACTACTCCATATTAATGGCGTGCCTGATCCGCTAGACATAATAGGCATCCGCACTCCCCGTCCACAGTTGTCACCGCCGCATGGAGTGTATTAGGATTTTGCCGAAGCGCTCCATCAGAGGGAGTGTCGATGCTGGGGCTGATTAAGCACCCACACAATTCATGAAGCTGGGCACATAGGTTGCTGTCGCCGCCGCCGAGGTCTTGCGCGGGCAGCAGCGCGACCTTGACTTCGTTACCGTCATCGTGCCTCCCCAGCCAGAGTCGGAGGTCCACAGCTACTCCGGCAACGACACCAACTCTGACGGAAAACCTGTTAGTCCCCCCTTTCTTTTGTTGGGAATAGAAATCCTATTGTTAAGTTCACCCAGTCCATGAGATCAGAGTAAGATTCGTTAGATCCGTGTAGTGTATTGATTGTTTGAATGGTATCTGTGGTTAGTGATTAAATGTTTGTTCTGTACAAATGATTTTTTTGCTAATAATCCGATTAGGGTTAGCGTATGTGCTAATAATTCATATATGTGGCCTTTGTTTTTTGAATGTACTACATATATGTTTGTGCCTTCTTTTCTTCCAGATCTTGGGAATTGATTTTGAATGTCCTACATACATGTTTGTCCCTTTTTTCTTCCAGATCTTGAGAACTGATTTTGAATGTCCTACATGTATGTTTGTGCCTTTTTTACATATTGGTACGTACATAGATGAGGCTCTGGCTAGCGGTGCCGCCAGCTGTAGATCCTGCACCCGGCAGTGCGGGCAGAAGTGACCACTCCCCGCTGGATCCGAGGAACTCGTAGAATCTCGGGCGGACCGCAACAGCAATCTCCCGGATGCCATCCTTGGGGAGATCATCTTCCTTTTCCCCACCAAGGATGGATGCCGCACACAGGTCCTCACATCTCGGTGGCGCGCCGCGCCTCTTAATCTCGACTGTCCCCGGCTATCTGTCGTTCATGATTTTGAGCTCCACGGTGCCATGATCTCCTCACACCAAGGGTCCATTCAATGCCTATGCATCCCGGCATGCTGCCTGCCGCACATACCCTGCAGGGTGGACGCATGGCTGACATCCCGTCAATTAAAAAAACTCCAACATCTTGAGTTCTACCATTACTATGGAAATAGCTTCCCACCAAGCGTTGTAGTTGTGAACTCACCACCGATGTCCATCTCATGGTTTCCCTCCTCTCTCCACACCGCCACCTTGGCCCGGTGCCATATAGCAGACAATCTGGTACAAATGCTTCAACTCCCACTACTAAAAAAATTCACGCTTGTGGTGGTCAATCTATCAGAGGCCTCACTCCACAACATCATCCACTCCTGCTGCCCTGCCTGGAATGCTTGCTGCTTGTTTTTGGAAAAGAAATCCTCATTCGTTGTCTCCAAATAAAGTCGCCTCACCTTGTAAGCATTGGAATTTGCTTTAAAGGAGAGGAGCTCATCATCAAAGATGCCCCTTCACTCCAAAGGCTGCTCCTTGATTATCGGTATGCACCTTCGCAAATAACTGTGGTCTCTGCGCCTAAACGAGAGACCTTGGGCGCAATTCCTGATCTGTTTGAAGGTTACAAGATGGTGGTTACCTCCACACTTATTCAGGTACTGTATATTATCATCAACACTTTTGTAATCATAAGCTGCATTTTCCATCTGTGTGCATAAGTTTTATATCATCAACACTTCTGTAATCATAAGATGCATTTTTCATTTGTGCGCATAAGATTTATATAATCTTAGAGTACACTTTTGGTACGAGTATTATGTTGTATGCATTTTTCATTTGTGCGCATCATGTCGTGCGCACCGGGATTTTCTCAGTTCTCATGACATTTGTTTGAGGACAATAACGTTGGAAGGATATGCATCCAACCATGCAGACACTAGCTTTGTCACATTCTTCCTGTTGAATGCGAGAGTACTATTGTCCTCGAGGAAAAACTTTCTCACAGATGGACACAGTGAACAGCATAAAAAGATGATTCAGGTGGACAAAAGGGCTTCTGACTGTGCTTGGCTTTTATTTACAACAAATTGTCTTCATGTACCAGTAGATTTTCTGGCCCACGATCTTGATTTTATGGATCAGACCGATCCATTTGATTGTGACTACCGAAAACTTTGGTTGAGTTAGATGTTATTGCCCGGTTCAATCTCAATTTTGTGTAAACCTGATGAACAATTAATCATCAATCGTCGTGCTTTTGTACCTTTTGTAAGCTGGAGTTAGATATTGCTGCCCTTTTCAACTCGGCTTTGACACATATTTTCTTTCATACAAAACTGGAGCTTCTATCAAGAAGCATCATGGTTCTGAGAGGGAACTTGGTCACCTGATCTGTGTGCGAAACGAAATATGTTGTCTCTTCCCGCCTTGATCTATTTTACAGAGGCAACATGCAACTATGCTAAAAATATGAAATTATTCTGGGTTTGTGTCGTCTTTTTATACACTGATTTTCCTAGGCATTTTTAAGAAATAGCCACCACGTTATTATCGCAAACGGTCGTATTAGTCCAAGCATGGGCGACCAACTAACCATTTAGTACCGCATGCAGCTGTTTGATTAGACGGGATGATCGTGAGCAGTCCGCCACGCACGCTCACCGTACCGCGAAGCAAGCCGGGAGTGCTGCAATTTATTGCTAGTTTTGGACTTTTGTTTCGGCCGCCTCGGGAAGGTACGTAGAACAGTCCTCCTATCTCATCTCCAAGCATCGCCGACGAGGATCGCCGCCTACTGCGAGATGGAGGATGAGCTGGCCAACAAGCGGGGGCGGGTCGAGCTAAAACCGCAAGAGCCTCCGGCGAACGTGAACATCATCAGCAGCCTCCCCGACAAGATGTTGTTAACCATCATATCCTACCTCCCAATCAAGTCTGGAGTGCGGCCCACTGTCATCTCACGGCGGCGGCACTCTCTCTGGCACTCCACCCCCTAGACGTCATCGTTGACGACGAGTTCTACATCGGGGAGTGGCACTGCCTGGACGCATTGTCCCACATCTCGCCACACACCCTGGGACAGTCAGATGCTATCGGTAGGTTTAGTCCCCACTGCAAGGCCAATCCCAGGTTTCACTACTGGTTCCTATCGCCAGCCCTAGATCGGTTCGAGGAGCTCAGCTTTCATGCTGGACGTCTGCGCTCGCTGCCGCCGTCCGTGCTCTGCCTCGCACCCACGCTACGCCATGCTACATTCAGGCAGTGGATTTTCCCCTTGATTGATGCTGCACGCGCTCTTCATCTCCCTAAACTTAAGCACCTAGAGGTCATGGCCATCCGCATCTCGAAGGAGGATTTGAAGCGCCTACTCGTCAGCTGTACAATGCTCGAGTACCTTCATCATTAGGCGATGGATGGGTTCAGTTGCCTCCATATCACCTCGACGAATGCTCGTGCGATTTATGAGCATTGCTGGCGCCGCCCAAGGCTGACAGTTGAGGTGTTTCATGATATGGTCATTGAGAATGCGCCTTTCCTCGAGAGATTGTATCCACTTGATAAATTAGATCCAGCAAGAATCTGGGTCATTCACACACCAAAATTGACAGTGTTGAGCTATTTGTGTGCTGAATTCAGCGAACTTGTTACTGGAGCATTATCCGTTCAGGTACAATAGTCTTCTTCTTCTCCTTCTTATATATCATTGGACAACACAGTTTATCTATTTTGTGTTGATCTATATGTTCGCTTGTCATCTAGAAAATGATTCCCACGAGCTTGACCCGGTCTCTGCGCAAAGTGAAGATCTTGGCACTACAATCTATCGGCCACGATCTGGATGAAGTTGTTAGATTCCTTAGATGCTTTCCTTGCACAGAGAAGCTATACATCGAGGTGATGCGCCTTTCCTATTAATTGTTAACCAAAAAAGAGCTCATTTTGTTGTTACTTTTACCCATGATTACAATGACAAATGTAGAATGATTTCTAAAGGAAATTTGGAGGATTTCAATATATATAGTTTTGAAATGTTAATCATGAAAGATTGAAGGTGGCATTTCACTAGTTTTCTGTATTTTAGAAATCCTGCAAATTAAAGAGGCCCAAACTGTTCAAATCTGCAGTTAGGCACTAATATGTCGTCTTCGTTTGCAGATACAAGCAGGCCCAAAAGTAGAAAATGTCTTGATATTCATCTCACAGAAGTTACTTTTAACAAGTATCGAGGCACCACATTAGAAATTTAATTCGCCAGGTTCTTTGTTGAGAAAGCAAGGTTGCTCAACGTAATGAGGTTTGCCCTATATTTACTGCGCAGAAGTGAATGGATTGCTAAAGAGCGTAGGGATCTACAGCTGAATGGACAAGGCTCTGCTGAAGCTGAATTTCAGTTTGTAACTTCATATGACAGATTATTTGGAAGTCACTGTATGGAGCCCCTATATGACTTCTCGGTGGCTGATCCTTTCGCAGAAATAATGCATGAAAAAGATTCTGAAGAAGACGAATTTTATTTCTCAGAATAGTTTGAACCTTGTAATCTTTGAATTTGGACCTTGTAATGCTGCAATTTGAACCTTGCAATATTTATGGTATTTGTTATATAACGTAATTGGATGTTTAATTTGGTTTTGCAATCATGTTTTGTTAGAAGTATATTTATGGTATTTGTAATTGGAGTATGTTGTTCTTCTGTAGACAGATCATAGATGTTGTGCAAGCAGAGCATATCACATTGCACGCGGACCACATTACGGAACCCGTCGATGATAAATTCATCAATCGCAGACGGTTGTATACCAGCAAGCGTTTGCCCACAACACACATGGCTTATTCCATCACAAACAACTTGAATGGACCAAGTGTATGCCACGTATCACACACGCAACTCTTTTCTGAATCGTGCTTGATGTCTCCGCCATCACTCGCACAATTCATCTTATTGGCCACATATCACTGTGTCGTCCTCTGCTCATGTCCCTCGGCGCACTCTACTCGCTGTTAGGCACCGCGGCGCACTCTACTCGCGTCCCTTGACGCGCTCTGTTCACCCTTAGGCGCCGCAGCGCGCTCTACTCGTGTACCTACACACGCTCGGCTTGTGGTCAGCTTTTCCTTGCATGTTCAACTGCTATATGGATATATATATATATATATGGTAGCTCGCCGTTGAGGCGGCTGCGGATCTCTCTGCTCATGTCCCTCCGCACGCGCTCTGTCAGTTGTTGGGGCCGGCCCACGATCACATTGGGGCCCCCATATGCATGCGGTTGCACTGTGCGCGTCGCGACGATGTAGTTCCATGCGGCATGATGGAGTTATGCGCTGCAATTACTACTACTACTACTACTACTACTACTACTACTACTACACTACTACTACTACTGCTACTGCTGCTACTGCTGCTGCTACTACTACTACTACTACTACTACTACTACCACCACCACCACCACCACCACCACCACCACCACTACGACTACTACTACTACTACTACTACTACTACTACTACTACTACTACTACTACTACTACTACTACTACCCAGGTGGGTTGTGCCCAGCTCGGTGGCCTCCCGTACCCCCTCTTTACCGTATAAATTCCCAAAATTTCCAGAAACCCTCGGGGTTAACCTAGATCAGAAGTTCCGCCGCCGCAAGGCTCTATAGCCACCGAAAACCAATCTAGACCCGTTCCGGTACCCTGTCGAGGGGGGAATCATCTCTGGTGGCCATCTTCATCATCCTGACGGCCATCATCTTGCAATTGAATACTCGTGGTGACAATGGGGTATCGTATTGATTCACTTGATATATGTTTTGGCACTCAACTCGCGGATTCCTGAGGTGACATTGGGGTAATCTATGCATAGGGGTTGATGCACGTTCTTGTCTTTGTTTCTACGGTAAAAATCTTGGGGCACTCTTTCATGTTCTTTGTGTTGGATTGAATATTATGAATCTGAATTTTCTTTGGTGTTATTTTAGTACTAACTCTTGGTTAGATCGATCGGAAAAAATAGCTTCGTGTTATTTTAGTATGAACTCTGGGATAAATTGATCGGAAAGAATAGCTTTGAGGTGGTTTCATACCCTACAAACAATTCCGTCATATGTTCTCCCGCTAGATAGGAACTTTGGAGTGATTCCTCGTTGCACTTTGAGGGATGGTTATATGATCCAATTATATTAGCATTGTTGAGAGGTTGCACTAGTGAAAGTACGGACCCTAGGCCTCATTTTCAAGCATTGCAATATAGTTTTTGTGCCTATTTACTATTTGCTACCTTTCTGTTTTTTTATTCAGATTACAAAAATATATTTCTACCATCCATATTACACTTTTATCACCATCTCTTCGCCGAACTAGTGCACCTATACAATTTGCCATTGTATTGGGTGTGTTGGGGACACAAGAGATTTCATGTATTTGGTTGCAGGGTAGTTTGAGAGAGACCATCTTCATCCTACACCTCTCATGGATAGATAAACCTTAGGTCATCCACTTGAGGGAAAATTGCTACTGTCCTACAAAACTCTGCGCTTGGAGGCCCAACACGTGTCTACAAGAATAAAGTTGCGTAGTAGACATCAAGCTCTTTTCTCGGGCCGTTGCCGGGGAGGTGAGTGCTTAAAGGTATATCTTCAGATCTTGCAATTAAATCTTTTAGTTTCTTGTTTTATCACTTGTTTGGTTTAAAAAAGAAAACTACATAAAAATGGAATTGAGGTTGCATCATATTTGTCGGTGGGAACGGCACCTATGGGATCACAGGGATCCCTTCTACGGTCGGCAGGCGCGGGGTCGTGAGAAGATCAGGTTTAGGAGCAAGCACGCGGATCATTTACCCAGGTTCGGGCCGCGAGGATGCGTAAAACCCTAGTCCTGCTTTGGTGGATGTATTGAGTGTTCTTGAGCTTTCCAACTACCTACGGACACTGTGTAGCCTCGAAAAGCCGAATCCCTCTCCTAGTCGCCTCGGGCCTCCTTTTATAGGGAAAAGGGGTTGCCATAGTGGCACACAGGGGGTGGAAAGGCCTACAGTGCGCGAGCTTATCACACGTCATTACGGGACAAAGTGCATTAAATGCGTGACTTAGGTGTCCATTAGCTTTATCGGGGACGGGAACGAGGCCCGTCCCGTCCGTTGCCGCTCCTCCTTGCATCGACACGCGCCCAGGCCAGTAATGCATGCAGTGCCATGTAGGCAGGCAGACTGCTAAGGTGGCGCGGTGGGAGGGTCTTCACGAAGATCTGCATGCCACCACGCAGGTGCTTGCTGAGTTGGTCTGGAAGCCGCGTGTTGCCACACAGGTGCCTGCCCAGCTAGTTGGGCTGCCAGCTGCATGCAAATGGTGGTGGAGCCTTGGTTGGTGCGGGCCTGGCAGAGGCCCTGCTGGCGCCTCTCGGCAAGGCCCGGCAAGGGTCTTGCCGTGGCGTCGCAGTCGCCCCCGGCAAGGCACTTCCCGGGGGTCTTGTGGATCTCCTCGGCTAGGATCCCGCCGAGGGTCGCCGTCTTCTGATCCTCATCTGATCTCATATATCTATGGTCTTGACAAAGATCTGGATGCCACCACGGAGGTGCCTCCTGAGCCCTGGCCCCAACGTAGTTGGTTGGGTTGGGACCCGTGGGCTCAAGGGTGGCTCGCTCTGTTGGCGTTGGGCAAGTTGCCCCGGCAAGGCTCTTGTCGGGGCCGTGGAGGCCGCCCCCGCAAGGGTCCTGCCGGGGGAGTCCACCTTGCCGTCCTTTGCTCTTCGTGTTTTCTAGTCCTGGCGTGGCCTCTGATCACCTTATGCCTTTGGCTTCTTCCCGGCCTCCCTCTCCTGCCCTGCTTAATGTGGTCATGGGCGCGGCTCCGACTGTCCGTGCACAAGTAAAGGGGTAAAAAGGAGCGCCCCTACTTTTGTACACCGACAGGAGCCCCCGGGCCTGGGCCACACATAAGCGCGACACATTGTTGGGCCAGGCCCAAAACTGTGCGCGGGCAGTCGGGGCGGGATTTTACCGCAGTATTTTTTCGTCCGCTGTGCTTCCCCACGACCTGCGCGCGACGTGGAGGGTCGTGCGTGACGTGGGGGTCATGCGTGGGGCAGTTTCCGCATGCATGCGTCATATCATGGTAAATTGGCGGCTCGCGGCTTCCCCATAAAAAGAGGGAGGCATGGTGGCGCGGCGCATTTACTGGGTGGACTCGGGTCGCGGTCTTCAAGGCGCCCACACCCCACGATCACGGGGCGGGGAATGGTCGCCTCACCCGTCCTTTCGATCCTGCTCGTTGGCCACGCGTTCTCCATGCAAGTGGCGGGCGGTGGAGGCGGGAAACCGGGCCGTCACTAATTGGGGCAGTGGGTCGGTCCTGATTCCCTGCGCCTCCGATGGCTGGATTGGCTGAGTGGGGCGGCCGAGCCTCGACCCTGCCCCTTTATATGGAGGGGGAGGGGGGCGTCATCCCACATTCCTTCAGTCTCCATCCTCCTCCACCTTCGCTCCTTTCTTTCACCTGCCATGGCGAGAGGAGGTGCTGGGCCTTCGACGGTGGCAGCGAGGGTTGCTGCTCGTCAGCGCGTCCCTCCTTCCCACGAGCCCGCGGAGGTGGAGCCGGCCGCGAGAGGAAGGGGGAGGGGGCATGGCCGAGGTCACCGCGGCGGTCGGGGGAGAGGGGGACGAGGCGGCGCGATGGTCGTGCCTCCACCAGCGGTGCCTCCCGCGACGGAGGGTCACGTCGGGGACCATCCCCGCGAGTTCTTCTTCAGGCTGCGCCGGCCACCGCGTCGTCGTCTCCGTCTCCCCACCCCCCTTCGCTCAGGAGATGGAGCTCGATCCGCCCCAGACCCTCAGGTTGCACATGAGGGGCTGCGGGACTGGCGGCACGCGGGTCGACATCGACTTCCCCGCTCCTCATGTCATGTACCTCCGTCGCGGATGGAAGACATTTGCTCGCATCCATAGCCTGACGGTGGGGCGCGTCCTCTACTTCAAATTAATGGAGGGTGGCCTGCTCTCCATCATGGTCTTCGGAGATCTTGGAACTTGCCTGAAGTGCTGCATGGAGAGCTCCTTCGATGATGAAGATTCCTCCTCAAGCGGGAGTGATGAGGAGGACAGCAACAGTGACGACGAGGGAGTCAAGCGGCAGGATGCCGACTCCAACTTCGACTGACTGCGCCGCCCCTTCCTCAGCCACACGCCCTGCCGAGGGCCTTCCTTGCCAAGCTCTCCATCGGGGCACTCCCTGTCGTCTCCTTTGGCGACTGGCGTAGGACGGCCAGAGAAGGCGAAGAAGGCGGGCGGCGACCGTGAAATTGGAGTACGCGTGTACCGACGCCTTCGTTGCGTATTGCCGGTCCGTTGCCTCGTCTTCCAGCTCTTCTCCCAGCACCAAGATGTTCTCTTGCTGCCTTCTGCTCCTTGTACCTTTCCTAGGCGCTCTTTTTGCCCTCCTGCTGCCTTGTTCCACCTTCTGTGGAGAGGGACAAGAAAGGGATTACGGGCACCTTATGTTTTTTTAGTCTGTAAGCCTGCGGGCACTTGTTAATTTTAAGTCTTGTAATCCCCTTGCTCACGTTTTTAATTCCGTATGAACTGTACCTGTATGGGATGTCTTTAATGAAAAAGGGTGCTTGTCGGGTTCTTTGTGCATGAGCGAGGCCCATGCCAAGGATGAATCCCTGTTATTTTTTAAAATAACATCGTCGCCCGGCAACAGGCCTTGCCATCTCCCCACTTCAGTCGACCATTCTCGCGCTCTTGGCGGAGGCGGGACCGAAGCGGAGTTAGGCCTCTCGTGCATCTCCTCACCACCGCGACTACTACCAAATTCCGACCCAGGAGGTAGCTCTTGGGTATAGGAAAGGGGGAGCACGGTGGTTTAAGGACATGAACGAGGTTTCACATTTCCCAGTTCTATACGGAAATGCATAACAGGGGGATGAAAGACTTATCTGGATCCGCAGCCCCCGGAAACCTTGGCTTGCCGTTGTTGGAGCCTTGTACCTTCAGCCCCTGGCAGTCTTGGCCTGTCGGGGCCAAAGCGCCGGTTTGTTCTCTTTTTCCCAAGCGGCTCAGCAGAAGTGTCCTTGTGCCCTGTGAACCAAAGAGAACAGAAAGACGCACACTCAACCTCTAGGCTAGGGGTTAGTCGCCGCTAAGCACTATCAACCCTAACCGAGGGAGAGACTTAACCTAGCATACATGCTATAACTTAGGGCACCAGCGCTTCATTTATTTATGCTCAGGGTCTGCGGCTGGCATTGTACAGAGGGTTACATGCCTTGTCGGCAAAGCTTCTACAAAAGGTGGCTTGCCGGGAAGCCCGGCAAGCCGCGCCTCACGGGTAAAATTTGTGAATATGCTCGATGTTCCAGGAGTTGCTCACTGGGACAACATCTTCGGTCTCCAGGCGGACTGCGCCGGGCCTGGTGACTTGTATTACCCGATAAGGGCCTTCCCACTTCAGCGTCAACTTGTTGGAATTCTTGGCCGACTGAGCGCGCCGAAGAACAAGGTCGCCTTCCTCAAAGCTTTGGGCATAAACCTTGCGGCTATGGTGGCGGCGCAAGGCTTGCTGGTAGCATGCTGCTCTCACAGCCGCCCGAAGACGATCTTCCTCAAGGAGCGTTGCGTCATCTTCCCGCAATTGCTCGTGCTCAAGCTCGTCATAAGCGAGCACTCGAGGTGAACCGTATGTGACTTTTGTGGGGAGAACTGCTTCTGCCCCGTAAACCAGGGCAAAGAGTGTCTGGCCGGTGGCTCGATTTGGCATCATTCTGATCGACCAAAGAACCACCGGCAACTCATCAATCCAGCACCGTCCGCTCTTGTGCAGCCTGTCAAAAGTATTCGTTCTCAGGCCTCGCAATACTTCAGCATTTGCCCTCTCCGCCTGGCCGTTGCTCCGGGGGTGTGCCACGGAAGCAAAATAGACCTTGTTGCCGAGGTCTTGGATGTATTGCCTGAAGGTGTGGCTTGGGAACTGCGTGCCGTTGTCAGTGATGACTCTGTTTGGTACACCAAAATGGCAGACTAGCCCCTTGAAGAACTTGACGGGTGACTGTGCGGTAACCTTCCTCACTGCCTCCACCTCCGGCCACTTTGTGAACTTGTCGATGCAACATACAAGTACTCAAAGCCCCCGACAGCGCGAGGGAAAGGGCCTAGTATGTCGAGCCCCTAGACCGAAAACGTCTAGGAGAGAGGGATTGTTTGAAGGGCTTGAGCTGGTTGATGAAGCTTCTTCGAATGGAACTGGCACGCTTCACACCTGGTTACTAGCACCGTCGCATCCTGGAGGGCGGTGGGCCAGAAGAAGCCTTGCCGGCAAGGGCCCTCGACCCTATGTGGGAGCCACATATGCCTCTGTGTATCTCTGCCAACAGCTCCAGTCCTTCGTCCCGGGGGATGCACTTCAATTTCACACCGTTCGGTCTTTTGCTGTACAGGATGTCATCGACGAACTAGTACAAGGCAGACCGACGAGCTACTTTTTCTGATTCTTCCTGCTCCTCAGGAAGTTCCCCTGTCCGGAGGAAACAGACGGTATGCTGCGCCCATGCGGGAGCCTAGGGCTCGACGGCAAGGACAAAAGGCATCTCTTCCGCCATGGGGCATCCGTCTCTACGGCCAGGGCTTGGCGCCCTGCCGGGGTTAGCTGCCCCTTGGCAAGCTCGGAATCCGCGGCAACACCCTTGCCGGCGGCCCCTGGGGGCTCGGCGGGAAAGTAATTGCCGGGACCTGATTTCCTCCGCTTGTTCTGCTCCGTTGATGGTTCGACGGATGGTTGAGTTAACCGAAGCAAGAAGGTACCTGGTTCCACTGGTAGCTTGAGTGCAGCGCGCTTTGACAGGTAGTCAGCGATGTCCTTCTCCGCTCGGGGAACGTGCTCCGCTTGTATACCATTGAAGCGCTCCTCCAGCTTCCTCACCTCATCTACGTAGGCCTCCATCAACGGACTCTGGTAATCTTTGTTGACTTGCCTGACGACAAGCTGCGAATCACCCCTAACGATGAGCTTCTTCACCCCGAGGTCTGCCGCGATCCTGAGACTGGCAAGCAGCCCCTCGTACTCAGCAGTGTTGTTTGTGGACATCTCCCTGGGAAAGTGCATCTGGATCACATACTTGAGGTGCTCTCCGTTGGGTGCGACAAGAAGCACACCGGCACCGGCGCCTTGCAGCGAGAAAGCCCCATCGAAGTACGTGATCCAGTCACGACTCGCTTCCTTGCCGGAGAGAGCGGTCTCCTGTATTTCTTCGTCGGGCGTTGAGGTCCATTCCGCAATGAACTCCGCCAAGACTCTGCTTTGGATTGTTGAAGTACTTTCAAACTTCAACCCAAAGCTCGACAACTCCATGGCCCACTCCACAATCCTTCCGGTTGCATCTGGGTTGTGCAGTATCCGTTGCAACAGGAGGCAGGTGACGACAGTGATCTCGTGGGCTTGGAAGTAATGACGCAGCTTCCTCGAGGCCATAAGGAGGCCAAAGAGCAATTTCTGCACACCGGAGTACCATGACCTAGCCCCCTGCAAGAGGGAGCTGACAAAGTAAACCGGGTGCTGCATCATCTTCTTCCTGTACACCACTTCACTTGGCTGCGCGGGCCTGGTCCCGATGCCGTCAGACTCTGCCGGGGGCCTTGCCTTGCCGACACCAGGCCCTGCCGGGGGAATTTCTGACTTGCCATCCACCAGTCCTGCCGTTGCCACTGCCTCTTCGTCGACCTCCCTCTGTGCCACTAGTGCGGCGCTGACCACTTTATTCGTTGCCGCCAGGTATAGCAGCAGCGGCTCTTGTGGTTTAGGCGCAACTAGTATTGGCGTAAAGGAAAGGTATTTCTTCAGATCCTGCAACGTTGCCTCGGCCTCTGGGGTCCACTCCATTGGGCCTGCCTTTTTCAAGATTTTGAAAAAGGGAAGGGCACGTTCAGCGGACTTGGAGATGAATCTGCTCATGGCAGCAACGCAGCCAGTGAGCCGGCGCACATCCTTGATCCGCTTGGGTGCCTCAATCTGCTCAATAGCCTTGATCTTGTCCAGGTTTGCCTCAATCCCACGCTGCGACACAAAGAACCCAAGAAGTTTTCCAGATGGAATGCCAAAGACACACTTCTCAGTGTTCAGCTTGAGGTTGATCTTGCGTAGGTTGGCAAACGTCTCTTCTAAGTCTTGTACAAGGGTCGCCTTCTCCTTGGTTTTAACCACTATGTCATCCATATAAGCTTCCATATTTCTATGTAGCTGGGGCTCAAAACCAATCTGGACCGCCCTTGCGAATGTTGAGGCAGCACTCTTCAACCCGAAAGGCATCCGTAAAAAGCAATACGTACCACATGGGGTGATAAATGATGTCTTCTCTTCATCTTCTCTTATCATGAAGATCTGGTGGTAGCCCGAGTAGGCATCGAGGAATGACAACAGATCACACCCGGCCATGGAATCAACAATCTGGTCGATGCGCGGCAACGGGAAGGGGTCCTTAGGACAAGCCTTATTGATATCTGTGTAGTCAATACATAGCCTCCACTTCCCATTTGCCTTGCGCACCACCACCGGATTGGCCAACCACGTCGGATGGAGCACTCCTCTCACCAAACCTGCCGCTTCCAATTTTCTGATCTCCTCTGTGATGAACTCTTGCCGTTCCAAAGCTTGTTTCCTGACCTTCTACTTGACGGGTCGCGCATGGGGACAGACGACAAGGTGGTGCTCAATCACTTCCCTGGGAACGCCGGGGATGTCAGATGCTTACCACGCAAACACATCGACATTCGCCCACAGGAAAGTGATGAGCGCGCTTTCCTATTTGCTGTCGAGGGTGGAGCTTATTGTGAAAGCCCCTCCCGTGCCATCCTGATTGATGGACACCCTCTTGGTCTCTGGTGGTGCAGCTCTGGATTTCTTGCTCTTGCCGGTGGAGCTCTCTGGCACGTCCTCGACGGTAGCACAACACTCCAAAGAGGTGCGCTTGCCGGAGTGGGTGCGAGAGGCCTTGCCGAGCTTCTTCTTCCCTCCCGGGGCTTCAGCGGCAGGAGCAAGTGTGTTCGCGGCAGCCGCTGCAACTGCTTCCCGGTAGAGTAGGTCGGCGTAGATCAGCGCATCCTTCTTGTCACAGGGGACGGTGATGACGGTTGTAGGCGTAATGCGACGCCGCCATGAACTTGGCTAGTGCCGGGCGGCCGAGGATCCCATTGTAGTGCAAGGGGATCTCGGCTACATCAAACACAATCATCTTCGTCCTGTAGTTCAACTCGCCTCCGAACGTCACAGGCAAAGTGATCTTCCCCTTCGCCTGGCTTCTTCCCGGGTTGATCCCTTGAAATGTGCCTGTCTCCTCGAGGTCTCCGTCAGGAATTTGCAGCCTTTTGATCACGACGGGCGAGATCAAGTTCAGGCCGGCCCCGCCGTCAACCAGCATCTTGTTCACCTTGAGGTTGGGTATCGTTGGCGAGACCAATAACGGCAAACACCCGACCACAGTTGTGCGGTCAGGGTGGTCCTCGGCGTCAAAGATGAGGGGCGTGCTGGACCACTTTAGTGGCCTCTGAGCATCGAACGATGGCTCTGCTACTGTAATCTCACGCGCCCACTACTAGAGCTGGCGGTGAGAAGTGTGCAGCGAGGCGCCGCCATTGACGCACATGGCCTCCGTAGCCTTCTGAAACTCTTGCTCGCCAGACTCATCGTCCTCGTCATGATCATCGTCTTCCTGCTTCTTGTCGCGGCCCCGAGCAGGCCTCTCTTGCTGGTTATCCTTGCCGCGGCGGCCTCCTTGCCCGCCACGCTTCTTGCCGGATCCTTCGGCACCATCCTGACACTTCTCCTTGTCCCGCCTCTCATACTCGGCCTTTTGCTTTTCGGAAGCATCTCGACTTGTCGGCAGTTCTGGAGGTCGTGGCCCTTGGTGCGATGGATCTTGCAATACTGCTTGTCGAAGCCCCCTGACTTGTTGGCAGCCACCAAGGCCTGGCAGGCGGCGCACCAGGCAATTTCCTTGCCGGGGTCGTCTGCTTTGGCCTTCTTGGAGGCGCCGGTGTCATCGGATCCCTCGACGGCAAGCACGGTCTTGCCCTTGTGTTTCCTGTTGCGACGCCGGCCCTTCTTCGTCGGGGCGGCGGTGTCTTCATCAGTAGATTCGGTTTCCACGCCGGCGTCCTCGCCGGGGTACTTCCTTCCCTCTTCAGCCGGAGTGCACCTATCGGCCAGAACATAAAGTTCGGCCACATCCTTAACCTTGTTCATCTCCAGCTCTTCGCGCATCTTGCGGTTGCGCACGTTCTGATGGAAGGCGCTAATCACGGCGGCGCGATGAACATCGGGGATGTTGTATTGCACCTGGCTGAACCTCTTGTCACATCCCTAGTTCTGGTTTGCTCTGGGCTAGCAAGTCATGTGTGCATCATGTTTAAAATTCAATGAATTTCAAATGGGGACTTGTGAAAGCCTCAGAAATCATTTTGAAAATGATCAAGATAAAAATTGCTTCAGTTTGGCCCAAGAAAATGTTCCTATTTTTCTCTAATAATATTGGCCAGAGTTAAAATTACAACCAATATTTTTGGGAGCTCAGAAGTATTTATTTTTGGCCATTTGAGTTAATCCAGTAAATATTTGCATTGGATATATATATATGTTATATATATTATATATGTCCAATACTTCTGATTTCTACTGTGGGGATCTGGAATAATCCAATTAGTTCCTACATTATTTTTCAGAAGAAAATAAATTGGTTTAGTATTTTACTAAATCAGAAACAAAATTACAGAATAGAAAAGAAAACAAAATAGAAAAAACGGGAGAGAGGCTTACCTGGGCCACTTACCAGCCGGCCCAGCAGTTCGGCCCAGCTGACTGGCCATGCCAGTCGTCCCTCTCCTCTCGCCAGGAGGACAGGGGCGCGTGCCCGCAGCGCGCACGCACGCGCAGCGCCACCTCATGCCTGCCTCCTGCCTCCCTGATGCCGCTACGAGCAGCACGCACCACCCGGACCCCTCGCTTCCCCTCCCCGTGTCGATCCCCTCCTCTGCTGCTCCCCCTCTCTGTTACCCACCTCACCGAACGCACCGTCGCCACCGTTCGTTGCCGCCGTAGCAACGGCCACTGCCTCGCCTCCCCAACACCTCCACGAGGTCCGCCTCCGTCTCCTCGCACTGAATCTCTCCACCGAGCCATGCATCCCCGGCAGCCCTGCTACGGCCTCACCAACCTCGTCTTCAACCTCGGGCACCCGAGCTCTTCGTCATTGACCCGCGCCGTCAAGGATGCCCCGAGCCCAATGAGACCGCCGACGACCTCGCTGTGAGCTCCACTCCATTTCCCCTCCTTAGTTTTTCTCGCTCCCGTGCCGTAGCACCATCGCCCACGTGCCCGAGCACCGCCGTGTGCCATGTCCGCCTAGCTTCCTTGACCCAAGCCCCTCTGCTTGAACCTGCGGCACTAGCGTGCTTCTGGTGGCCTGCGGATGCCACCTAGCCCATCAGCTCCTCTCCTAGCGCATCACAGCCCCGAATCCAAACGTCACAACGTAACTGGGTGACTATAAAGGTGCACTACGGGTATCTCCGAAAGTGTCTGTTGGGTTGGCACGGATCGAGACTGGGATTTGTCACTCCGTGTGACGGAGAGGTATCTCTGGGCCCACTCGGTAATGCATCATCATAATGAGCTCTATGTGACTAAGGCGTTAGTCACGGGATCATGCATTTCGGTACGAGTAAAGAGACTTGCCGGTAACGAGATTGAACAAGGTATTGGGATACCGACGATCGAATCTCGGGCAAGTAACATACCGATGGACGAAGGGAATTATATACGGGATTGATTGAATCCTCGACATCGTGGTTCATCCGATGAGATCATCGTGGAACATGTGGGAGCCAACATGGGTATCCAGATCCCGCTGTTGGTTATTGACCGGAGAGGCGTCTCGGTCATGTCTGCATGTCTCCCGAACCCGTAGGGTCTACACACTTAAGGTTCGGTGACGCTAGGGTTGTAGAGATATGTGTATGCGGAAACCCGAAAGTTGTTCGGAGTCCTGGATGAGATCCCGGACGTCATGAGGAGTTCCGGAATGGTCCAGAGGTGAAGAATTATATATAGGAAGTCAAGTTTCGGCCACCGGGAAAGTTTCGGGGGTAACCGGTATTGTACCGGGACCACCGGAAGGGTCCCGGGGGTCCACCGGGTGGGGCCACCTATCCCGGAGGGCCCCGTGGGCTGAAGTGGGAAGGGAACCAGCCCCTAGTGGGCTGGGCGCCCCCCCATGGGCCTTCCCCCTGCGCCTAGGGTTGGAAACCCTAGGGCAAGGGGGCGCCCCACTTGCGGGGGGGAAGGCACCCCCCTGGCCGCCGCCCCCCCCCCCCCACCAGATGGGGTTTTGGCCGGCGCCCCCCCTCCCAGGGGGCCTATATAAAGGGGGGGAGGGAGGGCAGCAATATCTCAGCCTTGGGCGCCTCCCTCCTCCCCTGCTACACCTCTCTCTCTCGTAGAAGCTCGGCGAAGCCCTGCCGGCATCCCGCTACATCCACCACCACGCCGTCGTGCTGCTGGATCTCCATCAACCTCTCCTTCCCCCTTGCTGAATCAAGAAGGAGGAGACGTCGTTGCACCGTACGTGTGTTGAACGCGGAGGTGTCGTTCGTTCGGCACTCGGTCATCGGTGATTCGAATCACAGCGAGTACGACACCGTCATCCACGTTCATTGGAACGCTTCCGCTCGCGATCTACAAGGGTATGTAGATGCACTCCTTTCCCCTCATTGCTAGTATACTCCATAGATGCATCTTGGTGAGCGTAGGAAAATTTGAAAATTATGCTACGATTCCCAACAGTGGCATCATGAGCCAGGCCTATGCGTAGTTACTATGCACGAGTAGAACACAAAGAAGTTGTGGGCGTTGATGTTGCCAATTCTTCTTGCCGCTACTAGTCGTTTCTTGTTTCGGCGGCATTGTAGGATGAAGCGGCCCGGACCGACCTTACACGTACGCTTACGTGAGACAGGTTCCACCGACTGACATGCACTAGATGCATAAGGTGGCTAGCTGGTGTCTGTCTCTCCTACTTTAGTCGGAACGGATTCGATGAAAAGGGTCCTTATGAAGGGTAAATAGAAATTGGCAAATCACGTTGTGGTCATACGTAGGTAAGAAACATTCTTGCTAGAAACCTACAAACCACGTAAAAACATGCAACAACAATTAGAGGACGTCTAACTTGTTTTTGCAGCATGTGTTATGTGATGTGAAATGGCCAGAAGATGTGATGAATGATATATGTGATGTATGAGATTGATCATATTCTTGTAATAGGAATCACGACTTGCATGTCGATGAGTATGACAACCGGCAGGAGCCATAGGAGTTGTCTTTATTATTTTGTATGACCTGCGTGTCATTAATAACGCCATGTAAATTACTTTACTTTGTTGCTAAACGCGTTAGCCATAGAAGTAGAAGTAATCGTTGGCGTGACGACTTCATGAAGACACACTGATGGAGATCATGATGATGGAGATCATGGTGTCATGCCGGTGACGAAGATGATCATGGTGCCCCGAAGATGGAGATCAAAGGAGCATAATGATATTGGCCATATCATGTCACTATTTGATTGCATGTGATGTTTATCATGTTTTTGCATCTTATTTGCTTAGAACGACGGTAGTAAGTAAGATGATCCCTTATGATAATTTCAAGAAAAGTGTTCACCCTAACTGTGCACCGTTGTGAAGGTTCGTTGTTTCGAAGCACCACGTGATGATCGGGTGTGATAGATTCTAACGTTCGCATACAACGGGTGTTGACGAGCCTAGCATGTACAGACATGGCCTCGGAACACACGCAATACACTTAGGTTGACTTGACGAGCCTAGCATGTACAGACATGGCCTCGGAACACGGAGGACCGAAAGGTCGAGCATGAGTCGTATAGAAGATACGATCAACATGGAGATGTTCACCGATCTTGACTAGTCTGTCTCACGTGATGATCGGACACGGCCTAGTTAACTCGGATCATGTTTCACTTAGATGACTAGAGGGATGTCTATCTGAGTGGGAGTTCATTGAGTAATTTGATTAGATGAACTTAATTATCATGAACTTAGTCTAAAATCTTTACACTATGTCTTGTAGATCAAATGGCCAACGTTGTCCTCAATTTCAACGCGTTCCTAGAGAAAACCAAGCTGAAAGATGATGGCAGCAACTATACGGACTGGGTCCGGAACCTGAGGATCATCCTCATAGTACCCAAGAAAGATTATGTCTTAGAAGCACCGCTAGGTGAAGCACCAATCCCTGAGAACCAAGACGTTATGAACGCTTGGCAATCACGTGCTGATGATTACTCCCTCGTTCAGTGCGGCATGCTTTACAGCTTAGAACCGGGTCTCCAAAAGCGTTTTGAGAAACATGGAGCATATGAGATGTTCGAGGAGCTGAAATTGGTTTTCCAAGCTCATGCCCGGGTCGAGAGATATGAAGTCTCCGACAAGTTCTTCAGCTGTAAAATGGAGGAGAATAGTTCTGTTAGTGAGCACATACTCAGAATGTCTGGGTTGCACAACCGCTTGACTCAGCTGGGAGTTAATCTTCCGGATGACGCGGTCATTGACAGAATCCTTCAGTCGCTTCCACCAAGCTTCAAGAGCTTTGTGATGAACTACAATATGCAGGGGATGGAAAAGACCATTCCCGAGGTATATTCAATGCTGAAATCAGTGGAGGTGGAGATCAGAAAAGAACATCAAGTGTTGATGGTGAATAAAACCACTAAGTTGAAGAAGGGCAAGGGTAAGAAGAACTTCAAGAAGGACGGCAAGGGAGTTGCCGCGCCCGGTAAGCCAGTTGCCGGGAAGAAGTCGAAGAATGGACCCAAGCCTGAAACTGAGTGCTTTTATTGCAAGGGAAGTGGTCACTGGAAGCGGAACTGCCCCAAGTACTTAGCGGACAAGAAGGCCGGCAACACCAAAGGTATATGTGATATACATGTAATTGATGTGTACCTTACCAGTGCTCGTAGTAGCTCCTGGGTATTTGATACCGGTGCGGTTGCTCATATTTGTAACTCAAAACAGGAACTACGGAATAAACGGAGACCGGGAAGGACGAGGTGACGATGCGCGTCGGGAATGGTTCCAAGGTCGATGTGATCGCCGTCGGCAAGCTACCTCTGCATCTACCCACGGGATTAGTTTTAAACCTCAATAATTGTTATTTAGTGCCAGCTTTGAGCATGAACATTGTATCTAGATCTCTTTTAATTCGAGATGGCTACTCATTTAAATCCGAGAATAATGGTTGTTCTATTTATTTGAGAGATATGTTTTATGGTCATGCCCCGCTGGTCAATGGTTTATTTTTGATGAATCTCGAACGTGATGACACACATATTCATAGTGTGAATACCAAAAGATGTAAAGTTGATAATGATAGTCCCACATACTTGTGGCACTGCCGCCTTGGTCACATTGGTGTCAAGCGCATGAAGAAGCTCCATGCAGATGGACTTTTGGAGTCTCTTGATTACGAATCATTTGACACGTGCGAACCATGCTTCATGGGTAAGATGACCGAGACTCCGTTCTCCGGAACAATGGAGCGAGCAACCAACTTATTGGAAATCATACATACCGATGTGTGCGGTCCAATGAGTGTTGAGGCTCGCGGAGGATATCGTTATGTTCTCACTCTTACTGATGACTTAAGTAGATATGGGTATGTCTACCTAATGAAACACAAGTCTGAAACCTTTGAAAAGTTCAAGGAATTTCAGAGTGAGGTTGAGAATTAACGTGACAGGAAAATAAAATTCTTACGATCAGATCGTGGTGGAGAATATTGAAGTCACGAGTTTGGTACACACTTAAGGAAATGTGGAATAGTTTCACAACTCACGCCGCCTGGAACACCTCAGAGAAATGGTGTGTCCGAACGTCGTAATCGCACTCTATTGGATATGGTGCGATCTATGATGTCTCTTACCGATTTACCGCTCTCATTTTGGGGCTATGCTTTAGAGACTGCCGCATTCACTTTAAATAGGGCTCCGTCGAAATCCGTTGAGACGACACCGTATGAATTATGGTTTGGGAAGAAACCTAAGCTGTCGTTTCTAAAAGTTTGGGGATGCGATGCTTATGTCAAGAAACTTCAACCTGAAAAGCTCGAACCCAAGTCGGATAAATGCGTCTTCATAGGATACCCTAAGGAAACTATTGGGTACACCTTCTACCTCAGATCCGAAGGCAAGATCTTCGTTGCCAAGAATGGGTCCTTTCTAGAGAAGGAGTATCTCTCGAAAGAATTGAGTGGGAGGAAAGTGGAACTTGATGAGGTGATAGTCACCCCTTCAGAACCGGAAAGTAGCGCAGCGCGGGAAGATGTTCCTGTGGTGCCTGCACCGACTGGGGAGGAAGTTAATGATGATGATCATGAAGCTTCGGATCAAGTTACTACTGAACTTCGTAGGTCCACAAGGACACGTTCCGCACCAGAGTGGTACGGCAACCCTGTCCTAGAAATCATGTTGTTAGACAACGGTGAACCTTCGAACTATGAAGAAGCGATGGCGGCCCCGGATTCCGACAAATGGCTAGAAGCCATGAAATCCGAGATAGGATCCATGTATGAAAACGAAGTATGGACTTTGACTGACTTGCCCGATGATCGGCGAGCCATAGAAAACAAATGGATCTTTAAGAAGAAGACGGACGCGGATGGTAATGTGACCATCTATAAGGCTCGACTTGTCACTAAGGGTTATCGACAAGTTCAAGGGGTTGACTACGATGAGACTTTCTCACCCGTAGCGAAGCTGAAGTCCGTCCGAATCATGTTAGCAATTGCCGCATACTATGATTATGAGATATGGCAGATGGACGTCAAAACGGCATTCCTTAATGGCTTCCTTAAGGAAGAGTTGTATATGATGCAGCTGGAAGGTTTTGTCGATCCTAAGAATGCTAACTGTAGCGACCAGACCTCAAATGGCCTGTGCTGCTGTGCACCAGTGTCATCCCTGGATCAGTAATGCTGACACGCACAGTACAAATGAAGGATTTATAACAGAGTAGCAATCACATACTTATTACATCGAATATCTCCGAAGAGATTAAGTATGATAAGCATGGCTTAAGGCCATCTAATAACGATAACAACGGAAGACTTGGAAGATAAGTGAGTCCATCAACTCCAGCGGCACCACTGAGTATAAGACCACGACCTAAGGCACCTTACTCGTCGTCTGAAAAGTCTGCAACATGAAACGTTGCAGCCCGAAAACGGGTCAGCACATAGAATATGCTGGCAAAGTAACACATAGAGAACAATGAACAATGATAATGCTATACTATATGCATATATGGCTGGTGGAAAGCTCTATGGTTACAGTTTTGCGAAAAGCCAATTTTATCCTACTGCAAAGGAATAAATTTTATTTAACTATCATGGTGGTTGAAACATTGAGAAGGTACCTCCGACTCAATCCCAATTAAGTAACATTATTAACCCAACAAAATTAATTATAAGTATCACGGTGATGAGATTCAAATGATAATCCAGATACTAGATACTCAAGTTGTCCATAACCGGGGACACGGCTAATCATGATCAGTTTGTACACTCTGCAGAGGTTTGTGCACTTTTCCCCACAAGACTCGATCGCCTCCGCTTGATTCTCGCACTACATGATGTTTGAGAAACGGATGACCGAGACACAGTCTTTCAGAAACAGTCACTCTCTACTCTGGATGGACCGGTACACCTACTTTCCCCTACATCTGCTAGTCCACCTCTTCAAGAGATCCTGTAACCTACTCAGCTATGCTAGAGCCCATAATAGCTTGTGGCTGCACACAGAAGTTTCTAGCATGAACAATCTTATGATCCCTTTGAGCCTGGGTGGCGGACCTTATACAAACAGACATCACTGGGTTCTCCAGGTGCCTCAATCCACCCAGATGTGAGTTTTAGTTGCCACCTTAAGTTTGAACCATTATTAAACATCTCACATCTTTCATGAATATCACTCAAACCCAATGCACGTCTACGAGCATAGCATGGAAATAATAGCCTCGTAGAAGTAACTCCCAAGGGTTTGATAATGAAAACAGGTAATAGGTACTACCTCAACTACTTCCCAAAACCCACAGTTTAATTAGATCCTAATCATGCAATGTTTGAGGGAAAATAGATCTAACGCAATAAAACTGGGTATGAACGGGGTATGATCAAAGTGTTACTTGCCTTGCTGATGATCCGCAAAACCTAACGAGTCGAAGTAACAAGCGGCACACTCCGGGTACTCTATCGCAAACAAACAAGCATACAATCAGTACTCATCTAATGCACAAGTAAAACTCGAATGAAAGATCCAACCAGAAAGTTCAACTTAAGAACTCCGGTTAGCAAAAAGAATCACTCGAAAGAAGCAACGAAAGTCAAACGGCGAAAGAAAGAAACTTCGTTTGCTAATCTGGATCTAGGTTAAATTTTACTGTAGAAAAAACCTGTTTGAGTAGGTTAAACGGAAAGAGACATTCGAGACGAAACTCTAGGCGCTTGAATCACCTGATTCCGATAAACGAGCGAAAAGTTAAACAGATTCGAAAATTCGATCAGAAATCGAATCCGAGGAAATAACAAGAAAATCCGATGAAAAAGAAAAACGGACGAATGGTTAAATAACGGACGTTCGTTTACAGAGAAAAACCGATGAACGCGTTCGTTAAAACGAACGGTTCGGGGAACGCTCGCGAAATAAGAAAACCGAAAAAAACCGATCTAGGGTTTTTTTTAAAAAACAAAAGGTTTTTTTTTACAGAAAACCGGTCAACACGAGATGACCGGCGGCAGTACCTCGGCGGCGGCTCGGCGAGGGGCTCCGGCGGGCGGGGCTCGGGCGCGAGGGGTGCGGGGCTCGGGGGGGTGCTCCGGCGGGCGGGGGCGGCGGCTCCGGCGACTCCCGGCGGCGGCGGCGAGGCAAAAGGCGGCGGCGGCGGGGCTAGATGCGGCGGCGGCGGCGGGCTCCTCCGGCGGCGGTGGTGAGGAAAACGGAGGGGGGGGCTATATATGGAAGGGGGGTGCGGGCGGCTTGAGGGAGGGGCAAACCCGAGGCGGCGGCGGCTCCCGTGGCGAGGGCGGACTCCGGCGGCGGTTTCGTGCGGGAAGAGGAGAGGCCGCGGGCGGGCCGTCGGCTGGGCCTTTGGCCCATTCGGCGCGGGCGCGTTTTTTTTTAAATAAGTTCCGCGGGAAAAATTGCGTAGGGAAAAAAAATAAAAATCAGAAAAATATGAAATAAATTTTCCCCGTCTAGTTAGAAAATCTAGAATAGGGTGAACATTTTTAAAATCAAAAATAAATATTTTGAAAACATGCATATTTTTAAATGCAATAAAATTGCAAATAAAATCCAAATAATTTCAAATAATGATTTTAACATTTTTCCTCCAGTATTTCAATGTTTTGGAGAAGTCATATTTTCTCCTCTCGTTTATTTTAAAATGAAATATTTTTCCGGAGAGAAAAATAATTAAAATCCCAATCCTCGTTTGAAAAATCAAATAAGAAAATTCGAGAAAATCCCCAACTCTCTCCGAGGGTCCTTGAGTTGCTTAGGATTTATCGAGGATTTGTCAAAATGCAACAAAACATGATATGCAAATGATGATCTATGTATAACATTCCAAATTGAAAATTAGGGATGCTACAAACCTACCCCCCCTTAAGATGAATCTCGCCCTCGAGATTCGGGTTGGCTAGAAAACAGGTGGGAGTGGTTTTTCCGTAGATCTTCCTCTCGCTCCCAGGTGGCCTCATCTTCTGTGTGGTGACTCCACTGGGCTTTGCAAAACTTGATAACCTTGCTGCGGGTAACTCGGCTGGCATACTCGAGAATCTTAACTGGCTTCTCCTCATAGGTCAAATCACTTTCCAACTGAATCGCTTCCAGTGGCACAGTATCTCTCAGTGGTATCTCAGCCATCTCTGCGTGGCACTTCTTCAACTGCGAAACATGAAATACATCATGAACTTCAGACAATCCTTCGGGCAATTCCAGCTTATAGGCAACTTCTCCCATACGTTCCAACACTCTGTATGGTCCGATAAAACGAGGCGCTAACTTTCCCTTAACTCCAAAGCGCTTCACTCCTCGAAGTGGCGATACTCGAAGATACACTCTGTCTCCGACTTCGTGAACTGTCTCCTTGCGTTTAGAATCAGCATAACTCTTCTGCCTGGACTGGGCTACCTTGAGCCTATCGCGAATCAACCTTACTTTCTGTTCAGACTCCTTTATCAAATCTGGTCCAAACAACTGACGATCTCCAACTTCGTCCCATAACAACGGTGTTCTACACCTCCTTCCATACAAAGCTTCGAAAGGGGCCATCTTCAAACTGGTTTGATAACTGTTGTTATATGAAAACTCCGCATATGGCAAATTGTCGTCCCAACTAGATCCATAATCTAGTGCACATGCTCTCAACATGTCCTCCAAAATCTGGTTGACTCTCTCGGTCTGTCCATCTGTCTGTGGGTGAAATGCTGTACTAAATTCTAGTCTGGTTCCCAATGTTTCATGTAACTTCTTCCAAAACGTCGAGGTAAATTGGGTTCCTCTGTCTGATACAATGGTCCTCGGAACTCCATGCAAACATACTATCCTGGTCATGTATATCTTCGCCAACTTAGCACTGCTGTAGGTGGTCTTCACTGGAATGAAATGAGCCACTTTCGTCAAACGGCCGACTACAACCCATATTGAGTCATAGCCTGAACGAGTCCTGGGTAATCCTGTGATAAAATCCATGCCTATTTTATCCCACTTCCATTCGGGTATCGGCAATGGCTGTAGCAATCCTGTTGGCTTCTGATGCTCTGCCTTCACTCTCTGACATACATCACAAACTGCTACAAACTCCGGAATATCCTTCTTCATTCCGGTCCACCAGAAAGTATTCTTCAGATCCAAATACATCTTGGTATTTCCTGGGTGAATCGAGTACGGTGAATCATGGGCTTCTTGCAAAATCAACTTCCTGATCTTCGGATCATTTGGCACATATACACGGTCCTCAAACCATAAGGTATCGTGCTCATCCTCACGAAATCCCTTGGCTTTCCTTTGCTCATCTTCTCCCTTATCTCTTCAATCTCCTTGTCTGTCTTCTGAGCCTCTCTGATCTTTTCCATCAAGGTAGACTGAATCTCCAATGTCGCTAAATAGCCTCTAGGGACTATCTCCAAACATAGCTCGCGAAGGTCCTCGGCTAACTCCTGAGGTAATTCCCCTGTCATAAGGGTGTTGACATGACTCTTGCGGTTCAACGCGTCTGCTACTACGCTAGCCCTTCCAGGGTGATAATGCAATCTCATATCATAATCTTTGATGAGCTCCAACCATCTCCTCTGTCTGAGATTTAACTCCTTCTGCGTGAAAATGTACTTCAAACTCTTGTGATCCGTGTACACCTCACAATGGTTTCCGATGAGAAAATGTCTCCATGTCTTCAATGCATGCACCACGGCTGCTAATTCCAAATCATGCGTAGCATAATTCTTCTCATGGGGTTTAAGTTGTCGTGAAGCATACGAAACAACTCTTCCTTCCTGCATAAGCACTGCTCCAAGTCCTCGACGAGAAGCGTCGCAATAAACATCATAATCCTTGCGTTGATCTGGCAGAATCAACACTGGTGAGGTAACCAATCGTTTCTTCAACTCTTGGAAACTAGCTTCACACTCCTCAGTCCAATTGAATTCGGTGTCCTTCTTCAATAGCTCAGTCATGGGCTTAGCAATCTTTGAGAAATTCTCGATAAATCTCCGGTAGTATCCTGCAAGTCCAAGAAAACTCCGGATTTCTCCAACTGTCGTGGGCGATTCCCAACTTGTCACTGTGTCAACCTTGGGAGGGTCTACTGCTATTCCTTCTCCAGAAATAACATGTCCAAGGAATCCAACTTCCTTCAACCAAAACTCACATTTGCTGAACTTGGTATATAACTGATGTTCTCTGAGCTTCTCAAGTACCAATCGTAAATGCTCCTCATGCTCTTCTTCATCCTTGGAAAAGATTAAAATATCATCAATGAACACCACGACGAACTTATCCAGAAACTCCATAAGCACTTTGTTCATCAGGTTCATGAAATAGGCCGGTGCGTTAGTCAGTCCAAATGACATAACGGTATACTCATACAATCCATATCTGGTGGTAAATGTCGTCTTGGTTATATCCTGCTCTCGAATCTTCAACTGATGGTATCCCGATCGTAGATCGATCTTGGAAAATACTTTAGCTCCTTGCAAGCGGTCAAACAAATCATTGATCATCGGCAGTGGGTACTTGTTTTTGATGGTCACTTCATTCAATCCTCGGTAATCAACAACCATCCTTAGTGATCCATCTTTCTACTCTACTAGAAGTACTGGTGATCCCCAAGGTGACGAACTTGGGCGAATATAGCCTTTATCCAGTAACTCCTTGATCTGCTTCTTAATTTCCTCCAAATCCTTTGCAGGCATCCTGTATGGTCTCTTAAATATGGGCCCTGTGCCCGGCAAAAGTTCAATCAAGAACTCAATGTCTCTATATGGTGGCATGCCTTGCAACTCTTCTGGAAATACATCCGGATAGTCCTTCACCACTGGTACTTCCTCCTGTACAACTCCTGATAAGGAATTCACTTGAGTCCTCTTCGGCATATGCCTGGATACATACTTGATCCTTTTTCCTTCCGGGGTGGTAAGCAAAATCGTCTTGCTGGCACAATCGATGTTTCCTCCATACAACGATAGCCAATCCATTCCCAAAATCACATCCAAACCTTGCGATTCCAAAACAATGAGGTCTGAGGGGAAAACATGCCTTCCAATGGCCAACGGTATCTGAAAACATCCTTGGGTGGCCATATACTCTGCTCCTGCCGAGGTTACTAACATGGGCTTTTGAGAACTTGGGTGGACATCTTAAACTTGTTTATGAATCTCCATTCATACATATCAAGGGGATTCAGTCTCAAGAAACGGGCTAAGTGATCAACAGGTGGTGGTGGCGGTGGGTTATTGTTGTTGTTGCCTTGGTTCTGCACTAACACTTGCATCATGGCATTCTGTTGCTGAATCAACTGGGTGATTTCTGGCGGGAAAACAAATCCGGTGTCGCGTCTCGGAGGCATCTGATAGGTTTAGAAAAGATGAGAATTAAGAATAGAATGAGGTCTAGGGAGAAAACACTACCCATATGCTCATGAGACAAATTCAATCAATATCACTCAATCAATCCAAACAAGGCAAAACAATCGATCTAACTAGCGTTACAAAGTGCTTGAGCTATACTACTAAATGGGGGAAAACTACTACTGATATGGTGGTCTACTAGAAATTCTGATCCGTTGAAGACTCCATGATGTCTGCTCCAGCTTCATCAATCCATTCGTCTTCACTTGGTTCCGAGTCGGTGTCGTCGATGATGATGTAGTTATCCGGACAAGTGCATTCGTCGACTTCTGCTTTTGGCACTGGATTTCCCACGAATGCTCCAATCTTATTCTCTAGGTCGTCAATCTTCCCTACTAGTGCGTTGATTTCCTCCAAATAATCTTCGCGGGTAGCCTTGAGTTCTTCTTGGAGCTCCTTGATCTTCGTGAATGCCTTCTTCAATTCTTCCTTGTCCGTGCACATCTGATTCTCCTGGCATCGAATATGTTGGTTCTGCTCCTGGATGAAGCTGCAATTGATCCATCCTTCTTGGTCTTGATCATCTCCCATTGCGCGTCTCGACGTCCACAAATTTGATAAATTGTATCCTTAAGCTCCTGGTGATAGACTTCTCCAATGCGTCCCATGGCGATATGTGCGGCCATGCTCTTCCCTAAGCTCCAAGTTGGTGCTTCGAAAACCAATCTCATGGGTTCCGTAATTGGCGCAAACGTTCTTCCTGGAATGATAACTTGAATCTTCCAGCTCTCCTCTTCAGGTAATGTGGCGTTGTAGGTTCCGGTGACGCTTGGTATTCCTATGTTCAAGTACTTGGTGACTTCCTTCAAATGTCATCCAAACGGCGTGTCTTCATCTGGTTGCATGAACTTGCTACTTGCATTCGCCATTCCTAAAGAGTAGAAAGTGGAGAGGGGTCAGAAATGAGAAGAGAGAAGTTTTCTAGGGCTTAAGCTTAGTGGTCGTGTCCTACAGTCAGCGTGTGCTCTGATACCAACTTTGTAGCGACCAGACCTCAAATGGCCTGTGCTGCTGTGCACCAGTGTCATCCCTGGAACAGTAATGCTGACACGCACAGTACAAATGAAGGATTTATAACAGAGTAGCAATCACACACTTATTACATCGAATATCTCCGAAGAGATTAAGTATGATAAGCATGGCTTAAGGCCATCTAATAACGATAACAGCGGAAGACTTGGAAGATAAGTGAGTCCATCAACTCCAGCGGCACCACTGAGTATAAGACCACGACCTAAGGCACCTTACTCGTCGTCTGAAAAGTCTGCAACATGAAACGTTGCAGCCCGAAAACGGGTCAGCACATAGAATATGCTGGCAAAGTAACACATAGAGAACAATGAACAATGATAATGCTATACTATATGCATATATGGCTGGTGGAAAGCTCTATGGTTACAGTTTTGCGAAAAGCCAATTTTATCCTACTGCAAAGGAATAAATTTTATTTAACTATCATGGTGGTTGAAACATTGAGAAGGTACCTCCAACTCAATCCCAATTAAGTAACATTATTAACCCAACAAAATTAATTATAAGTATCACGGTGATGAGATTCAAATGATAATCCAGATACTAGATACTCAAGTTGTCCATAACCGGGGACACGGCTAATCATGATCAGTTTGTACACTCTGCAGAGGTTTGTGCACTTTTCCCCACAAGACTCGATCGCCTCCGCTTGATTCTCGCACTACATGATGTTTGAGAAACGGATGACCGAGACACAGTCTTTCAGAAACAGTCACTCTCTACTCTGGATGGACCGGTACACCTACTTTCCCCTACATCTGCTAGTCCACCTCTTCAAGAGATCCTGTAACCTACTCAGCTATGCTAGAGCCCATAATAGCTTGTGGCTGCACGCAGAAGTTTCTAGCATGAACAATCTTATGATCCCTTTGAGCCTGGGTGGCGGACCTTATACAAACAGACAACACTGGGTTCTCCAGGTGCCTCAATCCACCCAGATGTGAGTTTTAGTTGCCACCCTAAGTTTGAACCATTATTAAACATCTCACATCTGTCATGAATATCACTCAAACCCAATCCACGTCTACGAGCATAGCATGGAAATAATAGCAACGTAGAAGTAACTCCCAAGGGTTTGATAATGAAAACAGGTAATAGGTACTACCTCAACTACTTCCCAAAACCTACAGTTTAATTAGATCCTAATCATGCAATGTTTGAGGGAAAATAGATCTAATGCAATAAAACTGGGTATGAACGGGGTATGATCAAAGTGTTACTTGCCTTGCTGATGATCCGCAAAACCTAACGAGTCGAAGTAACAAGCGGCACACTCCGGGTACTCTATCGCAAACAAACAAGCATACAATCAGTACTCATCTAATGCACAGGTAAAACTCGAATGAAAGATCCAACCAGAAAGTTCAACTTAAGAACTCCGGTTAGCAAAAAGAATCACTCGAAAGAAGCAACGAAAGTCAAACGGCGAAAGAAAGAAACTTCATTTGCTAATCTGGATCTAGGATAAATTTTACTGTAGCAAAAACTTGTTTGAGTAGGTTAAACGGAAAGAGACATTCGAGACGAAACTCTAGGCGCTTGAATCACCTGATTCCGATAAACGAGCGAAAAATTAAACAGATTCGAAAATTCGATCAGAAATCGAATCCGAGGAAATAACGAGAAAATCCGACGAAAAAGAAAAACGGACGAATGGTTAAATAACGGACGTTCGTTTACAGAGAAAAACCGATGAACGCGTTCGTTAAAACGAACGGTTCGGGGAACGCTCGCGAAATAAGAAAACCGAAAAAAACCGATCTAGGGTTTTTTTTTAAAAAACAAAAGGTTTTTTTTACAGAAAACCGGTCAACACGAGATGACCGGCGGCAGTACCTCGGCGGCGGCTCGGCGAGGGGCTCCGGCGGGCGGGGCTCGGGCGCGAGGGGTGCGGGGCTCGGGGGGGTGCTCCGGCGGGCGGGGGCGGCGGCTCCGGCGACTCCCGGCGGCGGCGGCGAGGCAAAAGGCGGCGGCGGCGGGGCTAGATGCGGCGGCGGCGGCGGGCTCCTCCGGCGGCGGTGGTGAGGAAAACGGAGGGGGGGCTATATATGGAAGGGGGGTGTGGGCGGCTTGGGGGAGGGGCAAACCCGAGGCGGCGGCGGCTCCCGTGGCGAGGGCGGACTCCGGCGGCGGTTTCGTGCGGGAAGAGGAGAGGCCGCGGGCGGGCCGTCGGCTGGGCCTTTGGCCCATTCGGCGCGGGCGCGTTTTTTTAAATAAGTTCCGCGGGAAAAATTGCGTAGAGAAAAAAAATAAAAATCAGAAAAATATGAAATAAATTTTCCCCGTCTAGTTAGAAAATCTAGAATAGGGTGAACAATTTTAAAATCAAAAATAAATATTTTGAAAACATGCATATTTTTAAATGCAATAAAATTGCAAATAAAATCCAAATAATTTCAAATAATGATTTTAACATTTTTCCTCCAGTATTTCAATGTTTTGGAGAAGTCATATTTTCTCCTCTCGTTTATTTTAAAATGAAATATTTTTCCGGAGAGAAAAATAATTAAAATCCCAATCCTCGTTTAAAAAATCAAATAAGAAAATTCGAGAAAATCCTCAACTCTCTCCGAGGGTCCTTGAGTTGCTTAGGATTTATCGAGGATTTGTCAAAATGCAACAAAACATGATATGCAAATGATGATCTATGTATAACATTCCAAATTGAAAATTAGGGATGCTACAAACCTACCCCCCCTTAAGATGAATCTCGCCCTCGAGATTCGGGTTGGCTAGAAAACAGGTGGGAGTGGTTTTTCCGTAGATCTTCCTCTCGCTCCCAGGTGGCCTCATCTTCTGTGTGGTGACTCCACTGGACTTTGCAAAACTTGATAACCTTGCTGCGGGTAACTCGGCTGGCATACTCGAGAATCTTAACTGGCTTCTCCTCATAGGTCAAATCACTTTCCAACTGAATCGCTTCCAGTGGCACAGTATCTCTCAGTGGTATCTCAGCCATCTCTGCGTGGCACTTCTTCAACTGCGAAACATGAAATACATCATGAACTTCAGACAATCCTTCGGGCAATTCCAGCTTATAGGCAACTTCTCCCATACGTTCCAACACTCTGTATGGTCCGATAAAACGAGGCGCTAACTTTCCCTTAACTCCAAAGCGCTTCACTCCTCGAAGTGGCGATACTCGAAGATACACTCTGTCTCCGACTTCGTGAACTGTCTCCTTGCGTTTAGAATCAGCATAACTCTTCTGCCTGGACTGGGCTACCTTGAGCCTATCGCGAATCAACCTTACTTTCTGTTCAGACTCCTTTATCAAATCTGGTCCAAACAACTGACGATCTCCAACTTCGTCCCATAACAACGGTGTTCTACACCTCCTTCCATACAAAGCTTCGAAAGGGGCCATCTTCAAACTGGTTTGATAACTGTTGTTATATGAAAACTCCGCATATGGCAAATTGTCGTCCCAACTAGATCCATAATCTAGTGCACATGCTCTCAACATGTCCTCCAAAATCTGGTTGACTCTCTCGGTCTGTCCATCTGTCTGTGGGTGAAATGCTGTACTAAATTCTAGTCTGGTTCCCAATGTTTCATGTAACTGCTTCCAAAACGTCGAGGTAAATTGGGTTCCTCTGTCTGATACAATGGTCCTCGGAACTCCATGCAAACATACTATCCTGGTCATGTATATCTTCGCCAACTTAGCACTGCTGTAGGTGGTCTTCACTGGAATGAAATGAGCCACTTTCGTCAAACGGCCGACTACAACCCATATTGAGTCATAGCCTGAACGAGTCCTGGGTAATCCTGTGATAAAATCCATGCCTATTTTATCCCACTTCCATTCGGGTATCGGCAATGGTTGTAGCAATCCTGTTGGCTTCTGATGCTCTGCCTTCACTCTCTGACATACATCACAAACTGCTACAAACTCCGCAATATCCTTCTTCATTCCGGTCCACCAGAAAGTATTCTTCAGATCCAAATACATCTTGGTATTTCCTGGGTGAATCGAGTACGGTGAATCATGGGCTTCTTGCAAAATCAACTTCCTGATCTTCGGATCATTTGGCACATATACACGGTCCTCAAACCATAAGGTATCGTGCTCATCCTCACGAAATCCCTTGGCTTTCCTTTGCTCATCTTCTCCCTTATCTCTTCAATCTCCTTGTCTGTCTTCTGAGCCTCTCTGATCTTTTCCATCAAGGTAGACTGAATCTCCAATGTCGCTAAATAGCCTCTAGGGACTATCTCCAAACATAGCTCGCGAAGGTCCTCGGCTAACTCCTGAGGTAATTCCCCTGTCATAAGGGTGTTGACATGACTCTTGCGGTTCAACGCGTCTGCTACTACGCTAGCCCTTCCAGGGTGATAATGCAATCTCATATCATAATCTTTGATGAGCTCCAACCATCTCCTCTGTCTGAGATTTAACTCCTTCTGCGTGAAAATGTACTTCAAACTCTTGTGATCCGTGTACACCTCACAATGGTTTCCGATGAGAAAATGTCTCCATGTCTTCAATGCATGCACCACGGCTGCTAATTCCAAATCATGCGTAGCATAATTCTTCTCATGGGGTTTAAGTTGTCGTGAAGCATACGAAACAACTCTTCCTTCCTGCATAAGCACTGCTCCAAGTCCTCGACGAGAAGCGTCGCAATAAACATCATAATCCTTGCGTTGATCTGGCAGAATCAACACTGGTGAGGTAACCAATCGTTTCTTCAACTCTTGGAAACTAGCTTCACACTCCTCAGTCCAATTGAATTCGGTGTCCTTCTTCAATAGCTCAGTCATGGGCTTAGCAATCTTTGAGAAATTCTCGATAAATCTCCGGTAGTATCCTGCAAGTCCAAGAAAACTCCGGATTTCTCCAACTGTCGTGGGCGATTCCCAACTTGTCACTGTGTCAACCTTGGGAGGGTCTACTGCTATTCCTTCTCCAGAAATAACATGTCCAAGGAATCCAACTTCCTTCAACCAAAACTCACATTTGCTGAACTTGGTATATAACTGATGTTCTCTGAGCTTCTCAAGTACCAATCGTAAATGCTCCTCATGCTCTTCTTCATCCTTGGAAAAGATTAAAATATCATCAATGAACACCACGACGAACTTATCCAGAAACTCCATAAGCACTTTGTTCATCAGGTTCATGAAATAGGCCGGTGCGTTAGTCAGTCCAAATGACATAACGGTATACTCATACAATCCATATCTGGTGGTAAATGTCGTCTTGGGTATATCCTGCTCTCGAATCTTCAACTGATGGTATCCCGATCGTAGATCGATCTTGGAAAATACTTTAGCTCCTTGCAAGCGGTCAAACAAATCATTGATCATCGGCAGTGGGTACTTGTTTTTGATGGTCACTTCATTCAATCCTCGGTAATCAACAACCATCCTTAGTGATCCATCTTTCTTCTCTACTAGAAGTACTGGTGATCCCCAAGGTGACGAACTTGGGCGAATATAGCCTTTATCTAGTAACTCCTTGATCTGCTTCTTAATTTCCTCCAAATCCTTTGCAGGCATCCTGTATGGTCTCTTAGATATGGGCCCTGTGCCCGGCAAAAGTTCAATCAAGAACTCGATGTCTCTATATGGTGGCATGCCTTGCAACTCTTCTGGAAATACATCCGGATAGTCCTTCACCACTGGTACTTCCTCCTGTACAACTCCTGATAAGGAATTCACTTGAGTCCTCTTCGGCATATGCCTGGATACATACTTGATCCTTTTTCCTTCCGGGGTGGTAAGCAAAATCGTCTTGCTGGCACAATCGATGTTTCCTCCATACAACGATAGCCAATCCATTCCCAAAATCACATCCAAACCTTGCGATTCCAAAACAATGAGGTCTGAGGGGAAAACATGCCTTCCAATGGCCAACGGTATCTGAAAACATCCTTGGGTGGCCATATACTCTGCTCCTGCCGAGGTTACTAACATGGGCTTTTGAGAACTTGGGTGGACATCTTAAACTTGTTTACGAATCTCCATTCATACATATCAAGGGGATTCAGTCTCAAGAAACGGGCTAAGTGATCAACAGGTGGTGGTGGCGGTGGGTTATTGTTGTTGTTGCCTTGGTTCTGCACTAACACTTGCATCATGGCATTCTGTTGCTGAATCAACTGGGTGATTTCTGGCGGGAAAACAAATCCGGTGTCGCGTCTCGGAGGCATCTGATAGGTTTAGAAAAGATGAGAATTAAGAATAGAATGAGGTCTAGGGAGAAAACACTACCCATATGCTCATGAGACAAATTCAATCAATATCACTCAATCAATCCAAACAAGGCAAAACAATCGATCTAACTAGCGTTACAAAGTGCTTGAGCTATACTACTAAATGGGGGAAAACTACTACTGATATGGTGGTCTACTAGAAATTCTGATCCGTTGAAGACTCCATGATGTCTGCTCCAGCTTCATCAATCCATTCGTCTTCACTTGGTTCCGAGTCGGTGTCGTCGATGATGATGTAGTTATCCGGACAAGTGCATTCGTCGACTTCTGCTTTTGGCACTGGATTTCCCACGAATGCTCCAATCTTATTCTCTAGGTCGTCAATCTTCCCTACTAGTGCGTTGATTTCCTCCAAATAATCTTCGCGGGTAGCCTTGAGTTCTTCTTGGAGCTCCTTGATCTTCGTGAATGCCTTCTTCAATTCTTCCTTGTCCGTGCACATCTGATTCTCCTGGCGTCGAATATGTTGGTTCTGCTCCTGGATGAAAGCTGCAATTGATCCATCCTTCTTGGTCTTGATCATCTCCCATTGCGCGTCTCGACGTCCACAAATTTGATAAATTGTATCCTTAAGCTCCTGGTGATAGACTTCTCCAATGCGTCCCATGGCGATATGTGCGGCCATGCTCTTCCCTAAGCTCCAAGTTGGTGCTTCGAAAACCAATCTCATGGGTTCCGTAATTGGCGCAAACGTTCTTCCTGGAATGATAACTTGAATCTTCCAGCTCTCCTCTTCAGGTAATGTGGCGTTGTAGGTTCCGGTGACGCTTGGTATTCCTATGTTCAAGTACTTGGTGACTTCCTTCAAATGTCGTCCAAACGGCGTGTCTTCATCTGGTTGCATGAACTTGCTACTTGCATTCGCCATTCCTAAAGAGTAGAAAGTGGAGAGGGGTCAGAAATGAGAAGAGAGAAGTTTTCTAGGGCTTAAGCTTAGTGGTCGTGTCCTACAGTCAGCGTGTGCTCTGATACCAACTTTGTAGCGACCAGACCTCAAATGGCCTGTGCTGCTGTGCACCAGTGTCATCCCTGGAACAGTAATGCTGACACGCACAGTACAAATGAAGGATTTATAACAGAGTAGCAATCACACACTTATTACATCGAATATCTCCGAAGAGATTAAGTATGATAAGCATGGCTTAAGGCCATCTAATAACGATAACAGCGGAAGACTTGGAAGATAAGTGAGTCCATCAACTCCAGCGGCACCACTGAGTATAAGACCACGACCTAAGGCACCTTACTCGTCGTCTGAAAAGTCTGCAACATGAAACGTTGCAGCCCGAAAACGGGTCAGCACATAGAATATGCTGGCAAAGTAACACATAGAGAACAATGAACAATGATAATGCTATACTATATGCATATATGGCTGGTGGAAAGCTCTATGGTTACAGTTTTGCGAAAAGCCAATTTTATCCTACTGCAAAGGAATAAATTTTATTTAACTATCATGGTGGTTGAAACATTGAGAAGGTACCTCCAACTCAATCCCAATTAAGTAACATTATTAACCCAACAAAATTAATTATAAGTATCACGGTGATGAGATTCAAATGATAATCCAGATACTAGATACTCAAGTTGTCCATAACCGGGGACACGGCTAATCATGATCAGTTTGTACACTCTGCAGAGGTTTGTGCACTTTTCCCCACAAGACTCGATCGCCTCCGCTTGATTCTCGCACTACATGATGTTTGAGAAACGGATGACCGAGACACAGTCTTTCAGAAACAGTCACTCTCTACTCTGGATGGACCGGTACACCTACTTTCCCCTACATCTGCTAGTCCACCTCTTCAAGAGATCCTGTAACCTACTCAGCTATGCTAGAGCCCATAATAGCTTGTGGCTGCACGCAGAAGTTTCTAGCATGAACAATCTTATGATCCCTTTGAGCCTGGGTGGCGGACCTTATACAAACAGACAACACTGGGTTCTCCAGGTGCCTCAATCCACCCAGATGTGAGTTTTAGTTGCCACCCTAAGTTTGAACCATTATTAAACATCTCACATCTGTCATGAATATCACTCAAACCCAATCCACGTCTACGAGCATAGCATGGAAATAATAGCAACGTAGAAGTAACTCCCAAGGGTTTGATAATGAAAACAGGTAATAGGTACTACCTCAACTACTTCCCAAAACCTACAGTTTAATTAGATCCTAATCATGCAATGTTTGAGGGAAAATAGATCTAATGCAATAAAACTGGGTATGAACGGGGTATGATCAAAGTGTTACTTGCCTTGCTGATGATCCGCAAAACCTAACGAGTCGAAGTAACAAGCGGCACACTCCGGGTACTCTATCGCAAACAAACAAGCATACAATCAGTACTCATCTAATGCACAGGTAAAACTCGAATGAAAGATCCAACCAGAAAGTTCAACTTAAGAACTCCGGTTAGCAAAAAGAATCACTCGAAAGAAGCAACGAAAGTCAAACGGCGAAAGAAAGAAACTTCATTTGCTAATCTGGATCTAGGATAAATTTTACTGTAGCAAAAACTTGTTTGAGTAGGTTAAACGGAAAGAGACATTCGAGACGAAACTCTAGGCGCTTGAATCACCTGATTCCGATAAACGAGCGAAAAATTAAACAGATTCGAAAATTCGATCAGAAATCGAATCCGAGGAAATAACGAGAAAATCCGACGAAAAAGAAAAACGGACGAATGGTTAAATAACGGACGTTCGTTTACAGAGAAAAACCGATGAACGCGTTCGTTAAAACGAACGGTTCGGGGAACGCTCGCGAAATAAGAAAACCGAAAAAAACCGATCTAGGGTTTTTTTTTAAAAAACAAAAGGTTTTTTTTACAGAAAACCGGTCAACACGAGATGACCGGCGGCAGTACCTCGGCGGCGGCTCGGCGAGGGGCTCCGGCGGGCGGGGCTCGGGCGCGAGGGGTGCGGGGCTCGGGGGGGTGCTCCGGCGGGCGGGGGCGGCGGCTCCGGCGACTCCCGGCGGCGGCGGCGAGGCAAAAGGCGGCGGCGGCGGGGCTAGATGCGGCGGCGGCGGCGGGCTCCTCCGGCGGCGGTGGTGAGGAAAACGGAGGGGGGGCTATATATGGAAGGGGGGTGCGGGCGGCTTGGGGGAGGGGCAAACCCGAGGCGGCGGCGGCTCCCGTGGCGAGGGCGGACTCCGGCGGCGGTTTCGTGCGGGAAGAGGAGAGGCCGCGGGCGGGCCGTCGGCTGGGCCTTTGGCCCATTCGGCGCGGGCGCGTTTTTTTAAATAAGTTCCGCGGGAAAAATTGCGTAGAGAAAAAAAATAAAAATCAGAAAAATATGAAATAAATTTTCCCCGTCTAGTTAGAAAATCTAGAATAGGGTGAACAATTTTAAAATCAAAAATAAATATTTTGAAAACATGCATATTTTTAAATGCAATAAAATTGCAAATAAAATCCAAATAATTTCAAATAATGATTTTAACATTTTTCCTCCAGTATTTCAATGTTTTGGAGAAGTCATATTTTCTCCTCTCGTTTATTTTAAAATGAAATATTTTTCCGGAGAGAAAAATAATTAAAATCCCAATCCTCGTTTAAAAAATCAAATAAGAAAATTCGAGAAAATCCTCAACTCTCTCCGAGGGTCCTTGAGTTGCTTAGGATTTATCGAGGATTTGTCAAAATGCAACAAAACATGATATGCAAATGATGATCTATGTATAACATTCCAAATTGAAAATTAGGGATGCTACAAACCTACCCCCCCTTAAGATGAATCTCGCCCTCGAGATTCGGGTTGGCTAGAAAACAGGTGGGAGTGGTTTTTCCGTAGATCTTCCTCTCGCTCCCAGGTGGCCTCATCTTCTGTGTGGTGACTCCACTGGACTTTGCAAAACTTGATAACCTTGCTGCGGGTAACTCGGCTGGCATACTCGAGAATCTTAACTGGCTTCTCCTCATAGGTCAAATCACTTTCCAACTGAATCGCTTCCAGTGGCACAGTATCTCTCAGTGGTATCTCAGCCATCTCTGCGTGGCACTTCTTCAACTGCGAAACATGAAATACATCATGAACTTCAGACAATCCTTCGGGCAATTCCAGCTTATAGGCAACTTCTCCCATACGTTCCAACACTCTGTATGGTCCGATAAAACGAGGCGCTAACTTTCCCTTAACTCCAAAGCGCTTCACTCCTCGAAGTGGCGATACTCGAAGATACACTCTGTCTCCGACTTCGTGAACTGTCTCCTTGCGTTTAGAATCAGCATAACTCTTCTGCCTGGACTGGGCTACCTTGAGCCTATCGCGAATCAACCTTACTTTCTGTTCAGACTCCTTTATCAAATCTGGTCCAAACAACTGACGATCTCCAACTTCGTCCCATAACAACGGTGTTCTACACCTCCTTCCATACAAAGCTTCGAAAGGGGCCATCTTCAAACTGGTTTGATAACTGTTGTTATATGAAAACTCCGCATATGGCAAATTGTCGTCCCAACTAGATCCATAATCTAGTGCACATGCTCTCAACATGTCCTCCAAAATCTGGTTGACTCTCTCGGTCTGTCCATCTGTCTGTGGGTGAAATGCTGTACTAAATTCTAGTCTGGTTCCCAATGTTTCATGTAACTGCTTCCAAAACGTCGAGGTAAATTGGGTTCCTCTGTCTGATACAATGGTCCTCGGAACTCCATGCAAACATACTATCCTGGTCATGTATATCTTCGCCAACTTAGCACTGCTGTAGGTGGTCTTCACTGGAATGAAATGAGCCACTTTCGTCAAACGGCCGACTACAACCCATATTGAGTCATAGCCTGAACGAGTCCTGGGTAATCCTGTGATAAAATCCATGCCTATTTTATCCCACTTCCATTCGGGTATCGGCAATGGTTGTAGCAATCCTGTTGGCTTCTGATGCTCTGCCTTCACTCTCTGACATACATCACAAACTGCTACAAACTCCGCAATATCCTTCTTCATTCCGGTCCACCAGAAAGTATTCTTCAGATCCAAATACATCTTGGTATTTCCTGGGTGAATCGAGTACGGTGAATCATGGGCTTCTTGCAAAATCAACTTCCTGATCTTCGGATCATTTGGCACATATACACGGTCCTCAAACCATAAGGTATCGTGCTCATCCTCACGAAATCCCTTGGCTTTCCTTTGCTCATCTTCTCCCTTATCTCTTCAATCTCCTTGTCTGTCTTCTGAGCCTCTCTGATCTTTTCCATCAAGGTAGACTGAATCTCCAATGTCGCTAAATAGCCTCTAGGGACTATCTCCAAACATAGCTCGCGAAGGTCCTCGGCTAACTCCTGAGGTAATTCCCCTGTCATAAGGGTGTTGACATGACTCTTGCGGTTCAACGCGTCTGCTACTACGCTAGCCCTTCCAGGGTGATAATGCAATCTCATATCATAATCTTTGATGAGCTCCAACCATCTCCTCTGTCTGAGATTTAACTCCTTCTGCGTGAAAATGTACTTCAAACTCTTGTGATCCGTGTACACCTCACAATGGTTTCCGATGAGAAAATGTCTCCATGTCTTCAATGCATGCACCACGGCTGCTAATTCCAAATCATGCGTAGCATAATTCTTCTCATGGGGTTTAAGTTGTCGTGAAGCATACGAAACAACTCTTCCTTCCTGCATAAGCACTGCTCCAAGTCCTCGACGAGAAGCGTCGCAATAAACATCATAATCCTTGCGTTGATCTGGCAGAATCAACACTGGTGAGGTAACCAATCGTTTCTTCAACTCTTGGAAACTAGCTTCACACTCCTCAGTCCAATTGAATTCGGTGTCCTTCTTCAATAGCTCAGTCATGGGCTTAGCAATCTTTGAGAAATTCTCGATAAATCTCCGGTAGTATCCTGCAAGTCCAAGAAAACTCCGGATTTCTCCAACTGTCGTGGGCGATTCCCAACTTGTCACTGTGTCAACCTTGGGAGGGTCTACTGCTATTCCTTCTCCAGAAATAACATGTCCAAGGAATCCAACTTCCTTCAACCAAAACTCACATTTGCTGAACTTGGTATATAACTGATGTTCTCTGAGCTTCTCAAGTACCAATCGTAAATGCTCCTCATGCTCTTCTTCATCCTTGGAAAAGATTAAAATATCATCAATGAACACCACGACGAACTTATCCAGAAACTCCATAAGCACTTTGTTCATCAGGTTCATGAAATAGGCCGGTGCGTTAGTCAGTCCAAATGACATAACGGTATACTCATACAATCCATATCTGGTGGTAAATGTCGTCTTGGGTATATCCTGCTCTCGAATCTTCAACTGATGGTATCCCGATCGTAGATCGATCTTGGAAAATACTTTAGCTCCTTGCAAGCGGTCAAACAAATCATTGATCATCGGCAGTGGGTACTTGTTTTTGATGGTCACTTCATTCAATCCTCGGTAATCAACAACCATCCTTAGTGATCCATCTTTCTTCTCTACTAGAAGTACTGGTGATCCCCAAGGTGACGAACTTGGGCGAATATAGCCTTTATCTAGTAACTCCTTGATCTGCTTCTTAATTTCCTCCAAATCCTTTGCAGGCATCCTGTATGGTCTCTTAGATATGGGCCCTGTGCCCGGCAAAAGTTCAATCAAGAACTCGATGTCTCTATATGGTGGCATGCCTTGCAACTCTTCTGGAAATACATCCGGATAGTCCTTCACCACTGGTACTTCCTCCTGTACAACTCCTGATAAGGAATTCACTTGAGTCCTCTTCGGCATATGCCTGGATACATACTTGATCCTTTTTCCTTCCGGGGTGGTAAGCAAAATCGTCTTGCTGGCACAATCGATGTTTCCTCCATACAACGATAGCCAATCCATTCCCAAAATCACATCCAAACCTTGCGATTCCAAAACAATGAGGTCTGAGGGGAAAACATGCCTTCCAATGGCCAACGGTATCTGAAAACATCCTTGGGTGGCCATATACTCTGCTCCTGCCGAGGTTACTAACATGGGCTTTTGAGAACTTGGGTGGACATCTTAAACTTGTTTACGAATCTCCATTCATACATATCAAGGGGATTCAGTCTCAAGAAACGGGCTAAGTGATCAACAGGTGGTGGTGGCGGTGGGTTATTGTTGTTGTTGCCTTGGTTCTGCACTAACACTTGCATCATGGCATTCTGTTGCTGAATCAACTGGGTGATTTCTGGCGGGAAAACAAATCCGGTGTCGCGTCTCGGAGGCATCTGATAGGTTTAGAAAAGATGAGAATTAAGAATAGAATGAGGTCTAGGGAGAAAACACTACCCATATGCTCATGAGACAAATTCAATCAATATCACTCAATCAATCCAAACAAGGCAAAACAATCGATCTAACTAGCGTTACAAAGTGCTTGAGCTATACTACTAAATGGGGGAAAACTACTACTGATATGGTGGTCTACTAGAAATTCTGATCCGTTGAAGACTCCATGATGTCTGCTCCAGCTTCATCAATCCATTCGTCTTCACTTGGTTCCGAGTCGGTGTCGTCGATGATGATGTAGTTATCCGGACAAGTGCATTCGTCGACTTCTGCTTTTGGCACTGGATTTCCCACGAATGCTCCAATCTTATTCTCTAGGTCGTCAATCTTCCCTACTAGTGCGTTGATTTCCTCCAAATAATCTTCGCGGGTAGCCTTGAGTTCTTCTTGGAGCTCCTTGATCTTCGTGAATGCCTTCTTCAATTCTTCCTTGTCCGTGCACATCTGATTCTCCTGGCGTCGAATATGTTGGTTCTGCTCCTGGATGAAAGCTGCAATTGATCCATCCTTCTTGGTCTTGATCATCTCCCATTGCGCGTCTCGACGTCCACAAATTTGATAAATTGTATCCTTAAGCTCCTGGTGATAGACTTCTCCAATGCGTCCCATGGCGATATGTGCGGCCATGCTCTTCCCTAAGCTCCAAGTTGGTGCTTCGAAAACCAATCTCATGGGTTCCGTAATTGGCGCAAACGTTCTTCCTGGAATGATAACTTGAATCTTCCAGCTCTCCTCTTCAGGTAATGTGGCGTTGTAGGTTCCGGTGACGCTTGGTATTCCTATGTTCAAGTACTTGGTGACTTCCTTCAAATGTCGTCCAAACGGCGTGTCTTCATCTGGTTGCATGAACTTGCTACTTGCATTCGCCATTCCTAAAGAGTAGAAAGTGGAGAGGGGTCAGAAATGAGAAGAGAGAAGTTTTCTAGGGCTTAAGCTTAGTGGTCGTGTCCTACAGTCAGCGTGTGCTCTGATACCAACTTTGTAGCGACCAGACCTCAAATGGCCTGTGCTGCTGTGCACCAGTGTCATCCCTGGAACAGTAATGCTGACACGCACAGTACAAATGAAGGATTTATAACAGAGTAGCAATCACACACTTATTACATCGAATATCTCCGAAGAGATTAAGTATGATAAGCATGGCTTAAGGCCATCTAATAACGATAACAGCGGAAGACTTGGAAGATAAGTGAGTCCATCAACTCCAGCGGCACCACTGAGTATAAGACCACGACCTAAGGCACCTTACTCGTCGTCTGAAAAGTCTGCAACATGAAACGTTGCAGCCCGAAAACGGGTCAGCACATAGAATATGCTGGCAAAGTAACACATAGAGAACAATGAACAATGATAATGCTATACTATATGCATATATGGCTGGTGGAAAGCTCTATGGTTACAGTTTTGCGAAAAGCCAATTTTATCCTACTGCAAAGGAATAAATTTTATTTAACTATCATGGTGGTTGAAACATTGAGAAGGTACCTCCAACTCAATCCCAATTAAGTAACATTATTAACCCAACAAAATTAATTATAAGTATCACGGTGATGAGATTCAAATGATAATCCAGATACTAGATACTCAAGTTGTCCATAACCGGGGACACGGCTAATCATGATCAGTTTGTACACTCTGCAGAGGTTTGTGCACTTTTCCCCACAAGACTCGATCGCCTCCGCTTGATTCTCACACTACATGATGTTTGAGAAACGGATGACCGAGACACAGTCTTTCAGAAACAGTCACTCTCTACTCTGGATGGACCGGTACACCTACTTTCCCCTACATCTGCTAGTCCACCTCTTCAAGAGATCCTGTAACCTACTCAGCTATGCTAGAGCCCATAATAGCTTGTGGCTGCACACGGAAGTTTCTAGCATGAATAATCTTATGATCCCTTTGAGCCTGGGTGGCGGACCTTATACAAACAGACAACACTGGGTTCTCCAGGTGCCTCAATCCACCCAGATGTGAGTTTTAGTTGCCACCTTAAGTTTGAACCATTATTAAACATCTCACATCTGTCATGAATATCACTCAAACCCAATCCACGTCTACGAGCATAGCATGGCAATAATAGCAACGTAGAAGTATCTCCCAAGGGTTTGATAATGAAAACAGGTAATAGGTACTACCTCAACTACTTCCCAAAACCCATAGTTTAATTAGGTCCTAATCATGCAATGTTTGAGGGAAAATAGATCTAATGCAATAAAACTGGGTATGAACGGGGTATGATCAAAGTGTTACTTGCCTTGCTGATGATCCGCAAAACCTAACGAGTCGAAGTAACAAGCGGCACACTCCGGGTACTCTATCGCAAACAAACAAGCATACAATCAGTACTCATCTAATGCACAGGTAAAACTCGAATAAAAGATCCAACCAGAAAGTTCAACTTAAGAACTCCGGTTTGCAAAAAGAATCACTCGAAAGAAGCAACGAAAGTCAAACGGCGAAAGAAAGAAACTTTGTTTGCTAATCTGGATCTAGGTCAAATTTTACTGTAGCAAAAACTTGTTTGAGTAGGTTAAACGGAAAGAGAATTTCGAGACGAAACTCTAGGCGCTTGAATCACCTGATTCCGATAAACGAGCGAAAAGTTAAACAGATTCAAAAATTCGATCAGAAATCGAATCCGAGGAAATAACGAGAAAATCCGACGAAAAAGAAAAACGGACGAACGGTTAAATAACGGACGTTCGTTTACTGAGAAAAACCGATGAACGCGTTCGTTAAAACGAACGGTTCGGGGAACGCTCGCGAAATAAGAAAAGCGAAAAAAAACCGATCTAGGTTTTTTTTTTAAACAAAAGGTTTTTTTTTACAGAAAACCGGTCAGCATGAGACGACCGGCGGCAGTACCTCGGCGGCGGCTCGCCGAGGGGCTCCGGCGGGCGGGGCTCGGGCGCGAGGGGTGCGGGGCTCGGGGGGTGCTCCGGCGGGCGGGGGCGGCGGCTCCGGCGACTCCCGGCGGCGGCGGCGAGGCAAAAGGCGCCGGCGGTGGCGGGCTCCTCCGGGGGCGGTGGTGAGGAAAACGGAGGGGGGGCTATATATGGAAGGGGGGGTGCGGGCGGCTTGGGCGAGGGGCAAACCCGAGGCGGCGGCGGCTCCCGTGGCGAGGGCGGACTCCGGCGGCGGTGTCGTGCGGGAAGAGGAGAGGCCGCGGGCGGGCCGTCGGCTGGGCCTTTGGCCTAGTCGGCGCGGGCGCGTTTTTTTTAATAAGTTCCGCGGGAAAAATTGCTTAGAGAAAAAAAAAATCAGAAAAATATGAAATAAATTTTCCCCGTCTAGTTAGAAAATCTAGAATAGGTTGAACATTTTTAAAATCAAAAATAAATATTTTGAAAACATGCATATTTTTAAATGCAATAAAATTGCAAATAAAATCCAAATAATTTCAAATAATGATTTTAACATTTTTCCTCCAGTATTTCAATGTTTTGGAGAAGTCATATTTTCTCCTCTCGTTTATTTTAAAATGAAATAATTTTTTGGAGAGAAAAATAATTAAAATCCCAATCCTCGTTTGAAAAATCAAATAAGAAAATTCGAGAAAATCCCCAACTCTCTCCGAGGGTCCTTGAGTTGCTTAGGATTTATCGAGGATTTGTCAAAATGCAACAAAACATGATATGCAAATGATGATCTATGTATAATATTCCAAATTGAAAATTTGGGATGCTACACTAACAAAGTATGCAAGCTCCAGCGCTCAATCTATGGGCTGGTGCAAGCATCTCGGAGTTGGAACATTCGCTTTGATGAGATGATCAAAGCGTTTGGGTTTACACAGACTTATGGAGAAGCCTGTGTTTACAAGAAAGTGAGTGGGAGCTCTATAGCTTTTCTCATATTATATGTGGATGAGATACTATTGATGGGAAATGATATAGAATTCTTGGAAAGTATAAAGGCCTATTTGAATAAGTGTTTTTCAATGAAGGACTTTGGAGAAGCTGCTTATATATTAGGCATCAAGATCTATAGAGATAGATCAAGACGCCTCATTGGTCTTTCACAGAGTACATACCTTGACAAGATATTGAAGAAGTTCAATATGGATCAGTCCAAGAAGGGGTTCTTGCCTGTATTGCAAGGTGTGCAATTGAGCACGGCTCAATGCCCGACCACGGCAGAAGATATAGGAAAGATGAGTGTCATCCCCTATGCCTCGGCCATAGGGTCTATTATGTATGCCATGCTGTGTACCAGACCTGATGTAAACCTTGCCGTAAGTTTGGTAGGAAGGTACCAAAGTAATCCCGGCATGGAACACTGGACAGCGGTCAAGAATATCCTGAAGTACCTGAAAAGGACTAAGGATATGTTTCTCGTTTATGGAGGTGACAAAGAGCTCGTCGTAAAGGGTTACGTCGACGCTAGCTTCGACACAGATCTGGATGACTCAAAGTCACAAACCGGATACGTGTATATTTTGAATGGAGGAGCAGTAAGCTGGTGCAGTTGCAAGCAAAGCATCGTGGCGGGATCTACATGTGAAGCGGAGTACATGGCAGCCTCAGAGGCAGCACAGGAAGCAGTCTGGATGAAGGAGTTCATTACCGACCTAGGGGTGATTCCCAATGCGTCGGGCCCGATGACTCTCTTCTGTGACAACACTGGAGCTATTGCACTTGCGAAGGAGCCCAGGTTTCACAGGAAGACCAGGCATATCAAGCGTCGCTTCAACTCCATTCGTGAAAGTGTTCAAAATGGAGACATAGATATTTGTAAAGTACATACGGACCTGAATGTAGCAGATCCGTTGACTAAACCTCTCCCTAGGGCAAAACATGATCAACACCAGGACGCAATGGGTGTTCGATTCATCACAATGTAACTAGATTATTGACTCTAGTGCAAGTGGGAGACTGTTGGAAATATGCCCTAGAGGCAATAATAAATGGTTATTATTATATTTCTTTGTTCATGGTAATTGTCTATTGTTCATGCTATAATTGTATTGTGCGGAAATCGTAATACATGTGTGAATACATAGACCACAACGTGTCCCTAGTAAGCCTCTAGTTGACTAGCTCGTTGATCAACAGATAGTCATGGTTTCCTGACTATGGACATTGGATGTCGTTGATAACGGGATCACATCATTAGGAGAATGATGTGATGGACAAGACCCAATCCTAAGCATAGCATAAAAGATCGTGTAGTTTCGTTTGCTAGAGCTTTTCCAATGTCAAGCATCTTTTCCTTAGACCATGAGATCGTGCAACTCCCGGATACCGTAGGAGTGCTTTGGGTGTGCCAAACATCACAACGTAACTGGGTGACTATAAAGGTGCACTACGGGTATCTCCGAAAGTGTCTGTTGGGTTGGCACGGATCGAGACTGGGATTTGTCACTCCGTGTGACGGAGAGGTATCTCTGGGCCCACTCGGTAATGCATCATCATAATGAGCTCTATGTGACTAAGGCGTTAGTCACGGGATCATGCATTGCGGTACGAGTAAAGAGACTTGCCGGTAACGAGATTGAAAAAGGTATTGGGATACCGACGATCGAATCTCGGGCAAGTAACATACCGATGGACAAAGGGAATTGTATACGGGATTGATTGAATCCTCGACATCGTGGTTCATCCGATGAGATCATCGTGGAACATGTGGGAGCCAACATGGGTATCCAGATCCCGCTGTTGGTTATTGACCGGAGAGGCGTCTCGGTCATGTCTGCATGTCTCCCGAACCCGTAGGGTCTACACACTTAAGGTTCGGTGACGCTAGGGTTGTAGAGATATGTGTATGCGGAAACCCGAAAGTTGTTCGGAGTCCCGGATGAGATCCCAGACGTCACGAGGAGTTCCGGAATGGTCTGGAGGTGAAGAATTATATATAGGAAGTCAAGTTTCGGCCACCGGGAAAGTTTCGGGGGTTACCGGTATTGTACCGGGACCACCGGAAGGGTCCCGGGGGTCCACCGGGTGGGGCCACCTATCCCGGAGGGCCCCGTGGGCTGAACTGGGAAGGGAACCAGCCCCTAGTGGGCTGGGCGCCCCCCCATGGGCCTTCCCCCTGCGCCTAGAGTTGGAAACCCTAGGGCAAGGGGGCGCCCCACTTGCCTTGGGGGGCAAGGCACCCCCCTGGCCGCCGCCCCCCCCCCACCAGATGGGGTTTTGGCCGGTGCCCCCCCTCCCAGGGGGCCTATATAAAGGGGGGGAGGGAGGGCAGCAATATCTCAGCCTTGGGCGCCTCCCTCCTCCCCTGCTACACCTCTCTCTCTCGTAGAAGCTCGGCGAAGCCCTGCCGGCATCCCGCTACATCCACCACCATGCCGTCGTGCTGCTGGATCTCCATCAACCTCTCCTTCCCCCTTGCTGGATCAAGCAGGAGGAGACGTCGGTGCATCGTACGTGTGTTGAACGCGGAGGTGCCGTCCGTTCGGCACTCGGTCATCGATGATTCGAATCACAGCGAGTACGACTCCGTCATCCACGTTCATTGGAATGCTTCCGCTCGCGATCTACAAGGGTATGTAGATGCACTCCTTTCCCCTCGTTGCTCGTATACTCCATAGATGCATCTTGGTGAGCGTAGGAAAATTTTAAAATTATGCTACGATTCCCAACAAAACCCCCTTTTTCATTCCGATACAATCCCACTCTCTCGCTCCTACTCTCTTTTACTACATTAGGACAACACCGTTTCAACTGGTACATGCTGCGGTAGTTGAACACCTTTCCTCTGCTTGACCTGTCATTGCCACAGTAAATAGATGAAACCCACTAGCATGAGTAGGAGTTGTTTGAGCCCTGATGTGCCTACTCATTCATGCTTGTTTGTCATGCCTGCTACTGCTTAGAGTTGAGTAAGGTCTAATTCATCAGAAATGAATTAGAGGTGTGTGAACATGTCCTACTGTTGTGAGCTAAGTGTGTGACCACGATTTGGTAAAGGTATCGGTGAGAGGCCATGTAGGAGTGCATGGTGGGTTGTCTCATTAAAGCCGTCCTTAGGAACTGAGTTCCGTGTTTGTGATCCATGAACAGTTACTACCACACATTTGGTTCTAGTAACTCGGCTCCTCTCGACTTATTAATCAACATGATCTCTGTCCAGGAGTTGCAACTAGTTTTTGGTGTTTGTAGGTAGTGTTAGTAGTCTACCAAGTGGCACCCGGTACAGGTGGGCTTGGGACAGACTAGGCACCATGGCCGGGTATGCCAAGCGTCGCCCGTTTGGTGGGCTTGGAACCCTGTACACATCGTTTGGGGCCGTGAGCGACACCCCGGCCGGATCTCCTTGCGGATGGAACCCGAATAGGTGATAAACCTGGACGAGAGACTTGTGTGGTTAGTCAGGTTGTGGCCGACTCCCTCGCCAGGCATCCGCTTGAAGGTTGCCGAGATACACGACGTGTACATGGTGGTAAGTGGCGAGAGCGTGTGTGAAGAAGTACACCCCTACAGGAGCCTGTACAGTTCATAGACAAGTGAAATTGGATACTCTAAAATGCACAAGATAAGCGTGAGTGCTATGGATGGCGTTCTCGAAGGGAGACGGGAGCAGATCCATAGTGGTGTATTGATATGGTGAATATGTGGACTCGTGTGCGCCACCTCAAAATAGTTAGTTGCAGTCGTAGCTTAAGATAGCCACCGAGTCAAAGCTGGCTTGCTGCAGTCAAACTCCACCACCCCCTTTATTGATACCGATGCATATGTAGCTAGTTCTGATGTAAGTCTTGCTGGGTACATTTGTACTCACGTTTTCTTATTTTATGTTTTGCAGAGAGACTTCAGTCTCACTAGTAGTTCCGCGTGGACCTCCACGTTTAGCTTGTTACCTCAGCTACGATCTTGTACCCTTGGGAGGGTCTTGTAGATATTCAGGCTTCTCAGCCTTTTTCATTTGTAGTTGTGTGTACTCAGACAAGTTAAGCTTCCGCATGTGCTTGATGCTTGTATGCTCTGTATGCTAGGTCATCAGACCCATGTTTGTAATATCTGGCTCTTCGGAGCCTAATGAATAAATACTCTGAGTCATAGAGTTTTGTTGTGATGCCATGTTGTATTTACACATATTGGGCATATTGTGTGTACGATTGAAATGCTTGGTATGTGTGGGATCCGACAACCTACTTGTTTATCCTTGGTAGCCTCTCTTATGGGGAAATGTAGTCTAGTGCTTCCACTGAGCCATGGTAGTCTGTTACAGCCCGGTTTACCGGAGTCCTGCGAGCCCAGTTACTACTGCTCCGGAACACTTAGACTGGCTGGCATGTGATCCACTTCGTTCCTGTGTCTGTCCCTTCAGGGAAATGTCACGCGGTGACTTCCGCAGTCCTGCTAGCCTGCTACAGCCCGGGTTCCCGGAGTCCTGTTAGCCCAGTTGCTACATCCCGGATTCACACGCTGATGACCGACACGTTCGATGTTTGTTCATGTATGCCTGTCCCCATAAGTTAGCGCCACTTTGGGTTCACGACTAGTCATTTCGGCTCGGGTTCTCTGTCATATGGATGCTAGCGACACTATCATATATGTGAGCCAAAAGGCGCAAACGGTCCCGGGCCAGGTAAGGTGGCACCCGTGGGAATACCGTGCATGAGGACGCAAAGTGATATGATGTGTTACATGCTAGATCGGTGTGACTTAGAATTGGGGTCCTGACAGCTTTGGTATCAGAGCCTGACTGCTTGTAGGATTACCAAGCCAAACTGGTCGAAGTCGTGTCTAGAAATGCTTTAGTTATATAAGGGAATTGATTGTGGAAGGGAACGTAAGGCTCTTTTTACTCCTTTACCTTATGCCTTTTGATCTGGGTCAACCTCTTCCTTTCTACGGGGATTAAGAAACTAGGGCTTCTCACCATTCTATCAGGATCACGTGTTACTAAACCGTAGACTTATAGGATTGATGGTTTCAAGCCTCAGTTCAGTTCCTACTACTTCCATGTGTTAACAGTTGGTCCCGGAACCTTCATATTGTGATGTTGAGTGGTTATGCCACCATTTTTGCAAGATGTCTCAAATATTTTGAGCATTTACAGCCGTTATGCTGTCCGAGTCATCACAGGTTTCTAACTAGTCTAATGCATTTGCAAATCCCTTCTTTCCGTTCCCGATGTTTCTTTGGGTCCAGATAACCACACTAATCGGTGAGTTGAGGTACTCTGTTGCCTCGACATATATGTTGGAGCTATTATTATGACCCTAGGTGTCTTAGAGAACCACCTAGTAATCTAGCCATGCTTTGTATCCCCAGTGTGATGATTCTGGCTATTATTTTTGAAAGTATCCCGTGATGCCATCTAGTGGTAGGTATTCTAGTCATGGGTTCTTAAACCTGAGATTCACTCTACTTACTTCATGTTGATAGTGTTTGCTAGTTCCTTTAGGAAATTAGTAATCTTGTGATAGTCTTCAAGGTCCATGGTGTACCATTCTTCCAATACCATGAACCATTATGGCAGAAGTTCTTTTGAACCAAAAGATCACAACAAGAGTGCTCTTGATGAGTTCTCCGTTCAATAGTTGTGACTCTGCCAATCCTACCTTCTGCATGGATTATCTGGAAGAAATATGCTGAACTCGCTCGACATACTAATCCATGCATCCACAACTCAGAAAGTTATATGTTCTTTGAGTTGTCCCTCTTTAGCTGTTTTTCGACCATTGTCTACCAATTGATAGTCAGGAGTAGTTGTGCATTTGTGTCATCGATGCCTATTATTTTTATGGTCCGTCAAGCCATTCTATTCCAGAATGACTAGGAGAAACAAACTCCAGTACCTCATCCATATCCAGGATTGGGTCAAAGTAGTTGTGCTCTGCAGATCAAAATGCCAATCCAGCTTTTGTTCTGTTCTACCTTGGAGTGCTACCCTCTTTATGTCGGGAATATCATAGGAATTGCACAACCTCTTATGAGTTCTTGACATAGTGATACTTCTCGCCATAGCTATTCATTTCTCGGTTCCCGTGTTATTGTAAACGAAATGCCGACAAGTGAATCGTGATGTGTGAAATCAATACTCCTAGCAACCATGTTGTTTGGTAGTTAATGGACAATACTCTCATTCTTAGCGTGCTGGTTACTGAGTCATCATCCTAAGAATGATCATGCTACCTAGTCCTTATTTGTGGTGCACTCTTCGATCAATGAGTTAGGATTGTGTCAATCCCTCGCCCTTTTGATCATATCATCTTGCCTCGGAAGCAAGATTGCTCCAGAGATTAATAACATTTCGGTGGTTCGTGATTTTCCGGATATCTTCACGGAAGTATCACCAGGTCGTCCCCTGACCGATATGTTGAGTTCGTGATCAAGTTGGTTTTCTTATAATACACCTCTTCTCCAAGGATATGTGTTGGTTACCCCTGAGCTAGTTGGTTAAGCTGAACAACAACTTGGAGAGTTGGAAGATAAAAGCTTGCCTAACTTAGTCATTTAAAGGGATGTCTTTGTGTTGTGTGTGTGTTGAAGAAAGATGATATTTTCATTGATTGTTCCTCGTGATCAGTTATTGGACGTATTGTCTTATCCAATCTTTGATTTGAGTGTGGGCTATCCTCAAATCAAATCACAACCAATGATGTTCATAATGTTGTCTTACTCGTGTCATCCCTCTAGCATACACCATTATATCTTTGGGGTCTGACCAATGGTATCACTTGTTCACATAATTATGGGATTCCATCTTCTTGGAAGCCTGGATGGATTGCTGTTGAGCCCATCAGCAGCATTTTGTCTCCTCCATGATTCATGTTGAACGTTGAGCTAGTGTTGGAAACTTTGTAAGCATTGCCTTCGTGTTCCGCTCATGAGGTATATGTTTTGGTGAAAGAAGTGACTTTCTCCAAGTTCACGTGCATTCCGTGTAAGTTGTCGCCATGAATTTGAGAAAGGTTTGTTTTGTTCCTCTGGAATCATCCCAAGTCAGTCATGCATACGTGCGAAGTATTCTATGGTTTGGTAGATTAATTACCTCCACTCCATACGTATTCCCTAGCACACCAAGCCATTGATTGATTTCTTCAAGGAGAAGAAGTTCCTTCTTAAGAGCTAATCATGACTTATGCAAGGACTTCGTTATCCACAATGATGGTTCCCCACCTGAACTCGATAGTGCTTTATTATAAGACTACTATGTGGCCATGCTTGTCTGGGATAGCGTGTTCACATGTGTTTAGCAGAACCAGCTCATGTTTTGGAGCTTGCTACCATAGTCCTTTTCCCGAGAATCACGCAACATCATCTCGTCGATTTGTGTCGCAACCTTTCCTTTTTGAACATGCTGTCTGAAATATTCCGTTACCAACCAGATCCGAATCTCAGGCAGATATGATGGTTGGAACTTCTTCCAAGAACTATGATATAGGTTCCAGTGAAGTGGACGCACCTAGCTGGAAGCACTATTGTTGTAGTATCTTGATAAAGCCGTTTGGTCACTGCCCATGAGGATTTCACATGACTTAATCTAGAAGTTGTTCCTTATGGATTTCGTGCTCCCGAAGTCCGACCTTTACTTGATGGCCATGTTGATGCTTTTTAAGCATGACCGTGGAAGCTAGAACATCAAGGAGAACAGTAGAAGCGGAGTGCTAAATGTCTCTCGGTCGATCATCCAGATTTTGTTTCCTTGGCATTGCTAAGGTAAAATCTGAGAAAGTGTTGTCTTCTTTTGCATCTGCATCGTCCATCACTATTCATCAGGGTAGTATGAGGTGTTGCCAGAATCCTCGACACGGATGTTGGTAAGACCTTGATGAATAGGGAAATGCTCAAGTTCTTGAGAGCACACTCAGTCACTAGGTTATATCCTCGATATCAATTGGGATGTGCCTCCCGTTTTCCGAGTTGTTCTATAACCATAGTTTCCTTTCCGAACTGAGTATGCCATTTCCCCGAACCCCTTCAAACGATCATTGTGAATTGCTCGATCTCCGAGGAGACCGTTTCCTGTGGAATATCCTTTCGTTGTCATTGAGTTGAGTGAAGATCTCGAGAGCAAGGATATCAAGATCAACATGAAGCAAGGAATCAACGTTCCTATCAAGGGCAATTGGACCATGAAGATTGTAATAGTTCGAGTCCCCTCTTCCTTTTACCCTACGCTTGAATCTCGGGACGAGATTCTTGTTTAGTGGGGGTGAGTTGTCACATCCCTAGTTCTGGTTTGCTCTGGGCTAGCTAGTCATGTGTGCATCATGTTTAAAATTCAATGAATTTGAAAAGGGGACTTGTGAAAGCCTCAGAAATAATTTTGAAAATGATCAAGATAAAAATTGCTTCAATTTGGCCCAAGAAAATGTTCCTGTTTTTCTCTAATAATATTGGCCAGAGTTAAAATTCCAACAAATATTTTTGGGAGCTCAGAAGTATTTATTTTTGGCCATTTGAGTTAATCCAGTAAATATTTGCATTGGATATATATATGTTATATATATTATATAGATCCAATAATTCTGATTTTTACTGTGGGGATCTGGAATAATCCAATTAGTTCCTACATTAATTTTCAGAATAAAATAAATTGGTTTAGTATTTTACTAAATCAGAAACAAAATTACAGAAATAGAAAAAAGGGGAGAGAGGCTTACCTGGGCCACTTACCAGCCGGCCCAGCAGTTAAACCTAGCTGACTGGCTACGCCAGTCGTCCCTCTCCTCTCGCCAGGAGGACAGGGGCGCGTGCCCGCGGCGCGCACGCACGCGCACCGCCACCTCCTGCCTGCCTGCTGCCTCCCTGACGCCGCTACGAGCGCCACGCACCCCCCGGACTCCTTGCTTCCCCTCCCCGTGTCGATCCCCTCCTCTGCTGCTCCCCCTCTCTGTTCCCCACCTTATCGAACGCACCGTCGCCGTTGTTCGTTGCCGCCGTAGCTACAGCCACTGCCTCGCCTCCCCAACACCTCCACGAGGTCCGCCTCCGTCTCCTCGCACTGAAGCTCTCCACTGAGCCACGCATCGCCGGCAGCCCTGCAACGGCCTCACCAACCTCGTTTTCAACCTCGGGCACCCGAGCTCTTCGTCGTTGATTGGCACTGTCAAGGATGCCCCAAGCCCAATGAGACCGCCGACGACCTCGCTGTGAGCTCCACTCCATTTCCCCTCCTTCGTTTTTCTCGCTCCCGTGCCGTAGCACCGTCGCCCACGTGCCCGAGCACTGCCGTGCGCCATGGCCGCCTAGCTTCCTTGACCCAAGCCCCTCTACTCGAACTCGTGGCACCAGCGTGCTTCTGGTGGCCTGCGGATCCCACCTAGCCCATCAGCTCGTCCCCTAGCGCATCACAACCCCGAACCCATCTGCTCCCGAACTCCGGCCGCCACCTCGCTCGCCACCGCCGACGGCACAGCTCACCCCGGCTCCTCTTGCTTGCTCCTTTGGATGCGCGCGAACCCAAGGAACCCGTAGGAGCACACGGCGAAGCAAATGGTTGCCCGTACCTCGATCCCGATGAGCATCCATCGGATGTGCTCGCCGGCGTTCAACTCCGGTGAGATGACGTGGCGTCATTAGCTTGAGCTAATTACTGCGTTAATCTTGCCCTCTGCCACTAACAGACGGGCTCCACCCCCTAATTATCCGCGGGGTAAACCCCTGTTTAGATTTAACCTAACCACAGTGGCCCAAGCGTCAGCTTTGACCATGCTGACGTGGCTGTTGACTGGGCCCACATGTCAGCGACCCTAGCCAGTACCGTGACACTAACTAGTGGGACCCACTGGTCAGGTTTGACCCAGGGCAGCCCTGTTGACCCTGCTGATGTCACCCTAGCACAGTAAACCATTTCTGGTATTTAAATAAATCTAAATGATTTATTTATTTTCAAAAATTTGAGTAAACTTCTAAAAATCATAGAAATTAACCGTAGCTCAGAATGAAATAATTTATATATGAAAAATGACGAAAAAAATCCAAAAAATCTGTTTATGGCATTTTCATGCATGGTAGAACAACTTATAGCTGCTGAATTGGACAAATCAATAAATGGCATTTGAAATGCCTTACATGGAGTTTGAATTTGATCCTTTGGTTCATACCAACTTCATTTAATCTGGTTGCTAGGTGCATTAGCCCAAAACACATCATATTGCCATGTCATGATCATGCATCATATTGTGCATTGCATTCATTTTGTTCTTCCTTGTTTGCCGGTAATTGTCCCCTCTCAGTAGACGACGTTCCGACGATGAGTTCGATGATACCTATGAAGAACTATACTATCTTCAGAAGTGCCAGGCAGGCAAAACCCCCTTGTTCATTCCGATGCAATCCCACTCTCTCACTCTTGCTCTCTTTTACTGCATTAGGACAACCCCGTTTCAACTGTTACATGCTGCGGTAGCTGAACCCCTTTCCTCTGCATCACCTGTCATTGCCACAGTAAATAGATGAAACCCACAAGCATGAGTAGGAGTTGTTTGAGCCCTGATGTGCCTACTCATTCATGCTTGTTTGTCATGCCTGCTACTGCTTAGAGTTGAGTCAGGTCTGATTCAGCGGAAATGAATTAGAGGTGTGTGAACATGTCCTACTATTGTGAGCTAAGTGTGTGAACACGATTTGGTAAAGGTATCGGTGAGAGGCCATGTAGGAGTACATGGTGGGTTGTCACATTGAAGCCGTCCTTAGGAACTGAGTTCTGTGTTTGTGATCCATGAACAGTTACTACCACACATTGGGTTCTGGTAACTCGGCCCCTCTCGACTTATTAATCAACATGATCTCTGTCCAGGAGTTGCAACTAGTTTCTGGTGTTTGTAGGTAGTGTTAGTAGTCTACCAAGTGGCACCTGGTACAGGTGGGCTTGGGACAGACTAGGCACCGTGGCCAGGTATGCCAAGCGTCGCCCGTTTGGTGGGCTTGGAACCCTGTACACATCGTTTGGGGCCGTGAGCGACACCCCGGCCGGATCTCCTTGCGGACGGAACCCGAATAGGCGATAAACCTGGACGAGAGACTTTTGTGGTTAGTTAGGTCGTGGCCGACTCCCTCGCCAGGCTTCCGCTTGAAGGGTTTCGAGATGCACGACGTGTACATGGTGGTAAGTGGCGAGAGCGTGTGTGAAGAAGTACACCCCTGCAGGGTTATAAATGATCTATTCCAATAGCCGCGTCCGCGGTAAAGGACTTTTGGGTTGCCTGTACAGTTCATAGACAAGTGAAAGTGGATACTCTAAAATGCACAAGATAAGCGTGAGTGCTATGGATGGCGTTCTCGTAGGGAGACGGGAGAATATCCATAGTGGTGTACTGATATCGTGAATATGTGGACTCGTGTGCGCCACCTCAAAAGAGTTACTTGCAGTCGTAGTTCGGGATAGCCACCGAGTCAAAGCTGGCTAGCTGCAGTCAAACTCCACCACCCCCTTTATTGATACCGATGCATATGTAGCTAGTTCTGATGTAAGTCTTGTTGGGTACATTTGTACTCACGTTTGCTTATTTTATGTTTTGCAGAGAGACTTCAGTCTCACTAGTAGTTCCTCGTGGACTTCGACGTTTAGCTTGTTACCTCAGCTACGATCTTGTACCCTTGGGAGGGTCTTGTAGATAGTCAGGCTTCTCAGCCTTTTTCATTTGTAGTTGTCTGTACTCAGACAAGTTAAGCTTCCGCATGTGATTGATGCTTGTATGCTCTGGATGCTGGGTCATCAGACCCATGTTTGTAATATCTGGCTCTTCGGAGCCTAATGAATAAATACTTTGAGTCGTAGAGTTTTGTTGTGATGCCATGTTGTATTTACACATATTGGGCATATTGTGTGTATGATTGAAATGCTTGGTATGTGTGGGATCCGACAACCTACTTGTTTGTCCTTGGTGGCCTCTCTTATGGGGAAATGTAGTCTAGTGCTTCCACTGGGCCATGGTAGTCTGGTACAGCCCGGTTTACCGGAGTCCTGCTAGCCCAGTTACTACTGCTCTGGAGACTGGCCGGAATGTGATCCACCTCGTTCTTGTGTCTGTCCCTTCAGGGAAATGTCACGCGGTGACTTCCGGAGTCCTGCTAGCCCGCTACAGCCCGGGTTCCAGGAGTCCTGTTAGCCCAGTTGCTACAGCCCGAATTCACATGCTGATGACCAACACGTTCGATGCTGGTTCATGTATGCCTGTCCCCGTAAGTTAGCTCCACTTTGGGTTCACGACTAGTCATGTCGGCCCGGGTTCTCTATCATATGGATGCTAGCGACACTATCATATACGTGAGCCAAAAGGCGCAAACGGTCCCGGGCCAGGTAAGGTGGCACCCGTGGGAATACCGTGCGTGAGGCCGCAAACTGATATGATGTGTTACATGCTAGATTGGTGTGACTTAGAATCGGGGTCCTGACACCTCTGGATGTACTTGCGCAGGGTTTCCCCTTCCTTCTGGCGAATGATATGCAAATCACTGGCCTGGACATGAGCTTGGTGGCCTCCTGTGAAGGCACCAACGAACTCGTGGCACAGATCCGACCAAGAGGAAATGGAATCCGCCGGCAAGTGCATCAACCAAGACATGACGTCGGGCTTCAGTGCTAATGGGAAATAATTGGCGAGCACCTTGTGTCCCTTGCTCCGGCAGCTTGCATCGCGATGGTGTAGATGCTGAGGAACTCTGACAGATGGGTCTTGCCATTGTAGTTCTCACCGATGTCGGGCTTGAACGTGCGGTGGGACGGCCATTGGAACTGCCGCAGCTCACGGGTAAAGGCTGGGCAACCCACCTCGTAAGGTAGGCCGCCGGAGCGCCCCGGTGCCGGGTGGTCCATAGCGGGTCCCGCCCGCTTATCCGACTGGTGGCGTGTATCGCGCCGGAGCTCGATAGTGGTTCGAGCGTCTTCATGGGCTTGTTCTCGAAGAACTTGGTGCTGGTCGCGGTGGGCCCGTAGGTCGGACGACGCTGTGGAAATGTTATCACATGCGTCGTCACGACGGACCGGCCCCGACGGCAACTGGCGCGGGGGGGGGGGGGAGAGTGTACTATGGCTGCAGCTCCCCCGGTTCTCCCACCGCTTACATATGGTGGCTCGACGGAGCGCCGGCCCGAGGGCCCCGCCGCTTGCGGATCATCTTCATTGGCGACGGCGACGAGGCTCCGGATGGTGGCTCTCCACTCTTCGAGCTTCTCCACAGTAGGAGGAAAGTCGAGTAGCAGCTGCGCGCGCGCCAAAGCTTCTGCTGGCGTGGGTGGTGGCGACAGCTGCATGGACCGTGGCGCGCTTCGACTTCTAACCACGTTATAAGGAGCTCTATCACGGCCCAGCGGCTGCGTGCCATTTTCGCCAGCACTTCGGTGGGCATGCTGGACTCCTTCGTCCCGCGGACGATGCACAGGGCTCTTCTCACGGTGGTGTCCAGGGTCACCGGCGTGGTGACGCTGCTCGTCTCGCACACCATGGGAAGAGCACTGTGGGCGCCGGGGTGGGTGTCTTGTAGGTCGCTGCGCCACCCGTAGGGGGTACAACGATGCCCCTGGAGGGCCCCGCGCCACCTGCGGGGGGCCCAGCCCCGTCTTTGGACCTGGCAGCGTGCGACTCGTCGTCTGGCGCACGAACGACGCCGCTCGCCAGGCTTTGACTACCGTGGCGATGATGGTGCTCGCGGGCCACGGTTCGGGTTCTATCCGCGACCGGCCCGCTGTTCGACCGCACTAGCGCGGGCCGCTCGGCTCCCGACAAGCCGATCGCCGTGATCGTCTTCTTCTTGGGAGCCATGGCGACGAAGAACTGCTGGGCTAACTGCTAGACCAGATTCTCACAACCCAGCCCCTAGCTGGCGCACCAAAAATGTCGGTGGGAATGACACCTATGGGATCACAGGGATCCCTTCTACGGTCGGCGGGCGCAGGTCGTGAGAAGAGCAGGTTTAGGAGCAAGCACACGGATCGTTTACCCAGGTTCGGGCCGCGAGGATGCGTAAAACCCTAGTCCTGCTTTGGTGGATGTATTGAGTGTTCTTGAGCTTTCCAACTAGCTACGGTCACTGTGTAGCTTCAAAAAGCCGAATCCCTTTCCTGGTTGCCTCGGGCCTCCTTTTATAGGGAAAAGGGGTTGCCACAGTGGCACATAGGAGGTGGAAAGGCCTATAGTGCCCGAGCTTATCGCACGGCATTACAGGACAAAGTGCATTAAATGCGTGACTTAGTTGTCCATTAGCTTTATCGAGGACGGGAACGAGGCCCGTCCCGTCCGTCGCCGCTCCTCCTTGCTTCGACACGCGCCCAGGCCAGTAATGCATGCAGTGCCATGTAGGCAGGCAGACTGCTGAGGTGGCGTGGTGGCAGGGTCTTCACGAAGATCTGCATGCCACCACGCAGGTGCTTGCCCAGATGGTTGGCTGGCAGCTGCATGCGAACGGTGGTGGAGCCTTGGTTGTTGCGGGCCTGGGAGAGGCCCTGCTGGCGCCTCTCGGCAAGGGGCTTGCCGGGGGCCCAGTAAGGGTCTTGCCGTGGTGTCACAGTCGCCCCTGGCAAGGCGCTTGCCGGGGGTATTGTGGGTCTCCTCGGCTAGGATCCCGCTGAGGGTCGCCGTCTTCTGATCCTCATCTGATCTCATATATCTATGGTCTTGACAAAGATCTGCATGCCACCACGAAGGTGCCTCCCGAGCCCTGGCCCCAACGTAGTTGGTTGGGTTTGAACCTGTGGGCTCAAGGGTGGCTCGCTCTGTTGGCGTTGGGCAAGTTGCCCCGGCAAGGCTCTTGCCGGGGCCGTGGAGGCCGCCTCGGCAAGGGTCCTGCCAGGGGAGTCCACCTTGCCCTCCTTTGCTCTTCGTGTTTTCTGGTGTTGGCGTGGCCTCTGGTCATGTTATGCCTTTGGCTTCTTCCCGGCTGCCCTCTCCTGCCCTGCTTAGTGTGGCCGTGGGCGCGGCTCCGACTGTCCGTGGACAAGTAAAGGGGTAAAATGGAGCGTCCCTACTTTTGTACACCGACAATATTATTGATCATCTTTATAATATCTTTCTTGAAAATGATGGTTCAGAAAATTGTGCTCAATTGTTAGGAGAAGAAGTCAAAAAAATGTCTGGCACAAAATATTTGAATGATCAGCATGATTGCAATGTTGTTAGTATGAATTCTTTGAATATCCATGATGCTAATGATATGCAAAGCCATAAGCTTGGGGATGTATATTTGATGAATATGATATTTTTAGTCCCCCAAGTTTTGATGAGAAAATTTATTATGATGAAAGCATGCTTCCTATTTATGATGATTATAATGATGACTTTATTTAGTCATGAATCCACCATTTTCTATGAGGCTTTAATTGACTATGATAACAAAGTTGCCATCTATGATGATTATGGTGATGACATGTATGCTATAAAGAATAATGATAACCATGAAACTTGTCATCATGATTTTTATTTTCACTCTCATGATAGTAATTTTGTTGAGTTTGCTCCCACTACTATTCATGAGAATAAATTTTCTTATGTGGAGAGTAATAAAATTTCTATGCTTGTGAATCATGAAAAGAATGCTTTATGTGATAGTTATATTGTTGAATTCATTCATTATGCTACAGAAAATTATTATGAGAGAGGAACAAATGCTTTTACATATTGCAATAATATCAAGTTTCCTCTCTATGTGTTGAAAATATTGAAGTTATGCTTGTTTTGCCTTCCTATGCTAGTCGATTCTTATTCCTATAAGTTGTTTTCTCACAAAATCCCTATGCATAGGAAGTGGGTAGGCTTAAATGTGATATTCATATTCTTGATGATGCTCTCTTTATGTTTCAATTCTTATCTTTTATGCGAGCTTCATTGAAATCATCATGCCTAGCTAAAAGACATTAAAGAAAAGCGCTTGTTGGGAGACAACCCAACACTTTTACCTAATGTTTTTGTGTGTTCACATGATTATTCTACTGTATTGATCATGTTTTATTGCTTTTGTTTCAATAAAGTGCCAAGTAAAGCCTTTGGGATCAAGTTGTGTGATAGTTGATTTGATCTTGCTGAAAAACAGAAACTTTTGCGCTCACGAAAATAATTCTTATTTTTAACAGAAGTGTGATTTTGAGTTGATTCTTTTTGCAGATGTTTAATATACAAATTTCTCACATATTCATAAATTTTTCATAATATTTGGAGTACCAGAAGTGCGGTTTGAGTACAGGTTACTACAGACTTTTCTGTTTTTGACAGATTCTGTTTTCAATGCATAGTTTGCTTGTTTTCTAGTTTCTATGGCTTATATTGCTAATTATATAAATGGTGGAAATGACATGCTAAAGTAGTCATTGTGTGGAAACAATTATGAATCTTGTCTTTTACAGTACCAAAGTGAAATGGTTTGCTCTTTATCATACTAACCTATCTCACGAAGTTCCGTTAAGTTTTGTGTGATTGAAGTTTTCAAATTTTGGGTGAGATGTCGATATGAGGAGAATAAGGGGTGTCAGGAACCTAAGATTGGGGATGCCCAGGGCACCCCAAGTTAATATCCAAGGAAGATCCAAGCTACTAAGCTTGGGGATGCCCCGGAAGGCATCCCCTCTTTCGTCTCCAACATTATCGGTAACCTCACTTGGAGCTATGTTTTCATTCATCACATGATATGTGCTTTGCTTGGAGCATCATTTTATTTTGTTAGGATTTTCTTTCTGTTATTTATAATAATGTTTTGCATCTTTTATTTCAATAGAAGTCTACGTATTGCTGTTTGAAAATAGAAAGTCTACCGATGTTGGAAAAATTCCCTAGAAAAGTCACAATGTGATAAAATATTGAAACTTTTTGCAAAATAAGCTCTCATAAATTTTCTAAAGTTTGGTAGAATTTCATAATATTTGGAGTTGAATAAGTATTGATACTCTTGCATTCTTTACAGACTATACTGTTTTGGCAGATTGCTATTATGTTTGCATTGTTTGCATATGTTTGATTGTTTAATAATTATATTTGAGGATAGGAGTATTAAATATGCAGAGGTATTTAGTATGAAATTTTGAATAATAATTTTAGTGATTTGCTATCGTAGAGAATGATAAGGTTTTTGCATTGGTTTATACTAACTTATCTCACAAGTTCTTGTCGAGTTTTGTGTGGATGAAGCTTTTGATATTTAGTAAAACCGTTATAAGAGAAGAATTAAGGAGACACAAAAGCTTAAGCTTGGGGATTCCCAAGGCATCCCAAGATAATATTTCACGAAGTCTCAAGCATCTAAGCTTGGGGATGCCCCTGTAGGCATCCCACCTTTCCTCTTCAACAATTATCGGTTAGTATCGGTTGAGTCTAAGTTTTTGCTTCTTTACATGATGTGTGCTATTCTTAAGATGTCATTTTATTTTCATTTTGCTTGTTGTTTTAATAAAATACTTAGTTCTGAAAGTTTTTAAATAAAATAGAGTCCTCAAATAGTTTCCAGTGAGGCTAGGTAAGCAGCACGCACATCGCGTCAACGAAGCTCTTTTCTGTGGAATTGCTCCAGTGCTTCACTTATATCTTTTTGAGCATGGTGTGCTTTAGTATTTTTGAAGAAATTCTCTCTTGCTTCACTAAAATTAATTTGAGACAAAGAAATATTATGCTCATGATCTTCATTTATATCTTTTTGGAGTAGCTTGTCATTTACTCTTGTGCTTCACTTATTTCCCCTGAGTAAATTGTTGAATAAATTGAATGTCATGAAGCTGAAATCATATCATGCCTAGTGGTAGCTTCACATTGGGTTCAGAAAGTGAAATCTTTTGAGGTTTGACAATCACAGTATTGGTCATGCAAGCAATTCATGAATAATTAGTAGAAGGAAGAGAACTTTCACATGCAAATATACTATCCTGGAAATCTTTTGTGATTGTCAGCCCCATCAAAATATTATGTGCCAAAATTGTTGACGTTGGACAAGGAAGACAACATAATGGTTTATGTTTTTTCATATTCACATAGAAGTTATATTGCCATAGATCCTTCAACATGTGGTGCTTGGCCCTATCTTTGCTAGCCAAAAATTCTGCACCAAGTAGAGATACTACTTGTGCATTCAAAAACCCTTAAACCAAAATCTTATTTTCAAGAGTCCACCATACCTACCTAAGGATTGAATAAGATCCTTCAATTAAGTTGTCATCGGTGCAATAAGGCAATAAAAATTGCTTCTAAAAGTGTTAGATCATTTAGTGTAAGAGAAAATTGAGCGTTGTACGAACTTGTGATGGGAAAGAATAAAAGTGACCGACTGCATAATAAAGTTGCTATCATAAGGGGCAATATAACGTGAGGTTATTTTCCACTAAAGGGTTGAGCATAAAAACAAATAAGCGCATGGCAACCTCTGCTTCCCTCTGCGAAGGGCCTATCTTTTACTTTTCAGTATTTAGTTTTATGCAAAGAGTCAAAGTTTTTCTCTCTATTCTTTTTTTTTCTCTTTTGGCAAGCATCATGTCGTGAGGAAAGATCTAGGCACATATATCCAGTTGGATATGGGTAGCATGATTTATTATTGTTGAGATCACCCTTCAAGGTGAATACGTTGGAAGGCAAAACAATAAGCCCCTATCTTTCTATGTGTCTGGTTGAAACGTTTTGCTCATGTGTACGCGGTGAGTGTTAGCAATCATAGAAGACTATATGATGGTTGAGTATGTGGAGTTCTTACTTAAACTCTGTTGAATAAGTTGAATTACAATTGCTTGGTGACTGAGAACATAGGTTATTGAGTTTCAAGAGAATTCATTGTTTGAACCATAACATGTGAATTGGTTGCTACTATAACATGAGAAGTTTTATAAGAAGAACTGTTGTCATCATGCTAGGAAAAGTGATTGAAATTATCATTGATCAAACTGATGCACTTTGCTAGCATTCACACTTCATAAATTATTTCTTTTATCATTTACCTACTCGAGGACGAGTACGAATTAAGCTTGGGGATGCTGATATGTCTCCAACGTATCTATAATTTATGAAGTATTCATGCTGTTATATTATTATTCTTGGATGGTTTACAATAATTTTATATCAACTTTATATCATTTTTTGGACTAACCTATTGACCCAGTGCCCAGTGCCAGTTGTTGTTTTTTGCTTGGTTTTTACATCGCAGGAAATCAATATCAAACGGAGTCCAAACACTGCAAAATTTTTTGTGGATTTTTTATGGATCAGAAGACCAACAGTGGGCTAGAGAAGCACCTGGAGGGTGCCCCGAGGGGGGCACAACCCACCAGGGCGCGCCCAGGTGAGTTGTGCCCAGCTCGGTGGCCTCCCGCACCCCCTCTCTACCCTATAAATTCCCATAAATTCAAGAAACCTCAGGGTTAACCTGGATCAGAAGTTCCGCCGCCGCAAGGCTCTATTGCCACCGAAAACAAATCTAGACCCGTTACGGCACCCTGTCGGAGGGGGAATCATATCCGGTGGCCATCTTCATCATCCCGGCGGCCACCCCGATGAGGAGGGAGTAGTCCACCCTTGGGCCTGAGGGTTTGTACCAGTACCTATGTGTTTAATCTCTATCTCTCTCGTGTTCTTGAGATGTCATGATCTTGATGTATCGCAGGCTTTGTTAATATGGTCGGATCATATGGTGTTTCCCCTCTCATCTTGTTGTTATGACTTGAGTTTTTCCCTTTGAGGTTTCATTGTTATCGGATTGAATACTTTTATGGATTTTAGAGCACTTGATATATGTCTTGCAATTGAATGCTCATGGTGACAATGGGGTATCGTATTGATTCACTTGATATATGTTTTGGCACTCAACTCGCGGATTCCCGAGGTGACATTGGGGTAATCTATGCGTAGGGGTTGATGCACGTTCTTGTCTTTGTTTCTCCGGTAGAAATCTTGGGGCACTCTTTGAAGTTCTTTTTGTTGGATTGAATATTATGAATCTGAATTTGCTTTGGTGTTGTTTTAGTGTGAACTCTTGGTTAGATCGATCAGAAAGAATAGCTTCATGTTATTTTAGTACGAACTCTAGGATAGATTGATCGGAAAGAATAGCTTTGAGGTGGTTTCGTACCCTACAAACTATTCTGTCTTAAGTTCTCCGCTAGAAAGGAACTTTGGAGTGATTCTTCGTTGCACTTTGAGGGATGGTTATATGATCCAATTATATTAGCATTGTTGGGAGGTTGCACTAGTGAAAGTACGGACCCTGGGCCTCATTTTCAAGCATTGCAATACCGTTTTTGTGCCCGTTTACTATTTCCTACCTTACTGTTTTTATTTATTCAGATTATAAAAATATATTTCTACCATCCATATTACACTTTTACCACCATCCCTTCATCGAACTAGTGCACATATACAATTTGCCATTGTATTGGGTGTGTTGGGGACACAAGAGATGTCTTGTATTTGGTTGCAGGGTCGTTTGAGAGAGACCATTTTCATCCTACACCTCTCACGGATTGATAAACCTTAGGTCATCCACTTGAGGGAAAATTGCTACTGTCCTACAAAACTTTGCGCTTGGAGGCCCAACACGTGTCTACAAGAATAAAGTTGTGTAGTAGACATCAACGGCCTGTTCGCATATAGCTCATTTACAGCCCGCTAACTAACGGTCTACCAGAATTTGGCCCAGTAGCGTCATTTGGGCCGTCCTATATGATACCAGCCCAATGTAACTTTCGGCCCATGTATGGCCCATGACGTCTTTCGGCCCATAGGAGGCCCTTTGTAACTCTGGGCCCATTAAGGCCCGAGACGAAACTGGCCCATAATGAACAATGTATCACTTTATACCCATTAACAGCCCATTATTCCGTCGGCTGTTTCCAGCCCATCTTAACTTTCGGCCTTCTAAGGGCCCATTTATTCTTGGGCTCATTTCTATAATTCGATTAGTTACGATCCGTTACTGGCCTGTTTCGTTTGTGGGCCAAATTTAGCCTGTGGTTACATTCGGCCCGTTTGTGGCCCGTTAACCCATTGGGCTGTTTGCATAGCGTTATCAAATACGGCCTATTAACGGCCCGTTATGGTCCATGAATAGTACGGCCCATGTTTGGCGGAATGATGATGCGCCCCGTAGAAGGCCCATGGATCATACGGCCCGGAGAAGGCCCATGGATCCTACGTCCCGTGGAAGGCCCATGGATTCTACGGCCCGTAGAAGGCCCATGGATCCTACGGCCCGCAGGAGGCCCATGGTTACAACGGTCCGTGTGTTGCCATAGTTATTGTGGCCTAGTTACCAAAAATAGGTTATTGTGGCCACTAGAAAAACGTGGAAAAAGAACTGCAATGCTTACAAGCAAACAATTAAACAAGACAATAAGGAAATAAATAAGCAAGTAACTAACGCTAGGCTATTACGGCTATTACACATATTAGATCCACTGGGCATCAAAGTTCACCACTAGTGCAAATATAGGGAACAAAGCAGCATATTACATACACTAGCCGTCTAAATTGGCCACCAGTGCAAATAAACGCGGCAGCAAAACAAGTCCATAACTGAAAAAACTTCAGAAGAACTCAAGAAACATTATCCTAGGTATCCACCATGCTGGCAATAAGCTTAGCAAGCTTATTAGCTTTGTCATCTTTGGCGCTAAAATCCTCCAACGCTTGTTGTTGCACCAGAAAGTATGCATTTGAATGCTCCAGGGACTTCCGCAGTCCTTCCGCTTCTTGTCGCAGCACAACTGATTGATGTCTTTCAGCTTGTAGTTAAGACTCAAGAAACCGAACTGATTCAGACAGTGAGTTTGAATAGCTTGTGCCAGCGGTAGTGGCCAATAACTCAAACACTAAACCAAGACAGGACTTTGGGGCTGTCTCACTATCTTCAAGATAGTTTTCCTTAGCTATTTTATCAGCTTTGTTGGAGACCAACAAGGATGTCTCACTATCCTGAACCTTATCTGCATTACTTCCTTTACCATTGCTTAATAAGGCACTGTTCAGACACATAATAGGTTTAGCATGTACTAGTATATGAAACTCATTTCGGTGAACCAGTTCAGTAGTAAGGTGGACAAGATTAAACTACCAAATCTTCTATTACCAAGTAGTACATTATAAAAGCATCTATGTCCTATGGTCACTACATTGTCTTGCGAAATCAAAATAGAGACACGGTTCAAATCATATCAGTTCAAGAGGAAGCGGCACTGAAAGAATACAAAGCGTGGGAAAGTACACGTCACAACAAAATTTCAGATGGGTACCACGAGTCTACATGTACAACAACACTATTGGCTCTGTTGTGATCCTAGTAATGTGCATGATATGAGAAGTCAACTGTATACACAATTGAAATTGAAATCAACAGAGCTATTTATAAGAGCAAACTGTCGGATTCTGGGTTCTAGCAAACCCATGAGGTTTGAACACTGGGGTGCGCACAAAGATCTCTCTCTCTCTCTAGCTCGCTCTCGCAACAATATCAAGGCTTAACTCGATGAACCCAAAGAACAAGAGACACGAGGGTTTATACTGGTTCGGGCCACCGTTGTGGTGTAATACCCTACTCCAGTGTGGTGTGGTGGATTTCCTTGTAGGCTGATGATGAACAACACAAGGGATGAACAACCTCCTGAGGAGAGGTGTTCTTGATCTCGGTGAGCTCGTATGGTGGCCTTGGTGTAGTAGATCCCGTCCAAGATCAGATGCCTCCTACGGTGGTGGCTAGTCCTATTTATAGAGGCCCGGGTCCTCTTCCCAAATATTAGGCGGGAAGGGATCCCACAATGGCCAATTCGAAGGGGGACAACTAGTACAAGTTATCCCGACAAAAGGTTGTCTTCGCCTGCCAAAGGCTCTGGTCATGACGCCATCGTGGGCTCCGCGGTGACCTTCGTCCTGCTGTTCTTGGTCTCATTGCACCAATATGGAAACCTTTGCCTGATGCCTCGCGACTCTTTGCCTGCGCTTGCCCCTTTAGCACCAAAGAGGCAACGAGTACTCTGCGCCCGCTAGCGCCTGCCTGGCCATGGTCGTCATGGCTCACGTCATGCGAACCTCATGAGGTACCTCTTTCATAGATATCTCCGCTCCTCGGGAGCCAGCCTAGGGAGGCCGGCCCTGAGGAGGTCTTGCGTTGTCCGCCTCGCGAGGGTCTTGAGTGGTTGTTGATGAAGATGGGCCGTACCAGGCCGCTCGATGAGCCACGCCCTGGGCCGCAGGCAGGCAAGTCTGGGTACCCCATTCCCAGGACGCCAACAGTACCGCCCGGGCCCAAGGCGCGCTCGTACTTGGCTTCGAGGTGAAGCTAAGGGTCAAATGCGGAGCGCCGTGGGCCCTAATAGCCTGCGGCCTTGATTGACGCGTGGCGATTGACATGATGTGGGCGTCTCCGCTTCCCCACGCTGCCTCAGCAACCGCCCGACTTGATGAGTCCCTGCTGCATGCAGAGAAACCATCATTACCTGCGATCGTGGAGGCCGGAGGTTGGCCTCCCTCTGGCTATAAATGAGGAGTGGGGTAGAGCTCCTGTTTCTCATATCTTCCTCCATTCCGCCCGCGTCTTCTTCTTCCTCCTTGCCATGACACCCATGGCGCCGATATGGAGGTTCTCTGCTGCTGAAATGGGGAAGGCTCCCCGCGAAGAGCCGGGGCCACTCCCGCCGAAGAAGAGGCTGGCCAGCTCCCACGATGTCGTCGTGAGGCCGGATGAGGCCATGCCATGAACGGCCTCCCCCCGGCTATCTGCTGCCTTTGTACACCTAGGCAGAGGGCTCCACAGGAGGAGGAAGCAACCGACACTGACCGTGCCGTGGCCGCGGTGGCCGTGCTGTGGCGGTGCGCGCCTCCGCCCCAGGAACCTACGCCGAGGGCTCCTCGCGCGAACTTGTGGTGTGTGCGGCGATGCCACCACGCTCTTGGATCCGCTTCCCGCAGTTCTTCTCTGTAGTGATGCGACCGAGGGGGCCGCTCGAGCTGTGGCTGCAGCATGCCAAGTGCGACGCCCCAGTGACTGGGGCGGAGGTTGAGGTCGTCTCCCCGGGAAAGATCTTCATGACCCGCGGATGGGGCGAGGTCACCCGAACTTGCCGCGCGGAGGGCGCCCTCACCATCCACTTAGAATACGATGGTGCCTGCATGATGTTCTTCAAGGTCTTCAATGGGGACGGCCACCGCCTGGAGTGCTGCCCTGGAGGGGGGCCGTCGGGACGGCACAATGACAGGAGCCGGGTCCGCCACTGGCCTCCCCGGTAGTTCCTCTGATAGCAGTGATGGCGCTTGGGAGTCCAGCGACTCTCCCGAGCCCTAGAAGACTCCGGAGATGAGTGACGATGGGAACGTGCCCCCGAGCTCTCGCCGTGCCCGGAGCGCAGTAGTGGCGTCCGCCCATCGCCGCCGTTGATCTGGATGGGGTTGGCGTCGGCCTCCCGTGGCCCACTGTCGATGATGGCGTCGGCGGTGATGCTTGCAGATAGGGCTCCTAGAAACCTTCTCCTTTTGTTCCCTGCGAGGAATCGAGATGAACCCCATGGGGGCGTGTAAAGGATATGTGGTGCCTTTTATTAAGATTATCCTTATTATGAAGATCTACGACTGCGTGTCTTGTTTCGGCTCCGTCCCCCCCTTTCCCAACCTCGCGGGTAGCTTGGTGCTCAACGCCGACAGGTCCCGGTCCCCAGGCAGGCTGCAGCCGTCGCTGGTATGCCAGGTCGCGATGCCATGGTCAAGGCCAGGAGGTGAGCGGCCCAAGGTCCAGTAAGAGCTCCTGAGGCGCGATGCTCAAGAGGTCCCCTTCAGCATGCAAGCAACTACCTGAAGGTAGGAAAGGAAGGTGGCGTTGCCGTAGCAAGGCTGCAAGAGATGGGAATCCTGTGTTGTCACAATGCTTGGCTGATCCGAGTGCGAGACTTACCTTAGCGGTCCAGAGTCGATCCCTTGTGTAGCGCCAGATTCATGCGTCAATGGCCATAGTGGAGCCAGGTTAGGCGCGTGCGAGCCTCCCTCTCTTTTTCATGCTCTTCTGTGTGCTCTACGTCCTCGGGTCCCGGGCCTCGAGCGAGCTCAGCAGCCGCTGGTATGCCAGGTCGCCATGCCATGGTCAAGGCCAGGGTTTGAGGGCTGGAGAGCCAGTAAGAGCTCCTGAGTCGCGATGCTCAGGAGCCCCCCTTTAACGCGTAAGAGAATTACGTGAAAGAAGAAGAAGGAGCCTGCGGTGCCGCCCGCCATTAGCCTCCAGAGGTTCCCGTGGTTAGCGCGAGGAGGGATACAGGTTGCAACCACGCTTGCCGGTCTGCCACTGGTTGTTCCGCAGGAAGATGAAGGCACTGGGGGCCTGGTGAGGTGACGTGCGCGAGGCGTGTCGGGAGCCGGAGCTCGATCACTTAGATTTGTTAGCGTTGCAGGGACGGACCCGAGCACAAGCGTCGTGCCAGCATGAGTAGCCCCCGTTGCGGGATGAGCAGGGGGCCGGTCGGCTACACGGGAGGCCGCTATGGGTAATAATCAAGCAGGTGATAACCGTGAGATGACTAAAGTAAAGAGGCAGGTTAGCTTAGATAGATGCAAGAACGCACATGCCACTGGGACGGACCCGAGCGGCCTGCGGAAGATGCAGCCCGAGAGGCGCTCCTAGCAGAGTAAGCTAAAGGTTCAAAAGGATACACGTCGCAGGGACAGACCCGTGTGACTTGGGGATAATGCTGCCCGAGGGGCGCCCCCAACTGAATGAACTGGAAAGAGTCACCTGATACTGTAGCCAGAGCGATGTTGGAGTAGCTGAAGATGCATGTTGAAGAGTTGCTCCTCATGAGCCGCCAGAGTCCTGAGCCTCCGGAGGCTCCGCGGTCCCAGGTGGCTCCTGGAGAACCACCGTGATCTCCTCCAGGACAGCGTGATGTCTGGCCTCCTGAGCCTCCAGGATGCTCTGCCGGTGGCGCTGGAAGATTACAGCTGCGTTCGGCAAGCCGAATGGCATGCGAACGTAGCTGTGAGGTGGACCCTCGCACCGTCCAACGCGCGAAGGCCAGAAATGTCCCTGAGATGCGGCCCTGTTGAGCCCTGAAATGTCGACGCAGACGCGTAGCCCGCCATCCTCGCTAGGATGGGGAGCTGCGCCGGGTGGTGGGCGGCGGCCGCTGCGTATGGTCCTTGCTTCCTGAAGCTCCTAGATCGGCTTGGTGATGAACTCCTGAGCACTAGGCGTTCCTCGCCTTGTGCCATCTTGAGGGAAATGTGCAGTGAAGCACGCCTCCACGTGGTGCCCGAGCGCCTCCCTCGTGACATTGGCTAGGTCTGAGGACCTCCAGAAGAGGTCCCCCAAGCCCAGCCTGAGGAGGGCGCTGGGCGCGCTTTCCTATGCGAGGGAGGGAGGCTCCCCGACTGCGGGCGCAAATCCCGAGGTGGTGCCGCTGGAAACGCCGCTCTCATGAGGTCCTGGGTGGAACAGCTGCTTCTTCTTCTTGGGGATTGCCTCGGGAGGGTACACGGTGCCTTTGTTGTCAGGGTTTTCGACTGCTGCTGCCTGGTAGGCGTGCTCGAGGGAGCACACCGCCTCTCTTTCTTCATATGGGACCGTGATGATGCCGCCGCTCCCTGGCATCTTGAGGACGTTGTAGCCATGGTGGGTCACTGCCATAAACTTGGCCAAGGTTGGATACCCAAGGATGGCGTTGTACGGCACGCGGATGTGGGTGACAGGGAGGCGGACCTAACCTATCAGGGTGGTGGAGCCGTCGGTCACTCCAGAGAAGGGCTTGGTGGGCTGCAGCTGATCGTATGGCACTTGAAGGCTGTCGAATGTCTCGACGGATAGGACATTGAGCCCTCTGCCGCCATCGATGAGGGTCTTGGTGACTTGGACGTTGCCGATGACGGGCGAGTAGAGCATCGGGAGGGCGCCGGCTGTTGCCGCGCACTTGAGCTTGTCTGATGAGCTGAAGGTGATGGCGCACTTGGACCACCTGAGTGGGCGCGTGGCCTCGAGCCTGGGGAGGGCCGCGTTCACCTCATGAGCAAACTGCTTGAAGATACGCTGAGAGGCTGGGGCTTGGGCGCCACCCAAGATGGAGGCGATGGCGCGAGGCTCTTGGAAGCCCCCAGCCCCCTCGTCCTGATGACGGTCGTTGTTCCTCCTTGGCAGCGGCAGCAGCGGAGGGAGCCCGGCGTTGCCCTGAGGGCGGTCCTCATGGGGCTGGTCGCGCCACACCTGGTGGGGGCCGCGGTCGTCCCAGCGTCGCCCACTTCATCTTCCCCCTCAGCCGTAGCCCCGGTCGTTGCGCTCGGGGCGTCGACCGAAGCACCCATCACGGATGGCCCTGAGCTCCTGATAGTCGCTGGTGTTGTGGCTGTGAACATTGTGGAAGGCAGAGAACGGGCGGTTGGCCTTGGATGACTCGGGGTGGTCGCGGCCGCGCTTCATCTCTGGCTCTGCCGCGAGCACGGCAGCCCCCTTTGCACTTCACGTCCTTGACCTTGGCCTTCTTGTCCTCCAGGCCGGCAGCTGGGAGCTCGAGGAGGGAAAGGCGCCCTTCCTCAGCTCTTGCGCACTTGGTCGCCATGTTAAACATCTCCAGGGCCGTGCATAGCTCCTCGTGTATGGCGAGCTCTTCCTTCATCTTGAGGTCGTGGACGCCATCGGAAAATGCAAAGATGATGGTGTCGTCCGTCACCTTGGTGATCTTGAGGAGAACGCTGTTGAAACGCTGGATGTACTTCCGCAGGGTTTCCCCTGGCTGTTGCTTGATGCGCCACAAGTCACCCGCGGCCGGCGGGCGGTCGCGCGTGCCCTGGAAGTTGGCGATGAAATGCTCGCGCATCTCGCCCCAGGAGGAGATCGATCCCGCGGGCAGGTTCAGGAGCCACGAGTGCGCGCCATCTTTGAGGGCCATAGGGAACCAATTCTCCATGACCATCTCATCGCCGCCTCGATGCTTAGCTCATAGAGCTGCAGGAACTCCGCGTGGTCGGGGGTGCCATTGTAGTGAGGAGGCAGGTCCGGCTTGAACTTGCCGGGCCAGACGACGCTGCGCAGCTCGGGAGAGAAGGCACGGCAACCTGCTGTCGTCACCGGAGCCCGTCGCGGAGGCGGAGCCTGGTCTTGATATCCACGCGCCACTGCGGCAGGCGGCACACGGTCTTGGCGCTGTGGTGCTGGGAGCGCAGGAGCGTTTTCTTGCGGCCGAGCGACTTCTTGGCAGCTTCCTTCTTCATGCACGGGCGCCCGGGGTGGCGGGTCACGCCGCGGGGCTGCGCGTCTTGGTGCGAGGGAAGCGTCTTGATGCGGAGGTGGTGGAGGCGCTCCGTGGGCGACGTCGCCCGGTGCTGGAGGTGGTCGTGGTAGCGAAACGGACGGTGCAGGAGAGCCCCCAGTGGCGCTGACGAGCTCGGCGATGCGGTCAAACCAGTCGTCGACTAGATGGTAACGCAGGAGCTCATGCGCCATGAGCAACGCAGCCTGCGCATCCATGGGCGCGCGACGAGCGTGGGACGACGAGCCAGCCGGAGTCAGCGATGGGGTGGCGGTGCGTCCGTCCTGCAGCACGTAAGGGTGCAGCGACGAAACTTGCTGCTCGTTCCCTGCCGGGCCGGTGGTGGCGTTGGGAGCGGGTGATGGAGAACGGCGGGGCGGTCCTGTCACATCCCTAGTTCTGGTATGACCTAGGCTAGCCTTCTTGTGAGCATCATGTTTAAATTCAATTTAAAATTGAAATGGGGATTTGTGAAACCCTCAGAAATCATTTCTGGAAATGACCTAGATAAAAATTGCTCCAAAAAGGTCCAAGAAAATGTTCATGTTACTCTCTGAAAATGGACAGAGATAAAAATCAAACCAATATTTTCAGGAACTCATAAGTATTTATTTTGGCCATTTGGAATTAATGCATAATTATTTGCTTTGGATATATATTTGCTATATATATAATATATGTCCAAAAATTCTGTTAATTGGTGAGGAGTTTTGGAGCAATCCAACTAGTTCCTACAAAAATTGACAGAAGTAAATAAAATGATTTAGTGTTTAAAACTATATCAAAACAAATTACAGAAAACAAAAATAGAAACAAAGGAAGAAAACCCACCTGCACTTACCTCACTGTGCAACCTGGCCTGGCCCAGCGGCCCAGCAGGCCGGCCCAGCCAGCAGGCCGTGCCAGTCGTCCCCTTCCTCGCGCCAGGAGGACAGGGGCACGCGCTCGGTGCGCGCGGCCACGCGTCCGGCCACCTCCTGCTTCTCCCCCTCGTAGCTTGGAACACCCGCGCGCCGCCACGCGCCGCCCCGCACCTCTCTCGCTCTCCCCCATGCCCATTCCCTCTTCCCCTTTGCTCTCTCTCTCTCGCGGCCGAACGCGCCCGTCGCTGCCGTCCACAGCCACCGTGGCCTCGGCCACTGCCGCACCTCCCCGACACGCTCCACAGCTCCGCCGCGACCCCCTCTCCCTCCTCACCGAGCCAAGCAACCCGAGCGAGCTCCGCTTCGTCCTAGGCGGCGTCGTCTTCGTCTCTGGCTGCCCGAGATCGACGGCGACCCTCCGGCCGCACCAGCCCTTCGCCGAGCTCTCCGACGACGCCCCCGAATCCGCCGTGAGCCCCTGCATCGGTTCCCCGTTCTCTTCTGCTTCCCCGTGCTCTGTAGCCCCCCCCCCACCCCCCGCAGCCGCTCGAGCCCGAGCTTCGGCCACCGCCGCGAGCTCCGCTCCGGCGAGGTCCGGCCACCCCTCCTCCTCCTTCCTGCCCCACCTGATGCGCGAGAGCCCGGGCTACGCCCCGGTGCCCTTAGCCGCCGCCCCCGTGGCCTGTAACGCGGACGCCACCGCGTCCTGAGGTCGCCGACGATGACCTCGCCGGTCTGACAGTGGGCCCCGTCGGTCAGGTGATTAGCTCAGTGCTAATCACCACCTAACCTAAGCCCCTGACACTGACCAGTGGGCCCATGCGCCCTAATCCTTTAATTAGATTAGTAAAACCCCCCTGTTTAACACTGTGTCACTGACGTGTGGACCCCACACGTCAGGTTTGACCCCAGTCAGCGCTGTTGACTTGGTGATGCAAGCATGACGCAGTGCTCATGCAGTTATTCATTTTCTGGATTTAAATTAAATCAGGAAATTCCAGAAAATGATATAAACTTCAAAAATTCATAGAAATTCAACCGTAGCTCAGATTTAAATAATTTATATATGAAAAATGATCAGAAAAATTCAATCTATCCATCTGTGCCATTTTCATGGATGGAAAACCAACCTATACATGCTGTATATATGAAAACACACTTATGGCATTTAAAGGGACTTATATTAGAGTTGCATTTGAACCTTTGGTTCAAATGGATCTCTTCCAAGTTGAATGCTAAATGCATTGGCTCAAAACACATCACATATTCATGCCATATTCATGCATCATATTGTTGCATATGATTGTGTTTTGATTGTCGACACCGTTCCTTCTCGATAGGTCCTGCTCCGGAGAGTGTTCCAGAGTACCTGTCTGAGGAGCAGTGCCACCCTGTTGATCTACCAGGCAAGCAAACCCCCTTGTTCATTCCGATACAATCCCACTCTCTCGCTCCAGCTCTCTTTTATTGCATTAGGACAACAATGATTCAACTGCTACTTTATGCTGCGGTAGTTGAACCCATTCCTCTGCATGATTTGTCATTGCCACAGTAAATAGTTGAAACCCACTAGCATGTGTAGGAGTTGTTTGAGCCATGTTGTGTTCCTACCATGCCTTGCCTGCTATTGCTTAGAGTTTTGTCAGGTCTGATTCATCGGGAATGAATTGGAGTGTTACGATATGTTCTGGTGCTGAGAGTTAAGTGAGTGAAGACGATTTGGTAAAGGTAGCGGTGAGAGGCCATGTAGGAGTACATGGTGGGTTGTCTCACTGGAACCGTCCTTAAGCACTGAGTTCTGTGTATGTTGTCCAATCACTAGCTACTACCACCCATTGGAATGCTTAAGTGCCCCTCTCAACTTATTAACCAACTTGATCTCTGTCCAGGAGTTGCAACTAGTTTCTGGTGTTTGTAGGTAGTGCTATTTTTCTACCGAGTGGCACCCGGCAGGGTGGGCTTGGGACAGACTAGGCGCACGTGGCCCGATGTACCGAGTGGCACCCGGATGGTGGGCTCGGGAACCCTGCACACATCGTTTGAGGCCGTGGGCGACACCCCGGCCGGATCTCCTTGCGGATGGAACCCGAATAGGCGATAAACCTAGACTAGAGTCTTGTGGGGTTAGTCAGGTCGTGGCCGACACCCTCGCCAGGCTTCCGCTTGAAGGTTGCCGAGATACATGACGTGTACATGGCGGTAAGTGGCGAGAGCGTGTGTGAGCAGTACTCCCCTGCAGGGTTATCATGATCTATTCGAATAGCCGTGTCCTCGGTTATGGACTTCTTGGATGCTTACGTGGTACATAGACAACTTGAAGTGGATACTCTAAAATGCTCAAGATAAGTGTGAGTGCTATGGATGGCTTCTCGTAGTGAGATGGGAATGAATCCATAGTGGTGTATTGAGGTGGTGATTAGTGGACTCGTGTGCGCCTTCTTACCTCAAAGAAGTTTCTCGTAGTCGTAGAACAGGATAGCCACTGAGTCAAAGCTGGCTTGCTGCAACTAAACCCCACACTACCTTCTTGATACAAATGCATGTATGATAGGATCTGATGTAAGTCTTGCTGAGTACCTTTGTACCCATGTTGCTTTATTTATTTTTTTGTAGCGGAGACTTCAGTCTTACTAGTAGTTCCGCTTGGACTTCGACGAGTAGCTTGTACCTCAGCTACGATCTTGTACCCTTGGGAGGGGCTTGTAGATAGTCAGGCTTCTTAGCCTTTTCTTTTTAGTTATCTGTACTCAGACATGTAATGCTTCCATTGCTTGTATGCTCTGAATGATGGGTCATGTGACCCCTGTTTGTACTTTTTGCTATGTGGCTCTTCTGGGCCTTTTATCTATATGAGTTTGCGTTATGTCGTGATGCCATGTTGTACAGCACATACTTGCATGTTATGCATATGTGTAACCTGTATTGCTATTTGTGGGATCCGACAACCTAGTTGTCTATCCTTGGTAGCCTCTCTTATGGGGAAATGTAGTCTAGTGCTTCCACCGAGCCATGGTAGTCCGCTACAGCTCGGTTTACCGCAGTCCTCCTAGCCCAGCACTACAGCTCCAGAACACTTAGACTGGCCGGCATGTGATTCACTTCGTTCCTGTGTCTGTCCCTTCGGGGAAATGTCACGCGGTGACATCCGGAGTCCTGCCTAGCCTGCTACAGCCCGGGTTCCCGGAGTCCTGTTAGCCCAGTTGCTACAGCCCGGATTCACACGCTGCCGACCGACATGCTCGATGTTGTTTCATGTATGCCTGTCCCTGTAAGTTAGTGCCACTTTGGGTTCACGACTAGTCATGTCGGCCCGGGTTCTTTGTCATATGGATGCTAGCGACACTATCATATACGTGAGCCAAAAGGCGCAAACGGTCCCGGGCCATGGTAAGGCGACACCCGTGGGAATACCGTGCGTGAGGCCACAAAGTGATATGAGGTGTTACATGCTAGATCGGTGTGACTTAGAATCGGGGTCCCGACAGCTTTGGTATCAGAGCCTGACTGCCTGTAGGATTTCCAAGCCAACCTGGTCGAAGTTGAGTCTAGAAATTCTTTAGTTATGTAAGGGAATTGATTGTGGAAGGGAACGTAAGGCTCTTTTTACTTCTTTTACCTCATGCCCTTCTGATCTAAGTCATCCTATCTTTCCTACGGGGTTAAGGAACTAGGCTTCCTCTTCTGTCTATCAGGATCACGTGTTACTACTCTGTAGTCTCTTAGGATTGGTTGATCAGAGTCATATCCCAGTTTGAGTACCTCCGGTGTAGCCTGTTTAGTAATATCTCAGAACCTTGAGTGATGATGTTGAGTATGGTGCTACCCCGTCCTTTGCAGAATGTCTCACTTTGAGCATTTTACTGCTGTTATGCTGCCGGAATTGTCCTAGGAGTTCAAGAGATACAAATTTCCTTGTGCTACATGTTGTATCCTATAGTTGTTGTTGACCTCGTCCTTGGTTCCGCTTCTCAGGATGTCGTCAGTTAACCGAAGTTCTGTTGCTCGTTGCATGAACCACGGAGGTGGTAGGGATGAGGAGGATCCTTCCGACCAGCCTTCGTTGGCAGAGTTTATGTTAGAGATGGAGAGGAACAAGCATGAGTCTAACCGCTTGTTAGCACGTATCGAGGAGAACACCGCACCCTAGTGCAAAGAGTCAGTGACCATCTATGATTTCATTGGTCTGAAACCACCTACCTTCCATCATTCCATTGAGCCACTCGATGCAGATGACTGGCTCCATAGTATCACACACAAGCTGCATTCTGCGAACGTAGATGAAGGTGACAAGGTCACCTATGCTGCATATCACCTGGAAGGTCCTGCTAGTCTTTGGTGGCAGAACTATGAGGCTATGCTTCCAGCTGGCCAGATACCGACCTGGAGAGATTTCACTGAGGCTTTTTGCGAGCATCACATTCCTCAGGCTCTCAATGACCGCAAGAGAGAAGAGTTCTGTAGTTTCATCCAGGGGTAAGATGGTGTTCATGCTTACAGTAGAGAGTTTGAGAACCTCGCCCACTATGCTACAGAAGAAGTGTCCACGGACGCTAAGAAGCAGGCTAGGTTCCGGAAGGGTCTCCACCCCAAGTTGCGTCGTGATCTCCACTTGCACCATTGCAATACATTCCAGGCTCTTGTGAACAAGGCCATTAATGCGGAGACAGCTCAGCTCACCTACGAGGAGTCTCGTAAGCACACCCGTGATTTGGTTTCTTCCTCTGGTTCTAGTTCTCATAAGCGCCGGATTTGGGTTCCGAACTCCGCTCTTCCACCTGTATATGCACCGAGGCCATCTTATGTGGCGCCTCACCTAGTTCAGCAGTATGCTCCACCCAGGCCTATTGGTAGACCGCTTGTCAATGCGGGTCCACATCCAACTTCAGGGACTTGCTTCACATGCGGGAAGCCAGGACACTATGCACGTGACTGCTCTCAAACCAACTATGCCCCACCCCTGCCTGAGAAGTCTGTTGGCAGTGGTAAGCCATCACGCAAGATGATCAGTGTCAAGTCAGCTCCCACTGAGCGTGGACGTGTGCATCACGCCTCAGCTAAAGACACTCATGATGATCCGGATGTCGTTCTTGGTACACTCCTTGTCAATTGCCATCCAGCTTCGGTTCTATTCGATACTAGAGCATCTCAATCCTTCATCTCTGAAGGCTATGCTCGTTTGCACGACATGTCATTTTGTGATATGCCAACTCCACTTGAAATCCAAACTCCAGGGTCTAGATGGCAAACTACCAGAATAAGCCATGGTAATGAAATCCTTGTTGACAGACTTGTATTCCTTGCCTCACTTATAGCCCTCAAGTCTACAGATATTAACATCATCTTGGGTATGGACTGGATGACAGCTCATCATGCCAAGATTGATTGTTACACCAGGTCTGTTCAACTCACACACCCATCTAGCAAGATAGTCACTGTCTCCACCAGAGTTGCAAAGCGTCAACTCTATTTTCTTAATGCCAGTCCTCTTCCGGACCTTGAAGATATCCTGGTAGTCCGTGACTTTCTGGATGTCTTACCAGAGGAACTGCCAGGTATTCCACCTGACAGAGATGTAGAGTTTGTCATAGATCTTATCCTAGGAACCGCCCCAATCTCTAGGAGACCTTACAAGATGGCACCTTTAGAACTAGTTGAGCTTAAGAAACAACTTGATGAGTCCTTGCAAAAGGGTTTCATCCGTCCTAGTTCTTCTCCCTGGGCTTGCCCCGTCCTCTTCATCAAGAAGAAGGATGGTACGGACCGGATGGTTGTAGATTATCGTCCCGTTAATTTGGTCACGATAAAGAACAAGTATCCGCTCCCCAGGATCAATGACCTGTATGATCAACTCGCTGGATCCTCAGTCTTTTCCAAGATGGATTTGAGGTTAGGCTACCATCAAATCAAGATTAGAAACGGGGACATTCCTAAGACGGCTTTTGTCACTCGTTATGGCCAGTACGAGTACACCGTCATGTCCTTCGGTCTAACTAATGCTCCAGCCACATTCTCCTGCTTGATGAACTCGATCTTCATGGAGTACTTAGATAAGTTCATCATGGTTTACCTCGATGATATCCTTATTTACTCAAAGAACGAGGAAGAGCATGCCGAACATCTTAGACTTGTGTTAGAAAAACTCAGAGAGCACCGCCTTTATGCCAAGTTCTCCAAGTGCAAATTTTTGTTGCCAGAAGTGACCTACCTAGGCCACGTGATCTTTGGTAAGGGCATTGCTGTCAATCCTGAGAGAGTTCAGGCCGTTCTTGATTGGACTCCACCTGAAACAGTTAAACAAGTTAGGAGTTTCCTTGGTCTAGCCAGTTATTGTCGCCGCTTCGTTGAAAACTTCTCAAAAGTAGCCAAACCCCTCACGGAACTACTCAAGAAGGATAAAAAGTTTGAGTGGTCCCCACAGTGTGAATACAGTTTTCAGGAACTGAAAAGATGCCTGACTTCTGCCCCCATACTTGTGCCACCGGATTTCACTAAAGACTTTGTTATCTACTGCGACGCCTCACGACAGGGACTAGGCTGCATTCTTATGCAGGATCGTCATGTGATTGCCTATGCATCTCGACAGTTGCATCCACATGAGGAGAATTATCCTACACATGATCTAGAGCTTGCAGCCGTAGTCTATGCACTTAAGACATGGCGACATTACCTTCTCGGTAAACGTTGCGAGATTTACACCGATCACCAGAGTCTCAGGTATATCTTCACCCAACCAGATTTGAACCTTAGGCAAAGACGTTGGTTGGAGTTGATTTCAGATTATGACTTAGGGATTACCTACACCCCAGGCAAGGGCAATATCATGGCTGATGCACTAAGTCGTAAGTCCTATTGCAACAATCTTATGTTGCAGCAGGGCCAACCACTTCTCCATGAGGAATTCTGTAAGCTTAATCTTCACATTGCTCCTCATGGATTCCTTTCTACCTTGGTGGCGAAACCTACCCTTGAGGATCAGATCATTTCTGACCAGAAGTTTGATAGGGGTGTTACCCGCATCAAGAGAAACATTAAGAAGGGAGTTGGTGGATGTTTCTCCATGGATGATCGAGGTGCTTTTTTCTTTGAGAATCGCTTGGTGGTTCCCAAGAATCAACATCTGCGACAATTGATCCTTAAGGAGGCACATGAATCCCCTCTCACGATTCATCCCGGTAGTACTAAGATGTATCAGGACCTACGCCAGAGGTTCTGGTGGACTAGGATGAAGAGAGAAATTGCTGAGTTCATAGCTAACTGTGACGTTTGTCGTCGCGTTAAGGCAGAGCATCAAAGGCCTGCTGGCACCCTTCAACCTTTAGCCATTCCTGATTGGAAATGGGATAAAGTTGGTATGGACTTCATCACCGGCTTTCCCAGGACCAAGAAAGGGAATAACGCTATCTTCGTAGTCATTGATCGTCTTTCCAAAGTGGCTCACTTCCTACCTGTTCGAGAGAGTATCACTGCTAGTCAGCTCGCTGACTTATATATTTCTCGAATAGTGTCACTTCATGGTGTTCCACTAGAGATCAATTCAGACCGTGGTAGTCTCTTCACTTCTCATTTCTGGGAGAGTTTCCAAACTGCCATGGGCACCCATCTTTCCTTCAGTACCGCTTTCCACCCTCAATCAAGTGGTCAGGTGGAAAGGGTCAACCAAATTCTCGAAGATAGGCTTAGAGCTTGCGTTATCTCATTCGGTATGGATTGGGAGAAATGCCTACCTTTCGCCGAGTTTGCTTATAACAATAGCTATCAATCCAGTCTTAAGAAAGCTCCTTTCGAGATTCTGTATGGATGAAGATGTCGAACACCTTTGAACTGGTCAGAAACCGGTGAAAGACAATTCTTTGGACCGGACATGATCGAGGAAGCAGAAGAGCAAGTTCGCATCATTCGTGAGAATTTGAAAATAGCTCAGTCTCGTCAAAAGAGCCAGTATGACCGTCGTCATAAGGAAGTGGCTTATGAAGTTGGCGACAAGGCTTACCTTCCGGTTACTCCTCTAAAGGGTACCCATCGTTTCGGTATCAAGGGCAAGTTGGCTCCTCGTTGCATTGGTCCTTTTCACATTCTTGCTAAACGAGGAGAGGTTGCCTACCAGTCGGAACTACCCCCACATCTTTCTCGAGTCCATGATGTCTTCCACGTCTCTCAACTCAGGCGTTGCTTCTCGGATCCCATCCGCGGAGTGGACCATGAAACGCTTGATCTCCAAGATAACCTCACATATCGAGAGTACCCTATTCGCATTCTTGATCAAGCAGAGCGTGTCACCCAATGTCAGAACATCAAGTTTCTCAAGGTTCAGTGGTCTCATCATTCCGAGAGAGAAGCTACTTGGGAGCGAGAAGATCATCTTCGACTGGAGTAACCCACCTTCTTTCCATCGACCCCTGAATCTCAGGACGAGATTCTTTCAAGTGGGGGCGAGTTGTCACATCCCTAGTTCTGGTATGACCTAGGCTAGCCTTCTTGTGAGCATCATGTTTAAATTCAATTTAAAATTGAAATGGGGATTTGTGAAACCCTCAGAAATCATTTCTGGAAATGACCCAGAGAAAAATTGCTCCAAAAAGGTCCAAGGAAATGTTCATGTTACTCTCTGAAAATATTGGACAGAGATAAAAATCAAACCAATATTTTCAGGAGCTCATAAGTATTTATTTTAGCCATTTGGAATTAATGCATAATTATTTGCTTTGGATATATATTTGCTATATATATAATATATGTCCAAAAATTCTGTTAATTGGTGAGGAGTTTTGGAGCAATCCAACTAGTTCCTACAAAAATTGACAGAAGTAAATAAAATGATTTAGTGTTTAAAACTATATCAAAACAAATTACAGAAAACAAAAATAGAAAGAAAGGAAGAAAACCCACCTGCACTTACCTCACTGTGCAGCCTGGCCTGGCCCAGCGGCCCAGCAGGCCGGCCCAGCCAGCTGGCCGTGCCAGTCGTCCCCTTCCTCGCGCCAGGAGGACAGGGGCACGCGCTCGGTGCGTGCGGCCACGCGTCCGGCCACCTCCTGCTTCTCCCCCTCGTCGCCTGGAACACCCGCGCAACGCCACGCGCCGCCCCGCACCTCTCTCACTCTCCCCCGTGCCCATTCCCTCTTCCCCTTCGCTCTCTCTCTCGTGGCCGAACGCGCCCGTCGCCGCCGTCCACAGCCACCGTGGCCTCGGCCACTGCCGCACCTCCCCGACACGCTCCACAGCTCCGTCGCGACCCCCTCTCCCTCCTCACCGAGCCAAGCAACCCGGGCGATCTCCGCTTCGTCCTCGGCGGCATCGTCTTCGTCTCCGGCTGCCCGAGATCGACGGCGACCCTCCGGCCACACCAGCCCTTCGCCGAGCTCTCCGACGACGCCCCCGAATCCGCCGTGAGCCCCTGCATCGGTTCCCCTTCACTTCTGCTTCCCCGTGCTTTGTAGCCCCCCCGCCCCGCAGCCGCTCGAGCCCGAGCTCCGGCCGCCGCCGCGAGCTCCGCTCCGGCGAGCTCCGGCCACCCCTCCTCCTCCTTCCTGCCCCAACAGATGCGCGAGAGCCCGGGCTACGCCCCGGTGCCCTTAGCCGCCGCCCCCGTGGCCTGTAATGCAGACGCCGCCGCGTCCTGAGGTCGCCGACGACGACCTCGCCGGTCTGACAGTGGGCCCCGTCGGTCAGGTGATTAGCTCAGTGCTAATCACCACCTAACCTAAGCCCCTGACACTGACCAGTGGGCCCATGCGCCCTAATCCTTTAATTAGATTAGTAAAACCCCCCTGTTTAACACCGTGTCACTGACGTGTGGACCCCACACATCAGGTTTGACCCCAGTCAGCGCTGTTGACTTGGTGACGCAAGCATGACACAGTGCTGACGCAGTTATTCATTTTCTGGATTTAAATTAAATCAGGAAATTCCAGAAAATGATATAAACTTCAAAAATTCATAGAAATTCAACCGTAGCTCAGATTTAAATAATTTATATATGAAAAATGATCAGAAAAATTCAATCTATCCATCTGTGCCATTTTCATGCATGAAAAACCAACCTATACATGCTGTATATATGAAAACACACTTATGGCATTTAAAGGGACTTATATTAGAGTTGCATTTGAACCTTTGGTTCAAATGGATCTCTTCCAAGTTGAATGCTAAATGCATTGGCTCAAAACACATCACATATTCATGCCATATTCATGCATCGTATTGTTGCATATGATTGTGTTTTGATTGTCGACACCGTTCCTTCTCGATAGGTCCTGCTCCGGAGAGTGTTCCAGAGTACCTGTCTGAGGAGCAGTGCCACCCTGTTGATCTACCAGGCAAGCAAACCCCCTTGTTCATTCCGATACAATCCCACTCTCTTGCTCCTGCTCTCTTTTGTTGCATTAGGACAACAACGATTCAACTGCTACTTTATGCTGCGGTAGTTGAACCCATTCCTCTGCATGACCTGTCATTGCCACAGTAAATAGTTAAAACCGACTAGCATGTGTAGGAGTTGTTTGAGCCATGTTGTGTTCCTACCATGCCTTGCCTGCTATTGCTTACAGTTGTGTCAGGTCTGATTCATAGGGAATGAATTGGAGTGTTACGATATGTTCTGGTGCTGAGAGTTAAGTGAGTGAACACGATTTGGTAAAGGTAGCGGTGAGAGGCCATGTAGGAGTACATGGTGGGTTGTCTCACTGGAACCGTCCTTAAGCACTGAGTTCTGTGTATGTTGTCCAATGACTAGCTACTACCACACATTGGAATGCTTAAGTGCCCCTCTCGACTTATTAACCAACTTGATCTCTGTCCAGGAGTTGCAACTAGTTTCTGGTGTTTGTAGGTAGTGCTATTTTTCTACTGAGTGGCACCCGGCAGGGTGGGCTTGGGACAGACGAGGCACACGTGGCCCGGTGTACCGAGTGGCACCCAGATGGTGGGCTCGGGAACCCTGCACACATCGTTTGGGGCCGTGAGCGACACCCCGGCCGGATCTCCTTGCGGATGGAACCCGAATAGGCGATAAACCTGGACTAGAGTCTTGTGTGGTTAGTCAGGTCGTGGCCGACACCCTCGCCAGGCTTCCGCTTGAAGGTTGCCGAGATTCATGACGTGTACATGGCCGTAAGTGGCGAGAGCGTGTGTGAGCAGTACACCCCTGCAGGGTTATCATGATCTATTCGAATAGTCGTGTCCTCGGTTATGGACTTCTAGGATGCTTACGTGGTACATAGACAACTTGAAGTGGATACTCTAAAATGCTCAAGATAAGTGTGAGTGCTATGGATGGCTTCTTGTAGTGAGACGGGAATGAATCCATAGTGGTGTATTGAGGTGGTGATTAGTGGACTCGTGTGTGCCTTCTTACCTCAAAGAAGTTTCTCGTAGTCGTAGAACATGATAGCCACTGAGTCAAAGTTGGCTTGCTGCAACTAAACCCCACACTACCTTCTTGATACAAATGCATGTATGATAGGATCTGATGTAAGTCTTGCTGAGTACCTTTGTACTCATGTTGCTTTATTTATGTTTTTGCAGCGGAGACATCAGTCTTACTAGTAGTTCCGCTTGGACTTCGACGAGTAGCTTGTACCTCAGCTACGATCTTGTACCCTTGGGAGGGGCTTGTAGATAGTCAGGCTTCTCAGCCTTTTCTTTTGTAGTTTTCCATACTCAGACATGTAATGCTTCCGTTGCTTGTATGCTCTGAATGATGGGTCAGGTGACCCCTGTTTGTACTTCTTGCTATGTGGCTCTTCTGGGCCTTTTATCTATATGAGTTTGCGTTATGTTGTGATGCCATGTTGTACAGCACATACTTGCATGTTATGCGTACGTGTAACGTGTATTGGTATGTGTGGGATCCGACAACCTAGTTGTCTATCCGACCAGTACAAAACAAGGCGTTCCCAGTCATCGTCCAGTAAATGTGTCTCAGGAGAACATAAGGGAATTTGATGAGTTCCTTTGCCAGTGAAGTATGTTTTCTTCATGTAATTCCGATAGTGCCACCAAGCATTCTTGAAGATAGGAGAGGTATTAGCACAGGTTACCTCATCCTGAGATTCCAAATTGGTCGTTCTCTATAGAGAAAAATGGGAAAGTTTCCTGTATTATAGCCATCATCGAGGTAGAATGTATGGGACAAAGCAAAGTAATTTCCATGAATAACATTACTTACACATAACTCCTGGACAAACACCTGCAACTGGCATTTTCATTCATCTTCAGTATAATATTTCCATGATGGGAATATACACACACTGGATTTAACAACATGAAATGCGATAGATGCTAAACTACGACTGGCTGGTTGTGCTTCCTCCATAGGAATAGGTGTACTAACTGGTGGAGTTGGGGTTCGCCGTGGTAGTACTGGCGCTTTGGGCACTGGAGCTGCCTTCCTAACTTCTCTTGTTTGGGAGCTCTATGGTGGAGATGGTGCTGTGTCAACAGGAACTGGGTTACTATCTACTGGGGTTGGGGTTAGATTGGGTGAAGCTGGTTCTCTGTCCATCACAGTAGGGGTACAATCTGCGAGAGTCTGGATTATGTGTGGTAGGGCTAGTTCTCATGCATGTACAACCCGGGTGCTATGTCCACCAAGAGGTAGCACTGTTTTATTTGAAGACCGTGTTTTTTTCTCCGCTACATACTGCCATCAGCCTCTCCAATTCAAATGGCTGATAAACAGGAGACATAGTTGAATGTACAAACATTGTATGAGAGACAGATGCAATAGATAGTGTGGAAAAAAGAGGGCATGAAATAGTTGACATGTATATTGTTTAACTAAAACGGATAGCATGACATAATTTCACATATATGATGTCTATCTAAACTGGATAGCATAGCATAACATAATTCAAAGATATGATGACTAACTAAACATGATCGCATGACATAATTCACATACCTGTTATCTAAGTAATCACGATCGCATGATTTAGTTCACATATGTAATTTATATGCTAAGCAGAGGGCATTCGCATATATGATGTCTAAACTAAGAACATGGTGTTGAATATTGTGTATATGATGTCTAAACTATGCAATGCAAGACACCATATGCATGATATGAGCAGTATAACCGTGCCAAGTTAGAGAACACACCTCAGTGGGGGGATAGGACTGGTCATCTGTCTCTGAATGCATCTCTGAGGAGCTATCGGGACCCAGCAAGAGATCTGCTTCGATAGGTAGCACTATCTGCTCTCTAGGCCTTGTTTTCACTCCAGATTTTTCCATCACCCACTCAAATGGATGATTCACAGGAAGAGTAGTTTAATGCACAAACATTGTCAACAAATGGAAATGTAATGAAGAAAAGGATGGGCAATATATCATTGAAATATATGATGCCTAGTGAATCAGGGTGGCATTGCACATTTCACATATATTATGGCTAGCTAAAACACATGAGACTGCATAACTCCCATATATGATATAGAAACTAAACATGTGGCATTATAGAACATGTCTAAACTAAGCAGATGACATATATGATGTCGAAATTAGGCACTACAAGGTAACGTATGCATGATATGACTAACATCATCATGCCAAGTTGGAGCAAACACCTTGGGGGGTAAATAGGAGTGGTCAGCTGCATCTGAATCTGCCTCAGAACAGATATCTTCCTCTGGATTACAATCTGGAGAGGGGGAAGGGTTTGTGATTGAACCCACCATGGAGCAATGTCTGCATGACATTGTATTGCCGCGCAAAACTCTTCTCTTTTTCTCTACATGTTCAGCATGACTGTGTACAATATCTGACATGCATATGAAAAAATATAGTGAGATTATGTAAGGAGAACATGGAGAAACTAGAGTGATGGTAACAGCAGTGGATGGATCGAAAAATAATGATAGCAGGCTGATGATTGCTTTAATTGGATAAAAAGACAGATGATGATTGCTTTACTATTTGTTTCCGACCCAAGATGAATAACATAGGCATACCCTAGGTGAACCAGATATTAGACAGATATACTATTCATTGCTGCCTCGATATGTGCCCCACAACTAATTTAGAACTCAAGTTTGAACATTAATTTGGACCTGACTTGGAGTCTAAGAGGTGAATAGGACGATAAAGTAGCAGGTAATATTAAGCAATGCATAACATAAGCACAAAAAAGAGTGCGGCCTCTCTTGTGGACACGTGTACTCCTCAGGTTCATCTGCTGAGTCGATGATGGTGATGCCATTGCGATGGGTGCTGGCAACAGGGAAGGAGATCTGAGGCGGCGAAAGACGGTCAGGAGTCGTGATGTCTGGTTTGGTGGATGCTTCTGTTGATGGAGCAGCTCGGGTGAGGTGGACGACGTCGCGGTAGGAGCAGGATAAACCACACAAAGTTTTCTTCGACACCTACCTGTAACTAAAGTAATTCTGTAAGGGTTCCTGTGGCTTGCATGACTCTAAAAACGTAGGGATAGGAAAAACACCGGAATAGGATAGGAATGCACATGGGAAATAGAGCATTTGTAAACACTGGATTTATGTCTACTTGGGTGTTTGGTTCACAGGAATTGGAATAGCAGAGGAATGCAAAGAAACATGGCCAAATTAAGTGAAACCATATGAAAGCGTGTACAGTTAGAATGTTATTCTGCCACTAATGCACTTGCTCTTGTTTTCATGCATAGGATTTTGAAAAGTAGGTCCAGGTGGATGTTTTGCTCCATTCCTTTCAACAAAATGCATGAATAATTGAATAGTAAAGTGCCATAGGAAAATTTCCTATTTCTATGTTTTTCCTTTGAACCAAAATAGCCATAATGGATCGACATGAATGTAGAGTAATAAGTGATGCGACAAGTGTACAACCTCTTTGCCGTAGCCGTGTCGACCTCAGCATCATTGGGTTGGTCGCTGAAGAAGTTGAGGCAGAGGTGGCTGTCGGAGGTGTGGAGGAAGATCTGAGGAATCTGTAGACGGCGTCCAGGGCACTGCTCTGTTGTGATGGATGGTTCCGTCGTTGGAGCAGCTCTGGCGAGCCGTAAGACGTTGAGGCCGAAGTAGTACAAGATAGACATCGTTAATCTCAAGTGGGATTCTAATAGCATCTCTAATAGATGATGTAAAATACATTACCAAAAAGTGATAGATGTAAAATTTACATCACCAAAAAACAGCTGACTACAACAGATGAGGTAAAAACTGTTGACTCTGAACTTAACTATCGAAACTTAAATTTACTGTGGAATCTGAATGTTACTGTCGAAACTGAACGCAACGGAAGCAGAGAGGCACTTCACATGTAGTTTAGGGAGGGATTACAGTTCATCTTCAACCTGCACCCCTTGAACCGTCAGCCATAAACCGGCCCCCGCCGCCTCGCCGCCCCGAAACCACTCCCCACCACCGGTCCGCCGCCGCCCCGGTCATCCCTCTACCCCCCCCCCCCCCCGCGTCGAGCTTTTTCTCCGGCGATCCCCATGCCACAGCCCCACCACCGCACCCCACCACTGCCGACGACCATCGCCCCCACCCTGAACGCTAAGACAGATAGTGGGGTACCTCTGCGGCGAGACCCTCTCCCCGCTGTGGGTGGTTTTTCCTTTACTCCGGAGAGCCCCCCCACCACCCCTTTAAAATCGACTGACCCAAAAGTCGATTCGGTCGACTGAAGTGTAGCTAAATCGGAGCAGAGCAGCAGCACAAGCAAGGGGGCGAGTAGCAGCAGCAGAGCGAGTGAGCGAGCGAGAGCGGGAGCAATAGCAGCAAAGCGAGCGAGTGAGAGCCGGAGCAGCAGTAGCAGATCCGTGTCGGTGCAACAGACCCCGGGTATGTTGCCCAACTGTGCACAGGCACAAGATCAAGATGGAAGCACCAACTCACAACAGAGATTGAAGAACCAAGAGACTTGAAGAACCAGCATGCAGCTCAGGGAGATCGAGATTGAGCCAAAGGAACAGGATAACGACAAGAGAAGGGCCTCCCTCGCCGGGTAGGCAAGCCCGGCAAGGGGCCAGGCCACCACCAAAAGCAAGCAACCAAGACTCCCCGGCAGCGCCTGCCGGGGCTTGCGGGACCTGAACCACCCCGCCAACCATGCAAGTATGACCCACGCCGTCAAACAGTGCGGTGTCAAGCCGCAAGGTGATTAAGTGTCAGCATTTGCCACATGGCAGCCATCTCCTATAGAAGAAACCCACAGGTGACACCCGTCCAGCGACGTGCCAAGAGAACAGATGCGGAGCTGGCAAGATAAGCCCGGCAGGCCTTGCCGGGCAGCTAGTGATGTGACACTGAGCGGTGCATTTAATGCATCGTATCAGCCCGCAGGGTTAGGTATGATAGCTCTGTTTGCTATCATATCAGTGGGTAATGACTGTTTTGCCATTGTGGTGACCCCTTAATCTATGAAACGAGGCCCGTGGTAATCATAGGAGGGGGTTAGATGGTTGGAAACTTGACAAACCCAAGCCACCGTACGCTTGTGGTCACCGTAGCCCTGAGGCAGGCCTTGCCGGGCAAGGGTACCACGCACCACCACGTTCATTTCCACCATCAATCCACCAAAGCAGGAGTAGGGTCTTACGCCTCGCGGCGGCCCGAACCTGGGTAAATTGCTTGTGTGCTCTCTGTCGTGCTGCCGCGCGCTGGTCTGCTCTTTGTGCAATGCAACGTCCCCCGCCGAACCAACAAGGGGCCGCCCAGTCCCATAGGTGGTAGCGGATATCCCGTGACATCTTTGGCACGCCATGTAGGGGGCTCGCTTGTGCGAACCCGAAAGCATGCACAACGCGTCATCTTCGCTGCCATCTTCATCTTCGACGGCACCATCGACCATGGCACCCAAGAAGAAGATGTCCGGCCCTTCGGCCCAGCCATCTACCTCGAAGGCTCCGCCGCCCGCGACCTCAGATGCCGCGGGGGAGGCGGGGGCAAGTGAGGACGTGAGCGCTGCTGGGGGCGTGGCAGGAGCAGGCGGCGCCATCACCACTCCCCCTGCGGCCGACACGGGGGCTGAAGGCGTCGGAGGAGAACAGCTTCAACAGCATCTCGACGGTCATGCTCCGCAAGGTATGGACTGGAGGGTGACTCCGCTTCCATACCCTCCTCCCACCGACGGACGCATCCACATCAACGACGCTCGGTCCGGGATGAGCCGCCATCCTCCGGCCGTCCCTGCCACGGGGGCGGTCACGACACGTGTATCTCCTCTCGGGCGAGCCGACCAAACCACTGCACCCGATGGAGCCGTGGACCCTCGAGCGCCATCACCGCGCGACCCCGCTGCCAGGTGGTCGCCCCACCGCAGCGCGGGCGTGCCACTGCCACCGCCGCCGCAGGCACCGTCAGGAGCCAGGCGACGGTATGGTCGAGGGCATCAACTTCCATGCCAAGCACAGCTACGGAGGCTATGGCGCGGGCCCCGCTGCTACTAAGGTTCCCGCCAGCAACCGAGAAAATGGATGAATGGCGTGCCACCATCCATAGTCTGCTCGGTTTCGCTGAGGCTGGGGGCTCGCGGAGCGCTGGCCCGCCACGACCTCCCCAAGTGACAATGACTGCTCGTACTGCTAGCTGAACGGAGGGGGCTATCCCTACCATGCAGTCCCCACCATGGCAGCAGGCATGGGCACATCAAGATCAAGATCTCAACGATGTCTCGATGGCCTCGTACGACCCTCGAGCACGTCCGGGCCAACGGCGAACCCCCGAGGATAGGCGGCGGGGAGACGCGCGCGTCGTCGTGGGACGGCCTCTCGACGACCCCCACCAGACCGACGGGTGCGGCGGCCTCAACATCGACGAGCCTGCGTTCGGCATTGGCGAGTGCCTACCTTTCGAGGTCGGCTGCCCTGCCTTTACACGCGAGCTACGACAAGTCCGTTGGCCGTCTGTCCGCACGTTCAAGCGGGAGATACCGGAGAAGTAAGACGGGAGGCTGAACCCGACAAAGTTCCTGATCATCTACACAATTGCTGTTCAGGCTGCCAGGGGAAGAGACGAGAAGGTGTTCGCCAACTACTTCCCATTGGCTCTCAAGTCCAACATGAGATCTTGGCTCATGCACTTGCCGGAGAACTCCATTTCGTCATGGGAAGACTTGTGCCACGAGTTCATCGGTGCCTTCACCGGTGGCCACCAGGAGCCCGGCAGGCCCAGCGACCTGCAGCTTCTCCAGCAGAAAGAAGGAGAAACACTTCGTAAGTATTTACAAAGATTTAGTAAAGTCCATAGGAATATTCCGAATATCCATCGTGCAGCTGTTATAGCAGCCTTCCAGTCCAATGTGCCCAGCCATCGCATTCGTTCTAAGATGAATGTGCGGTTTCCCAAGACTGTGAATGAGCTATAGACACTAGTGGATAAGTGTGCTCGGATGGAGGAAGGAAGGAGGTTGCCCGGGGAGGAGGATTGCGTTAATGTTGATTCGGAGGATGAAGAGGAATCAACCAGTCAAAGAAAGGGCAAGAAGCGCAACAAGAATCCAAGAGATAAGACAGTGATGAGTGTGGAAGGTTCTGGCATGCCTAGTACCAGCAAGAAGGCCAAGGCTGAGGCCCCCGGCAAGGAAGTTGCCGCGTGCACTGCCTACCAGGAAGCCCCTGCCGCGGAAAAAGCCGAGAAAGGTGATGGGCCGTACTGCAAGATCCACCGGACCAAGGGCCACGACCTTCGTGAATGTTATCAAGTTGAGCAGCTTGTCAAAAGACAGAGAGCAGAGTATGATAAGCATGATATGGAGAAAGGTCCGAATGCTGCTGGCGGAAAAGGCTGAGGCGGTGAAGCAAACCGCCCCGGCAAACCCTTTCGGGACCAAGGAAAACTGCCAGGGGCCCAGAGAAGGAAACCTATGATGATTTGAGTGATGGAGGGAATGAAGAAGAAACTAGTGAGCTGGAATTTCAGAGGGCCACTGACGCCCTATGCATTGATGGGGTGCATCCTTGCACTCCTCCCATCGCCAGCTCAAGCGATGGGCACGAGAGGTCAATCCTGTGGAACAAGCGCCAGAGGCCCGTAAGCCGCTCCAATGGCCCCGCACGCCCATCATCTTTGATGAGGAGGACCACCCTTGCCGCACCACCACGGTAGGTAATTTGCCGTTGTTGGTCTCCCCAACAATTCGCAACCTCAAGGTCACAAAGATTTTAGTGGATGGCGCGGCCGGGTTGAATCTAATTTGCCTAGCAGTTATTAACAAGCTTCAGATAGGAGAGGAAGAGCTGGAGGTTACCGGCACATTTCAAGGAGTCAATCCCGGCAGGAGCCGTCCCAAGGGAAAGATTACGTTGCTGGTAACGTTTAGGGGAGACCTGAACTACAGGACTGAGAAAATTTTGTTTGATGTGGTTGAGCTCCCCCTGCCGTATAATGGGATTCTGGGACGAGCGGCCTTGGCCAAGTTCATGGTAGCATCCAACTATGCTTACAACACTTTGAAGATGCCTGGGCCGTTGGGAGTCATCACCATCCCCTCAAATGAGAAGGATGCGATTATCTGTGGTGACATGATGTATCGGGATGCCGTCAGAGCAGAGGCTGCGGTAGCAACGGCCCCCGCCAAGGAAAGCAAAGGAAAGAAGAAGGATTGTAGGACCTCCGCCAAGGAGTCCAGGAAGCATGCCCCCTCCGAGTGCACAACACCCATTGACGACATGCTGGAGTGTTCCAACAGCAAGAGATCCAAGGTTGCAACACCCCAAGTGAAGAAGGTCACGACAGGGCATGGTACTTTCACCATCAGTGCCACCCTTGACGACAAATAGGAAAGCGCGCTCGTTGCCTTCCTGCGGGCTAATATCGATGTGTTTGCCTGGCAACCATATGATATCCCCGGTGTTCCCAGGGAGGTAATCGAGCACCACCTTGCTGTCTGCCCACAAGCCTGACCTGTCAAGCAGAAAGTTAGGAAGCAAGCCTTGGAGCGGTAGCAGTTATTTGCCGAGGAAATCAAGAAGTTAGAGGCAGCTAGATTGGTCAGAGGAGTACTGCACCCTACATGGTTGGCCAACCCAGTGGTAGTTCGGAAGGCGAATGGGAAATGGAGGCTATGCATTTATTTCACAGATCTCAATAAGGCTTGCCCAAAGGACCCATTCCCCATGCCGCGCATCGATCAGATTGTGGATTCCACTTCAGGGTGCGATCTGCTCTCCTTTTTGGATGCATACTCCGGATATCACCAGATCTTCATGTCCAAAGAAGATGAGGATAAAACATCATTCATCACTCCGTGTGGTACATATTGTTTTGTGTGCATGCCTTTCGGGTTAAAGAGTGTCGGGTCCACTTTTGCAAGAGCAGTCCAGATTGGTTTTGAGTCACAGTTACACAGAAACATAGAAGCTTATATGGACGACATTGTGGTCAAAACCAAGGATAAGGCCACCCTTATCCGGGATTTTGAGGAGACATTTGCTAATTTGCGCAAAATCAACTTGAAGCTTAACCCGGAGAAGTGTGTGTTGGGTGTTCCCTCCGGCAAGCTACTTGGATTCTTTGTGTCCCACCAGGGGATTGAAGCCAACCCCGACAAGATCAAGGCCATTGAGCAGATCCAAGCACCAAGGACTTAAGGATGTGAGGTGTTTGACGGGGTGTGTTGCCGCGCTAAGCAGATTCATTTCCAAATCTGCCGAGCGTGCCCTGTCGTTCTTCAAAATTTTGAAGAAGGCAGGGCCTATGAAGTGGACCCGAGAAGCAGATACAGCCTTGCAAGAGTTGAAGGCTTACCTGCCATCTGTGCCTACCTTGGTTGCACCCAAACCTGAAGAGCCTTTACTGCTTTACTTGGCGGCAACCAGCCAAGTGGTCAGTGCAGCCTTGGTAGCACAGCGAGAAGTGGATGAAGCAGAGAGCGGCGAGACCGCGGCAGAGTCAGAAGTGGATCAGAACAGCAGTAAGCATGGCAACGAGTGCAACCCCAAGGAAGCAGCACGGAAGAAAGTGGTGCAGCGCCCAGTGTACTTCGTCAGCTCCTTGTTGCAAGGGTCTAGATCGAGGTACACTGGCGTGCAAAAGTTGATCTTTGGCCTCGTCATGGCCTCAAGGAAACTGCACCACTACTTCCAAGCCCATGAGATCACGGTTGTTACTCGTTTTCCATTACATAGGATACTCCGGAACCCTGAGGCTACTGGCAGAATAGTGGAGTGGGCTTTGGAGTTATCCAGCTTTGGTTGGAAGTTTGAGAGCACTTCAACCATTCAAAGTAGGGCATTGGCGGAGTTTATTGTAGAATGGATGCCAACCCCTGATGAGGAAACAACAGAAACAACTCTCCCTGGCAAGGAATCACCACAAGAATGGATTATGTATTTTGATGGTGCTTTTTCCCTACAAGGTGCAGGAGCTGGCGTGCTTCTTGTTGCCCCCTCCGGGGAGCACTTGAAGTACGTCATCCAAATGCACTTTGCCCGGGAAGAAGCCACCAACAATACAGCCGAGTATGAAGGACTCCTTGTCGGGCTCAGGATTGCAGCAGAATTGGGAATCAAGAAGCTGATCAATCGAGGAGATTCATAATTAGTGGTGAGACAAGTCAAAAAAGACTACCAAAGCCCATTGATGGAAGCATACGTTGAGGAAGTGAGGAGGTTAGAGGAGCGCTTTGACAGGTTGCAAACGGAGCACGTACCCCGTGCGGAAAACACCATGGCTGATCACCTGTCAAAGTGTGCTGCAAAGAAGCTTCCTGTGGAACCAGGAACTTTTGTTCTCCACCTCTCTCTACCCTCCGTATCACCAACCACAATGGCCCAGAAAAGGAGAAAGTTGGACTACGGTAAGCCTCTCTCGATCGAGCCATCCGCTCCCGGCAGAGACCCTGCCGGAAACAACTCCTCACAGCCTGCCGGACCACCCCCTCCAGCCGGGCCTATGGACCCCGCGAACGAGTCTGGTGCTCCCGCAGCCGAGGAGGTGCCACTAGTCCTCGTTGTCGAGCCTCAGGCTCCCACTTGGGCAAGGCACATTGTCCGCTTCCTCTAAACCGGAGAACTCCCCGGTGACCCAAATGAAGCTGAGAAAGTAGCCCGGAGGGCCATTATGTATCAGTTTGTCGATGACACTCTGTATAGAAGGAGGCCCAACGGTGTGAAATTGAAGTGTGTCTGCGGGGAGGATGGAAAGGAACTACTGGCTGAGATTCACAAAGGAATGTGTGGCTCACACATTGGATCAAGGGCATTAGTTGGGAAAGCATTCGAGCAAGGATTCTATTGGCCCACAGCCTTACAAGACGCAGTTGAGCTCGTCACAACATGTGAAGCCTGTGAGTTCCATTCCAAGAAAACACACCTGCCTGCCCAAGCTCTTCATACAATCCCTCTGTCATGGCCATTTTCGGTCTGGGGGCTCGATATCCTTGGCCCCTTGCCCTGAGCACTCGGGGGCTTTGAATTCTTGTTCGGTGCCATCAACAAGTTTACAAAGTGGCTAGAAGTGACTGCCGTGGGGAAGGTGACTGCTCAGTCAGCTATCAAGTTCTTGAAAGAATTGGTGTGTCGTTTCGGAGTTCCGGCAAGGATCATCACTGACAATGGCACCCAATTCACAAGCAACGCCTTCATGCAATATGTTTAGACCCTCGAACGCAAGATCTCATTTGCCTCTGTGGCACAACCCCAGAGCAATGGACAAGCTGAGAGGGCGAACGCTGAAGTGCTTCGTGGACTCAAGACAAGAACTTTCGGTATGCTGCAGAAGCACGGCAGGTGGCGGATCGAGGAGCTGCCGGTAGTTCTCTGGTCCCTTAGAACGACACCTCATTGAGCTACCAGACAGACTCCCTTCTCCCTGGTCTATGGGGCAGAAGCAGTTATCCCCACAAAATTCATTTACAGGTTTCCTCGGGTGCTTGCCTACGATGAAGTAGCGGAAGATCAGTACCGGTGTGACGACGCTATACTACTCCAGGAGAACCGTCTCCGGGCCGCTACGCGTGCAGCACGCTATCAGGAAGCCCTACGTCGCTATCACAGCCGCAGGGTTCGTGCCCGGTGTTTCGAGGAAGGTGACCTTGTCCTTAGGCGCGTTCAATCCACCAAGGGTACACACAAGTTATCACCGAAGTGGGAAGGCCCTTACCAGGTAGTACGAGTCTCCAGACCCGGCGCAGTTTGTCTGGAGACCGGAGATGGCACACCATTGCAAAACTCATGGAACATTGATCATCTCCGTAAGTTCTACCCATAAGGCGCAGAGGCTGTCGGGCCCTGCCCGGCAGCCACCCATTGTACATGGCATTGTCGAAGTTGCATGTAACCCCTTGTACAAGCCGGGGCGATGACCCCGTGCAAGAGAAAATAAAGAAGTGCTGTAGGGGGCCCCAACTAAGATTGCATGCATGCACAAGCACACCCAGATCATTGAATAAGCACTTCATGAGCATTTGCATATGCATATAGATAGGATTGCATCCTGCTGTCATTCTCATCTACATGGAGTTGCAGGTTCTTGCCGTGAACCTGGCTTCGACAAAGGACGAGAAGATTGCACGGCACGGCGATCCCCGACAAGCCAGACAGATAAGTTCACCTCTTGTCCATTAGTATTATGTAAAGCTACAACTTTGCATGAGAAAACCTTGCCCCCCTCTTTGAACCTTAGGTGCTGCCATCCATGACTCGAACGCTGCTTCGGTCAAGGTGGTCACAGTGGCCTTTGGGAAAAACTGGTTGGCAGGGGGCTAGCCCCTCTGTCTGTTCCCCGGCAGACAGAGCTCTTCGGCAGACAAAAGAGGGTGCCGGCAGGATATCCTGCCGGGGAAAACTCGTTTATTCTATTAAAGAGGCACCTTGCCTCTGCATGGACATACACATGCACGAGTTCCCGACAAGATTCATCTTTTTCATTCATATGTAGTTACAAATGCAAGCATTACAGAATACAAAGATGGACTCGAGAGATTACATTATTTGGATTAAAATTTGGCAATTGCCGACTAGTTTAAGATTAAAAAAAAGATAAGTGCTCCGTGATGCCGTTTCTTGTCCCTCTCCTCCTAGGTGCAGCTGTCAAAGGTGAGGAGGGCAAAAGGAGCACCGAGGCGAAGGCCCGACCCGCTCTCATCGGGCTCTAGGAGAGGTTGCCCGGGGGAAGTGGAAGCGCGAGGGAACGCCTCGATGCAGAGCTGGGCGAAAGGCGACCCCGTCAACCACCATCACCAGGGCCAGAGGACTCGGCAAGGCTAACGAAGCTGCAGCCCGTGAGGAAGCCTGCCGGGGTCCAGCTGGAAGACTGCTGGAGGAGCCCGGCAGCACAACTGCACCTCTGCATCCAACTCCCCAGCAAATCACATTGCCGAGAGGAGACGCAGATGCAGATGATGGTGCTGCCGCCTCATGAAGATGGTGCGGGCGATGATCAGCCAGAGTTAGAGCCGTCGCTCCTCCGTCCGCTACCGTCGTCATCGCCATCACTGTCCTCCTCGTCGCTATCGCTCGTGGAGGAGCTTTCGTCATCAGTCGAGCTCTTCACGCAACACCCTAAACGGCCTCCCGAGCGCCCGAAGATCTTGATGGAGAGCAGGCCGGTCTCCATTAAATTGAAATGGAGAATGTGCCCCTCCGAAAAGTTATGGGCGTGGGCAAAGGTCTTCCAGCCGCGACAGAGGTACATTACATGAGGGGCGGGGAAGTCGACATCAACCCTCGTGCTCCCATCCCCGCAGCCCCTCTTATGTAGCCTCAGGGCGCACGGTCGCTTGAGCTCCATCTCCCGCATGAAGAAGGTCGGGAGATGAAGGCGACTGCGCAAAGTCTTATACAGCCTGATGATGAACTCTCGAGGTTGGTCCCCGACATGGCCCTCCATCGGGGGTGGATCCGCCGGCGGAGGCACCACCGGGGCGCCGCCCTGTCCTCCCCCTCGTCGAGCACCGCGGCGACCACGACTACGCCCCCTTCCTCTCCTCCTTGCGGATGGCTCCGCTACCTCAGAGTCCGGGGGAGGAGGGGCGCGCTGTCAAGAAGAAGCCCTCATCACCGCCACCGGAGCTCCACCATGCCCTCACCCTCGCACCATGGCTAGATAAGAAGGATCACGGAAGAGAAGGGGGAGTGACCGCTGAAGAACGTTGCCCCGGGCCTTTTTATAGGGGAACGGGGCAAGAGGTGACCCCTCCTGCGGGAGACGGCCGCCCCTCTCCTCCAATGCAGCCTCTCTGCACCCACTATGGCCCTGAGGACCGAGGCCGCCCCTTTGCCCCAACCATCGACGCTCGGGTTTCAGCTACAACGCTCCTCCCCGTGCCCTCTGCATCCACCACCTACCACGCCCAATGCATGTGGAACACGTGGTGAGGCACATGCGGGACGGGGAGCTGGTGGGATAGCAGTTTTTGCCCTATGATCGTGGGGCAAGGAGAATCCGCGGGCCACGTTCCAAGTTCTTCCACGACACCGTACACCGCGCGGGGGGAATCGGAAACCGCCCCCGGAATCAAGACTACCACAGCAGCAAAGGAAAACTTCAAAGGGGCCAACTCCTTCAGCAGCCCTGCCTGTGCACTTATTAGGCCCTACCCTGCCGATGCTCTGCAACATCATCGGGGCAAGCCCGGGGGCTTCTGTCGGTGCAACAGACCCCGGGTATGTTCCCCAACTATGCACGGGCACAAGATGAAGATTGAAGCACCAACTCACAACAGAGATTGAAGAACCAAGAGACTTGAAGAACCAACATGCAGCTCAGAGAGATTGAGATCAACCCAAAGGAGCAGGATATTGGCAAGAGAAGGGCCTCCCTCGCCGGGCAGGCGAGCCCGACAAGGGGCCAGGCCACCACCATAAGCAAGCAACCAAGACTCCCCGGCAGCGCCTGCCGGGGCTTGCAGGGCCTGAACCACCCTGCCAACCATGCAAGTATGACCCACGTCATCAATCAGTGCGGTGTCAAGACGCAAGGTGATTAAGCGGCAGCATTTGCCACATGGCAGCCATCTCCTACAGAAGAAACCAATAGGTGACACCTGTCCAGCGATGTGTCAAGAGAACAGATGCAGAGCTGGCAAGATAAGCCCGGGAGGCCTTGCCGGGCAGCTAGTGATGTGACACTGAGCGATGCATTTAATGCACCCTGTCAGCCCGCAGGGTTAGGTATGATAGCTCTGTTTGCTATCATATCAGTGGGTAATGACTGTTTTGCAACTGTGGTGACCCCTTAATCTATATAACGAGGCCGGGGTTAGAGGGTTGGAAACTTGACAAACCCAAGCCACCGTACTCTTGTGGTTACCGTAGCCCCGAGGCAGGCCTTGCGGGGCAAGTGTACCACGCACGACCATGTTCATGTCCTCCGTCAATCCACCAAAGCAGGAGTAGGGTCTTACGCCTCGCGGCGGCCCGAACCTAGGTAAATTGCTTGTGTGCTCTCTGCCGTGCTGCCGTGTGCTGGTCTGCTCTTTGCGCAACGCGACGTCCCCCATCGAACCAGCAAGGGGCTGCCCGGTCCCATAGGTGGCCGCGAATATCCCGCGATAATCCGGCTGGTATGGACGCCGCCGCCGAAGGGGCCTCGCACTGTGGGAGAGCCGCCATGTAGATGTCGCCCGCGGCACGGGCTTCGAGGTAGCCGCGCCATGGGGCTGCGGGATGGAGCAGCATCGGCGGCGGGAGGTTGAGTTAAGGAGAAGGTGTGATGCAATGAGTGTACAACCTCTTTGGTGGCACCGAGTAGGCCTCGGCTTCGTCCAACGAGTCGGTGAGGATGCTGCGATTCCGGTGGAGCAGGTTAAGGCGGCACTGTGGGGATGGAGCAACCGCGATAGATGAGGCGATCGTCGGAGCAGCTCCTTGGAGGTGGAGGACGGGGCGGCTGAACCGGCGGGACGACGGATCCTCATCAGTGGAGGTGGATGAGGGACATTGAGCTGTTGCGGTGGACGACGTCGTCAGGGAAGAGGCTTCGGCTGTGCAACCGTGAGGTGGCAGACAGAGGAGGGTGGGCTTTCGCGGCTGGAGTACAGAGGTTATGGCGGCTTAGGATTTCGAATGGTGAAAAGGAGGCGATGGGAGGGGGACCATGACTTAGGGATGCGCTTGTCCAATATGTAGGGTGTGTTACAAAAGTACCCCCACCGATTCGAACTAGTGGCCTGTTCGGCACAGGTTTAGAAGGGGGATTTTGCGTGTCGGGATTTGGGAGCTGGGGGGAGTTTTAATTTCAGGATAGCAAGGCGCGAGTTTTGGGAGCACGATATCTGAATTTTCGGGATATTACAAGGCGCGGGTTGAATTTCAGGGACAAGCCTAACATGTAATATTTTACTTATACGTATGAAATCAATTCACACTTCCCTCTACGAAAAAAACAAAAAAATAAAACTATTCACGGCACACAAAGCGAGAGTCTTGTCCCGTTTTACTATACAGATGCTATTCAAAGCTATGAATCCATGTTATGTCCAATTAAATTTTTTCGCTGGCTGTATAATGCATGTAACCTACTCATACCAACATTTTAGTGCATTCCAAATGTCTATACTACAGTTGCAATTCGAACTAAATTTGAATTAGTTTCTCTATTTGAATAAGAATCTACAATCATGATTGTTGCCAACTTAAACCATCATTCGTGTATTACCTTAACAACACACCACTGATTACTATAGAGATAGATATGAACTATGTGTACTATATGAACTCGAATTCAATAATTTGAATACACTTGATGTTGATTCCAAATAATAGTACTTTTGATGTACTAACTAGATACTCACAATCTAAACCATGCTCCATATGTACACCGTATTTATCACAAAGTATAGTGCCCCACCCCAAGCATTATGACAAGTATTTAGCTCTTATAATCAATATTCTACATTGTGATATCTTCTTCAAATATCCGAATCCACTTTTTTATAATGAATTATGATCTCTATTCGTCTTTTACACCTTCGCGATCCTCTTCTCTTTGTAGCTAGCTAGCGCTAACTTTCTATAATGCATGCACACGCCCGCCCCGCTCTCACCCTCCCTCAGCGTCCCCTCCATCGCGCACATTCGTTATTTCTCTTTTGGTCATTCACCCACGGTGTGTGTAGGCCCCCCGGCTCCTTCTTTCCGGCAGACACCGGTCCATATACCTCTCTAGCCAAGTGTGCATACCACAAACACACACTTCCCCTCTTCTTTTCTCACCGTCCTTGCCCCCTATGTCCAATATGGTTCCATGCAAGTGCACACTTCTCCCCCTCGACATAGTAGGCCTCTCGCACCACCTCCTAGCCGCACCCCTCTACCCCTATCTGTCTCTCCGGACCTTATTTTCTTCTAACACATGCATGCATGTTTACGTACCGATCTCCCTACATATAGCTAGGTCGACTATAATTCTTTTTCCGCATGCACCGATAGACTTAGATCACTAGTTATGTCTCTCCCTTTCTTGGACACACGACGGTTGATCTTCCTATGTAGTTATGTCTGCTTACCACAACCATATCGTCCCCCTCATCGTCCTTGCATACCTCCCGACCCGTCTCTCACACGCACGTGCATAGACAGGCAGACATCCCCAGCCCTCTCTTATTGATATTGCACTCATACCCTCCATTTGTCTAGCATGCCTCTCCCATGATTTGTGAGAAGCAACTCCACCACCAACCCTCCGACACTCTACCTTTGTCTTTCTCCCAACCATAGTCCTCTGGTACACATATGCATGGATGTTGATCGATCTCCCTCAATACATAGCTAGGTCTCCCTCCTTCTCCACACATATACTAGTTGATCTACCTCTCTATAGTTAGGTCTCTGCCCCTCCCCCACCCCCACACAAACACACACACCGATAGTCGAACGTTGTAGGTAGGTATCCATGCCACAGAGAAAAACTGCACCTCTGCCCTCTCAAATTCCAGTAGGCCAGCCGCCCTGTATCGTTGACATGGGAAAACACAAATTCGATGGAACTCATTATTGATCGCGTAGCCACACACTTCATCCTTGTTTTTTATTCTATCGATATCTCACGCTGATGATCCCTCCACTCTCTTCTCGTGGATCGCTCCCTCTATATATGATATATCCATGACTCTATTTCACACACATTGCATATGTTACGTTTTTTTGTTTGAGAAATCATCGACACATTGCCTCTGTTTCGCACAAACCATCTCTCTCACACCACCCACAGGCGTACCTGCACCTGAAGAAGAGGTGCATGCACGACGCACGTACTCACATCTCGTTCCCAGCCACACCCGCGCGGGTACACTGTGGAGTTCGTTTCTGTACGAAAAGGCAGCCCACGTGATAATTTGACGCATGTAGTGGTTGTTTACTCGAAGGAGGGTCGTGTACCACGTGTAGACGGAACAAAGTTCGACTTGACGTGTTAGTATTAAATAAAGTTATGTTCCTCAATGGCACGTACATAATATAAAACGATTGTCGTGGGGAAAAAAGAAAAATCCGCTCCACTATATATAATGGAGCCGCCTGCCAGGGTTTGTCTCTCGTCGCACCATCTCACACATGGCTGTAGTGGCCTCTCGCTCTCACCATTAGTCACTGATCCGGCCACATCCCGTCCGCCGGTGGAATGGGAGGATGTGCATCGTTTCTCCATTTGACGTCGTTGAGGCAGCACGTCCCGATCTGCGGTACCCGCCGTTCTCTCTGACCAAGCTCCAGCGCGGTAGGGCCTTCGCCACTTGCTCGCTGCCGTAATATGGGCGGATCCCGGCCGCCAGCACCCTCCTAGTTACTCCCTCCATCTAAAAATACTTGTCAGAGGAATGAATGTAGACCAATTTTCGTTCTACATACATCCATTTCTATCCATTTCTTCAACAAGTATTTCTAGACGGAGGGAGTACATCCCGACGACCCTCAGGTACAGCTTTCTCCGGCCATGCTCCACTGCCCATCTTCCCATGTTGCTGCATGTGCAAAATCTTGCATGTGGATCTTCTTTAGTTGTTTGCTTAAAACGTATCTCGGGCGGTGTACTTTCCATCTTGCACTACTAGGAAAAGGCCTGCTAGTGGCGCACCTGTTTTGGCTACTAATGGCGCACTACAGGTGTGCCACTAGCATCACGCCATTAGTAATTAATACTAATGGCGCACCCCTGATGCGCCATTAGTATACCAGATACTAATGGCGCACAAGGGAGTGCGCCATTAGTATATCACACGGTGCGCCATTAGTATACCAGATACTAATGGCGCACCACATAGAAGTGCGCCATTAGGATTTTTTTCAAATCTTTTTCAGAATTTTTTTTCAAATATTTTCTTAATCCCGGGTCACTATGGCTTAATCTCAAGTCAAATCGCACTCCGTGGTCAAACTTCCTGAAAGGTGACCCATCCTCACACTACTCCAGCCCAAGCACGCTTAACTTCAGAGTTCTATCCAACCCCAGCACCAGCTCACTTAACACGCACTTGTTGATATATCTAGCATATCAATCCTATTAAACCTTGTTGATGTCTAGGACTTTGTTCATGTTCATGAGTGTGATGAAATTTTGAAAAAATATTTCAAACTTTCGTTCATATTACGTATCATATTTTGAACATTTTTTCCAAAAAAAACATTGAAACTTTTTTTCTGTTACTAGTGGCGCACCTAGCAAATGGTGCGCCACTAGTAAGTTTGATTTTTTTTCCATTTTCCCCCTCTAGATCTTAAAAGCCCCGTATCTTTTTTTCTGTTAGGTTTTTGGGGATTCTAAAAATGTTCAACGGGGTTCCCAACAAATTCCAGAGAGATTTTGCAAATAAAGTCGAAATTCATATTTGTAAATTTTCCCAACAACTAGACCACATATCACATGGGAAACTTATTTTATTTTATTATTTGACATTTCCATCATTTTCTTTTATTTTTTTAAACCTGAAAAGGCGGTCCAGGGGGGGTGCATTCGGTGGAATTTTTGGGGCGCCAGTACTAGTTTTGAAAAAAAAATAGTAGTGGCGCACCGAGGGCGTGGTGCGCCATTACTAGTTAAAACTAGTAATGGCGCACTATCCCCTGGTGCGCCATTACTAGTTTTGAAAAAAAAAATTGTTAGTAGTGGCGCACCATGGATGTGGTGCGTCATTAGTATTTGGACACTAATGGCGCACCAACACATGGTGCACCACTGCTATATAGTAGTGGCGCACCACATGTGTGGTGCGCCATTAATGTCCATATTATCTATAAGCCTTTTCCTAGTAGTATTGCAATCTCGTCCTCAAACCATTTTTGATAAACCACTATGCTGCTATCTTTCTCTTATTACATGGAATATGCTTCTTTTTGTTCGGTGTATGTGTCTTCAAATCGTGTTATTGGGCAGTAATTGTTTCCTTTCTACCTTCTTCTGCAAACAAGGCTATGCATTTCACCTCGTTGCTATTGCGACCTTTTGGTGAACTGCACAAATCACTTTTTTCTTAAGAGTGTTTTGTGTAGTTCCGCCCAAATGTCACACGGGCAACGTTTTTACATTTATGTGGGACTGCAGAAAGGGAGATTGGTTTTGCTATCCTCCTCATCCAACTCCATGCCTAATTTTCTCCAACAAGTAGTTAGTCCTAAAGAGAGATCGCAGAGGTGATCGGCTTCTATTTCTGTGTGTTATGTTTCATCATCTAGTTCCATTGTTATTGTAATCACACTGACTGGATATCTTTGCAAACAGGGATGGTCAGCTCGATTTTAGTGGAGCTGCACAAAATGATCGGATTGTGATGTCCTTCATACACCTCTTTTTTGGATACAGAGCTGGGTGAAACTAGCCGCCAACCAATGAACTCTATGCCCTGGAAATGGAGCCATGCCTACGAACAACATTGATAAATTATATATTTTTCTTTATTTGTACACCTTCTCACAACTTTTCTTCAGTTGTGATGTGAATATTGGCGCTGATCTACGAACCATTGAGATGCATTAGCAGCCATGGGAGTTTCATTTGTATTTGATGGAATTTTGTAACGAGACAATCTTGAGGCAAGAGGACACATGGATCCTAAGTTGAAACATTTTTTTCCTGCGGGAACCAAAGTTGAAACCTTCATAGCATCACAGTACAATTTCATTAAAATTATGCGCACATATAAACAAATCCTGAAGGATTGATGGCAATGCCAGAAATAATTCAACTTCATTTCACCGACATGTGGGACATCCTTCATCCGGCTCCACCTGCCATGCAGCAATATGGAGTGCAAAACTGCAGGGAAAGATTCACCCTGGTCGTTGCGCCGCAGTAGTAATGACTAGTTAGCAGTCAAATCACAGAGCCCCACCTTCGCCACAGTAAGTTGCTCGGACAAAGCAACCATCATTTCTCTATTCGTTGAATCCGCTGGTACTCCCATATTCCCAGAGTAATAAGTTGCTCGGGCAAAGCAACCATCACTTCACCTTTCCCACAGTAAGTACTACCTCCTTTTTTTATTCTAGAAACAACCACACGCGAATATTGGACAGTAGCAGCACAGCAACTGAATCAAAAATCGAAACGAACTAGTGAACTACTACTAATGGTGAGCGTTTGCTAGTATCATGTACTCCGTCCGTCCATGTATATAGGGCTTAATGCGTTTTCCGAGACTAACTTTGGCCCCGTTTGGATCCATGGGTTAGAGTTAGTTTGAGCTAGTTGGGGCTCAAATAGCCCTAAAGTATCCAAACATGAGGGTTAAATTGGAGCAAGTTGCACCAAACCCACCAAAAAAACTATCCCACCCAAGAGGTGCTAATTGGAGATAGTTCTCATTGGGCCCACGGAAAAAGCAAGTGGTGCTAAGACTAGCCGCAATGGGTAGTAACATAGACTAGTAACATGCTACCTCTATAGTGGATAGTAAGATAGGTGTGGTAACATGCAACACTTCATTTATTTGACTATAGACTCATCTTGCCTTGATATGTGTGATGTTTCTCATACTACTAGTACTATGTTACTCCCTCTTTTCCGGTTTATAGGGCTTATCTCAAAATTTTAGTTTTTCCATTTTATAAGGCTCAATTTTGTCGTTCCCAATCACATGTTCAGATTCCAAGGTGCATTAAATCATTGCATGCAAGTATTAAGAGAAAATTGACCAATGCATGTTCTTTATGCATGCAAGTATTAAGAGAAAATTGACCAATGCATGTTCTTTATGCATGCATGTATTACAATTAATACATTGGTAAACATATTTTTTTGAGGGAAACAAGAGCATTAATTGGGTGTTTTTCCAAACTACAAAAAGTATTCCACCACTCACCATCTACCTTGGTTGGTGAGATTTTTGAATTGAGCCCTATAAACCGGAAAGGAGGGAGTACCACTTTCCTCTCCTTCTTCATTTATTTATTGCCACATCATCTATTTTATCTAGATATGTGTGATGTTACTACCTATGTTACTCCCACTGTGGGTAGTCTAATTGGAGCTAGTTATCCTGGGGCCCACTAAAAAATCACTTTTCTCTCTCCATCAAGTGCATTTATTGTCAATCTAACCCTATCATCCAAACACTTCTTTGGCTACAGTTAGTTCAGGGTTAGTCATGAGTTAGTCTAACCTCTAGCTAAGTCAGAGTATCCAAACAGGAGCAGTATAGGACATGCAAGTTGCTCAAAGCATACCGTCAAATTCGTATGTGAAAGGATCTTTTTTTGAAACGGAACGTGAAAGGATCTTCGAATGATATAATTTTCAAATTATATAAAATCTAATCAATAGTCAAAGCCAACCTCGAAGAATACATTAGGCCCTATATAAAATCTTATCAATAGTCAAAACCAAGTGTTACTACTACTACACCAAACAAGTTCAAAACGAGAAACTGAACCCATTCATGGCACGACACGCCTGTCTCGTTTGGTCCGTCGGTCAAAGCGCTTCCTCTTCTTGGCATAACAATAGAGTATAGTAATTTTTTTAGAATTCTCTTAGCATGTCGCTAACATGTGATGAGTTAACCGTCCTCAATAGACGGCAAAAACGCCAGCCCGCCGCACATTGAGAGAGACGAGGAGCCAGAAGCGATACAGGCTGGTGGATTACTAGAGCTAGGTGTCGCACGGAGGCCAAGAAATATGGTGATAGCGTGGGTTGGCCATGTATGATGTAACTACACTGGGCTGCCGTGTTTCGTACTCTTCTGGTCTACTGTGGAGATGATTGGTTGATTTTATATTGCTGAATAATATAAAATATTATGAGTGCAGACGCTCCACCACAAGGTTCCTTGCTCCTTCTCGGTCGTCGGGAATCTATGTTCTTCCACTCTTTTTTCTCTGTCGTGGGCTTTGTTCATCCTTTTGCTTACACGCGAGACATCTAGCATCAAGGTGCACATGTCCTGAAAGAAAATGGAGATAAGCAGTGTGTAAGTGAGTCGTACACTACGATGGCACCTAGTACTACGCAATATTTTTCCTCCTCGATGGCATGTGAATAGTGCACATAATCAATGACGGAGCACGGTATGGTAGCCATGGACATGGTCGGCCCTTTTTGGAGAGAGTACTAAATACGTATTAACTTTGATGTGTCCCATCAACTCACAGAACGACGAGAAGCACACACTAAATGACGGAGCACGGGATGGTAGCCGTGGACATGGTCAACCCTTGTTGGAGACTAATTCACTACTTTTGATGTGTCTGGTCTACTCGCAAACGAGGAGAAGCTTTGCTTACTATGGCTGGTCCTAGTGCGGAGTAACTTAGACTAGTAACATGTACTATGTTACGATTCTATGTTACTACCTCCATAGTGGGTAGTGTCAAAGATGTGGTAACATAGATGGCTTCATTTATTTCTTTGTAGACTCATTTTGCATTGGAAAGCGCTATGTGATGGTAACATATTATGTTCCTCTATTTGTCTCTCTCCTCATTAACTACTTGCCACATCACATTTTTGCTTATGTGGCACGCATGTTACTACCTATGTTACTCCCACTATGACTAGCCTACTAGTACGACCTCTCCCTCGCTCACGCGTGCGCGGTGGCTCGTAGAACGAGGAGAAGCTTTTGCTTTACGATAGTGCGCTTAATACAAGCGGTGGGCGTGCATCAGTTCATTCGGTGTCAGATTGCCAGAAGTATCTATACTGTAGTACCATCATCATTGTTCGGCTTTCGGAAGAGGCGAAGAGCCAAGCACACGGTCACCTACTCAGAGTATAACCGGCCGTGTTTGCATGAATTTTTTAACGTAGTACAATCTTAGTGGATTGCTCCAGTGGTCATCACACGTGTGCCAATGGATTCGCACCCTTCCGCGCTCCATTTTGTCTTGCATTCCTTCCTCCGTCCAGCACACCGACAAGTGGGCTCCATGCTCATGTATGCCAACGTGGTAGTCAATTATATTGCCAGAGTCATCTATCACACCCTTTCAATGCCACGTCAATGTACCCACTAGAAACAAGTTAGACTTGTTCGGTTCAACCGCCTCCCTAGGTGTTTGGTGAGGAATTGGCCAGCGCGAGGCGGTTCTATAGGTGGGCAGGCGGCAAAAAACAGGGGAAAACGCGCGAACCAGCTAGACGAGGGAGGGAAGCTTCTACATTCGTAGGGGACGTGGCATTGGCTATTGGACGGCAACAGGCGGTCATCCGGGTACGCCATAAAGGATACAAAGACGCATCCTATATCAGCAAGGACCAACTTTTCCCTGCCGATAGCTCATCTAACAGAACTCCCAAGTTAATTGTGCTGCGGCTGGTATAGTCATGGGATGGGTGACCGGATGGGAAGTGGACCCGATGTTAACTAGAGGGATGGGTTACTGCAATGGTTTATTATAAACCTTTGTAGTGATCCATCCCTCTAGTTAATATGGAGGTCTTTGTTTTGTAATTTTTCACATTTTTTATTTTTCGAACACATGTTAATGGAAGGTCTATCACGTTACTTTTTAATAATTTTTTTTGAACACATGCTAATTGACTTGAAAGAAGGTCTATCACGTTACTTTACGACATGTTTCCAAAAATGGTGATATGACCTCTATCAACTTATAAGTCATGTCTATCAAATTAACCTCGAGGTTCTTGTTCTCAAATTAACCTCTGGGCCTTGCTGGAGTGCTGCAATGTGTCGGCGTCAATTGCAAGATGAGTCACCAAGCTAGCAGTGGAGTTGCCAGCATGCTCAAAGTGCATGCAACATTGAGTAGAAAGAAGCATGCCTAGGAAATTAATGCGTGCTTAGGGAGGCCCTTTGCTGAAAGAGCAAGTACTCTTTCGATTATACTATAAGACTAGCCACAGTGGGAGTAACTTCAGCAGTAACATCGAGTCCAACTCAGCAAATTTGCTTATGTGGCAAGAGTTAATGAGGGGAGAGGTAGTTTGAGTAACTTAGCTAATTACTGTAACATCACATGTCCCAGTGCAATATGAGTCTATAACCTAATAAATGAAGATTTGCATGTTACCACACTTATGTTACTACCCACTATGCAAAGATGCTTCTTATATCGGCAAGCACCAGCTTCCCTACCGATTGCTCATCCAATAGAACTCCCAAGTTATCTATGGTGAGGCTGGAGTAGTCATCAGATGGGTGACCGAATGGGAGGTGGACTCGATGTTAAACTAACGGGATGGGTTACTATAAACGTTTAATTGGCTTAAATGTATATAGTGCTCCGTACTACCAGTTGAACCTCGAGGTGTTTATTTTGTAATTTTTGTTTTTTTTTTGTTTTTTGAACACATGTTAATCGAAGGTCTATCTTGTTACTTTTTGATATTTTTTTGTTTTTTGAACACATGTTAATTGGCTTGAAAGAAGGTCTATCATGTTACTTCATGACATCTTTCCAAAAAAAGTGATATGACTTTTGTCAACCTATAAGGAATGTCTATGAAATTTACCTTGAGGTACTTGTTCTCAAATTAACCTCTGGGTCTTGCAGGAGTACTTGTTTTTTGAACGCATGTTAATCAAAGGTCTATCGCGTTACTTTTTGATAATTTTTGTTTTTTGGACACATGGTAATTGTCTTGAAAGATGGTCTATGGTGTTACTTCACGACAACTTTCCAAAAAAAGTGATATGACTTCTGTCAACCTATAAGGAATGTCTGTCAAATTAACCTCGGGGTACTTGTTCTCAAATTAACCTCTGGGCCTTGCAAGAGTGCTGCAATGTGTTTGCTTCAATTGCAAGATGAGCCAGCAAGCTAGCAGCAAGGTTGCCAACATGCTCAAAGTGCACGCAACATTGAGTAGAAAGAAGCATCCCCAGGAAATTAACGTGTGCTTAGGGAGGCCTTTGCTCAAACAACAAGTGTATACAAGGTACAGTCGGCAGGCTATAAGGACAAGGAGCGAGAAGCAATACGGGCTGCTGGATATACTATAACTAGGTGTCCCATGGAGGTCACATTCAAAGTTATTCTCAGACTATAGAATTGAGAGATTTAGTTGATTTTATATCGTTGATTAATATAAAATATTATGAGTGTAGACGCTCTACTGCGAGCTTCCTTGCTCCTTCTCGGTCGTCGGGAATCTATGTTCTTCCACTCTTTTTTTTACGTGAGCTTTGTTCATCCTTTTGCCAGCACACGAGACATCTAGCATCAAGGTGCACATGTCATGCAAGAAAATGGAGATAATCAGATAAGCAGTGCGTAAGTGAGTCATGCACTTCGATGGCACCTACTATGCCATATTTTTTCTCCTCGATGGCACGTGAATAGTGCACGTACTCAACGACGGAGTACGGGATGGTAGCCATGACATGGTCAGCCCTTTATCTGAGAGAGTACTAAATAACTTTGATGTGTCCCGTCAACTCATAGAAAGACGAGAAGCTTGCTTACTACGCCTTCTCCCTTGCCAACGCGTGCGCAGTGGCTCGCAGCACGAGGAGAAACTTTTGCTTAGCGGTGGACGTCAAACAGTTCATTTGGTGCGAGATTGCCAGAAGTACTATTGTAGTACCATCATTATTGTTCGACTTCCGGAAGAGGCGAAGAGCCAAGCGCAAGGTCACCTACTAACCTAGTACAATATACTATAGCCAAAGCTGGTCCACCTTTTTAGAGCATGGTTAATTAATATAGGCGGCTCTTGCAGGAGCACATCATTTAGAGAGAGAACTACTCTTCATAGGAACTTAAAATGCAGGAATAGGAAAAATAAAGGATTGGAGTGGCATGTCCACTTGAATCCCATAGCATTAACACAGTGTTCCTCTAAAAAATCAGAGTGTTTGACACAGGAGACACAAAGGAAGTGAAAAAAAGTTGGAGTGGATGTTAGATTGCCAATTAACACATGATTACATAGGAAAAAAAATCCTATAGCATTCTATCCTATGAATCAAACGACCAATGTAGGGAGCACGGTGCTGCCTCTCATCAACCCCTCTGCAGGAGTTTTCTTCTAGTAGTGGTGGAGCTTAGGCCAATGCTGATTTTTAAGTAGGGCTTGATTTACTCAACTATGTCTCCTAGCTAGCAGCGCCCACTTGCAATTGAGTGCCACCGTGAGATGCATGACAATGATAGATGCTCTGGGAGGACCAGAGGTAGGCGGGCGACGAGGTAGCCCGACGTCCCCTTGAGCTTGAAAGGTACCCGCATGATCTCCTCTCCTCGTAGGGAAGGTCGGGGTCCATTGGGTACATCTTCGACGACATCCGCGGCTTCCGATGGCGTCGTTGGCATTTCATTAGTGTAAATAATTAGTAAACTCCTAGTCAACAATCAAAACCGCCTAAAATCTAATATGTGAACACTAAAACTGCTCAAGGGCGAGGAGGTAGTACACTGTACTAGGTTAGTAGGTGACCTTGCACTTGGCTCTTCGCCTCTTCCGGAAGTTGAAAAATAATGATGGTACTACAGTAGTACTCCTAGCAGTCTGACGCTAAATGAACTGCTGCATGTCCACCGGTTGTAAGCAAAAGTTTCTCCTCGTGCTGCAAGCCACCGCGCATGCGTTGGCGAGGGAGAAGTCGTAGTAAGCAAGCTTCTTGTCATTCTGCGAGTTGACGGGACAGATCAAAGTTATTTAGTATGCACTATCTCCAAAAAATGCATGACCATGTCATGCCTACCATCCCGTGCTTCGTCGTTGAGTACGTGCACTTTTCACGTGACATCGAGGAGAAAAAAATATTGTGTAGTAGGTGCCATCGAAGTGCACGACTCACTTACGCACTGCTTATCTGATTATCTCCATTTTCTTCCATGACACGTACACCTTGATGCTAGAGGTCTCACGTGTTGGCAAAAGGATGAACAAAGCTCACATAAAAAAAGAGTGGAAGGACATAGATTCCTGACGACCGAAATGGCTACTGCTGCTGTGTGTGGTGGCCGTGGTGTTGTTGCATGATGGGTCAAGCAGAGCAGAGCACGCAACGGGCTATGTGTGGGTGCAGCCGTCCGACATGCATACGTAGCCTCCTTCCACCTATCCGCAGATGGCGCACAAGAAGGCAGGCATGGGTATCCATGTGTTGTGTGCGGACGCGGTGTGCACCGTCTGTGCAGCATGGGTATTATTTAAAAAGAAAAGATCTGTACATTAGCATTCAAGTGTATTGATTCAAATAGTTAGCCTACTACGTGATAAGCAAGTCGGAGATTCCGGATTCTGCGTCCATAGTCCTTGTTTTTTTACATGTTTATTTATTTCATCAGTTGATAGGTGGGACGCATGAGACAGGCAGGACGTAGTAATGACAATGCAATAGTAGGTTCCACGTATACAAATTTGACCAGTCAACTGGACAAAATATGGAGCTCTACGGCAAGCCAGTGACCGTATAAGTACTGTAACTCGTATTCAATGATTGTATTGAGCGTATTCTAAAGTCCAATGACCATATCGTGCTTCGACCTCAACTTCAGTGACCATCAGTGTATTTATCTCTAGGATAATTATGAGGGGGGTCTCTCCAACTGTGTTCCTCTGCTCGCACCCAGCATCATGATGGTCGAACTTGGAGTCATTCATCTGGTACACATGGCATCTCAGATCTGGACACAAGGTGACGTACATCTTCAAGGTCCACGGTCAAGGGGGTCAGGGCAGACGCGACCTCTCACTACGTCCGCCATTTGAAGCGGTGCGCCGGCCCAGGGTGCCGCCCGCTGCACTTCTAGCGGTAACCGCCTCCTCGCCGCATTCTAAAACAAACATTTAAACCCGCGTGGAATTCGAGAAACCAAATCCGGCCACACACGTCCGTTCAAGAGCAGGATGTCGGCCAAGCTCCTCCTTCCACCATTTTTTCCACTCTTTCTGCGACATCCGACGAACAGGAAGAGCATTTCTCCGGCATAAAAGCTGTCTGGGTGACCCGCCTAGCCCGTCAGAGGAAGTTGCCGCACTAAGCCAGTGCGTGGTTCCGCAGTCGGCCTCTACAATACAGCTCGAGGAAGAGTGCCGACTTGATCCATGCCGGCTTGTCAGGAAGCACGACGACATGGGCATCGTCGCTGCCTCGACACCGCCGCGTTATAGAGCGCCTCCAGTGTCTACGACTACGCCATCTGCTGTCGAGGCGCGCGTAGCCGCGACATGCAGGCAGAGAAAGAAGCCGTCGTGGATGTCGATGAGGTGACGCGGCTACGCGGATGTCGACGAGGTGATGGCCAGCATGTCCCCGCCTGACACTATCATCGAGGAGAAGTAGAACACGGGAGGCGCCGCCGATTGTATCCCATGAAGGCCGCCGCCGAGGCGACACCGTCGAATACAGCCAGTGTCTTGCACGATTCTTCTTCTACCAGATGTTGGAGGAGGACAAAGAGATCGGGCGGCGACCATTTAGATTAGGTATATTAATTCTACCAGGCTAGTTGTAATGGGAGTATCATAAGTAGTATCACGCATGCCAACTAGTAGGCAAATTGGATGAGGTGGCGTAGAATTAAATGAAGAAAGAGAGGGTTGAGTATCATATTATGATACCTTATGGAATTAAGTTACTCCCACTGTGGTTAGTCTTAGGTCTTGTTCGGTTCAACCTCCTCCTAAGTGGTTTGGAGAGGAATGGAGGGGAATTTGGTTTGTACATGATTTAATCCCCCACAATCCCTGTTAATCTATGTATATTGTGGGCATGTTATTTGACCCCTCATTTTTCCACGCTACGACCAGTGTGCGTGTCTGCATGCAGTACACCATCCTCTAATTTGGTGGATGCCAAGCCGGCCCGTAAAGGAGCTATGCCTTTTTTTCAAGTTGAAAAATGTTACCGATGAGGAGCCATCTCTTATTTTCTTTCGAATGGGCAATAAGCTGGAGAGCTAGAGAGTGTCTCTAATGGGTTGCCTCTAGTGCTAAGGCCCTCCAGTATGAAACACGGGCAGCCGACTAGGCCGATACAAAAGCCTATCCATATTAAAGCCCATTTGTTTTTGTCTTTCGCGAGGAGAAGCCCATATTTCCTAAAGATGGGGCGATCCCAGAAAAACCATCCTTCCTCCTCGCTTCCACTTATACTGCAGCTCGCTGGACTCTCTCACTTCCATCGCCCCTAATTGCCCCCGCTCCCCATCTTCCTCGCTCATACAGAAAACCCCCGCTCACCTTCTTCCTCACTCGTACAGAAAACGCCTACTCCTCTTCTTCCACTTCTATAGAAAACCCCAGCCCTCCTTTTTCCCCACTCGCACTGCCACCAGGCTCATCCCTGGCTACTCTGCTCAAACCCGTGAGCTCGGCGTGACGCCCGCAAAGAATGGAGTCGGCTGGCCCCAGCGCCAAGAAGATGAGGCTACCGCCAGTGGCGACGCTGGTTGTAGATCCCGCACGCGGCAGTGCAGGGAGAAGCGGCGAGCCCCCCCCCCCCAACCCAGATCTGAGGAACCCATAGAATTTCCGGTAGAGCGCATTAGCGATCTCCCGGAAGACGTCCTCTGGGAGATCATCTCGCTTCTCCCCACCAAGGATTGCTACCGCACACAAGTCCTCTCAACTCGGTGGTGCCCGATATGGTGCACCGTGCCCCTCAATCTCGACTGTCGTCAGATTCTGTCCTTCCTGAATTTGATCTCCTCAGAGCCATCATCTCCTCTTACCAGCAGGGCCCCGTTCGATCCCTCTGCATCCCGACAAGCTACCTACTATCCATAGCCGGCAGGGCGGATGCTTGGCTGGCATCCCCTGAATTCGAAAAACTCCGGCAGTTTGAGTTATACCATTACGACGAAAGTTTCATACCACAAACCGAACACCAAGAATTTGTGCCCACACCACCGTTGCCCATCTCGTGGTTTTCCTCCTCTCTCCACACCACCACCTTCGCCCAGTGCCATCTACCAGACAATCCGGTACAAATGCTTCGACTCCCACTGCTAAAAAAAACTTTCGCTTGTGGAGGTTTATTGGTCGGAGGCCTCACTGCCCAGCATCATCCACTCGAGTTGCCCTGCCCTGGAGCGCTTGCTGATTGTTTTGGGAGTAGAAATGCCTATCAGTTATCTCCAAATAAATTCACCTCACCTTAAAAGCATTGGAATTTGTTTTCAAGGACATCAGCTCATCATCAAAGATGCCCCTTCACTTCAAAGGTTGCTCCTTCATTATTGGTATAAACCTTGGCAAATAACTATCGTCTATGCGCCCAAACTGGAGACCTTTGGTAAAATTCATGATCCCTTTAATGATCACAAGAAGTTGGTGTTTGGCTCCTCACCTTTTCAGGTACCGTATATTATCATCTACACATTTGTTATCATAAGCTGCATTTTTCATTTGTGCGCATAAGTTTTATATCATCTTGGAGTACACTTTGGGTACTAATATTATGTTATATGCTCAATGAAGAGTTCGTCCATGGATAGCCAATCAATGCTGCTGGATTCTGTCAAGATCTTATATATCGGAATGTTTAGTTATGATCTGGACATAATTATTGGCTTGCTGCGATGCTTTCGATCTCCGGAGAATTTATATTTTAAGGTGATGATTTCATGCACATTGAAAGACCGTATATATTGTACTAGAATTAACCGTTCAGCTGTTGCTCTTTCGACATGCTCTTTTTTCCAAACTTAACTATTTTCAATCTTCATGTCTACTTAGGCACTAACACATGGAGAAAAACGTATAAGCAATCGGTGGCGTAATAAGCACCGGGATTTTCACAGTTCTCATGACATTCATTTGAGGACAGTAACGACGGAAGGATATGCATCCAACTAGGCAAACAGAAGCTTTGTCACATTCTTCCTGTTGAATGTGAGGTTACTATTGTCCATGAGGCTTATGTTTTTCAGCAAGAGATTTCTCACGGACAGACATGTTGAACAGCAAAAAAATAAGTTTTAGGTGGACAAATGGGCTTCTGAATGTGCTCGGCTTCTATTTACAACAACTTGTAGTCATCCTCCAATAATTATTTTTTGCACAGGATGGTTATTTTATGGATCGGACCGATCCATTTGTTTGTGACTGCGAAAAAGAGTGGTTGGGTTAGATGTTATTGCCATGTTCAATATGGGTTTTTTCTAAATTTGATGAACAATTAATCCTTGGGCTTTTTGTACTGTTTGTAAGCTTGAGTTACATGTTGTTTCCCTCGTAGTCCCCTCCGCCTGCCACTACACTGCGGCACCTTCCACTACTCATGTCCGTTCTCGTCCGAGGCCTCGCTGTCGTTCTCCGCCTTGGTTCGCTCATTGTGCCCGCCGCCGTCTGGCGTTGTCAATGGTCAACAACCGAGAGGAATCAGGAGATGACTGTATGTGGAGAGGCTGACAGTAGGGACCTACCAGGGTCATTGCATTACGCAAGCAGGTGCCTCGTTATTACAAGCCAAAAAAATACTTCCTCCAAATTGTCTGACAACTGAGTCCCACGCCATGTCAATGTAGTCAATAAACGAGAAAATTACACAATGAGCGGATAACACCAGGGACGCAGCAACTCACCCAGTTGTTTCTTAGTTTTAGAGACGGACCTCAACTGCGCGCTGTGCGGGGGCTGTGGCCCGTCTAGCCCACGCTTACGCTTTTATTTAAGCACATGACGAGCCTAGTTGATATCCTTTTTCTTTCTGAAAATGGCTAGCCCGGTTCTTTTTTTTGGAGAATACCCAACCGAGGCCTATTTGCTTTTCTCAGCCCAGCTAGGCTGCAAATCTTTCAAGACGAGGAGGGATGTAAGTAGTAAGAAATGGGCTTCCCCGGAAAATGGGCTATAAGTTGTAAGAAATGGGCTGTAAATTTTTAAACCAAAGCCAACCAGCAATTACATTAAAATATCATTTTTTCTGGATTTCTCTACTCCTATAAAAAGCAGAGTTGGTGATGATGGTGTGCTTGCCATCCTGCAATATAGGCCGTTCGATCTATATCTAACGGATAGGAAGGAAACTATGAAAATTTACCCGCACTCCTCACCACATTTGCAGATACGGCCTTCCCTCGTTCATCCGTTTCTCCCACAAGATAAACTACTCATACAAATGCATCTTCATGTTCTGTGCAACACACGAGCATCTTGCTAGTAAATATTTGAAGTTTCATTTATTTTTTGCGGAGAATTTTTTTGAATTTTATTTTGATATATTTGTTTAAATTATTTTTAACGTGACTCGAAATTTCGTGATTAAAAGAGTTCGGACCCCATCGAAATATGCAAAATTTCGTTGAATTTTTTAGCAGAGCCCAGAATATATGGTCTGTAATGCTAATAAAAAGAATATGGACTTTAAAATATCCTTAAGAATTAGCAAATGGGTTGTAAATTATTGAAAATAATGGCTAATGGGTTGTATGTTGTTTTCCACCGATTTGGAGGCTGACTTCTGGGCCTACTAGGTTAATGATGACGCTGTCCTAAAAAAATTGACGCATACGCAAGGCTTTCAACTTAGTTAGCATAGAGCAGTGACTGCTGGATATCCATCCAACGGCCGCCGTCCTTCTTCAAACTCTAATCTTCCCGCTCCAGCCGCCCAAACCAGCACCGGCGGGACTACGTGCTCCCTCCTCCCGTGGCCGGCTGTGCTGCCCCCAGGCCATCCCTCTACCCAACCGCACATCCTGTTATTTTCTGGCGACGTCAGCCTCACCCCGCAACCGACCAGTCAGCGCTTGTACTCCCCTTAGCGTGGGCATCCACTGCTGCGTCTTCTCCAGCTCCGCGTCATCCCCTTCCTAGGCCTCGCTGTCGTCCACCGCCCTGGTGGTCACGGCGCGGCGTGGTCAACGTGGTCAACAAACGACATCCATCGAAAGTTGACTGTACGTGGAGAGGCTGACAGCTGGGTCCATGGCTGCACACAAGGAAATGCCTCCTTATTATGCGCAAAATAATGATTCCTCCACCTGACAGCTAGGACCCACCAGAAGGTCCTCTATATTTTGCAAAAAAAGTTCCCCCGCTGACAGCTCGGACCCACCAGCTATATATTCGCATGCAAGGAAGTGCCTCCTTATTACGCACAAAAAAATGAATACTCCCCCGCTAGCTGGGACCCACCATAGTGGGAGGCTGACTTGTGGGCCTACTAAGTTCACGCGGACGGAGGGCTTTGTCAACATAGTCAACAACATCCAACGGTCGTCCTCCTTCTTCAACCTCCGATTTTCTTGCTCCAGCCATCCAAACCACTGCGTGCTCTTGCCTCCCGTGGCTGGCTGTGCTGCCGCAGAGGCCTCACCGCCCCTACTACTCCCACCGCTGGCCAGGCCATGCCTCTACTCACCACCCCCTGTTATTCAACGACGACGGTAGCCTCACACCGTAGCCGAACCAGTGAACCCTTGTACTCCTCTCCGCGTGGGCATCCACTGCCGCGTCTTCCCCGGCTCTGCGTCGTCCCCTTCCTAGGCCTCGCCGTCGTCCACCGCCTTGGTGCTCTCGGCGCGGCGTGGCTAATGTGGTCAAGGAACGACTTCCATCAGAAGAGTACTATACGTGGAGAGGCTGACAGCTGGGTCCACGGCCGCAGCAAGGAAGTGCAACCTTATTACGCGCAAAATAATGATTCCTCCACCTGACAACAGGGACCCACAGGACGGACCACCGTATTTCGCAAAAAAATGTTTCCCCCCTGACTGCTGGGACCCACCAGCTACATCTTCGCACGCAAGGAAGTGCCTCCTTATCCTCCCTGACAGTCGGGACCCACCTGGTCGAAGCGTACGTAGCGTCGTCATTCTGGTCGCGAACGTGTACGTACATACTGGTCGATCGGTCTGTCTGCAGGCTGCAGCGATGAACCATGGCCGAGTAAGGAAGGGCACGTGTCGTAGTGGAGGTGTGCACGTAGCATGTCACGCGGCCCCGTTAATATCGTGTACATGTACGTACAGCCAGGGTGCAAGAAAGTAAATACGGCCACATACGTACATACGGGCGGAGTCTCGAATGCCTACTCGCGCATACATACGGCAAGGGCTCGTGTACATGGAGAGGCAGCGACGACATCTTGTTCATCGGCAGCCAACCGGCTGGGTCAGAACGGAGAAACTGCATCGTCGTGTTCATCGGGAGGCAACGGAATGCATCGTGTTCATCGGGAGCCACCCGGTTTGGACAGAACAGCCAATCGAAACGAGGCTTGGCGTACCGTAGAACGGAGGAAATTGCCTTGTGTTGGACCGCCTACGGTCGAAACGGGATCCTGTTCACCGGGAGGGGTGTGGCGTACCGCAAAACAGAGGAAACAGACTACTCTTAGACCTCCTACGGTCGAAACGGGGTCCTATTGATCGGGAGGGGTGTGGTGTACCGCAAGACGGAGGAAACAGACTTGTGTTGGAGCGCTACGGTCGAAACAGGGGTCCTGTTCATCAGGAGGGGTGTGGCGTACCGCAAAACTGGACTCCACGGGCTACTGTTCATCTCCACCGTCGACCTCCTCCAGCCTCCACGGGCTACTGTTCATCCACCGTCGACCTCCTCCGGCCTCCACCTGCGACTGTTCATCCACGTGCTCCTGTTCATCCTGTCTCCACCGCTCCTCCACCGGCTACTGTTCAACCAGACCTCTCCACGGGGTCCTGCAACCACCCCTCCATGGGCTACTGTTCATCCAGCCCACCACTAGCTACTTTTCAACCAGCCCTCCACGGGGTCGTCCTGTTCAGTCACCCCCAACCTGCTCGATCGATCGGGGTCCTGTTCATCCAGCGGCAATGGCCTCTACTACCACGGGGTCCTGTTCATTCAACCCCCACTGGGAACTGTTCATCCAACCCCCCAACAACGCTCACTGTTCATTACGAGGCAGCAGGTTCGATCGGCTACAGTTAGCAGCAGTAGCGAAGGAATCGCTCGATCGGGTTCAGTTTAACAGCCAGATCGATCGATCGCTCGGGTTCAGTAACTCGTAGCCTGTAGTGCAATCGCTCGGGTTCAGTAGGTGAACGCCTCGCTCGGGTTCAGTTAGAGCCCAACACCTCGCACCCACGCGCGTACGTGTACGAGAGAAACATGCATCGCTCCGCCTCGGACCACCCGCCGTAATCGGGAACTCCCCAATATTTTCCTCGCCCTCGCTTCTACCATGATTTTTTCGTCATGGACGGCCCAAAGAATGTCACGCAGCTGCGTCTCCGATCCGATCGTCATGGACCACCCGCCGATTTTTTCATAGAAGTAGGAACCCAACACATTATGATGATACCAGGTTTTGTCACAAGTATCATCATAGAAGTGTCATAAGCATGACAAAAAAAATTTCGTTCGGCCCAAAATGTCATGGACGTGTCTTTTTTTTTGAAGTGATGTGAGATTGTTCAATATAATTATGGTTTAGATTGTTCGATATTTAGCTAAGAGTTGCAAACGCCACGCATTGTCACATTTCTTTCCCTAATAATAAAGCACAGATTGACTCTATGGGTTCACCGTCACAATACACTTCCGCCCAGTCATAATATGCTTTTATGATTCGTATAGACAAAATCGTAATATAAATGAGGTGGTACTAATAGCATGATGTTAATACGCTTTCACCGTCGTGTCCTTTTTACACAAAGGTCCCTGTACTTTTTAGTAATTCAGGCAGTAGTCCTCATATTAACTAAAACTGAAGCGGTACGAGCGATAGAATAGAAAAACAAACCCAGTCATCCTCTCGATCTCATCTGGACATCCAGCCCCGCCCCGCCCCTCACAGCCGTCCGCCGCCGCGTGCCGCCGCCTCCTACCCCGCCGGAGCGCCTACCCTACACCAAGTGCCAACACACCCATGCCTATCCACTACCGGGGACCCGCAACCTTCTACCGTCAGCGGCACACGACGCCGCGGCCATTGGCGGCTCCCTGACCTTGCTACCATGACGCCTCTGGGACTCCTCCCCGCTGCTTCCACCTCGACATTGGTTTCCCCAACCCTGCTGGCTTTGCCACCAGCCACTCCTTCCAGGCGCACTCTATCTGCAGTCGGACCCATCCGCCTGGTTCCAATGGTGAACATTGTCGCCACCCTATTGTGAGGCGAGGTGATGTTCTTCGAACTGCCGGCTTGATTCTATGTAGGTAATTTCTTCTTTCTACTATAGCAGTTCATAGAAAATTTTACTGCCTAAAAATTCCCCAATTTGGTACACTTTTTGGTGGAAAATCAGAGTGAGCTTTTCAACGGAAATTATACTTTGATCCTATCCAACCTTACTGTGACAGTAATATATTCCCCTTTCCTTTATATGAAAGGAAAATTGCGGCTCTTTATCATGTCATCATTATATTGTAACCGTGTGCAAGTGTGTTCAGTTCAAGTAGATGTAACTCATTGACATATGAGATTCCATTGGGCCTGATAATCATGAATTTTGCTTCACTATTTAAAATACAGTATTAGACCTAGAGTTTTTATGTATTACAGAACATGTCCTATGAATATGCCAGTTACAAATAAAGGTGATATTGATGTCGAAAGGAAACACACATGTAGTAGATGAATTGTAGGAAGTAAATCACCTTGGAATGATGGTTGCTGAATGTTACAATTATAGTAATCTACCTGGATGACCTTAAAGCACCAATAACTTAATCCTTTTAGGTTTGTACATCTTTCTTCAGTACGAACATAATATTGTTTGGTGCTTCCCAATACTTGGATGTGAAAAACAAAGAAGTTTTACATTTTAAGAACTAATATATTTTAACAAGAAAATATGGTCCTAGTGGGACTACTACTTCTAAATATTTTGTCTTTCACAGAAGGGGATATCATACTTCTCCTAATCAGGATTGCTGTGTAACCGAATGATGGTAGGATGGTAAGTAACTACATCCTTTTTTGGTATAGCAAAGAAAAAAATACATCTTGCCCATTAGATGATTTGCATCTGCAGCTGAATAATAATGGAAGAAAACGGAGTACATGCTTTACATAATGTACCTACAACAACAATGGGTTACCCCACCAAACATCACTAGAGGACTAGGAAGGAAAACGGTGATTTCTCAATCTGGTTCTATTGGCCGTTCTAGGATTAGCATCATGAGGATTCTAGAACAGTGCATGACATGCCCAATCCCAAGGTCTTCCCTTTGCTGGCGAAGCACATGAGCCGGTGTCAAGCAATATCCCCTGTATACTTTGTCCTTGTGTTCTTTCCAAGTATGCATCCATATCAGCTGCATTAGGGAGCTCCATGCACAATGGTACTACTTCCGAACATGTAGAACATGCAATTGTGTGTAAATCGCCTTGAAATGATGGTTGTTGAATACTGCATTATGCTTGATAGTCATCTACCTGGATGACTTCAAGCGCTAATAGGTAAAACCTTTTAGATTTTGTAGTTCTTTTCAGTATAGAGATAATACTATTTCTTGCTTCTCAATTTTTGGACGACAAAACAGAGAGGCTTTACATTATAAGAGTTACAGTAATAGATTATAAATAAGAAAATAAGGTCCAAGCTAGACTCCTACTTATAAAGGTTTTGCCTTTCACATAAGGGGATATCATACTTCATCTAATCATGGTAGTCGTGTAACCTAATGATGGTTAGTTAATACATCCATAGAGAAATTGAACATGGAGAAATTGAACATGGAAATTGTTACAATCACTACAAAACCCAAAAATATTACTTTTGCTACCGTTACCATTACTTCCATATTACTTCGCTACTAAATACTTTGCTGCAGATACTAAGTTATCCAGGTGAGGTTGAATTGACAACTCAACTGCTAATACTTGAGAATATTCTTTGGCTCCCCTTGTGTCGAATCAATAAATTTGGGTTGAATACTCTACCCTCGAAAACTGTTGTGATCCCCTATACTTGTGGGTTATCAAGACTATTTTCTGGTGCCGTTGCCGGGGAGCATAGCTCTATTCCATGAGTCACTTGGGATTTATACCTGCTGGTCACTATGAGGAACTTGAAGGACGAGAAAACAAATATATATCCCTCAACTACGAGGGGAGGTAAGGAACTGCCATCTAGCTCTGCACTTGATTCACCTTCTGTTTTGAGTAAGCTTGCGACACCTAAACCTGCTTCTGCTATTAATTCTGATATGTCGCATGTTATTGATGATGCCACTTCTGCTATGCATGATACTTATGATGAAACTACTTCTATGCTTGATACTACTGTGCCACTTGGTGAATTTCTTGATGAACAACTTGCTAGGGCTAGAGAGAATGAAATTATTGAAACTCATAATATTGATGAGAGTGATGATGAAGGCTCTCCCAATAAATATGAATTACCTGTTGTGCCTAAGGGCAATGTTATGGATGAAGAAACTAAAAGAGACTTTCTTACTTGCAATGATAGAAGTGATCTTAAGAAATTATTAGCTAAGCTTAAACAAAAAACTCTGAATGCTAGAATGAAATATGATCCTGCTTATGCTACTTCACCTATCTTTGTTACTGATAAGGACTATGAATTCTCTATTGATCCTCATATAATTACTTTGGTTGAATCTGATCCTTTTTATGGCTATGAATCTGAAACTGTTGTGGCACATCTTACTAAATTAAATGATATAGCCACCCTGTTCACTAATGATGAGAGAACTCGCTACTTTTACATCCTTAAAATATTTCCGTTCTCATTAAAGGGTGATGCTAAGATATGGTTTAATTCTGTTGATCATGGTTGTGTGCGTAGTCCCCAGGATATGATTTATTACTTCTCTGCTAAATATTTCCCCGCTCATTAGAAACAAGTTGCTTTAAGGGAAATATATAATTTTGTGCAAATTGAAGAAGAGAGTCTCCCACAAGCCTTGGGGAGGCTTCTCCAGTTACTTAATGCTTTTCCTGATCATCCTCTTAAGAAAAATAAAATACTTGATATCATTTGTAATGGACTAACCGATGCTGCCAGAGATTACCTGGATAGTTGTGCTGGTTCTGTTTTCAGGGAAAGAACACCGGATGAAGCTAAAATTCTATTGAATAATATGTTGACCAATGAAAATAATTGGACACTTCCTGAGCCAATTCCTGAGCCTATTCCTAAACCAACTCCAAAGAAGAGGGGTGTTCTATTTCTCAGTCCTGAAGATATGCAAGAGGCAAAGAAATCTATGAAAGAAAAAGGTATAAAAGCTAAACATGTTAAGAATTTACCTCCTATTGAAGAAATACATGGTCTTAATTTACCGCATGTTGAAGAAATATATGATCTTAATCCCTCACCTATTGAAGAAACTCATGGTCTTCCGACACAGGTAGTAAAGGTAAATTCTCTCTATAGATATGATAAAGCTGAAATCCCTCCTACTAAGTTTGCTAGCCAATGTTTGGATGAGTTTGATAATTCTATGGTTAAGCAAGAAGATTTCAATGCTTATTTTGGTAGACAATTAAAACAAAATGCTTATATGATTGAACTCTTGGGTGATTATATGTCTAGAGTTAAAGGTGAAGTTAAACTCATTAGTAAACATGCTTCTGTGATTATCACTCAAGTAGAACAAGTACTTAAGGCTCAAAATGATTTGCTTAATGAATTAAATAATAAGAATAATGACTATGCTGTTAGAGTGGCTACCAGAACTGGTAAAATGACTCAGGAACCTTTGTATCCTGAAGGCCATCCTAAGAGAATTGAGCAGGATTCTCAGAGAAATAATATAGATGCACCTAGTCCTTCTAAAAAGAAGAAAAAGAAAAATGATAGGACTTTGCATGCTTCTAGTGAACCTATTGCTGAACCACCTGAGAATCCCAATGATATTTCGATTTCTGATGCTGAAACACAATCTGGTAATGAACATGAACCTAGTGATAATGTTAATGATGATGTTCATGTTGATGCTCAACCTAGCAATGATAATGATGTAGAAATTGAACCTGCTATTGATCTTGATAACCCACAATCAAAGAATCAACGTTATGATAAGAGAGACTTTGTTGCTAGGAAAAACGGTAAAGAAACGGAACCATGGGTTCAGAAACCCATGCCCTTTCCTCCCAAACCATCCAAGAAAAAGGATGATGAGGATTTTGAGTGCTTTGCTGAAATGATTAGACCTATCTTTTTGCGTATGCGTTTAACTGATATGCTCAAAATGAATCATTATGCTAAGTAAATGAAAGAAATTGTTACTAATAAAATAAAGATACCGGAAGCTGAAATTTCCACCATGCTTGCTAATTATACTTTTAAGGGTGGAATACCAAAGAAACTAGAAGATCCAGGAGTACCCACTATACCATGCTCCATTAAAAGAAATTATGTTAGAACTGCTTTATATGATCTTGGAGCTGGTGTTAGTGTTATGCCTCTCTCTTTATATCGTAGACTTGATTTGAATAAGTTGACACCTACTGAAATATCTTTGCAAATGACTAATAAATCAACTACTATACCTGTCGGTATTTGTGAGGATGTGCCTGTTGTGGTTGCAAACGTTACTATTTTAACGGACTTTGTTATTCTTGATATTCCCGAGGACCATAGTATGTCTATTATTCTTGGAAGACCTGTTTTGAATACTGCAGGGGTTGTTATTGATTGCAACAAAGGCAATGTCACTTTTCATGTTAATGGTAATGAGCATACGGTACACTTTCCGAGGAAACAACCTCAAGTTCATAGTATAAATTCTATTGGAAAAATTCCATCGATTAGTTTTGGAGGTTTTGAATTTCCGCTACCTACTGTCAAGAAGAAATATGATATTCTTATTATTGGGGACGTGCATATCCCCGTTGAGGTAACATAGTGTTATTCGAAATTTCTCTGCTTCCATGTTATTCGGAATGAGTTTGTTAATAAGACTTGATCAACCTTGTTAGTGGATTCCTTTTGATGAGCATGAGATGGATGAAGTTAGCAAGCACAACCTTCTGTACCCTCTCTCTACTTTCTGTTATTTAGTTGAAATAAAGTAAAAATAGTATTTTTCTGTCCGTTTCCTGAATTATCCGTGCAATATAAAAATACCCCGAAAATAAAAGTTCTCCAAATGCCCTGCCAATTTAATATGATTTTTTCTCGAATATTTGAGAATATCTGGCACTGAGAACACAAAAGGGGGAGCTGGCACCAGGCCACGAGGGTCCAGGGCGCGCCCCTGCCTCATGGGCCCACGGTGGCCCCCCTCCACTTATGCCAGCCACCACACACTTCTTCCACCCAAAAAAATCACCATCCAGCTCAAGCACGAGTTCTAGCTCATTTTGCTGCGATTTTCGATCTCCTTGCTCAAAGCACCTCTCACAAAACTGCTTTGGGGGATTGTTCCTTGGTATGTGACTCCTCCATTGGTCCAATTAGTTTTTGTTCTAGTGCTTTATTCATTGCAAATTTTTGCTGCCTAGGTGACCATGTTCTTGAGCTTGCATGTCAAATTTATATTGTTCCAAGTAGTTCTAATGCATGATGTAGGCCCTAGGCACTTGTAGGAGTAGTTGCTATCAATTTTGTTGAGCTTGGTTCACTGTTATTTGAAGTTACTAAAAATTTCAGAAATATTTCAGAGGAAGAAATATGCTTAGGAAAATGTACCAAGGTGGTTCTTCAAGGAAACAAGGACCCAGGCTTGCAATGCGTGATGCTGATGATGAGCCACCAAGGAATGCTCCCGTGCGGCCTTGTGAATGGCCTTCATAGGACTTCATGGATCAACCAGGAATTAAGGAAGAATTTAACGCATATTTGTGTTGGGTAACGTAGTAATTTCAAAAAAGTTCCTACGCACACGCAAGATCATGGTGATGCATAGCAACGAGAGGGGAGAGTGTTTTCCACGTACCCTCGTAGACCGACAGTGGAAGTACGTCTTCACGATCTGACCGATCAAGTACCGAACGCACGACACCTCCGAAGTTCTACACATGTTCAGCTCGATGACGTCCCTTGAACTCCGATCCAGCCGAGTGTAGAGGGACAGTTTCGTCAGCACGACGGCGTGGTGACGATGATGATGTTCCACCGACGCAGGGCTTCGCCTAAGCTCCGCGACGGTATTATCGAGATGTAATCTGGTGGAGGGGGACACCGCACACGGCTAAAATATCGTATATCAAGTGTGTTCTCAGGTGCCCCCCTGCCCCCGTATATAAAGGAGCAAGGGGGAGGCCGGCTGCCCTAGGCGCTCCAAGGAGAGAGGGGGAGTCCTCCTCCTAGTAGGAGTAGGACTCCCCTTTCCTAGTCCTACTAGGAAAGAAAGGGGGGAAGGAAAGAGAGGGAGAGGGAGAGGGAAAGGGGGCTGCGCCCCCCTCTCCTATTCCAACTAGGACTCCCCTTGGGAGGGGGCGCGCCACCTCCTGGCTCCTGCCCTCTCTCTCCCCTCAAGGCCAACCAAGGCCCAATACTTCCCCGGGGGGTTCCGGTAACCCTCCGGCACTCCGGTTTAATCCGAAACTTCTCCGGAACACTTCCGGTGTCCGAATATAGTCGTCCAATATATCAATCTTTACGTCTCGACCATTTCGAGACTCCTCGTCATGTCCGTGATCACATCCGGGACTCTGAACAACCTTCGGTACATCAAAACATATAAACTCATAATATAACTGTCATCGTAACTTTAAGCGTGCGGACCCTTTGGGTTCGAGAACTATGTAGACATGACTGAGACACCTCTCCGGTCAATAACCAATAGCGGGACCTGGATGTCCATATTGGCTCCCACATATTCTACGAAGATCTTTATCGGTCAGACCGCATAACAACATACGTTGTTGCCTTTGTCATCGGTATGTTACTTGCCCGAGATTCGATCGTTGGTATCTCGATACCTAGTTCAATCTCGTTACCGGCAAGTCTCTTTACTCGTTCCGTAATACATCATCCCGCAACTAACTCATTAGTCACAATGCTTGCAAGGCTTATAGTGATGTGCATTACTGAGTGGGCCCAGAGATACCTCTCCGACAATCGGAGTGACAAATCCTAATCTCGAAATACGCCAACCCAACAAGTACCTTCGGAGACACCTGTAGAGCACCTTTATAATCACCCAGTTACGTTGTGACGTTTGGTAGCACACAAAGTGTTCCTCCGGTAAACGGGAGTTGCATAATCTCATAGTCATAGGAACATGTATAAGTCATGAAGAAAGCAATAGCAACATACTAAACGGTCGGGTGCTAAGCTAACGTAATGGGTCATGTCAATCACGTCATTCTCCTAATGAGGTGATCCCGTTAATCAAATGACAACTCATGTCTATGGCTAGGAAACATAACCATCTTTGATTAATGAGCTAGTCAAGTAGAGGCATACTAGTGACACTCTGTATTATGTTTCCGGTCAAGTAGAGGCATACTATTCACACATGTATTATGTTTCCGGTTAATACAATTCTAGCATGAATAATAAACATTTATCATGATATAAGGAAATATATAATACTTTATTATTGCCTCTAGGGCATATTTCCTTCAGTCTCCCACTTGCACTAGAGTCAATAATGTAGATTACATAGTAATGATTCTTACACCCATGGAGTCTTGGTGCTGATCATGTTTTGCTCGTGGAAGAGGCTTAGTCAATGGGTCTGCAACATTCAGATCCGTATGTATCTTGCAAATTTCTATGTCTCCCACCTGGACTAAATCCCGGATGGAATTGAAGCGTCTTCTGATGTGCTTGGTTCTCTTGTGAAATCTGGATTCCTTTGCTAAGGCAATTGCACCAGTATTATCACTAAAGATTTTCATTGGTCCCGATGTACTAGGTATGACACCTAGATCGGATATGAACTCCTTCATCCAGACTCCTTCATTCGCTGCTTCCGAAGCAGCTATGTATTCCGCTTCACACGTAGATCCCGCCACGACACTTTGCTTGGAACTGCACCAACTGACAGCTCCACCGTTCAATGTAAATACGTATCCGGTTTGCGATTTCGAATCGTCCGGATCAGTATCAAAGCTTGCATCAACGTAACCCCTTACGATGAGCTCTTTGTCACCTCCATAAACGAGAAACATATCCTTAGTCCTTTTCAGGTATTTCAGGATGTTCTTGACCGCTGTCCAGTGATCCACTCCTGGATTACTTTGGTACCTCCCTGCTAAACTTATAGCAAGGGACACATCAGGTCTGGTACACAGCATTGCATACATGATAGAGCCTATGGCTGAAGCATAGGGAACATCTTTCATCTTCTCTCTATCTTCTGCAGTGGTTGGGCATTGAGTCTTACTCAATCTCACACCTTGTAGTACAGGCAAGAACCCTTTCTTTGCTTGATCCATTTTGAACTTCTTCAAAACTTTGTCAAGGTATGTGCTTTGTGAAAGTCCAATTAAGCGTCTTGATCTATCTCTATAGATCTTAATGCCTAATATATATGCAGCTTCACCGAGGTCTTTCATTGAAAAACTCTTATTCAAGTATCCCTTTATGCTATCCAGAAATTTTGTATCATTTCCAATCAGTAATATGCCATCCACATATAATATCAGAAATGCTATCGAGCTCCCACTCACTTTCTTGTAAATACAGGCTTCTCCAAAAGTCTGGATAAATCCAAATGCTTTGATCACACTATCAAAGCGTTTATTCCAACTCCGAGAGGCTTGCACCAGTCCATAAATGGATCGCTGGAGCTTGCACACTTTGTTAGCTCCCTTTGGATCGACAAAACCTTCTGGTTGCATCATATACAACTCTTCTTCCAGAAATCCATTCAGGAACGCAGTTTTGACATCCATTTGCCAAATTTCATAATCATAAAATCCGGCAATTGCTAACATGATTCGAACAGACTTAAGCATCGCTACGGGTGAGAAGGTCTCATCGTAGTCAATCCCTTGAACTTGTCGAAAACCTTTTGCAACAAGTCGAGCTTTATAGACAGTAACATTACCATCAGCGTCAGTCTTCTTCTTGAAGATCCATTTGTTTTCAATGGCTTGCCGACCATCGGGCAAGTCAACCAAAGTCCATACCTTGTTCTCATACATGGATCCCATCTCGGATTTCATGGCTTCAAGCCATTTTGCGGAATCTGGGCTCACCATCGCTTCTTCATAGTTCGTAGGTTTGCCATGGTCTAGTAACATGACCTCCAGAACAGGATTACCGTACCACTCTGGTGCGGTTCTTGATCTAGTTGACCTACGAAGTTCAGTAATAACTTGATCTGAAGTTTCATGATCATTATCATTAACTTCCTCACTACTTGGTGTAGGTGTCGCAGAAAATTGATTCCTGCGATGATCTACTTTCCAATAAGGGAGAAGGTACAGTTACCTCATCAAGTTCTACTTTCCTCCCACTCACATCTTTCGAGAGAAACTCCTTCTCTAGAAAGGATCCATTCCTAGCAACGAATATCTTGCCTTCAGATCTGTGATAGAAGGTATACCCAGCAGTCTCTTTTGGGTATCCTATGAAGACACATTTCTCTGATTTGGGTTCGAGCTTATCAGGTTGAAGTTTCTTCACATAAGCATCGCAACCCCAAACTTTAAGATACGACAACTTTGGTTTCCTGCCAAACCATAGTTCATAAGGCGTCGTCTCAACGGATTTCGATGGTGTCCTATTTAGAGTGAATGGAGCCGTCTCTAAAGCATAACCCCAAAACGATAGCGGCAAATCAGTAAGAGACATCATAGATCGCACCATATCTAATAAAGTACGATTACGACGTTCGGACACACCATTACGCTGTGGTGTTCCGGGTGGCGTGAGTTGCGAAACTATTCCGCATTGTTTCAAATGTAGACCAAACTCGTAACTCAAATATTCTCCTCCACGATCAGATCATAGGAATTTTATTTTCTTGTTACGATGATTTTCAACTTCACTCTGAAATTCTTTGAACTTTTCAAATGTTTCAGACTTATGTTTCATTAAGTAGATATACCCATATCTGCTCAAATCATCTGTGAAGGTGAGAAAATAACGATATCCGCCACGAGCCTCAATATTCATCGGACCACATACATCTGTATGTATGATTTCCAACAAATCTGTTGCTCTCTCCCTAGCTCCGGAGAACGGTGTTTTGGTCATCTTGCCCATGAGGCACGGTTCGCAAGTACCAAGTGATTCCAAAATTCCATCAGTATGGAGTTTCTTCATGCGCTTTACACCGATATGACCTAAACGGCAGTGCCACAAATAAGTTGCACTGTCATTATTAACTCTGCATCTCTTGGCTTCGACATTATGAATATGTGTATCACTACTATCGAGATTCATTAAAAATAGACCACTCTTTAAGGGTGCATGACCATAAAAGATATTATTCATATAAATAGAACAACCATTATTCTCTGATTTAAATGAATAACCGTCTCGCATTAAACAAGATCCAGATATAATGTTCATGCTCCACGCTGGCACCAAATAACAATTATTTAGGTCTAAAACTAATCCCGAAGGTAGATGTAGAGGTAGCGTGCCGACGGCGATCACATCGACTTTGGAACCATTTCCCACGCGCATGGTCACCTCATCCTTAGCCAATCTTCGCTTAATCCGTAGCCCCTGTTTCAAGTTGCAAATATTAGCAACAGAACCAGTATCAAATACCCAGGTGCTACTGCGAGTATTAGTAAGGTACACATCAATAACATGTATATCACATATACCTTTGTTAACCTTGCCATCCTTCTTATCCGCCAAATACTTGGGGCAGTTCCGCTTCCAGTGACCAGTCTGCTTACAGTAGAAGCACTCAGTTTCAGGCTTAGGTCCAGACTTGGGTTTCTTCTCCTGAACAGCAACTTGCTTACTGTTCTTCTTGAAGTTCCCCTTCTTCTTCCCTTTGCCTTTTCTTGAAACTAGTGGTTTTACTGACCATCAACACTTGATGCTCCTTTTTGATTTCTACCTCCGCTGCCTTTAGCATTGCGAAGAGCTCGGGAATTGTCTTATCCATCCCTTGCATGTTATAGTTCATCACGAAGCTCTTGTAGCTTGGTGGCAGTGATTGAAGAATTCTGTCAATGACGCAATCATCCGGAAGTTCAACTCCCAGTTGAACCAAGTGATTATTATACCCAGACATTCTGAGTATATGCTCACTGACAGAACTATTCTCTTCCATCTTGCAGCTATAGAACTTATTGGAGACTTCATATCTCTCAATCCGGGCATTTGCTTGAAATATTAACTTCAACTCCTGGAACATCTCATATGCTCCATGACGTTCAAAACGTCGTTGAAGTCCCAGTTCTAAGCCGTAAAGCATGGCACACTGAACTATTGAGTAGTCATCAGCTTTGCTTTGCCAGACGTTCATAACTTCTGGCGTAGCTCTTGCAGGAGGCCTGGCACCTAGCGGTGCTTCCAGGACGTAATTCTTCTGTGCAGCAATGAGGATAATCCTCAAGTTACGGACTCAGTCCGTGCAATTGCTACCATCATATTTCAACTTAGCTTTCTAAAGGAACGCATTAAAATTCAACGGAACAACAGCACGGGCCATTTATCTACAACATAGACAAGCAAGATACTATCAGGTACTAAGTTCATGATAAATTTAAGTTCAATTAATCATATTACTTAAGAACTCCCACTTAGATAGACATCCCTCTAATCATCTAAGTGATTGCGTGATCCAAAGCAACTAAACCATGTCCGATTAACACGTGAGATGGAGTAGTCTCAATGGTGAACATCACTATGTTGATCATATCTACTATATGATTCATGCTCGACCTTTCGGTCTCTGTGTTCCGAGGCCATATCTGTATATATGCTAGGCTCGTCAAGTTTAACCTGAGTATTCCGCGTGTGCAACTGTTTTGCACCCGTTGTATTTGAACGTAGAGCCTATCACACCCGATTAACACGTGGTGTCTCAGCACGAAGAACTTTCGCAATGGTGCATACTCAGGGAGAACACTTTTATATTGAAATTTTAGTGAGAGATCATCTTATAATGCTACCGTCAATCAAAGCAAAAAAGATGCATAAAGGATTAACATCACATGCAATCAATATAAGTGATATGATATGGCCATCATCATCTTGTGCTTGTGATCTCCATCTCCGAAGCACCATGCTCGTGATCTCCATCTCCGAAGCACCGTCATGATCACCATCGTCACCGGCTCGACACCTTGATCTCCATCGTAGTATCGTTGTCGTCTCGCCAACTTATTGCTTTTACGACTATCGCTACCGCTTAGTGATAAAGTAAAACTATTACATGGCGATTGCATCTCATACAATAAAGCGACAACCATATGGCTCCTGCCAGTTGCCGATAACTCGGTTACAAAACATGATCATCTCATACAACACATTATATCACATCATGTCTTGACCATATCACATCACAACATGCCCTGCAAAAACAAGTTAGACGTCCTCTACTTTGTTGTTGCATGTTTTACGTGGCTGCTACGGGCTTAGCAAGAACCGTTCTTACCTACGCATCAAAACCACAATGATAGTTTGTCAAGTTGGTGTTGTTTTAACCTTCGCAAGGACCGGGCGTAGCCACACTCGGTTCAACTAAAGTGAGAGAGACAGACACCCGCCAGTCACCTTTAAGCTACGAGTGCTCCGAACGGTGAAACCAGTCTCGGGTAAGCGTACGCGTAATGTCGGTCCGGGCCGCTTCATCTCACAATACCGCTGAACCAAAGTATGACATGCTGGTAAGCAGTATGACTTATATCGCCCACAACTCACTTGTGTTCTACTCGTGCATAGCATCAACGCATAAAACCAGGCTCGGATGCCACTTTTGGGTAACGTAGTAATTTCAAAAAAATTGCTACGCACACGCAAGATCATGGTGATGCATAGCAACGAGAGGGGAGAGTGTTGTCCACGTACCCTCGTAGACCGACAGCGGAAGCGTTATCACAACGCGGTTCATGTAGTCGTACGTCTTCACGATCCGACCGATCAAGTACCGAACGCACGGCACCTCCGAAGTTCTACACACGTTCAGCTCGATGACGTCCCTCGAACTCCGATCCAGCCGAGTGTTGAGGGACAGTTTCGTCAGCACGACGGCGTGGTGACGATGATGATGTTGCACCAACGCAGGGCTTCGCCTAAGCTCCGCGACGGTATTACCGAGGTGTAATCTGGTGGAGGGGGACACCGCACACGGCTAAAATATCGTATATCAAGTGTGTTCTCAGGTGCCCCCTGCCCCCGTATATAAAGGAGCAAGTGGGAGCCCGGCTGCCCTAGGCGCGGCAAGGAGAGAGGGGGAGTCCTCCTCCTAGTAGGAGTAGGACTCCCCTTTCCTAGTCCTACTAGGAAAGAAAGGGGGGAAGGAAAGAGAGGGAGAGGGAGAGGGAAAGGGGGTTGCGCCCCCCTCTCCTAGTCCAACTAGGACTCCCCTTGGGAGGGGGCGCGCCACCTCCTGGCTGCTGCCCTCTGTCTCCCCTCAAGGCCAACCAAGGCCCAATACTTCCCCGGGGGGTTCCGGTAACCCTCCAGCACTCCGGTTTGATCAGAAACTTCTCCGGAACACTTCCGGTGTCCGAATATAGTCGTCCAATATATCAATCTTTACGTCTCGACCATTTCGAGACTCCTCGTCATGTCCGTGATCACATCCGGGACTCCGAACAACCTTCGGTACATCAAAACATATAAACTCATAATATAACTGTCATCGTAACTTTAATCGTGCGGACCCTTTGGGTTCGAGAACTATGTAGACCTGACAGAGACACCTCTCCGGTCGATAACCAATAGCGGGACCTGGATGCCCATATTGGCTACCACATATTCTACGAAGATCTTTATCGGTCAGACCGCATAACAACATATGTTGTTCCCTTTGTCATCGGTATGTTACTTGCCCGAGATTCGATCATCGGTATCTCGATACCTAGTTCAATCTCGTTACCGGCAAGTCTCTTTACTCGTTCAGTAATACATCATCCCGCAACTAAGTCATTAGTCACAATGCTTGCAAGGCTTATAGTGATGTGCATTACCGAGTGGGCCCAGAGATACCTCTCCGACAATCGGAGTGACAAATCCTAATCTCGAAATACGCCAACCCAACAAGTACCTTCGGAGACACCTATAGAGCACCTTTATAATCACCCAGTTACGTTGTGATGTTTGGTAGCACACAAAGTGTTCCTCCGGTAAACGGGAGTTGCATAATCTCATAGTCATAGGAACATGTATAAGTCATGAAGAAAGCAATAGCTACATACTAAATGATCAGGTGCTAAGCTAACGTAATGGGTCATGTCAATCACGTCATTCTCCTACTGAGGTGATCCCGTTAATCAAATGACAACTCATGTCTATGGCTAGGAAACATAACCATCTTTGATTAACGAGCTAGTCAAGTAGAGGCATACTAGTGACACTCTGTTTGTCTATGTATTCACACATGTATTATGTTTCCGGTTAATACAATTCTAGCATGAATAATAAACATTTATCATGATATAAGGAAATATATAATACTTTATTATTGCCTCTAGGGCATATTTCCTTCAATTTGCGTAACGCTGATCTTGTGAACTTCGAGGCAGAAAAGTGCCGCCAGTACCACTATCTCACTAGTTCCTTTGTGAGGAGGTTTCAATTTTCATCTTCATGCAATTCTCAGACTGTCCTGTTTGATCTTTATGAAAATTCTTATACTATGGACTTAGAGGATTTTACCACTGCTTGCAAACTTCCACAATGGGGTAGTGCTAGTGAACCTCGGAAATCTGAATTTAGAGATTTTCTTGCTGGTATAACTGTGGCGGAATCTAGAGACATAGCACAAGGTACCATAGGGAGCATTCACTTTCCTGCTATACATTATTTTGCTCTCTTCATAGGTAGGTGCATAAATGGTAAGGATGAAGCATGTCACATGTGTGTCCCTGACCTCAGTATTCTCAAGAGTGCTGAGTTAGGAGATAAACATTATAATTTGGGAGCCATTGTTGCACGTAGGTTGCATCATAATAGATTTAATGGAGATTTCTTTGGTGGAATTTATGCAACCCGTATAGCTAATTTTCTGGGTATAGCCATACGTGAGGATGATATTGAGTTGCCTCCTACTTATTTGGATTATGAGTCTATAGTTCGTCATCATTTTATTGAGAGGAACGATCAGTTCCTCCAGTGCCGACTAATCTTTGACAGACGACACACCTATCACGTCGCTCTCCCTGCTTCTACTTTCTTTGACTTTCAGACAAAGGGGAGATATTACATAACCAGAGAGGAGGCGGAAGAGTATAAGAGGAGGGCTGAGATAGCGCGCCTCTAAGCTGCAGCACACGATGCAATGACCGCTGCATCTCAGTACGACCCCAACTACAACTTTGGATATCCGCCAGGCCATCCGTGGCAATAGACCAACTTAGGCCAAAAGCCTAAGCTTGGGGGAGTACATATCTCTCACCGACATTACATTCATGTTTACACACTCATTGCTAGATGTCGGGGCTCATACTTTTTCACTGTAATATCCATGCTAGTTTGTTTTCTTTTTACGCTTTCTTCTTGTGTGTTTAATAAACCTTAAGAAAAACACAAAAAATAGTAGTAGCTTTTAGTTAGTTTACTTTTCTTGTTGTAGTAATAATTAAAAGAAAACCCAAAAAGATTTCATGTTCTTCTTTTGCTTGTTGGGAGCTTTCCCGTGTAAATAGTTTTATTTCTTTTCTTTTCTTTGGGGTCGATAGGAGAAGACCATGATTAAATTGTTGAAGTGGCTCTTATATGCATTATTGTTGATTTAACCAAGAGCCCATATTGCCTTGTCTTCTCCTGTTTATTGAATGCTCGCAGATTCCAGCTTAGTCCAATGCACGTGCACTATTATTATTATTCACATCGTTCGGTCGTGCAAGTGAAAGGCAATTATGACGATATATGATGGACTGATTGAGACGAGAGAAGCTGGTATGAACTCGACCTCTCTTGTTTTTGTAAATATGATTAGTTCATCGTTCCTGATTCAGCCTATTATGAATAAACATGTTTTCAATGACAATTAGAGATTATAGTTGCTCGTGCCATGCTTGATTAGCTGTGTGTTATAATGGTTTACCCTGCGTGCCAACATGCTATTAAAATGGTTGTGATGTGGTATGATAGGGTGGTATCCTCCTTTGAATGATTCAAATGACTTGACTTGGCACATATTGACACATGTAGTTGAAACAAATCAACATAGCCTTCACGATATTTATGTTCATGGTGGATTATATCCTACTCATGCTTGGACTCGATGTATATTAATTTTAATGCATGTTCATGACTGTTGTCGCTCTCTAGTTGGTCGCTTCCCAGTCTTTTGCTAGCCTTCACTTGTACTAAGCGGGAATACTGCTTGTACATCCAATACCTTAAACCCCAAATTTATGCCATATGAGTCCACTATACCTTCCTATATGCGGTATCTACCTGCCGTTCCAAGTAAATTTGTATGTGCCAAACTCTAAACCTTCAAATGAAATTCTGTTTTGTATGCTCGAATAGCTCATGTATCAACTAGGGTTGTATGTATCTTCCATGCTAGGCGGGTTATTCTCAAGAGGAGTGGACTCTGCTCCTCACTCACGAGAAAATGGCTGGTCACTGGGGATGCCCAGTCTCATGCTTTATGCAAATTAAATCAAACAATTGCAAACAAAACTCCCCCTGGGACTGTTGTTAGTTGTAGGCACTCGTTGTTTCGAGCAAGCCATGGATTGATGCTTGTTGGTGGAGGGGGAGTATGAACTTTACCATTCTGTTTGGGAACCGCCTATAATGTGTGTAGCATGGAAGATATCGCCATCTCTCGGTTGTTATGTTGACAATGAAAGTATGCCGCTCAAAATATTATTTATCTCTATTTCAAAATCGAGCTCTGGCACGTCTACAAATCCCTGCTTCCCTCTGCGAAGGGCCTATCTATTTACTTTTATGTTGAGTCATTACTATTAATCTATATTGGGTATGACTATGACTGGATCTCTTTTACCATCAATTACAATGTTTAGTCAGTCCTTGATCTTTAAAGGTGCTCTACATTTATGTTTTGCGGTCTCAGAAAGGGCTTGCGAGATACCATCTTGTTATATCATATCATGATTGTTTTGAGAAAGTGTTGTCATCCGAGATTTATTGTTATTGCTCGCTAGTTGATTATGCCATTGATATGAGTAAACATGAGACCTAAGTGTTATAGTGAATATGGTTAGTCATAATCTTTGCTGAAAACTTGAATGATGGCTTTACATATTTACAACAACAAGAGCAAACAGAGTTTGTAAAAGTTTTTCTTTATCACTTTCAGTTTATCAACTGAATTGCTTGAGGACAAGCAAAGGTTAAGCTTGGGGGAGTTGATACGTCTCCGTCCTATCTACTTTTCCAAACACTTTTGCCCTTGTTTTGGACTTTAACTTGCATGATTTGAATGGAACTAACCCGGACTGACGCTGTTTTCAGCAGACTTTCCATGGTGTTATTTATGTGCAGGAACAAAAGTTCTCGGAATGACCTGAAACTCCACGGAACTTATTTTTGGAAAATATTAAAAATATTGGCGAAAGAATCAAGGCCAGGGGGCCCACCACCTGTCCATGAGGGTGGGGGGGGGGCGCCTGCTCCTGGGTGCGCCCCCTGCCTCGTGGGCCCCCTGGAGCTCCCCCGACCTCAACTCCAACACCATATATTCATGTTCGGGGAGAAAAAAATCAAGGAGAAGGATTCATCGCGTTTTACGATACAGAGCCGCCGCCAAGCCCTAAAACCTCTCGGGAGGGCTGATCTGGAGTCCGTTCGGGGCTCCGGAGTGGGGAATCCGTCGCCGTCGTCATCATCAACCATCCTCCATCACCAATTTCATGATGCTCACCGTGGTGCGTGAGTAATTCCATCGTAGGCTTGCTGGACGGTGATGGGTTGGATGAGATTTATCATGTAATCGAGTTAGTTTTGTTAGGGTTTGATCCCTAGTATCCACTATGTTCTGAGATTGATGTTGCTATGACTTTGCTATGCTTAATGCTTGTCACTAGGGCCCGAGTGCCATGATTTCAGATCTGAACCTATTATGTTTTCATTAATATATGTGAGTTCTTGATCCTATCTTGCAAGTCTATAGTCACCTACTATGTGTTATGATCCGGCAACCCCGAAGTGACAATAATCGGGACCAATCCCGGTGATGACCGTAGTTTGAGGAGTTCACGTATTCACTATGTGTTAATGCTTTGGTCCGGTACTCTATTAAAAGGAGGCCTTAATATCCCTTAGTTTCCGTTAGGACCCCGCTGCCACGGGAGGGTAGGACAAAAGATGTCACACAAGTTCTTTTCCATAAGCACGTATGACTATATTCGGAATACATGCCTACATTACATTGATGAATTGGAGCTAGTTTTGTGTCACCCTATGTTATGACTGTTACATGATGAACCGCATCCGGCGTAATTCTCCATCACCGATCCAATGCCTATGAGCTTTTCACATATTGTTCTTCGCTTATTTACTTTTCCGTTGCTATTGTTACAATCACTACAAAACCCAAAAATATTACTTTTGCTACCGTTACCGTTAGTTCCATATTACTTTGCTACTAAATACTTTGCTGCAAATACTAAATTATCCAGGTGTGGTTGAATTGACAACTCAACTGCTAATACTTGAGAATATTCTTTGGCTCCCCTTGTGTCGAATCAATAAATTTGGGTTGAATACTCTACCCTCGAAAACTGTTGCGATCCCCTATACTTGTGGGTTATCACTACGCCAGTGCCAGACGGAGGTGAAGGACCAGTCAGGGTTCCAGCATTGGCAGAAGGAGTGGTCGATGCTTGTCGGGAGCCATGCTGCCCCAAAAATCATTTCCAATAATGTCTTGTTAGCAAGTTCGCAAACTGAAATGTGAATAGTAGTAAGCAACGACCATTCAAATCAAACTCACCGTGGTCGCCGGAGCAATCTGGGGCATCGGCGGAGGGGCCTGACCATTTTTCTCGCACATGGTCTGCACATTTGGTTCGCACGAGCCAGTCATATTAGATAGTAATGCGAACATTACGTGCATGATTGGGCTAATATGCATGAGAAACGTACCACGATGAGCTCGTATAGGGCCCGGTTAGCGCTGTCGTTCCAGTTCCTCTCCTCCTCCAACAGCTTAGCTGTCCTCTCCTCCATCTCCCTCTCCCTCTCCGCCGCCTCCCTTTGTGCCTCCCTTTTTGCCTCCTCCACAAGCTCCTTCGTCTTCAATCTCTCTTTCTCGACAATAGCCTGCAACACACCACTCCTCGTTAGCATTGTAATCATCGACGGACGCACACACAATGTAATGGAGGAAAGGTGAGAGAGTCCGTATAACTAACCGCCATGGCGATCTCCACGGGCCGTGCACGAGGCATTATCTCAGGATCAGAACTACTCGGGCGCTTCTTGATCTGCGGGAGAGTCTTAGGACAACGTATCAGTCCATCACCAATGGCTAGAGACCCATGGGACCTCCCGCCACCAGATATCATCACCAGCTCTGTATCAAAAGGAACCTGGCTCGGGTTAAAGTCCTCCCCTTTCCTTGCCTTCCCCTCGTGTTTGTACTTCAGAAGCTTGTGGTGGGAGGTCTTGTTGGTGAAGCTCTCTGGATCATCTAGGTCAGACTCCGTGAATGGCTTGGACTTCTTCTATGGGGCCATATGGGCCATGCCATAGAGGTCGAACAGACCTCGCACAGGCTTCTTGTGGTGGTGTGCCTGAGAGAGAGGAACAAAATATTAGTTAAGGGCTGAAGCTAGCATGAAGAATGATATTTCTATGTAAATAGGTCATTTTGGAGCTAAGAAAGGTTATTATGTCATTTTCGAGGAAAATAAGCTAAGTTTAGGTCATTTTCGAGATTAGTTTAGGTCGTTATTGAGCTATAGAAGGTAGTTATGCCATTTTTAACTAACTAAAGCATATTAAGTCATTTTATAGAGCTATCTAAGGTTATTATGTCATTTTAGAGCTAAATGTGTCATAGGTAGTTATGCCATTTTTTTAACTAACTAAGCATATTAATTAAGTCATTTTGGAAGGGATAAATGCTAGCATGTAGAATGAATTGGATGAATCATGTAGCAAACCACATACCCAGTTTTCCCCGTACTCAAATAGGTTGGAGCTCCCTTGATGGTGTGGCACACCTTCCATTTGGTCGCGCTTATCCTTGGCCCTTTGGTGTTCGACTTTCCATTGGGTAGAGCACCACGCATCCAGCAACGCCTCCCAACTGTCCATCTTATCCACACACCATCTCGGGGGCACCTAAGTGAGTCAAGAGAAATTTCAGTGCTATGCCTACGAATCAAATCAAGAAAACTAAGTTCAAGGCCTTAAGAATAGGTAATTACCTGCATGTACTTCTCCTTACTCAGAAACTTGCCGCGACACTTCTGCTTGCCCCTCCTAATACCCTTCGAGGCGTAGTAGTCTCGAACGGCCTGCACCCGAGCCTCGTGCCTTAAGTTCTGAATAGGCGCTTGCACTCACATTCGACAACCATACATGCGGCCTCCTGCTCTCCCTCTAAAACCCTGTAGAAGGTCTGCAATCAAACAAGACAACACTGATTAGTACAATCACTAGGTACTGTTGATTTTTAATTCCATAAAGGAGAAATTACCCAAAACCGACGGAACACAATGTCGGCCACCGTCTCGCACAAGACACCGTCAACCCTCTCCTCCGGCAGGGCCGGGGCAACCGACTACAACTCCCAGGTCAGTGCTAGCTATGGAACCTGACCCTCACCGGGCAACGTGACCCACCTAGGGAAGTGCTGCGGGCAAAGCACACCAACGACCTGGTTGGGCCTACGGGCACCACGGGGGCGTACCCAGCCCCTGCAGTATGACAAGGCCAACGCATTAGATATTAATTTGAAGGAACATGAAGGCAAAAGGTTAAAAAATAGTAAATGCACTTACTTCAACCCTTTAACCACCTCTGGTCGGGGGTCGTCGGCACGGGCGGGAGCTTTGTACAGCCATGCTTGTAGACCATCTTGCCCTTTTCAACCAGCTCGTCGTTGCTGTAGCTATCATCTGAAAAGGTGTCCTCGCTACCATCCTCCAGGCCACTAGCCTCCGGAGTCTCGTGGGCCAAAGACCCCGTGACCGAAGTCTTCTGGGACGAAGACCCCGTGACTGGAGTCTTCTGGGACGAAGACCCCGTGACCGGAGTCTTCTGGGACGAAGACTCGGGGACCGGACTCACGTGGGGCGAAGGATCGGCGTCCTGAGTCTGGTGGGGGGAAGGATCAGCGACCGGAGGCTCATGGACCGGAGTCCGAGATGGGTCCACGTCAGACGGAGCACTCCTGTGGTCGGGTGAATCAGCTAAGGTTGGCGGCGAGGAAGGTGTAACAGCCTTCCTACCTCTCCCGCTGCCACGTCCACCTCTAGCAGGCTTCTTCGTCCTCCCCCGACCTCTCCCAGCCGAAGAAGAAGCACTCGCCGTAGTTGTCTGTATACTGTCTAGCAGCGCTCTCCAGAGGGGCTGGGCTGGAATAATGGAACCACCCCTCCCAGTAGCGCTCGCAGGAGGATCGGGGCGCTCTGGACCCGTGCCCACCATCCTGTCAACACCTGCAATGACAAAAAGTAAATGAAATTAGTACAACATAAAAAATTTGCATACCTGACATGAACATAATAATATGTATATAATTTAAGTGTATCATAATCATGACCATAATAAAAATACACCCGATCAACACTAATATATATGGGGTCGGGGTGTGGTGCCAGGGTGTCGGGGTGTCGGGGTCGGGGTGTCGTGCTGGGTGTTGTGTCGTGGTCGGGGTGTCGGTGTACAAAAAGAGGGGTGCGTTTTTGTACCCCTATACCTGTGCATGGGCAGTCGGAGCCGCGCCTACGGTAACGCCAAGCAGAACAGGGGAGGTGAGCCAAGTTAAGACAAAAGCCTAAGATAACAAGAGCAATGCCAAGACCAAGACCACAAAGAGCAGAGGGACGAAGCAGGTTCCCCCGGCAAGACCCTTGCCGGGGCAGCCTCAGCACCCCGGCAAGACCCTTGCCGGGGCAGCTCGCCCCACACCAACACAGCGAGACACCCTTGAGCCCACGGTCCCCAACGCCATCGTCCACGTGGGGCCAGGGCTCGGGAAGGCACCTCTGTGGTGGCATGCAGATCTTTGTAAAGACATATTCAAGATCAGATGAGGATTAGAAGACGGCGATCCTCGGCAAGATCCTTGCTGAGGAAGGCCACCAAACCCCCGGCAAGGTCCTTGCCGGGGACGACAACGCGCCGCGGCAAGACCCTTGCCGAGCCACACGGCAAGACCCTTGCCGGGCCACCCGGCAAGGCCCTCGCCAAGGACGCCAGCGGGGCCACCACCAAGCCCGCGCCAACCAAGCTTCCACCATCGTTCACATGCAGCTGCCAGCCCAACCAGCTGGGCAGGCACCTGCGTGGCAACATGCAGCTCCCAGGCCAACTCATCGAGCGCCTGCGTGGCGGCATGCAGATCTTCGTGAAGGCTCCGCCACTGCGCCACCTCAGCTGCCTGCCTGCCTACATGGCACCACGCACCTCACTGGCCAGGGCGCGTGTCATGGCGAGGAGGAGCGGCGACGGACGGGACGGGCCTCGCCCCGTCCCCAATAAAGCAAGGGGACACCTAAGCTACGCATTAAATGCGTCTTGTCCTGTAATACGAGCGATAAGCTCAGGGCACTGTACGCCTTTCCACCTCCTGTGTGCCACTGTGGCAGCCTCTTCCGACTATAAAAGGAGGCCCATGGCATTGTGGAGGAGGATTCGGCTCTTTCAAACCACGGACTGACCACAACTGGTTCGAGAGCTCAAGAACTCTCTAAAATACACCCACCAAAAGCACGACTAGGGTTTTACGCATCCCCGCGGCCCGGACCTGGGTAAACGATCCTTGTGCTGTCTACTAGCCCTGCTCTTCTCGCAACCCCACGCCCCGGCAACCGTAGTAGGGATTCTTGTGATCCCATAGGTGTCGTTCCACACCGACACGGGGTGTCAGGGTGTCAGGCTCGGGGTCGGGGTGTGGTGTCAGGGTGTCGGGGGTTGGGGGTAAGGGTGGGTGTGGTGTCAGGGTGTCGGTGGTCGGGGTCGGGGTGTGGTGTCAGGGTTTCGGGGTGTCGGGGTCGGGGTGTCGTGCCGGGGTGTCGTGTCGGGGTCGGGGTGTCAGGGTGTTGGGCCTGGGGTCGGGGTCGGGGTCGGGGTGTGGTGTCAGGGTGTCAGTTGGTCGGGGGTCGGGGTCGGGGTGTGGTGTCAGCGTGTCGGGGGTCGGGGGTCGTGGTCGGGGTGTCGTGTCGAGGTGTCGAGGTGTCGATCGGGTGTCGGGGGTCGGGTTCTCTTTTTTCCTTTTCTTCTTATCTTCTTCTTCTTCTCCTCTCCTCTTTCTTCTTCTTCTTCTTCTTCTTCTTCTTCTTCTTCTTCTTCTTCTTCTTCTTCTTCTTCTTCTTCTTCTTCTTCTTCTCCTCCTCCTCCTCCTCTCCTCTTTCTTCTTCTTCTTCTTCTTCTTCTTCTTCTTCTTCTTCTTCTTCTTCTTCTTCTTCTTCTTCTTCTTCTTCTTATTTCTTCTTCTCCTCCTCCTCCTCCTCCTCCTCCTCCTCATGCTCCTCTTCTTCTTCTTCCTTTTCCTCTTCTTCTTATTTTCTTCTTTCTTCTTCTCCCTCCTCCTGTTCCTCCCTCCTCCTTCTACTTCCTCTTCTAAACTAAAACTAAAACTAATCTAAAATAAACTAAACTAAAATAAACTAAAACTAAAACTAATCTAACAAACTAATCTAAAAAACTAAACTAAACTAAACTAAAACTAATCACTAAAACAGAAACTAAACTAAAAGAAACAAAAAGAAATTAATTAAACAAAAAAGGGGGAGGAGCTCACCTGGTGGAGGGGGAGGCCGGACGGCTGTGGCGGCCGCTGGAGGAGGCGGCGACCCGGTGGAGGGGAAGGCCGGACGGTCGCGGCGGGACAGGGCGGGGACGGCCGCGGCGTGGCTGCCCGACGTGGAAGAGGCGGCGGGGCCACGGTGGAGGTCAGGGAGGGGTGCGGGGCGGCGGGACGGCGGGACGGCCGGCTACGCCGGACGGGGTCGGCGGCGGCGGCGCAGGCCGGTGTGGGTGGGGGATGGAGATGGAGGGGAGGAGGCGGGGCGACGTGGAAGTGGCGGCGGGGGTGCGGTGGAGGTCGGGGGGCGCAGGGGAGGGGTGCGGGGCGGTAGGGCGGCCGGCTACGGCAGACGGGGTTAGCGGCGGCGGCGCGGGTGTGGGTGGGGAGGAATGAGAGAGTGGAGAGAAGAGAGGGGGGCGGGACGGCCGTTAAACTACCCGCCTCTTTGCCATCAACCAACAGTCGACAAAGCTTCTTTGTCGTCCGCTTGCGGACAGCAAAGAGGTTTTAAACAATAACTGGACCCACCCACCTCTTTGTCGTCTGCTAGCGGACGTCAAATATTCTTTGCCGTCAGCCAGTGGACGGCAAAGAACTGGCTGATGGCAAAGACTTTGTTTGCCATCAGCCACATCTTTGCCGTCCGTTTTCTTGTGGCTGACGGCAAAGACCTTCTTTGCCGTCAGCAAGCGGACGGCAAAGAGAGGGCAGACGTCAAATAAGCTAATTCCAGTAGTGATGGCAGCTACCTGGGGGGCATCTTGGCTGGCATATTTGGGGCAGTTTGTCGTTTGCTGGCAGACGGAAAAGATGCAAAGGTCTTTGCCGTCTGCCAGCAGACAGCAAAGCATGCCGTTAACCCCTTAACGGACCTAAGCTGCCACGTGTGTCGTATAGGCCCTTTGCCGTCTGCTGGCAGACGGCAAAGACCTTTGCATCTTGGTCGTCTACCAGCAGACGGTAAAGTGCCCTTTGCCGTAGTTTGTTCAGCCGGACGTGTTGCCGTCTGCTAGCTGACGGCAAAGGCCTTTGCCGTCAGCCATGGCAAATGGCAAAGTTCCTGATTCCGGTAGTGCAACATGTCCACCGTGGCCAGGAAACAAAAGCATGCTGGGACCTGATCAATCATTTGTTTTCTTCATTTGTACACCTTCTCATAACTTTGTCTTAAGTTGTGAAGTAAATATTGGGTCTGATATGTGAATCATTGATATGCATTAGCATGCAGGTTAGTTTCCTTTGTATTTGATGGAATGTTGTAACAAGAAAACCTTCAAGGCAAGACACATGAAAGAAAAGCTGAAAGCTTCGTAGCATTGTACTAGTATACTTTTATCTCATTGAGAAACGATAGTTACTTGCTCGATATATATAAACAAATGGTGAAAGGTCGATGGCATTGCGAGAAACCATTCTAGGAGCACAGAACTTCCTTTCCTTGACATGTCGGACATCCAGCATCCGACGGGTCCACGTGCCATGCACCAAATTATGATTGCACAACCACAAGGAATACTATTAATGAGCCGTCACATCTCAAAGCCACACCTTTCCAACAGTAAGTTGGATGCACGAACAACACATCATTTCGCACATTGTAGAATCCTCTCATAATAACTTTCCAAGAAAAACACCACACGTGAAGATTGGACGGTACTGTTGCAGCTAGGCATATGACCCTTCTCCGAAACATAAAGTATGTCCGTATGGGGATGGTACCAGAAAATAATATTCTCTCCCTTCCGGTTTATGGGCCTCAATTGAAAATCTAAACCAAGCAATGAACTCGTACTACTAGATAGTGTGTGTTTACTACTGTACCATGTACGTACTAATTGCCATGCATGCATGTGTTAGTAGTACAATGACCACGTATGAATTTGATGGTATGATTTGTATAAGTTTCATGTCATATTATTGCTCTAACATGTGGTCAAAGTTAGTGTCGAATACAAATTTTAGACCCTATATGGATTGAGGGAGTACATGCATTGCTGACTTTTCTTTTAATCCTTGCATGCAACGTTTCTATTGAAGCTTGAAATGTGAACGTCTGAATGGGAGGGACTACTGCAACCCTTCCAAAAGAACTGTAGTACTAATGGTATCGCACTCCCTACGTTCACCATAACATGCTTAGTACTTTTGCGAGCTATGGTAGTTACAAATTTATTCCACCATGCAACATCTATTATGGTTAGGGAGATTTCAAATTGAGCTATATAGACCGGAAAGTAGGCACTTAGTATGTACTACTTTTGACATGTCCCGTCAACTTGCAGAATGAGGAGAAGCTTGTTTAGTATGCCCTCTGGCTCACAAATTCGCATGATGAGGAGAAGCTAGCTTACAACGCCTACACCCGCTCCTTCGCCGACGCATGCTATGGATCGTAGGACGAGGAGAAAATTTTACTACATCCGTTAATGTATACTCCTCGTCCCTACCTTGCTTAGAGAGATTATCATATTGTTTGAAATATGTGTCTTTTAGTACATTTACATTTGAACTACTAGTACATACTCCAAATACTGATGTATATAGATGTATTTTAGAGTGTACATTCACTCATTTTGCTCTGTATGTAGTCCACATTGAAACAGACGTAGTAGTACACACTCTCGCTCGCCGCTCGCCCAAGTGGTGGACGTGTAGCAATTCATTCGGTGTGAGATAGCCAGAACCATATACTGTAGTACCATCATTGTTCGACTCCCCGAAGAGGCGAAGAGCCAAGAACAAGGTTAATATTTTTGAGATGCCAAGCGCAAGTTCTATAGGAGAATGAGTAGTAGTACTACTAGTAGTACATACTGTATGAGGAAGAAGGCAACAAGAATGTATGTTTTGCGTGACAGTATCTTCTTACAGGACGTGCTAGACCTAGTGGACCTCATTGTGGCAATGGGAGTATCATAGATGGCACAATTCAGAGTGGTGTGCAGCGGGAGTAATATTCGGACCTGTTTAGTCTTAAACCCCATGAAGAAGTACCATCAAAAGGAATAGCCATCTTCTACACATGTTACTATGTAAAATGAGTAAATGAGAGAAAAAGAGAACAACAACAACAACAACAATCCGCCGCCACCGCCACCTGTGGATTTGCTTATCAGGTTCTTGAGGTTGAATCCTTAGAGGTTCTCCAGCACCCCTGAACCTATTTTGGCTGGTGATTGGCTATGTTCAATCAGTAGGAACCTGGAGACTGTTGGATACAAAGATGCAGAGAGAGTGAGGATTGCTTCACATTTGTTGGAGGGTCCTGCTGTAGCTTGGTGGGACAATTACTTGGTCATTTATCCTATTGCCACTATCACCTGGGCGCAGTTTCCGGCAGCTTTTGACGCCGCACATGTGTCTGCTGGTGCCATGAGTCTGAAAAAGAAGGAGTTCCACAGCTTGCGCTAGGGAGGTCGCATATTGAATACGTATGTGGAGGAATTTAATAGTCTTGCATGTTATGCTCCAAATGATGTTAACAATGATGCAGCTAGGCAGGAGAAATCCTTGGATGGCCTAAATGATGAATTGGGCATTCAATTGACAGTGGCCACTTTTGATAATTGCCAGGATTTGATTGATAAGGCTACTATGCTTGAGCGAAAGCATCAGTCCATAGAGAATCACAAGAGGAAGTACAACAACAATAAGATCGATAATTCAGGACCATAGTAGAAGCCACACACTTCATATCATGGTAATGGTAATGGATGGGATAATAAGCAGAACCACCAGAGTATGCGTGTGTAGAGGGACATTAGCCAAGTTCAGTGCTACAAGGTAGGCAAATGGGCCACTAGTCCAATGCTTGTCCAGAAAACAAGAATGGTAATGGGAATTCTGGAGTCAGCAAGCAGCCAAACCCATTCGAAAAGGGTCATGTCAACCATGTTAATGTGGAGGAGGTCTACAGTGAACCTGATGTAGTGATTGGTAAGTTTTTGATCAGTTCAGTACCTGCGCTTGTTCTTTTTGGTTCTGGTGCATCAAATTCATTCATATCATGGGTATTTATGGATAAACATAAGCTGCCTACCATAGTACTTAAGTCACCTATTCTAGTGAGTTCTTTGGGGGCTAAGATGGCAGCATGTTTGGGTTGCTTTCAGATGCCTTTGTCTATTGGGAAGTATGTTTTTCCTACATTTTTGATTACATTAAAGTCACAAGGTCTTCATATTATTCTGGGTATGGACTGGATGATATAATATCAGGGTGTTATTGATTGTGCCAGCCGATCAATTTCACTTAGTGCACCAGAAGGGAAGAGGATCAAATATGTATGTAAGTATAAGCATACGTAGATGCATGTGAACTCTCTTAAGGGGGGTAGCCTGGAAGAGGTGCCAGTTGTGAGGGATTATCCACATGTGTTTCTAGAGGAGCTGCCAAGTATGCCACTAGATAGACATATTGAGTTTCTTACTGATTTAATAACATGCACTGGACAATTGCAAAGAGAACGTATAGAACGCATCCTTAAGAGTTAGAGGACTTGAATAAGCAAATAAGGGAATTGTAGGCACAAGGATTTATTCGCCCAAGTTCATCACCTCTGGGACCTCCAGTTTTGTTTGTGGAGAACAAGGATGGGTCCTTGCTACTTGTGAACTGTGTTTGGATTTCCCCAAAGAGGATAGGATGATGTAGTACACTAGAGATAAGTATTTCCCTCAGTTAAGAACCAAGGTTATCAATCCATTAGGAGAACCAAGCAACAACTCGTTAGCAGCACCTTCACACAAACAATAAATCCTTGCAACACAACACGAACAAGGGGTTGCCAATCCCTTGACGGTCACGAGCAAGATCAAACTGTATAGTTTTTGATAGATAGACTAGACAAAAATACAAAATAAAATAAATAAAAGAAAAACGCAGCAAGGTATTTTTGGTTTAAATATACCATAAAAGAAAGACCCGGGGCCATAGTTTGCACTAGAAGCTTCTCTCTTGAAAGTAGCATACGATGGGTAAACAAATTACTATTGGGCAATTGATAATAAAGCAAATAATTATGACGATATCCAAGGCAATGATCATATATAGGCAGCACGTCCGACACAAGTAGACCAAAACGATTCTGCATCTACTACAATTATTCCACACATCAACCGCTATCCAGCATGCATCTAGTCTTTTTAAGTTCATGAGAAAACGAAGTAACGCCTTAAGAAAGATGACATGATGTAGACAAGATAAACTCATGTATGACTAAACCCCTTCTTTATACCCTTAATAGCAACAATACATACGTGTCACGTTCCCTTCTGTCACTGGGAATGAGCATCGTAAGATCGAACCCACTACAAAGCCCCTCTCCCATTGCAAGAAAAATCAATCTAGTTGGCCAAACCAAATCAATAGATCGGAGGGAAATACGAAGCTATATTAATCATACATAAAAGAGTTCAGAGGATACTGAAATAATATTCATGGAAAGATCTGACCATGAACTCACAATTCCTCGGATCCCAAAAAACACACCACAAAAAGTCATTACATTGAATAGATCTCCAAGAACATCAAGGAGAACATTGTATTGAAGATCAAATAGATAGAAGAAGCCATCTAGGTACTAACTATGGACCCATAGGTCTGTGGTAAACAACTCACGCATCGTCGGAAGGGCATCAAGGATAATGTAGAGCCCCTCCATGATCGTCCCCCTTCGGCAGAGTGCCGAAAAAGGCCTCCAGATGGGATATCATGGTTCTGGAGCTTGCAGCAGCGGAAAAAGTATTTCGTGGACTCGTGTGTTGGTTTAACAATTTTACAGAATTTATAGAGGTGGAGTTAGGTCAAACGGAGCCACATGGGACCCACAAGCCACCAGGGCGCGCCCCACTCCACTGGGCGTGCCCTGGTGCCACGTGGGCCACTCCCCCAACTTCTTGCCCCCTCTCGAAGCTTCCAGGGTCTCTTATTGCCAGAAAAAAATCTCGAAAAAGCTTCGGGGCATTTGGACTTCGTTTGGTACTCATATTCTGCAAAAACAAATATCAAGCAAAAAACAGCAACTAGCACTGGGAACTAAGTTAATAGGGTAGTCCCAAAACATGATGTATAATTGCTTGAAAGTGTATATAAAACATTCAAGATTGTCAATATAATAGCATGGAACAATAAAAAATTATAGATACATTGGAGACATGTCAGTCCTTGAGGATGTGTGTTGATTATCGTTCTCTGAATGTGGTAACCATTAGGAATAAGTGTATGTCGGCGTTCTGGGAACGGGGGTCCCCAGACCTGCCTACCTACGGCCCACGACATGGCTCCTCTAGCAGCCTGGTATGGCCCATCTTCACCAGAAAACACTCAAGACCCTTGCGAGGGGCCGAGCCTCGCGAGGCGGACGACACAAGACCTCCTCAGGGGCGGCCTCACTAGGCTGGCTCGCGAGGAGCAGAGAGATCAAGGCGAGGGGCACCTCATGAGGTTCCCGTGACGTGAGCCGTGATGACCAAGGCCAGGCGGGCGCCAGCAGGTGCAGAGTACTCGTTGCCTCTTTGGTGCTAAAGGGGCAAGCACAGGCGAGGACCACCAGAGCCATTGGCAGGGGAAGACCACCTTTTGTCAGGATAGCTTGTACTAGTTGTCCCCCTTCCAATTGGCCGTTGTGGTATCCCTTCCCGCCTAATATTTGGGAGGAGGACCCGGGCCTCTATAAATAGGACTAGCCACTACCTTAGAAGGGGACTGATCATTCAGATCATCCTCCACCACACAAGCTCACCAAGCACAAGAACACCTCCCCTCAGGAGGCTGTTCTTCCCTTGTACTTGTTCATCCTCAGCCAACAAGGCAATGCACCACACCACACTGGAGTAGGGTATTACACCACGTCGGTGGCCCGAACCAGTATAAACTCTTGTGTTCCTTGTTCTTCGAGTTCGACGTGCTGAGCTTTGAGATCATGGTGAGCAAGTGAGCTAGGGGGAGGGCGAGATCTTTGTGCGCACCCCAGAGTTCGAACCTTGAGGGTTTTGCTGAAACCCGAAATTGGACATTTGGCGCGCCAGGTAGGGGTGCGCCGAAGCTTTCCTTTCGTCAATCCACGCTCCACCGCTCCCCCACGTCCATGGAGGACGCGCGTCGAGCTCGCGCCGAGAGCTGGGCCGCCCTGGCCGCCCGCATCGCCTAGACGGCCCCTGTTGGCGGGCCACCTCGTCGTTCTCCATCACCCGCCGCCAATGCCGCCACCGGCCCGGCGGGAAACGAGCAGCAAGCGTTGCCGCTGCACACCTCGGTGCGGCAGGACGGCCGCACCGCCACCCCGTCGCTGACTCCGGCTGGCTCATCGTCCCACGCTCGCCGCACGCCCACGGACACACAGGCCGCGCTGCTCATGGAACGTGAGCTCCTGCGCTACCGCCTGGTCGACGACCCCTACGAGGACTAGCTCGACCGCATCACCGAGCTTGTCAGTGCCGCTGGGGGCTCGCCTACCTCGTATCTCTTGCTACCTCGCCCCCCTCCAGCCACGGATGACGTGGCCCACGGAGCGCCTCCGCCACCTCCGCACCAAGACGGCGCCTTGGTGCCAAGACGTGCGGCCCCTTGGCGCGACCCACCGCGCCGGGCGCCCGCGCATGAAGAAGGAAGCTGCCAAGAAGTTCCCCGGCCGCAAGAAAACGCTCCCGCGCTCCTGGCGCCACCACGACAAGGCCGCGTGCCTCCTACGGTTGCGGTGCGCGGGCATCAAGAGCATGCTCCACCTATACGAAGGGCCCCGGTGGCCACAGCAAACTGCCGCGGCTTCACTCCAGAGCTGCGTAGCGTCGTCTGGCCAGGCAAGTTCAAGCTGGACCTGCCTCCCCGCTACGACGGCACCCCCGACCCTGCGGAGTTCTTGCAGCTCTACGAACTGAGCATCGAGGTGGCCAACGGCGATGAGAAAGTCATGGCGAACTGGTTCCCATGGCTCTCAAGGATGGTGCTCGCTCGTGGCTCCTGAACTTGCCCCCGGGGTCAATCTCTTCCTGTGGTGAGATGCGTGACTGCTTCGTCACCAACTTCCAAGGCACTCGCGACCGCCCCTCGGCCGCGGGTGACCTGCACCGCATCAAGCAGCAGCCAGGAGAGACCCTGCAGAAGTACATCCAGCGCTTCAACAGCGTTCGCCTCAAGATCCCCAAGGTGACGGACGAGGCCATCATCTCAGCTTTTTCTGATGGTGTCCGTGACTTCAAAATGAAGGAGGAGCTCGCCATCCACGAGGAGCTATGCATGGCTCTGGAGCTGTTCAACATGGCGACCAAGTGCGCAAGAGCTGAGGAGGGGCGCCTTTCCCTCCTCGAGCTCCCTGCTGCCGACCTAGAGGAGAAGAAAGCCAAGGCAAAGGATGTGAAGCGCAAGGGGGTAGCCGTGCTCGCAGCGGAGCCGGACATGAAGCATGGCCGGGACCACCCCGAGTTGTCCAAGAGCAGTCGTCCGTTCTACGCCTTCCACCACGTACACAGCCACAACACCAACGATTGTCAGGAGCTCAGAGCCATCCGAGATGGATGCTTCGGTCGACGCCCCGAGCGCAACGATCGGGGCTACGGCCGAGGAGGAGGACGAGGTGGGGGACGCTGGGACGACCGCGGCCCCCGCCAGGAGTGCCTCGACCGGCCTCGTGACGACCGCTGGCAGTACCAGCCTCATGAGGGCGCATGGATGGACCAGCCGCGCGAGGACCGCCCTCAGGGCAATGCTGGTTTCCCTCCACTGCCGCCACCGCCAAGAAGAAACGACGACCACCATTAGGGCGAGGGGGCTGGGCGCTTCCAGGAGCCGCGCGTTATCTCTTGCATCTTGGGTGGTGCTCAGGCCCCAGCTTCCCAGCGCGCCTTCAAGCAGTTTGCTCGCGAGGTGAACGCGGCCCTTCCCAAGCTCGAGGCCACACGCCCGCTCAGGTGGTCCAAGTGCGCCATCACCTTCAGCTCATCAGACCAGCTCAAGTGCGCGGCGACTGTCGGCGCCCTCTCGACGCTTTACTCGCCTGTCACCAGCAACGTCCAAGTCACCAAGACCCCGCAAAGTTCAATGTCCTATCCGTCGAGACATTTGACATGCTCCAAGTGCCATACAATCAGCTGCAGCCTACCAAACCCTTCTCAGGAGTGACCGACGGCTCCACCACCCCGATAGGGTAGGTCTGTCTCCCCATCACCTTTGGCCAGCGCGACAACCGTATTGAGCTCATCGACTTCGGTGTCGCCCACATCCATCTGCCGTACCACGCCATCCTCGGGTATCCAGCATTAGCCAAGTTCATGGCAGTGACCCACCATGGCTACAACGTCGTCAAGATGCCGGGAAGCGGCGGAATCATCATGGTCCCATGCGAAGAAAGAGATGCGGTGTGCTCCCTGGAGCGCTGTCGGCGTTCTGGGAACTGGGGTCCCCAGACTTGCCTACCTGCGGCCCACGGCGTGGCTCCCACGAGGCCCTGTAGGGCCCGTCCTCACCAGCAAACGGTCAAGACCCTCGCGAGGGGCCAAGCCTCGGGAGGCGGACAACGTAAGACCTCCTCGGGAGTGGCCTCATCAGGCTGGCTCACGAGGGGCGAAGAGATCAAGGCAAGGCGAACTTTGCAAGGTTCCTACGACATCAGCCATGATGACCAAGACTAGACGGACGCCAGGCGGGCACTAGCGCGCAGAGTGTCCTCATTTCCACTTTGGTGGTAAGGAGGCAAGCGCAGGCGAGGAGTACCGAGGCATCAGGCAAAGGTTTCCATATCGGTGCAACGAGACCAAGACCAGCAGGATGGCAGGATGGAGGTCACCGTGGAGCCCAAGACGGTGTCACCACCAGAGCCTTTGGCATGTGAAGAGTGCTTTTGTCAGGATAGCTTGTACCAGTTGTCCCCTTTCAAATTGGTCGTTGTTGGCTCCCTTCCCGCTCAATATTTGGGGAGAGGACCAGGGCCTCTATAAATAGGACTAGCCACCACAGTAGGAGGCAAGGGATTCAGATCACCCTCACCCACTAGAACTCATCTGGGACTAGATCCATCCCATCCTCACACCCACCAAGCACAAGAACGCCTCGACTCAGGAGGCTGTTCTTCCCCTTGTACTGTTCATCCTCAGCCCGAGAGGCAATCCACCACACCACACTGGAGTAGGGTATTACACCACAACGGTGGCCCGAATAAGTATAAATCTTGTGTCTCTTGTGTTGCGAGTTCGTCGAGCTAGCCTTTGAGATCGTGGCGAGGTTGAGGGCGTGATTAGGTAGGGGGAGATCTTCGCGCGCACCCCAGTGTTCTAACCTCAAGGGTTTTGCCGGAACCCGAGATCCGACGTTTAGCGCGCCAGGTAGGGGTGCACCGAAACTTTCCTACCGTCGATCCGTGTCTCGTCGCTTTGTCGTCTCCATGGCGGACGCTCGCCGAGCTCGTGCTGAGCGCCGGGCCGCCCTCGCCGCCCGCGCCGTTCAGATGGCTCCGGTCGGCAGGCCACCCCGTCGTTCTCCATCGCCTGCCGCCAACGCCGTCACCGGCCCGGTGGGGAACGAGCAACAAGCGTCCTCACTGCACCCCTCGGTGCGGCGAGATGGCCACACCGCCACTCCGTCGCTGACCCCGGCTGGCTCATCGTCTCACGCCAGTCGCGCTCCCACGGACGGGTAGGCCGCGCTGTGCATGGCGCGCGAACTCCTGCGCTACCGCCCCATCGACGAACTCTACGAGGACTGGCTGGACCGCATCGCCGAGCTCGTCAGCGCCGCAGGGGGCTCCCTCGCGCCATCCCTCTCGCAGCCCTGCCCTCCGCAAACTGCGGGTGATGTGGCCCATGAAGCGCCACCGCCACCACCTCCGCACCAAGACGGCGCCCTGGCGCCAAGACGGGCGGCCCCCCGGCGTGATCCACCGCGTTGGGCGCCCGTGCGCAAAGAAGGAAGCTGCAAAGAAGTTCCTCCTCCGCAAGAAAACGCTCCTGCGCTCCCAGCACCTCTGCGACAAGACCGTGCGCCACCTGCGATGACGGTGCGCGGGCATCAAGGCCAAGCTCCACATCAGCAAAGGGTGCCGATGGCAACCGCAGGCTGCCGTGCCTTCACCCCCGAGCTGCGTAGCGTCGCATGGCCGGGCAAGTTCAAGCCAGACCTGCCTCCACGCTATGACGGCACCCCCGACCCCGCGGAGTTCCTGCAGCTATACGACCTTAGCATCGAGGCAGCCAATGGCAACGAAGAAGTCATGGCGAACTGGTTCCCCATGGCTCTCAAGGATGGTGCCCCCTCCTAGCTCCTGAACCTGCCTCCAGGCTCCATCTCCTCCTGGAACGAGATGCGTGACCGCTTCGTCGCCAACTTCCAGGGCACTCGCGACCGTCCTCCGGCCGCAGGTGACCTGCTCCGCGTTAAGCACCAGCCAGGGGAGACCCTCCCAAAGTACATCCAGCGCTTCAACAATGTTCGTCTCAAGATCCCCAGGGTGACGGACGAGGCCATCATCCGTGCGTTCTCCGATGGCGTCCGCCACGTCAAGATGAAGGAGGATCTCGCCATCCACGAGGAGTTGTGCACATCCCTGGAGCTGTTCAACCTGGCGACCAAGTGCGCAAGGGCTGAGGAAGGGCGCCTTTTCCCTTCTCGAGCTGCCAGCTGCCTACCTGGAGGAGAAGAAAGCCAAGGCCAAGGACGTGAAGCGCAAGGGAGTGGCTATACTCGCAGCAGAGTCGGGCACGAAGCGCGGCCGTGACCAGCCCGAGTCATCCAAGAGCAACCGGCCATTCTGCGCCTTCCACAACGTTCATAGCCACAACACCAACGACTGCCAGGAGCTCAGGGCCATTCGAGATGGACGCCTCGGTTGACACCCCGAGCGCAACGACCGGGGCTATGGCCACGGAGGAGGATGTGGCGGAGGACGCTGGGACGACCGTGGCGCTTGTCAGGAGTGGCATGACCGGCCTCGTGAGGACCGCTAGCAGGACCAGCCTTGCGAGGGTGCCTGGAGGGATCAGCCTCATGAGGACCGTCCTCAGGGCAATGCTGGGCTTCCTCCGCTGCCGCCACCACCAAGAAGGAACGACGACCACCATCAGGACGAGGGGGCTGGGGGCTTCCAGGAGCCGCGAGCGGTCGCCTGCATCTTGGGCGGAGCTCAAGCCCCAGCCTCTTAGCGAATCTTCAAGCAGTTTGCTCACGAGGTGAACGCAGTCCTCGCCAGGCTCGAGGCCACACGCCCGCTTAGGCGGTCCAAGTGCGCCATCACTTTCAGCTCAGCAGATCAGCTCAAGTGCGCGGCCACCGCTGGTGCCCTCCCAATGCTTTGCTCACCCGTCATCGGCAACATACAAGTTACCAAGACCCTCATCGACGGCGGCGCAGGGCTCAACATCCTGTCCGTCGAGACGTTCGACAGCCTCTAAGTGCCCTACAACCAGCTTCAGCCTACCAAGCCTTTCTCAGGAGTGACCGACGGTTCCACCACGCCGATAGGGCAGGTCCGCCTCCCTATCACCTTCAGACTGCGCGACAACTACCGCACCGAGCTCATCGACTTTGACGTCGCCCACATCCATCTCCCATACAATGCCATCCTCGGGTAACCGGCCCTGGCCAAGTTCATGGCAGTGACGCACCACGGCTACAACGTCCTCAAGATGCCAGGAAGTGGCGGGATCATCACAGTCCCCTGCGAGGAAAGAGATGCGGTGTGCTCCCTCGAGTGCGCCTTCCAAGCAGCGTGAATCGAAGACCCCAACAACAATGCAGCATAGTACCCTCCTAAGGTCATCCCCAAGAAGAAGAAGTAGCTACTCCGTGCTAAGCCTCGGGAGAAAGGCGCCTCAGGTGGAACCACGTCAGGATCAGCGCCCGCGCCTGGGGCGCCTCCCTCCCTCGCATAGGAAGGCGCGCTCGGCGCCCTCCTCGGGCAGGGCTCAGGGGCTCTCTTCTGGAGGGCCTCAGACCTTGCCAACGTCACGAGGGAGACGCTCGGGCACCACATGGAGGCGTGCTTTGCAGCACGTTTCCCTCAGGAGGACACCGGACGAGGAGCGCCCGGTGCTCAGGAATACATTGCCAAGACCACTCAGTAACTGCAGGATGCAAGTGCCATGCACGGCAACCGCTGCTCACCTGGCGCGGCTCCCCATCCAGGCGAGGATGGCGGGCTGCGTGTCTGCATCGACATCCCAGGGCTCAATAGGGCCGCATCTCAGGAGCTTTTCTAGCCTTCACGCATGGGACGCTGCGAGGGCCCACTCCACATCTACGTTCGCATGCCCTTTGGCCTGCCGAGTGTGGCGTCCACCATCCAGCGCAACCTGCGGAGCATCTTGGCAGCTCAGGAGGCCAGGCACCCGCAGTACTGGCGGAGATGGAGACGGTCCTCAAGGAACCGCCTGGACCCCCAGAGCCTCCTGAGGCTCAGGGCCCTGGTGGCTTGTGAGGAGCAACCCCTTCGTCACGCATCTTCAACTGCCTCAACATTCCTTCAATAAAAGAACCAGGTGACATCTTCTAAGTTTATTTAGCTGGGAGCGCTCTTCGGGCTGCATCATTCCAAGGCCGCGTGGGTCCGTCCCTATGGCGTGTATCCCTTTACATCCTTAGCTTACTTTGCTGGGGGCGCCCCTAGGGCTGCATCATCCCCAAGCCGCTCGGGTCCAGCCCAGTGGCATGTATCGTACTTGCATTTACCTGAGCTAGTTTGCCTCTCATGCATAATCTATCTATGATTATCGCATGCTTGACTGTTACCCACCACGGGAGCCGCGCGCCGATTGTCTTTCTTCAGGACCCTTCGCGTGAGAGGGTTAGGCACAACATCTGTGCTCGGGCCCGTCCCTGCAGCGTCGATAAATCCGACGGCTGAGCTCTGTCTGGTGGGCCGGCCTCGTTCACGTCACCTCCTGGGGTCGTTGGTGCTTGGCTTTCTCATACGGTAACCTCAGGATATTTGTTCGGCGCAGGTTGTCTAACCATCTCGCAGGACAACCACAACTATCAAGAATCAAGACCAGGCGCAACCCGCCTTGAGGTAGGGCCTCGTGAGTCCCGCATTGGCTCATGAGTGCCCAGACACACCTCGTCTAGCCCTGCCGTGCAAGCCACGTGTCAGGGCAGGGCTATACACGCCCCGGGGGCTCTCCGCAGTAGGGAGTCCCCTCCCACGCACCAATGGAAGCACCATGCTCCGTGCTGGCCGTCGACACTGCTGAGGAGCGGCTATGCCCGTGCAAGTGCGGAAGCGCCATCCTCCGCGCCGGTGATAAACAACTGAGGGCGCCCCCCCGGCCGTGTCAACCTCAGGGAGCCCTTGAGCTCAGTGTCTGGCCTCATCGCAACACCTCCCCTCGGGAGAGTCACGCGAGGGGGCTGGACACTTGGGCTGCGCTCGGTTCACGCCCAAGCGTACGCCACCCAGCCAGGTCCCCCGGACCTGGTCGTAGCGCGCCCCTCCCGAAGCGAGCCTCGGCGAGGACAAAGGTATGAAGGTCGTTTGAGCGTTAAGGGGGACTCCTGAGCATCGCAACTCAGGAGCCTAACTGGTCACGTAGCCCCTCACTCCTTGGACTCGTCCTGGTCTTTGGACGACCCAACGGCGGTTGAGGTATGCGCGCGGCCGGGCCCTGCCGACGTAGAACACTAGACCTATTCCTGCGTCTTTCTCTTATAAGCTGTTTGCGCGTCAATGGGGACCCGTGAGCATCGCGACTCAGGAGCCTAACTAGTCGCGTAGCCCCTCACTCCTTGGTCTCGTCCTGGTCTCCGGACGACCCAATGACGGCTGAGGTATGCGCGCGGCCGGGCCCTGCCGATGTAAAACGAAAAGCAAATAGGAAGAAAGTCGCAAAATCTCAAGCAAGTACTACAAGACATATTGTTCTCACAATACCAAACGCAAGTTTAAACGCCTCCACGAGGCACGATGCATGTTGCTGGAGTAAAACAGGAAAGGAGCCGCAAGTCATCCCATGATACCACCGACGCCCGCAAGAGGCGCTCCTTCCTTGGTGGCGTGGCCTTCATCTGGGCCACCGGCCGGAGCTGCAGTATTGCTGGCGCCTCCGGTCGAAGCTGCGGGAGCGAAGGCGCGGAACTTCTGAAGCAGGGCCTCCACCTGACCCTTCATGGCTGCGGCAGCGGCTGCGCAGTGTTCATTGTACACAGGCTCCAGCAGCTCGTCAAGGCGGGCGGTAGAATCGCGAAGATGGAGGTGGCTGAAGACACGTGTCAGCGCAGCTGAAGAAAGGACGTGAGCCTCTTCCTCCGCCATGGGGCGGAGGCCGCTCACGACTTCCTCAAGCGCCTCGGCCAAGTAGGGAAGCAGCTGGGCGGGGCCATCCTCGTCGGTGGTCATGGCTTCTCCAAGCCCTTCTCATAGAGTGTCTTCAGTGCCACTCGAGACCTCTCCCCGAGGAGCGCGAAGGCTGCGCGGTCCTCGGCCAGAACCTTTGCCTTGGCGTCAAGTTCGGCCTCGTCCGCCTTCACCTTCCGCTCCAGCTCCTCCAGCCGGCCGCGCTCAGTGGCCTGCACCTTCGCCGACCGCTCCATCTCGGCGTTGCGACCCTTGATGGCATCTTCTCGAGCCTTCATCTTCTCCTCCTACGCCTTGCGGCTACAGGCTACTTCTGCATGCTCGTTGCGCAGGGTCTTCAGCTCGGCCTCTAGTGCCCGGCAACGATCCTGGGCAGCCTCGACGTCCTTCAGCGCCGCCTCGCGAGCAGCCGCTTCTTGGGCGGCGCAGTGCTTCTCCTTCTTGTAGGTCGCCGTGGCCTGGCTCAGCGCCACCCGAACAGACACCTCGGAATGGAGCCAGCCAGAGACTAGCTCCAGGCGCCCAACCACCAGGAGGGGGTCGGCGCCCTGAAGATCTTCCCGCAGCCGGGTCATCTCAGAAAGAGCTCGCTCCAAGACGCCAGGGGAAGCAAAAGGGCCTGGAATCAGCGGTGCAACAGGAGGAGGAGGAGAAGGTATTGTCACCATACCTTGGGAGACTGGGGGCTCCTGAGCCTTGGAGACCTCAGCAGCCGAGCCGGACACCGGTGCCTCCGGAGCCAGCGGGGCCACGGGGGCTAACTCCTCCCGAGGATTCTCCCCTGGGCCTCACGAGGATGACTGAGCTGGAGAGGCACGAGCGCCAACACTGCCCTTCTCCACGGAGGGAGACGCAGCCGGAGCGGGCAGGCTGGTCCAGAGAGGCACCATCGCCTCCTCCTTCCTCTTCTTCGCCGCAGGCGCCGGCCTAATTGCACAAGCGGAGAAGTGTCAAGGTCAAGCAGCAGAAGCAAGGACGAAGCAGGGCAAGAGCACTTACTGGTCCACCGCGGTGTAGTCCACCCTCCTCTTGCTAAGCTTGAAGCCCAAGAGCCTCCCAACCCGACGCGCGGGCGCATGGGCCCCAGGAGCAGAAGAAGGAGCAGCAGGTGGGCTAGAAGCAGCTCCAGGCGGCGTTGGAACAGAAGCAGCATCTTGGGAGATCAGCACCGACTGGCCCCTCGTCGGGATCACGGGCGGCTCTCCCTTCTCTTGGCGGGCGGCGGCCTCGTCGTCGTCAGGAAGGGTGCGGAGGATGTCGGCCTTGCTCAAGGGGGAGGTCTCCCCCGTCCCCTCGAAGGTCCCCTCCGAGTCGCGCTCCTCGTCTCCTCCTCCTCCCCCTGGCGAGAATCGTCAGAGGACACCTCCACCGGCACCGTCGCCGCCGAGATCGCAGGAGGCGCTGGCGGCACCAGCCCGGGCCCATCAAAGGTTGGCATGGCAGCCACAACCTGCTCCCCGTCCTCGCGGCGGAAGAAGGGAACGAAGAGGCTCCGCAGGTATTCCTGGTCATCCCCGACCAGGAGGTGGAGAGCCGCGGCCAGCTCCTCATCAGGCAAGGCTCCCGGGCTCAGGTGAAACTTGTATTCTTCGTCTCCCAGCCTCCACAAGGGGTGCGTACATGCCTGAAGCGGAGCCACGCGAAGCATCAGGAATTCCCTCAGGAGCATGGCCCCTGTCACCTTCGCTGCCTTTGTGTTGCCCGGCTTCAGGTCGGCGTTCATCTTCTCCAGCACCAACGTCGCCCGGTCGTCAGTAAGCTTCGCGCGAGACCACCCCTTGTCAGACTGGGGCATCTCCGTTGGCAGCACCAAGCGTGGGTGGAAACACTTGGCGTCATCATGACCCACTTGCTCCTGAAGCCGTTGGCTTTCTTCCCAGCCTTCCAGATCGAGTTGGCCTTGCCGGCCACGATGAAGTTGGCGCACCCGGAGGTACGACCCTCGTTGATACGGAGGAAGAAGAAGTGGCGTAGCAGAGCCACGGACGGCATCACGCTGAGATACGCCTCACAATAGACGGCGAAGATCGACAGAAGGAGAACAGAGTAGGGATGAAGATGCAACACCTGCAGCCCGTAATGGCCAAGGACCTCATTGAAGAAGTCGGAGAAGGGGGGACCAGCCTCGCGATGATGCTGCTCATGAAGAAAGGGAAGAAGGTGCTTCCCTCGGGCTCCGGCATGGTAGAGCCGGCCCGGAGCTCGGTCTTCCCCCTCTCGTTGCTCTCCCCCATCGTCAGAAGGTGCGTGGCGACGAGGCTCTTCTCCGAGACATTGGGCGCATCCAGAGCCGGCTCGTACCAGGCGGGCGACAAAGAAACCTGACCTTCTGGGGCGCCATTGGTCACTGATGCGGAAGGGGATGGGAGCAGATCTAGAGATTTTGGAAGCAAGGAGCAAGGAAGGGGATCTGGAGCAAGGCGAAAGGAGGTAATGAAGGCAAGCGTTGCCCGCACCAGCCTTTTGTCAGACAGGCAGTTGCCGAGGCAGCGTGGGGATGTGGAGACACCCATGTCCAATCAATCGCCACGCGTCGACCAAGGCCGTAGGCTTTGGGGGCCCGCGGCGCTCCGCACTTGCCCTTTGGCTTTGCCTCGAAGACAAGTCCAAGCGCGCCTTGGGCCCGGGGGGCTACTTTCGGCATTCTCAAAACGAGGGTCCCAAAATTCCTGCCTGCGGCCCACGGCGTGGCTCCCTCGAGGCCTAGTACGACCCGTCCTCACCAGCAAACGCTCAAGACCCTCGCGAAGGGCCAAGCCTCGCGAGGCGGACAACACAAGACCTCCTCGGGAGTGGCCTCATCAGGTTGGCTCGCGAGGGGCGGAGAGATCAAGGCAAGGCGAACTTCGCGAGGTTCCTACGACGTCAGCCATGAAGACCAAGACCAGGTGGACGCCAGGCGGGCGCCAGCACGCACATCGTCCTCATATCCTCTTTGGTGCTAAGGAGGCAAGCGCAGGCGAGGAGTACCGAGGCATCAGGCAAAGGTGTCCATATCGGTGCAACAAGACCAAGACCAGCAGGATGGCAGGACGGTGGTCACCGTGGAGCCCAAGACGGCGTCACCACCAGAGCCTTTGGCAGGCGAAGACTGCTTTTGTCAGGATAGCTTGTACCAGCTGTCCCCTTTCAAATTGGCTGTTGTTGGCTCCCTTCCCGCTCAATATTTGGGGAGAGGACCAGGGCCTCTATAAATAGGACTAGCCACCACCGTAGGAGGCAAGGGATTCAGATCATCCTCACCCACGAGAACTCCTCTTGGACTAGATCCATCCCATCCTCACACCCACCAAGCACAAGAACACCTCGCCTTAGGAGGCTGTTCTTCCCCTTGTACTGTCCATCCTCAGCCCGAGAGGCAATCCACCACACCACACTGGATTAGGGTATTACACCACAACGGTGGCCCGAACCAGTATAAATCTTGTGTCTCTTGTGTTGCGAGTTCGTCGAGCCAGCCTTTGAGATCGTGGCGAGGTTGAGGGCATGATTAGGTAGGGGGTGAAATCTGACAAGCGCACCTTCCGAGCCACAGCAATCGAAGACCCTAACAGCGAGGGCACCCTATACCCTCCTAAGGCCATCCCCAGGAAGAAGCAACAACTCCGCACAGGGCACCAGGAGAGCGGCGTCTCCAGCGGTGCCGCCTCAAGCTCAGCGCCCACACCTGGGACGCCTCCCTCCCTTGCATAGGAAGGCGCGCTCGGTGCCCTCCTTGGGCGAGGTTCGGGGGCCCTCTTCTGGAGGGCCTCAGACCTAGGCAACATCACGAGGGAGGCGCCCAGGCACAGTGTGGAGGCGTGCTTTGTGGCGCGTTTCCCTCCAGTGGGCACTGGGCGAGGAGCGCCCGGTGCTCAGCAGTTCATCATCAAGGCCACCCAGGAGCTTCAAGAAGCAAGGACCATGCGCGGCGACCGCCGCCCACCTGGCGCAGCCCCCCATCCCAGCGAGGACGGCGGGCTACGCGTCTGCATCGACATTCCAGGGCTCAAAAGGGCCGCGTCTCAGCAGCGCTTCTGGCCTTCGCGCATTGGGCGGTACGAGGGTCCACCGCACAGCTACGTCTGCATGCCATTTGGCTTGCCGAACATGGCGGCCGCCTTCCAGCGCCACCTACGGAGTATCCTGTCTGCTCAGGAAGCCAGGCACCACGCAGTCCGGACGGAGATGGCGACGGTCTTCGAAGACCCGCCCGGGCCCCCAGAGCCTCGCGAGGCTCAGGGTCCTGGCGTCTCATGAGGAGCGACTCCTTCATCGTGTGCCTTCGGCTACCTCAACCCTCCTTCGACAACGGTACCAGGTGACATTTTCTGAGTTTACTCACCTGGGAGCGCCCCTCGGGCTGCATGATTCCCAGGCCGCATGGGCCTGTCCCTGCGGCATGCATCCTTTTGCATCTTTAGCTTACTCTGTTGGGGGCGCCCCTCGGGCTGCATCATCCCCAGACCGCTCGGGTCTGTCTCGGTGGTGTGTATCGTTCCTGCATTTATCTGAGCTAGCTTGTTCCATCGCATGAGTTACCTATGATTACCGCTTTCTTGCCTGGCGCTTGATGCCATGAACGTCACGCGCCCTAGCAAGCCCACCCACGACCGCCTCATGATGAAGGACAAACACGGCATCTGTGCTCGGATCCGCCCCTCCAGCGCCGCCAAACCGAAGAGGCTGAGCTCTGGCTCATGGGCCCGCTCCCGTGTACGTCACCTCCCTTGGCCCTTGGTGCCTTGTCCTCGCATGAGCTAATCATGGATGGGCGGGCTAGGGCGCGCGACCCGGTGGCTCGCCATCGTGGGAGCCACGCGCCGGTCGTCTCTCTTCAGGATCCTTCGCATGAGAAGACTAGGCACGACGTCTGTGCTCGAGTCCATCCCTGCAGTGTCGATAAACCCAACGACTGAGCTCTGTCTGGCGGGCCGGCCCCGCTCACGTTACATCCTGGGGTCGTTGGTGTCTGGCCTTCTCATGTGATCTCCTTAGGAGATTCGCCCAGCACAGGTTGCCTAACCATCTCACAGGACCGTAGTAGACATCAGGAATCAAGACCAGGCGCAACCCCCCTTGAGGTAGCGCCTCGTGAGTCCCGCTCTGGCTCACGAGTGCCCAGACACACCTCGTCTAGCCCTGCCGTGCAAGCACGTGTCAGGGTGGGGCTGTACACGCCCTGGGGCTCCACTCAGAGGGAGCCCTCACCCACGCGCCAGTGGAAGCACCATGCTCCGTGCTGGCAGTCGACACGGTCGAGGAGCGGCTATGCCCGTGCAAGTGCGGAAGCACTACGCTCCGCGCTGGTGATAAACAACTGAGGGAAGCCCCATGGCTGCACCAACCTCAGGGAGCCACCCGGCTCAGTGTCCAGCCTCACCGCAACGCTTTCCCCTCGGGAAAACCACGCGAGGGGGCTGCGCTCGGGCCGCGCCTGAGCGTACGCCGCCCTGCCAGGTTCCTCGGACCTGGCCGTCACGCGCCCTCCCGAGCGGAGCCAAGGTATGAAGGTCGTTTGCGCGTCAAGTGGGACTCCTGAGCATCGCGAATCAGGAGCCTAACTGGCCACGTAGCCCCTCACCCCTTGGTCTCGTCCTGGTGATCCGGACGATCCAACGGCGGTTGAGGTACGCACGGGGTCGGGCCCTGCCGGCGTACAACACTAGGCCTACTCCCGCATCCCCTTTCTGTAAGATGTTTGCATGTCAAGGGGGACTCCTGATGATCGCCACTCAGGAGCCTAACTGGTCACATAGCCCCTCACCCCTTGCTCTCATCCTAGCGATCCGGACGACCCAACAGCGGCTGAGGTATGCGCGGGGTCGGGCCCTGCCGACGCAGAACACCAAGCAAACAGGAAGGAAATCGTGGAATCTCAAACAAATATTACAAGACATACTGTTCTTCAAATACCAAACACAAGTTTAAAAGCCTCCATGAGGCATGTTGCATGTTGCAAAGGAAAAGCAGGAAAAGGAGTTGCCAGCAAGCCATCTCGTCATCCCTGGATGCCGCCGTCACTTCCAGGGAGCGCCCCTTCCACGACGACGTTTCCCTAACTTGCGCCCCCCACTGGAGTTGCAGGTCCAGCGGCACCCCCAGTTGAGGGCGCAGGGTCGAAGGCACAAAACTTCTTCAGCAAGGCCTCCACCTGGCACTTCACGGCTTCGGCAGCAGCTGCGCAGCGCTCGTCGTCCACGGGCTCGAGCAGCTCATCAAGGTCGGTGTCAGGATCGTGAAGATGGAGGTGGCTGAATACGCGCGTCAGTGCAGCGGAGGAGAGAGCGCGGCCTTCCCCCTCCACCAAGGGGCCGATCCCGTCCACAACATCCTCAATTGCCGCGACCAGATGAGGGAGCAACTGGGTGGGGCCCTCATCTTCTGTCGCCAGTGGCTCCTCCAAGCCTTTCTCGTAGAGTGCCCGCAGCGCCACGCGGGAATTCTCCTCAAGGGACTTCAAGGCCACGCGGTCCTCATCCAGGACCTTCGCTTCGGCTTCCAGCTCGGCCTTCTCTGCCTTCATCTCCTGCTCCAGCTTCTCCAGCCGGCTGCGCTCCATGGCCTGCGCCTTCGCCAACTGCTCCAGCTCGGCGTCGCGACCCCTGACAGCATCCTCTCGGGCCTTCAACTTCTCCTCCTCCGCCTGGCGGCCTCGAGCCTCGGCCGCGCGCTCATTGCGCATGGTATCCAGCTCGGCCTCCAGCGACCGGCAGCGATCCTGGGCAGCCCCGGTGTCCTTCAGCGCCACCTCGTGGGTAGCCGCGGCCTGGGCGACAGCTAGCTTGTCCTTCTCGGAAGCCGCCGCAGCCTGGCTCAGCGCCGCCCAGACGGACGCATTAGAGTTGAGCCAGCCAGAGATCAACTCCAGGCGCCCAGCCACCAGGCGACAGTCGGTGCCTTGGAGATCCTCCCGCAGCAGGGTCAGTGCAAAAAGAGCATGCTCCAGGACGTCACGCGAGGCAGAAGGATTACAAACTAATGGTGAGGCGGAAGAAGGACGCAGCGTCATCGCCATGACCTGCAGATTGATGGCAGCGGAAGAAGAAGCCAGGAGCTCCGGAGCCTGCGGGGCCCCGGCCGGTGGGCTACTAACGAGCGCTTCAGGAGTTGACGAGGCCTTGGGGGTCGCCCTCTCCTGGGGACGCTCCTCTGAGCCTCGCGAGGATGACCGAGCCGGAGTGGTGCGGGCGCCGTCGCCGCCTTTTTGCGCCAGGGGAGGCGCGGTCGTGTCAGGCTGCTAGGTCCCCGAGGATGTGGCCACCCCCTCCTCCTTCTTCTTCTTCGATGACGACGTCGGCCTTGCGGCACAAGCTGGAAGCATCTGGAAGCCGCAGCAGAAGCAGGAGCAAGGGCTGGCTCAGGGCAGGAAACTCACTGGTCCACGGCGGTGTAGTCCTGGCGCCTCTTCAGAAGTGTGGAGCTTAGGGGCCTCGCAGCCTGGGGCCCAGCCCAGGCCGCGCGGGCCCCAGGAGTCTGCGAGGCCACCGTGGCCCCGGGCGGCGGTGAAGCAGGGGCGTCACCCCGAGTGATCAGCGACGATCTGCTCCTCGTCGGGATGCCGGACGTCGGCTTCCCCGAGGGGGAGACCCTGGACCTTGTAGCGACCCCAGCAGGGGCCGGGACCTCCTTCAATGGGTGGTCGTTGGCAGCGTCGTCATCAGGAAAGGCGCGGAGGAGGTCGGCCTTGCATGGAGGGGAGGCCTCCCCAGACCCCTCCAGGGTGGCCGCCGAGTCCAGCTCTTCCTCCTCGCCGGAATCGTCACAACACACCACCACCGGAACCGTCCGCACCAGGGCCTCAGAGGTCGCAGGTGGCACGAGCCCACGCCCGTCAAAGACAGGCATGGCGGCGGTAGTCTCCGCCCCATCTGGGCGGCGATACAAGGGAATGAAGGAGTCCGGCGGGTACCCTTGGTCGTCCCCAACTAAGGAACGGAGGGCCGAGCCCAACTCCTTGGCAGAAAGGGCCTCAGGACGCAGGCGGAGGTCGTCCCCGAGCTTCCACGAGGGGCGCGCGTGCGCCTGGAGGGGAGCCACGCGCTGCACCATGAAGTCCTTGACGATCATGGCTCTCGTCAGCTGCGCCGCCCTTGGGCCATCTGGCATCAGGTCGGCGGTCATCCTCTCTAGCACCTACTCCGCTCGGGGGTCGGTGAGCTTCGCGCGGAGCCACCCATCATGAGACACGGGCATCTCCGTCGGCAGCACCAGCCGGGGGTGGGAGCACTTGGCATCCATTAGGACCCGCTTGCTCCTGAAGCTCTCGGCCTTCTTCCCGGCCTTCAAGATCGCGTTGGTCTTGTCGGCTGCAACAAAGTTGACGCGCCCTGAGCAGTGGCCCACCTTGATCCGGAGGAAGAAGAAGTGGCGTAGCAATGCCATAGACGGCATCACTCCGACGTACGCCTTGGAATAGAAGGCGAAGATCGACAAGAGGAGGATGGAGTTGGGATGAAGATGGAGGGCGTGAATCTTGTAATGGTTGAGGATAGAATAGAAGAAGTCGGAGAAGGGGGGAACCAACCCCACGACGATGCTGCTCATGAAGAAGGGGTAGAAGGTGCTACCTGAGTCCTCTGGCTCGGCAAAGCGAACCCGGAGCGCGGTCATCCTCTTCTCATCACCCTCCACCGTCATCTGGAGCATGGCGGCAAGGTTCTTCTCCGAGATGCTCGACGCAGTGAGCGCAGGCTCGTACCAGGATGGCGGGGGAGCGGCCCAAGCTTTGTTGGGCGCCATTGGCGGCAGGCTTGAAGGAGGATCTAGAGCCTTTGGAAGCTAGGAGCAAGAAAGGGGATCTGGAGCAGGACAAAGGAAAGCAATAAAGGCAGCACAGCTCGTGCCAGCCTTTTGTCAGTCAGGCAGTTGCCGAGGCAGCGTGGGGAAGAGGAGACACCCACGACCTGTCAGTCGCCACGCGTCAATCAAGGCTGCAGGATGTTGGGCCACACGGCGCTCCGTACTTGCCCCTTGGCTTCGCCTCAAAGCCAAGTCCGAGTGCACCTTGGGGCCGGGGGCTACTGTCAGCGTTCTGGGAACGGGGGTCCCCAGACCTGCCTGCCTGCGGCCCACGGTATGGCTCCTCTAGCGGCCTGGTACGGCCCATCTTCACCAGCAAACACTCAAGAACCTCGCGAGGGGCCGAGCCTCGCGAGGGGCCGAGCCTCGCGAGGCGGATGACACAAGACCTCCTCAGGGGCGGCCTCACTAGGCTGGCTCGCGAGGAGCGGAGAGATCAAGGCGAGGGGCACCTCATGAGGTTCCCGTGACGACCAAGGCCAGGCGGGCGCACGGGTGCAGAGTACCCGTTGCCTCTTTGGTGCTAAAGGGGCAAGCGCAGGCGAGGAGTCCCGAGGCATCAGGCAAAGGTCTCCATATCGGTGCAACGAGACCAAGACCAGCAGGACAGCATGATGGAGGTCATCGCGGAGCCCACGACAGCATCACCACTAGAGCCTTTGGCAGGCGAAGACCACCTTTTGTCAGGTTAGCTTGTACTAGTTGTCCCCCTTCAAATTGGCCTTTGTGGGATCCCTTCCCGGCTAATATTTGGGTGGAGGACCCAGGCCTCTATAAATAGGACTAGCCAGTACCTTAGAAGGGGACGGGTCATTCAGATCATCCTCAACCATACAAGCTCACCAATCACAAGAACACCTCCCCTCAGGAGGTTGTTCTTCCCTTGTACTTGTTCATCCTCAGCCAACAAGGCAATCCACCACACCACACTGTAGTCAGGTATTACACCACATCAGTGGCCCGAACCAGTACAAACTCTTGTGCTCCTTGTTCTTCGAGTTCGACATGCTCAGCTTTGAGATCGTGGTGAGCGACTGAGCTAGGGGGAGGGGGAGATCTTCGTGCGCACCCCAGAGTTCGAACCTTGAGGGTTTTGCCGAAACCGAAAATCCGACAGTGTCCCTTGGCTATGATAAAATGAGCTGGTTGACCAGTTGAAGGGAGCTACTGTGTTTTCTAAGGTTGATCTTCGTTCTGGTTATCATCAATTAAAGATTCATGAGCAAGATATTCCAAAGTCTGCTTTTACTACGAGGTATGGGTTGTATGAGTATATCATTATGTCATTTGGATTGACTAATGCCCCTACATACTTCATGAATATGATGAACAAGGTGTTTATGGAGTTCTTGGATAAATTTGTGATTGATTTCATTGATGATACATTGGTGTTCTACAAGAATAAGCAAGAGCATGAGGTGCATCTCCATTTGGTAATGGAGAAATTCAAGGAACATCAACTGTATGCCAAGTTCAGCAAATGTGAGTTTTGGCTAGATGAGGTAGCATTCCATGGACATGTTGTATCAGGTAATGGGTTGATACATCCATGGTTGCCGCAGTTACAGATTGGGAGCCACCCACATCAGTTGGGTAGATTCACATCTTTTTGGGCCTTGCAGGTTATTACAGGAGGTTTATTGAGAACTTTTCCAAGATTGCAAAGCCTACGACTGAATTGTTGAAGAAGGAGCAGAAATTTGTTTGGACTGATGAATGTGAAGCGAGCTTTCAGGAGTTGAAGCAACATTTTGTGACAGCACCGGTGTTAATTCTGCCAGACATACATAAAGACTTCCAGGTATATTGTCATGCTTCTCGCCATGGACTTGGGAGTGTTCTCATGCTAGAAGATAAAGTTGTTTCTTACACTACAAAAAAAGACACATCCGTGACATTTTGGGCCGAACGAAATTTTTTTCTGTCATACATATGACACTTCTATGACGATAATTGTGACAAAACCCGGTATCATCATAGATGTGGTGGGCTCCTACTTCTATGACAAAAAATCATGACAGAAAATGGGCTTTTCGTCCTGGGCAGGCCGGAGACGCAGCTGCATGACATTCTTTGGGCCGTCCATGACGGAAAAAACCGTGGTAGAAGCGAGGGCGAGGAAAATTTCGGGGAGTTCCCGGTTACGGTGGTAGGTCGGGGGCCGAGCGATGTGCGTTTCTCTCGTACACGTACGCGCGTGTGTGCGAGGCGTTGGGCTCTAACTGAACCCGAGTGATTGCACTGCAGGCTGCGCATTACTGAACCCGAGGGATCGATCGATCGCAGTTAACTAAACCCGATCGAGCGATTCCTTCGCTACTGCTGCTAACTGAAGCCGATCGATGCTTCCTCTGGATGAACAGTGAGCATTGCTGGGGGGTTTGGATGAACAGTTCCCGGTGGGGGTGGATGAACAGGACCCCGTGGTTTTGCCTCTGGATGAACGGGACCCCGATCAATCGAGCCCGTTGGGGCTAGATGAACAGGACCCCGTGGAGGGCAGGACGAACAGGACCACCCCGTGGAGGGCAGAATGAACAGTAGACGGTGGAGGGCTAGATGAACAGTAGCCCGTGGAGGGGTGGTTGAATAGGAGCCCGTGGAGAGGGCTGGTTGAACAGTAGCTGGTGGAGTAGCGCGTGGTGGAGGCTGGACGAACAGGAGCCCGTGGATAAACAGTCGCAGGTGGAGGCTGGAGGAGGTCGACGGTGGATGAACAGTAGCCCGTGGAGGCGGGAGGGGGTCGACGGTGGAGATGAACAGTGTCCCGTGGAGTCCCATTTTGCGGTACGCCACACCCCTCCCGATGATCAGGACCCCCGTTTCGACCGTAGCGCTCCAACACAAGTCCGTTTCCTCCGTTTTGCGGTACGCCACACCCCTCCCGATCAACAGGACCCCCGTTTCGACCATAGGAGGTCCGTTTCCTCCATTTTGCGGTACGCCAGACCCCTCCCGATGAACAGGATCCCGTTTCAAACGTGGTCGGTCGAACACAAGGCTGTTTCCTCCGTTCTGCGGTACGTCAGGCCTCGTTTCCATCGGCTGTTCCGTCCAAGCCCTCCCGATGAACACGACGACACATTCCGTTCCGACCCAGCCGGTTGGCTCCCCATGAGCACGACGACGACACTGTTTCTCCGTTCCGACCCAGCCATGTACACAAGCCCTGGCCGTACGTATGCGCGAGTAGGCGTTCGAGACCCTGCCCGTATGTACGTACGTGGTCGTATTTTCTTTCTTGCACACTGGCCGCTGTACGTACGTGTACATGCTACGTGCGCGCCTCTACTACGACATGTGCGCGCCTCTACATCAACCAGTATGTACGTACATGTTCGCGACCAGAATGACAATGCTACGTACGCTTCGACCAGGTGGGTCCCGATTGTTAGGCACTTCCTTGCCTGCGAAGATGTAGCTGGTGGGTCCCAGCAGTCAGGGGACGAATCGTTTTTTTTTTTGCCCGGACGCACTTCCTTGTGTGCGAAGATGTAGCTGGTGGGTCCCAGCAGTCAGGGGAAACATTTTTTTCACGAAATACAATGGCCCGTCCGGTGGGTCCCAGCTGTCAGGTGGAGGAATCATTGTTTTCCGCATAATAAGAAGGCACTTCCTTGCTGCGGCCGTGGACCCAGCTGTCAGCCTCTCCACGTATAGTCCACGTCCGATGGAAGTCGTTCCTTGACCACGTTGACCACGCCGCGCCGAGAGAACCAGGGCGGTGGACGACGGCGAGGCCTAGGAAGGAGACGACGGGGAGCCGGGGAAGACGCGGCAGTGGAAGCCCGCGCAGAGAGGAGTACGAGGGTTCACTGGTTCGGCTGCGGTGTGAGGCTGCCGTCGCCGCAGGGCCTGGCCAGCGGTGGGAATAGTAGGGAGCGGTGAGGCCTCCGCGGCAGCACAGCCCGCCACGGGACGCAGGAGCATGCGGCACGACCAGCACTGCTTTGGGCGACTGGAGCAAGAAGACCAGAGGTTGAAGAAGCACTACGGCCGTTGGATGGACATCGTACGGTCACTGGAGCTAGAATCGTTCATATTTACTAAAGTTGACAAAGGCCCCAGTCCCAGTCAACTTAGTAAGCCCACAAGTCAGCCTCCCACCATGGTGGGTCCCAGCTAGTAGGGGGAGTATTCATTTTTTTTGTGCGTAATAAGGAGGCACTTCCTTGCGTGGGAAGATATAGCTGGTGGGTCCGAGCTGTCAGCGGCGGCAACGTTTTTTTCCCAAAAAACAAAGGCCCTTTCGGTGGGTCCCTGATGTTAGGTGGAGGAATCATTATTTTGCACGTAATAAGGAGGTATTTCCTTGCGTGCGGCCGTGGACCCAGCTGTCGGCCTCTCCACGTACAGTCCACTTCAGATGCATGTCGGTCGTTGACCACGTTTACCAGGCCGCGCCGAGAGCACCAGGGCGGTGGACGACGGCGAGGCCTAGGAAGGGAACGACACGGAGGCAGGGAAGACTCGGCAGTTGTTTCCCACGCGGAGGGGAGTACGACTGTACGCGGGTTTACTGGTTCGTCTGCCATCATCAGAGAATAACAGCAGGTGTGGGTGAGTAGAGGGATGGCTAGGCCAGCGATGGGAGTACGGTGGGGCGGTGAGGCCCGTGCGGTAGCAGAGGCGGCCGCGGGGACGAGGGAGCAGGCAGTCCCACCGGTGCTTGTTTGAGCGGCTGGAGCAGGAAGAGCAGAGATTGAAGAAGCACGACGGCCGTTTGATGGCCATCCAACAGTCACTGCTTGTGCGTCAACCTTTTTTTTAGGAAAGCCTCAAATCTGTGGAAAACATCATACAACCCATCTGCCGTTATTTCTAATAATTTACAACCCATTTTCTACATATTAAGGTTTTTTTGGAGCCCATATTCTTTTTGTTAGCATTACAGCCCATATTGTGGCCACGGTTAAAAAATTATATGAAATTTTGCATATTTCGGTGCGGTTAGAACTGTTTCTAATCCGGAAATTTCGACTCACATTCAAACTGATTTTAAAAATAAATGTATGTCAATATAAAATCCAACAAATTCTCCACGCATAAAAATTAATGTAATTTAAAATCTCGAAATGAAAAAAAAGATATTTGAAACTAATTGCCGGTTTGATGTGTTTTAAAATTGTACAACCCATTTCTCATTACTGATGGGCCATTTTCTCGGCCAGCCAAATGAAAGCTCTCCTCGTCTTGAAAGATTTGCAGCCCAACGGGCCTGACAAAGCGAGTTACTTGGCAAATCACAAAAAACCTGAGCTGTGGCCGTGGACCCAGCTGTCAGCCTCTCCACGTACAGTACCCTTCCGATGGAAGTCGTTCCTTGACCACGTTAACCACGCCGCGCGGAGAGCACCACGGCGGTGGATGACGGCGAGGCCTAGGAAGGGGACGACGCAGAGCCGGGGAAGACGCGGCAGTGGAAGCCCGCGCGGAGAGGAGTACGAGGGTTCACTGGTTCGGCTGCGGTGTGAGGCTGCCGTCGCCGCAGGGCCTGGCCAGTGGTGAGAATAGTAGGGGGCGGTGAGGCCTCCGCGGCAGCACTGCCGGCCACGGGAGGCAGGAGCATGCGACATGACCGGCGCTGCTTTGGGCGGCTGGAGCAAGAAGACCAGAGGTTGAAGAAGCACTACGGCCGTTGGATGGACATCGTACGGTCACTGGAGCTAGAATCGTTCATACTGACTAAAGTTGACAAAGGCCCCCGTCCTAGTCAACTTAGTAGGCCCACAAGTCAACCTCCCACCATTGTGGGTCCCAGCTAGCAGGGGGAGTATTCATTTTTTGTGCGTAATAAGGAGGCACTTCCTTGCGTGCGAAGATATAGCTGGTGGGTCGAGCTGTCAGCGGCGGTAATGTTTTTTTCGCGAAATACGGAGGCCCTTTCGGTGGGTCCCTGATGTCAGGTGGAGGAATCATTATTTTGCGCGTAATAAGGAGGCATTTCCTTGCGTGCGGCCGTGGACCCAGCTGTCGGCCTCTCCACGTACAGTCCACTTCAGATGCATGTCGGTCGTTGACCAGTTGACCAGGCCGCGCCGAGAGCACCAGGGCGGTGGACGACGGCGAGGCCTAGGAAGGGAACGACACGGAGGCAGGGAAGACTCGGCAGTTGTTTCCCACGCGGAGGGGAGTACGACTGTACGAGGGTTTACTGGTTCGTCTGCCGTCGCCGGAGAATAACAGCAGGTGTGGGTGAGTAGAGGGATGGCTAGGCCAGCGATGGGAGTACGGTGGGGCGGTGAGGCCCGTGCGGTAGCAGAGCCGGCCGCGGGGACGAGGGAGTAGGCAGTCCCGCCGGTGCTTGTTTGAGCGGCTGGAGCAGGAAGAGCAGAGATTGAAGAAGCACGACGGCCGTTGGATGGCCATCCAACAGTCACTGCTTGTGCGTCAACCTTTTTTTTAGGAAAGCCTCAAATCTGTGGAAAACATCATACAACCCATCTGCCGTTATTTCTAATAATTTACAGCCCATTTTCTACATATTAAGGTTTTTTTGGAGCCCATATTCTTTTTGTTAGCATTACAGCCCATATTGTGGCCACGGTTAAAAAATTATACGAAATTTTGCATATTTCGGTGCGGTTAGAACTGTTTCTAATCCGGAAATTTGGACTCACATTCAAACTAATTTTAAAAATAAATGTATGTCAATATAAAATCCAACAAATTCTCCACGCATAAAAATTAATGTAATTTAAAATCTCGAAATGAAAAAAAAAGATATTTGAAACTAATTGCCGGTTTGATGTGTTTTAAAATTGTACAGCCCATTTCTCATTACTGATGGGCCATTTTCTCGGCCAGCCGAATGAAAGCTCTCCTCGTCTTGAAAGATTTGTAGCCCAACAGGCCTGACAAAGCGAGTTACTTGGCAAATCACAAAAAACCTGAGCTGTGGCCGTGGACCCAGCTGTCAGCCTCTCCACGTACAGTACCCTTCCGATGGAAGTCGTGCCTTGACCACGTTGACCACGCCGCGCGGAGAGCACCACGGCGGTGGATGACGGCGAGGCCTAGGAAGGGGACGACGCAGAGCCGGGGAAGACGCGGCAGTGGAAGCCCGCGCGGAGAGGAGTACGAGGGTTCACTGGTTCGGCTGCGGTGTGAGGCTGCCGTCGCCGCAGGGCCTGGCCAGTGGTGAGAATAGTAGGGGGCGGTGAGGCCTCCGCGGCAGCACAGCCGGCCACGCGAGGCAGGAGCATGCGGCATGACTGGCGCTGCTTTGGGCGGCTGGAGCAAGAAGACCAGAGGTTGAAGAAGCACTACGGCCGTTGGATGGACATCGTACGGTCACTGGAGCTAGAATCGTTCATACGGACCAAAGTTGAAAAAGGCCCCCATCCTAGTCAACTTAGTAGGCCGACAAGTCAACCTCCCACCATGGTGGGTCCCAGCTAGCAGGGGGAGTATTCATTTTTTGTGCGTAATAAGGAGGCACTTCCTTGCGTGCGAAGATATAGCTGGTGGGTCGAGCTGTCAGCGGCGGTAATGTTTTTTTCGCGAAATACGGAGGCCCTTTCGGTGGGTCCCTGATGTCAGGTGGAGGAATCATTATTTTGCGCGTAATAAGGAGGCATTTCCTTGCGTGCGGCCGTGGACCCAGCTGTCGGCCTCTCCACGTACAGTCCACTTCAAATGCATGTCGGTCGTTGACCAGTTGACCAGGCCGCGCCGAGAGCACCAGGGCGGTGGACGATGGCGAGGCCTAGGAAGGGAACGACACAGAGGCAGGGAAGACTCGGCAGTTGTTTCCCACTCGGAGGGGAGTACGACTGTACGAGGGTTTACTGGTTCGTCTGCCGTCGCCGGAGAATAACAACAGGTGTGGGTGAGTAGAGGGATGGCTAGGCCCGCGATGGGAGTACGGTGGGGCGGTGAGGCCCGCGCGGTAGCAGAGCCGGCCGCGGGGACGAGGGAGCAGGCAGTCCCGCCGGTGCTTGTTTGAGCGGCTGGAGCAGGAAGAGCAGAGATTGAAGAAGCACGACGGCCGTTGGATGGCCATCCAACAGTCTCAGCTTGTGCGTCAACCTTTTTTTTAGGAAAGCCTCAAATCTGTGGAAAACATCATACAACCCATCTGCCATTATTTCTAATAATTTACAGCCCATTTTCTACATATTAAGGTTTTTTTGGAGCCCATATTCTTTTTGTTAGCATTACAGCCCATATTGTGGCCACGGTTAAAATATTATACGAAATTTTGCATATTTCGGTGCGGTCAGAACTGTTTCTAATCCGGAAATTTCGACTCACATTCAAACTGATTTTAAAAATAAATGTATGTCAATATAAAATCCAACAAATTCTCCACGCATAAAAATTAATGTAATTTGAAATCTCGAAATGAAAAAAAAGATATTTGAAACTAATTGCCGGTTTGATGTGTTTTAAAATTGTACAGCCCATTTCTCATTACTGATGGGCCATTTTCTCGGCCAGCCGAATGAAAGCTCTCCTCGTCTTGAAAGATTTGCAGCCCAACAGGCCTGACAAAGCGAGTTACATGGCAAATCACAAAAAACCTGAGCTGTGGCCGTGGACCCAGCTGTCAGCCTCTCCACGTACAGTACCCTTCCGATGGAAGTCGTTCCTTGACCACGTTAACCACGCCGCGCGGAGAGCACCACGGCGGTGGTTGACGGCGAGGCCTAGGAAGGGGACGACGCAGAGCCGGGGAAGACGCGGCAGTGGAAGCCCGCGCGGAGAGGAGTACGAGGGTTCACTGGTTCGGCTGCGGTGTGAGGCTGCCGTCGCCGCAGGGCCTGGCCAGTGGTGAGAATAGTAGGGGGCGGTGAGGCCTCCGCGGCAGCACAGCCGGCCACGGGAGGCAGGAGCATGCGGCATGACCGGCGCTGCTTTGGGCGGCTGGAGCAAGAAGACCAGAGGTTGAAGAAGCACTACGGCCGTTGGATGGACATCGTACGGTCACTGGAGCTAGAATCGTTCATACGGACCAAAGTTGACAAAGGCCCCCGTCCTAGTCAACTTAGTAGGCCCACAAGTCAACCTCCCACCATGGTGGGTCCCAGCTAGCAGGGGGAGTATTCATTTTTTGTGCGTAATAAGGAGGCACTTCCTTGCGTGCGAAGATATAGCTGGTGGGTCGAGCTGTCAGCGGCGGTAATGTTTTTTTCACGAAATACGGAGGCCCTTTCGGTGGGTCCCTGATGTCAGGTGGAGGAATCATTATTTTGCGCGTAATAAGGAGGCATTTCCTTGCGTGCGGCCGTGGACCCAGCTGTCGGCCTCTCCACGCACAGTCCACTTAAAATGCATGTCGGTCGTTGACCAGTTGACCAGGCCGCGCCGAGAGCACCAGGGCGGTGGACGATGGCGAGGCCTAGGAAGGGAACGACACAGAGGCAGGGAAGACTCGGCAGTTGTTTCCCACTCGGAGGGGAGTACGACTGTACGAGGGTTTACTGGTTCGTCTGCCGTCGCCGGAGAATAACAGCAGGTGTGGGTGAGTAGAGGGATGGCTAGGCCAGCGATGGGAGTACGGTGGGGCGGTGAGGCCCGCGCGGTAGCAGAGCCGGCCGCGGGGACGAGGGAGCAGGCAGTCCCGCCGGTGCTTGTTTGAGCGGCTGGAGCAGGAAGAGCAGAGATTGAAGAAGCACGACGGCCGTTGGATGGCCATCCAACAGTCACTGGTTGTGCGTCAACCTTTTTTTTAGGAAAGCCTCAAATCTGTGGAAAACATCATACAACCCATCTGCCATTATTTCTAATAATTTACAGCCCATTTTCTACATATTAAGGTTTTTTTGGAGCCCATATTCTTTTTGTTAGCATTACAGCCCATATTGTGGCCACGGTTAAAAAATTATACGAAATTTTGCATATTTCGGTGAGGTCAGAACTGTTTCTAATCCGGAAATTTCGACTCACATTCAAACTGATTTTAAAAATAAATGTATGTCAATATAAAATCCAACAAATTCTCCACGCATAAAAATTAATGTAATTTAAAATCTCGAAATGAAAAAAAAGATATTTGAAACTAATTGCCGGTTTGATGTGTTTTAAAATTGTACAGCCCATTTCTCATTACTGATGGGCCATTTTCTCGGCCAGCCAAATGAAAGCTCTCCTCGTCTTGAAAGATTTGCAGCCCAACAGGCCTGACAAAGCGAGTTACTTGGCAAATCACAAAAAACCTGAGCTGTGGCCGTGGACCCAGCTGTCAGCCTCTCCACGTACAGTACCCTTCCGATGGAAGTCGTTCCTTGACCACGTTGACCACGCCGCGCGGAGAGCACCACGGCGGTGGATGACGGCGAGGCCTAGGAAGGGGACGACGCAGAGCCGGGGAAGACGCGGCAGTGGAAGCCCGCGCGGAGAGGAGTACGAGGGTTCACTGGTTCGGCTGCGGTGTGAGGCTGCCGTCGCCGCAGGGCCTGGCCAGTGGTGAGAATAGTAGGGGGCGGTGAGGCCTCCGCGGCAGCATAGCCGGCCACGGGAGGCAGGAGCATGCGGCATGACCGGCGCTGCTTTGGGCGGCTGGAGCAAGAAGACCAGAGGTTGAAGAAGCACTACGGCCGTTGGATGGACATCGTACGGTCACAGGAGCTAGAATCGTTCATACGGACCAAAGTTGACAAAGGCCCCCGTCCTAGTCAACTTAGTAGGCCCACAAGTCAACCTCCCACCATTGTGGGTCCCAGCTAGCAGGGGGAGTATTCATTTTTTGTGCGTAATAAGGAGGCACTTCCTTGCGTGCGAAGATATAGCTGGTGGGTCGAGCTGTCAGCGGCGGTAATGTTTTTTTCGCGAAATACGGAGGCCCTTTCGGTGGGTCCCTGATGTCAGGTAGAGGAATCATTATTTTGCGCGTAATAAGGAGGCATTTCCTTGCGTGCGGCCGTGGACCCAGCTGTCGGCCTCTCCACGTACAGTTCACTTCAGATGCATGTCGGTCGTTGACCAGTTGACCAGGCCGCGCCGAGAGCACCAGGGCGGTGGACGATGGCGAGGCCTAGGAAGGGAACGACACGGAGGCAGGGAAGACTCGGCAGTTGTTTCCCACTCGGAGGGGAGTACGACTGTACGAGGGTTTACTGGTTCGTCTGCCGTCGCCGGAGAATAACAGCAGGTGTGGGTGAGTAGAGGGATGGCTAGGCCAGCGATGGGAGTACGGTGGGGCAGTGAGGCCCGCGCGGTAGCAGAGCCGTCCGCGGGGACGAGGGAGCAGGCAGTCCCGCCGGTGCTTGTTTGAGCGGCTGGAGCAGGAAGAGCAGAGATTGAAGAAGCACGACGGCCGTTGGATGGCCATCCAACAGTCACTGCTTGTGCGTCAACCTTTTTTTTAGGAAAGCCTCAAATCTGTGGAAAACATCATACAACCCATCTGCCATTATTTCTAATAATTTACAGCCCATTTTCTACATATTAAGGTTTTTTTGGAGCCCATATTCTTTTTGTTAGCATTACAGCCCATATTGTGGCCACGGTTAAAAAATTATACGAAATTTTGCATATTTCGGTGCGGTCAGAACTGTTTCTAATCCGGAAATTTCGACTCACATTCAAACTGATTTTAAAAATAAATGTATGTCAATATAAAATCCAACAAATTCTCCACGCATAAAAATTAATGTAATTTAAAATCTCGAAATGAAAAAAAAGATATTTGAAACTAATTGCCGGTTTGATGTGTTTTAAAATTGTATAGCCCATTTCTCATTACTGATGGGCCATTTTCTCGGCCAGCCGAATGAAAGCTCTCCTCGTCTTGAAAGATTTGCAGCCCAACAGGCCTGACAAAGCGAGTTACTTGGCAAATCACAAAAAACCTGAGCTGTGGCCGTGGACCCAGCTGTCAGCCTCTCCACGTACAGTACCCTTCCAATGGAAGTCGTTCCTTGACCATGTTGACCACGCCGCGCGGAGAGCACCACGGCGGTGGATGACGGCGAGGCCTAGGAAGGGGACGACGCAGAGCCGGGGAAGACGCGGCAGTGGAAGCCCGCGCGGAGAGGAGTACGAGGGTTCACTGGTTCGGCTGCGGTGTGATGCTGCCGTCGCCGCAGGGCCTGGCCAGCGGTGGGAATAGTAGGGGGCGGTGAGGCCTCCGTGGCAGCACAGCCGGCCATGGGAGGCAGGAGCATGCGGCACGACCGGCGCTGCTTTGGGCGGCTAGAGCAAGAAGACCAGAGGTTGAAGAAGCACTACGGCCGTTGGATGGACATCGTACGGTCACTGGAGCTAGAATCGTTCATATTGACTAAGTTGACAACGCCCTTCGTCCCCGTCAACTTAGTAGGCCCACAAGTCAGCCTCCCACCAAGGTGGGTCCCAGCTAGCTGGGGGAGTATTCATTTTTTTGTGCATAATAAGGAGGCACTTTCGGTGGGTCTGAGCTGACAGCGGGGGTTATGTTTTTTTCACGAAATACGGTGGCCCGTCAGGTGGGTCCCAGCAGTCAGGGGGCAAACGTTTTTTTCGTAAAATACGGTGGCCCGTCCAGTGGGTCCCTGCAGTCAGTTTGAGGAATCATTATTTTCCTCGTAATAAGGAGGCACTTACTTGCTGCGGCCGTGGACCCAGCTGTCAGCCTCTCCATGTACAGTACCCTTCCGATGGAAGTCGTTCCTTGACCACGTTGACCACGCCGCGCGGAGAGCACCACGGCGGTGGATGACGGTGAGGCCTAGGAAGGGGACGACGCAGAGCCGGGGAAGACGCGGAAGTGGAAGCCCGCGCGGAGAGGAGTACGAGGGTTCACTGGTTTGGCTGCGGTGTGAGGCTGCCGTCGCCGCAGGGCCTGGCCAGTGGTGAGAATAGTAGGGGGCGGTGAGGCCTCCGCGACAGCATAGCTGGCCACGGGAGGCAGGAGCATGCGGCATGACCGGCGCTGCTTTGGGCGGCTGGAGCAAGAAGACCAGAGGTTGAAGAAGCACTACGGCCGTTGGATGGACATCGTACGGTCACTGGAGCTAGAATCGTTCATACGGACCAAAGTTGACAAAGGCCCCCGTCCTAGTCAACTTAGTAGGCCCACAAGTCAACCTCCCACCATGGTGGGTCCCAGCTAGCAGGGGGAGTATTCATTTTTTGTGCGTAATAAGGAGGCACTTCCTTGCGTGCGAAGATATAGCTGGTGGGTCGAGCTGTCAGCGGCGGTAATGTTTTTTTCGCGAAATACGGAGGCCCTTTCGGTGGGTCCCTGATGTCAGGTGGAGGAATCATTATTTTGCGCGTAATAAGGAGGCATTTCCTTGCGTGCGGCCGTGGACCCAGCTGTCGGCCTCTCCACGTACAGTCCACTTCAGATGCATGTCGGTCGTTGACCAGTTGACCAGGCCGCGCCGAGAGCACCAGGGCGGTGGACGATGGCGAGGCCTAGGAAGGGAACGACACGGAGGCAGGGAAGACTCGGCAGTTGTTTCCCACTCGGAGGGGAGTACGACTGTACGAGGGTTTACTGGTTCGTCTGCCGTCGCCGGAGAATAACAGCAGGTGTGGGTGAGTAGAGGGATGGATAGGCCAGCGATGGGAGTACGGTGGGGCGGTGAGGCCCGCGCGGTAGCAGAGCCGTCCGTGGGGACGAGGGAGCAGGCAGTCCCGCCGGTGCTTGTTTGAGCGGCTGGAGCAGGAAGAGCAGAGATTGAAGAAGCACGACGGCCGTTGGATGGCCATCCAACAGTCACTGCTTGTGCGTCAACCTTTTTTTTAGGAAAGCCTCAAATCTGTGGAAAACATCATACAACCCATCTGCCATTATTTCTAATAATTTACAGCCCATTTTCTACATATTAAGGTTTTTTTGGAGCCCATATTCTTTTTGTTAGCATTACAGCCCATATTGTGGCCACGGTTAAAAAATTATACGAAATTTTGCATATTTCGGTGCGGTCAGAACTGTTTCTAATCCAGAAATTTCGACTCACATTCAAACTGATTTTAAAAATAAATGTATGTCAATATAAAATCCAACAAATTCTCCACGCATAAAAATTAATGTAATTTAAAATCTCGAAATGAAAAAAAAGATATTTGAAACTAATTGCCGGTTTGATGTGTTTTAAAATTGTATAGCCCATTTCTCATTACTGATGGGCCATTTTCTCGGCCAGCCGAATGAAAGCTCTCCTCGTCTTGAAAGATTTGCAGCCCAACAGGCCTGACAAAGCGAGTTACTTGGCAAATCACAAAAAACCTGAGCTGTGGCCGTGGACCCAGCTGTCAGCCTCTCCACGTACAGTACCCTTCCAATGGAAGTCGTTCCTTGACCATGTTGACCACGCCGCGCGGAGAGCACCACGGCGGTGGATGACGGCGAGGCCTAGGAAGGGGACGACGCAGAGCCGGGGAAGACGCGGCAGTGGAAGCCCGTGCGGAGAGGAGTACGAGGGTTCACTGGTTCGGCTGCGGTGTGAGGCTGCCGTCGCCACAGGGCCTGGCCAGCGGTGGGAATAGTAGGGGGCGGTGAGGCCTCCGTGGCAGCACAGCCGGCCATGGGAGGCAGGAGCATGCGGCACGACCGGCGCTGCTTTGGGCGGCTAGAGCAAGAAGACCAGAGGTTGAAGAAGCACTACGGCCGTTGGATGGACATCGTACGGTCACTGGAGCTAGAATCGTTCATATTGACTAAGTTGACAACGCCCTTCGTCCCCGTCAACTTAGTAGGCCCACAAGTCAGCCTCCCACCAAGGTGGGTCCCAGCTAGCTGGGGGAGTATTCATTTTTTTGTGCATAATAAGGAGGCACTTTCGGTGGGTCTGAGCTGACAGCGGGGGTTATGTTTTTTTCACGAAATACGGTGGCCCGTCAGGTGGGTCCCAGCAGTCAGGGGGCAAACGTTTTTTTCGTAAAATACGGTGGCCCGTCCAGTGGGTCCCTGCAGTCAGTTTGAGGAATCATTATTTTCCGCGTAATAAGGAGGCACTTACTTGCTGCGGCCGTGGACCCAGCTAAGACTCTCCACGTACAGTATACTTCCGATGGAAGTCGTTCCTTGACCACATTGACCTTGCCGCGTTCGGTTGCATGCAAGCGTCCATGGGCGTGGTGCGACCCCACTGTCAGCCTCTCACGTACAGTCATCTTCCGATGACTCTCGGTTGTTGACCATGTTGACCACACCGTGCCGAGCGCACCCAGACTGGAACGACCCGGAGATGGGGAAGACGGGGCAGTGGAGTCGCATATGGAGAGGAGTGGGAAACTTCACTGGTTCGGGTGCGCGGTAGCACAGCCGCGGTGCCGCCCACGGGAGACAGGAGCAAGAACAGAGGTTGAAGAAAGAGCACGGCTGTTGGATTAACATCCAACGGTCCAGCTGCTGGAATCATTTGTTGATTAAGTGGACAAAGCCGTGCATACACGTCCACTTAGTAGGCCCACAAGTCAGTCACTAAATCTGACGGGCCCCAGCTGTCAACGGGATGAATAATTTTTTTCGCAAAACAAGGAGGCACTTCCTTCCGTGCGAAGATACAGCCGGTGGGTCCCAGCTGTCAGGTGGAGGAAACATTTTTTTCATCTTAATAACGAGGAACTTTCCTTGCATGCGACAATGGACCTCGTGGGTCCCAGCCGTCAGGCTCTGCATGTACAGTCCTCTTCCGATGACTCTCGTTTGTTGACCACGGCGCACCGAACGTAGCGAGGCAGTGGACGACGGCGAGGCCCCGGATGGGAACGACTCGGAGATGGGAAAACGCGGCAGTGGAGTCGCGGATTGAGAGGAGGAGAAGGGTTATAACTGGTTCTGTTGCGGCGTGGGGCTGTAGTCTGTGGAGAATAACAGGAGGTGTCGAGTGGTGGAGGGATAGCCTGGCCGGTGGTGGGGTAGCGCTTCGCAGCGATGCGTGCTAAGCAGAGCCGCTAGCCGCCGGAGGCCGGACCAGGCGGTCCCGGCGACGCTGGAGGAAGAAGACAAGAGATAGAAGGTGCATGCCGGCCGTTGGATATAAATCCAATGGTTGTGGATGACACAATCATTTGTTGACCAAGTTGACAACGCCCTGCGTAGGCATCGACCTATTGGCCCACATGTCAGCCTGCAAAGAATGTGGCATATATTTAACCCATGTTTTCTAGAATGTACAGTCCATTTGCTGGGCTGGGTGAACAAATAATTTCGCGTCAATCAGGCCCATTTATATTTTCTAAGAAAACCCAGCCCATTTGCACTTCCTTGAAATACGCGTATTAGGTGGGCTCGTTATATATATATAATGTTATGTTAGAAGGAGTAATTAATATCAAAGAATAAACCGGAAAGGCACATTATATATATAATTAAGAAATTAGCGAGTTATTGCTCAAAATAAAAATGAGCGCGTTATTATTAAATTGGTCCTTAAATTCTTCACAAGCTTTTGTACGCAATCACCAGGATTTTCCTTGCCGGTGAGTTAAAAACAACCAGGATTTTCCTTGCCAACTTCCGTTAAACATTTACTTTTATAAGTTAATAACACGTGGGATGTTTTTATAATGTATATATAAGTCTCTATAAAATATACGATAATAGTAATAATATAAATATATATATAATGTGGTTAGAAGGGAAAACATAAATTGGACACAGCATTACTTTTATAAGAGACCTGCGTTTTATACCCCATAGTAGGCATACTAACAAGTTCACACACAAATACAACAGAAAAGGTAAACATTCATATCAAACTCAGGTTCACAGGACACGTTCATATTCATAGCCAACATTCACTATCAACAACTCAAAAGATTCATATATACACAAACTCAGCATATCTATGCATCCAAATGATTGATAGATCACACGACAATATTCATACATAATTGACAAAAAGATTCAGATATACACATGTTCAGTATGTTTATGCATCCAAATGATTGAGATCACAGCCAATATGATCCATGGACGAACTTTAATTACCTAGGGTAAATGGTGTTCAATCGGAGGTACTTCTTGCTAAAATTAGTTCTTGTACGAGTAAACTTTCGAGTACATAAGAGGCAGTACAGACAATCTGAACTTTGCTTGTAGGTTTATCCTCAAATAGTGGCCTCGTGCCGAGGGAGGTTTGAGCAACTTGGCCACTACTTTCATCCAACTAGTTTACTGGCTCATCTTGGTCCTGTATCTCGCCAAAATTCTACATTGCAGACGAGAAAGGAGGCGGTTGAGAAAATGAACCACCCAATTTTTTTGTGCAGTTCAACTGAAATGGAGCATCCTTGGCGTGCAGACTGATTAGGTGCCAGATGAATATACGCGTCAACCAACTTGTCTGGAATCTTTAGACTCCATGCCATATAGTTCGCTACCATATGTGTCGATAACCAAAAGGCACAAGTTGGGACCAAAGACTGGACTGCATTTTTCTGGGCTATGCACCAAGCAATATTTTTGGCGTTCACTCTCCTAATACTTGGAGTTTGACAATTGGTTGACGCCGGTTGATACTCGAATGAATATAGGCACTTCTTGTCAACATCGATGCTTGTTTGAGTGAACTTTGGAGTACATAGCAGCAGCATAAGTACCTGTCCATCTGATCATTTTGTGCAGTTCTACTGAAATCACCCGATGTAATGATTTGCCTGCGAGTTCAGGCTCCAAATTACTCCTTTATGAAAACGGCAAACAGTAGCACAATACCAAATTACCAATACATATGACAGGCACAATAATCAGGATAAAGACCAGTACCAACCTGTGTGAGGTAGCATATCAATTACTATTTCCTTTGACTAGAAGCCGAGATAAGCCAAGCGACTGACAGCAAAGGAAGAAAGCAAGCGGAGATTAGCGACTGACAGGAAAGGACGGAAGCTGTCGAGGCAATGAAGCACCCAAAGTTTTTGTGCAGTTCCACCAAAATCGAGCATCCCTGTTGGCACATATATTGAGAGAGTGAGATTACTGTAATAGTGGGACTAGTTGATGAAACATACACTAACAAATAGAAGCACCCTCATTATCTTAATGGGTAAAGTTAGCAACATAGTAGTCTTGCTTAAAGAGAGGTATTAGTTTATTTAATCAGTGCCACTTAGCTCAACTCAACACTCAGAGCATTGCCATTTATCATAGGTTGCAACACTTTAACGTGCAAAGATAAAGGAGTTTCTCATGACAGTAGCACGATACAAATAGAGATGACAGCAAACTAATATGGATGAAGGCCTTAGGCCCGTACCAACCTGAGAAAAAAGCTTATTCATGTAGTCCCATAAGAGATGATAAAGCACTCACTGGAATCACACAATACTATATATTTTTGTGCACTTCAAATGTATGGTTGAAATCACTCTTGTTTACCAGTGCTGAGATTATATCGAAAGATTATCAAGAACTTCCAGCAGAGTTAAAGCACTGGCTAGGATACAGTTCATTGTATTGTCTTGTGTATTACCACTAAAATGTATGATTGGCACAACATGATCCCTGTTTGCACAAGTAGGAACAAGGTGAAACCTTCATTAGCTTAGTGAGAAAGGATAGGAAGACATTAGCATATTACTCAAACAGTAGCGTCAAATTCATGATGGATAATACGCAAAACATTGCCTCATGGAACCAATGGCAACAAATTGACATGCAAAACAATAGCACTATTATGTCATGACACTAATAATATTCCCTCCCTGCTCCACCACATGATTCACCTCCATAGACAAACATACACACGTACATGATTCAGCATAAGGTCCTGCTAAAGATTTGTTTAACTCCAACAGGAAAATTAGGCAGTAATAAATTAGTGATACTTAAGTACTCCTAATTAATTAAGTGAGACAGCAGAAGTGGAAGGGCTCCCTGGAGGATCGTCTCACATGTAAGGTAGTCATTGCCGGAGCCCTTGAATGGCCTCGACTGAGGCCTCTGGCTTCAGCAAGATCGCCTTGGCACTGTTTATTCTTCTTCTTCTTCCTCTTCATGCTCTGTTTCTCTTTCTCCTCACCAATTGGTGAAACCAAGTACATGATTGGCCTTCTAATTCAGAATTTGTTTTGTCAGTGAGGGAGTACAAGTGTACTAGTAAAAAACAGCATTATTTTCTCATGGCAGTCGGAAAATAGAGATGAACACATGCATTAAATATCATTCTTACCTAAAGGAAGGTTATGGTGCCAATATGGATGATGAGGATTGGAACACAGATCTCCCTTTGTGCAGTTCCACCAAAATGAACCAACTGTTCCATTCTGACATTCCAGTTAAACAGCACAAAAGTCACTTCTTTTAAGAAGAGTTTTGTGCAGTGCACCAAAAGGTCACAACAGCAACCAGGTGAATTGGATATCTCTGTTTGCACAAAAAGGCACAGAGGAAACAGTCAGAGTCTCAAACAATTACAGGCAAAAGCATTTGGCTAAACTAGTCATGGCTTATAACAGTGGCATGGCTTTAGTTTTTACCAGGGACATTAGATAAGGAACAGCTAAGGCTGCGTTCGGTTCAAAGGTTTGGTGCAGGATTTTCATAGGAACACAATTCCTACGGTATTCTTTCCCTTCCAACCGTTCGGAACACGGGAAAGGTGAATAGTGTTTCATAGGAAAGCTGGTCTGGTAGTACTAATTCCATAGGATTAGAAACATCCACGCGCTGCTCATTTTTTGGGCGGAAGCCCGAGGCAGGCGCTCGCTGCCATGCGTTAGACAGGTTGCTGTGCTGTGTTGCCGGAATAAAAATGTCAACCTATGTGTGGTACGTGAGGTGAGGACAAGAGTAGTCACTGTGCAGCTGAATAAACAAATAGCGTCTCATACTGCCAAGCATGCTACTCTAAAAAAACAAATATGTACATTTTGTAGTCCATCCGAACACATTCTCTTGAGAGTTTCCTCTGGTTCCCTGTTCCATAGTTTTATACCTACATTCCTTTCCTATTCCTCTATTTTCATCAAGACCTATGTTTTCTGCCCCTTTATTCTGAACGGAGCCTAAATATTTGGTATAAGGGCATGGGACAGTGGGTGCACTAGCAGTCCAGCACCATGTACGTAAACAGGGGCATAAAGTGGTGATTCATAGTTTGTTGCCCCGAGAAACAAACATCCAAGAAACATATCTGGGTTGGTCCCATTTTTTTTCACTCTAGCCACCTACTCCTATGTGTGGATAGCGAATCTAGTCCTGGTCATACCACTGTGTACAACATTACCCCTATATTTCCCTTTTCGACCAAGAGACCGGTTGGATGACCAGTTTGTACTACTTTCACTCCCTTTCCTTCATGTTTGTACCAAGTCCGATGTACTCCCTCCGTTCGGAATTACTTGTCGCAGAAATGGATGTATCTAGATGTATTTTAGTTCTATATACATCCATTTCCGAGACAAGTAATTCTGAACGGAGGGAGTACATACTAAATTCCCCCACCCCCACTTTATTTCTTGTTTGAAGCAAGTACTCCTTCCGTCCGGAATTACTTGTCATCAAAATGGATGTGTCTAGAACTAAAATACATCTAGATACATCCATTTCAATGACAAGTATTTTCGGACGGAGGGAGTACAAGATTCGACTCCATGAAGTAGCTTTACCTCTAACAATAGAAGAAAAAATATGTGACGTTGGACCATCCGATCGAGAGGGGCTAAGAGGTAGAAAATGATGCACATGCAGCGACGTAGTGAGCTGGGGAAGTAGAGCTAAGGCGGTTTCGAACGAAGATATACCTGAAGGTCGTCGGGATGTGGATAGGTGGGCGGCGGGAGGCCGTATCCGCCCACAGGCAACGACGAAGGGATCGGAGGACCTCCCGCACCGGCGCTCGGCCAGGGATAACGGTGCGGCCGGAAGTGGGTCTCCTCCCTCGCTGTCGACGACGGCCTAAACGCTGCCCCTCCTCCCCTTCATCGGTGGAGGGGGATACGTCCGGATCTGTAACCAGCGGTGAGGATAGAAAGCCAGTGTTTTTTGAAGGGAGAAAGACAGTGTTACTACCCCTATCTTGTTTTTATCTGGAGAGGATGAGAGTGTGTGAATAGAGCAACCCTAGCAAGCAAGCGCGGAGGCTCTGGCCTATATATACGTAGTGGGGTAGTTTTCCTTTTTCACTCCATCAAAAAAATCATTTAAAATTGTGTACTACTACATGCCAGGTCGCGGTTTCTTTTTAGTTGTTGATTGTTTTTTGAGATAGCTACCCGCTTGTTCCAAGTGGTGTTACGGTGTGCCAGGTCGCACTTTGTATCGTTCAAGTCTGGTACTACAAGTCCCTCCATTAAATGAACAACCAACCCCTCGTAAAAATTGTGAACAAGCCCCAACATGCATTATTATTTATATTATCTACTCCCTCCGTTCCTAAATATAAGTCTTTTTTATAAGCCACACCTAAGACAAGAATTTTTTTATTAGCAGTGAACCCCACATGTCATAGACACAAAAATTGTGGCAAGATTCCCTTAGGCAAGCCAAAGTGTTTCTAACAATTTGAGCAACTCAGGTTAGGCAAGTGTGGCAAGTGTGGGAAAAATAATGTGGCAACATAAGACAAACATAGTCACAATCTAAACAGCCCCGTAATTTTTTGTGACATGCATGAAAACTTGGTTAGTTAAATTTATAGTCAAAATTTGGCAAGGTGCATCAAATCAACACATGCAAGTATCAAAAGGAAAGTCACGGCATGCATGCATGCGTTGTACTCCCTCCGTTTCCAAATATAAGTCTTTTTAGAGATTGCAACAAGTGACTACATACGAAGCAGAATATGTCTACTCCTACATACGAAGTAGCCCATTTTAAATGTGTAAAAATACTTATATTGAGTGCAGTGCTTTGATGTGTCGCGTCAACTCGTACAAGACCGAGAAATTTGATTACTACAACGCCCTCTCCCTCGCGGACTGAGCTCCGGTGCCTTAACTGCACCTGCCTTTGGCTGCATGACAGGAGGGCCAACCACCTGTTGGCCCCACCTGTCATAGACGCAAAGGCCGGAGCAGTAAGTAGAAGCTTTTGCTAAACGCTATCCCTCCCGCACGAGGTGGACGCACATGCATCAGTGGATTCGATACTGTAGAAGTAGGAGTAACATCATTGTTCGTCTTCTCGAAGAGGCGAAGAGCCAAGCGCAACCCGAACGTGGCAGTTGCGAACGCTTGCGTGGTGCGGTTCCTTGGAGTACTAGCCAGGCTCTTGCATGAGACAAAATTGCTATTGTTTAACAATTAAACTCCATTATCCATTGGTTGATACTCATTATGCATAGGTCCACGCGCTTAGCACCGTTTCCTCCCGGGGTCACCAATGTTTATTTGCTAATTAATAGCATTGCATGCAATGCACTAGCCATTGCAAGTCATTAAAAGCATGCACACCTCTCATCTTTTATTGGTTGATATGTCAAGAAACAAGAAACAAGGTAGAAGTTAATGCACCGCGCCTAAGTGTTTTGGGACTATTTGGTTTTCGTAAGATGACTTACACACCTAGACGGAGGGAGTAGTATACCCTGTAAACTGGAAAGGAGTATTTGCCTTTCTAGAGATTTCAACAAGTGACTAGACTACACCATGTGCAGTACTCCCTCCCTTCCGGTTTATAGGGCTCAAATCTCAAATCTCATGAACCAAGGCATTTTGCGATTGGAGCAATGTATCTCATACTTTACAAAACTACCCTAATTAAACTCATGCAGTAATTACGTAGTTCTCTCGTTTTCCTCTCCGCCTTGGTCGCGGTGCACAATATTGAGCACTCCTATATGACTAGCCGCTCTATCTACATGCGGGACATTTCAAAGCATCTGGGCCCGCGTGCCATCCACCAAATCACGGCGAGGTGCTACAGTCGAGACTCACCTGTCACCCCGGTGTGGCCGTCATGACCCGTCATATCACAAAACCCACACCTTTACCATCAGTGGTAAGGTGGCCTCCAAGTTGGACTGGACAAAGCAACCATCATTTCGCTGGAACGCTCGTTCAAGCCCTTTCTTCCCTTTCTTGAAGAAAACCTCACTCCAGGCTACTCACTTCTGCCATTTTTCTTCTGTACCGACGAAGGAAAGGTGGGCGAATCAGTTATGCTGCTATATTTTCATTCCAAGAATCTTCTTTTTGCGAAGCACCGACCGATTCTCACATCCTATTCTTTTCCTGTTTTCATTGCGATTGTGGTTTGCTTTCGATTGCTTTTTGTTTGTCAGTTCATTGATGGATCCTGGAGCACTAGGCAAAGAGTTGCCGGCGGACAACCCACTGGAGACAGCGATCTCCAGGAAGCGAGCACCGACCAACGAGTTGACCATGTTGGCGGGCCAACCCATGGAGACGAAGAACTCCAAGAAACAAGCACAGGCCAAAGAGTTGAGGACGTTGGCGGACGAACTCCTCAAAGAAAGTTGGAAGAACAGCAAGGGCCCCACCGTGCCTACCCCAGGAACTCTGATTGCCACCTATGTGAGGCTCAAGACCGAGTTTGAGGAGATAGTCGTCGTTGAGAAGCAGTATTCCCCTGGCAAGGTGATGGCCCCCATTGAGGACGAGGAGATCGCCCCCGGAGGGATGAGATCCCCCGGTGAGCTGCACAAGGTAAAAAATAATGGCTTATTACCATAGTTGTGGTTTTTGATTATTTGCAATTTGCTTGCTAATATGTTAGGGTTGTGCAGGTGCCGGTGGACGTCCTTGATGATTCCGATGTCGTGGCCCGTCCTATTGGCATCGCCCCGGAGATCAATTCCGATGCCGCTGTCCATCCTGTGGACATCGCCCAGAGATCGATTATGATGTCGCGGTCAGTCCTGTGGACATCGCCCCAGAAATCGATTCCCATGCCGCTGTCCGTGCTGTGGTCATTGCCCGAGAGATCGATGACAAGAAATAGTTGGTCGCGCTAATGCTTAAGGGTAGTTTGCATTGCCCTATGTTTAATTACCAGAATGATGCGTGTTATCAAACCATCTTAGGGCTAGTGCACTGTCTTGTGTGGGCGGATCTTGCTACTTTTGTTTGATAGTGAATCATGCGATGAATCATGTGAACCCTCTCCGAGTTATGGAAACAGATGTATCCTCACCAGCTTTTGATGTAATGTATGGCATGCTTAGATGTAAGTTTGAACTGTTTATCATATTACCAAGGCTTGTTTGATGATTCTTGGTGTTAGTAGGCTAGCTACTGTGCGAGCTATAGTACTTGCAAAACACTCACCGAAGAGAAACGTTGGGGCTGATGAGCTCGTGGTACGCTTATACTTATCCCTCGTCGATCGACCAATAGCCCTAGCTCCTAAAATTGTAGGCTTAGCGATCGATCAGACAATAGTCGACATACATTCAGGCCTCATATGGTTCATAGGGTAGGAAAATTGTAGCAAAAGTACAGAGAACGTGCAACACAAAATCATAGCAGTGCAGAGACGTACTCCCTCCGTTCCAAAATAGATGACCTAGGCGGGCTAGTTTTCCCTACTGGATTTCAGTGATATGACGTGGTACAGTGCCGTCCAGTCTTCGCGTGTGGTAGCAGTATTGCGGGTACAGTAAGTTTTCTTGAAGAAGCGGAATTCAACGAAGTCATGATGATTCCTTCATCCGAACAACTTAAAGGGGGAAAGGTTGGGCCTGCGAGACGACCGGGGTAGACCAGGATAATTTTGTGCATGGCAGGTGGACCAGGATGGTCGACGTCCCACATGTCGGCGAATGAAAGTATTCTTTCCGATATAGAGGACAAGCAACGAGTATTCATTGTTTATTTTTGATGAAAGCTATTGTCTCCACTGTTACGACGGAGGAGTGTGAAACACGGCAGCCCAGTGAACTTGGCATGTGCACCACTCCCTCCTTCCTCATGTAATGCCTAGGTTACAGCTTTTTCTCACTTTCTCTCTATCTATTTCCTCTCAAATATTTTTACCTTTCTTTTTTAAGACACAATTGTTTTTTATGCCTTTTTTTAGAATTATTATTTTTATACCTAGGAGCACGTGTAGAGACGGGCTCTTGCAGAGCCCACTCCTTGACTTTGTCAATGCCTCTCTCTCGTCCACATAAGGAGTACTACTTGCTATGCATGCATGCGGCGGGCAGCTGGCGTCTTGAGGGGCCAGGGCGGTGAGAGCGGGCTCCGGAAGCGGTCCGGACTCCAGCATGGCCCACCTCACATTATCACCATATATTTCTTGGAGTCCGTGCGCGGCGGGCGGGCGATCTCTTCTCCCTCCCCCGTTTCTCTCTTCTCAGCCGATGCCCGCCGAGCGATTAGATTTCGGCTATCGACGGTTTATTCAATTACGGTCCCACATGTCAGTGAAATTGCAAGACAACGCGTGTCCCCTCTGGTGAGCGGCGTGCGAGCCGGACTGTCGGGGTTGGGACGCGTACGAGTCGTAAGTGTGCCGCCTTTTCCTTTAGAACATGCGAAGCGTAACATTTTCGTGCGATCGATCGATAGAAATCCAGAACAAAATGACGAGGGCGGTGCTTTCCCGCTCGTTAGGCGGGCTAGTTCGAGTGATATGACGTGTTACAGTGTCGTCCACTTGCTCCATTTTTATGTAAGCAAGAGTTTACACTCTTACGCGGGAGGAGTGCGAAACACCAAGGATCTGATTTTGATCGAGGGATAACTGTTCCCTGCCAAATAATGGAGGATTGTTAGCGATTATAGCATGATAGTTAGGGCATCTCCAGCGCTGGCCCACAAATTTACACCGGCATCTGTCCGAGGAGACTTATGGATGCCATCTGATGCTGCCCGCATACCTTTCGACAACTATATGAACTAACCGGATGAAATTCGTGCAAACAAAGCAAATTTCAAATTAACCGGATGAAATTCATTACATTTCGAAAACTATTCCTACAAACTAGACGAAATTCATTACATATTTCGCACAAACCGTACTAAAACCTACTGTAAACCTAATATAAACGATCGCCGGCGCCCGACCACCATGTCCGGCCATGAACCCGAGAAAACCGGCCATTGCCTTTGCCTCCTCCTCATCCGCCTCGATAACCTCCTCCTCTAGAGCGGCGGCGACCTACCGTGTACTACTCTTCCTCGCTGCCGGCTGCGCCCGCGCACACACGCCGGCTTCATGGTCGTGGCGGCGGAGGGCGGTCGGGGGGGTGCTGGCGATCTCCTTCGTTTGCTCCTGCGACAGTACGTCGAAGAGAGCTTTGGAGCGCGCCCGGAGCGGAGCCGCCGATGTCCCTTGTCTGCTCCTGCGACAGTACATCCAAGAGAGCTTCGGAGCGCCAGGAGGCCATGGTTGAAGTGGTGCCGACAGAAGGAAGGGACCGGAGGAGAATAAGTGTGGGTCTTTGGCTATGGCTGGGAGCTGGGGCTCAAGTTAATATAGTGGGCGAATGGCAATGAGCCGCGGCAGACGGATGGACAGCTAGCGCCGGAGTAGGTTCGTCGGGCGTGAATGCGGACGCTGCTTCAGTGACTTAACTGCAGATGCGTTTGGGTTACTGACATGTGGGCCCAACGGGCATCTGGCCCGCATGTCAGTGACACACCAATTGCACCTGCAGTTAAGTCCGGTGACTGCGGCATTGACATTCTGGAGAGATGGTGACCGTTTCAGGCGGGAAGCGCGCGCTAGGGATGGAAAGGGTTTCGGTGTGCAGTGGCACTAAGATCGTCGCTCACGATAGTACATACTCTGTACCATACTACCATAGTACCCTCTCTAGCTTAGGCTGTTTTATAGATTGTCGTTGTGATGGACGATATACATGAGCAAGGTGGTCCGAGTATGACCATTGTTGTTGAGCCAGGTGAATACATGCTCGGCGTTCGCGTAGGCCTCCATCAAACGTCTAAACAGAATGTCAGGCACCGCCGGGGCGCGCAGGTGATGGGCTCGCCGTTTGCGTTGCGCGATGAGCAGGACTTTGATTTAGAGGGCGACGTGCATGCATTAGCATGCTTTGACAGCGTGAGCGTGAGTGTCTGACGCGAAGTATTTCATTTTCATTTGGCTGACGAGGGTGCGTTGCAGCGACGAGTCCGTGGTTTGATTCCCCACATACACATAATTTTGGTTTTTACAGTATTTCTTTCTCCATTGACAAGTAGGCCCGCGTAGATAGATAAGGAACACGAGCTGATGAGGCGCATTCGGACTGTTTGCCTGGTCAACCAGACAAATACGGAGCTATACACTGAGCCAGTGACCGTATAATCACCATATCTCATATACAATGATCAAAGTGAGCTATCAAGACAAGTTCGATGACCGCCAATGCATTTTACTCGGTAATAAATGACCAGGATTGAAGGGGAATCCAAATTTGCTTCGTCTTCTGTCCTTGAGCTCTTGACAAACCAATGCACTATATGGTTGTCCGGCCACTCCACCCCAGAGCTCTCACCAAGCGTCGTTCATGCGACCGCGCCGCACACTAACTGGTAAGGCAGCGATGGCATCCCGCCGCGCCGAATTCCTCGCCGCCCACGACCGCACACAAAATGGTAGCGAAGCGATGGCATCCCGCCGTGCCGAGTTCATCGCCGCTCGCGACCTCACAACTATGTGGGAGGAATTTGAAGATGCCAAGGCCGAATGGGCGGTAGAGCAAGAGGCGGCCAAAGCCGCATAGAGGGAGCGGAAAAGTCAGAAAGCACTCAAGAAAAGAGAGGCCCGCCGCCGCAAGAAAGAAAAGGATGCACGCGCTGCTGCGGAGAGGTCGGCGGAGATCCAAGCACGGTGGGGTGTCGCCGAAAAATCCGGGAAGGCGAACGACGGCGTCTGGCCAGCATGTGAGAAGTAGTAGTACTAGTAGTTAGTGTGTGTGTCTGTGTCTGAGTACGAGCATGTACCAATACTACTAGTTACTACTGTAGTTTTTAGAGAAAATTACCAGTACATTAGCCTAGACTAAATGGAAAAATTCCTATTCTAAGCATCAAATGGCATCTCTTTCTCTATAGGAATTGAGATGCATGTCATCTCACTTCCTATGATTTTCATATTCCTATCCTATGAATGGAAGGAGGCCTCTGTTGGAGTAACTACTGTAGCTAGCAGTACTGCTGGTATAGTAGTTTTCTTCAAGAAGCGGAATTCAACGAAGTCATGATGGTTCCTTCGTCCGAGCAACTTCAAAGTGGGAAGTGGGCCTGTTAGTCATTGTTACTGCGGCACGACGACCTGGGTGACTCTCCCTTGGAGTTCTGCGTGCATGGCAAGTGGACCAGGATGGTCGACGTCCCACATGTTGGCGAACGGAAGTATTCTTTCCGATATCGAGGAGCAAGGAAACCGCGTGGTATAGTATCACTGCTGATTGGTTCACAAAAAAATAGTATCACTGCCGATTTATAATTATTTTTTATTTCTGATGAATGCTAGCGTTTCAACTTTTACGATGAAGGGTGCCAAACACGGCACGTGCTGGATGTCCCACACGTCAGCGAAAGGAGTGGGACATGAACAGCGTGGTAGAGCCCAGCGTAAAAAACAACATGGTAAAGCGTCTCCACTTCTTCCACTTCTGGGTCGGAGACCACACGTAGTAGTACTTAGTGGTATGAACGATACAAAGTGCGACCTGGAGAGAAAGACACGTCTAGTTGGAAGGTCTCGGGGCATACACGTAAACAAATATAAAAGTTAATATGTGCCTCCAACTAATATAGTAGCAGTAGAGTACTTAGGCACGTACTCCATAACATCACCGTGCATTGCATGTAGAACATTTAGTGGTAGTATGTAGTAAGAGACAAATGCCGCCCAAGAGTTCCCTTCTCGACCTACTTTTGGGTGTTTGGTAGAGTGTATGGAGGGTGCATGAGTCCACACTAGTTTAGCACAAATACACTAGAAGCATGCATGAAGAGAGCATGCATGAAGAGGGGTGTTGAGTTGAGCATGCATGAAGAGGGAACAACTATGCTGAGACGAGAACGCAACCAAACACATCCTATATGCCACGCATGTTCATACCATTTGTGCCTTTCTACTTCACTTACTGCGCTACATTACTCAGGTTCGTACGTCCACTCCTGGGTACATGTCCGTCTCGTAGTTCCAGTCCCACATGTTCTTCATATAGATGGAACGATCCTTGCATAACACGTGCACCTTGATGCTAGATGTCTCGCGTGTTGGCAAAAGGATGAACAAAGCTCACGTAAAAAAATAGAGTGGAAGAACATAGATTCCAGACGACCGAGAAGGAGCAAGGAACCTCGTGGTGGAGCGTCTGCACTCATAATATTTAATATTATTCAGCGATATAAAATTAACCAATCATCTCCACAGTGGACTGGAAGAGTACGAAACACGGCAGCCCAGTGTAGTTACATCATACTAGTACATGGCTAACCCACGCTATCACCATATATCTTGGCTTCCGTGCGAAACCTATCTCTAGTAATCCAGCAGCCTGTATCGCTTCTCCCTCCTCGTCTCTATCAAAGTGCGGCGGGCTGGCATTTCTGCCGTCTATTGAGGTTGGTTAACTATCACATGTTAGCGACATGCCAAGAGCATTCTAAAAAAATTCCTTTCACGTCCCGTTTTCAAAAAGAAAAAAATCCTTTCACGTACGAATTTGCCTGTATGCTTTGAGCAACTTGCATGTCCTATACTGCTCCTGTTTGATACTCTAACTTAGCTAGAGGTTAGACTAACTCATGACTAACCCTGAACTAACTGTAGCCAAAGAGGTGTTCGGGTGACGGGGTTAGATTGACAATAAATGCACTTCATGGAGAGAGAAAAGTGATTTTTCAGTGGTCCCAATGAGAACTATCTCTAGTTAGCACCTCTTGGGTGGGATATTTTTTTTGGTGGGTTCGGTGCAACTTGCTCCAATTTAAATCCTCATGCTTGGATACTTTAGGCCTATTAGAGCCCCAACTAGCTCAAACTAACTCTAACCCATGGATCCAAACAGAGCCTATGGCCAGTCTTGACGCGGAGCAGTCGCGTGCACCGGGAAGCGGCGCTCTCTCGGCCGTCGCGCCACTTCAAAGCTGACGCTAGTGAGAGGTCGCCTCCGCTCTGGCCGGGCATTAATGCGGCACTGAAGCTCCAGGGCGACGCTGACCGTTTCACACGGGAAGCGCGCGCTGGCATGGGAGTATAGGTTTTGAACCGTTTCAGGTGTAGTACTGGTAGTTTGCAAAACTACTCAATTATTGCACTCAGTTTCCTAAGAAATTGTGGTAAAAAACGTTACTCCACAGCCCGCTTCCCTTCTCCTTCCTCTTCCACCGCCCGCACATGTTCGCGGGAAGCGACCGGTCAACCCTTATATAGGAGTGCTAGCACAAAAAGATGCATTCATGACCACTAAAATTTCCATATTAAAGCGCCGCTCCGGCGGGAGTATGGCGTATGTTGTTGCCTTCGGCCGACCCATGGCTACCGGGCGACGGCGACCAGAGAAGAGGCGGCGGGAGGGGAATGAATGAAGCTATTGTTTGGGTTCGCCTTCCGGCTTAAATAAATGCGCAACATCACGTGTACCCGCGGGTGCACAAATTGTAACATACATGTCTACTTAAGTGGGCGTCACGTAACTGGTGTGTGTGAGAGAGAGATTCTGAGAGACAGAGTGCGTGTGTGCGACTCTACTCTTCGGACATGTACTCAACCTTTTGCATCGGGATATAAGTATAATGGTATTTACTTTAGCTAGTGATTTACGTGACCATGTTAATGTGGTTGTGTCAAAAAATGTCACTTCCTGCTCGTGATTTGCGTTATATAATTACAAGCAAGATTCTCGTGCATTGCACGGAACATCAATATGCATTTTTTTACAGAACACCTGTTGTGATTGACCCATGCAGGAGTAATCCCATGTGTAAAAACTAATGATATCTCGAGAATTTTATCGAAAAACTGGTATCTCGAGAATGTCATCAAAAAAATGAAAGATGAGAGATAAGGCGAGGAGGAGTGGAGCATGGTGGTGACTGGTGGTCGGAATGGGCAGAGGCATGGGGATGGACGGTGCCGGCAGGCGGCAGCGGCCACCATGCATGCTAGATTGTTCCAGAGACTTATTCCTTTTTTAATTGCTGAGCAATGACGTTGCGGGAGATAATGATGTGGAGAGAGGTGCAGGTATCTTTTGTAAAATTATCATAGTTTTCTTTCTATCCTCTGATATAGATCATACGGTCTGTATTACAAGATGGCAGGCCCACCATCACCGCCAACTCGTTTTTTATAAGGGTACAGATGATAAGTTTGCTGACTACTAAATTAAAGTAGAATTTGTCCATGTTATGCAAGTAAATAAAGGTGACTGTTTATCATATGGGTAAGGTTGGATGAAGGGTGGTAGGAACAAATGCTCCGCCTAGAGCATGTGTGTGAGAGATGGAGTCTTAGTGTGTGTGTGTGTGTGAGGAGAGAGAGAGATGGAGTCTTAGTTTGTGTGTGTGTGTGAGAGAGAGAGAGAGATGGAGTCTTAGTGTGTGTGTGGGAGGGGAGTGTGCGTGCGTGCCCGTGTGTGTGTGTTTGTGTGTGTGTGTGTGTGAGAGAGAGAGAGATGGAGTCTTAGTGTGTGTGGGGGGGGGTGCGTGCGTGTGTGTGTGTGTGCGTGTGTGTGTGTGTGTGTCGCGGGATCCTCTGTGGCGGATGTAATTTAAGTGTGCATGGCTTCATCATAGAGAGGTGATGTGTATGGCAGAGGCCACCAACGATGGGGTGCGAGAGAGAAAATGCCCGTAGAGAGGGAAGCGAAGGTGTGTGCGCATGAGAGGAGTCGACATCGAGAGAACGTGTTTGTTCGAGAGACACCGAGGAAGACTACTATATATCGATGGTGCATGTAGGCGGGAATTAAACAAAGGGATGGTCTTATTGGTTTCGGGGATATAGGGGAAGAGTGAGAGGCGGGGGGGGGGGGGGGTAGCTAGAAGGAGATTGTTAAGTGTGAGTGTGTGTTTTACCCATCCAGGCGGAAGTTATGTGCACAAAAGAGGAGAACGATTCGATGTGGCGTTAGGATTGAGGGTAATTAACTACGTATGGAGACATAGAGACCTTGAACATGCATGTGTGAGAGGTATACATGTCTACGTGGGATGTGTGTGTGTGCGCGCGCATGATCGAGATAAAAGAAAGAAGACATGAGTCATAAGATCAACGACATGGGAGAGACGGGTCGGTATGACAATATGCATGCATGTGAGAATGCAGGGAAGAAGGCCCGACAATTGAGCATGTGTTTTTGTCTTTAAGAGATAGTGGCGTGGGCTGGAGCATGCATCTATGGCGAGCAGAGGGAGTGAGGCGCAACGATTGTGCGAAAGAGACCAACCTATAAATGCATATGTATGGAGAGACATATATAGTGTGGGTGCTAGGAAGCAAGACTTCGTGCGAGAAAGAAATGTTGACAGAGAAACTACAGATAGATACAGAGATGGAGATGCTAGCTAGAGGGACATCCGCTAGTTTGGGTGTTGGAGATGACCGTCGGGTGGTTCAAAGGGTGAAGTTACATATGTGTGTGAGAGGGCACTTGACTGCATGTAGAGAGAAACATATGTAGTGTGCGTGATAGGAATCAAGGGCGAGGGCGAGAAAGAAGGTTGATGGAGAAACAGATAAATAGAAAGATAAAGGTGCTAGCTAGTGTGCGTTAGAGATAGGAGTCGAGTGGATCAGAAGGGTGGGTTATGTGTGTGGGTGTGAGAGAGATAGAGAGAGGGTGCATGTGAGTCACATACAAACAGATATCAGAGAGAAATGAGATCCATAGAGACGGAGTTTTGTGTCTGCGAGAGAGAAAGATATTTCACAATGAGAGTGATAGCTAGAGAGACATACGAGGGAACGCAAGATATCTCAAGGGAGAGAGGGTGTGTGTGAGCGACATACAAGAGAACAATGGAGAAATATGAGACCCTGGGAGACAGAGTTTGTGTTTGTGTGTGAGAAAGAGACATTGAAGAGGAAGAGCCGTAGGTTCTCATATCTAAGGAGCGAAAGACATCTCTGTATGAGGGGTGTGCGAGTGGCACACATGGGAATAGTAGAGAGAAATGAGACCCCGGGAGACAAAGTTGTGTGTTTGTGTGAGAGAAAGAGATTCCACATGGAGAATCATAGTTAGAGACACATAGCAGGGAGCGAGATATACTTAGAGAGAGATAGAGTGATGAAGGTCGAGGGAGAGAGTACCGTCAGTGTGTTACGAAGATAAAAGATCATTGTCGAGATACAGGTAGCACGAGAGATACCTGAGAGACGATGAACGCGTATAGGTCCAGAGAGATAGTCCTATATAAGCATGAGTGATAGCTATATGAGACGAATATCTGGATTAAAGGGGATTCAAATATTTAAACTGGAGATCACGACATTGATAATATCATAACGCAAATTGGTGTATCAAACATGCATATTCATTTGAATTTGGGCACACGTGTAATGTTATATAGTTTATCAATATTGGTGATCCATAGATTCTTCAATTACAAACAATGCATGGTTTATATGCAATTAATGTCTAAACGGGATTACACTATATGTTGCGTGTGTGAAACACATTATACATGTTTGAGAAGTAAAAAAAACCGCATGAAACACACATTAATTGGAGACAGTTAGCGAGGAATGCATACATTGGATTTCAACATAAAGTGGTTTCAAATATTTGAAAATCCAAATTGATGGATACAACCTTATGAATCTGAGATCATGCCAGTTGTAAACCATATTTATGTATAAATGGTGTTGTGCTTTTGAAAGTATATATAAAAAAATGTTGTATATACAATGTAATTCCAATTGAAAATGGATCCCGCCCGAAAAAAATAGAATACAAACGGGATTCGAATTGAGTTGGCACGGTAAACGTGCACTCTGCAAAATTTGAACGAAGCGGGGAAAGTCGCAGTAACCGCCCGAAACCAAAATCTGCGAGATGGAAATCACTACTGCCTATCCCTGCCACGCAAAGCCTATCTGCTGGATTTCTATAGGTTTCGATATGGGTAGGTTTGTAATTTCACCCAAACGTGACGTAACTGCCTCTCACCCGGATTCATACACGGTGGGCGCCAAAACACAGTGTGTCCTCGGCCGAAATCGACTCCCCGATTCATATTCATACACGGTGGGCGCCAAAAACAAACTCTCGTCGGCAAATATTCGGTGTATGTGAGATTACCGTCCTATCCCCAACCGACTAATGTTGCTGTGATGTAGTAGAAATTTGAAACGGGGGCTAAGTTTGTAAATTTCCTCGCATTTGAGACAAGCGCGCCCTGAATACATGGTTCCCCCTTCCTCTCTACCTCCCTTTTCCCCATTCGTACTCCGTGGGCGCCAAAACAACCTCTCCGCGCCACCCTCCTCCGTCCGCCGCCGTCCGCCACCCCATCCACTGCCATCCTCCTCCACCATGCCGGAGCTGATACCCCGACACCGCCGTCCATTACAAGAGATCGACCTCTCTCATCCACAGCTTCGGACCGGGATCCTTGCATCCCGTCCTCTCGCTTCATCCCCGCCATCGTCCACCTTGCCGGCGCGCTCCTACGACCGTCTCGTCCACCGTGCCCCGCCGCCACCGTCTACCCTCCTAGATCTGCTTCCACGCCGCCGACAGCCATCGCTACCGCAGCACCGTCAAATTCTTAGCAGATGCGTACACGACGCCGCACCAGAGGCGGTACTCTTTCGTATCTGCTCAACTTATTTATCGCAGCAAGAAAATAGATCGCCACTGCTTTACTCTGATTTCTTGTCTTGGTTGCGAAGTTGCCTTTGTCCGGTTTGCACCTTCAGATCCGCCATGGCACGCTCAACACTATACTCCCAACGCTTATGGTTTTCCCCTTTTATATTCCACACTAGTTAAATCACAATAGACTAAATTCCAAAATTAGGCCAGTCGATTTTTCAGAGCTCGTCGGAGTTCGCCGATGCGAATGAAGGGGCTCGGGTGGTTGTCCGGCCTCGCCGAACGAAGAAAACTCGATGCGGGCGGGGGTGGGGTGGGGGTGGCGGAGGAACACACGCGGCGGGGGCCGGTGGCCCGGCCGGCAGCCCGTGCGGTGTTCTGTATGGGAAGAATCAGAGACGAGGAAGAAGATGGGTTAGGAGACGTAGGATCTTCATCCAATCGCCTGAAATGGTCGAGAGACAGCTGGGAGTTGCATTCTTAATGCACTCTGGTTCATCATGTGTGGGCACCGCGCAACCAACATTTTATTACCCAAAATCTGCTTGCTCTTCTTTACCATGTTCCTCTTCTGTTCTTCTTTAATATGTACTATCTCCGTTCCTAAATACAAGTCTTTGTATAGATTCCACCATGGACTACATACGGAGCAAAATGAGTGAATCTATACTCTAAAATGTATCTGGATACATCTGTAAGTGATCCATAGTGGAAATCTCTACAAAGACTTATATTTTGGAACGGAGGGAGTATGATAGTGGTACAGTATGTTCCTTTTACTAAAGATGAGCAGGGACTTTTGCAGTGTAGAGGTCTATACGGTCGGTTGTGATGGACACTTTGAGCCTCTTTGATTCGTAGGATCTTGTAAACATAGGAATAGGATTTGTAGTCACCTGCCCACTTGAATCCTATAAGAATAGCAAGGAAATGCGGGGAGCTGTGTCGCCATTGAGAGTAACACTGATATTAACAGTACCGCACCTTCACTTGAAGAGAGCTGGCATCCGAAGCCTTTCTAGACGTACCGGCAATACTAGCACATATATTCCAGCAAGTTCCACTTTGCTGATTTTACTCTGATGCTTACGGTTTTCCCCGTTATATCTACACTATGATCTGTGTAGCTGCTTTGTGTTGCACTAGCAGCAGTCCACTCTTGAAGCTAAACATTGCAATGACTTACAAAATTGGCACCAAGGCATTGAGTGCCATTCTAGATGCAATGAAACTCATACGCTCCCCACCTGTTGATTCTTGTTCAGAATATGATCCTAATGACTCTTGTTCAAAATTTCCACATATAGAGAGACAGCATGGAATTGCATTTCTTTGGGCGCTGTGATTCATCATGAGTGGGCAACCAACATTGTATGCAATGAAGCGGAACCTCAAGAATATGCTTCCTCTTCTATTCTTTAACATGTTCCTCTTTGTTTATTCTGTATTTTGTATGTACAGTATGTTCCTTGTCAGGAAGGGGCGCAGGGACATCTGCAGTCAACAGCTGATAGAGCTGCCTGTACGTGATCGATAGGCTTTCAATTACTAGCGGCAATACAACACCGTATTTTCAAGCCAGTTCCACTTTCCCGATTTATATATCGTGGTTATGGTGTACCCATGTTATGTACACTATGATCTGCCTAGTTGTTGTGTGCTCTTGTTATTATGGTTTGGCAATAAACTCTCTATATAGTATATTATGAACCTATCATCTGCCAGCTATCCTTACTTCTGGAGCCTATTTTTTTTGTACTTGTGCCAGATTATATAAATGCACGCACCATATTATAGCACACATGAGCTCTCTCATCAGAATCCAGTGATAGGACACAAGTGTTTACAGGGGCGCCCCTATATTAGAATATCATCTGCATTACAAAGATAATCTCACAACTATTTATGTTTTCATGGTTCTCAGATATTATACGCAATTACAGTGAATATCAGAATCCGCGCATCAGAAGAATATTGTGGAACACTGCAATGACTTACACAATTAGCACCAAGGCATTGAGTGCCATTCTGGAAGCAATGAAACTCATGCGCTCCCCACCTGTTGATTCTTGTTCAGAATATCATCCTAATGACTATTCTAACCTCAAGGAGTCAAAGGCAGATGGCCTGTCCTGTTCACCCATCAAGGTGCCTGTTCTAATTTGTCAAGGTTTTATTGATTGCGCGTATCTTGCATATGTTGTCTTGCATTTCTTCTACTTTGTTGCACCGCCATCTGCTTAGTTTACTCATCATATAACTCGAGATGCCATGCCCATCCATTATCAATACATATTCCATCTGTCATCATACCATGTTTTTTCACTCAAATGCTATTCTTGTGCATCAGACATCAAAAAGGAAGAGGGTGATTGCCGAACCTGAAGGAGCACCAGCAAAGTCCTTGAAAAACATGGTGGTGCCGGAGAAATTAGACAGCGCCCCACTTATATTGGCTATACAACCAGTGACACTAAACGTAGGACCGACTCCAGCAGACTATACCCATACTTCACTGGCCACACCACTAGCCCCACCACACAGGACCTGCACTCCAGCAAAAGGTGTACCGATTTCATTTGCCATAGCACCAGCTGTACCACAGAAAAATCCCACTCCAGCAAAAAGTACAGCAAGTCCACCGGCCGAAGACCTATCCCAACTGCAGAGACGGCCAATTCCTGCAGATTGGAACCCCATTCCATTTATTCCCAATTTAAAAGACAATGCTTTCAATGTTGTTAGGGACTACGTGCATATATTCCCATCATGGGAAGATTATACTGAAGACACACACCATTTTCACATCTTCCTGTCAAACTCACGTGTAAGTGCTATTATTCATGGTTATTATTTTCCTGTTTTCTGCTGATCGAACACATCAATGATTTACATTACATTGTTGTAACTAGGCGAGGGTCAATCTGGATAGTCATGACGAGCAAAGATTGCTTGTGCTTTTCAAGGAAGCATTGCAGCAGTATCATTGTTACCTGAGGAATTCACACTTTGATGGCAAGTCTATAAACGAATTTCCGGTGAAGTCTCTTGTGCTAAATTTAGAAGACATTGAATGGCAAAACCTTGTTATGCACTGGTCTCATTCCCAGGATGAGGTACTGTCTATGAAATCAAATGACAATTTGAACTTCTACTTTCCTGCATGTGCCTTATGGATCTTTTTTGCAGGAAATCTGCTCGAAGAAGAATTCCGGTTTGAAAAGAACGACAGGATATCGCAAATATGTTGCCCGCTGCTTTGCTCTTGTTAGTACCTGTTGTCCTGTATCACTGTATTTGCATACATACCTTGTTCATTATGTGAGAGTAGTATGCATGATAGCTTGCTTATCAATTGTTCGCTCCAAATTATCTGATCTGTATGAATGGTTACATTAGTGTAGAATATATCCAATGCCAATGATTTTTTTAGCTCTACATTGTTCTTGTAAGTACATGTTGTCCTTTATCAATGTACTTATATTTACAGCTAGTTGTTCATGTACCATCACTCTGCAGCTTATTTTCCTTTGCCCTCCATTTTCTACACATCAGATCTATATTTACTCTTACCATAAGGTTGGTACTGAAGAAGTTTAGCTGTGCATTGCTCTTGGCTGTGCCTTTTGCCTGTATCGCTGCACATACATTTATATCTACTTGGTTATGTAGCACCACTCTTCATCTTATCTTAAATATTCTCCATTTTTTCATATATTATCACATCTATATTTACTCTTAACAAAATGTAGAATAAAGGCATTGCTTATGAAGAAGATTCTGTGGTAAACTTCTTGAATTGCCCCCCCATCAGCATGGACAAGTGCTTTATAGAGCCTGTCTTCACTAGTAATGTAAGTTTGTCCTTCTCAAGCCTTCAAAATTTGTTGTGTATATTTGGTTAGGCATGACAGCAACAGCTGTTTATTTTTGGTGTTTGCATCAAATTGCATATTTAAAGTTTATTATGTAGTTCATAAACAAAAGTTTGTCCTTCTCAATTTAAGTTTTCAGTTGTACAACCAAGTTCCTTCTTCATACCATGTAAATTAAACTATACATAGCAAGTGATCTTCTTTTGCACTGCATGTATGCTTCTGTTCTTCATCCGTAATCCAGTGGTGTGGTGAACCTACCCACTACAACACAATGTCATATTCTGTAATGTCTTAACTATAAACAATGTCATATCATTCTACTATTATTTAAACCGTCTCTTTATTTGCCAATCTGAAATGGGATAAATTGACAGCACACTAACCATTGATACTTATGAGTTCTTGATCTGTAATCCAGTGGTGTCGTGAAGCTGCCAACTCCTTCACAATGTCATTTCCTGCCATGTCTTGACCTGAACAATACCATATTCTGTTAATGCAATTTTAAACTGTGTCACTTTATTCGTCAGTAAGAAATGTGATGAATTGTCAGCACTGATACTTTTATGTGCAAAACCTGTCATCTGTCTGCTTGTTTATCTTTCAGAGTGAGGAAGATATAAGTGTTGAACAAGCGCAGTCTCATAATCTTGCTCAGGTGGTTGCGCTGCAGCTCGCCAGCAGGGCTAACTTTCTTGAACTCTATTGAAGTGTTGTCGGTTTTGTATATTATTTTTTCGGCGTGTTTATTTGCACTGGTGGCGATCTTTGATGCCCAGTGTATGTAATCTGCTGTCTGCTTGTGCTTTATTATCATAGTGGCAAACTTTGATGCCCAGTGGATGTAATATGCCGTAATTTCTTTATTGTATAGTCTAGGTTTTTTCTTATTCACGATGCTGCAGTTATTTTACTGTATATATATATCCTGTCTTCGCAGTAAACTGGCCAAACCGTAAAATTATGGTACATAATCACGATGTATGATCCGCATCATGGGCCTCGTCAAACTGGCCCACTAGTAGATTCGGGCCTTTAAGAGGCCGAGTAACCCCCAGCCCTCTTTTCGCAAGAAAACTCAATGGGCTTTTAGGAGGCTGAGAAGTAGGTTGGGCCTGAAACGTGCCGAACAGCTCACGGGCCGGCAGTAGCCCGAAATGGACCTCGGCCCATGATTGTGCGAATCAAATCACGGGCTTTTAACAGGCCAAAATTGTCTCGGTCCTTGTTTGGCCCAATCAGATATCGGCTGCGAGCAGGCCGGATGCAAACCGGGCCGTAGTTAGGCCCAACTATATGACGGGCTTTTAACAGGCTGAAATTAATATAGGGCCGAAATGTTAAACGGGCCCTTAACAGGCCGAAACTAATATCAGGCCGAATTATAAAATGGGCCTTTAGCAAGTGGGCCCAAAAGCATAGCGTCCAGTTAACGGGCCCAATCTGATATGGGCCATAATTGAGGCCAAAGCCTCTTAAAGGGCCGGACCCGATCTAGGCCGTGATTTGGCCCAGAACATGGGAGGTTTTTAACGGGCCGGATCTCATATGGGCCATTATTAGGCCCGGAACGTGGCAGGCCATTAATGGACCGGATCAAATATGGGCCGGCATTTGGCCCAAAACATGGCAGCCAGTTAATGGGCCGGCCTACTAGGGTCCTCAAAATCTTGTGGGCCTACAGCTAGGCCGGCCCATTAGTGTCGGCTAAATCTCGTGGGCCTTTAGTCGGGCCGGCCCATTATGATCCGCAAGAATTTTGTGGGCCTTTACCTGGGCCGGCCCATTATGGCACACAAAAATCTTGTGCGCCTTTACCTGGGCCGGCCCATTATGGTCCGCAAAATCTTGTGGGCCTTTAGCTGGGCCGGCCCATTATGGTCCGCAAAATCTTGTGGGCCTTTAGTTGGGCCGGCCCATTTAAACTTGATGGGCCATGCCACGTGTCGACGTATCATAGGTGCCTTCTGTCCAATGAGTGGATGACATCTGTCCCAATGATGAGCCGACACGTGTTTCCTCCAGCCAATGATGATTTTACACATGGAAAATCCCCATTGGTCGCGGCTGTTAACGGGTTATCGGATCCAAAACCCGACCCGATAGCTTAACGGCGTTCCGTTACGGTGGATGCCACGTGTCGGTCACCCTTGACGAAAGCAGTTCTGTGACGCGCGATTTATCGTCATGGAAGTGGACACTTCCGTGATGATAATTTTGGTAATGTCATGGAACACTTCTATGACAGCACAGGTATGACTATCTTGATTCTGTCATAAATTTTTCATGGATGTACATGCATGACAAAAAACGCGACCTACTGTGACAAACACGTATCATCACGGAAGTGTATTTTTTTGTAGTGTTATGCTTAAGGTCGTCTTAAGAGTCGTGAGCATAATTATCCTACACATAATTTGGACTTAGCCTTAGTTGTGCATGCATTGAAAATATGGAGGCATTATCTCATTGGTAATCATTGTGAAGTATTTACTGATCATAAAAGCTTGATATATATTTTTACTCAGAAGGAATTGAACCTAAGGTAGAGGAGATGGTTGGAGCTTATTAAGGATTATGATTTGAATGTGTAGTATCATCCTTGTAAAGCTAATGTTGTTGCTGATGCATTGAGTCGTACGAGCCATGTTAATGCAATCAATATCGATGATATGCCACCGGAGTTATATGAATAGTTCAGGAGTCTCAGGTTGCAGATGGTTTCTAAGGGATATTTAGCAACACTGGATGATGCGGAGCATCCTACGGACATCACCATGTCAAGAATCCGTCTGTCATGTGACACACGCAACCTCTACTTCACATACATAAAGGTGAATAATCTCCTTTACACGTGTTCACCTGACCCCTTCGAGGATGGTATACTACTTGACACTCCACTCGTGTGCATACATAGGTATTGTCGGAACGCCATGGGCAACAAGGAGGAGGGCGAGCGCAAGTGTACAACTACGCCATTCGTGAGGGAAGCGTGGAAGCGAAGATGGAAGAAACAGAGCTGCAACAAGCTATAGCCACCGGACCAGACGGCCATAAGAACTACAGCCAACGAGTGCTACAACGGTGGGATGACCGGTGACCACCGGACGTCTGACAAGTACCAGCGACCGGACGATTGATGACGCTCGAAAATCCGACAACGCCTATCCAGAGAAGAAACATCGGAAGTCCGACGCCTCCTGACGTTCGGAGCCCCGCGAGCCACCGGACGACCGACGCCCCTCAGACGTCCGACGCCTGCCAGCGTGCAGCCGGGCCTTTGGCCTTGTACCACTCTCCCACTTACCCCTTCGTGGCTTAGACTATAAATAAATCACCCCCTCCTCATTTCAAGGGATAGCAAATATGATAGCTCATCTGTATGTGAGCTTTGCTTCTACCTACCTCTACTCTTGAGTGAAAGAGACCACTCTCATGGAGTTCAAGACCTCCATGTGAGAAGATCCCTAGTGGATTCAAGACCCCATATAGGGAAGATCCATCTTGGATTCAAGACCTCAAGTCCTCACGGATTGGGATGAACTAGCTACCGTGTATCTTTCTTTGTTGAATTTGGACCGTGTATCTCTCCGTGTGTATGTTGATCTAGCACATGTGTGATTGGATCAAGTCAATTTGAGTGTTTCCTCTTGTTTTCTCCCATGTGTTCTTCGTGTGTTCTTTGTGTTCTTCGGGAATCCCGCTCCAAATTGTGAAAGATAGGACCCTAGGGTTAGGGTCACCCTACATCATCTTGGTATCATGAGCCACGTTGATCATGTTTTTGGAGTCCCTAACCCCACTTTCTAGCCTAATTTTTTTGATTTTATCCTAAATTCAAAAATCCCCTGAAAAAACAACCCCAATTTTTTTGTGATATGTTGGTTTGATGATGTTTTGTTGGATTTGATCCATGGATTTGCTGTGTTTTGAGTGGATCTAGCTTCTCCACAAGTTTCCCCACTTTCCATCCACGAAATCTCATCAATTTTTACCCCAAAAATCATCAATTTCCGCCCAAAATCACGCCACGGGTCTCGGATCTCGAGTGGAACTTTGGCATCTTTGCCTAGGGCCTTCACCACATCAACCGCATTACCACCATAGCCTTTCGCAACCTAACCCATTTTGTTCCCCCATAGCATTAGTGGTTGCTTGAGTAGTGAATTGAGTCTCCTAAGCCGTTTCGACTACTTAGGGACGGTTACTTCTTCATCAACCACCAACATAACTTCCACATAACCTTGCCCACAATACACTTCCAGCACCCCAACCTAAACCAATTTTGTTTGAGGTTGTTTGAGTTGTGGGTTGTGTCTCCTTAGGTGTTTCGGCTACTTAGGGACAGTGACTTCAACTCCAACTTGCATGACCCATCATTGCACTTCCACAATCCCATTGAGATTCTGCAAAACCACACCCACATTCCGCTACCACCATTTGACATTTTCCTTTGAGATTTTGAGTTTGCTGTTTTTCCATTTCCTAAGGTGTTTTGGCTAATTAGGAATGATTCAACATCAAGAGTACCACCTCTCATCACCGCCATGGTCATGACATCGCCAACGACCATATCATCATCCGTTCTTGCTTACACTCGACAAACCATGAACGAAAACCTCTATATCATCTTGGTATCGTGGTATCCCATCATTGTATATTCCCCTTGCCATTGCATTAATAACCCCTAGCCCATTTTGCATCACTTGCCTTTCGAGACTAGCCATTGAGTACTGCCCGCAACGGTTCTTGTGCCTTAGTGATCATCGATACACCTCCCATTGCATACATACCATATCATCTTGGTATCATCATATCATCTCCTGTGTCACAATATTGTTCCCGCATATACACAATTGCTATCTTAGTTTGTGCATTTCCCATATTGGCCATATCTGTCGGCGTTCTGGGAACTAGGGTACCCCGACTTGCCTGCCTGCGGCCCATGTTGTGGCTCCATCGACGGCCTGGTACGGCCCATCTTCAGCATTGACAAGACAAGACCCTCGCGAGGGGCCAAGCCTCGCGAGGCGGACGACGCCAAGACCTCCGAAGGGAGCGACCTCCCAGGCGGCCTCCTGAGAACCGTAGATTCCTAAGTAGGCGCTCACCTCATGCTTATATTCAAAAGAAAGCTTTTAATAAACATATCGTTGATGCTATGATGCAATCTTTTGAAGAAAAGTTTGAATTGGAAGTTTCTATCCCTAGAAAACTTTATGATGAGTGGGAACCCACTATTTAGATTAAGATTAAAGATTATGAGTGCCATGCTTTGTGTGATTTCGGTGCTAGCGATTCCACGATTCCAAAAGCTTTATGTGATGTGATAGGTTTCCGTGAATTTGATGATTGTTCTTTAAATTTGCATCTTGCGGAACCCACTATTAAGAATCCTATGGGAAGGATTAATGATGTTCTTATTGTACCAAATAGGAGTTATGTGCCCATAGATTTCATTGTTCTTGATATAGATTGCAATCCTACATGTCCTATTATTCTTGCTAGTCCTTTCCTTAGAACGATTGGTGCAATTATTGATATGAAAGAAGGAACCATTGATTTCAATTTCTGATAAGGAAGAGCATGTAACACTTTCCAGGAAAGAAAATTAAATTGCCATATGAATCTATTATGAGAGCTACCTATGGATTGCATACCACAGATGACAGTACCTAGATATATTTGTGTTTTTATGCCTAGCTAAGGGCGTTAAATAATAGCGCTTTTTGGGAGGCAACCTAATATTATTTTTGTTCTTTGCTTTTTGGTTCTGTTTTGCAATAAATAATCCATCTAGCCTCTAGTTAGATGTGGTTTTGTGTTTTAATTAGTGTTTGTGCCAAGTAAGACCTTTAGGATGGCTTACGGTGATAGTTGATTCGATCTGCTGAAAAATAGGAACTTTTGCGCTCAGGAAAACAATTCTCGTTTTTAACAGAAGCATGATAAAATACTGATTCTTTTTGCAGAAGATTAATAAAAAGTCTCAGGTTTTCCTAATGTTTCAGAATTTTTGGAGTTACCGAAGTATTCGAGAGTTACAGATTACCACAGACTGTTTTATTTTTGATAGATTCTGTTTTATATGTGTTGTTTGCTTATTTTGATGAATATATGGGTAGTATTGGGGGTACGAACCATGGAAAAGTTGGAATACAGTAGATATTACACCAATATAAATAACTAATGACTTCACAACTGTAACCAATATAAATAACTAATGAGTTCACAAGAGTAACCAAGACTACTAGGGAAAACCTTATACACAAAACTTTAGCAGTAGTGCTTGTTAAAAACGTGCGCTACTACTATACAGCAGTAGCGCGTGCAGAATAACCGTGTTGCAGATACATATATGGCAGTAGCGCATCCCTTGGTAAAAGCGCTACTACTAAAATTCCCACCAGTAAGCCGATAGGCTACACATAGTAGTAGCGGTCTTTTAGAAATAGCGCTACCGCTAATATTGTTATAGTAGCGCGTTTAGGTGTAAGGCGCTACTGCTAACGAAAATAAAATAAAATGAAAAACAAGTAGAAAAGTAAATGAAAATTAAAGAAATAGAAAAAGGAGAAAGGAAAAAAATAAAATGTAAAGAAAAATAAATGAAAAAAGGGAAAATAGGAGAAAGGCATAGGAGTAGCGCGTTTCTGAAAACGCGTTGTAGCTAACTTAGCTATAGCGTGGTTTTAGAAACGTGCTACCGTTATCTTTCACTTAACCAGCGGTTTCCCTCACCCCGGCCACCACTTCTCCCCCAAATCCCTCGCCCCACTTCGCCACTGTCTCCTACCGGCATGGACGCCCGCAACCTCACTGTCTCCCCCCGAGGCCGCCCTCATCCTCACCGCCGCCACCCGAGGCTGCCCTCGACCTCACCATCGCCGCCCTCGACCTCACCACGGCGGCCCGCGACCTCATCGCCTCCCGAGCCAGCCCAGGACCGCCGCTGCCCGAGCCCGCCCTCCCCGCCCCTGCCTCCGTCATTGAGCACCTCCCAGCCATCGTCTCTCCCCTCTCTGTAAGCCCCCCACCCCTCCCCCCACCACTCCTCACTCTCTGCATTTTAGAGCAAAAATTAGTACAGCAAAAGTTAGTTTATAGCAGAAAATTTAGTTTCGGGCAAAAGATGTTAAGTAGTAGATGTTAGAGCAAAAATTAGTTTAGAGCAAAAAAATTGGTTTACAGCAGAAGTTAGTTAGGGCAGTAGGGTTTAATTAGGGTTTTTGTTTTCATAGATGTTTTTTAAAATAAAAAAATGAAGAAAATGTTGTAGCAATGCTGCTTGTAGTATATAGTGGTACTAGTAGATGTTAATTAGGTTAGGGCGGTATTGGTACTAGTAGATGTTAATTAGATGTTTTTTAGTTAGGGCAGTAGGGTTTTGCTAGGTTAATTAGGTTAGTAGTGCTGCTAGTAGTAGTGGTACAGTAGGTTAATTAGGTGAAGTTAAATGAATAACCTAAATGAATGAAATTAGTAGTTAACTAATTTTTTTCCTTTCATCATTATAGAGCACTAAACTTAACTCAATTTTGTTCTATTAGTAGTTAAATGAATTTTATTCTACTCTTAGTTTTTGAACTAGCTTGTGAAATTTGGACATGTATATTTGGACATGTGGTTGCTCATGTATATTTGGACATGTGTTGCGGTGTCGAAGATGGATATTTGAACACTGTTTCCAGGGAATAAAGCTGAGTGGCCTATGTTTTCCTGGAATGTTGATTCATTTCCATTCCAGCAAATTTCAGGTGCTCGATTTGTCCACTTTTAGCAAAGGTCATGCCGAAATTTTCCGTGAATTTCGGCATGACTTGTGTTTCAAACTAGGACATATCGAGTGCCCGGGATTTGCCGCACCGGGAAGGAGTCAACGTTCCTGCAAAACGTAGGCCTTTTTTATGTCATTATTCATTTTATTAGGTCTAGAATTAATTGACTAGATTTAATCGTAGGAAACATGGCTAGCAATGATGAAGGACAAGGTTTTGTTGATTGTGACGATGTCTACCTGGCGGCAGACGAATTTTTGAGGGAAGCCGACGATCAACGGATGTTGTTGCTGGGCCCACCTGTCGCATCGAGGACTGATACCGACATGCAGACCGGCAATGAGACTGAGACCGGCGCCGAAACTGGCGCCGAGACTAGCGGAGCCGGTCTAGAACCGAAAGCAAAGAGGCCACGACGCCCAAACCAGCTCATGACTACTAGACTGGTGGTTACGGAGATGGACGACGGCATTTTTGAGCCAAGCGACCGAGGAAGCGCGATCGCGCTACGGCAATCAAATAGGTTGCATTGTACGGACAACCGGCACCATCAACGATGAGAAACTATAGAAGATAGATAATATGAGGCCCTCCCTCCTGAAGAAGCTGCACCAGATATTCTTGTTCCCGGGCCGGAATGAAAAGGATTATAAAGATCCAGATAAGGACCCGACAATGAAGAAGATAAAAAACACGCCATGACCAAGCTTAGCGACGCGTTGGCCGCCTGGAAAGCAAGGGTGAAACATCGGATCATCAACAAAAAGGAACCCTACTCCGAGATTGTAAAGGATAATCCGACAACCACGGAAGATCACTTTGAAATATTCAAGGTGGCTTGCGAGGCCGAAGCTGCCAAAAAAAGTCGAAGTACAAGAAGGGGCTTCAACAGAGGAACATGGGGTGCCACCACCTCGGAAGCCGTGGTTACGGCGGGAAGAGGTCCATATGGGCCAAGGAGGACGCGAAACGTGAGAGTCTGGGCATCCCAGACCCCTTGGCGGACTTCACCGTCCCGCAGGAGCATGACATCCTCAGGGCACGGCACGATTGGGACTCGGTCAAGAAGGTTTTCGAGACGGACCCGGTCATGATGGAGTTTATGAGACTGCTGGTAATTTTAGTTTCTGATCAATTTGACTGCACATTATTCATATTTGTAAACGATCCTTGTTCCTTTTGCAGAGAGACCAGCACAGGATTGCGGCCGAAAGCGACTAGCCGTCTGAGGCGTTGGTGAGGCCCAAGTGGGACACTCCATTCAATCGGGCGTTGAACATATTGAAAGGACTCCCGGTGGAGACTCGGCTGTCGTATGGACGTGTGCACGGTGTCGGAGACGGCGCCACATGGAAGAAGTACTACCGTGAGACCACGGAGGAGAGAAAGGAAAGACGGAGGTTAACTGAAGAAAACATCGACAAGAAGGTTGAGATTGCTGTTGAGAAGAAATCATCTAAGACAGCCGCAACAGCGGTAGCTGCCACAAAAAAAGTGCTTGCAGATATGTCTACTGTCTTGGTTCCAGCCGTTTTCAATTGGAGCAGGCAAAATCCAGAAAAAAATGCAGCGGACTTTCCCCTTGTTGACTTCTTTGGGAGCAGCTCGACTAGCGTTGCACCAGCACCTGCACCCGCACTTGCTCCCGCACCGACTCCCGCACCTGCTCCGGCACCGGCTCCGGCACCGGAAGTGCTCGGCGGTGCTTCGTCTTTGGCTGAGCTCGACGTCCTCACGGTATCTGTCACACCGGCCCTCTTCAATAAATGTATAATCTCCCGTGTCCGTTGCCTTTCGGATGTCTCAGGTCACAGACATGTCTTTGCAGGCCGACGTAACCCCGTGTACCATATTGTACACCATCGACAACCAGAAGGTGGACGTGGGGAAGGCAACGATAATGAAGCCGAAAGAACCATTGTTCCACGGCTGTCGGCGTTCTGGGAACGGGGGTCCCCAGACTTGCCTGCCTGCGGCCCACGGCGTGGCTCCACTCGTGGCCCAGTATGGCCCATCTTCACCAACAAGCGCTCAAGACCCTCGCGAGGGGCCAAGCCTCGCGAGGCAGACGACACAAGACCTCCTCGGGAACGGCCTCACAACTGTAACCAATATAAATAACTAATGAGTTCACAAGAGTAACCAAGACTACTAGGGAAAACCTTATACACAGAACTTTAGCAGTAGTGCTTGTTAAAAACGTGCACTACTACTATACAACAGTAGCGCGTGCAGAATAACCATGCTGCAGATACATATATGGCAGTAGTGCATCCCTTGGTAAAAGCGCTACTACTAAAATTCCCACCACTAAGCCGATAGGCTACACATAGTAGTAGCGGTCTTTTAGAAATAGCGCTACCGCTAATATTGTTATAGCAGCGCATTTAGGTGTAAGGCGCTACTGCTAACGAAAATAAAATAAAATGAAAAACAAGTAGAAAAGTAAATGAAAATTAAAGAAATAGAAAAAGGAGAAAGGAAAAAATTAAAATGTAAAGAAAAATAAATGAAAAAAGGGAAAATAGGAGAAAGGCATAGGAGTAGCGCGTTTCTGAAAACGCGTTGTAGCTTACTTAGCTATAGCGCGTTTTTAGAAACGTGCTACCGTTATGTTTCACTTAACCAGCGGTTTCCCTCACCCCGGCCACCACTTCTCCCCCAAATCCCTCGCCCCACTTCGCCACTGTCTCCTACCGGCATGGACGCCCGCAACCTCACTGTCTCCCCCCGAGGCCGCCCTCATCCTCACCGCCGCCGCCCGAGGCTGCCCTCGACCTCACCATCGCCGCCCTCGACCTCCCCACGGCGGCCCTCGACCTCATCGCGGCCCAAGCCCGCCCAGGACCGCCGCTGCCCGAGCCCGCCCTTCCCGCCCCTGCCTCCGTCATTGAGCACCTCCCAGCCATCGTCTCTCCCCTCTCTGTAAGCCCCCCACCCCTCCCCCCACCACTCCTCACTCTCTGCATTTTAGAGCAAAAATTAGTACAGCAAAAGTTAGTTTATAGCAGAAAATTTAGTTTCGGGCAAAAGATGTTAAGTAGTAGATGTTAGAGCAAAAATTAGTTTAGAGCAAAAAAATTGGTTTACAGCAGAAGTTAGTTAGGGCAGTAGGGTTTAATTAGGGTTTTTGTTTTCATAGATGTTTTTTAAAATAAAAAAATGAAGAAAATGTTGTAGCAATGCTGCTTGTAGTATATAGTGGTACTAGTAGATGTTAATTAGGTTAGGGCGGTATTGGTACTAGTAGATGTTAATTAGATGTTTTTTAGTTAGGGCAGTAGGGTTTTGCTAGGTTAATTAGGTTAGTAGTGCTGCTAGTAGTAGTGGTACAGTAGGTTAATTAGGTGAAGTTAAATGAATAACCTAAATGAATGAAATTAGTAGTTAACTAAATTTTTTTCCTTTCATCATTATAGAGCACTAAACTTAACTCAATTTTGTACTATTAGTAGTTAAATGAATTTTCTTCTACTCTTAGTTTTTGAATTAGCTTGTGAAATTTGGACATGTATATTTGGACATGTGGTTGCTCATGTATATTTGGACATGTGTTGCGGTGTCGAAGATGGATATTTGAACACTGTTTCCAGGGAATAAAGCTGAGTGGCCTATGTTTTCCTGGAATGTTGATTCATTTCCATTCCGGCAAATTTCAGGTGCTCGATTTTTCCACTTTTAGCAAAGGTCATGCCAAAAAATTTCCGTGAATTTCGGCATGACTTGTGTTTCAAACTAGGACATATCGAGTGCCCGGGATTTGCCGCACCGGGTAGGAGACAACGTTCCTGCAAAACGTAGGCCTTTTTTATGTCATTATTCATTTTATTAGGTCTAGAATTAATTGACAAGATTTAATCTTAGGAAACATGGCTAGCAATGATGAAGGACAGGGTTCTGTTGATTGTGACGACGTCTACCTGGCGGCAGACGAATTTTTGAGGGAAGCCGGTGATCAACGGATGTTGTTGCTGGGCCCACCTATCGCATCGGGGACTGATACCGACATGCAGATCGGCAATGAGACTGAGACCGGCGCCGAAACTAGCGCCGAGACTAGCGGAGCCGCTCTAGAACCGAAAGCAAAGAGGCCACGACGCCCAAACCAGCTCATGACTACTAGACTGGTGGTCACGGAGATGGACGACGACATTTTTGAGCCAAGCGCCCGAGGAAGCGCGGTCGCTCTACGGAAATCAAATAGGTTGCATTGTACGGACAACCGGCACCATCAACGATGAGAAACTATAGAAGATAGATAATATGAGGCCCTCCCTCCTGAAGAAGCTGCACCAGATATTCTTGTTCCCGGGCCGGAATGAAAAGGATTATAAAGATCCAGATAAGGACCCGACAATGAAGAAGATAAACAAACACGCCATGACCAAGCTTAGCGACGCGTTGGCCGCCTGGAAAGCAAGGGTGAAACATCGGATCATCAACAAAAAGGAACCCTACTCTGAGATTGTAAAGGATAATCCGACAACCACGGAAGATCACTTTGAAATATTCAAGGTGGCTTGCGAGGCCTAAGCTGCCAAAAAAAGTCAAAGTACAAGAAGGGGCTTCAACAGAGGAACATGGGGTGCCACCACCTCAGAAGCCGTGGTTACGGCGGGAAGAGGTCCATATGGGCCAAGGAGGACGCGAAACGTGAGAGTCTGGGTATCCCAGACCCCTTGGCGGACTTCACCGTCCCGCAGGAGCATGACATCCTCAGGGCACGACACCATTGGGACTCGGTTAAGAAGGTTTTCGAGATGGAGCCGGTCATGATGGAGTTTATGAGACTGCTGGTAATTTTAGTTTCTGATCAATTTGACTGCACATTAGTCATATTTGTAAACGATCCTTGTTCCGTTTGCAGAGAGACCAGCACAGGATTGCGGCCGAAAGCGACTCCCCGTCTGATGCGTTGGTGAGGCCCAAGTGGGACACTCCATTCAATCGGGCGTTGAACATATTGAAAGGACTCCCGGTGGAGACTCGGCTGTCGTATGGACGTGTGCACGGTGTCAGAGACGGCGCCACATGGAAGAAGTACTACCGTGAGACCACGGAGGAGAGAAAGGAAAGACGGAGGTTAACTGAAGAAAACATCGACAAGAAGGTTGAGATTGCTGTTGAGAAGAAATCATCTAAGACAGCCGCAACAGCGGTAGCTGCCGCAAAAAAAGTGCTTGCAGATATGTCTACTGTCTTGGTTCCGGGCGTTTTCAATTGGAGCAGGCAAAATCCAGAAAAAAATGCAGCGGACTTTCCCCTTGTTGACTTCTTTGGGAGCAGCTCGACTAGCGTTGCACCAGCACCTGCACCCGCACTTGCTCCCGCACCGACTCCCGCACCTGCTCCGGCACCGGCTCTGGCACCGGAAGTGCTCGGCGGTGCTTCGTCTTTGGCTGAGCTCGACGTCCTCACGGTAACTGTCACACCGGCCCTCTTCAATAAATGTATATTCTCCCGTGTCCGTTGCCTTTCGGATGTCTCAGGTCACAGACATGTCTTTGCAGGCCGACGTAACCCCGTGTACCATATTGTACAACATCGGCAACCAGAAGGTGGACGTGGGAAAGGCGACGATAATGAAGCCGAAAGAACCATTGTTCCACGGCTGTCGGCGTTCTGGGAACGGGGTTCCCCAGACTTGCCTGCCTGCGGCCCACGGCGTGGCTCCACTCGTGGCCCAGTATGGCCCGTCTTCACCAACAAGCGCTCAAGACCCTAGCGAGGGGCCAAGCCATGCGAGGCAGACGACACAAGACCTCCTCGGGAGGGGCGGAGAGATCAAGGCAAGGCGAACCTCGCGAGGTTCCTCCGACGTCAGCCATGACGACCAAGGCCAGGCGGGTGCCAGGCGGGCACCAGCGCGCATAGTGTCGTTGCTTCCTCTTTGGTGCTAAGGAGGCAAGCGCAGGCGATGAGTACCGTGGCATCAGGCAAAGGTTTCGTTTCGGTGCAACGAGACCAAGACCAGTAGGACGGCAGGACGGAGGTCACCGTGGAGCCCGGCGACACCACCAGAGCCTTTCGCAGGTGAAGACCACCTTTAGTCAGGATAGCTTGTACTAGTTCTCACCTTTCAAATTGGTTGTTGTTGGATCCTTTCCCGCTCAATATTTGGGGAGAGGACCAGGGCCTCTATAAATAGGACTAGCCACCAGAGTAGGAGGAAACTCATCCCGAACGGATTCAGATCCACCCTCACCCACACAATTTCACCAAGCACAAGAACACCTCTCCTCGGGAGGCTGTTCTTCCCCTTGTACTGTTCATCCTCAGCCCAAGAGGCAATCCACCATACCACACTGGAGTAGGGTATTACACCACAACGGTGGCCTAAACCAGTATAAATCTTGTGTCTCTTGTGTTGCGGGTTCGTCGAGCTAGCCTTCGAGATTGTGGCGAGGCTTTGAGGGCATGATTAGGTAGGGGGAGATCTTCGTGCGCACCCGAGTGTTCGAACCTCAAGGGTTTTGCCAAAACCCGAAATCCTACATTTGGCGCGCCAGGTAGGGGTGCACCGAAGCTTTCCCTCCATCGATCCGCGTCCCATCGCTTCGTCATCTCCATGGCAGACGCTTGCCGAGCTCGCGCTGAGCGCCGGGCCGCCCTCGCTGCCCGCGCCGTTGAGACGGCTCCCGTCGGCGGGCCTCCCCGTCGTTCTCCGTCGCCTGCCACCAACGCCGTCACCGGCTCGGCGGGGAACAAGCAGCAAGCGTCCTCGCTACACCCCTCGGTGCGGCGAGACGGCCGCACCGCCACTCCGTTGCTGACCCCGGCCGGCTCATCTTCTCACGCTCGTCGCGCTCCCACGGACGCGCAGGCCGCGCTGTGGATGGCACGCGAACTTTTGCGCTACCGCCCCATCAACGACCTGTACGAGGACTGGCTGGACCACATCGCTGAGCTCGTCAGCGCCGCAGGGGGATCCCTCGCGCTGTCCCTCTTGCTGCCTCGCCATCTGCCAACTGCGGGTGACGTGGCCCATGGAGCACCACCGCCACCACTTCCCCACCAAGACGGTGTCCTGGTACCAAGGCGTGCGGCCCCTCGGCGTGACCCGCCGCGTCGGGCGCCCATGCGCGAAGAAGGAAGCTGCCAAGAAGTTCCTCGTCCGCAACAAAACACTCCCGCGCTCCCAGCACCACTACGACAAGACCGTGCGCCGCCTGCGGTGGCAGTGCGCGGACATCAAGGGCACGCTCCACGTCAGCAAAGGGTCCTAGTGGCCACCGCGGGCTGCCGCGCCTTCACTCCTGAGCTGTGTAGCGTCGCTTGGCCGGGCAAGTTCAAGCCAGACCTGCCTCCTCGCTACGACGGCACCCCTGACCCCGCGGAGTTCCTACAGCTCTACGAGCTGAGCATCAAGGCGGCCAACGGCGAGGAAAAAGTCATGGCGAACTGGTTCCCCATGGCTCTCAAGGATGGCGCCCGCTCGTGGCTCCTGAACCTGACTCCAGGCTCCATCTCCTCCTGGAACAAGATGCGCGACCGCTTCGTCGCCAACTTCCAGGGCACTCGCGACCGCCCTCCGGCCGCGGGTGACCTGCGTCGTGTCAAGCAGCAACCAGGGGAGACCCTCCAGAAGTACATCCAGCGCTTCAACAACGTTCACCTCAGGATCCCCAAGGTGACCGACGAGGCCATCATCTCTGCGTTTTCCGATGGCGTCCGCGACGTCAAGATGAAGGAGGAGCTCGCCATCCACAAGGAGCTGTGCACGTCCTTGGATTTGTTCAACCTGGCGACCAAGTGCGCAAGGGCAGAGGAAGGGCGCCTTTCCCTTCTCGAGCTCCCAGCTGTCGACTTGGAGGAGAAGAAAGCCAAGGCTAAGGACGTGAAGCGCAAGGGAGTGGCCGTACTTGCGGCGGAGCCAGACAAGAAGCGCGGCCGCGACCAGCCCGAGTCATCCAAGAGCAGTCGGCCATTCTGCGCCTTCCACAACATTCAGAGCCACAACACTAACGACTGTCAAGAGCTCAGGGCCATTCGAGATGGACACCTCGGTCGATGCCCCGAGCGCAACGACCGGGGCTATGGCCGAGGAGGAGGATGTGGCCGAGGACGCTGGGACGACCGTGGCCCTCGCCAGGAGTGGCGTGACCGGCCTCGTGAGGACCGCTGGCAGGATCAGCCTCGTGAGGGTGCCTGGAGGGATCAGCCTCGCGAGGACCGTCCTCAGGGCAATGCTGGGCTTCCTCCACTGCTTCCACCACCAAGAAGGAACGATAACCACCATCAGGACAAGGGGGCTGGGGGCTTCCAGGAGCCGCGGGCTATCGGTTGCATCCTGGGCGGAGCTCAAGCTCCAGCCTCTCAGCGAATCTTCAAGCAGTTTGCTCGTGAGGTGAACGCAGTCCTCCCTAGGCTCGAGGCCACACGCCCACTTAGGTGGTCCAAGTGCGCCATCACTTTCAGTTCGGCAGATCAGCTCAAGTGCGCGGCCACCGCTGCCGCTCTCCCAATGCTTTGCTCACCCGTCATCAGCAATGTGCAAGTTACCAATACACTCATCGACGGCGGCGCAGGGCTCAATGTCCTGTCCGTCGAGACGTTCGACAGCCTTCAAGTGCCCTACGATCAGCTTCAGCCTACCAAGCCCTTCTTAGGAGTGACTGACGGTTCCACCATGCTGATAGGGTAGGTCCGCCTCCCTGTCACCTTCAGACAGCGCGACAACTACCCCACCGAGCTCATCAACTTTGACGTCGCCCATATCCATTTGCCATACAATGCCATGCTCGGGTATCTGGCCCTGGCCAAGTTCATGGGAGTGACGCACCACGGCTACAACGTCCTCAAGATGCCAGGAAGCGGCGGGATCATCACAGTCCCCTGCGAAGAAAGAGATGCGGTGTGCTCCCTCGAGCGCGCCTTCCAAGCAGCGTCCATCGAAGACCCTGACAGCAATGCAGCACAGTACCCTCCTGAGGTTGTCCCCAAGAAAAAGAAGCAGCTACTCCGCACTGGGCCTCAGGAGAACGGCGCTGCAAGTGGAGCCACATCAGGATCAGCGCCCGCGCCTGGGGTGCCTCCCTCCCTCGTATAGGAAGGCGCGCCCCGCGCCCTCCTTGGGCAGGGCTCGGGGGCTCTCTTCTAGAGGGCGTCAGACCTTGCCAACATCACGAGGGAGGCGCTCGGGCACCACGTGGAAGCGTGCTTCGCAGCACGTTTCCCTCAGGAGGACACCGAGCGAGGAGCGCCCATTGCTCAGGAGTTCATTACCAAGACCACTCAGGAACTGCAGGATGCAAGAGCCATGTGCGGCGACCGCTGCTCACCTGGCGCAGCTTCCCATCCAGGCGAGGATGGCGGGTTGTGCGTCTGCGTCGACATCCCAGAGCTCAACAGGGCCGCGTCTCAGGAGCTTTTCTGGCCTTCACGTGTGGGACATTGCGAGGGTCTGCCTCACAGCTACATTCGCATGCCTTTTTGCCTGCCGGGCGTGGCGTCCGCCTTCCAGCGCAGCCTGCAGAGCATCCTGGCGACTCAGGAGGCCAGGCACCATGCCGTCCTGGCGGATATGGAGACGGTCCTCAAGGAACCGCCTGGGCCCCCAGAGCCTCCCGAGGCTCAGGGTCCCAGTGGCTTGTGAGGAGAGACCCCTTCGTCATGCATCTTCAGCTGCCTCAACATTCCTTCAACAGCAGAACCAGGTGACATTTTCCAAGTTTATTTAGCTGGGAGCGCCCCTCGGGCTGCATCATTCCCAGGCCGCGTGGGTCCGTCCCTGTGGCATGTATCCCTATACATCTTTGGCTTACTTTGCTGGGGGCACCCCTCGGGCTGCATCATCCCCAAGTCGCTCGGGTCCAGCCCAGTGGCATGTATCATTCTTGCATTTACCTAAGACAGTCCGCTTTTCATGCTTAGCCTATCTGTGGTTATCACCTGCTTGACTGTCACCCACCATGGGAGCCACGCGCCGGTCGTCTTTCTTCAGGGCCCTTCGCATAAGAAGGCAAGGCACGACATCTGTGCTCGGGCCCGTCCCTGCAGCATCGATAAATCCAACGGCTGAGCTCTGTCTGGTGGGCCGGTCCCGTTCACGTCACCTCCTGGGGTTGTTGGTGCTTGGCCTTCTCACGCGATAACCTCAGGAGGTTCGTTCGGTGCAGGTTGTCTAACCATCTCGCAGGGTCACCACAGCTATCAAGAATCAAGACCAGGCTCAACCCGCCATGAGGTAGGGCCTTGTGAGTCCCGCGCTGGCTCACGAGTGCCCAGACACACCTCGTCTAGCCCTGCCGTGCAAGCCACGTAACAGGGCGGGGCTGTACACGCCCCGGGGGCTCTCCGCAGTAGGGAGTCCCCTCCCACGTACCAGTGGAAGCACCATGCTCCGCGCTGGCCGTCGACACTGCCGAGGAGCGGCTATGCCCGTGCAAGTGCGGAAGCGCTATGCTCCGCGCTGGTGATAACAACTAAGGGCGGCCCCACAGCCGTCTCAACCTCAAGGAGCCCTTGAGCTCAGTGTCCGGCCTCATCGCAACACCTCCCCATGGGAGAGTCGGAAGAGGGGGCTGGACACAGGGGATGCGCTCGAGTCACGCCCAAGCGTATGCCTCCCAGCCAGGTCCACCGGACCTGGTCGTCGCGCGCCCCTCCTGAGCCGAGCCTCGGCAAGGACAAAGGTATGGAGGTTGTTTGAGCGTCAAGGGGGACTCCTGAGCATCGCGACTCAGGAGCCTAACTGGTCACATAGCCCCTCACCACTTGGTCTCATCCTGGTCTCCGGACGACCCAACGGTGGCTGAGGTATGCGCGCGGCTGGGCCCTACCGACATAGAACACTAGACCTACCCTTGCATCTCCTTTCCATAAGCTATTTGCACGTCAAGGGGGACTCCTGAGCATCGCGACTCAGGAGCCTAACTGGCCACATAGCCCCTCACTCCTTGGACTCGTCCTGGTGATCCAGATGACCCAACGGCGGCTGAGGTATGCGCGGGGTCGGGCTCTGACGATGTAGAACATAAAGAAAATGGGAAGGAAATCGCAAAATCTGAAAGAAAATATTACAAGACATATTGTTCTCACAATACCGAACGCAAGCTTAAACGCCTCCACGAGGCATGATGCATGTTGAAGGAGTAAAACAGGAAAGCAGCCGCGAGCACGTCATCCCTGGACGTCGTCGTCGCCCGCAAGGGGTGCTCCCTCCTTGGTGGTGTCACCTTCACCCGTACCACCGGCCGGAGCTGCAGGATCGGTAGCACCGCCGGTCGAAGGCACGGGAGCGAAGGTGTGGAACTTCTTCAGCAGGGCCTCCACCTGACCCTTCACGGCTGTGGCGGCGGCTGCGCAGTGCTCGTCGTCCACAGGCTCCAGCAGCTCATCAAGCCGGGCAGTAGGGTCACGAATATTGAGGTTGCTGAAGACGCGCGTCAGCGCAGCTGAGGAAAGGATGCGAGCCTCTTCCTCTGCCATGGGGCCGATGCCGCTCACGACTTCCTCAAGCACCTCGACCAAGTAGGGAAGCAGCTAGGTGGGGCCGTCCTCGTCGGTGTTCAGCGGCTTCTCCAAGCCCTTCTCATAGAGCGTCTTCAGTGCCACACGAGACCCCTCCTCGAGGAGCACGAAGGCCGCGTGGTCCTCGGCCAAAACCTTCGCCTTGGCGTCAAGTTCGGCCTTCTCCGCCTCCACCTTCCGCTCCAGCTCCTCCAGCCAGACGCGCTCAGCAGCCTGTGCCTTCGCCTTCGCCGACTGCTCCAGCTCGGCGTCGTGACCTTTGACGGCGTCTTCCCGAGCCTTCATCTTCTCCTCCTCCGCCTTGCGGTTACGGGATTCTTCTGCACGCTCGTTGCGCAGGGTCTTCAGCCCGGCCTCTAGCACCCGGCAGCGATCCTGGGTGGCCTTGACGTCCTTTAGCGCCGCCTCGCAAGCAGCCGCTGCTTGGGCGGCGGCCTGCTTCTCCTTCTCGGAGGCCGCCGTGGTCTGGCTCTGCGCCGCCCGAACAGACACGTCGGAATGGATCCATCCAGAGACTAGCTCGAGGCGCCCAGCCACCAGGAGGGGGGCGGCGCCCTGAAGATCTTCTCGCAGCCGGGACATCTCAATAAGAGCGCGCTCCAAGACGTCAAGGGAGGCCGAAGGGCCTAGAATCAGCGGTGGAACGGGAGGAGGATGAGAAGGTACCGTCACCATAGCCTGGGAGACTGGGGGCTCCTGAGCCTTGGAGACCTCAGCAGCCGAGCCAGACACCGGTGCTTCCGGTGCCAGCGGGGCCACGGGAGCTGACTCCTCCCGAGGATTCTCCCCCAGGCATCGCGAGGACGACCGAGCTGGAGAGACATGAGCACCAGCACTGTTGTCACACCCTGATTTTCATCCGACAACACTTAAGCTAATAAATCATGATAAAGTGTGGTTTGACAAAAACTTTTGCATTATTTGGCTTTTTCTTTGAGTTGGTTTTCTCTCTGTGATTTTCAAGTGCTCTTTAAAAGTCAACACAACTCCACCTTCTATACTTCATCTCCTTGCCCCAAACTTCTACCCAATGATGATGCCATGTGTATAGAGCAATATAGTATTTTCTTACAAAAATATTTTGGCCAAATAGTATTTTCAAAAATTAGTTTTCCAAAAACCCCTTAATTGAGGTTTGCACTACAAGTACTTGATTTGGGGTATGAAAAATCTTTTAAAAAGTATATTTGACTCCTATTAGGTATAGGATTCCCATAAACCACAAAAATATAATTTTCAAAGTTATTTTCCTATTTTATTTAAAGGCTTTTTCTTTAGGCCAGAAATGGTCTTTAATAGGTTAAAATTATATAAGAGCTTCAAAAATATTTGGGAAAAATCAGGGAAACTCAGTGGACATATATTTTCCATATATAAGAGTTTCAACACATGGTCATGTTCAAAATATTGGGCAAAACCCTCCAAAACCATTTATGTCCATTTCAAGTATTTGAAATATTTGTACAAGAAATATTTTCAAATAAATCCAGGAAAATTCTAGCAAGTCACATATGCATAATGTGATGATCTTGCAAAGTTTCATATCAATCAAAATAATTTTGGTTCACTAAAGTGCCCCAAAACCATCTCTGACCGGGAGCACACCCACGAGCACGCAGTTAGGTACGAACATCAACACCCAACCTACCCAATTAGCGTCGGCTGTCATGCTGGGTGATAGCGGACGGGGTGAGGAAGTGGCTCCATTAGTCGCTGGTGATGTCGCCATAGATGAGGATGAGGATGAGGATGACACTCAGCAGTACCTCAATACTGGCGCCTACTCACGATTTGAGCGTCATGAGTCGGTGCCTGAATTGCCACCTCCGGAGTCTGAACGTATTATAGATGACCTTTCGGTAGCAAAGAAGCCTAGGAAGAGAGCGAGGAAAGGCAACCAAGCTGCTTATTGAGGCCAATCCCTGGTGCGGCAAAATGGCATATCCCCGGTCAGCCAATCCTACCTAAAGAAGCGCTAGGGGCTAGATTCGGCGATCTAAGGAGACTTCCTGACGATGTGCTGCGGATAGAGAAAGGCCTAATCGCCTCAAAAAATCCAGGATACCCACTCTACGTGGTTAACGTGCCGCGGCAATTGTCGTACGTCGATACATTCCCCGCGGAGAAGTTCTTCCTTCGATTCGATTACATCTTTGACATGTTTCACTTGAAGAAGCTGGATTTTACATTTGTCCGCCTTTATGCCTTGCACATGAACTACCTCGTCGGGGTTGAGCAGATACCTCATATCTGTGTCGCTGATCCGTACTTCATGCAGGAGGGCTTCTTGGGAGTCTGCGCAGAGCACCATGAATACGCGAGGGAATACATCGCCAATTTCATGCTCACCAATAAGGACAAGGAGGTGATTCTCGTGCCTTATCATCCCCTGTAAGTCATTCGCGCGAATATTCTTCCATTGATTTCAATCATTCATTTGCATGGTGGAGGCTAATTAATTTGAGGTGTACTTATTTTGCACAACGGGGGGCGTGCCGTCCTCATCATCCTCTACCCCCGAGACTCCCACGCTCTTTACTTGGACTTGTCGAAGAACATTAACAAAAAGGATTACACCCACATCAAGTCTGTTCTCGACAATGCTATGTTTTACTACGGCGCACAGGGTGGAGAGGTCAAGGACAAGAAGAAAAGGGACGGCAGGCCCGCCTTTAGCCATAAGACCGACTTCTGCTGCATCTAGCAACCGAGTGATTCTCTTAATGATGGATTCTGTGTCCTACACCACATGCTGGAGTATAGACGGGATCACCAGAACCTTCGCATGTCACCTAGATCTGGCAATGCCCATATTCAGCAATGGAAAAAGAACTTAGGAGATATCGAGGATCATCGACTTCGAGCTTAGTTCTATCACATCCAGCGCGAACTTGCCCAAATCATCATGAAGGAGGTCGTCGAAAAAACAGGGATGTTCTACGAAGAAGGACAAATGTCACGGGAAGACGTCGGAACACGCGTAGCCGCTCAGCGTCTCGAGCTGTAGCCTTTCACTAAGCTCGGGGACTATCTCCCTGACTTGGATGGATGGCACGACATGTTGGAGTGATTGTCAATATATGACAATGTGTCCGTTTAGTCCATACTTTCTGTATGACGAAACTTTGAGTTATGCACGACTAGCGAAGATCACTCTAGTTACGGCAATTTGGGTACGATGAACTTTGTTATTTATGCTTATGTTATGTTGCTTATATTTTTGCCAAGTCTGTCTCTTTCTGTTGCTCAACTATATATGTTGCATATCATCGACTCATGTGACGATGCAGGTGTATAGATCATCGATGGCGAAGAAGTGCTACGCCAGTAGTATACAACGAGTGGCCGGAATGTCGGGCCCAGGTGTACCAATTTCCGGTTTCCGAGCGACAACCAGTAGTTAGTTTAGGTTCACGCTAATGCGAGAGAGGGATACGAACTCATCTACTCCATAGTTCCTCTCTCACTCAAAGTGAAAGCTCTTCTCATGTATATCATTGTTTAGATGGATGACAATGTAGTTGCAAGTAATCGAGACTTGTATCGCTATTTTCGACATGACGACGAGAGACCACTTTGTGTTGGATGATGATTATGATGATGACATGATTTGATGAGACTATTTGTATGTATATGCTATGATTACATTTGTATGTGTATGATATGCTAAAGATTATTGTATAAAGCCTGTTCCAATACAAAAGAATATGCAGAAAAAACCAGAAACTAATAAAACTAGCAGTAGTGAGGGGAATAAAGTTAGCAGTAGCGCTCCCATACTAGTAGCGCTTCCTGATAAAAAGCGCTGCAGATATTAGCAGCAGCGCTATGCAATAAACCTCGCTACTGCTAGCCATGTATAGCAGTAGCGTTGGATGACACGCGCTACTGCTACATGTTAGCTGTAGCGCCTTATCAGTAGCAAAATACCCGCGCTACTGCTAGGGTTCTCCCTAGTAGTGTCATCTTCGTCTATTTGTAACTTTACTTGAGGCTATATTTTTATTCACCACAGGATATGTGTTTTGCTTGGAGCGTCTTGTATGATTTGAGTCTTTGCTTTTTAGTTTGCCACAATCATCCTTGTTGTAAACACCTTTTGAGAGGGACACACATGAATCATGATTTATTAGAATACTCTATGTGCTTCACTTATATCTTTTGAGCTAAGCAATTTTGCTCTAGTGCTTCACTTATATCTTTTGAGAGCACGGCGGTGGTTTTATTTTATAGAAATTGTTGAACTCTCATGCTTCACTTATATTATTTTGAGAGTCGTTAAATAGCATGGTAATTTGCTTTGGTTATAAATTTAGTCCTAATATGATAGGCATCCAAGTGCATTGAATACTATGAGAAGTTTGATTCCTTATGATTGTTTTGAGATATAAATATGGTGATATTAGAGTCAAGCTAGTGAGTAGTTGTGAATTTGAGAGAAATACTTGTGTTAAGGTTTGTGATTCCCGTAGCATGCACGTACACTACTACGGAAACCTTACACACAGAACTTTAGCAGTTGCGCTGGATAAAATGGGGCGCTGCTACTATTTAGCAGTAGCGCAGGGCAAAGGAAGGCGCTACTGCTACGAACATAGCAGTAGCGCTGCCAGGGCAAAGAGCGCTACTGCTAAAATTACCCCACCGTTGCTGCCAGGCTAAGTTTAGTTGTAGCGCTTTCCTATGAAACGCGCTACTCCTAGCTAGTTTAGCAGTAGCGTTTTCTCCTAAAGCGTGCTACTGCTAATCCAGCCTTATCCCCCACGCGTCTGCCCGTTTCCTCACTCGATCTCCTATCTCAGTGTGTCACGGTCGTCGTCCTCCTCCGAATCCATCGCCCCCATTGCCGCATGGCCGCCGCCGTTGCGCATTGCCACAACCAGCGTAGCCCCCATCCTCCGGCCTCGGTAAACCTCCTCCTTCTCCTCTTCCTCCTCCCTCCTCCGCCCCACTCCTCCTCCCCTCGTCCCTCCCACTGGTCCTCCCTCCTCTAGCTACCCCTCCATCAACAGCACCTCCTCCCTCCATAGCCCCTCCTCCCTCCACAGCCCCTACTCCCTCCATAGATTTAGTTGATAGAATAGATAGGTATAATGTAGGTTTTTTAATAGTATAGATAGGTAGAATTTTGTAGAATGTACATAGAATTTAAATGGTTAATAGAACTAGTTTATTTACATTAAGTGCTTAATAGAATTAGGTGAATTAATAAGAAAATTAATTATTCTTATTTATAGGAAGTGCTTAGTTGAACTAGTTCAATTAGTAAGAAAATTAAATAATTTTATTTATAGTAAGTGCTTAGTTGAACTAGTTCATTTTTAGTAAGAAAATTTAGGTATGGAAAATTTAATTATTTTTGTGTCATTATCACTTTGTCATCAAAGAATGCTATATGAGTTTGGATGATCTAAAATTTTACTCAGTGGAATATGCAGGCTTTGTAGAGTCGTGTCTCCTTGGAGTGATCATCATCTGAGCTACCTCTACTTCCTCTACACCCGAGTCGGTGAGCTAAAAGTCCACCTCCTCCTTCTCCACTCCTCGGTGTGTTGAATAGAGTAGAACTAGGGTATTTAGTTGGTGAGCTCATGTGCGAATGCTTATGATAATTCATCCTGTCGGGGTTCAACAACGACACCTATGGGATTACAGGGAATCCCTACTACGGTTGGCGGGGCACGGGGTTGTGCAAAGAGCGGGTCTAGAAGATCAACGCGGGGGAATTTTATACAGGTTCGGGCCGCAAACGATGCGTAATACCCTAGTCCTGCTTTGGTGTATATTTGGTGTTCTTGAGCTCTTGAACTAGCTGCGATACATGCCTAGCCCAAAAAGTCCAAATCCTTCCTCAGTACGCCACGGGCCTCCTTTTATACGTCAAAGGGGTCGCCACAGTGGCACACAGGAGGTGGAAAGCATCTACAATGTACAAGTCTATCGCCTGGCACCGTAGGACAAACACATTTAATGCGCTGCCGACGTGCCGTCTTGGTTTATTGGGGAAGGCAAAGAAGCTCGTCCCATCCATCACCGCCTCGCCTCGCTTCGACGCGCGTCCAAGCTGACGAGGCATGCAGCGCCACGCTGGCTGGCTGGCTGCGGAGCTGGTACAGTGGCAGGGTCTTCACAAAGATCTCCATGCCACCATGCAGGTGCTTGGCTAGTTGGCCTAGAAGCTGCATGCTGCCACGCATGCGCTCGCCTAGTTGGCGGGCTGGCCGCCACGTCAGAACGGGTGTGAGGCAGCGAAACCTTGTTAGGTGTGGGCCTGGCCGCGGCCCTGCAGATGTCCCCGGCAAGGGTCTTGCCGTGGTCTTGTGGGCGTCCCCGGCAAGGATCTTGTCGGGGAACTCGTGGGCGTCCCCAGAAAGGGTCTTGTGGGGGGCTTTCGTCTTGTGGTTCTCATCCAGTCTTGCAGGCCATAGGTCTTCACAAAGATCTGCATGCCACCATGCGCTCCCGAGCCTTGGTTCCTAATGTTGTCGATGGTGTCAGAACTCTTAGGTTGAAGGGTGGCGGCCTTGCTGGTGTTGGGCAAGTTGCCCCGGCAAGGCTCTTGCGGGGGCTACGCTGGCCGCCCCGGCAAGGGTGTTGCTGGGGGAGACCCATCCTGCTCCTTTGTTCTTCATGCCTCTGGCTTGAGTGCTGCCCTGGTAGTCTTGTATCTTTGCTTCCTCTGCCCCGCCAAGCATGGCCGTAGGTGCGGCTAGAACCGCCCGTGCACAAGTAAAGGGGTACAGAAGGCCCCTACGGTTGTACACTGACAGGAGCCCCCAAGCCTGGGCCACATATAAGCGTGGAGCGTTGTTGGGCCTGGCCCAGAACGGTGCGCGGGCACGCCTGGCATAGTATTAACCGCAGTAATCCTTTCGCCAGTTGCGCTTACCCATGACCCGCATTGAGTGCGTGACGTGGGGGTCGTGCCTGGAGCGGTTGCAGCACGCTTGCGTCACATCATGGTGAATAGTAAAGAGGCGTCCCGCTTCTTCCCCATTAAAAGGGGAAAATGCAGGGCGCTGCTCATTTACCCTCTGCGCCCTTTCCAATCTTGGAATTGTCGTTCCCCTCTTCTTCTCCAAACGCAAGTCGAAGCTCTTGCCCCTGCTCGCCGCCGCCGCGCCCCCATTGCCTTCGATCCCTCACCCCCTTTCAAGCGCCATGGCCCCCAAGATGAGCAAGGGCAAGGGAGCGGCCAACGATGCCGGGGGGAAGGAGGCGCCGGAGAGCGAGCTGGTGGAGATGCGGACGTAGCGCGCCCTCTTCACCTCGACGGTCGATGCACTCACCCTCAGGGACATGTTCAGGCCCCTGTGGGGAAGGGAGATGTCGGGTGGTTGGTGCGACATATGCCAACGGATGGCTTATAATTGTGGGTGCCAATAAGACATCGCCGGTGCCTGGAAACGGGATGAGGCGAAGACATGCACGCCGGCGGATCTTACCCAGGTTCGGGGCTCTCCGAGGAGATAACACCCCTAGTCCTGCTCTGCGGGGTCTCCGCATGATCACTAGATCAAGGAAAGGTAGCTACAATCGCTCCTAGAGCTGTTGGGTTCAAGGGAGAAGAAGAACAAGGCTAGCTCTTGCTTCTCTCTATCTCTATGGTGTGTGTGTTGTGTTCAGAAGCTAACCCTTTGCATGGGTGCTCCGGGGGGTTTATATAGGCCTACCCCCCGGGGTACAATGGTAATCCGGCTGGGCACTGGTCCCAGCCGTCAGTGTCTACGCTCGCCGGCTTCTCCGCCGGCTGTTGGGTCCCGCCGACTGGTGGGTCCTGCCGGCTGCCGGCTTCTTGGTCGACAGGCCGGCCCCACCGCCTAGGGTCTTGTCGGCGGCTGCTTACTGTAGCCTCGCCTCTGATGACGAGGGCTTTGTCGAGGGGAGCGTGGCTACAGTGGGCCGCCTCGGGGGCTCTTACTGTAGCCTTACCGCGTCTTGTCTACTTAATGGGGCTCCTGCTTCGAGGAAGGGGGTAGCCGGCTTCTGGGGGCCGGCTACGCCCTTGGCCGACTGGGGGAGGCCGGGCCATCTCCGCGCCTCTCTCTGGCGGAAGGGGCCCGGCGCCTGCGGGCCGTACAGGAGTCGGTCGTGGATGACGTTGAGGCTGGCATGGCTACATTGCCGAGCCGAACAGGAGACGGTCATCCCGTACGGCCTCCTGTGGCCATGCCTGCCTCGGGCCTCGGGGGTAGTGGGCCGCACTGTGGCCACACCCCGTCTTGTCACCGTTATGTGGATGTAGCTTTGGTGGTTGTGGTCTCGGCCGGCTTCTTGGAGTCGGCGTTCTTCTTGGCCGGCTTCTTGGAGTCGGCTACCCCGTAGTCGTCCTGGGGAGGGGTTGCTGAGGCTGGGTCACCTTCCGGGAGTCGGCTTCAGAGGTAGCCGGCCAGGGAAGGCGGCCCAATGCTTGGAGTGCTTGGAGGCCCGAAGGCCTGATAATTTTTTCAGAAAAACCAGGGGCAGTCGGTTAGGCTACCCGTGGCCATTTACTCCGACAGTAGTCCCCGAAGCTGATTGGGCTTCGAGGTGGAGTAGGGGTTGAGAAGCTCGATCAGCTTCCTATCTTGACAAGTCGGCAGCTGGGAGCCGGCTTTAGTTAGGCGTGCCGCCTTGGTTGAAAATTCCGGAGTCGGAGGGCGGGAGCTCGCTAGCGGGTGCTCCGGGCCGCGTGCCGGCCACTTTGCCGTCTGCGAACCACGTGGCCTCCCTCGGCCAGAAAGCCTGCCAGTCCACGCGTGTGACGGGACGTCGCCGTAGGGCGGGGGCCCGCCACGTCCGCGCCCGGGCCCAGGCGCGGATTCTTTGTATCCCGAAACCGCCCGCACGTCTCCTTGCGTCAGTTTCGGCTCGCCTTTAGGGCGCAATAATCGCGGGGCGTGGGGGGGAATGGGTGCAGTTAATCCCACGTCTCCCCCCCACGTCCGGCCTCTTCGGCCTCGCCTCGCGAAGTTATAAGTAGGGGGAGGTGGAGGGCGGCAGGCCCTCGCACGCTCCTCCTACTTCCACCATCTTCTTCGCTCGCTGTTTCTTGCAACAGCGCCTCGCCGCCACGCTCTTCCACCGCACGTTCCTCCGCCGCCGCGCTAGTTTTTGCCATGCCTCCCGCCACGGAGCAGTATGGCGGGGATTGGGATGGCTCCAACGTGCACGAAGACCACGTCGAGTTCCTCCGCAATACTCGGCGGCTGCCGGCCGCGGACAAGGTGGAGGTCTGCCTTGCGCCGGCGAGGGAGATTACGCCGGAGCCGCGGGAGGGCGAGCGGGTGGTCTTCCGCTCGCACTTCTTGCGTGGCATCGGCCTGCCAGCGAGCGCCTTCTTCCGCTCCTGGCTCGACTTCTATCAGCTCCAGCCGCACCATCTCACCCCAAACGCGGTGGTGCTGCTGTCTGCCTTCGTCACCCTGTGCGAGGGCTACCTTGGCGTCCTCCCCACCCTTGAGCTCTGGGGGGAGTTCTTCCAGTCGAAGCTGGGCACGCGCATGCGGGGCGTGCCGACTCAGACTGGCGCCTTCATCGCGTCGCGGAGATCGGTCGCCGACAACCCCTTCCCCGTCATCACGCTGATCCAATCGGTGAAGAAGTGGCAAAAATCGTACTTCTATGTGCGGAACATCGCCCCGCGGGGCGACTACATCAACCTGCCGGCTTACGTAGCCGGCCCACCGGAGGGCAGGCGGCCCCAGTGGTCCTTCCGGGCCGTGACTCTGACACCGGCCGGGTCCGCCGACGTCGCCCGAGTGCGGGAGCTGACCCAGGCAGAGGGCTTGACGGGGCCCGACCTTCTGGCCGCGTTCGTCGCGCGCCGGGTTCTTCCGCTCCAGAGCCGGCCTCATCTGATCTGTCAGATGAGCGGCCAGCTCGATCCGATCGAATGTGTACCAAGGAGATGCCGCGCGAGGAGGTCGCCTATATGGTGAACTACCTGGCGAACTGCAAACTCACCGAAGAGTGGCAGTTCGGCAAGGAACCGTATAGCCGAGCCAATCCGCCGCCTACGGTATGTTCTCCTTGTCTCTTTCTCTCTCTCTTCGCTTTGTTGCCGAGTTCCTCTTAGCCGATTCTAACTTAGTCGGTTTGCTTTTCGACAGAGCCCTCTGCTTCGGCCGGCCAGCGGGTCAGACTCGGAGCGCCGATTCGTCCCCGGCCGGACCGAACACGATCTGGAGGACCCCGACTTGGGGGCGGCCGGTATGGACGACGACGTCGAGCCGGGTGGTGGCCAAGCCGGCGGCGAAGCAGGCGGCTCCGGGCTCGGAGTTACCTTTGACGACTAGCCGGACGACGATGAGGCCGAAGTGGTCCCGCGCCGCCAGCCGGCATCTGGACGCGGCGCGGGTTCCTCCGCCGCGCTGCCTGCTCGGGGTGGAGGTCAAAAGCGTCGCGCCGCCCAGGGTTTGTTCGGCAGCCGAACGAAGAAGCCCAGAGGCGGGGCGGCAGCCACCAGGCGGGAGGAGGCGGCCGCAAAGGCGGCTCGCTTCCGCAAGACGGTGAAGCAACCACAGACCGTGTCGGCGTAAGTTCACTTTCTTTCGTATACTCTTTTCTCTTTCTTTTCTCTGGTGGTTCCTGAACCCTTGTCTTTTTCTTCAACGATCAGAGCTCCGTTGTCGTTTGAGCGGGCGGCTGCCGCCTCCGTCATTGAGTCGCCGAGGGGCTCTGGGAGCACCACCCGCCGCGTGGACCCCCGTGCCGACCTTCAGGAGGCGACAGAAAGGAACGCGCGCGAGGCGCGGCGGAGCGAGAGGCGTGGGAGGTGGAGGCACGGAGGGCGGCCGCCGCCTAGGCGGCACGGGAGGAGGAGGCGGCGAAGGCACTCGCCGATGCCGCAGCCAGGGCCCAGGCAGAGGCTGCGGCCGCGGTGGCGGCGGGGGAGGTTTTGATGGTCACCCCGCTGTGCGTCATGGCGCCTGGGGACATGGAGCCCTCGCCAGAGGGAGCCAGCGGCGACCAGCCAGGGCTGGGGAGAAGCGACGACGTCATCATCCTGGAGAGGGCGCCGGTGTCGACCCCGCCAACTGGGGCGGCTCAAGGCGGCCGGCCTGATCCGCCGCCTGCACAGTCGGCGGGGGGCGAGCCGGCCGCGAGGGCTGAGATGGCGGTCCGGATTCCGTCGAGCCGGCGAGCGGGGAAGGCCGCGTCGGAGCCGCAGCCGGCCGTGAGCTCCAGCTCGTCGGCCCGGGATGCGGAGGCGGCCAGCGCTACCTCGGGGTGGACGCCAGGCGGAGGGACGGCCGTGCTGAACGTGTCTGCATAGGACGTCCGGACCCGGCTCCAGGGCCAAGCTGTGGCGCTGAGGCAGTTCACCGACGAGTTCCTCGCGACGCGGGCGGCCATCCAGGTTAGTATTCCCATCTTGCTTCTTCTTGATCTTGATTTCTTCCGTGGGGGCGCGTCAGCGCACCCACTGGGTGTAGTCCCCGAGTTCCGAGTCGGCTGCTGAGCAGGCGGCTTGGAACTTCTTGGTGGATTTGCCTTTGCTATTCTTGTTCTTACTTCGATCTTCTGTCCATCTTGCAGGACTACCACAACCTTCGAGCGGCCGCCTTCAACTCCCAGGCTCGGGAGCTGACTCAGAAGACCGCCGACCTTACTGAGAGCTGAGGTACGTGCTTTGTTCTTTATCTCATGTGGGGGCGCGTCAGCGCACCCACTAGCTGTAGTCCCCGAGATTCGGGCCGACTGCTGAGCAGTCGGGTCGGATCTTCCTTGACGACTTCTTCTTACTATTTTTTCTTTTTCTGCCGTCCCTGCAGCGGCCAACGCCAGTCTGAGGGCATAGCTGGGAGAGTCTCAGACTGCCCTTCGTGCCAAGGATGCCGAGCTCGCCGCCTTGGTGCAGGAGCGCGACCGCCTGGTCAAGAAGCTGGCCGACTAGGAGGAAGGCCACAAGGCGGCCCTGAAGGTGGTGCAGGACCGCGAAGCCGCCCTCCAGGCCGAGTACGAGACGGAGGCGGCTGGCTGGGCTGAGGCCAGGCAGACTCTGGTCTCTGGCTATGGCCAGATCGAAGATCTGGTTGACGGTAAGCCGCCTACCTCTTCGTCCTTTCTTGCCATCTGCCACTTTGTCTCTTTTTCTGATTTGGTGCTCTTTTCTCCTTTTCTTCTTCTTTCTTGCGCAGAATATTTCCCTGGCTATTCTACTGTCGCCAACCAGACCATCGAGGCCCGTCGCCAAGCGCGAAGGCAGGCTGGCTTTGAGATCTCGCCAACCGCCGGCCGCTCGCTGGAGGAGCAGCTCCTGGCGATCCAGGCCCGCATCCAGCCGGCTCACCGACTGCTCCGTCGGCTTCAGCGTGCCGGGGCGCAAGTCTTGGCTGCCCTCTGGCCCGGCCAAGCGGTTCCTCGCACCCCCCAGTCAGACTGCCGACTGGCTGGAGGTGGCGGTCGGCCGCTTCGAGGCTTGGAAGGCCTCGGCGGCTCGCTCCGGCGCCAGGTGGGCGCTGGAGTTCGTCAAGGCCTGGTATCCCGGCCTGAGCCTGGATCAGCTGGCTACCTGGCGGCAGCAGGCCGACACAGAGCTGGAGCCGGCGCGGCCGGCTATCATCCAGCGGGCTTCGGCGATCGCCGATTACACCGACACCAGCGTCTTCGCCCCCGAGGTAGATGAGAACGGTGTCGCCCAGCCGGAGGAGTGGTTCGGGCTGAACCCGGCGGACGGTGAGGACTCGGCGGAGGAGATCGACTCCAGCGACGAGGGCGAAGAGGAGGAGGAGGAGGGTGAAGACGCCGAGCCGGCTGGTGGGGCAGCCGGCCAGCCTCAGCCTGACCGTACTTCCAGCACTACGTCGCGAGCGAGTGCGTCGCCTGCCGCTGGTGGTGGTCAAGCCGAGACCCGCTAGGCGGCCACTCCTTCAGCCGGCGGGGCCGTCTCCACCGACCAGCTCGGCCTCCGTGCCGCGCCCTAGTCTGCCATCTTTTGTTTTCCTGTCTTGTTACTTTTGGAACAATGTTTGGTTAAATCTGCACAATTCCACCCACTGGGTGTATTCAAACTTATGTCTGTTGCCAGCCTGTTGGGGGCTTTATGTGTATATATAACTTATGCATTTGGCCTTTCCTTGTACTTTTGCTTTTTGTCCTTCTGCTGTTTCCTTTATCGCCCTCCCTTGGTTGCCGCCTCCCCAGTCCAACAGTTGCTCTGCAATCTGAAGCTGGAGGAGTGCTTGGCCAATTGGGGGGGGGGAGTACTTTAGCTTTGCTGGACTAAAGCTAAGTGTTTAGGAAGCCGGCCAGCCGGCTGTTCTGGCAGCCGGCAGGCATGTTTGGAGGCCGTCTCTTTGCTATATAGGTTCGTTGTTCCTTAGCCATTTTTCGTGTGGGCGTCCTTTCTGCCTTGCCTCTTGCTAGTCGGACAGTCGGTTCTTTGAGCTGCGACTTTCAACAAGAGGGGACTCGGGAGCCGGCACACTACTTTTCTGACTTCAGGTAGAACTTTCAATATAGCTCAAGGCGGCCAGTCCCCGGGCCGACTAGTCGAACCCGGTGCCAGACAAGAATTCAAAATGTAATAATACATTCATGGATATGACACTTGTCATTCATAGATAAACAAGGGCAGTCCCCGAGTACTGCTCGGGGGGCCTGTTGGTTTGTACTTAATACAAAAAAGGGTAGCATGATACATACTGCTTTCAACTGTGAAATCGTCTTAGGAGGTTTGCGTTCCATGGTCGCTCCGACTCCTTGCCGGAGTCGTCTCTCTTGCGTGCTCTTGGTTTTTGCACGTCGATCAAGTAGTAGGAGTCGTTGCCAAGTGCCTTGCTGACGACGAAGGGGCCTTCCCAAGGGGCCGAGAGCTTGTGCTGGCCGGCTGTTCGCTGGATCAGCCGGAACACAAGGTCGCCCTCTTGGAAGGATCTTGGCTTGACCTTGCGGTTGTAGTAGCGGCGCAGCCCTTGCTGGTAGATGGCGGACCGGCTGAGTGCTAGCAGCCGGTCTTCTTCCAGTAGGTCCACGCCGTCTTCTCTTGCTTCTTTGGCCTCCTCCTCCGTGTACATGGTGATCCGAGGCGAGTCGAACTCGATGTCTGTTGGGATGACAGCCTCGGCACTGTACACGAGGAAAAATGGAGTGAAGCCGGTTGACTTATTGGGTGTAGTGCGCAGGCTCCAGAGGACAGCCGGCAGCTCTTCGAGCCAGCAGCCGGCCGATCGCTCCAGTGGTACAACCAGTCGGGGTTTGATGCCAGAGAGGATGAGTCCATTTGCTCGCTCGACCTGGCCGTTTGACTGCGGGTGGGCAACGGACGCTAAGTCCAGTCGGATGCCCTGCGTCGCGCAGAAACGTGCCAGTGCTCCTTTGGCGAAGTTCGTGCCGTTGTCGGTGATGATGCTGTGCGGCACGCCGTACCGAGTAGTGATGTCGGTGATGAATGTCACGGCAGTCGGCCCATTCAGCTTTTTGATCGGCTTTGCTTCGATCCACTTTGTGAACTTGTCCACAGCGACAAGTAGATGCGTCAAGCCGCCGCGGGCTGTCTTGAAAGGGCCCACCATGTCCAGTCCCCAGACGGCAAAAGGCCAGGTGAGGGGAATGGTCTTGAGTGCAGAAGCCAGCAGGTGTTGCTTGGAACTAAAAACTTGGCATCCTCTGCAGTTCTTGACTATTTCTTTAGCATTCTCCAAGGCAGTCGGCCAGAAGAAACCATGGCGGAAAGCCTTGGCCACAAGTGATCTTGAGGCTGCGTGGTGGCCGCATTCGCCTTGGTGGATGTCTTTGAGGATTGCCACTCCTTTTTCTGGCTCGACACAACGCTGGAAGACTCCAGTGACGCTGCGCTTCACAAGCTCTCTGTTGATTATTGTATATGCTGCGGCTCGTCGTTGCACTAGTCTTGCTGAGATCTCATCAGCCGGCAGCTCTCTGCTGACTAGGAACTTGAGGATGGGCTGGGCCCATGAGGGAGCTGTGACTTCTTCTTCTGTTAATGTAGCCACCATGACTCGGGTGGGTGGGTTGGGTGAGTCGGCCACTGCTTCTTGTGTCGTTGTAGTCCCTGGGCCGACTGCTGCAGTCCCCGGGCCGGGATCTGAAGTCCCCGGGCCGGGTGCGACTCCGGCAGTCCCCGGGCCAGTTGTTGAAGTCCCTGTGCCGCCTGCGGGGTTTCTCCAGTCGGATCCGGCTGTATCTGGCGCAGGTGGTATGAAGATGGAATCCGACTCTGGAGACGGCTTGATGGACGGCTTGAGGAGGCGCTGGAGGGAGACGCCAGTCGGTATGGCTTGTCGGGTGGAGCCGATCCGTGCTAGGGCATCTGCTTGGTCGTTGTCGGCCCTTGGCACGTGGAGGAACTCGCACCCCTCGAAGTATCTGCTGATCTGCTGGACGAGGAATCGATAACTCGCCATGTTCGCGTCCTTGGCGTCCCAATCGCCAGACGATTGCTGGACCACCATGTCTGAGTCGCCGTAGCACAGGATCCGGCGTATGCCAAGCTCTTTGGCTAGCCGGAGCCCGTGTACGAGCGCCTCATACTCGGCCACGTTGTTGGAGGCGGCGAAGTGGATCTGCAGCGTGTACTTGAGCTTGTCGCCTTTGGGAGAGGTGAGGACGATGCCGGCTCCCAAGCCGGTGTGCATCTTGGACCCGTCAAAGTGCATCCGCCAATGGGTAGAGTCGGGAGCCGGCGGTAGGTACTGGGTCTTGGCCCAGTCGACGAGGAAGTCGGCCAATGCTTGCGACTCGATGGCGGTGTGGGGTTGGTAGAAGATTGTGTAGGGCGCCAATGCAATGGCCCATTTTGCCACCCGGCCGGATGCATCCCGGCTGCCTATGATCTCGGCGAGCGGGGCAGTGGATACGACCGTGATGGGGTGCTCTTGGAAGTAGGGCTTCAGTTTTTTGGCAGCGAAGTACACCCCATAGCACATCTTCTGGTAGTGCGGGTAGTTTTGCTTTGAGCTGGATAGCACTTCGCTGAGATAGTACACCGGCCTCTGGACTAGCTGGGCTCGGCCTTCCTTCGGGCGCTGGACCACAACAACAGTGCTGACGACTCGGCTAGTCGCGGCGATGTAGAGGAGCATGGGCTCCTTCTCAGTCGGCGCCACTAGGACAGGCGGAGTGGTCAGCATTTTCTTCAACTCATGGAAGGCTTGGTCGTTCCACTCGAAGTGAGTGGACTTCTTTATGAGTCGGTACAGGGGGAGAGCCTTCTCTCCTAGTCGGCTGATAAAATGATTCAGGGAGGCTAAGCAGCCAGTGAATTTCTGCACATCTCGCAGTTTGGTGGGAATCTCCATCCTCTCGATGGCCTTGATCTTGACAGGGTTGCATTCGATGCCGCGTTCGGAGACCAGGAAGCCCAGCAGCTGGCCGGCTGGCACTCCGAACACGCACTTCTCGGGGTTGAGCTTGATTTGGAATCGGCGCAAGTTGGCGAATGTTTCTTTCAGGTCTTCCAGCAAGGTACCGCGCTTCTCTATCTTCACCACAATGTCGTCTACATAGACGTGGGCATTTCTGCCGAGTTGTTTCAAGAGGCATTACTGCATGCAACGCTGAAAAGTGGCACCGGCATTTCTCAAGCCGAATGTCATAGTCAGGTAGCAGAAAGCTCCAAAGGGTGTGATGAAGGCAGTCTTCAGGCGGTCAGCTGGGTCCAACTTGATCTGATGGTACCCTGGGTACGCATCCAAAAAACTTAACAGCTCGCATCCGGCTGTGGAGTCTATCACTTGGTCAATCCGTGGCAGAGCAAACGGATCCTTTGGGCAGGCCTTCTTCAGACTGGTGTAGTCTATACACATACGCCACTTGTTATTCTTCTTCAGAACCAGAACTGGGTTGGCAAGCCACTCTGGAAAGAACACTTCCATGATAAAGCCAGCGGCAAGGAGCCGGGCTATCTCTTCTCCCACAATTCTTCGCTTCTCTTCTGACAGTCGGCGGAGGGGCTGCTTGACCGGCTTCGCATTAGCTCGGACATGTAATTTGTGCTCGGCGAAATCCTTCGGGACACCCGGCATGTCCTTTGGGGACCATGCAAAGATGTCTCGATTCTCACGGAGGAAGTCGACGAGCTCGCCTTCCTATTTATTGTCCAAGTTCGCCCCAATGATAGCGAACCTCTCCGGGTTCTCCGGGTCCAGAGGTATCTTCTTCGTCTCTTTGCGCATCACAATCCTTGGGGTTGGGGGACAAGGCCGGCTGCTTGCCGGCCATGGCAATAACCCGTTCCAACATCTTCTTCTCTTCTGCCACCACGAGGGACTCGGCTAGCCGGCTACTGGCCATGCGCACTCGATGGACTTCTTGTAGTTGCCGGCTACCGTGATGATCCCCTTCGAGCTCGGCATCTTCATCTTCAGGTAGGCGTAGTGGGGCACAGCCATGAACTTGGCCAGGGCAGGTCGGCCGAGCAGTGCATGATAGGGGCTCTCCAAATCCACTACCTCGAACCATATTGCTTCTCGGCGAAAATGATCTTTGTCTCCGAAGAGAACATCCATTTTGATCTTGCCGATTGGGGAGCAAGACAGGCCAGGGACGATACCATGGAAGACGGTACGGCTCGGCATGAGCTGCTTCGCTTTGACGTTCAGCTTCTCCATGGTATCACGGTATAGTATGTTGATACTGCTTCCGCCGTCTATCAGGACGCGGGAAAATCTGGCAGCTCGCCTCTCCGTCGCGAGGGTGACATCCAAGACCATTGCATAGGAGCCAGGTGAAGGCATTACCTCTGGGTGGTCGGCCTGGCTCCAGCTGATTGATTTTTCTGACCAGTGCATGAACTCGGGAGTGCTAGTGGCGACTGCATTCACTTCTTGATGCTGTCGGCGTCGGCTGTGCTTGTCGTCGGCTTGACTGGTGAAGACGACGTAGGCGGCGTGCTCTTCGGGAAATTCGTCTTGGATGGCGCCGACTGCCGGCCGAGCCGCCGGCTGCTGAGGGGCTGGAGGCGGCGGGCTGGGAGGCGGAGGCGGCAACATCCCCTCGCCCTTGGTGATGCGGGTGAGCCAGTGGCATTTCCGAGTTGTGTGGTTGGACGGCTTCGCGCCGCTGTGGAACTTGCAGGGGGCGTCGAGAGCTTGTTCGTAGGAGAAAGACGGCTGCCAAGCCGGCCTTCCACCCTTCTTCTTGGGAGCGGGCCGTTCTTCGGGCTGCTCGTCTTCAACTGTGGCCACCTGCCGACTGGAGGAAGTCGGTATGGGGGCCTTGCGCTTGTGGTCGTTCTGGTAGGGGCGCCGATTAGGGTCGCCAGCCGGCGTCTTAGGAGCCGGAGCAATCACTTTCCCCGAGGCGTCTACTCGGAGCTCCGTCTTCATTGAGGAGTCAGCTGTGGCGTACTTGTCCGCGATGACCAGCAACTCATCGAGGGTAGCCGGCTCGTCGCAGAGGAGTCGGTGCTTGAGGAGGGTGCCCTCTCGGCACCCGGCGGTGAAGTACTCGATGGCCTGGACCTCGTGCACCCCTTCCAGGAGTTGCGGAGCTCGGCCCATCGCGTGAGGTAGTCGCGGGTCGACTCGTTGGGCCCTTGGACGCAGAGGGAGAGCTGGCGAGCTTGGGAGGCTGCTTGTAGGTGCTGGTGAAGTTGCGGACGAAGACTTCGGTGAAGTCCAGCCAACTGTTAATGCTGTAGGTCTTGAGGCTGTTGAGCCATGTGCGCGTCGTGCCTTGCAGCATGAGGGGGACGTACTTCACGGCGACGCGCCGATTGCCGTTGGCTATGCTGACGGCCGTGGAGTAGTCGATGAGCCAATCTTCCGGCTTCACCGAGCCGTTGTACTTGGGCGTGTCTTTGGGGAGCGAGAACCCTTTGGGGAAGGGCTCGTCGCGGATGCGGGGGCCAAAGTATGGCGGGCCGACATCGTCTTCTTCTTCTAACGCCAACGATCGAGCAAGGCGGTCGATTCTGTGGCGGGCGTCGTTCTCGCCGACTCCTTCTCGGCGGCCGAGTCGGTCGCCAAGAGTCGGGTGTGTGATAGGCGGCGGAGTGAGGCGTCTTTCTCTTCGAGGCGGGGGAGGAGGTAGATTTCCTTGGTGTTCAACCGCTCGAGGGCGGCCTTCCGCGTCGCGCTCGATGGTAATGCGAGTCCGGCTGCGGGTGGCAGCCGGCTCCTTGTCTTTCTTCTGGCGCGCGCCGCTCGCAGTCGGCGAGCGGGACGTCGCGGCGTGTTCCCGGCGCGGGGGATGACTATCAGCACGGGCGCCGGCTTCGTGCCGTTCTGCAGCCGCGTCGGTCAGCTGCTGGTTCCGTCTTGCCATGTAGGGGAGCTCATCGGCTCCCAGTCCATTGAGCTCTTCTGCAGCCGCCTGAGCGGCTCGCAGATTCTCGAGCGGGGTGGCGTAGACGGGGCGATCTGCCCCCAGCATACTGGTGACGGCCGCGCCGCGCTTCTGGATGAAGCCGGCTCGGCTCGGGCCGATAGGCATCGGCGTACCGAAGGCGGCGCGGTCGACTTCGCGCTGGTGGGCCTCGGTGAGGCGTCTCATGGAGGCTATCTTCTGGCCCTACGCGATGAGGGCAAGGCGGCGTGCCTCCAGGGTCTCGGCGTCGGCATCGGCCGGGATGGGGACGGAGAGGGCGTGCATTGCAGCTTGCAGGGCGTCGTGGGCATTCTCGGCCGATTTGGCGGCGTGGCTGATGACCAACACTTCGGTGACAGCGCTGCTACCGCTGTCAGCTCGAGGGAGGGGGTCGTCGAAGACCACCACGTCGGAGGGGTAGGCGTCAAGCGATGCTGTGTCGGAGTCGATGCGCATCGGGTTGGTTGAGCCGACCGACTCCATGTCTGCAGCAAGCTCGCTGGAGACGTGAAGCTGGTCGAGGAGGCTGACGAGGCGGTTCTCGGGGTAGTCGGTGCCTGTGTCGAACGCAGGCTCGTCGGAGATGCGAGTCTCGCCGAGCAGATCGACGAGGCAGCTCGCTGCGCAGGCGTCGTCGACGCCTTGCAGCGCGTCGAGGTAAACGCCATCGGGCGCAGCAGGCTGGCTGCGCTCGCGGGGGAGGAAGAGGGTTCCCGTCCAGAATAGGTCTCCGGACGACGGTGCACCTGGCCCCACGGTGGGCGCCAAATGTCGGGTGGTTGGTGCGACATATGCCAACGGATGGCTTATCATTGTGGGTGCCAATAAGACATCGCCGATGCCTGGAAATGGGATGAGGCGAAGACATGCACGCCGGCGGATCTTACCCAGGTTCGGGGCTCTCCGAGGAGATAACACCCCTAGTCCTGCTCTGCGGGGTCTCCGCATGATCACTAGATCAAGGAAATGTAGCTACAATCGCTCCTAGAGCTGTTGGGTTCAAGGGAGAAGAAGAACAAGGCTAGCTCTTGCTTCTCTCTATCTCTATGGTGTGTGTGTTGTGTTCAGAAGCTAACCCTTTGCATGGGTGCTCCGGGGGGTTTATATAGGCCTACCCCCCGGGGGTACAATGGTAATCCGGCTGGGCACTGGTCCCAGCCGTCAGTGTCTACGCTCGCCGGCTTCTCCGCCGGCTGTTGGGTCCCGCCGGCTGCCGGCTTCTTGGTCGACAGGCCGGCCCCACCACCTAGGGTCTTGTCGGCGGCTGCTTACTGTAGCCTCGCCTCTGATGACGAGGGCTTTGTCGAGGGGAGCGTGGCTATAGTGGGCCGCCTCGGGGGCTCTCACTGTAGCCTTACCTCGTCTTGTCTCCTTAATGGGGCTCCTGCTTCGAGGAAGGGGGTAGCCGTCTTCTGGGGGCCGGCTACGCCCTTGGCCGACTGGGGGAGGCCGGGCCGTCTCCGCGCCTCTCTCTGGTGGAAGGGGCCCGGCGCCTGCGGGCCGTACAGGAGTCGGTCGTGGATGACGTTGAGGCTGGCATGGCTACAGTGCCAAGCCGAACAGGAGACGGTCATCCCGTACGGCCTCCTGTGGCCATGCCTGCCTCGGGCCTCGGGGGTAGTGGGCCGCACTGTGGCCACACCCCATCTTGTCACCGTTATGTGGATGTAGCTTTGGTGGTTGTGGTCTCGGCCGGCTTCTTGGAGTCGGCGTTCTTCTTGGCCGGCTTCTTGGAGTCGGCTACCCCGTAGTCGTCCCGGGGAGGGGTTGCTGAGGCTGGGTCGCCTTCCGAGTGTCCGCTTCAGAGGTAGCCGGCCAGGGAAGGCGGCCCAATGCTTGGAGTGCTTGGAGGCCCGAAGGCCTGATAATTTTTTCAGAAGAACCAGGGGCAGTCGGTTAGGCTACCCGTGGCCATTTACTCCGACAGGAGACGTCGGGGCACCCTGCCACGCGCATCGTTCCCGCCGCCTTCGGCGAGTCCGATCCAAACCGGTATCCCTTCTTCGTCCATTATTTCTCTTGCGGGCTCTGCCCCCCTTTCTCTGATTTCTTCAACAACATCATGCACACCTACGGCTTCCACCTTCTGGATTTCACGCCGAATGCCGTCGAGTGCATGGCCTTCATCGCCCATCTCTGCGAGGGCTTCGCCGGAGTGCACCCCAGCACGGCGCTCTTCCAGCATTACTTCACCCCTCGCATCCAGCCAGGGGGCGCCATCTCCGCCTGTGTTACTTGGATCCCGAGGACCCAGAGCAAGGGCACGTATCCGGAGGGTGCCCCGAAGGAGAGGTGGGACGAGTGGTGGGGCCAGTGGTGCTGGATCGAGGAGGCAAATCCGCAGGAGTTCTGCCGGGTACATCGGGCGCCGCCGGTCCGCAAAAAAGACTGCGGTGATGTCACCACCAGGATCCATCGCCTCACGACGGTCGGGCTCACCTCAAGATGATTGGGACTGACTTCATCCGCCGCCAAATTGCCCCACGGCACAACAAGGGGAGGCCAGCCCGGACTTCAGGAACACGACCAACGCATGAGGCTCCACCCTGGCTTGAAGCACAATTTCACGGTGCTGCAGCATGCCCATCTTTGCCAGAGGCTTTTCCAGCTCAAGGTCGACTAGGCGGGCGGGGTCGATAGGACCGGCAAGGCCGTCAAGGCATGCGGGTCTCTGTTTGGGTTGCCAGCGGGAGTGGTCCCATTGAGCAACAACTCTCGCCAGACCGCCACCATCGCCATGATGCCGGACTTCAACACGCACGGCCTCGATCCAAGCTGGACCAAGCAGAAAGCTTAGCGGGTGCATGCCTTCTTGGACAACCTGTCGGAGAGGTATGTTCGTGACGAGCCACTGCTCGTCCACGATACCACTCGGGAAGAGCTGGCATGCATTACCGCCAGGGCGGAGGAGGCAGCACTCGCCAAGGAGGCCTGCAGCATCGGCACCATGGAGGACGAGGTCGACACGGCCACGGAGGAGAAAGAGCTCGCTGAGTGCGCGGGGTCTGCCGGGGAGCCCAGTGGTGCCGGCGCTGGGGCCCCCCTGGTCGAAGACGTGGCCGAGGAGTCGGCCTAAGAGGAGACCGAGGTGGATGGCTCCTCGGCCTCGGGGAGGAAACGCATCCTACAGCGGGCCAGCTCTGGCGAGCCAGTCCGGCCTGGCAGGACCATGCAAAGGCAATAGGCCCAGGTGCTGCCCGTGCGCCAGACGAGGGCCACAGCGGCGAAGAAGAAGACAAGGGCCGCCGCCTCTTGCTCGTCCAAGTGGGGCAGGACCCCATCCCCTTCTCCTCCCCCTTCGGACAGCGACCCGGAGGCCGATTTCGACCTCGGTTCCTTCAGCCCGAAGAGGAAGAGGAGGCCAGAGGAGGAGGAGGAGTAAGCACCGTGCCCTTCATAACTTCTGACCCTTAGCCTGTGCTTCCTCCCCTGACATGATCTCGTCTTCGTAGGGACACGGAGACGCTGGCCCAGAGGCGGCGAAGGGGGCCAGCGCTTCGACGGGCGTCAAGCCCCCGGCGAGAGCTCTGCGCACGCCGGTGGTGCTGGAGATTAGCCCGGATACCAGCCCTCGACGCAGCCCCCGCTTCAGCCCCCAGCGTAAGTTCATTACCCACTCCTCATCGACGGGCGTCGGGGCGTGGATTTTTGGTGGTGACTTTGTCGGGTTTGCAGGAGGAGAGCGGTAGTAGGAGGAGCCGCTGAGGGCCGCCCCCGACATGCCGCCCCCATCGACCATGCCACCCGGAGGGGTGTCCCCGGCAAGGGCGAACACCGCCGACCCCATGCGCATGGAGGAGGAGGGGGGACAAGCACGGGCACCGGTGGTTAAGTCCCGTCAATGGATGTGGGCGGGGAGGGAAACACTTCTCCGCAGCACGGCACGGGTAAGCTGCTTGCCTTCTGTCTCCGGTTATCTTTGCTTTGTGATGTTCTCTCTTTTCCTTGCTCTGGACCTTGATTTTGGCCTCGTTTCATTCTCCTTCCTGGTTTCCGGTTCCTCCCTCAATGGACCAAGAGGATATCGACACCGTCATTGAGGAGGTCGCCAAGGACGACGAAGCCGAGGCCGCCATGATCGTGGCTGGGGAATTCGCCAAGTCCGCCGCCGAGGAGGCCAGCAAGGGGCCTGCCAGGGAAGGCAGGCAAGGCCGCTGCCGAGCAGGCTGGCAAGGCTGCCGCCGAGAAGGCCGACAGGGCTGCTACCAAAGAGGCTCCCAAGGCCGCTGCCGAGGATGCCGCCAAGGGGCCTGCCGAGGAGGAGGTGGCCAATGACCAACCTTCCTCCCCTGCAACCTGCGCGCCGGGCAAGTACCTGAAGGTGGGCAACGATCTGTTCGTCTGCCTCCCAGGGACGGCAGAGACCAGAGCGCCTGCCGAGGGGGAGGTCTTCGATGATGAGGCGCTCGCCACTGCTGGGCTCCAGGTTGTCAATGAACCAAGCGCCAGCAGCCGCGGTCCCCAAGAAGAGCAGCTCCTCCGAGCCATGAGCGCCAACTTCCAGCAACTCCAAGCACTCAACCGTGCCCGCCAAGACAAAGTGAAATCCAGGATGGCGGCAGTGGACAAGGTGGAGGCAGATTTTGAGGAGCGCGTCGCTCAAACGCAAGTCTGGTTTGGCGAGGCTCGGGAAGAACTGAGCGCCGCTCAGGGTGAGCTGGATGAGCATAAGCGAGAGCTCATCCTGAAGCCTGCCGACATCGAGAAGGCCCAGGAGGCGGCGAAGGAACATGCCGCCAAGGATGAAGCAGCCCGGCTACAGTAGCAAGCTCTACTGCACACCCAGGAGGAAGACCTTGTTGCTTGCGAGCAGGCTCTTTCCGCCACGCTCCGCGGAAAGGATGAGGAGATCGGGAAGATTGTTCGCGCAGCAGACCGAGGAGCTGGAGCAGAGGCATAAGGACACACTTGATGCTCTGGCCCTAGACCACACCGGCGAGGTGAAGAAGCTGGAGCTGGAGCGGGAGGAGCTGAAGAAGAAGATCTTGGAGCTGATGGAGGAGAGGGACACAGCCAACCGCGCTCTCGCGGATTCGCAGGTAGCCATCTCCGACAAGGCCAAGCTGCTCTCTGAGGCCAACGACTCCATCAACGACCTGAAGCTGAAGCTAGACGGCTTGGAGGGGACGCTCTCAGAGGTCACGGCCCGGGAGGAGACCCTGAACAAGGCCATCGAGACCGAGAAGCAGCTACGGAGTGATGACGCCACTGCTCATAAGGAATATGTGGTCAGCGTCAATTTCTGGATCAGCCGCGTCGTCGACGTCGTGGGGACGATCACCGCGCCACTAGCTGTCATGGGCATGCCGGATGTTAGGTACTCCCAGGAGCCGAACGTGTGCCCTAATGCCAGGCTGACCTTGTTCTTCGAGGGCGTCCTCGACGCCCTGGAGCAGCTCCGCTCCAATCGAGCAACCTATCTGGCCAACGAGTCCCAGAGGCTCTTTCGGGGCGCTCTGACCAAGGTGCTCACCAAGGTGGCGTTCTGGAACCCCAGCGTCGACTTCGCCGACGCGCTGGAGAGCCTACCGGAGGACACGGACCTCACAGCCTCGAAGAGCGTATCGAGCCCATCATCAGCTTTGTCGACGGAGTCAAGAGGGTGGAGGGCCAGCGCCGGGACTAGCCACCCCGTTTCTCCTTGCCGCTGCAGGTTCATGCCCAAGACAATTTATCTTAAGTTAGAACCGCGACAATGTAATATAACTCTGTAGTACTTTAAAATGAAGCATGCTATCTTCCTGTTTGGTCTTTCTTTGTACGTACACACCCTACGCCTAGTTGGATAGGTTTGCTGGTGCGTAAACCCATGTTGTGGCGCTTTGAGGAATGGATCCTTAGTAGCCTGCCGGGGGGGCGCTTGCTGCCGGGGCAAGCCACCTTGCCGTTCTCAGCGCGGCCGCTTGAACTATTGAGCGGAATCGAAACAGAACAATGGCATTGCCGATGGCGGAAGGGTTCCATTGCGTGCAGGTTTTCCATACAAGGAGCAAGATCTTTCGAGGAAAATAACCTTATAAAAAAGGAAAATTGCTCAAAGTTTCGCATGACTTAGCTTTTTTGTCGCCATGCGGATGGTTGTTGCGGCTGCGGACAGCACCGCCTCGCCTAGCTGATGGCACCAGAGCGTGGCTGATCAACGTCGCTCACTTCTCTCGAGCCATCGCGATGACGGGATCGATAAGTTAACTTCGAAACCGGATTTTCACAGCTTGTGCCCCCTACATGGCGCACCAAAAATGTCGGGTTTGAAGAACGACACCTATGGGATCACAGAGAATCCCTACTACGGTTGGCGGGGCGCGGGGCTGTGCAAAGAGCGGGTCTAGAAGATCAACGCGGGGGAATTTTATCCAGGTTCGGGCCGCAAACGATGCGTAATACCCTAGTCCTGCTTTGGTGTATATTTCATGTTCTTGAGCTCTTGAACTAGCTGCGGTGCATGCCTAGCCCAAAAAGTCCGAATCCTTCCCCAGTATGCCTCGAGCCTCCTTTTATACGTCAAAGGGGTCGCCACAGTGGCACACAGGAGGTGGAAAGCATCTACAGTGTACAAGTCTATCGCGTGGCACTGTAGGACAAACACATTTAATGCGTTGCCGACATTCCCTCTTGCTTTATCGGGGACAGTAAAGAAGCTCATCCTGTCCGCCATGCTGGCTGGCTGGCTGCGGAGCTGGTGCGGTGGCAGGGTCTTCACGAAGATCTGCATGCCACCATGCAAGTGCTTGGCTAGTTGGCCTAGAAGCTGCATGCTACCACGTAGGCGCTCGCCTAGTTGACGGGCTAGCCGCCAGGTCAGAACGGGTGCGAGGCAGCGAAACCTTGGTAGGTGCGGGCCTGGTCGTGGCCCTGCAGATGTCCCCGCCAAGGTTCTTGTCGGGGTCTTGTGGGCGTCCCCGGCAAGGGTCTCGTGGGCATCCCAGGCAAGGGTCTTGCTGGGGGGCTTTCGTCTTCTGGTTCTCATCCAGTCTTGCAGGCCTTCGGTCTTCACAAAGATCTGCATGCCACCATGGAGGCGCCACTCGAGCCTTGGTTCCTAATGTTGTCGATGGTGTCAGAACTCTTAGGCTCAACAGTGGCGGCCTTGCTGGTGTTGGGCAATTTGCCCCGGCAAGGCTCTTGCCGGGGCTACGCTGGCCGCCCTGGCAAGGGTGTTGCTGGGGGAGACCCATCTTGCTCCTTTGTTCTTCATGCATCTGGCTTGAGTGCTGCCCTAGTAGTCTTGCATCTTTGCTTCCTCTGCCCCGCCAAGCGTGGCCGCAGGTGTGGCTACAACAGCCCGTGCACAAGTAAAGGGGTACAGAAGGCCCCTACTTTTGTACACCAACATATCGGGATGGAATTGCAAGATTAAGCATCGTTGTATGTGTATGAACATCTTTGTATCGCAGGGAAAATCCGAGTGGCCTATGTTTTGCCGAAGTGTTGATTCATTTCCGTTCCGGCAAATTTCAGGTGCTCGATATGTCCTATTTTAGCAAAGGTCATGCCGTAGTTTTCCATGAATTTAAGCATGACTTGTGCTAGAATATGTACGAAATATCAAGTGCCCCGGATTTGTGTGTTGAGTTTCTTGGTAGTGGCCTTCGATCTGTTTTCAATTAATGTTGCAACTATGAACATAGGAAATGTCTGACGACGAAAAGGATTTCGGTATGTGCGAATACTGCAAAGACGAGCATGGCATGTGTGACAGAAATTTCCTAGTTGATGGTAGGCGCTTCAGCATCAAACTGGAAGAGACCTTCGAAGTGGATATAGTAAGTCACAACGACAAGTCTTTTTTCGTAATTAAGCTGACTTCTGCTTCTTTTTCTTCAACTTATAATTTTAAGTTTTTACTATTCTACTAGCGTATCCCCTACCATGCAAGAATTTTTTGTCTTGGATAAGATTGGTTTCAGTCCTATGGAAACTATGGAGGTAAAGAGAGTTCACTTGAGGATCGAGCGTGGTTATACTTTTGCCGCAAAATTATACAATGCAGACACCTGCACCCACTACTGCAGGATGCTGCTAACGCGACACTACGATCAGAGACCCTTCGACGAAACTGTGTGCGATGCCATAATCGCAAATGGTAGTGTAAAAAACCCGTCAAAAGGGGTACAAAACGTTTGCGATGGCGGAGCCATCAAACACGGTTCAGATTTTAGTTGCATGTGCGATGCAGGGCATACGGTTCAGTTCAGTTAACTGTTTGTGATGAGGAGGAACAAATGAAATGGGCAGCCAGATGGAGGTGTGTGTGATATACAGCATAGCTTCACTCAGATGAACTGTATGTGATTAGGCAACAAAAAAGAAACAGTCAGCCAGATGAAGGTGTGTGCGATATACGGCATGCGGTTCACTCGGATGAATTGTTTGCATTGAGACATGAGAACAGAAATGGTTCAACTTAAAAAGATGTGTGTGATACGCGGCAAACAGGTCTGTAATCTGAAATGTGTGTGAAGACCGATAATAACACAGATGGTTGCGGCTAATAAGACGTGTGTGTTGTGTGATGGGATTGCATATAGAACAAGAACATATATATATATATATATATATATATATATAGACACACACACACACTTATAAGGACATGCTTTCATAACAAAATTAAACATCCACTTACATAGGTGGCTACTACACACATGACATTTCCACACACCAATAAAGTAAACTATATATTACATGCATGATTTACTAGCATAAACGATCATCTGATCATCATCTACTTCTTGTGACGCTTGCTCTGCTTGTGGCTCGATCCGGGCTCGTCGATTTGGGTAACGAGGCACTTCCTCATGTCAACGATCCACCTGTGCATCTCGTAGCATGTGTACACGCTCTTGGCCATGAACCTGAGGTGAGGTTCATCCAGTTGCCGTATCCAGGCCCTGTGCCAGGATAGAGGACTTGTTCTCTGGGCATCCTGTTTCATCTTTTCGTAGTAGGGGTCGATGATGGCCGACGCGAGTTCAACCAGGGAGTCCTTCTTCATGCTGCTCCAGACCCTGTAGTGGTCACGGATTTCGACAAGGTTCTTGCAGGCCAAGCCCGTAACACTGAGCGCATTTAAATCGTCTTTGGTTTCCACCGTGGCAAACTTCTAGTCGGTGCTGTTGACAAACCTGTTGAAATGGTCGCAAGGCTCTGTGGCCATGCAGTAGTGGTAGATGAGGACATGATAGTGCATGCACAACTGGGCGACGGCAACCTTCTGATCTATGCCGGGACGACCGGTGGTGTACTAGAGGTCGATGCCGACCACCTTGTACTTGTCTCGAGCAAGCAACTGCTCAACACTATTGATGTAGTCGTCCACCACGGTCGGGTCGATGGTGTACACCACCGAGAGATCCGTCTCCCTCGCGTGGGTCTCCACTCTATGCTCGCCGAACTCCATTGGAGCACCGCTGTGTTGGGGAACGTAGTAATTTCAAAAATATTCCTACGCACACGCAAGAACATGGTGATGCATAGCAACGAGAGGGGAGAGTGTTGTCGACGTACCCTCATAGACCTAAAGCGGAAGCGTTAACACAACGCGGTTGATGTAGTCGTACGTCTTCAGGATCCGACCGATCAAGTACCGAACGCACGGCACCTCCGAGTTCAGCACACGTTCAGCTCGATGACGTCCCTCGAACTCCGATCCAGCCGAGTGTTGAGGGAGAGTTTCGTCAGCACGACGGCGTGGTGAAAATGATGATGTTCTACCGACGCAGGGCTTCGCCTAAGAACCGCTACGATATTATCGAGGTGTAATATGGTGGAGGGGGCACCGCACACGGCTAAGAGATCAATGATCAATTGTGTGTCTAGAGGTGCCCCCCTGCCCCTGTATATAAAGGAGCAAGGGGGGTTCGGCCGGCCAAGGGGAGAGGCGCGCCAGGAGGAGTCCTACTCCTACCGGGAGTAGGACTCCCCCCCTTTTCCATGTTGGACTAGGAGAGAGAGGGGGAAGAGGTGGAGGGGAGGAAGGAAAGGGGCGGCGCCGCCCCCCTCTCCATGTCCTATTCAGACTGGGGGGGAGGGGCGGGCGGTCCTGCCCTAGCCTCCTCTCCTCTCTTCCACCTAGGCCCACTAAGGCCCATTAAGTTACCGGGGGGTTCCGGTAACCTCCGGGTACTCCGGAAAAATCCCGATTTCACCCGGAACACTTCCGATATCCAAACATAGGCTTCCAATATATCAATCTTTATGTCTCAACTATTTTGAGACTCCTCGTCATCTCCGTGATCACATCCGGGACTCCGAACAACCTTCGGTACATCAAAACATATAAACTCATAATATAACTCTCATCGTAACGTTAAGCGTGCGGACCCTACGGGTTCGAGAACTATGTAGACATGACCGAGACACCTCTCCGGTCAATAACCAATAGCGGAACCTGGATGCTCATATTGGCTCCCACATATTCTACGAAGATCTTTATCGGTCAGACCGCATAACAACATACGTTGTTCCCTTTGTCATCGGTATGTTACTTGCCCGAGATTCGATCGTCGGTATCTCGATACCTAGTTCAATCTCGTTACCGGCAAGTCTCTTTACTTGTTCCGTAATACATCATCCCATAACTAACTCATTAGTTACAATGCTTGCAAGGCTTATAGTGATGTGTATTAGTGAGTGGGCCCAGAGATACCTCTCCGACAATCGGAGTGACAAATCCTAATCTCGAAATACGCCAACCCAACAAGTACCTTTGGAGACACCTGTAGAGCACCTTTATAATCACCCAGTTACGTTGTGACGTTTGGTAGCACACAAAGTGTTCCTCCGGTAAACGGGAGTTGCATAATCTCATAGTCATAGGAACATGTATAAGTTATGAAGAAAGCAATAGCAACATACTAAACGATCAAGTGCTAAGCTAACGGAATGGGTCAAGTCAATCACATCATTCTCCTAATGATGTGATCCCGTTAATCAAATGACAACTCATGTCTATGGCTAAGAAACATAACCATCTTTGATCAACGAGCTAGTCAAGTAGAGGCACACTAGTGACACTCTGTTTGTCTATGTATTCACACAAGTATTATGTTTCCGGTTAATACAATTCTAGCATGAATAATAAACATTTATCATGATATAAGGAAATAAATAATAACTTTATTATTTCCTCTAGGGCATATTTCCTTCAGTCTCCCACTTGCACTAGAGTCAATAATCTAGACTACACAATAATGATTCTTACACCCATGGAGTATTGGTGCTGATCATGTTTTGCTCGTGGAAGAGGCTTAGTCAACGGGTCTGCAACATTCAGATCCGTATGTATCTTGCACATTTCTATGTCTCCCACCTGGACTAAATCCCGGATGGAATTAAGCGTCTTTTGATGTGCTTGGTTCTTTTGTGAAATCTGCATTCCTTTGCTAAGGCAATTGCACCAGTATTGTCACAAAAGATTTTCATTGGACCCGATGCACTAGGTATGACACCTAGATCGGATATGAACTCCTTCATCCAGACTCCTTCATTTGCTGCTTCCGAAGCAGCTATGTACTCCGCTTCACACGTAGATCCTGCCACGACACTTTGCTTAGAACTGCACCAACTGACAGCTCCACCGTTCAATGTAAACACGTATCCGGTTTGCGATTTAGAATCGTCCGGATCAGTGTCAAAGCTTGCATCAACGTAACCATTTACGATGAGCTCTTTTTCACCTCCATAAATGAGAAACATATCCTTAGTCCTTTTCAGGTATTTCAGGATGTTCTTGACCGCTGTCCAGTGATCCACTCCTGGATTACTTTGGTACATCCCTGCTAAACTTATAGCAAGGCACACATCAAGTCTGGTACACAACATTGCATACATGATAGAGCCTATGGCTGAAGCATAGGAAACATCTTTCATCTTCTCTCTATCTTCTGCAGTGGTCGGGCATTGAGTCTTACTCAATCTCACACCTTGTAATACAGGCAAGAACCCTTTCTTTGCTTGATCCATTTTGAACATCTTCAAAACTTTGTCAAGGTATGTGCTTTGTGAAAGTCCAATTAAGCGTCTTGATCTATCTCTATAGATCTTGATGCCCAATATATATGCAGCTTCACCGAGGTCTTTCATTCAAAAACTCTTATTCAAGTATCCCTTTATGCTATCCAGAAATTCTATATCATTTCCAATTAGCAATATGTCATCCACATATAATATCAGAAATGCTACTGAGCTCCCACTCACTTTCTTGTAAATACAGGCTTCTCCAAAAGTCTGTATAAAACCAAATGCTTTGATCACACTATCAAAGCGTTTATTCCAACTCCGAGAGGCTTGCACCAGTCCATAAATGGATCGCTGGAGCTTGCACACTTTCTTAGCTCCCTTTGGATCGACAAAACCTTCCGGTTGCATCATATACAACTCTTCTTCCAGAAATCCATTCAGGAATGCAGTTTTGACATCCATTTGCCAAATTTCATAATCATAAAATGCGGCAATTGCTAACATGATTCGGACAGGCTTAAGCATCGCTACGGGTGAGAAGGTCTCATCGTAGTCAATCCCTTGAACTTGTCGAAAACCTTTCGCAACAAGTCGAGCTTTATAGATAGTAACATTACCGTCAGCGTCAGTCTTCTTCTTGAAGATCCATTTATTTTCAATTGCTTGCCGATCATCGGGCAAGTCAACCAAAGTCCATACTTTGTTCTCATACATGGATCCCATCTCGGATTTCATGGCCTCAAGCCATTTTGCGGAATCTGGGCTCACCATCGCTTCTTCATAGTTCGTAGGTTCGTCATGGTCTAGTAACATAACCTCCAGAACAGGATTACCGTAGCACTCTGGTGTGGATCTTAATCTGGTTGACCTACGAGGTTCAGTAATAACTTGATCTGAAGTTTCATGATTATTATCATTAACTTCCTCACTAATTGGTGTAGGTGTCGCAGAAACTGGTTTCTGTGATGATCTACTTTCCAATAAGGGAGCAGGTACAGTTACCTCATCAAGTTCTACTTTCCTCCCACTCACTTCTTTCGAGAGAAACTCCTTCTCTAGAAAGGATCCATTCATAGCAAGGAATGTCTTGCCTTTGGATTTGTGATAGAAGGTGTACTCAACAGTTTCCTTTGGGTATCCTATGAAGACACATTTCTCCGATTTAGGTTCGAGCTTATCAGGTTGAAGTTTCTTCACATAAGCATCGCAACCCCAAACTTTAAGAAACGACAACTTTGGTTTCTTGCCAAACCATAGTTCATATGGCGTCGTCTCAACGGATATCGATGGTGCCCTATTTAGAGTGAATGCAACCGTCTCTAAAGCATAACCCCAAAACGATAGCGGTAAATCAGTAAGAGACATCATAGATCGCACCATATCTAGTAAAGTACGATTACGACGTTCGGACACACCATTACGTTGTGGTGTTCCGGGTGGCGTGAGTTGTGAAACTATTCCGCATTGTTTCAAATGTAGGCCAAACTCGTAACTCAAATATTCTCCTCCACGATCTGATCATAGAAACTTTATTTTCTTGTTACAATGATTTTCAACTTCGCTCTGAAATTCTTTGAACTTTTCAAATGTTTCAGACTTATGTTTCATTAAGTAGATATACCCATATCTGCTCAAATCATCTGTGAAGGTGAGAAAATAACGATATCCGCGACGAGCCTCAATATTCATCGGACCACATATATCTATATGTATCATTACCTACAAATTAGTTGCTCTCTCCATAGTTCCGGAGAACGGTGTTTTAGTCATCCTGCCCATGAGACACGGTTCGCAAGTACCAAGTGATTCCAAAAGTCCATCATTATGGAGTTTCTTCATGTGCTTTACACCGATATGACCTAAACGGCAGTGCCACAAATAAGTTGCACTATCATTATCAACTCTGCATCTTTTGGCTTCGACATTATGAATATGTGTGTCACTACTACCGAGATTCATTAAAAATAGACCACTCTTCAAGGGTGCATGATCATAAAGGATATTACTCATATAAATAGAGCAACCATTATTCTCTGATTTAAATGAATAACCGTCTCGCATTAAACAAGATCCAGATATAATGTTCATGCTCAACGCTGGCACCAAATAACAATTATTTAGGTCTAATACTAATCCCGAAGGTAGATGTAGAGGTAGCGTGCCGACGGCGATCACATCGACTTTGGAACCGTTTCCCACGCGCATCGTCACCTCGTCCTTGGCCAGTGTTCGCTTAATCCGTAGTCCCTGTTTCGAGTTGCAAATATTATCAACAGAACCAGTATCAAATACCCAGGTGCTACTGCGAGCTCTGGTAAGGTACACATCAATAACATGTATATCACATATACCTTTGTTCACCTTGCCATCCTTCTTATCCGCCAAATACTTGGGGCAGTTCCGCTTCCAGTGACCAGTCTGCTTGCAGTAGAAGCACTCAGTCTCAGGCTTAGGTCCAGATTTGGGTTTCTTCTCCTGAACAGCAACTTGCTTGCTGTTCTTCTTGAAGTTCCCCTTCTTCTTCCCTTTGCCCTTTTTCTTGAAACTAGTGGTCTTATTGACCATCAACACTTGATGCTCCTTTTTGATTTCTACCTCCGCTGCCTTTAGCATTGCGAAGAGCTCGCGAATTGTCTTATTCATCCCTTGCATGTTATAGTTCATCACGAAGCTCTTGTAGCTTGGTGGCAGTGATTGAAGAATTCTGTCAATGACGCTATCATCCAGAAGATTAACTCCCAGTTGAATCAAGTGATTGCTATACCCAGACATTTTGAGTATATGCTCACTGACAGAACTATTCTCTTCCATCTTGCAGCTGTAGAACTTATTGGAGACTTCATATCTCTCAATCCGGGCATTTGCTTGAAATATTAACTTCAACTCCTGGAACATCTCATATGCTCCATGACGTTCAAAACGTCGTTGAAGACCCGGTTCTAAGCCGTAAAGCATGGCACACTGAACTATCGAGTAGTCATCAGCTTTGCTCTGCCAGACGTTCACAACTTCTGGTGTTGCTCTTGCAGCAGGCCTGGCACCCAGCGGTGCTTCCAGGACGTAATTCTTCTGTGCAGCAATGAGGATAATCCTCAAGTTACGGACCCAGTCCATGTAATTGCTACCATCATCTTTCAACTTTGCTTTCTCAAGGAACGCATTAAAATTCAACGGAACAACGGCATGGGCCATCTATCTACAATTAACATAGACAAGCAAGATACTATCAGGTACTAAGTTCATGATAAATTTAAGTTCTATTAATCATATTACTTAAGAACTCCCACTTAGACAGACATCCCTCTAATCATCTAAGTGATCACGTGATCCAAATCAACTAAACCATAACCGATCATCACGTGAAATGGAGTAGTTTTCAATGGTGAACATCACTATGTTGATCATATCTACTATATGATTCACGCTCGACCTTTCGGTCTCAGTGTTCCGAGGCCATATCTGCATATGCTAGGCTCGTAAAGTTTAACCTGAGTATTCTGCGTGTGCAAAACTGGCTTGCACCCGTTGTAGATGGACGTAGAGCTTATCACACCCGATCATCACGTGGTGTCTGGGCACGACGAACTTTGGCAACGGTGCATACTCAGGGAGAACAATTTTATCTTGAAATTTTAGTGAGAGATCATCTTATAATGCTACCGTCAATCAAAGCAAGATAAGATGCATAAAAGATAAACATCACACACAATCAATATAAGTGATATGATATGGCCATCATCATCTTGTGCTTGTGATCTCCATCTCCGAAGCACCGTTATGTTCACCATCATCACCGGCGCGACACCTTGATCTCCATCGTAGCATCGTTGTCGTCTCGCCAACTATTGCTTTTATGACTATCGCTACCGCTTAGTGATAAAGTAAAACAATTACATGGCGATTGCATTGCATACAATAAAGCGACAACCATATGGCTCCTGCCAGTTGCCGATAACTCGGTTACAAAACATGATCATCTCATACAATAAAATATAGCATCATGTCTTGACCATATCACATCACAACATGCCCTGCAAAAACAAGTTAGACATCCTCTACTTCGTTGTTGCAAGTTTTACATGGCTGCTACGGGCTTAGCAAGAACCGTTCTTACCTACGCATCAAAACCACAACGATAGTTTGTCAAGTTGGTGCTGTTTTAACCTTCGCAAGGACCGGGCGTAGCCACACTCGGTTCAACTAAAGTGAGAGAGACAGACACCCGCCAGTCACCTTTAAGCAACGAGTGCTCGCAACGGTGAAACCAGTCTCGCGTAAGCGTACGCGTAATGTCGGTCCGGGCCGCTTCATCTCACAATACCGCTGAACCAAAATATGACATGCTGGTAAGCAGTATGACTTATATCGCCCACAACTCACTTGTGTTCTACTCGTGCATATAACATCAACGCATAAAACCAGGCTCGGATGCCACTGTTGGGGAACGTAGTAATTTCAAAAATATTCCTACGCACACGCAAGAACATGGTGATGCATAGCAACGAGAGGGGAGAGTGTTGTCCACGTACCCTCGTAGACCGAAAGCGGAAGCGTTAACACAACGCGGTTGATGTAGTCGTACGTCTTCACGATCCGACCGATCAAGTACCGAACGCACGGCACCTCCGAGTTCAGCACACGTTCAGCTCGATGACGTCCCTCGAACTCCGATCCAGCCAAGTGTTGAGGGAGAGTTTCGTCAGCACGACGGCGTGGTGACAATGATGATGTTCTACCGACGCAGGGCTTCGCCTAAGAACCGCTACGATATTATCGAGGTGTAATATGGTGGAGGGGGGCACCGCACACGGCTAAGAGATCAATGATCAATTGTGTGTCTAGAGGTGCCCCCCTGCCGCTGTATATAAAGGAGCAAGGGGGGGTTCGGCCGGCCAAGGGGAGAGGCGCGCCAGGAGGAGTCCTACTCCTACCGGGAGTAGGACTCCCCGTTTTCCATGTTGGACTAGGAGAGAGAGGGGGAAGAGGTGGAGGGGAGGAAGGAAAGGGGGGGCGCCGCCCCCCTCTCCTTGTCCTATTCGGACTAGGGGGGAGGGGCGTGCGGCCCTGCCCTGGCCTCCTCTCCTCTCTTCCACTTAGGCCCACTAAGGCTCATTACGTTACCGGGGGGTTCCGGTAACCTCCCGGTACTCCGGAAAAATCGCGATTTTACCCGGAACACTTCCGATATCCAAACATAGGCTTCCAATATATCAATCTTTATGTCTCGACTATTTGGAGACTCCTCGTCATGTCCGTGATCACATCCGGGACTCCGAACAACCTTCAGTACATCAAAACAAATAAACTCATAATATAACTGTCATCGTAACGTTAAGCGTGCGGACCCTACAGGTTCGAGAACTATGTTGACATGACCGAGACACCTCTCCGGTCAATAACCAATAGCGGAACCTGGATGCTCATATTGGCTCCCACATATTCTACGAAGATCTTTATCGGTCAGACCGCATAACAACATACGTTGTTCCCTTTGTCATCGGTATGTTACTTGCCCGAGATTCGATCCTCGGTATCTCGATACCTAGTTCAATCTCGTTACCGGCAAGTCTCTTTACTTGTTCCGTAATACATCATCACGTAACAAACTCATTAGTTACAATGCTTGCAAGGCTTATAGTGATGTGTATTACTGAGTGGGCCCAGAGATACCTCTCCGACAATCGGAGTGACAAATCCTAATCTCGAAATACGCCAACCCAACAAGTACCTTTGGAGACACCTGTAGAGCACCTTTATAATCACCCAGTTACGTTGTGACATTTGGTAGCACACAAAGTGTTCCTCCGGTAAACGGGAGTTGCATAATCTCATAGTCATAGGAACATGTATAAGTTATGAAGAAAGCAATAGCAACATACTAAACGATCGAGTGCTAAGCTAACGGAATGGGTCAAGTCAATCACATCATTCTCCTAATGATGTGATCCCGTTAATCAAATGACAACTCATGTCTATGGCTAGGAAACATAACCATCTCTAATCAACGAGCTAGTCAAGTAGAGGCATACTAGTGACACTCTGTTTGTCTATGTATTCACACAAGTATTATGTCTCCGGTTAATACAATTCTAGCATGAATAATAAACATTTATCATGATATAAGGAAATAAATAATAACTTTATTATTGCCTCTAGGGCATATTTCCTTCACGCTGGACATCCCCTCTCTATGTGTCTTCGTTGGTGTGCTTGTTGTGTTGTGGGGCGCGATCGAAAGGGGAAGCCGGGCGGCCAGGAATATCGGCAGGCCCTGATGGCAGTTCTAATTTGCAGCGCGTAACTCCATCGTGCCGCACGTAACTGCATCGCGTGGCAACGCGCGCGGCGCAACCGCATGCGTATGGGGCCCCCGACGTGATCGTGCGCTTGCCCAACTACTGGCAGAGCACGCACGGAGGGACGTGGGCAGAGCGCTCCGCGGTCGCCTCAACGGCGAGCAAGCATATATATATATATATATATATATATATATATATATATATGCATATATTAGTTGAACGTGCAAGGAAAAGCTGTCCACAAGCCGAGCGCGCGGATGGACGCGAGCAGAGCGCGCCGCAACGCCTAACAGGGAGCACAGCACACTGCGGTGCCTAACGGCGAGCAGAGTTTGCCGAGGGACACGAGCAGAGGCCGGGACAGGGACACGTGGAAAATAAGACGAACTGTGCGAGTGATGTCGGAGACATCAAGCACGAATCAGATTAGAGTTGTGTGTGCAATACGTGGCATACAGTTGATCCATCCAAGCTGTTTGTGCTGGAATAAGCCGTGTGTGTTGCGAGCAAACGCTTGCTGGTATATAACCTTAAATTTAACTAAGAAAGTGTTAATGCATGTTACAAAAGTTGTATAGCTGGAAACTATGTTCAAATACGACTCCAACGATATAATCTTTGGCGACATGCATTCGTATTTTATTAGTTAAATCCTACTTATAAACCAGGACGGGGTATAGTAGGTAATTAAATCGCAAACATTTTTTTTAACTGGATGTGTACGTGTCCTTTCGTCCTCCTCTCGCACGTCTTGTCACCCCACTGCCACAGACGGCTTACAACGCAAGCTTGCGCAGCGCGCGCGGGCGTTCTTTTGGCCAAACGGTGACGCCAATGAATCGTCGGTGAGCCCGTTCCCGCGTAGCCTCACAGGTTCCCGCGCAAGCTTCAGGCCCAACTCGGTGAAATCCCCCAAAATCCCAATGCTTACCGGCCTGCTATAAAAACCCTCACGGCCGGGGAGTCCTGCTTCGCATTTTCCCCTCCCTCCCTGTAGCTTATCTCGTCTGCTTCTCCCACAATCGCCAATGGCACCGGTCCGTCATCGTCGCTCAGCCACTCCATCGTCATGTCACAGCCCTAGAATTGCTTGGAGTTAGTCGCATGTGTGAGCATAAATGCATCATGTTTAAATTCAAAAGAATTTGAATTGGGGATGTTCAAACCCTAGCACAAATGAATCCAACTAGGTTCAAATAAAAATCATTTTCAATGAACCCAAAATGCCCTTCAGAAAAGTTCATCATTTTTGAATTGGTTGAAAACCTCTCACAAAAATGGTGCACATTTTTCCAGGTTACTATGGATTTTTGAATTAAATCATATTGTTTGACTTTGGGCATTTGAATAATATAAATAATTTAAATGCTCAAATAATGTTGGAACTATTTTTGGGCCACTGAAATAAATCAGCAAGTGTCCATAAATAATTTCAGGATTTTAGGAAAGGCCTTGGTATTTTTCCTAAGCTCAAAACTACAGTAGAAAAAGAAAACAGAAACCAAAAAGAGAAGAAGGAAAGGGAACTAACCTGGGCCACTTACTAGCCTGGCATTGTGCCGGCCCAGTCGACTGGCCCAGTGCCAGTCGTCTCCCTCCTCCCGCCAGTCGGACGGGGCGTGTGCCTGGCGCGCGCGCGTGCACGCAGCAGCCTGCCTGGCCTTCCCTAGCCAGCGCGATGCCACCGCTCACCTCCCCGCTGCTGTTCGGATCTGTCCGACACCCTCACTTCCCCTGGCTCTCTCTCGCCCTCTCCCCGCCATGGGCGAAGCCGCCGTTCACTCGCCGCCGTCGAACCCGCGACCACCTTGCTCCTCACGATCACCCGAATTACCCAGGAGCTCCGCCTCGACCAACTCTCTCGTCGCCGAGCCGCACGAGTCGGGAAGTCCTGCTTCATCCTGAATGCCGCCGTCTTCTTCCGCGGGATCCGGTGATCGCCGTCGTCGCTTCGTCGTCTGCAGGCCTTCCCCAAGCCCGCCGAGTACTTCAATCGATGCGCTGTGAGCCCCCGGTCATTTCCCCCTAACCCCGCCTCTGTTTCATTGCTGTAGCCGCCGCCCCCTTGCTAACAGCAGCCGCCGCCGCACGGGATCGTCGCCGACGAAGCCCGGTAACCATTTGGGCACGGGCGTGCACCCGTTGTGCTTGCCGCGACCCGTAGAGCCCCCCACAGCGCCTCAGCTCGCTCGTTTGTGAGCAGCAGCGCCGAACCCGACCGCACCCGAGCTCCGGCCGCTGCTCACGAGCTCGCCGTCGTCGGTTCCGGCCACCACAGGCCCGGCCACCACCACCGTTCGACGCGCGCTAGCGAGGGCTCTCCAACGAGCCCAAGCACACCTCAAACCGAGCCCGGTGGGCGATTCCCGAACACCACCGCCGCGTCTGGCCATGGCCGGCGGCCTAATTCCGGCGAAAACGACATTAGGCACTAACCTAATGACCCCCTCGCTCCATGACAGGTGGGGCCAGCCCCTGTTAGTTTTTGGTTTAGTTTAAACCTAATCACTAATTAGCATTGTTTCAATGACATGCGGGCCCCGCATGTCAGGTTTAACTCTGCTCAAGTCTGTTGACTTGCTGACGTCACACTGACGTAATGCTGATGTAGTAATCACTTTTCTGGATTTTAAATAAATCTAAACGGTTCATTTATTTTCAGAAAAATGTCCTCAATTTCTAAAGATCATAGAAAATAGTCTATAACTCATATTGAAAATATTTATATATGAAAAATTATCAGAAAAATCCAATATATCCATCTGTACCATTTTCATGCATGTTAGAACAACTTTTGGCTATTGTTTAGCACAAATCAAATGAATGGCATTTAAATAACCACATGTGGAGTTTGAATTTGAACCTTTGGTTCAAACCAACTTCATTTAATCTGGTTGCTAGTTGCATTAGCTGAAATCATAGCATATTGCCATGTCATGATCATGCATCATACTGTTGCATTGCATTGATTGTGTTCTTCCTTGTTTGCCGGTATTTGTCCCCTCTCAGTAGACGCGGTTCCGACGGTGAGATCGGTGACACCGATGAAGAACTATACTATCTTCAGAAGTGCCATGCAAGCAAAAACCCCTTGTTCACTCCGATACAATCCCACTCCCTCACTCCTGCTCTCTTTTACTGCATTAGGACAACAATGATTCAACTGTTACATGCTGCGGTAGTTGAACCCCTTTCCTCTGCATGACCTGTCTTTGCCACAGTAACTAGTCGAAACCCACTAGCATGAGCAGGAGTAGTTGCTTGAGCCATGATGCGCCTACTCATTTATACATGTTCGTCATGCCTGCTATTACTTAGAGCTGTGTCAGGTCTGATTCATCGGGGATGAATTGGAAAGTTGTGAACACGTCCTACTGTTGAGAGTTAAGTGTGTGAACACGACTTGGTAAAGGTAGCGGTGAGAGGCCATGTAGGAGTACATGGTGGGCTGTATCATTGAAACCGTCCTCAGGAACTGAGTTCTGTGTTTGTGATCCTGAACAGCTACTACCACACATTGGGTTCCGGTAACTCGACCCCTCTCGGCTTATTAATCAACCCGATCTCTGTCCAGGAGTTGCAACTAGTTTCTGGTGTTTGTAGGTAGTGCTAGTAGTCTACCATGTGACACCCGGTACAGGTGGGCTTGGAAAGACTAGGTGCAGTGGCACAGTGTACTAAGCATCGCCCATTTGGTTGGCTTTGGAACCCTGCTCACATCGTTTGGGGCCGTGAGCGACACCCCGGCCAGATCTTCTTGCGGATGGAACCCGAATAGGCGATAAACCTGGACTAGAGACTTGCGTGGTTAGTCACGTCGTGGCCGACACCCTCGCCAGGCTTCCGCATGAAGGTTGCCGAGATACATGACGTGTACATGGCGGTAAGTGGCAAGAGCATGTGTGAAGAAATACACCCCTGCAGGGTTATAAATGATCTATTCGAATAGTCGCGTCCGCGGTAAAGGACCTCTGGGTTGCCTGTACAATTCATAGACAAGTGAAAGTGGATACTCTACAATCTGCAAGATAAGCATGAGTGCTATGGATGGTCTTCTCATAGGGAGACAAGAGCGGATCCATAGTGGTGTATTGTTATGGTGAATATGTGGACTCGTGTGCGCCATCTCAAAAGAGTTACTTGCAGTTGTAGTTCAGGTTAGCCAATGAGTCTTGTAGATAGTCAGGCTTCTCAGCATTTTTCATTTGTAGTTGTCTGTACTCAGACAAGTTAAGCTTCTGCATGTACTTATTGCTTGTATGACTTGAATGCTGGGGCACCAGACCCATGATTGTAATATCTGACTCTTCGGAGCCTTATGAATAAATACATTGAGACATAGAGTTTTGTTGTGATGCCATGTAGTATTTGCACATATCGAGCATATTGTGTGTATGATTTTGAAATGCTTGGTATGTGTGGGATCCGACTATTTAGTTGTTTATTCTTGGTAGCCTCTCTTATGGGGAAATGTCTCCTAGTGCTTCCACTTAGCCATGGTAGCTCGCTACTGCTCCGGAACACTTAGGCTGGCCGGCATGTGTCCTTCTTCGTTCCTGTGTCTGTCCCTTCGGGGAAATGTCACGCGGTGTCTACCGGTGTCCTGTTGGCCTGCTACAGCCAGGATTCTCCGGAGTCCTATTAGCCCAGCTGCTACAGCCCCGATTCACTCGCTGATGGCCGACACGTTCATTGCTGGGTCATGTATGCCTGTCCCTGTAAGTTAGTTCCACTTTGTGTTTACGACTAGTCATGTCGGCCCGGGTTCTCTGTCATATGGATGCTAGCGACACTATCATATACGTGAGCCAAAAGGGGCAAACGGTCCCGGGCCAGGTAAGGTGGCACCCATGGAAATACCATGCGTGAGGCCGCAAAGTGATATGATGTGTTACATGCCAGATCGGTGTGACTTAGGATCGGGGTCCTGACAGTTTTGGTATCAGAGCCTGACTGCCTGTAGGATTACCAAGCCAAACTGGTCGAAGTCGTGTCTAGAAATGCTTTAGTTAATAAGGGAATTGATTGTGGAAGGGAACGTAAGGCTCTTTTTACTACTTATACCTTATGTCCTTCTGATCTGAGTCATCCTATCTTTCCTACGGGGTTAAGAACTAGGCTTCTCATCTTTCTATAAGGTTCACGTGTTACATATCTGTAGACTCATAGGATTGATGGATTCAAGTCCCAGTTCAGTTTCTACTACCTCTGTGTGATGACAGTTGATCTCAGAACCTTGATATTGTGATGTTAAGTGGTTATGCCACCATTTTGCAGGATGCCTCAAATCTTTTGAGCATTTACAGTCGTAATGTTGTCCGAGTCATCCCATATTTCTAAATAGTTTGATGCATTTGCAACTCCCTTCTTTCTGTTCCCGATGTTCCTTTGGGCCAGATTAAGCACACTAATCGGTGTGTTGAGGTACTCCATTGCCTCGACGTATATGTTGAAGCTATTATTATGACCCTAAGTATCCTAGAGAACCACCCAGCAATATTGCAATGCTTATATTCCCAGTGTGATGATTCTGGCCACCATTCTTGAAAGCATCTTGTGATGCCATTTAGTTAGTAGGCATTCTATTCCTGGGTTTTTGAGCCCGAGATTCACCCTACTTACCGCATGTTGATAGTGTTTGCTAGTTCCTTTAGGATATTAGTAACCTTTGTCATAGTCCTCGAGGTCCGTGGTATTTCCTTCTTCCAGATACCATGAACTGCTTATGGCAGAAGTTCTTTTGAACCAAAAGATCACAACCAGAGTGCTCTTGATGAGTTCTCCGTTCTACATTGTGAATCTGCCAGTTCTACCTTTCTACATGGGTTATCCGGAAGAAATATGTTTGTTCGACATGCTAATCCATGCGTCCACAACTCAGAAAATTATATGTGCCTTTGAGTTGTTCTCTTTAGTTGTATTCTGACCTCCGTCTATCATTTGATAGTCAAGAGCATGTCATGCATTCATGCTCATCGATACCTCATATTCTTGTGGTCCGTCAAGGCATTCTATTCCAGAATAACTAGGAGAAACAAACTCCAGTACCTCATCCATTTCTAGGATTGGGTCAAGTAGTTGTATCCCGCAGATCAAAATGCCAATCCAGCTTTTGTTCTGTTCTACCCTGGCGTATTACCTCTTTTGTCAAGAATATCGTAGGAATTGCACCACCTCTTATGAATTCTTGACGCAATTATACTTCTCGCCATCATTGTTCATTCCTCGGTCTCCGTGTTATTGTAACCGGAATACCGACAAGTGAATTGCGATGTGTGAAATCAATACTCCTAGCAACCCCGTTGCTTGGTAGTTAAAGGACAATATTCTCATTCCTAACGTGTTGGTTATTAAATCATCATTCTAGGATTGACCGTGTTACCTAGTCCATTTTCCCTAGTGCACTCTTCGATCAATGAGTTTGGATTATGTTTATTCCTTGCTCTTTCGATCATATCCTCTTGCCCTGAAAAGCAAGATTGTTCCCGAGCTTAGTAACATATCGGTGGCTCGTAATGTTTCGGCTATCTTCTCGGAAGTATTACCAGATTAATCCCTGGCCGTTATGTTGAGTTCGTGATCAAGTTGGTTTCTTGTAAACCACCCCTTCTCCAAGAATCTGTGTTGGATATCCCTGAGCTAGTTGGTTAAGCTAAACAACAACTTGGAGAGTTGGAAGATAAAAGCTTTATCTGACTTAGTTCATTCCAAAGGGATATCTCTTTGTATATGTGTGTTGAAGAAAGATGATATCTTCATCGATTGATCTACGTGACGAATTGCTGGATCTACTGTCTTGTCCAAACTTTGATTTGAGTGTGGGCTATCGTCAAATCAACTCAGAACCAACTATATTCGTAATGCTATCTTACTCGTGGTTGACCCCTCGAGCATGCACTATTATATCCTTGGGTCTGCCTAGTGCTATCACGATGTTCACATAATTGTGGAATTCCAGTTATATGCATATCCCAATGACTTGTTGTTGAACCCATCAGCAGCATTTTATCTCGTCCATGATTCATGTTGAACATTAAATAGTGTTGGAAACTTTTTAAGCATTGCCTTCGTGTTCCATTCATGAGGTATATGTTTTGATGAAAGAAGTGACTTCCTCTAGTTCATGTGCATTTGAAGTAAGTTGCCGCCGTGAATTCGAGAAAGTTTGTTTTGCTCCCTCTGGAATCATCCCAAGTTTGTCAAGCATGTGCAAAGTATTATGTGGTTTGATAGACTGATCATATCCATTACATATGTATTACCTAGCACACCAAGCCACTGACTGATTTGTTCAAGGAAGAGAAGTATATGTTTGGGATCTAATCCATGGACTTGCGTAAAGACTTCGTTATTCTCAATGATGGTTCCCAACCAGAACTCGGTAGTGTTTCGTTGTAAGACTACTATGTGTTCATGCCTACTATGTGGTCATGCCTGTCTGGGACAGCGTGTTCACATGTGTGTAGCAGTACTAGCTCATGTTTTGGAGCTTGCTACCATAGTTCATCTCCCGAGAATCTCGCAACATCATCTCGTTGATTTGTGTTGCAACCTTTCCTTTTCAGACATGTTGTCTGGAATATCCTATTACCAACCAGATCTGAATCTCAGGCAGATATGATGGTTGGAACATTCCCAACATTTGCAGCTTGTCCCCAGCTAGCACCGCCATTGTGCAATTTCCCATGGGCTTCCCTTCTCAGCATTTGTTGTTCAGGATCATCTTCAAAAGTGGTCCTACCATGGGTCCCATCCATTTCCGAAGATAAGCAAAAATCATCCATTGCGTTGTCTTCAACAAGGTAGTCCACATCATCCATTCTAGTCCGAGTATGTCATATTCTTTCGAACTCCTTCAAATGATCGATTGTGACTGCCTTAGGCTGGTATAAAGAGTTTCAATGATCTTTGCATCAAAAGTAAGTCTTTTTGCCACTTAAGGGAATAATTATACGAGTCACCTTCCCTAAGGTGTCCTATTATGGAATCATGGCAATTACCTCCTCGCTAATTTGAAACCTAGGCACCGTCTTACTTATGCGTGGGATTCTTGCCTACCAAATTGAACCTTCTTCATCTGTTTCTTTCCATCCACCTGATGTGTGTTCTTATGTCTCAACTCAAGAGATGTTCCTACATCTCACTCCATGAGTTGATCTTGAGTTGCTTGATCTTCAAGAAGATCGATTATTGTAGAACTTCTTTCTGTCATCATCGTGTTGGATGAAGATCTCGAAAGCAAAGACATCAAAGATCAATATGAAGCAATGAATCAATGTCTTCGAGATGGCAATTGGACCATGAAGATCGTGTTAGATTGGTGTCCCCTCCGTCTTCTTACCTCACGTCTTGATGATTAGTGGGGGTGAGTTGTCACAGCCCTAGAATTGCATGTAGTTAGTTGCATCTGTGAGCATCCGTACATCATGTTTAAATTCAAAAGAATTTGAATTGGACATGTTCAAACCCTAGCACAAATGAATCCAACTAGATTCAAATAAAAATGATTTTCAATGAACCCAAAATGCCCTTCAGAAAAGTTCATCATTTTTGAATTGGTTGAAAACCTCTCACAAAAATGGTGCACATTTTTCCAGGTCACTATGGATTTCTTAATTAAATAATATTCTATTTGACTTTGGGCATTTAAATAAGATAAATAATTTAAATGCTCAAATAATGCTGGAACTATTTTTTGGCCATTGAAATAAATCAGCAAGTGTCCATAAATAATTTCAGGATTTTAGGAAAGGCCTTGGTATTTTTCCTAAGCTCAAAACTACAGCAGAAAAAGAAAACAGAAACCAAAAAGAGAAGAAGCAAAGGGAATTAACTTGGGCCACTTACTGGCCAAGCACTGTGCCGGCCCAGCCGACTGGCGCAGTGCCAGTCGTTTCCCTCCTCCCGCCAGTCGGACGGGGCGCGTGCCTGGCGCGCGCGCGTGTTCGGCGCGGCACGCAGCAGCCTGCCTGGCCTCCCCTAGCCAGCGCGATGCCACCTCTCACCTCCCCGCTGCCATCCGGAACCGTCCGACCCCCTCACTTCCCCTGGCTCTCTCTCTCGCCCTCTCCCAGCCATAGCCGAAGCCGCCGTTCGCTCGCCGCCGTCGAACCCGCGACCACCTTGCTCCTCACGATCACCCGAATTGCCCAGGAGCTCCGCCTCGACCAACTCTTCCTCCTTGCCGAGCCGCATGGGTCGGGAAGTCCTGATTCATCCTGAACGCCGCTGTCTTCTTCCGCGCGATCCGGTGATCACCGCCGTCGCTTCGTCGTCTGCAGGCCTTCCCCAAGCCCGCCAAGTACTTCAATCGATGTGCTGTGAGCCCCCGGTCATTTCCCCCTAACCCCGCCTCCGTTTGATTGCCGTAGCCGCCGCCCCCTTGCCAACAGCAGCCGCCGCCGCACGGACTCGTCACCGGCGAAGCCCCGGTAACTATTTGGTCACGGGCGTGCACCCGTTGTGCTTGCCGTGACCCGTAGAGCCCCCCCAACGCCTCAGCTCGCTCGTTTGTGAGTAGCAGCGCCGAACCCGACCACACCCGAGCTCCGGCCGCCACTCACGAGCTCGCCGCCGTTGGTTCCGGACACCACAGGCCCGGCCACCACCACCGTTCGACACGCGCCAGTGAGGGCTCTCCAACAAGCCCAAGCACACCTCAAACCGAGCCCTATGGGCGATTCCCGAACACCTCCGCCGTGTCTGGCCATGGCCGGCGGCCTAATTCCGGCGAAAACTCCATTAGGCACTAACCTAATGACCCCTGGCTCCATCACAGGTGGGGCCAGCCCCTATTAGTTTTTGGTTTAGTTTAAACCTAATCACTAATTAGCATTGTTTCAATGACATGCGGGCCCCGCATGTCAGGTTTGACTCTGGTCAAGTCTGTTAACTTGCTGATGTCACACTGACATAATGCTAATGCAGTAATCACTTTTTTGAATTTTAAATAAATGTAAACGATTTATTTATTTTCAGAAAAATATCCTAAACTTCTAAACATCATAGAAAATAGTCTATAACTCAGATTGAAAAGAATTATATACGAAAAATTATTAGAAAAATCCAATCTATCTATATGTACCATTTTCATGCATGTTAGTACAACTTTTGGCTACTTTTTAGCACAAATGAATGGCATTTAAATAACCACATATGGAGTTTGAATTTGAACCTTTGGTTCAAACCAACTTCATTTAATCTGGTTGCTAGTTGCATTAGCTCAAATCATAGCATATTGCCATGTCATGATCATGCATCATACTGTTGCATTGCATTGATTGTGTTCTTCGTTGTTTGCCTGTATTTGTCCCCTCTCAGTAGACGCGGTTCCGACGATGAGATCGATGACTCCGATGAAGAACTATACTATCTTCAGAAGTTCCAAGCAAGCAAAACCCCCTTGTTCATTCTTATAGAATCCCACTCTCTCGCTCCTGCTCTCTTTTACTGCATTAGGACAACAACGATTCAACTGTTACATGCTGTGGTAGTTTAACCCCTTTCCTCTACATGATCTGTCTTTGCCACAGTAAATAGTCAAAACTGTCGGCGTTTTGGGAACGGGGGTCCCCATACTTGCCTGCCTGCAGCCCACAACGTGGCTAAGCAGCAGGCCGTACGACCTATCTTCATCAACAAGGCATCCAAGACCCTCGCGAGGGTCCAAGCCTCGCGAGGCGGACGACGCAAGACCTCCTCTGGAGTAGCATAGCTAGGCAGGCTCACGAGGAGCGGAGATATCAAGGCGGGGCAAACCTCACGAGGCTCTCGTGACGTGAGCCAAGACGAACGACACCAGGCGGGTGCCAGGCGGCCGCCAGCGCGCGCAGCGTCCTTATTTCCTCTTTGGTGCTAAGGAGGCCAGCGCAGGCAAGGAGTACCAAGGCATCAGGCAAAGGTTGCTATATTAGTGCAACGAGACCAAGACTAGGAGGACGGTAAGACGGAGGTCATCATGGAGCCCAAGACGGCGTCACCACAAGAGCTTTTCGCAGGCGAAGACCACTTTTGTCAGGATAGCTTGTACTAGCTGTCCCCCTTCAAACTTGCCCGCCGTTGTTGGCTCCCTTCCCGCTCATTATTTGGGAATAGGACCAGGGCCTATATAAGTAGAGCTAGCCGCCACAGTAGGGGCATCGAGCAATTCAGCCAGCTCTGACCCACACAAGTTAGCCAAGCACAAGAACACCTCAACCTCAGGAGGCTGTTCTTCCCTTTGTACTGTTCATCATCAGCCCTAGAGGTAATCCACCACGACCACACTAGAGTAGGGTATTACACCACAACGGTGGCCCGAACCAGTATAAACCTCATGTCTTTCTGTGTTGCGAGTTCGTCGAGTTCGTCCGTGAGATCTTAGCGAGCTAGGGCGTAGATCGGTAGGAGGGAAAGACTTCGGCGCACGCTAGTGTTCGAACCTTAACGGTTTGCCAGAACCCCACATCCGACATTTGGCGCGCCAGGTAGGGGTGCGCCGGAGCTTCTTCCCCACCAACCGGCCCGCTGACACTCCCCAGTCATGATGTCCGGCGACTCAAGGGCCGGCTCCGATCGCTGGGCGGCCCGGGCAGCGCCGCCTGCCCATGAAGGTCTCGACCCCACACTCTAGGCGGCGCGAGGGCCGCCAAACCCCGCCGGGCGCGGGCACCGCGGCCAGGCGTCGTCCACCCTCACCCCGCGGCAAGTACGAGCTGCAGCAAGAGTGGCAAGCCATGCCGCGGCAACGGCACCGCACTCACGGCGGGAGCAAGAAAACATGCGGGCAGCGCTCACCGTGGCAAGGGAGCTGCTGCGGTGCAGGCTGATGGAAAGCGGCCGGGATACACTGCTGGAGTGCGTTGCCGAGCTGCTGGATGTAGCGGCGTCGGGAGCGCCACCCTTCTGCTATCGACTTTCTCCCCAGGCCGCTGCGGGGCCGCGCGGTGAACCTCACCACATCCGCGCGCCATCAACTACGCCAGGGGGCTTCATCAACATCAGCACGACCAGCGGCATAGGGGGCTCCGACTCCCCCATGCCGCCCGCGACAAGCACGGGCGCAAGCGCCACCCTCCATGGTCCAGGCCGGATGCCGTGATATCATCTCCTGGACGCCACCGTGGGCCAAGCAACATGGAGCGTGGGGTACCACGGCGAGGTGTTCGGGGTGACGGCCCCAGAAGCCTACGTGCCCCGCATGATGGACCAAGGGTACGCACCAGAGGACGACCCAGGCGCGTTCATTGGAGAAGATTGGGGAGAGGGGGCGTTAGGAGCCGAAGCCTTCCAAGAACCAACAGAGAACCACGACAGTCGCGCCGGCAACGACAACTACAGGGCACCGCTAATCTCTCAGGAGCAGGCTTATGCTAACCATGCGTTGCAGATGACTCAGGTTGCAGCGTCGATCGACGACCCTGGCACGGCGGTACCCGTTCCAACAAGGGAGATGCGCTGGGAGCCGCCGGGAGGGACCCAGGAGCAAGGCCCCTCCCCGCAGCGCGCAACGCCTGGCAGCGCCCGGAGGTAGGCCCTCTGCCGGGGAGGCCTCGACAACCCTTCCCCCGGCAGAGGACCTGTGGTCGCCGAGGGAACCGCTGGCGTCCTCTTTCCCTCCTTTGTGCCATCCTGGTGACCGGTCGGCTCAGAGGAGGTCGAGAGTGGCGCAAGGCGGGGCCCTCGTCTGGCGATATGAAGCAAGGCCGGTACCTGTGAAGAAGGCCCAGTGCCTGTGAAGCTCGCCGCCCGTGACACTCTCACGTAATAATGAGTTGGGGTTGTACACGCCCCGGAGTCTCAGGGGTGCCGGCCTCAGGCCCTGGGGCTCCTCCCATGCCTAGTGGCAGCACTTCGCTCCACTCTGGTGAGAAGACTTGAAGACCAGAAGACTAGACTAGGTGCCGAACGCGGCCTTTTGCTTTGGATCACTTTCTCCGTAGCTTTGCTTTCTGGATCTGGATTTGAGTTGAAGTTGATTTTTTATTGATGTGCGCGGGGGGAGCCTTTTCTTGTTCGAGCAATTTCTTGCCTTCTGGATCTCATTTTGACTGGGACTCATGTCCTTCGCCTTCCCCTCACGAGCTCCTCACGAGCGGGATAGCGCGAAGCGCGCACGCTAAGTGCGCGCAAGCACTACAACTTGTGCTCAGCTCTGGTGGGGCCCCTTCTGACGGGGCGACGAGCTCCGCAGGGTTCTCGGGAACTCGACACGTCACAGCCCAGCTCAAAGCTGGCGCTGACTAAGGTAAACCAAGGCAGAAAACTCGCATCAAGATTCACAAGTTCACGAGGACACAAACTCACATCCCATGGGAAAGTAAAAACTGCAGTTTGCTTACATGAGGGGCTCCCCCTCTCAAAATGCTCTTACAAGTTTTCCAAGGGCCACGCCCGAGTTTGTGCGCAGGATGAAATGACAGGAGAACAAGAGATCAGTCAGAAATGTCACTCGCTGTGTCACCCGCGGATGCGTCACTCGCGTGGTCGTTGTCTTCATCGGCATCGTCGCCGCCATCAGTGACGCCCCCGTCGCCGTCGTCAACCACGTCGCCTTCGTCTGCGACGACCACCACCGCATCATCCTCCGAAGTGAAGGCCCTGACCAACGCGTCCACATTGTCCTCAACCCAACGCGCTAGGTCGCCCCAGACAGCCGTGGGTACAGGGGCGATAGCGGCATCGAAATCAAAGTTGGGGTCGGCATTCAGGAGATAGCTGAAGACACGGGAGAAGGCGCGCTCGAGCAGGCCACGACCCCTTTCCTCCACAAGCTGGCGAGCTCTGGCAGATCGAGCCTCCAGGCGCGTCACCACCTCGGTGAAGAAGGTCAGGTGGCTGGCATAATCATTCGAATGAGGGGCCGGCGCCTCCACGTCGCAAATATGGCCCAGGGTGATGTTGGCCCTGTTCCGGAGATCCTGAAGCATAGGGTCATGCTCGCGCTCCAGTGTTCGTCGCTGGAGCACTTCCTCCGTGTTTTGCCTCGCGACAGCCTCAGCATCATCAACCCGCTTCCGGAGGGAACGCAGCTCGGCGCGGGCGGAGGCCAAGTCCGCCTGCGCCGTAATCAGGGCGGCGGCCGTGGCTTCCGCACGCCTCTCAGCCTCGTCCAACCTGGGCCTGAGGGCAGCGGCCCTGCCCTCATCCTCTGCGCCTGCGAGCTTCAGCTTCAGGTCGTACCTACCCTCCAGATCTGCGCGAACCTCGGCCACCCAGCGATCAACCTCCTCCTCGACTATAGCCTCGCGAGCCCCGACGGTGTCTTCTACTTGGGCAACTTGACGCTCCCTCGTCTCCAGTTGCTCGAGCTCGCGGCTACGCTCCATGGCCTCCGGGGCCAGCGCCTCCTCACGCTTCCGGACCTCCTCTTCCTCCGCAGGCGTCCCCCTCAGTGACGCAAGAGCGGCCCTGCACGCCTCCACCTGCTGCTCAAGAGACGCGCTCCAGGCCTGGATCTCCCACGCGCGCTTCTCCGCAGCCTCGCGGCGGCGGTCGGCCTCGCGAGCCTCCTCCAAAGCTCGTGAGCGGGCTTCATGGGCAATCTTTAGGGACGCATCGGCCTTCCCATTCTCAAGGTCGCGCTGATAGCGGCCGAGGTTGATGGCCACCTTCAGCTTGCGCCGCTCCTCCACCAGCCTGTAACGCCCCGGATCCGATACGCCAGGTGTCTGCCAGTTATTCGCTGTCGTTGCCATGTCATCTGCTTGCGTGTTGCATTTTGCCATGTCATCTTCTGCATTTCATATCATGTTATCATGTGCATTGCATTTGCATACGTGTTCGTCTCGAGCATCCGAGCGTTTTCCCCGTTGTCGGCGCTCCTATCTCCTCCGGTGCACCCCTCTTGTTGTCTTTCGTGTGCGGGTGTCAAACTTTCTCGGAATGGGCCGAGGCTTGTCAAGTGGCCTTGGTATACCACCCGGAGACCACCGGCCAAGTTTCGTTCCATTTGGAGGTCGTTTGGTACTCCAACGGTTAACCGGGTAACCGCAAAGTCCATTTGGCATTGCAGCAAACCCCCCTTCTAACAGTCCCAAAACCCCTCGAAGTCTCCGCCATGCTCTCGGTCGTTCGATCACGATCACGTGGGCGAAAACCGCACCTCGTTTGGACTCTCCTAGCTCCCGCTACCTATATATGTGTGCCCTCCCGAGATTCGCGGATGAAACCCTAAATTTTCCTCCCTCACCGCACCGGACATGTCCGTCCCGGACCGGACGAACTGCGCTGCCCACCTCGTCCACTCGCCGCCCGCCACCTGTCGCCTCCGCCGCCTCCCTCCACCGCGGCCCGCGGGGCCCGAAGCAGGCCCGCGCGAGCCCGCGCGAGCCGCCGCCGCCCGCGCCCGGCGCGCCTCCGCCCGCCGCCTCCAGCGCCGCCCTTCGCCGCCCCAGCGCCGCCGCCTCGGATCCCCGCCGCCGGCGACCGATCCCGCCGCCATGTGCCGCCCCAGCGCCGGCCACCGCCTCCGCCACTCACCGCCGTCGCCTTGTCGCCTCCCGTCGCGGGCCCCGCCGCGGGCCTCGCCGGAGACCGTGCCCCGGCCGGTCCCCTCCTTCCCCGGCGGCCTCCCGAGCTCCGGCGCCCTTCTGCTCCGGCGAGCCGGCCCCGCCTCGGACTTGCAGCGCCAGATCCAGTGAGAACCCCCCCCCCCCCCCCCCCCCGCGTTGACTTTTTCCCTTAGCCCCGAAAATATCTCCAAGTCCCCAGATTTTGTTATTATATGTGCATGTTCAACTGTGTGTAACTTCATGCATGTAGCTCTAATTCGCGCGTGTAATATGTCAAATTGTTCGTCTCGTGATGCTCTTCAATTTGTTCAATTGCGCCATGTTCATTTGAGTCCATCTTGATGCCCAAATCATCGTTGCAAGAGTGCTAGTTGCTGTTAATCTCTGGTTCTTATCAGAACTTGGAGATTTGTCATTTTTGTATCATTTATTCTGTGCATCTTTTGAGCATGAGCTCTACATGTGTTTTGAAGTATGCCATGCCATCTTTCCAGTGGTTTAGTCCGTGTATTTTTGTGATCCCTGTGGTAACTAGCACAAGCATGCAAAGTAGACCCCGTAATATTTCTGATTTCAGAGAGTGATTTTCTCTAAGTCCTTGTCTGCTGTAATTTTGTTGACATGTAAACTTGATGCTAGAGAGAGATCCACGCATACTGTGGAGATGCTCAGTAAGGATGTTTCGTAGCTATAGTTGTAATTAATCCATTCCTGCAATTGTTTGCAATTTCAGAGCACCATAGCATGACTCAATCTTGCTCTACTTTTGCTATAAAATATTTCTGGCAGATTCTTGACATGACATGCATTTTCGCCAAGCTTATTGTAGTTGATCTATACATGCTATGTAATTGTACTTTCCATGGATAGCTTCATAAACATGCCATCTTGCTGTAGGTATGCTTGGTTTGTCATGCATTGCTCTGTAGTGAGTGCATCAAGCTCACAAAGAGGCCTACATATTAATATTTCTGCCATACTCTGTTTTCTGCTAAGTCTGAAACCTGATAACGGAACTTGCTATGTTTACATGCTTGCCATCATATCTTCTGGTCCTTTTTGGCTTATAGTCAGTAAGGGACTTTTGTTATATGCTTTGAGTAGATTCATGCCATGCTTTGTTTTGCCATCTTAAGTTCCTGTAGCATGTTGATCTCGTGCTCTGAACATTGCTACCTGATGTTATTTCTGCCATGTCCAGTAATTCTGCTAAGTCTGTGAACCTGTTATTATTTGCAATTTTGCCATGTCCTTTTGAGCATGTTCTAGTGATTTCTGGAGATAGCTCAGTGTTCATGTTTTGTTGTTCTTTACCTGTACATCATGCCCATGCCTTTTTATTTCATGTTGGGTTGCTGTAGCATATTGTTTTGATGCTTGCTATATGCCTAGTTGCTGTTTTGGACAGATTGTTGCTATGTATTGTTTGGAGTGTATGTGTTGCACCGTTGCTCCGTTTTGAGCATGCTCTATATGAAACTTGCTTAGATTTGTATGTAGTTCCATATTATCATGTTGCGTCCTTGTTTTGAGGTGTTTACTTGATGTTTGTATGCATTTTGCATCAATGCCATGCTTATCTCGTTTTGCTCATATCTTCTAGGCCGTAGCTCCGAATCTAATGAACTTTATATGTAACTTGACTAGAATTTCGTGTAGATCATCATGGTGCTCTTTAAATTGCTGTTCAACAACTTCAACTTAATGCTTCTTCAGTTCTGGACCAATTTCGAAATATGCATATGAGGACTTACCGGAATTGTTATATGTTGTTTCCGGCCTCATTTAAACTTGCCTTGATGTGTTGTTCTTGTATGCATCATCTCTTGTCATGAGTAGCTTCATATAGCCTTGTTATGCATCATTCTTGGTTGAGCATCATGCCTTGTTCTTGTGTGGTGTGTTTACCTTGTCGTGTGCTTCTTCTCGATAGTTCCCGTGTCGTTGCGATTGTGAGGATTCGTTCGTCTTCGTGGCTTCATCTTCTTCATGGACTCGTTCCTCTTCCTAGCAGGATTTCAGGCAAGATGACCGTCACCTTGGATCTCATTACTATCATTGCTATGCTAGTTGCTTCGTTCTATCGCTTTGCTGCGCCACCTATTCACTTGTTCCTCAGGCCTCCCAAATTGCCATGAAACTCTAACCTTTGTCACCCTTCCTAGCAAACCGTCGTTTGGCTATGTTACCGCTTTGCTCAGCCCCTCTTATAGCATTGCTAGCTGCAGGTGAAGATGAAGTTTGCTCCATGTTGGATTATGTTTATGTTGGGATATCACAATATCTCTTATATTATTAATGCATCTATATATTTGGTAAATGGTGGAAGGCTCGGCCTTATGCCTGGTGTTTTGTTCCACTCTTGCCGCCCTAGTTTCCGTCATACCGGTGTTATGTTCCCGGATTTTGCGTTCCTTACACGGTTGGGTGATTTATGGGACCCCCTTGACAGTTCGCCTTGAATAAAACTCTTCCAGCAAGGCCCAACCTTGGTTTTACCATTTGCTCAGCCTATTTCTTTCCCTTGTGAGTCGCGCTCTCGAGGGTCATCTTTATTTAACCCCCCCCCCCGGGCCAGTGCTCCTCCGAGTGTTGGCCCAACCCGTCAGCCGCCGGTGGCCACCAGGGGCAACTCTGGGCTGGCCTACCGGAAGCTTGGACAATCCGGTGTGCCCTGAGAACGAGATATGTGCAGCTCCTATCGGGATTTGTCGGCACATTCGGGCGGCTTTGCTGGTTTTGTTTTACCATTGTCGAAATGTCTTGTAACCGGGATTCCGAGACTGATCGGGTCTTCCCGGGAGAAGGAATATCCTTCGTTGACCGTGAGAGCTTATCATGGGCTAAGTTGGGACACCCCTGCAGGGTATTATCTTTCGGGAGCCGTGCCCGCGGTTATGTGGCAGATGGGAATTTGTTGATATCCGGTAGTAGATAACTTGACACTTGACCTTTTAAAACGCATCAACCGCATGTGTAGCCGTGATGGTCTCTTCTCGGCAGAGTCCGGGAAGCAAACACGGTTTCTGGGTTATGTTTGACGTAAGTGGGAGTTCAGGATCACTTCTTGATCATTGCTAGTTCACGACCGTTCCTTTGCTTCTCTTCTCGCTCTCATTTGCTTAAGTTAGCCACCATACATGCTTAGTCGCTGCTGCAACCTCACCACTTTTACCCCTTCCTTTCCCTTTAAGCTTTGCTAGTCTTGATACCCATGGTAATGGGATTGCTGAGTCCTCGTGGCTCACAGTTTACTACACCACCAGTTGCAGGTTCAGGTTATGCGATGTTCATGACGCGAGAGTGATGTTCGCTTGCTTGGAGTTCTTCTTCTGCTTCTTCTTCGATCAGGGGATAGGTTCCAGGTCGGCAGCCTGGGCTAGCAGGGTGGATGTCGTTTGAGTTTCTGTTTATGTTTCATCCGTAGTCGGATGATGATCTCTTGTATGATGTATTGATGTATTCTTGCGGCATTGGTATGCCTTGTATGTATCCCCAAATATTATGTAATGTTGATGTAATGATATCCACCTTGCAAAAGCGTCTTCAAGATGCGCTTCTATCCTTGGTGGGACCTTCGTGTTCCTTTAGGATAGGGTCGCATCTTGGGCGTGACAAGTTGGTATCAGAGCCTCGACCGACCCTAGGAGCCCCCTTGTTTGATCGTGTAGTTTGGCCGTTGTCGAGTCTAGAAGAAAACTTTTTTTTCTGAGTCTAGTTATATCGGAGAGTAGGTATTCTTTTTACTCCTCTGCCCCTTCGTCGCTCTGGTGAGAAATCTTGACGTAGGTGTTTTGAACTATTCCTCTTCCCCTTCAAATTTTCTTCAGGATCACGTGTTTAGTTTTCGTTCGTTGTCCATCCTTTTTTTCTATCCGGCGCATTTCTCTTCGAGTGTTTTCGATCCTCGTCATCTTTTGCGAGATCAGTTCTTAGTTATTTCTCTTCCGATGTTGTTTTCCTTGTCCGAAGTTGTCCTTGTTTTTCCCACCCGCCCTCCCTTCTTCCTCTCGGAACCGGAGTCTGTAATCGAGTATTCATTCTACTCGTGCGAAATCTTTGCATTCTCTCCTCAATGATTTCAACCGAGGTTTTTCTCTTCAAAGTTATTCATCGATTTCCCCTTCCAAGTTGCTGTTGTTTTCCCGCCCTCCCACCCTTTTATTCCCGGAGCCTGAGTCTATTCGTGCATCTATTTCATTCGTGCGGAGTTTCTCCAGTTTTTTTTCCTCATTCATTTCAACCGGTGAATTTTGCCTCGTTCGACATTCTTCATCCCTTTTCTTTTCCGGCGGTTCCAATTCCAATTTTCGATAGTAACCATATTCTTTCCTCGGCTCAAATATGTTTCGTTGCTCGTTCCCCTCTCGTCATTTTATCGTTCCGGAGTGATGAAGACATCTCAGGAAATTCGTCTGTGTTCGAATTAATTCGAGGTTGCCACCTCATTCAAATATTTCAATTATTCCGGTGCATCATCTATCTCTTCAAAATCCTTTCTCAACGGTGTTTCTTTTAGTGGGCCCTAACCCACAGGTCTTTTCCCAGGATCTTTCCTGACTCTCCTAATTTTTCCGGAGCTATTCTCAAATCCTTTTCGAAGTTTGATGTAAGTATGAATTTCATCAGTCAGACGCTTCCCAAGATCAATTGCAAATTCTTTCATGATCGGGCCAACATTTTTTCTCCAGGAGTATCTCAACAATTTTGGTGTTGTTTCTCGCCGTCATTCTCAACATCTGAGAAACGAAGTAGAATTTCTCTTAAATCTTGTTCGTTCTCCTGGAGATTCGCGGTGATAGCTCGATGTTAGCCTATCCAATTGTTTCTAGTCGTGCATTTATTTTCACCCATCCGGAGTACTTCAGGAGTTGTTTTTCCGTCTCATTTATCCGGAGGTCTTCTTTTCAAAAATATTTCGTCGTTCTAAGTTTTCTAATCCATTCTCTGATTATTCTATATTCATGCCTTTTCGTTCGTCTCCTTATTCTTCCGGTGCTTCGTTCAAGTATGCTTCAATCAGCTCGCGATCTCTTCTTTCAATTACATTTGATTCCCTCAAGTACATTCGTGCTTTTCCTATTTTCCCGGTGAGTCATTCTCCTTCGTCAGTCAATTTTGAATTCTAACGGTGGTTCGCTCCAGATTTCTTTATGTTGTTATCATATCAATTAACTCGTTCTTTCTAATCCTACCGGTGGTTCATGAAGATTTTTCCTCAAGTTTTGGCGCTATATCCCCCTTTTAATCTTCCCAATGAGAATAAGTAGTATGCGAAATCCGTTGCTTTTCATCAATTTAATTGATGAAGGATAAGCATAACGTAAATTCTTATTCTTATTTCATCGTCGCCAAGAAATTCCTTTCCTTTGGAGTTTCTTCTTGAGGAATAAATTCTAGTTCCAAGTGTTTTTCATCTTTTCTTTCCCGGAGTTCAAATTTCCTCGGCAATCATTGTCGGAACCTCCATCTAAATCATCGCAAGGCTTTAATCTTATTCTTCATCCTTCAATTTTTATCGGCATTCTTTTGTTACCGGAGTTTCTTCACGATAGTTCGTCATGATTTAATTCTTTTCTTCAAGTGTTCATGAAGATTATTATCGAAGGAGCTCTAGTACCTTTCCTTTTGCTTTTCGAAGTGCAATTAAATTCTCCGTATTCTTTTGAAGTGGAGTTTTGCATTTCTTCGTTCTCTCTCAGCTATTCTATCTTTTCCGCTTGTGGCAGGTTACCACCTCATTAATTTTTGAGATGTTAAACATAAGTCCACAACAAGCTTATTCTTTTCATTGTTGATTTTTCTCAACAATCCCGGTCAATCCTTTCTTCTAAGGTTGCTTTCGATTTGATTCATGGCACAAGTGTCATTTTCTTCTCCGTTCTTTTCATTTAACTCTTTCAATTCTTTCCGGAGGTTTTGTGTCGTGTCTTAGTCAACTATCATCCCATTTCTCGAGCTCGTGCTGTCTAAATCTTTTCAGTCTTATTGGTTTCTTATCTCGTTCTGACTGGAGTGGTTTCAGAGTCTATCTGATTCCGTGAGCTTTTGATTCTCGTCATTCTCGTCGTTTCTTTTCTTCTCGAGTGCTCTCGATTCTTTGATTTTCCTCTTGCGTTCTTACTCCTTTTTCTATCTTCTCCCAACCGGAGTGGTTTCGAATTCAGTCTTTTTCCTTGAGCTTTTGCTTCTTGTCTCATTCAACATTCCTCTTCTCTTCTCGAGTGTTTCTGACTTTGTTCATCCTCTCTCTTTTGTTCTTATTTAACCTCATCCCCTTTTTCTCCTCCGTCTCGGTCCTAAGATCTCGGGACGAGATCTCTTGTTAGTGGAGGAGTGTTGTAACGCCCCGGATCCGATACGCCAGGTGTCTGCCAGTTATTCGCTGTCGTTGCCATGTCATCTGCTTGCGTGTTGCATTTTGCCATGTCATCTGCTGCATTTCATATCATGTTATCATGTGCATTGCATTTGCATACGTGTTCGTCTCGAGCATCCGAGCGTTTTCCCCGTTGTCCGTTTTGCATTCCGGCGCTCCTATCTCCTCCGGTGCACCCCTCTTGTTGTCTTTCGTGTGCGGGTGTCAAACTTTCTCGGAATGGGCCGAGGCTTGTCAAGTGGCCTTGGTATACCACCCGGAGACCACCGGCCAAGTTTCGTTCCATTTGGAGGTCGTTTGGTACTCCAACGGTTAACCGGGTAACCGCAAAGTCCGTTTGGCATTGCAGCAAACCCCCCTTCTAACAGTCCCAAAACCCCTCGAAGTCTCCGCCATGCTCTCGGTCGTTCGATCACGATCGCGTGGGCGAAAACCGCACCTCGTTTGGACTCTCCTAGCTCCCGCTACCTATATATGTGTGCCCTCCCGAGATTCGCGGATGAAACCCTAAATTTTCCTCCCTCACCGCACCGGACATGTCCGTCCCGGACCGGACGAACTGCGCCGCCCACCTCGTCCACTCGCCGCCCGCCACCTGTCGCCTCCGCCGCCTCCCTCCACCGCGGCCCGCGGGGCCCGAAGCAGGCCCGCGTGAGCCCGCGGGAGCCGCCGCCGCCCGCGCCCGGCGCGCCTCCGCCCGCCGCCTCCAGCGCCGCCCTTCGCCGCCCCAGCGCCGCCGCCTCGGATCCCCGCCGCCGGCGACCGATCCCGCCGCCATGTGCCGCCCCAGCGCCGGCCACCGCCTCCGCCACTCACCGCCGTCGCCTTGCCGCCTCCCGTCGCGGGCCCCGCCGCGGGCCTCGCTGGAGACCGTGCCCCGGCCGGTCCCCTCCTTCCCCGGCGGCCTCCCGAGCTCCGGCGCCCTTCTGCTCCGGCGAGCCGGCCCCGCCTCGGACTTGCAGCGCCAGATCCAGTGAGAACCCCCCCGCGTTGACTTTTTCCCTTAGCCCCGAAAATATCTCCAAGTCCCCAGATTTTGTTATTATATGTGCATGTTCAACTGTGTGTAACTTCATGCATGTAGCTCTAATTCGCGCGTGTAATATGTCAAATTGTTCGTCTCGTGATGCTCTTCATTTTGTTCAATTGCGCCATGTTCATTTGAGTCCATATTGATGCCCAAATCATCGTTGCAAGAGTGCTAGTTGCTGTTAATCTCTGGTTCTTATCAGAACTTGGAGATTTGTCATTTTTGTATCATTTATTCTGTGCATCTTTTGACCATGAGCTCTACATGTGTTTTGAAGTATGCCATGCCATCTTTCCAGTGGTTTAGTCCGTGTATTTTTGTGATCCCTGTGGTAACTAGCACAAGCATGCAAAGTAGACCCCGTAATATTTCTGATTTCAGAGTGATTTTCTCTAAGTCCTTGTCTGCTGTAATTTTGTTGCCATGTAAACTTGATGCTAGAGAGAGATCCACGCATATTGTGGAGATGCTCAGTAAGGATGTTTCGTAGCTATAGTTGTAATTAATCCATTCCTGCAATTGTTTGCAATTTTAGAGCACCATAGCATGACTCAATCTTGCTCTAATTTTGCTATAAAATATTTCTGGCAGATTCTTAACATGACATGCATTTTCGCCAAGCTTATTGTAGTTGATCTATACATGCTATGTAATTGTACTTTCCATGGATAGCTTCATAAACATGCCATCTTGCTGTAGGTATGCTTGGTTTGTCATGCATTGCTCTTTAGTGAGTGCATCAAGCTCACAAAGAGGCCTACATATTAATATTTCTGCCATACTCTGTTCTCTGCTAAGTCTGAAACCTGATAACGGAACTTGCTATGTTTACATGCTTGCCATCATATCTTCTGGTCCTTTTTGGCTTATGGTCAGTAAGGGACTTTTGTTATATGCTTTGAGTAGATTCATGCCATGCTTTGTTTTGCCATCTTAAGTTCTTGTAGCATGTTGATCTCGTGCTCTGAACATTGCTACCTGATGTTATTTCTGCCATGTCCAGTAATTCTGCTAAGTCTGTGAACCTGTTATTATTTGCAATTTTGCCATGTCCTTTTGAGCATGTTCTAGTGATTTCTGGAGATAGCTCAGTGTTCATGTTTTGTTGTGCTTTACCTGTACATCATGCCCATGCCTTTTTATTTCATGTTGGGTTGCTGTAGCATATTGTTTTGATGCTTGCTATATGCCTAGTTGCTGTTTTGGACAGATTGTTGCTATGTATTGTTTGGAGTGTATGTGTTGCACCGTTGCTCCGTTTTGAGCATGCTCTATATGAAACTTGCTTAGATTTGTATGTAGTTCCATATTATCATGTTGCGTCCTTGTTTTGAGGTGTTTACTTGATGTTTGTATGCATTTTGCATCAATGCCATGCTTATCTCGTTTTGCTCATATCTTCTAGGCCGTAGCTCCGAATCTAATGAACTTTATATGTAACTTGACTAGAATTTCGTGTAGATCATCATGGTGCTCTTTAACTTGCTGTTCAACAACTTCAACTTAATGCTTCTTCAGTTCTGGACCAATTTCGAAATATGCATATGAGGACTTACCGGAATTGTTATATGTTGTTTCCGGCCTCATTTAAACTTGCCTTGATGTGTTGTTCTTGTATGCATCATCTCTTGTCATGAGTAGCTTCATATAGCCTTGTTATGCATCATTCTTGGTTGAGCATCATGCCTTGTTCTTGTGTGGTGTGTTTACCTTGTCGTGTGCTTCTTCTCGATAGTTCCCGTGTCGTTGCGATTGTGAGGATTCGTTCGTCTTCGTGGCTTCATCTTCTTCATGGACTCGTTCCTCTTCCTAGCAGGATTTCAGGAAAGATGACCGTCACCTTGGATCTCATTACTATCATTGCTATGCTAGTTGCTTCGTTCTATCGCTTTGCTGCGCCACCTATTCACTTGTTCCTCAAGCCTCCCAAATTGCCATGAACCTCTAACCTTTGTCACCCTTCCTAGCAAACCGTCGTTTGGCTATGTTACCGCTTTGCTCAGCCCCTCTTATAGCATTGCTAGCTGCAGGTGAAGATGAAGTTTGCTCCATGTTGGATTATGTTTATGTTGGGATATCACAATATCTCTTATATTATTAATGCATCTATATATTTGGTAAAGGGTGGAAGGCTCGGCCTTATGCCTGGTGTTTTGTTCCACTCTTGCCGCCCTAGTTTCCGTCATACCGGTGTTATGTTCCCGGATTTTGCGTTCCTTACACGGTTGGGTGATTTATGGGACCCCCTTGACAGTTCGCCTTGAATAAAACTCTTCCAGCAAGGCCCAACCTTGGTTTTACCATTTGCTCAGCCTATTTCTTTCCCTTGTGAGTCGCGCTCTCGAGGGTCATCTTTATTTAACCCCCCCCCCCCCCGGGCCAGTGCTCCTCCGAGTGTTGGTCCAACACGTCAGCCGCCGATGGCCACCAGGGGCAACTCTGGGCTGGCCTACAGGAAGCTTGGACAATCCGGTGTGCCCTGAGAACGAGATATGTGCAGCTCCTATCGGGATTTGTCGGCACATTCGGGCGGCTTTGCTGGTTTTGTTTTACCATTGTCGAAATGTCTTGTAACCGGGATTCCGAGACTGATCGGGTCTTCCCGGGAGAAGGAATATCCTTCGTTGACCGTGAGAGCTTATCATGGGCTAAGTTGGGACACCCCTGCAGGGTATTATCTTTCGGGAGCCGTGCCCGCGGTTATGTGGCAGATGGGAATTTGTTGATATCTGGTAGTAGATAACTTGACACTTGACCTTTTAAAATGCATCAACCGCGTGTGTAGCCGTGATGGTCTCTTCTCGGCGGAGTCCGGGAAGCGAACACGGTTTCTGGGTTATGTTTGACGTAAGTGGGAGTTCAGGATCACTTCTTGATCATTGCTAGTTCACGACCGTTCCTTTGCTTCTCTTCTCGCTCTCATTTGCATAAGTTAGCCACCATACATGCTTAGTCGCTGCTGCAACCTCACCACTTTTACCCCTTCCTTTCCCTTTAAGCTTTGCTAGTCTTGATACCCATGGTAATGGGATTGCTGAGTCCTCGTGGCTCACAGTTTACTACACCACCAGTTGCAGGTTCAGGTTATGCGATGTTCATGACGCGAGAGCGATGTTCGCTTGCTTGAAGTTCTTCTTCTGCTTCTTCTTCGATCAGGGGATAGGTTCCAGGTCGGCAGCCTGGGCTAGCAGGGTGGATGTCGTTTGAGTTTCTGTTTATGTTTCATCCGTAGTCGGATGATGATCTCTTGTATGATGTATTGATGTATTCTTGCGGCATTGGTATGCCTTGTATGTATCCCCAAATATTATGTAATGTTGATGTAATGATATCCACCTTGCAAGAGCGTCTTCAAGATGCGCTTCTATCCTTGGTGGGACCTTCGTGTTCCTTTAGGATAGGGTCGCATCTTGGGCGTGACACAGCCGGAGACCCTCAGCCTCAAGGCGCGAGCCAACACCAGCGAGCTCTTCACCCAGTCGATGCATCGCGCCCATCGCCTCTTGGAAGAGCTCGTGACGAACCATGCTCCGCCCGCGCTCGAGCTCGAACACTCTGTCCACCTCGTCCTCTGCCTCGGGGGCTGCGGGCGGGGCACCAAGTGGTGCGCCCCCTTCAGGCAGGGGGCTGGGGGCTGACGCCGAGCCGACGTCAACCAGTCCTCGCGAGGAGCCCAAGTTGGCCGGGGCTCGCTGCTTGAAGAGGAGCCGAAGATCGAAGCCAGCAAATTGCCGTCCAAGACCAGCGGAGGAGTCTTGGGCACGCCTGCCAAGCTCCATGCCAGACCAGGGGGGAGGAGCGACAGGGCCGCAGGTTCAGCGTGCCAGGGGCAATAAGCGGACCCTGCTCCAGGGGCAATAAGCGGACTCGGAGCGCTCGATGCTGGCGGAAGAGTTGAGGAAGAAGGAGGCCGTTTCTCAAGAGACTCGGCGGCCTCGGTGGAAGGAGCCCTGAAAGACTGGCGTCAGGACATGAAAAACAGCACACAAGGAGCCACAGCGGTACGATACTTACATGTCAACGGTGATGTACTTCCTCCGCTTCAGCGGTCCAAAGATGTTGCTGCCGCTAGGAGATCCTTTCCTCATGCGGAGCTCCTCGAAGTCCACACAGAGACGACCGAAACGCTGGACGTGACGGCCGATGCGCAGCGGGGCCGAAGAAGAGCTCAGAAGGATATCTTCAGGGGTGCTCGGTTGCGGCAAACAGTCGGGCACCGTTTCACCACAACCTCCCGAGGCTCCTGGAGCCCTGGCCTCGGGAGTCGCATGCTTCTCTCCCCGGCAACCGGCGCCTCAGGAGGGGAGTGGCAAGCTCCTGAGGACGATGCCCTAGGATCACCACTCGGCACGTGCTCCTCAGCACTCGAGCCACCGGCCTCCGCCGGAGCTCGCCCACCTGCACCGACACTTGGGGCGAGCTCAGCATCAAGGGCAAGGAAGGGAACCACGACGACGGGGTTCTCGCGAGGCCCCTCCAGGCCAATCGGCCGCGGCCCCCATTCATCAAAGGAAGGCATGTTCTCTAAGAATTCATCCTTGTTCTTGCGGCGGTACAGCAAATAGTTCTTCCCAGGCAGTTCAGCCGGCAAAAGGACACCCGTCAGGACCTTGAGCACTGTTCGCCGCGTCCCGAGGAGGAGCCCGGACTCCTGAAACCTCGTGTGGTCCTGACAGCTCAGCAAGGCCCACATTGGGCGAGAATGGCGCTGAAGCGGAGCGACCCGGCCTTGGACGAATTCCTTCACCACCATCGGCGCGGTTACGCCGTGATCTTTCAGCAACCTCAACCTGAACCAGACATTGGCAAGGCGGGGGCTCGAGATCCACTGATGGCTCCTGCCGGGGTTAGGAACAGCGGGCCCCGACGGAGCCTGGAGCAGAGGACTGAGCACACCGGCATCGATGAACACCCATCGTGTCCGGAATTCGCTCGTAGATGGAGGAAGCTCGAAGTCGATCCCCTCGCCCACCGTCGCAGCCACGGCATGAAAGCTCATGCATCCTGAGCTTTGTTGAGGGTTGGTCAGATGCAATGAGAAGAAATGGCGAAGGAGGGCAACAGAAGTGGCTATGCCAGCCATGGCTTCGCACACGAAGTCGAAGACGGCAAGAAGGGTCACAGACTGGGGGTCGAGATGCAGCATGTGGATCTGATAATGCTCAAGCACCGCATTGAAGAAGGTGGAGAAGGGAGGAAGCAGGCCAGCCCAGAGGGCATCTATGAAGATTGGGACCTCGGTGGCCGCCTGAGCTGAGCGAGTGCGAGACGCAGGCCAAGCCACCGTCTCCCCCCACTCATTGAAGCTGGAAGCAAGCATCGGGTGCACCTTGTCCATGGCCTCGTCGTTGAGCACCCGAGACCGGCCAAGTGCCGGCGCAAAGGACGAAGGCGCAGCTGGCAGAGACAGAGGTTTCTTCCCCTTTTTAGCTTGTTTCGGCGCCATGGAGATGGAGCAGGCGGAGCGCAAGTCAGATCGGGGAAGGGAAGCAGAGCCGCAAGGAAGCAGGGGAATTGAGGAAGCAAGGCGCGGGTGATGGAGGAATAATTGTGTAGGCCGCAGGGGCCGCATAGCCAGGCGGATTCAAAGGCAGCGTGGGGAAGCGGAGATGCCCACGTCCAATCAACCGCCACGCGTCAACCGAGGCCGCAAGCTTTTGGGGCCCGCGGTGCTCCGAACTTGACCCTTGGCTTCGCCGCGAAGCCAAGCCCGAGCGCACCTTGGGCCCGGGGCTACTGTCGGCGTTCTGGGAACGGGGGTCCCAGACTTGCCTGCCTGCGGCCCACAGCGAGGCTAAGCAGCAGGCCGTACGGCCCATCTTCATCAACAAGGCCTCGCGAGGCGGACGACGCAAGACCTCCTCTGGAGTAGCCTAGCTAGGCAGGCTCATGAGGAGCAGAGATATCAAGGCAGGGCAAACCTCACGAGGCTCCCCTGACGTGAGCCATGACGAACGACACCAGGCGGGTGCCAGGCGGGCGCCAGCGCACGCAACGTCCTTATTTTCTCTTTGGTGCTAAGGAGGCCAGCGTAGGCAAGGAGTACCGAGGCATCAGGCAAAGGTTGCTATATTGGTGCAACGAGACCAAGACCAGGAGGACGGCAAGATGGAGGTCATCGTGGAGCCCAAGACGGCGTCACCACAAGAGCTTTTCGCAGGCGAAGACCACTTTTGTCAGGATAGCTTGCACTAGCTGTCCCCCTTCAAACTTGCCCGTCGTTGTTGGCTCCCTTCCCGCTCATTATTTGGGAAGAGGACCAGGGCCTATATAAGTAGAGCTAGCCGCCACAGTAGGGGCATCGAGCAATTCACCCAGCTCTGACCCACACAAGTTAGCCAAGCACAAGAACACCTCAACCTCAGGAGGCTGTTCTTCCCTTTGTACTGTTCATCATCAGCCCAGAGGCAATCCACAAACCACCACACTGGAGTAGGGTATTACACCACAACGGTGGCCCGAACCAGTATAAACCTCGTGTCTTTCTGTGTTGCGAGTTCATCGAGTTCGTCCATGAGATCTTAGCGAGCTAGGGCGTAGATCGGTAGGAGGGAAAGAATTCGCGCACACCCCAGTGTTCGAACCTTAAGGGTTTGCCGGAACCCCACATCCGATAGAAACCCACTAGCATGAGTAGGAGTTGCTTGAGCCATGATGTGCCTACTCATTCATACTTGTTCATCATGCCTGCTATTGCTTAGAGTTGTGTCAGGTCTGATTCATCGGGGATGAATTGGAACGTTGTGAACATGTCCTACTGTTGAGAGCTAAGTGTGTGAACACGATTTGGTAAAGGTAGGGGTGAGAGGCCATGTAGGAGTACATGGTGGGTTGTCTCATTGAAACCGTCCTCAGGAACTAAGTTCTGTGTTTGTGATCCATGAAAAGCTACTACCACACATTGGGTTCCAGTAACTCGACCCCTCTCGGCTTATTAATCACCCTTATCTCTGTCCAGGAGTTGCAACTAGTTTCTGGTGTTTGTAGGTAGTGCTAGCAGTCTTCCAAGTGGCACTCGGTACAGGTGGGCTTGGGACAGACTAGGTGCAGTGGCACGGTGTACCAAACGTCGCCCGTTTGGTGGGCTTGGGAACCCTGCTCACATCGTTTGGGGCCGTGAGCAACATGCTGGCCGGATCTCCTTGCGGATGGAACACGAATAGGCAATAAACCTAGACTAGAGTCTTGCGTGGTTAGTCAGGTCATGGCCGACACCCTCCCCAGGCTTCCACTAGAAGGTTGCCGAGATACATGACGTGTACATGGAGGTAAGTGGCGAGAGCATGTATGAAGAAGTACGCCCCTGCAGGGTTATTAATGATCTATTCGAATAGCCGCGTCCGCGGTAAAGGACCTCTGGGTTGCCTGTACAGTTCATAGACAAGTGAAAGTGGATACTCTAAAATGCGCAAGATAAGCGTGAGTGCTATGGATGGCCTTCTCGTAGGGAGACGGGAGCGGATCCATAGTGGTGTATTGTTATGTTTAATATGTGGACTCGTGTGCGCCACCTCAAAAGAGTTACTTGTAGTTGTAGTTCAGGTTAGCCACTGAGTCAAAGCTGGCTTGCTGCAGTTAAACTCCACCACCCCTTTGTTGATACTAATGCATATGTAGCTAGTTCTGATGTAAGTCTTGCTGGGTACATTTGTACTCACGTTTGCTTAATTTATGTTTGGAGAGAGACTTCAGTCTCACTAGTAGTTCCGCGTGGACTTCGACGTTTAGCTTGTTACCTCAGCTATGATCTTTTACCCTTGGGAGGGTCTTATAGATAGTCAGGCTTCTCAGCCTTTTTCATTTGTAGTTGTCTGTACTTAGACAACTTAAGCTTCCGCATGTGCTTATTGCTTGTATGACTTGAATGCTGGGGCATCAGACCGATGTTTGTAATATCTGACTGTTCGGAGCCTTATGAATAAATACTTTGAGTCATAGAGTTTTGTTGTGATGCAATGTTGTATTTGCACATATCGAGCATATTGTGTGTATGATTTTGAAATGCTTGGTATGGATGGGATCCGACTATCTAGTTGTTTATTCTTGGTAGCCTCTCTTATGGGGAAATGTCTCCTAGTGCTTCCACTGAGCCATGGTAGCTTGATACTGCTCCGGAACACTTAGGCTCGCCGGCATGTGTCCTTCTTCGTTCATGTGTCTGTACCTTCGGGGAAGTGTCACGCGGTGTCTGTCGGAGTCCTGTTATCCTGCTGCAGCCCGAATTCTCCGGAGTCCTGTTAGCCCAGCTGCTACAGGCCGGATTCACTCGCTAATGACCAACACGTACGTTGTTGGGTCATGTATGCCTGTCCCTGCAAGTTAGTGCCACTTTGGGTTTACGACTAGTCATGTCGCACCGGGTTCACTGTCATATGTATGCTAGCAACACTATCATATACGTGAGCCAAAAGGCGCAAACGGTCCCGGGCTAGGTAAGGTGGCACCCGTGGGAATACCGTGCGTGAGGCCGCAAAGTGATATGATGTGTTACATGCTAGATCGGTGTGACTTAGGATCAGGGTCCTGACAGTTTTGGTATCAGAGCTTGAATGCCTGTAGGATTACCAAGCCAAGCTGGTCGAAGTCATGTCTAGAAATGCTTTAGTTATATAAGGGAATTGATTATGGAAGGGAACGTAAGGCTCTTTTCAATCGTTATACCTTATGTCCTTCTGATCTGAGTCATCCTATCTTTCCTACGGGGTTAAGAACTAGGCTTCTCATCTTTCTATCAGGTTCACATGTTACTTATCCGTAGACTCATAGGATTGATGGATTCAAGTCTCAGTTCCGTTTCTACTACCTCTGTATGATGACAGTTGATCTCAGAACCTTGATATTGTGATGTTAAGTGGTTATGCCACCATTTTATAGGATGCCTCAAATCTTTTGAGCATTTACAGCCGTTATGTTGTCCGAGTAATCCCAGGTTTCTAAATAGTCTGATGGATTTGCAACTCCCTGCTTTCCGTTCTCGATGTTCCTTTGGGCCAGATTAAGCACACTAATCAGTGTGTTGAGGTACTCCATTGCCTCGACGTATATGTTGAAGCTATTATTATGACCCTAGGTATCCTAGAGAACCACCCAGCAATCTAGCAATGCTTATATTCCCAGTGTGATGATTCTGGCCACCATTCTCGAAAGCATCTCGTGATGCCATTTAGTTAGTAGGCATTCTATTCCTGGGTTTTTGAGCCCGAGATTCACCCTACTTACCGCATGTTGATAGTGTTTGCTAGTTCCTTTAGGATATTAGTAACCTTTGTGATAGTCCTCCAGATACCATGAACTGCTTATGGCAGAAGTTCTTTTGAACCAAAAGATCACAACCAGAGTGCTCTTGATGAGTTCTCCATTCTATATTGTGAATCTGCCAGTTCTACCTTTCTACATGGGTTATCTGGAAGAAATAAGTTGAACTTGTTTGACATGCTAATCCATGTGTCCACAACTCAGAAAATTATATGTGCCTTTGAGTTGTTCTCTTTAGTTGTATTCGGACCTCCGTCTATCATTTGATAGTCAAGAGCATGTCATGCATTCATGCTCATCGATACCTTATATTCTTGTCGTTCGTCAAGCCATTCTATTCCGGAATAACTAGGATAAACACACTCCAGTACCATCCATTTCTAGGATTGGGTCAAGCAGTTGTATCCTGCAGATCAAAATACCAATCCAGCTTTTGTTCTGTTCTACCCTGGAGTATTACCTCTTTTGTCAAGAATATCATAGGAATTGCACCACCTCTTATGAACTCTTGACGCAATGATACTTCTCGCCATCATCGTTCATTCCTCGGTCTCCGTGTTATTGTAACTGGAATACCGACAAGTGAATTGCGATGTGTGAAATCAATACTCCTAGCAACCCCGCTGCTTGGTAGTTAAAGGACAATATTCTCATTCCTAACGTGTTGGTTATTAAATCATCATTCTAAGATTGACCGTGTTACCTAGTCCATTTTCCCTGGTGCACTCTTCGATCAATGAGTTTGGATTATGTTTATTCCTTGCTCTTTCGGTCATATCCTCTTGCCCTGAAAAGCAAGATTGTTCCCGAGCTTAGTAACATATCGGTGGCTCGTAATTTTTCGGCTCTCTTCTCGCAAGTATTACCAGATTAATCCCTGGCCGTTATGTTGAGTTCATGATCAAGTTGGTTTCTTGTAAACTACCTCTTCTCCAAGAAGCCGTGTTGGATATCCCTGAGATAGTTGGTTAAGCTAAACAACAAATTGGAGAGTTGGAAGATAAAATCTTTATCTCACTTAGTTCATTCCAAAGGTATATTTCTGTGTATATGTGTCGGCGTTCTGGGAACGGGTGTCGGAGTAAATGGCCACGGGTAGCCTAACCGACTCCCCCCTGGCTCTTCGAAAAATTACCAGGCCATTCAAGCCTTCAAGCATACAAAGCATAGGGCCGCCTTCCCCCGGCCGGCTATCCCCAGGGCCGACTCCCAGAAGGCGACCCAGTCTCAGAAACCTCCCCCAAGAAAGATACGAGATAGACGACTCCATGGAGCCGACCCCAAGAGGACCGACTCCCAGGAGCCGGTCATGAAGAAAGCCGACGCCCGGAAGCCGGCCATGAAGAAAGTCGGCTCCCAGAAGCCGGCCAAGACTGCACCCACTAAGACTGTACCCACATAACGGTGATAGGATGGGGCGTGGCCGCAGCACAGCCCACTACCCCTGAATCCCGGGACGGGCATGGCCACAGGGCGCCGTACGGGCCGGCCATCCCCCGTCCGGCGCGGCACTGTAGCCATGCTGGCCTCGATGTCACCCACGACAGGTGCCAGTATGCCCCGTGGGTGGCGGGCCCCTTTGCCAGAGAGACATCTGAAGACGGCCCGGCCCCCTCTAGTCGGCCAGGGACGCGGCCGGCTCCCAATAGCCGGCTACCTCCCTCCCTCGAAGCATGCGCCCCATTAAGGAGACAAGACAAGGTGAGGCTACAGTGAAAGCCCGCAAGGCGGCGACACTGTAGCCACGCTTACCTCGACAAAGCCCTCGTCATCAGAGGTGAGGCAACAGTAACCAGCCGCCGACAAAGCCCCCAAGCGGTGGGGCCGGCGTGCCGGCCAAGAAGCCGGCAGCCGGCGGGACCCACCAGTCGGCGGGCCCCAATGACCGGCGGAGAAGCCGGCGAGCATGGACACTGACGGCTGGGACCCGCGCCCAGCCGGATTACCATTGTACCCCTGGGGGGGTTGGCCTATATAAACCCCCCGGGACACCCATGCAAAGGGTTGATCTCAGAGAGAGTTACACACACCACATAGAGAGAAAAGAAGAGCTAGCCTTGCCCTTCTTCTTCCTCTAGCCAGAGAGCTCAAGGAGCACTTGTAGCTACTTGTATTGATCTAGTGATCATGCGGAGACCCCGCAGAGTAGGACTAGGGGTGTTATCTCCACGGAGAGCCCCGAACCTGGGTAAGATCCGCCGGCGTGCATGTCTTCGCCTCATCCCATTTCCAGGCACCGGCGACGTCTTACTGGCTCCCACAATGATAAGCCACCCGTTGGCATATGTCGCACCTACCACCCGACATTTGGCGCCCACCGTGGGGCCAGGTGCACCGTCGTCCGGAGACCTGTTGTGGACGGGAAGCCTTTTTCTCCCCCGCGAGCGCAGCCAGCCTGCAGCGCCCGATGGCGCTTGCCCCGACGCGCTGCAAGGCGTTGACGACGCCTGCGCAGCGAGCTGCCTCGCCGATCTTCTTGGCGAGACTCGCATCTCCGACGAGCCCGCGTCCGATGGGGGCACGGACTACCCCGGGAGTCGCCTCGTCAGCCTCCTCGACCAACTTCACGTCTCCAGCGAGCTTGCTGTAGACTTGGAGTCGGTCGGCTCCACCGACCCGATGCTTGTCGACTCCGACACGGCATCGCTCGACGCCTACCCCTCCGACGTGGTAGTCTTCAACGACCCTCTCCCTCGAGCTGACAGCGGCAGCAGCGCTGTCACTGAGGTGCTGGTCATCAGCCACGTCGCCGACTCGGGCGAGAACGCTCACGACGCCTTGCAAGCAGCGATGCATGACTTGTCCGTCCCCATCCCGGCCGACGCCGACGCCGAGACCCTGGAGGCACGCCGCCTGGCCCTCATCGCAGAGGGCGAGAAGATAGCCTCCATGAGACGCCTCACCGAGGCCCACCAGCGCAAAGTCGACCGCGCCGCCTTTGGTACGCCGCCTCATGGCGGGCCGAGCCGAGCCGGCCTCGTCAAGAAGCGCGGCGCGGCCATCGCCAGCATGCTGGGGGCAGACCACCCCGTCTACGCCACACCGCTCGAGAATCTGCGAGCCGCTCAGGCGGCCGCTGAAGAGCTCCCCTACATGACAAGGCGCATCCAGCAGCTGATCGACGCGGCCGCGGAATGACATGAAGCCGCCGCCCGCGCTGAGGGTCCTCCCCCACGCCGAGAGCACGCCGCGACATCCCGGTCGCCGACTGCGAGCGGCGCCCGCGCCAGGAAAGACAAGGAGCTGGCTGCTAGCCGCAGCCGGACTCGGCTCACCATCGAGCGCGACGCGGAAGGCCGCCCTCGAGCAGTGGAGCGCCAAGGCAATCCGTCCCTTCCCCCGCCTCGAGGGGAGAGATATCCCACCCCGCCGCCTGTCACACATCCGACTCTTGGTGGCCGACTAGGCCACCGCGAAGGAGTCGGCGAGAACGATGCCCGCCACCGGATCGACCGCCTAGCTCGATCCCTGGCGCTAGAAGAAGAAGACGATGTTGGCCCGCCATGCTTTGGCCCTCGCATCCGCGATGAGCCCTTCCCCAAAGGGTTTTCGCTCCCAGAGACACGCCCAAGTACAACGGCTCTGTGAAGCCGGAAGATTGGCACATTGACTACTCCACCGCTGTCAGCATAGAAAACGGCAACAGGCGCGTAGCCGTGAAGTACGTCCCTCTCATGCTGCAAGGCACGGCATGCACCTGGCTCAACAGCCTCAAGCCCTACAGCGTCAACAGCTCGCTGGACTTCATGGAAGTCTTCGTCCGCAACTTCACCAGCACGTACAAGCGGCTTCCCAAGCCCCGCCAGCTCTCCCTATGCGTCCAAAGGCCCGACGAGTCGACCCGCGACTACCTCACGCGGTGGGCCGAGCTCCGCAACTCCTGCGAGGGGGTGCACGAGGTGCAGGCCATCGAATACTTCACCGCCGGGTGCCGAGAGGGCACCCTCCTCAAGCACCGACTCCTCTGCGACGAGTCGGCTACCCTCGACGAGCTGCTGGTCATTGCAGACAAGTACCCCACAGCCGACTCCTCGATGAAGACCGAGCTCCGAGTAGGCGCCTCTGGGAAGGTGCTCGCTCTGGCTCCTAAGACGCCGGCTGGCGACTCCAATCGGCGCCCCTACCAAAACGACCACAAGCGCAAGGCCCCAATGCCGCCTTCCACCAGTCGGCAGGTGGCCACAGTCGAAGACGAGCAGCCCGAAGAGCGGCCCGCTCCCAAGAAGAAGGGCGGCAGGCCGGCTTGGCAGCGGGCCTTCTCCTACGAGCAGACTCTCGATGCCCCCTGCAAGTTCCACAGCGGCCCGAAGCCGCCCAACCACACGACCCGAAAGTGCCACTGGCTCACACGGATCTCCAAGGGCGAGGGGCTAGTGCCGCCTCCGCCTCCCGGCCCGCCGCCTCCAGCCCCCCAGCAGCCGGCTGCTCAACCCGCAGTCGGAGCCATTCAAGATGAGTTCCCTGATGAGCACGCCGTCTACGTCGTCTTCACAAGCCAGGTTGAAGACAAGCGCAGCCGGCGCCGACAGCACCAAGAGGTCAACGCAGTCGCCTCTAGCAACCCCGAGTTCATGCATTGGTCTGAAAGGCCTATTAGCTGGAGCCGGACCGATCACCCAGAGGTGATGCTGTCCCCTGGCTCCAATGCATTGGTGCTGGATGTCACCCTCGCAACAGAGAGGCTGGCTGCCCGATTCTCCCGTGTTCTGATTCATGGCGGAAGCAGTATCAACATATTGTACCGCGACACCATGGAGAAGTTGAACCTCAAGGCGAAGCAGCTCATGCCAAGCCGGACCGTTTTCCATGGCATCATACCCGACCTGTCCTGTTCCCTAATCGGCAAGATCAAGATGGATGTCCTATTCAGAGACAAGGATCACTTTCGCAGAGAAGCAATCTGGTTCAAGGTAGTGGATCTGGAAAGCCCTTACCACCTTGCTTGGCCGACCTGCTCTGGCCAAGTTCATGGCTGTGCCCCACTACACCTACCTGAAGATGAAAATGCTGAGCTCGAAGGGGATCATCACTGTGGCCGATGACTACAAGAAGTCCATCAAGTGCGCTGCAGCCAGCAGCCGACTGGCCGAGTCCCTCGTAGTGCTAGAAGAGAAGAAGATGCTGGATCGAGTTGTGGCCATGGCCGGCAAGCAGCCGGCCTTGTCCCCCAACCCCAAGGAGAATGATGCGCAGGGCTCCTTCCAGCTGGCCAAGGAGACGAAGAAGATACCTCTGGACCCGGAGAACCCAGAGAGGTTTACAGTCATCGGTGCAAACCTGGACAGTAAATAGGAAGGCGAGCTCGTCGACTTCCTCCGTGATTATCGGGATATCTTTGCATGGTCCCCAAAGGACATGCCGGGTATTCCGAAGGATTTCGCCGAGCACAGGTTACACGTCCGAGCCGACGCGAAGCCGGTCAAGCAGCCTCTCCGCCGACTGTCAGAAGAGAAGAGAAGAATCGTAGGTGAAGAGATAGCCCGGCTCCTTGCCGCCGGCTTTATTATGGAAGTGTTTTTTCCAGAGTGGCTTGCCAACCCAGTCTTGGTGTTGAAGAAGAATAACAAATGGCTTATGTGTATAGACTACACTAGCCTCAACAAGGCCTGCCCCAAAGATCCGTTTGCTTTGCCACGGATTGATCAAGTAATAGACTCCACAGCCGGATGCGAGCTGTTGAGTTTTTTGGATGCCTACTCAGGATACCACCAGATTAAGTTGGACCCGGCAGACCGCCTGAAGACCGCCTTCATCACACCATTCGGAGCTTTCTGTTACCTGACTATGACATTCGGCTTGAGGAATGCCGTGTTGGGGAACGTAGTAATTTCAAAAAAATTCTACGCACATGCAAGATCATGGTGATGCATAGCAACGAGAGGGGAGAGTGTTGTCCACGTACCCTCGTAGACCAAAAGCGGAAGCGTTAACACAACGCGGTTGATGTAGTCGTATGTCTTCACGATCCGACCGATCAAGTACCGAACGCACGGCACCTCCGAGTTCAGCACACGTTCAGCTCGATGACGTCCCTCGAACTCCGATCCAGCCGAGTGTTGAGGGAGAGTTTCGTCAGCACGATGGCGTGGTGACGATGATAATGTTCTACCGATGCAGGGCTTCGCCTAAGCACCCCTACGATATTATCGAGGTGTAATATGGTGGAGGGGGGCACCGCACACGGCTAAGAGATCAATGATCAATTGTTGTGTCTATGGGGTTCCCCCCTGCCCCCGTATATAAAGGAGCAAGGGGGAGGCGGCCGGCCAAGGAGGAGGGCGCGCCAAGGGGGAGTCCTACTCCCACTGGGAGTAGGACTCCTCCTTTCCTTGTTGGAGTAGGAAAAGGGAAGGGAGAAGGAGAAAGAAGGAAGGGGGCGCCCCCCTCCCTAGTCCAATTCGGACTAGTCCATGGGAAGGGGTGCAGCCTCCCTTTGGGGCCTTTCTCTCCTTTCCCGTATGGCCCATTAAGGCCCAATACGAATTCCCGTAACTCTCCGGTACTCCGAAAAATACCCGAATCACTCGGAACCTTTCCGAAGTTCGAAACAGTAGTCCAATATATCGATCTTTACGTCTCGGCCATTTCGAGACTCCTCGTCATGTCCCCGATCTCATCCGGGACTCCGAACTCCTTCGGTACATCAAAACACATAAACTCATAATATAACCGTCATCGTAACGTTAAGCGTGCGGACCCTACGGGTTCGAGAACTATGTAGACATGACCGAGACACCTCTCCGGTCAATAACCAATAGCGGAACCTGGATGCTCATATTGGCTCCCACACATTCTACGAAGATCTTTATCGGTCAAACCGCATAACAACATACGTTGTTCCCTTTGTCATCGGTATGTTACTTGCCCGAGATTCGATCGTTGGTATCTTGATACCTAGTTCAATCTCGTTACCGGCAAGTCTCTTTACTCGTTCCGTAATACATCATCCCGCAACTAACTCATTAGTTACAATGCTTGCAAGGCTTATAGTGATGTGTATTACTGAGTGGGCCCAAAGATACCTCTCCGACAATCGGAGTGACAAATCCTAATCTCGAAATACGCCAACCCAACAAGTACCTTTGGAGACACCTGTAGAGCACCTTTATAATCACCCAGTTACGTTGTGATGTTTGGTAGCACACAAAGTGTTCCTCCGGTAAACGGGAGTTGCATAATCTCATAGTCATAGGAACATGTATAAGTCATGAAGAAAGCAATAGCAACATACTAAACGATTGAGTTCTAAGCTAACGGAATGGGTCAAGTCAATCACATCATTCTCCTAATGATGTGATCCCGTTAATCAAATGACAACTCATGTCTATGGCTAGGAAACATAACCATCTTTGATCAACGAGCTAGTCAAGTAGAGGCATACTAGTGACACTCTGTTTGTCTATGTATTCACACATGTATCAAGTTTCCAGATAATACAATTCTAGCATGAATAATAAACATTTATCATGATATAAGGAAATAAATAATAACTTTATTATTGCCTCTAGGGCATATTTCCTTCAGTCTCCCACTTGCACTAGAGTCAATAATCTAGTTCACATCGCCATGTGATTTAACATCAATAGTTCACATCACCATGTGATTAACACCCATAGTTCACATCATCATGTGATCAACACCCAAAGGGTTTACTAGAGTCAGTAATCTAGTTCACATCGCTTATGTGATTAACACCCAAAGAGTACTAAGGTGTGATCATGTTTTGCTTGTGAGATAATTTAATCAACGGGTCTGTCACATTCAGATCCGTAAGTATTTTGCCAATTTCTATGTCTACAATGCTCTGCACGGAGCTACTCTAGCTAATTGCTCCCTCTTTCAATATGTATCTAGACCGAGACTTAGAGTCATCTAGATTAGTGTCAAAACTTGCATCGACGTAACCCTTTACGACAAACCTTTTTTCACTTCCATAATCGAGAAACATATCCTTATTCCAGTAAGGATAATTTTGACCGCTGTCCAGTGATCTACTCCTAGATCACTATTGTACTCCCTTGCCAAAATCAGTGTAGGGTATACAATAGATCTGGTACACAGCATGGCATACTTTATAGAACCTATGGCCGAGGCATAGGGAATGACTTTCATTCTTTTTCTATCTTCTGCCGTGGTCGGGCTTTGAGTCTTACTCAATTTCACACCTTGTAACACAGGCAAGAAACTCTTTCTTTGACTGTTCCATTTTGAACTACTTCAAAATCTTATTAAGGTATGTACTCATTGAAAAAAACTTATCAAGCGTCTTGATCTATCTCTACAGATCTTGATGCTCAATATGTAAGCAGCTTCACCGAGGTCTTTCTTTGAAAAACTCCTTTCAAACACTCCTTTATGCTCTGCAGAATAATTCTACATTATTTCCGATCAACAATATGTCATTCACATATACTTATCAGAAATGCTGTAGTGCTCCCACTCACTTTCTTGTAAATACAGGCTTCACCGCAAGTCTGTATAAAACTATATCCTTTGATCAACTTATCAAAGCGTATATTCCAACTCCGAGATGCTTGCACCAGTCCATAGATGGATCGCTGGAGCTTGCATATTTTGTTAGCACTTTTAGGATTGACAAAACCTCCTTGTTGCATCATATACAACTCTTCTTTAATAAATCCATTAAGGAATGGAGTTTTGTTTATCCATTTTCCATATTTCATAAAATGCGGCAATTGCTTACGTGATACAGAAAGACTTAAGCATAGATACGAGTGAGAAACTCTCATCGTAGTCAACTCCTTGAACTTGTCGAAAACCTTTTTGCGACAATTCTAGCTTTGTAGACAGTAACACTACTATCACTGTCTGTCTTCCTCTTGAAGATCCATTTAATCTCAATGGCTCGCCGATCATTGGGCAAGTCAATCAAAGTCCACACTTTGTTCTCATATATGGATCTCATCTCAGATTTCATGGCCTCAAGCCATTTTGCGGAATCTGGGCTCACCATCGCTTCTTCATAGTTCGTAGGTTTGTCATGGTCTAGTAACATAACCTCCAGAATAGGATTACCGTACCACTCTGGTGCGGATCTTACTCTGGTTGACCTACGAGGTTCAGTAATAACTTGATCTGAAGTTCCATGATCATCATCATTAACTTCCTCACTAATTGGTATAGGCGTCACAGAAACTGGTTTCTGTGATGAACTACTTTCCAATAAGGGAGCAGGTACAATTACCTTATCAAGTTCTACTTTCCTCCCACTCACTTCTTTCGAGAGAAACTCCTTCTCTAGAAAGGATCCATTCTTAGCAGCGAATGTCTTGCCTTTGGATCTGTGATAGAAGGTGTACCCAACTGTCTCCTTTGGGTATCTTATGAAGATACATTTCTCCGATTTGGGTTTGAGCTTATCAGGATCAAACTTTTTCACATAAGCTTATCAGGCATATGTCGCATCTACCACCCGACAACGGGGGTCCCCAAACTTGCCTGCCTGCAGCCCACTGCGTGGCTCGTTCGGCGGCCTGGTACGGCCCATCTTCCCCAGTGAACACTCATGACCCTCGCGTGGGGCCGACCCTCGCGAGGCGGACGACACAAGACCTCCTCAGGGGCGGCCTCACTAGGCTGGCTCGCGAGGGGCGGAGAGATCAAGGCGAGGGGCACCTCGTGAGGTTCCTGTGACGTGAGCCGTGACGACCAAGGCCAGGCGGGCGCCAGCGGGCGCAGAGTACCCGTTGCCTCTTTGGTGCTAAAGGGGCAAGCACAGGACGGCAGGACGGAGGTCATCGCGGAGCCCACGACGGTGTCACCACCAGAGCCTTTGGTAGGCAAAGACCACCTTTTGTCACGATAGCTTGTACTAGCTGTCCCCCTTCAAATTGGCCGTTGTGGGATTCCTTCCCGCCTAACATTTGGGGAGAGGACCCGGGCCTCTATAAATAGGGCTAGCCACCGCCGTAGGAGGCAACTCATCTTGGACTGGATCCATTCCACCAAGGCCACACACAAGCACACCGAGCACAAGAACACCTCTCCTCAGGAGGTTGTTCTTCCCTTGTACTTGTTCATCCTCAGCCTACAAGGCCATCCACCGCACCACACTGGAGTAGGATATTACACCACATCGGTGGCCCGAACCAGTATAAACTCTTGTGTCCCTTGTTCTTCAAGTTCGACGTGCTGAGCTTTGAGATCGTGGTGAGCGAGCGAGCTAGGGGGAGGGAGAGATCTTCATGCGCACCCCAGAGTTCGAACCTTAAGGGTTTTGCCGGAACCCGAAATCCAACATTTGGCGCGCCAGGTAGGGGTGCGACGAAGCTTTCCTTTCGTCGATCTGCGCTCCACCTCGTCCATGGCAGACGCGCCTCGAGCCTTCGCCGAACGTCGGGCCGCTCTCGCCGCCCGTGTCGCTCAGATGGCCCCTGTCGATAGGCCTCCCCGTCGTTCTCCATCACCCACCGCCAACGCCGCCACCGGCCTGGCGGGAAACGAGCAGCAGGCGTTGCCGCTGCACCCCTCGGTGGGACGGCCGCACCGCCACCCCGTCGCTGCCTCCGGCCGGCTCATCGTCCCATGCTCGTCGCGCGACCACGGACGCACAGGCCGCGCTGCTCATGGCACGCGAGCTCCTGCGCTACCGCACGGTCGACGACCTCTACGACGACTGGCTCGACGGCATCGCCGAGCTCGTCAACGCCGCTGGGGGCTCGCCTGTCCCGTATCTCTCGCCACCTCGCCCTCCTCCAGCCGCGGGTGACATAGCCCACGGAGCGCCCCCACCACCTCCGCACCAAGAAGGCGCCCTGGCGCCAAGACGCGCGGCCCCTCGGCGCGACCCACCGCGTCGGGCGCCCGCGCATTAAGAAGGAAGCTGCCAACAAGTTCCCCGGCCGCAAGAAATTGCTCTTGCGCCCCCGGCGCCACCACGACTAGACCGCGTGCCACCTGCGGCAGTGGTGCGCGGGCATCAAGAGCAGGCTCCGCCTCTACGAAGGGCCCTGGTGGCCACTCTAGGCTGCCGCGCCTTCACTTTGGAGCTGCGTAGCGTCGTCTGGCCAGGCAAGTTCAAGCCGGACCTGCCTCCTCGCTACGACGGCATCCCCGACCCGGCAGAGTCCTTGCAGCTCTACGAGCTGAGCATCAAGGCGGCCAATAGCGACGAGAAAGTCATGGCGAACTGGTTCCCCATGGCTCTCAAGGATGGTGCTCACTCGTGGCTCCTGAACTTGCCCCCAGGGTCAATCTCTTCCTGGGGTGAGATGTGTGATCGCTTCTTCGCCAATTTCCCAGGCACTCGCGATCACCCCCCGGCCGCGGGTGACCTGCGCCGCATCAAGCAGCAACCAGGAGAGACCCTGCAGAAGTACATCCAGCGCTTCAACAACGTTCGCCTCAAGATCCCCAAGGTGACGAACGAGGCCATCATCTCAGCGTTTTCTGATGGTGTCTGCGACATCAAGATGAAGGAGGAGCTCGCCATCCACGAGGAGCTATGCATGGCTCTGGAGCTGTTCAACATGGCGACCAAGTGCGCAAGAGCTGAGGAGGGGCGCCTTTCCCTCCTCAAGCTCCCTGCTGCCGACCTAGAGGAGAAGAAAGCCAAGGCCAAGGACGTGAAGCGCAAGGGGGTAGCCGTGCTCGCAGCAGAGCCGGACACGAAGCGCGGCCGGGACCACCCCGAGTCGTCCAAGAGCAGTCGTCCATTCTGCGCCTTCCACAACGTGCACAGCCACAACACCAACGATTGTCAGGAGCTCAGGGCCATCCGAGATGGACGCTTCAGTCGACAACCCGAGCGCAACGACCGGTGCTACGACCGAGGAGGAGGACGAGGCGGGGGACGCTGGGACGATCGCGGCCCCACCAGGAGTGGCTCGACCGGCCTCGTGAGGACCGCTTGCAGGACCAGCCTTGTGAGGGCGCATGGAGGGACCAGTCGCGCGAGGACTGCCCTTAGGGCAATGCTGGTCTCCCTCCATGAGGACGAGGGGGCTGGGGGCTTCCTGGAGCCGCTTGCTATCGCTTGCATCTGGGGCGGTGCTCAGGCCCTAGCTTCCCAGCGCGTCTTCAAGCAATTTGCTCGTGAGGTGAACGCGGCCCTTCCCAAGCTCGAGGCCACGCGCCCGCTCAGGTGGTCCATGTGCGCCATCACCTTCAGCTCGTCAGACCAACTCAAGTGCGCGGCGACTGTCGGCGCCCTCCCGATGCTTTGCTCGCCCGTCATCAGCAACGTCCAAGTCACCATGACCCTCATCAACGGCGGCGCAGGGCTCAATGTCCTGTCTGTCGAGACATTCGACAGCCTCCAAGTGCCATACGATCAGCTGCATCCTACCAAACCCTTCTCAGGAGTGACCGACGGCTCCACCACCCCGATAGGGCTGGTCCGTCTCCCTGTCACCTTCGGCCAGCACGACAACTACTGCACCGAGCTCATCGATTTCAATGTGGCCCACATCCATCTGCCGTACAACACCATCCTCGGGTATCCAGCATTAGCCAAGTTCATGGCAGTGACCCACCACGGCTACAACGTCCTCAAGATGCCAGGAAGCGGCGGAATCATCACAGTCCCCTGCGAAGAAAGAGATGCGGTGTGCTCCCTGGAGCGCGCCTTCCAAGCCGCAGCAATCGAAGACCGTGACAGCGAGGGCACCCTTACCCTCCTGAGGCCATCCCCAAGAAGAAGAAGCAACAACTCCGCACATGGCCTCAGGAGAGCGGCATCTCCAACGGCGCCGCCTCAAGATCAGCGTCCGCACCTGGGACGCCTCCCTCCCTCGCATAGGAAGGCGCGCCCGGCGCCCTCCTCGGGCGAGGCTTGGGGGCTCTCTTCTGGAGGGCCTCCGGCCTAGCTAACATCACGAGGGAGGTGCTCGGGCACCACGTGGAGGCGTGCTTTGCGGCACGTTTCCCTCAAGAGGACATTGGGCAAGGAGCGCCCGGTGCTCAGGAGTTCATCATCGAGGCCACCCAGGAGCTTCAAGAAGCAAGGACCATACGCGGCGACTGCCGCCCACCTGGCGCAGCTCCCCATCCTAGCGAGGACGGCGGGCTGCTCATCTGCATCGACGTTCCAGGGCTCAACAGGGCCGCATCTCAGCAGCGCTTTTGGCCTTCACGCGTTGGGCGTTGCGAGGGTCTACCTCACAGCTACATTCGCATGCCATTTGGCTTCCCGAACGTGGCGGCCGCCTTCTAGCGCCACCTGCGGAGCGTCCTGTCTGCTTAGGAAGCCAGGCATCACGCAGTCCGGGCAGAGATGGCGACGGTCCTCAAAGACCCGCCCGGGCCCCCAGAGCCTCCCGAGGCTCATAGTCCTGGCGGCTCATGAGGAGCGACTCCTTCATCGCGCGCCTTCGGCTACCTCAACCCTCCTTCGACAACGGTACCAAGTGACATTTTCCAAGTTTACTCAGCTGGGAGCGCCCCTCGAGCTGCACGATTCCTAGGCCGCATGGGCCCGTCCCTGCGGCGGTTATCCTTTTTGCATCTTTAAGATTACTCTGTTGGGGGCACCCCTCGGGCTGCATCATCCACGGGCCGCTCGGGTCCATCCCAGTGGCATGTATCATTCTTGCATCTATCTGAGCTAGTTTGTCCCATCGCATGAGTTACCTATGATTACCGCTTTCTTGCCCGGCGCTTGATGCCATGAATGCCGCACGCCCTAGCAAGCCCACCCACGACCGCCTCATGATGACGGACTGGCACGGCGTCTATGCTCGGGTCCGTCCCTGCAGCGTCGCCAAACCCAAGAGGCTGAGCTCTGTCTCGCGGGCCCACCCCCGTGTACGTCACCTCCTGTGGCCCTTGGTGCCTTGTTCTCGCACGAGCTAATCATGGATAGGCAGGCTAGGGCGCGCGACACGGTGCCTCACCACCGCGGAAGCCGCGCGCTGGTCGTCTTTCTTCAGGATTCTTCGCATGAGAACACTAAGCACGGCGTCTATGCTCGGGTCCATCCCTGCAGCGTCGATAAACCCAAGGACTGAGCTCTGTCTGGCGGGCCGGTCCCGCTCACGTCACCTCCTGGGGTCGTTGGTGTCTGGCCTTCTCATGTGATCGCCTTAGGAGATTCGCTCGGTGCAGGTTGCCTAACCATCTCGTAGGACCGCTACAGCAATCAAGAATCAAGACCAGGCGCAACCCGCCTTGAGGTAGGGCCTCGTGAGTCCCGCGCTGGCTCACGAGTGCCCAGACACACCTCGTCTAGCCCTGCCATGCAAGCCACGTGTCAGGGCGGGGCTGTACATGCCCCGGGGGCTCCACTCAAAGGGAGCCCTCACCCACGCACCAATGGAAGCACCATGCTCCACGCTGGCAGTCAACACGGTCGAGGAGCGGCAATGCCCGTGCAAGTGCGGAAGCGCTACGCTCTGCGCTGGTGATAAACAACTTAGGGCGGCCCCATGGTCGTACCAACCTCAGGGAGCCAGCCGGCTCGGTGTCCAGCCTCACCGCAACGCTTTCCCCTCGGGAGAGCCGCGCGAGGGGGCTGGGCACGGGGGCTGCGCTCGGGTCGCGCCCGAGCGTACGCCGCCCTGCCAGGTCCCTCGGACCTGGGCGTCACGCGCCCTCCCGAGCGGAGCCAAGGTATGAAGGTCGTTTGGGCGTCAAGGGGGACTCCTGAGCATCGCGACTCAGGAGCCTAACTGCCACGTAGCCCCTCACCCCTTGGTGTCGTCCTGGTGATCCGGACGATCCAACGGCGACTGAGGTATGCGCGGGGTTGGGCCCTGCCGACGTAGAACACTAGGCCTACTCCCGCATCCCCTTTTCGTAAGCTATTTGCGCATCAAGTTGGACTCCTGAGCATCGCGACTTAGGAGCCTAAATGGTCACGTAGCCCCTCACCCCTTAGTCTCGTCCTGGCGATCCGGACGATCCAACGGCGGCTGAGGTATGCGCGGGGTCGGGCCCTGCCGACGCAGAACACCAAGCAAACAGGAAGGAAATCACCGAATCTCAAACTAATATTACAAGACATATTGTTCTTCAAATACCAAACACAAGTTTAAACGCCTCCGTGAGGCATGGTGCATGTTGCAGAGGCAAAGCAGGAAAAGGAGTCGCCAGCAAGCCATCTCGTCATCCCTGGACGCCGCCGTCACTTGCAAGGGGTGCCCCTTCCACGGCGACGTTGCCCTCACCTGCGCCGCCCGCCGGAGTTGCAGGTCCAGCGGCACCCCCGGTTGAGGGCACAAGGTCGAAGGCGCGGAACTTCTTTAGCAAGGCCTCCACCTGGCTCTTCATGGCTTCGGCAGCAGCTGTGCAGCGCTCGTCGTCCACGGGCTCGAGCAGCTCGTCAAGGTCGGCGTCATGATCGCAAAGATGGAGGTGGCTGAAGACGCGCGTCAGTGCAGCCGAGGAGAGCGCGCGGGCTTCACCCTCCACCAAGGGGTCGATCCCATCCACGACATCCTCAAGCGCCGCGACCAGATGAGGGAGCAACTGGGTGGGGCCCTCATCGTCTGTCGCCAGCGGCTCCTCCAAGCCCTTCTCGTAGAGTGCCCGCAGCGCCACGCGGGACTTCTCCTCAAGGGACTTGAAGGCCACGCGGCCCTCAGCCAGGACCTTCACTTTGGCTTCCAGCTCGGCCTTCTCTGCCTTCATCTCCTGCTCCAGCTTCTCCAACCGGCTGCGCTCCGTGGCCTGCGCCTTCGCCAACTGCTCCAGCTCGGCGTCGCGACCCCTGACAGCATCCTCTCGAGCCTTCATCTTCTCCTCCGCCGCCTGGCGGCCTCGAGCCTTGGCCGCACGCTCGTTGCGCATGGTCTCCAGCTCGGCCTCCAGCGACCGGCAGTGATCCTGGGCAGCCCCAGTGTCCTTCAGCGCCACCTCGCGGGCAGCCGCGGCCTGGGCGACGGCTTGCTTGTCCTTCTCGGAAGCTGCCGCGGCCTGTCTCAGCGCCGTCCGGATGGATGCATCAGAGTGGAGCCAGGCAGAGATCTACTCCAGGCGCCCGGCCACCAGGCGACGGTCGGTGCCTTGGAGATCCTCCCGCAGCAGGGTTAGTGCAGAAAGAGCATGCTCCACGACATCAGGCGAGGCAGAAGGATTACAAACCAATGGTGAGGCGGAAAAAGGAGGCAGCATCGTCGCCATGACCTGCAGGTTGATGGCAGCGGAAGAAGAGGCCGGGAGCTCCGCAGCCTGCGGGGCCCCGGCCGGCGGGCTGGGGACGAGCGCCTCAGGAGTTGACGAGGCCTTGGGCGTCGCCCTCTCCTGGGGACGCTCCTCTGGGCCTCGCGATGACGACCGAGCCGAAGAGGTGTGGGCGCCATCGACGCCTTTCTGTGCTAGAGGAGGCGCGGCCGTGCCAGGCTGCTGGGTCCCCGAGGATGTGGCCACCCCCTCCTTCTTCTTCTTCGATGACGACGTCGGCCTAGTGGCACAAGGAGGAAGCATCGGGAAGCCGCAGCAAAAGCAGGAGCAAGGGCAGGCTCAGGGCAGGAATCTCACTGGTCCATGGCGGTGTAGTCCCGACGCCTCTTCAGAAGTGCGGAGCTTAGGGGCCTCGCGGCCTGGGGCGCAGGCGCGCGGGCCCCAAGAGTCCGTGAGGCCAGGGTGGCCCCGGGCGGCGGTGAAGCAGGGGCGTCACTCCGAGAGATCAGAGACGATCTGCTCTTCGTCGGGACGCCAGACGTCGGCTTCCCCGAGGGGGAGACCCTGGACCTCGTAGTGCCCCCAACAGCGGCCGGGACCTCCTTCAATGGGTGGTCGCCGGCAGCATCGTCATCAGGCAAGGCGCGGAGGAGGTCGGCCTTGCACGGAGGGGAGGTCTCCCCAGATCCCTCCAGGGTGGCCGCCGAGTCGTACTCTTCCTCCTCGCCGGAATCGTCGGAGGACACCACCACCGGAACCGCCGGCACCGGGGCCTCAGAGGGCGCAGGTGGCACGAGCCCACGCCCATCAAATACAGGCATGGCGGCGGCAGTCTCTGTCCCATCTGGCGGCGGTAGAAGGGAACGAAGGAGTCCGGCGGGTACCCTTGGTCGTCCCCAACTAAGGAATGAAGGGCCGAGCCCAACTCCTTGTCAAAAAGGGCCTCAGGACGGAGGTGGAGGTCGTCTCCATCGTCCCCGAGCTTCCACGACGGGCGCGCGCGCCTGGAGGGGAGCCACGCGCTGCGCCATGAACTCCTTGACGATCATGGCTCCCGTCAGCTTCGCCACCCTTGGGCCATCAGGCTTCACGTTGGCGGTCATCCTCTCCAGCACCGACTCCGCCCGGGGGTCGGTGAGCTTCGCGCGGAGGCACCCGTCATGAGACACGGGCATCTCTGTCGGCAGCACCAGCCGGGGGTGGGAGCACTTGGCGTCCATCAGGACCCACTTGCACCTGAAGCCCTCGGCCTTCTTCCTGGCCTTCGAGATCGCGTTGGTCTTGTTGGCTGCGACCAAGTTGACGCACCCCGAGCAGTGGCCCTCCTTGATCCAGAGGAAGAAGATGTGGTCCAGCAGTTCCACGGACGGCATCACTCCGACGTACGCCTCGGAATAGTAGGCGAAGATCGACAGGAGTAGGATGGAGTTGGGATGAAGATGGAGGGCGTGAATCTTGTAATGGCTGAGGACGGAATAGAAGAAGTCGGAGAAGGGAGGAACCAACCCCGCTATGATGCTGCTCATGAAGAAGGGGTAGAAGGTGCTGCCTGAGGCCTCCTGCTCGGCGGAGCCAACCCGGAGCACGGTCTTCCTCTTCTCATCGCCCTCTGCCATCATCAGGAGCATGGCGGCAAGGTTCTTCTCCGAGGCGCTCGGTGCAGTGAGCGCAGGCTCGTACCAGGACGGCGGAGGAGCGGCCCGAGCTTTGTTGGGCGCCATTGGCGTCAGGCTTGAAGGAGGATCTGGGCGGATCTGGAGCCTTTGGAAGCAAGGAGCAAGAAAGGGGATCTGGAGCAGGATGAAGGAAAGCAATGAAGGCAGCTCCTCCTGGACATGGAGCCTTCAAGACCGGCCGGGCGTAGTCCCCATTCATTGAAAGGGGCATCTGCCTTGCGAAATCCACCTTGTTCAAGCAGCAGTACAAGAGGCAACCCTCCTCCGGCATGTCGGCTCGCGACGGGTCGCCCGTCAGGATCTCGAGCACAGTTTGTTGCGCCTCAAGAGGAAGCCCGGACTCGTGAAGCCTAATGAGGTCCTTGCTGCCGGACTGTCACATCCCTAGTTCTGGTATGACCTAGATTAGCTAGTCATGTGTGCATCATGTTTTAATTTCATTTAAATTTGAAATGGGGATTTGTGAAACCCTCAGAAATCATTTCTGGAAATAACCCAGATAAAAATTGCTCCAAAAAGGTCCAAGAAAATGTTTATGTTGCTCTCTGAAAATATTGGTCAGAGGTAAAATTGAAACAAATATTTTTAGGAGCTCATAAATATTTATTTTGGCCATTTGGAATTAAAGCATAATTATTTGCATTGGATATATATATGTTATATATATAATACTAGCAAAAAGCCTGTGCGTGCAACGGAGATATAAATATTTCATAGTTCAATACCAATTATGTGTGACATTTCTGTTAACCCGTAGAATGTCAGAAATTATAGGATAATGATCCCTACAAATAACAATGCACCAGGAGAAACAAAAACACCTTTTTTAAGAAGTAAAAAACCTTGATGTCGTCTTTGATTCGTAGGATTCTTAAAACACAGGAATAGAAGAAATAAAGGATTGGAGTGGCATGCCCACTTGAATCCCATAGGATTAGCACAGAGTGTTTGATGCCATAGGAAAAACAAAGAAAGTGAAGAAAAGGGTTGCAGTGGATGCTAGACTTCCAATGAAATCTAGTACACATGATTCCATAGAAAAATTTCCTATAGGATTCAATCCTATGAATCAAACGATCGATGTAGGAAAAAATCCTAAGGATTCTAACCCTTTAAAAATCCTATGAGATTCCTTTGAATCAAAGGAACACTGAGCCAACATTGAAGTAATTTAGGTGCTGAGCTTACTGCTGATGTGTTTAGTGATCTAAACGCTCTTATATTTCATTACAGAGGGAGTACTATGCTACATTACACGGTTGTTATGATACAAGCAGGAGGAAATTGAGTATTATGAACTGAACTCTACCAAACAGCCCCGGGACAACTAACGATCAATCTAGATATTTATGTGAACTTCTAAATCAAGGCCCATAAGTTTCTTTTGACGCTGGCCTTACTTCATGTAAAGGGACATCAGATTGTTGATTAATGCCAAACTCGTCCATCTTATTGTGATAAAGGTAGGTTGCTTTCTCTTGTTTTTTAGATGAGCAATAACAGTTCAAAAGTGCACCATAGCTTCGATGGTTCTTGGCCATCAAAATATTTTTCAGCTACCTCAGTGACATGTACTTTGTAAATGAGGTCCAAACGTTTTCCATGGTTAGTGTACGACATGTTCATACCCTTGTATCAAGCATGAGCATCGGAGAGCACTAAGTTAGCTACAAAAAAACTTCATTATACTACATGAAGAATAAAGCATGAGAGACTGGATATCTCTGTTGTCAGTCTGGTTCACACCTTCGGCCATGTTGGTCAACTAAAATACACTCCAGCCATAAGCTTTGCTACTCAATTGAGATTATGAGCACTATACTGAGCCTAAGATAAAGAAAGAACCTTAAACAGAGTTTGCTTTCAAGACATCAGGATAACAAAAATCTCAATCCACTTGGTATACTGGAGTAACCTCAAAGTTATGTTAGTTACAGTACTATTAGCAAACTAAAGTCTGAATCATCAATGCCAATTGAAGATCACATTTGTTTGCATTCCAAAGTCAGAGTGCATCAAATCAGCATAAAAAAATGGAATGCATCCTTGTAAATCTCTAGCGCATAATCACAAGTGAAAAAGGACAAACTATTTAGTAACAGAAGGGTGGTGCAAACTCAAGTCTGAATCATTATCAATGGAAATTGAACATCACATTTCTTCCCATTTGACAGTTAATTCATGAACAGATGATACATCAGAGTAATTCATCATTGTGATGATTTTGTGGGTGTTCTGTACTACATTGAATTTAAGATCTGCAAAAACAGAAAGGAACAACTTTTAAGCTGCAGGTGTAACTGAGGAACCTCGTCATCTGATGGACGGATCACTTCTCCGATGGTGCAGCGGGAGCCGCCTCCTCGGGCGGCTTCTTTGCCTGTCGACCTGCGCCATGGCCACCTGCCGCCATGGCCTCTGCACATATGTGACTGGAGCAGTCTCACCATTTATCAATACAATGTCCGTGCAGCTAAATTATGTATTAAAGCAAACAAATAGTGTACATTATTAGAACTCTGCATTCATGCATGCTGAGCATCATAGGTCGTTGACTGTACATTGCGGGCATAGTACATGTTCAGCACCTACATTTAATAATATCTGGTGCCCATATATGTTCAACTCTTTTATTATATACTATATAACAACATTCAGAAAGCCTAGAGTGCACCATAACAAAAATGCAGGTCTGGACATAGGGTAATAAAATTCTGATATTGTGATCTTTAGAAGAAGTACCTACGATCAATTCCACGCGTGCAACGATCCAGCTACTAGAAGAGTCAGGTTTGAAGCTAGAACCTCTTGGCAAGAGTTGACGGATTCTACACCAACGAAACAACAAAGCACAAGAAGACCATGATGTATCAAGTCCTAGAAAATTGAGTATTAGTTGCATCGGTAGCTAGGGATTCCCCATACTGACCTGCAGATCACCACAAACCATGATGGAGAAGGAGGCACTCGTCTTGACCTCTTTCACTAATAGATTCACAGCCGCCATGACATTGTACCAAAAGTAGCACCCGCACAGTGTCTCCAAGTATACGGCAGTGCCATACCAAGCCAAGTAAGTCAGAAAATCATGCTATTAATACTGATTTCCTCTTATCATTGTCTGCATGCTGGATGTAAACAAAAAAGAGTCAAATACATCTATTTTCTTTCGAACTGAAGGAGCACATAAGTGGATGATCTCAGAAATCCTACCATAATGTCCAGTGAAGGATCTAGGGGGTTTCCATGGGTGCCATAGCACACCCTACAAAATATAAAAACAGTTCATATAGTATATTTAACATTAGTTTTTGAATTATTGCTGAATATATGATAACGTTTAGACCAAATTATACAACTTCATGTAATTTTTCAATTGCTCGACAAGGTTGCGCGAGGTACGGTTTGGAGGGCAGCGATTCCTGGGTCCAAGTGATGGGATGTCGCTTGACCTAGAGAGAAGGAGAAGATAGGAGTGGGAAGAGAAGGCGCACGGGTATGTCGACCTGAAGAATGCATCAAACACAGTTATGTGCTGCCTCGTTGATTCCAACATCAGAATAGACACGAGCAGAGCATTACACTTACGTACATTAGACAACTAATGGCTTGACTGAAGTATTGACTGCTTTATTTCCACCATTAGATGGGGGTGAAAGTTCAGAGACAGTGTCCATTAGGTATCTGCATGTTGTACTTCAATCATAGAAGGGGATGACACACAAATAGTTCAATCGAGAAGGAAGAGAGAGGAATGCACCATGAGTGGTCTGCCAAGATTCTGCACCAAGGCTGAGTAGTCTCCACGGCCTCCGCCACAGCATCCGTAGTTCCTCGGTCCTCAGTCCATCGACCTTCTGAACAAAGTTGCTTCTCCAATTCCATCACCTGCGGAACGTAGTTAGATGGTCCTCTGTCCTTCGTCGTGTTCGCATGAGGAGTGGTGGGTTGGGCTACCACACCGAAGACATCAGATGGTCGTCCCGTTCCGCCGCGTCCACCCTCTCATGTCCTCCCCTCACCATCCCGCTGCAGAGGAGAGGGAAGGCGCTGGAGAAGGGGCTTGAGGCCGGTGAGGGAGGAGGTGGCACAGACGCGGCGCCGGTGGCCTTGGGGGAGGCGACGGTGGTGGTCAGCGAGAGGAGCGCCGAAGGGCTGCAGGATCGATGGTGGGCTGTGGGTGGGTGCGGCGCGACGGGGAAAGAAAGGATCGAGGGAGAGAGGAGCACCGTACGCGACCTGCGTGATCGAGGGATCGAGTCGAGGGAGATGGGGATCGACTCGCTAGGTCTTTTATCTACTTGCCCACCATTGCCTGACTGTGCTTCGAGCCGCCGCCGCCTGACTGCTCTCTCCCAGCCTCCCAGGTAAGAGCCTCTCTCGATCTCGATGTACGAAGCCCAAGTCGAGGGAGATCGACGAAAGAATAGGAAGGAGGCCGAGTCTGCTGCGGCAACACATCGTTTGTCAGATTCCATGTTTGCGTGTTTTTGGAGATTGGATGCATGACGCCTGTGACCCGGCACCGCATGCATAGTCATGGTTATCTGAATTAGTACCACCTCGCCTATATGTTTTAAACTCAAAGTGAAAATGTAAATTTACGGAAGAAAGCGTATTGTGACGGTGAACCCGACAAAGTCAATCCATGCTTTATTATTAGAGAGAGATATGTCCAAAAATTATGCTACTTGTTGAGGAGCTCTGGAATAATACCACTAGCTCCTACAAAAATTGGCAAAAGAAAATAAATTAGTTTAGTATTATTTTTAAAAGCAGAAACAAATGTCAGAAAATAGAAAGGAAAATAAAATGGAAAAACTTACCTGCGGCCTTGCACTGTGCGGCCTAGCAGGCCGTGCCAGTCACCCCCAACCTCCCGCCAGGAGGCCAGGGGCGTGTGGCCGACGCGCGCGCACCTCCGTGCCGCCACGCCACCTGCCTGACTGTCCTCCCCCTCGTCGCCCTAGATGCCCCACGCGATGCCACGCGCCACCCCGCACCCCTCTCACTCTCTCCCGTGCCCATTCCCTCCTATGCCGCTCGCTCTCTCACCCGCCCGAGCGCCACCGTCGCCGCCGCTCGCTGTTGTCGCGCCCACCGCCACGGCCTCGCCTCTCCGACAAGCCCAAGAGCTTCGCCGCGTCTTCCTCATCCTCTACGCCAAGCCACGCACCTCGGGAGGCCCTGGGCACCGCCATCGCCGTCGTCTTCACCTCTGGCCGCCGGAGATCGCCCACGCCGTTCTGCTCGCGTTCGACCTCCCCCGAGCTCGCTGACGACTATGACGGATTCGCTGTGAGCTTCTGCTCCGTTTCCCCATCTCCGTTCTGCCGTCGTAGCTTCGTTTCCCACCATGGCCGTAGCTCCTCGCTGTCGTCCATGTCGCCGCCGTCGCGCTAGCCGCCGCAGCTCGCAACCGTGCGCGTCACCGTGCTCCTGGTGACACCAGGAGGCCGTAGAGGCCCTCCGCAGCTCCTGCCATGCACCGCAGCGCTGCGCGCGCACCCGGCCGAACTCCGGCCGCCGCCGCAAGCTCCGCTCCGGCGAGCTCCGGCGTCCCCGCCGCCTTCCACCTGCTCCCATGGATGCGGGCGAGCCCGGACTACGCCCATGTGGTCTCCGCACGTCCAACCGCCGCTTGTAGCGCAAGTCCGGCGGGTTGCCGCCACGGTTTTGGTCGCCGCCGGCCGAACCCCGGCGACTGCCCACGTGTCATGGCCATTAGGGGCTAACCCCCCTAATTAGCCACCTCTTTGCCACTGACAGCAGGCCCCATGGCCTGGTCAAACCCAGTTAGCTCTGGTTTTGACCGGGTTTAACAAATGGGTCACTGACCAGTGGGCCCCACTGGTCAGGTTTGACCCTGGTCAGCCCCGGTTGACCTGCTGTCGTGGTGCTGTCGTCATGCTGACGCAGTATTTGACTTTTTGGATTTTAAATAATTCAGGAATTCCAGAAATTAGCCAAAACTTCAAAAATTCATAGAAAATCAACCGTAGCTCAGATTGAAATAATTTATCTATGAAAAATTATCAGAAAATTTCAATCTATCCATATGTACTAGTTTCATGCATGACAAAACAACTTATACCTACTGTATAAGTGAAAACACATAAATGGCATTTATAAAGACTTAACTTGGAGTTGCATTTGAATTCTTGGTTCAAATGGACTTCATCCAAATGAATGCTAGCTGCATTAGCTCAAACAACATCACATATTGATGCCATGTTCATGCATCATATTGTTGCATATGCTTGTGTATTGATTGCCGACATCATTCCTTCTCGATAGGTCCTGCTCCGGAGAGTGTTCTAGAGTACCTGTCTGTGAAGCAGTGCCCCTCTGTTGATCTACCAGGCAAGCAAACCCCCTTGTTCATTCCGATACAATCCTACTCTCTCGCTCCTGCTCTCTGTTATTGCATTGGGAGAACAACGATTCAATTGTTACTTTGTGCTGCGGTAGTTGAACCCATTCCTCTGCATGACCTGTCATTGCCACAGTAAATAGTTGAAACCCACTAGTATGTGTAGGAGTTGATTGAAGCCATGTTGTGTTCCTACCATGCCATGCCTGCTATTGCTTAGAGTGTGTCAGGTCTGATTCATTAGGAATGAATTGGAGTGCAGTTCTCTACATTCTAATGCTGAGAGTTAAGTGTGTGAACATGATTTGGTAAAGGTAGCGGTGAGAGGCCATGTAGGAGTACATGGTGGGTTGTCTCACTCGAACTGTCCTTAAGCACTGAGTTCTGTGTATGTTGTCCAATGACTAGATACTACCACACATTGGGTTCCGGTAACTCGACCCCTCTCGACTTATTAACCGACTTGGTCTCCGTCCAGGAGTCGCAACTAGTTTCTGGTGTTTGTAGGCAGTGTTATTCTTCTACCAAATGGCACCCGGCAGGGTGGGCTTGGGACAGACTAGGCACACGTGGCCCGGTGTACCAAGTGGCACCCGGATGGTGGGCTCAGGAACCCTGCACACATCATTTGGGGCCGTAGTGGAAACCTCGGCCGGACTCCCTGCGGATGGAACCCGAATAGGCGATAAACCTGGACTAGAGTCTTGTGTGGTTAGTCAGGTCGTGGCCGACACCCTCGCCAGGCTTCCGCCTGAAGGTTGCCGAGATACATGACGTGTACATGGTGATAAGTGGTGAGAGCGTGTGTGAAGAAATACACCCCTGCAGGGTTATCATGATCTATTCGAATAGCCGTGTCCTCGGTTATGGACTTCTTGGATGCTTACGTGGTACATAGACAACTTAAAGTGGATACTCTAAAATGCTCAAGACAAGTGTGAGTGTTATGGATGGCCTTCTCGTAGGGAGACAGGAATGAATCCATAGTAGTGTATTGATGGGGTGATTAGTGGACTCGTGTGCGCTTTCCTACCTCAAAGAACTTACTTGTAGTCATAGAAGAGGATATCCAGTGAGTCAAAGCTGGCTTGCTGCAACTAAACCCCACATTGCCCTCTTGATACTAATGCATGTATGATAGTATCTGATGTAAGTCTTGCTGAGTACCTTTGTACTCACGTTTGCTCAATTTATGTTTTGCAGATGAGACATCTGTCTCACTAGTAGTTCCGCTTGGACTTTGACGAGTAGCTTGTTACCTCAGCTACGATCTTGTACCCTTGGGAGGGTCTTGTAGATAGTCAGGCTTCTCAGCCCTTTTCATTTGTAGTTGTCTGTACTCAGACATGTTATGCTTCCGTTGCTTGTATGCTCTTAATGATGGGTCATGTGACCCTTGTTTGTAATAAATGCTATGTGGCTCTTCTGAGCCTTTATCTATATGAGTTGTTGAGTTATGTTGTGATGCCATGTTGTACAGCACACTTGCATGTTATGCATATCTGTAATGTGTATTGCTATGTGTGGGATCTGACCACCTAGTTGTTTATCCTTGGTAGCCTCTCTTATCGGGAAATGTCTCCTAGTGCTTCCACTCAGCCATGGTAGCTTGCTACTGCTCCGGAACACTTAGGCTCGCCGGCATGTGTCCTTGTTCGTTCCTGTGTCTGTCCCTTTGGGGAAATGTCACGCGGTGTCTACCGAAGTCCTGTTAGCCTGCTACAGCCCGGATTCTCCGGAGTCCTGTTAGCCTAGCTGCTACAGCCCGGATTCACTCGCTGATGACCGACACGTTCGTTGCTGGGTCATGTATGCCTGTCCCAGTAAGTTAGTGCCACTTTGGGTTTACGACTAGTCATGTCAGCCCGGGTTCTTTGTCATATGGATGCTAGCGACACTATCATATACATGAGCCAAAAGGCGCAAACGGTCCCGGGCCAGGTAAGGTGGCACCCGTGGGAATACCGTGTGTGAGGCCGCAAAGTGATATGATGTGTTACATGCTAGATCGGTGTGACTTAGGATCGCGGTCCCGACGCGGACAAAGTCCACATTGGTCGAGAATGGCGCTACAGCGGGGCAACACGGCGTGGGATGAACTCCTTCACCACCATGGGTGTAGTCATGCAAAGATCCTTCAGCCTCTTCAACCGGAGCCAGACGTAGGCAAGACGCAGGTCAGCGACCCTCTCGTGGCCCCAGCCAGAGCTGGGAACGGCGGGTGCCGAAGGGAGCATGAGCAGGGGGCTTAGCACGCCGACATCCGTGAATACCCACCACTACCGGGACCCGCTCACCGACGGCGGGAGCTCGAAGTCAATCCCCGAGCCGGCTATCGCGGCCACGGCCTGGAAGCTCAGGCACCCCAAGCACTTCCGAGGGTTGGCCAGGTGCAGCGAGAAGAAATGGCGAAGTAGGGCCATGGAAGGAGCAATGCCAACCATGGCCTCGAAGACGAAGGCAAAAACAGCAAGGAGGACGATGGATTGGGGATCTAAGTGCAGCATATGGATCTGGTAATGAGAAAGCAGAGCATTGAAGAAGGAGGAGAAAGGGGAATCAAGCCGACCCATAGGGTGTCAAGGAGAATGTGGACCTTAGTGACTGTCCTGTCAATGGAGGCGCGGGATGTGGGCCAGGCCACCGTCCTCCCCCATTCGTTGAAGTCCACAGTGAGCGCTCGGTGGACCTTGCCCATGGTTTCCTGGTTGAGCACCACCGACTGCCCGACAGCTGGCTCAAAGGCCGGGGGTGGTTCGGCTGAGGACTAGAGCTTCTTCTTCCCCTTCTTAGTTCGGCTCGGCGCCATGTCGACGGAGAGGACAGAGCTCAGATCAGATTTAAATAAGGGGTTGTTGTTTCGAGGAGGTGGAGGACATGGGGGAGCGTGTCGCCAGCGACGCATGAGTAACTGTGTTGGGCGCGGTGGCCGCCTAGCCAGGCGGATATCAAGGCTGCATGGGGAAGCGGGGGCGCCCACGTCCCGTCAGTCGCCACACGTCGATCAAGGCCGCAGGTGGTTGGGGCCCGCGGCACTCCGCACTTGCCCTTTGGCTTCGCCTCGAAGCCAAGTCCGAGCGCGCCTTGGGCCTGGGGGCTACTGTCGGCATTCTGGGAACGGGGGTCCCCAGACTTGCCTGCCTGTGGCCCATGGCGTGGCTCGTTCAGCGCCCTGGTACGGCCCATCTTCACCATTAAACACTCAAGACCCTCGCGAGGGGCCGAGCCTCACGAGGCGGACGACACAAGACCTCCTCACGGGCGGCCTCACTAGGCTGGCTCGCGAGGGGCGGAGAGCTCAAGGCGAGGGGTAGCTCGTGAGGTTCCCGTGACGTGAGCCGTGACGACCAAGGCCAGGCGGGCGCAGCTGGCGCAGAGTACCCGTTGCCTCTTTGGTACTAAAGGGGCAAGCTCAGGCGAGGAGTCCCGAGGCATCAGGCAAAGGTTTCCATATCGGTGCAACGAGACCAAGACCAGCAGGACAGCAGGACGGAGGTCATCACGGAGCCCACGACGGAGTCACCACCAGAGCCTTTGGCAGGCAAAGACCACCTTTTGTCAGGATAGCTTGTACTAGCTGTCCCCATTCAAATTGGCCGCTGTGGGACCCCTTCCCGCCTAACATTTGGGGAGAGGACCCGGGCCTCTATAAATAGGGCTACCCACCACCGTAGGAGGCAACTCATCTTGGACTGGATCCATTCCACCAAGGCCACACACAAGCTCATCAAGCACAAGAACACCTCTCCTCAGGAGGTTGTTCTTCCCTTGTACTTGTTCATCCTCATCCTACAAGGCAATCCACCGCACCACACTAGAGTAGGGTATTACACCACATCGGTGGCCCGAACCAGTATAAACTCTTGTGTCCCTTGTTCTTCGAGTTTGACGTGCTGAGCTTTGAGATCGTGGTGAGCGAGCGAGCTAGGGGGAGGGAGAGATCTTCGTGCGCACCCCATAGTTCGAACCTTAAGGGTTTTGCCGGAACATGAAATCCGACAATATGTGTGTTGAAGAAAGATGATATCTTCATCGATTGATCTACGTCACCATTTGCTGGATGTACTGTCTTGTACAAACTTTGATTTGAGTGTGGGCTATTGTCAAATCAACTCAGAACCAACGATATTCGTAATGTTGTCTTACTCGTGGTTGACCCCTAGAGCATGCACCATTATATCCTTGGGTCTGCCCAGTGCTATCACCATATTCACATAATTGTGGAATTCCAGTTATATGGAAATCCCAATGACTTGTTGAGCCCATCAGCAGCATTTTATCTCGTCCATGATTCATGTTGAACATTAAATAGTGCTGGAAACTTTATAAGCATTGCCTTCGTGTTCCATTCATGAGGTATATGTTTGGATGAAAGAAGTGACTTCCTCTAGTTCATGTGCATTTGAAGCAAGTTGCCACCGTGAATTCGAGAAAGTTTGTTTTGCTCCCTCCGGAATCATCCCAAATCTGTGAAGCATGTGCAAAGTATTGTGTGGTTTGATAGACTGATCATCTCCATTCCAGATGTATTCCCTAGCACACCAAGCCACTGACTGATTTGTTCAAGGAAGAGAAGTATATGCTTGGGATCTAATCCATGGACTTGCGTAAAGACTTCGTTATCCTCAATGATGGTTCCCAACCAGAATTCGGTAGTGTTTCGTTGTAAGACTACTATGTGGTCATGCCTGTCTGGGACAGCGTGTTCACATGTGTGTAGCAATACCAGCTCATGTTTTTGAGCTTGCTACCGTAGTTCATCTCCCGAGAATCTCGAACATCATCTCGTCGATTTGTGTTGCAACTTTTCCTTTTCAAACATGTTGTCTGGAATATCCTATTACCAACCAGATCTGAATCTCAGGCAGATATGATGGTTGGAACATTCCCAACATTTGTAGCTTGTCCCCAGCTAGCACCGCCATTGTGCCAATTTCCCATGGGCTGCCCTTCTCAGCATTTTTTGTTCAGGATCATCTTCAAAATTGGTCCTACCATGGGTCCCATCCATTTCCGATGATAAGCAAAAATCATCCATTGTGTTGTCTTCAACAAGGTAGTCCACATCATCCATTCTAGTCCGAGTATGTCATTCTTATGAACTCCTTCAAATGATCGATTGTGATTGCCTTAGGCTGGTATAAAGAGTTTCAATGATCTTTGTATCAAAAGTAATTCTTTTTGCCACTTAAGGGAATACTTCTACAAGTCACCTTCCCTAAGGTGTCCCGTTATGGAATCATGGCAATTACCTCCTCGCTAATTTGAAACCTATGCACCGTCTTACATAGGCGTGGGATCCTTGCCTACGAAATTGAACCTTCTTCATCTGTTTCTTTCCATCCACCTTATGTGTGTTTTTATGTCTCAACTCAAGATATGTTCCTACATCTCACTCCATGAGTTGATCTTGAGTTGCTCGATCTTCACGAAGATCGATTCTTGTAGAGCTTCTTTCTATCATCATTGTGTTGGATGAAGATCTCGAAAGCAAAGAAGTTAAAGATCAATATGAAGCAATGAATCAATGTCTTCGAGATGGCAATTGGACCATGAAGATCGTGTTAGATTGGTGTCCCCTCCGTCTTCTTACCCCACGTCTTGAATCTCGGGACGAGATTCTTGTTTAGGGGGGGGGGTGAGTTGTCACAGCCCTAGAAGTGCTTGTGGTTAGTTGCATCTGTGAGCATCCATGCATCATGTTTAAATTCAAAAGAATTTGAATTGGGGTTATTCAAACCCTAGCACAAATGAATCCAACTAGGTTCAAATAAAAATCATTTTCAATGAACCCAAAATGCCCTTCAGAAAAGTTCATCATTTTTTAATTTGTTGAAAACCTCTGACAAAAATGGTGCACATTTTTCGAGGTCACTATGGATTTTTGAATTAAATAGTATAAATAATTTAAATGCTCAAATAATGCTGGAACTATTTTTGGGCCATTGAAATAAATCAGCAAGTGTCCATAAATAATTTCAAGATTTTAGGAAAGGCCTTGGTATTTTTCCTAAGCTCAAAACTATAGCAGAAAAAAAAACAAAAACCAAAAGGAGAAGAAGGAAAGGCAACTAACCTGGGCCACTTACTGGCCTGGCACTGTGCCGGCCCAGCCGACTGGCCCAGTGCCAGTCGTCTCCCTCCTCCTGCGAGTCGGACGGGCGCGTGCCTGGCGCACGCGGGTTCGGCGCGGCGCGCAGCAGCCTACCTAGACTCCCCTAGCCAGCGCGATGCCACCGCTCACCTCCCCCTTCCGTCCGGATCCGTCCGACTCCCTCACTTCCCCTGGCTCTCTCTCTCGCCCTCTCCCCGCCATGGCCGAAGCCACCGTTCGCTCGCCGCCGTCGAACCCGCGACCACCTTGCTCCTCACGATCACCCGAATTGCCCAGGAGCTCCGCCTCGACCAACTCTTCCTCCTCGCCGAGCCGCACGGGTCGGGAAGTCCTGCTTCATCCTGAACACCATCGTCTTCTTCCGCGGGATCCAGTGATCGCCATCGTTGCTTCGTCGTCTGCAGGGCTTCCCCAAGCCCGCCGAGTACATCAATCGATGCGTTGTGAGCCCGTTTGATTGCCGTAGCCCCCCTTGCTAACAGCAGCACCCGCTGCACGGGCTTGTCGCCAGCGAAGCCCCGGTAACCATTTGGTCATGGGCGTGCACCCGTTGTGCTTGTCGCGACCCGTAGAGCTCCCCAGTGCCTCAGCTCGCTCATTTGTGAGCAGCAGCGCCGAACCCGGCCGCACCCGAGCTCCGGCCGCCACTCACGAGCTCGCCGTCGTCGGTTCCGGCCACCACAGGCCCAGCCACCACCACCGTTCGACGCGCGCCAGCGAGGGCTCTCCAATGAGCCCAAGCACACCTCGAACCGAGCCCTGTGGGCGATTCCCGAACACCTCCGCCGCGTCCGGCCATGGCCGGCGGCCTAATTCCGGCGAAAACGCCATTAGGCACTAACCTAATGACCCCCTGGCACCATGACAGGTGGGGCCAGCCCCTATTAGTTTTTGGTTTAGTTTAAACATAATCACTTACTAGCATTGTTTCAATGACATGCGGGTCCCGCATGTCAAGTTTGACTCTGGTCAAGTCTGTTGACTTGCTGACATCACACTATCGTAATGCTGATGCAGTAATCACTTTTCTGGATTTTAAATAAATCTAAACGGTTTATTTATTTTCAGAAAAATGTCCTAAACTTCTAAAGATCATAGAAAATAGTCTATAACTCAGATTGAAAAGATTTATATATGAAAAATTATCAGAAAAATCAAATCTATCCATATGTACCATTTTCATGCATGTTAGAACAACTTTTGGCTACTATTTAGCACAAATCAAATGAATGGCATTTAAATAACCACATGTGGAGTTTGAATTTGAACCTTTGGTTCAAACAACTTCATTTGATCTGGTTGCTAGTTGCATTAGCTCAAATCATAGCATATTGCCATGTCATGATCATCCATCATACTGTTGCATTGCATTGATTGTGTTCTTCCTTGTTTGCCAGTATTTGTCCCCTCACAGTAGACGCAGTTCCGATGATGAGATCGGTGACACCGATGAAGAACTATACTATCTTCAGAAGTGCCAGGCAAGCAAAACCCCCTTGTTCATTCCGATACAATCCCACTCTCTCGCTCCTGCTCTCTTTTACTGCATTAGGACAACAGCGATTCAACTGTTACATGCTGCGGGAGTTGAACCCCTTTCCTCTGCATGACCTGTCTTTGCCACAGTAAACAGTCAAAACCCACTAGCATGAGTAGGAGTTGCTTGATCCATGATGTGCCTACTCATTCATACTTGTTCGTCATGCCTGCTATTGCTTAGAGTTGTGTCAGGTCTGATTCATCAGGGATGAATTGGAAAGTTGTGAACATGTCCTACTGTTGGGAGCTAAGTGTGTGAACAGGATTTGGTAAAGGTAGCAGTGAGAGGCCATGTAGGACTACATGGTGGGTTGTATCATTGAAACCGTCCTCAGGAACTGAGTTCTGTGTTTGTGATCCATGAACAGCTACTACCACACACTGGCTTCCGGTAACCCGACCCCTCTCGGCTTATTAATCAACCTGATCTCTGTCCAGGAGTTGCAACTAGTTTCTGGTGTTTTTAGGTAGTGCTAGTAGTCTACCAAGTGGCACCCGGTACAGGTGGGGTTGGGACAGACTAGGTGCAGTGGCACGGTGTACCAAGCGTCGCCCGTTTGGTGGGCTTGGGAACCCTGCTCACATCGTTTGGGGCCGTGAGCGACACCTCGGCCGGATCTCCTTGCGGATGGAACCCTAATAGGCGATAAACCTAGACTAGAGACTTGCGTGGTTAGTCAGGTCATGGCCGACACCCTCCCCAGGCTTCCGCTTGAAGGTTGCCAAGATACATGACGTGCACATGGCGGTAAGTGGCGAGAGCTTGTGTGAAGAAGTACACCCCTGCAGGGTTATGAATGATCTATTCGAATAGCCGCGTCCACGGTAAAGGACCTTTGGGTTTCCTGTACAGTTCATAGACAAGTGAAAGTGGATACTCTAAAATGCGCAAGATAAGCGTGAGAGCTATGGATGGCCTTCTCGTAGGGAGATGGGAGCCGATCCATAGTGGTGTATTGTTATGGTGAATATGTGGACTCGTGTGCGCCACCTCAAAAGAGTTACTTGCACTCGTAGTTCAGGTTTGCCACTGGGTCAAAGCTGGCTTGCTGCAGTTCAACTCCACCACCCCTTTGTTGATACTGATGCAAATGTAGCTAGTTCAGATGAAAGTCTTGCTGGGTACTGATGTCTACTACACAACCTTCCTCTTGTAGACGTTGTTGGGCCTCCAAGTGCAGAGGTTTGTAGGACAGTAGCAAATTTCCCTCAAGTGGATGACCTAAGGTTTATCAATCCGTGGGAGGCATAGGTTGAAGATGGTCTCTCTCAAACAACCTTGCAACCAAATAACAAAGAGTCTCTTGTGTCCCCAACACACCCAATACAATGGTAAATTGTATAGGTGCACTAGTTCGGCGAAGAGATGGTGATACAAGTGCAATATGGATGGTAGATATAGGTTTTTTTAATCTGAAAATAAAAAAAAAGCAAGGTAACTAATGATAAAAGTGAGCACAAACGGTATTGCAATGCGTTGAAACAAGGCCTAGGGTTCATACTTTCACTAGTGCAAGTTCTCTCAACAATAATAACATAATTGGATCATATAACTATCCCTCAACATGCAACAAAGGGTCACTCCAAAGTCACTAATAGCGGAGAACAAACGAAGAGATTATGGTAGGGTACGAAACCACCTCAAAGTTATCCTTTCTGATCGATCTATTCAAGAGTCCGTTGTAAAATAACACAAAGCTATTCTTTTCGTTCGATCTATCATAGAGTTCGTACTAGAATAACACCTTAAGACACAAATCAACCAAAACCCTAATGTCACCTAGATACTCCAATGTAACCTCAAGTATCCATGGGTATGATTATACGATATGCGTCACACAATCTCAGATTCATCTATTCAAACCAACACAAAGTACTTCAAAGAGTGCCCCAAAGTTTCTACCGGAGAGTCAAGACAAAAACGTGTGCCAACCCCTATGCATAAGTTCACGAGGTCACGGAACCCACAAGTTGATCACCAAAACATACATCAAGTATATCACGTGATATCCCATTGTCACCACAGATAAGCACATGCAAGACATACATCAAGTGTTCTCAACTCCTTAAAGACTCAATCCGATAAGATAAATTCAAAGGGAAAACTCAATCCATTACAAGAGAGTAGAGGGGGAGAAACATCATAAGATCCAACTATAATAGAAAAGCTCGCGATACATCAAGATCGTACCACCTCAAGAACACGAGAGAGAGAGAGATCAAACACATAGCTACTGGTACATACCCTCAGCCCCGAGGGTGAACTACTCCCTCCTCGTCATGGAGAGCGTCGGGATGATGAAGATGGCCATCGGAGAGGGATTCCACCCCTCCGGCAGGGTGCCGAACGGGTCTAGATTGGTTTTCGGTGGCTACAGAGGCTTGAGGTGGCGGAACTCCCGATCTATTGTGCTCCCTGATGTTTTTAGGGTATATGGGTATATATAGGCAAAAGAAGTCGGTCAGGGGAGCCACGAGGGGCCCAAGAGGGTGGGGGTGCGCCCAGGGGGTAGGGCGCGCCTCCCTGCCTCGTGGCTTCCTTGAAGCTTCCCTGACGTCTACTCCAAGTCTCCTAGATTGCTTCCGTTCCAAAAATAACTCTCCCTAAGGTTTCATTCCGTTTGGACTCCATTTGATATTCCTTTTCTTCGAAACACTGAAATAGGCAAGAAAACAACATTTTGCGTTGGGCCTCCGGTTAATAGGTTAGTCCCAAAAATAATATAAAAGTGTATAATAAAGCCCATAAACATCCAAAACGGGTAATATAATAACATGGAACAATAAAAAATTATAGATACGTTGGAGACGTATCAAGCATCCCCAAGCTTAATTCCTGCTCGTCCTCGAGTAGGTAAATGATAAAAACAGAATTTTTGATGTGGAATTCTACCTAACATATTTATCAATGTAATCTTCTTTATTGTGGCAAGAATATTCAGATCCATAAGATTCAAGACAAAAGTTTAATATTGACATAAAAATAATAATACTTCAAGCATACTAACTAAGCAATTATGTCTTCTCAAAATAACATAGCCAAAGAAAGCTCATCCCTACAAAATCATATAGTTTGGCCATGCTTCATTTTCGTCACACAAAATGCTCTCATCTTGCACAACCCCGATAACAAGCCAAGCAATTGTTTCATACTTTAGTAATCTAAAAAAAAATCAACTTTCACGCAATACATGAGCGTGAGCCATGGACATAGCACTAAGGGTGGAATAGAGTATAATGATGGGGGTTGTATGGAGAAGACAAAAAAGGAGAAATTCTCACATTGATGCGGCTAATCAACGGGCTAGGGAGATGCCTATCAATTGATGTCAATGCAAGGAGTACGGATTGCCATGCAATGGATGCACTAGCGCTATAAATATATGAAAGCTCACCAAAAGAAACTAAGTGGGTGTGCATCCAACTTGCTTCCTCACGAAGACCTAGGGAATTTGAGGAAGCCCATTGTTGGAATATACAAGCCAAGTTCTATAATGAAAAATTCCCACTAGTATATGAAAGTGACAAAACAAGAGACTCTCTATCATAAAGATCATGGTGCTACTTTGAAGCACAAGTGTGGAAAAAGGATAGTAGCATTGTCCCTTTTATTCTTTTCTCTTTTTTTGGGCCTTCCTTTTTTATTTGGCCTTTCTTTTTTTTCTTTTTTATTTGGCCTTCACTTTTTTATTTGGCCTCTCCCTTTTTTTGGGGACAATGCCCTATTAATAATGATCATCACACTTCTATTTATTTACAACTCGATGATTACAACTCGATACTAGAACAAAAGTATGACTCTATATGCATGCCTCCGGCGGTGTACCGGAATGGGCAATGAATCAAGAGTGACATGTATGGAATAATATGCATGGTGGCTTTGCCACAAATACGATGTCAACTACATGATCATGCAAGGCAATATGACAATGAAGTGTGTCATAATAAACAGAACGCTAGAAAGTTGCATGGCAATATATCTCGGAATGGCTATGGAAATGCCATAATAGGTAGGTATGGTGGCTGTTTTGAGGAAGATATAAGGAGGTTTATGTGTGATAGAGCGTATCATATCACGGGGTTTGGATGCACCAACTCTCAAGGTGAGAAAGGGCAATGCACGGTATCGAAGAGGCTAGCAATGATGGAAAGGTGAGAGTGCGTATAATCCATGGACTCAACATTAGTCATAAAGAACTCACATACTTATTCCAAAAATCTACAAGTCATCAAAAACCAAGCACTACGCGCATGCTCCTAGGGGGATAGATTGGTAGGGAAAGACCATGGCTCGTCCCCGACCACTACTCATAAGGATGACAATCAAAGAACACCTCATGTTTCAAATTTGTTACACAACGTTTACCATACGTGCATGCTACGGGACATGCAAACTTCAACACAAGTATTTCTCAAATTCACAACTACTCAACTAGCACAACTTTAATATCACTATCTCCATATCTCAAAACAATCATAAAGAATCAAACTTCTCTTAGTATTCAATGCACTTATATGAAAGTTTTTATTATATCCCTCTTGGATGCCCATCATATTAGGACTAAATTCATAACCAAAGAAAATTACCATGATGTTTAGGACTCTCAAAATAATATAAGTGAAGCAAGAGAGTTCATCTATTTCTTCAAAACAAATCCACCGCCATGCTCTAAAAGATATAAGTGAAGCACTAGAGCAAACAACAAACTACTCCGAAAGATATAAGTGAAGATCAATGAGTAGTCGAATAATTATGCAACTATGTGAAGACTCTCTAACAATTAAGAATTTCAGATCTTGGTATTTTATTCAAAGAGAAATCAAAACAAAAGAAAATAAAATGACGCTCCAAGCAAAACACATATCATGTGGTGAATAAAAATATAGCTCCAAGTAAAGTTACCGATGAATGAAGACGAAAGAGGGGATGCCATCCGGGGCATCCCCAAGCTTAGGCTCTTGGTTGTCCTTGAATATTACCTTGGGGTTCCTTGGGCATCCCCAAGCTTAGGCTCTTGCCACTCCTTATTCCATAGTCCATCAAATCTTTACCCAAAACATGAAAACTACACAACACAAAACTCAAAAAAAAACTCGTAAGCTCCGTTACTATAAGAAAATAAAACCACCACTTAGGTACTATTGTGAACTCATTCTTTATTTATATTGGTTTAATATCTACTGTATTCCAAATTCTCTATGGTTCATACCCTCCGATACTACTCATAGATTCATCAAAATAAGCAAACAACACAATGAAAACAGAATCTGTAAAAAACAGAACAGTCTGTAGAAATCTGTATCAAACGTATACTTATGGAACTCCAAATTTTTTTAAATAAATTGGTGGACCTGAGAAATTTGTCTACTAATGATCTTCAAAAATAAACAACTAAATATCACTCTCCATTAAAAAGTTGTAGCTAATCTCGTGAGCACTAAAGTTTCTGTTTTTTACAGCAAGATCACAAAGACATCACCCAAGTCTTCCCAAAGGTTCTACTTGGCACAAACACTATTTGTTGGGGGGGGGAGGACACCTATGGGATCACAAGAATCCCTACTACAGTTGATGGGTGCAGGGTTGCAAGAAGAGTAGGATCAGTAGCCAGCACAAGGAGCGTTTACCCAGGTTCGGGCCGCGAGGATGCGTAAAACCCTAGTCCTGCTTTGGTGGGTGTATTTCAGAGAGTTCCTGAGCTCTCGAACTTGCTATGGTGAGTGCGTGCTTTGAAAGAGCCGAATCCTTCTCCAGTATGCCATGGGCCTCCTTTTATAGTCGAAAGGGCCTGCCACAGTGGCACACAGGAGGTGGGAAGGCGCACAGTGCCCTGAGCTTATCGCTCGTATTACAGGACAAGACGCATTTAATGCGTAGCTTAGGTGTCCCCCTGCTTTATCGGGGACGGGGGCGAGGCCCATCCCGTCCGTCGCGGCTCCTCCTCGCTTCAACACGCGCCTTGGCCAGCGATGCGTGCGGCGCCATGTAGGCAGGCAGGCAGCTGAGGTGGCGCAGTGGTGGAGCCTTCACGAAGATCTGCATGCCGGCACGCAGGCGCTCGATGAGTTGGCCTGGGAGCTGCATGTTGCCACGCAGGTGCTCGCCCAGCTAGTTGGGCTGGCAGCTGCATGTGAACGGCGGTGGAAGCTTTGTTGGCGTGGGCCTGGCGGTGGCCCTGCTGGCGTCCTTGGTGAGGGCCTTGCCGGGTGGCCCGGCAAGGGTCTTGCCCTGGCAAGCTGTCGTCCCCGGCAAGGGCCTTGCCGGGGGTCTGGTGGCCTTACTCGGCAAGAATCTTGACGAGGATCTTCGTCTTCTAATCCTCATCTGATCTTGAATATGTCTTCACAAAGATCTGCATGCCACCACAGAGGTGCCTTCCCGAGCCCTGGCCCCACGTGGATGATGGCGTTGGGGACCGTGGGCTCAAGGGTGGCTCGCTCTGTTGGTGTGGGGCGAGCTGCCCCGGCAAGGGTCTTGCCGGGGGAGCCTGCTTCGTCCCTCTGCTCCTTGTGGTCTCAGCCTTGGCGTTGCTCTGATTATCTTGGGCTTCGGTCTTACCTTGGCTCACCTCCCCTGTTCTGCTTGGTGTGACCGTGGGCGCGGCTCCGACTGCCCGTGCACAGGTAAAGGGGTACAAAGGCGTGCCCCTCTTTTTGTACACCGACAGGAGCCCCCTGGCCTGGGCCACACATAAGCGTGACACATTGTTGGGCCAGGCCAAAAACGGTGCGGGCAGGCGGGGCGGTTTTTACCGCGGTAAGACTTTTCGCGCAATGCGCTTCCCACGACCCGCGCGCGCGGCGTGGCGTGGAGGGTTGTGCGTGACGTGGGCGGCATGCGTGGGGCGGTTTCCACACGCATGCGTCATATCGCAGTAAAGAGGCGGCTCGCGCCTTCCCCGTAAAAAGAGGGAGGCGTGGAGGCGCAGCTCATTTACTGAACGGGGCCGGGTCGCGGTCTTCAAGGCGTCCACTCCCCACGATCACGGGGTGGGGAGAGGTCGCTTCACCCGTCCCCTCAGTTATGCACGTCCGCCACGCGTCCTTCATGCGCCTGGGGTGGCAAGCGGTGCAGGCGGGAAACCGGGCCGTCGCTTGTTGGGGCAGCGGGTCGGTCCTGATTCCCTGCGCCTCCGGTGGCTGGATTGGCCGAGCGGGGCGGCCGAGACCCGACCCCGCCCCTTTATAAAGAGGGGGAGGGGGGAATGGTGTCCCGCACTCTTCTGTCATCTATCTCCTCTTGCTTCTTCTTCTTCCTTTCACTCGCCATGGAGAAAGGGAATTCGGGCCCCTCGAGGGTGCTGCCTGACAGCGCGTCCCTCCTCCTCCTGAGCCCACGGTGGTGGAACCGACTGTGAGGGGAAGGGGGAGGGGGCGAGGCCGGGGCAGAGGTCGTAGTGCTCGGGGAAGAGGAGGACGGGGCGGTGCGCCGGCTTCTCCCCCGCCAATGGTGCCTTTCCTGATGGAAGGCCATGTTGGAGACTAGCCCCGCGAATTCTTCATTAGGCTGCGCCGGCCTCCATGTCGCCGTCTCCATCTTCCCGCACTGTTCGCTCGGGAGATGGAGCGTGACCGGCCCCAATCCCTTAGATTGCACATGAGGGGTTGTGGGAATGGGGGCACGCGGGTCGACGTCAACTTCCCGGCTCCTCGGGTCATGTACCTTCGTCGTGGGTGGAAGACGTTCGCTCGTATCCACAGCCTGACAGCGGGGCTCGTCCTCTACTTCAAATTGATGGAAGACGGCCCGCTCTCCATCAAGGTCTTCGGAGACTTTGGGACTCGCCTGAAGTGGTGCGTGGAGAGCTCCTCCGATGGAGATTCCGACGATGGAAGCTCTTCCTCGAGCGAAAGTGATGAGAGGACAGCGGGGAAGATGACGGGGATGAGTCCGACTAGGCGTCGGACGCCCCGCGCCAGAGCGGGTGCGGCAGCAGCAGCATCTGCACCTGGCCGCTCCTCCAGCAGGGTTTTGCCGGGGGTGGGCTAGCTCCTTGAACTTCTCGGGGCCGTCTCCTTGGCCGGCTGGCGTCGGGAGGCTGCGGAAGAGGAAGAGGGCGGGCGGCAAGGCCGCCAACTCAGAGTACGCGGGCACCGACGCCTTCGTCGCGTACTGCCGGTCCTTCCGCCTCGTCTTCCAGCTCCTTTCCCAGCACCGTCATCATCGGCCTACCCGTGGGCGGCCACCGAGGTGTTCTCTTGGTGCAATCTGCTGCTCGTAGCTCGCCTGGGCGCCCCTTTTGTCCTTTCTCCTCCTTGACCTGCCTCTTGAGGAAAGGAACAAGAAAGGGATCACGGGCACCTTATCTCTTTTTTAATCTGTAAGCCTTTGGGCCTTGTTAAATTTAAAACTTGTAATCCCCTTTGTTCATGTTTTTCATTCCGTACGGACTGTACCTGTGTGGGATGCTTTTAATGAAAGAGGGGTGTTTGCCGGGTTTTTCGTTCGTGGGCAGACCCCGCGACAAGGAACGAATCCTTGTTATAATTTAAGATAAACGTTTTCACCTGGCAACAGGCCTTGCCGTCCCCCTACTTCGCTCGACCATTCTCGCGCCCTTGGCGGAGGCAGGGATGAAGCGGGCTTAGGCTCCTTGTTCCACTTCCTTGCCACCGCGGCTACAACCAAATACGGGCCCAGGAGATAGTCCTTGGGTATAGAAAAGGGGAGCACGGTGGCCTAGAAATAAAACGAGGTTTCACATATCCCAGTCCCGTTCCGAAATGCATGATAGAGGATGAAAGACTTATCTATATTTCCAACCCTCGGCGACCTTGTCTTGCCATGGTTGGATCCTTGTGCTTGCAGCCCCCGGCAACTCTGGTTTGCCGGGGTCGGGATGCCGGTCCGTTTCCCTTCTTCCAAGTAGCTCAGCAGAAGTGCTCATGTGCCCTGCGAACCAAAGGTTGACAGAAAAGAAACAGATAGACGCGCACTCGACCTCTAGGCTAGGGGTTAGTCGCCGCTAAGCACTATCAACCCTAACGAAGGAAGACACTCGACCTAGCATGCATGCTATAACTTAGGGCGCCAGCGCTTCATTTATTTATGCTCAGGGTCTGCGCCTGGCTTTGTACAAAGGGTTACATGCATTGTCGGCAAAGCTTGTACAAAAGGTGGCTTGCCGGGAGGCCCGGCAAACCGCGCCTTACGGGTAAAACTTGCGAAGATGCTCGATGTTCCAGGAGTAGATCATTGGGACAGCATCTTCGGTCTCCAGGTGGACTGCGCTGGGCCTAGTGACTCGTATTACCCGATAAGGGCCTTCCCACGTTGGCGTCAACTTGTTGGAATTCTTGGCCGACTGAACGCGCCGAAGAACAAGGTCGCCTTCCTCAAAGCTTCGGGCATGAACCTTGCGGCTTTGGTAGCGGCGCAAGGCTTGCTGGTAGCGCGCTGCTCTCACAGCCGCCCAAAGACGATCTTCCTCAAGGAGCGTTGCGTCATCTTGGCGCAACTGCTCTTGCTCAAGCTCATCATAAGCGAGCACTCGAGGTGACCCGTATATGAGTTCCGTGGGGAAAACTGCTTCTGCCCCGTATACCAGGGCAAAAGGTGTCTGGCTGGTGGCTCGATTTGGCGTCGTCCTGATCGACCAAAGAACCGCTGGTAATTCATCAATCCAGCGCCTTCCGCTCTTGCGCAGCTTGTTAAAAGTCTTTGTCCTTAGGCCTCGCAACACTTTAGCATTTTCCCTCTCCGCTTGGTCGTTGCTCCATGGGTGTGCCACGGAAGCAAAACAGACCTTGCTGCCGAGGTCTTGAATGTATTGCATGAAGGTGTGGCTTGTGAACTGCGTGCCGTTGTCGGTGATGACTCTGTTTGGCACACCAAAACGGCAGACCAGTCCCTTGAAAAACTTGACAGCTGATTGAGCAGTCACCATTCTCACTACTTCCACCTCCGGCCACTTTGGGAACTTGTCGATCGCAACGTACAAGTACTCAAAGCCCCCGATAGCGCGGGGGAAAGGGGCCAGTATATCGAGCCCCCAGACCGAGAATGGCCAGGAGAGAAGGATTGTTTGAAGGGCTTGAGCTGGTTGATGAAGCTTCTTCGAATGGAACTGACACGCTTCACACTTGGTTACTACTGCCGTCGCATCCTGGAGGGCGGTGGGCCAGAAGAAACCCTGCCGGAACGCCTTCCCGGCAAGGGCCGTCGACCCTATGTGGGAGCCACATATGCCTCCATGTATCTCCGCCAACAGCTCCAGTCCTTCCTCCTGGGGGATGCACTTCAATTTCACACCATTTGGCCTTCTCCTGTACAAGACGTCATCGACGAACTGGTACAGGGCGGACCGACGGGCTACTTTTTCCGCTTCTTCCTGCTCCTCAGGAAGCTCCCCTGTTTGGAGGAATTGGACGGTATGCTGCGCCCATGCTGGAGCCTGGGGCTCGACGGCAAGGACCAAAGGCATTTCTTTCGCCATGGGAGCGGCTGTCTCTACGGCCAGGGCTTGACGCCTTGCCGGAGCCAGTTGCTCTTGGGCAGGCTCAGCGTGTGCGGCAGCACCCTTGCCGGCAGCCCCAGGGGGCTCAGTAGGAAAGTACTTGCCGGGACCTGACTTCCACCGCTTGTTCTGCCCCGCTGATGGTTCGACGGATGGTTGAGTTAACCTGAGCAAAAAGGTACCTGGTTCCACAGGTAGCTTGAATGCGGCGCGCTTTGACAGGTAATCGGCGATGTCGCTCTCCGCTCGGGGGACGTGCTCCGCTTGTACACTGTCAAAGCGTTCCTCCAGCTTCCTCACCTCATCTACGTAAGCCTCCATCAATGGGCTCTGATAACCCTTGTTGACCTGTCTGACAACGAGCTGCGAGTCACCCCTGACGATGAGCTTCTTAACCCCGAGGTCTGCCACGATCCTGAGACCGGCAAGCAATCCCTCGTACTCAGTAGTGTTGTTGGTGGACATCTCCCTGGGGAAGTGCATCTGGATCACGTATTGAGGTGCTCTCCGGTGGGTGCGATGAGCAGCACACCGGCACCGGCACCTTGCAGCGAGAAAGCCCCATCAAAGTACATGATCCAGTCACGGTCTGCTTCCTTGCCGGGGAGAATGGTCTCCTGGATTTCTTCGTCAGGTGTCGAGGTCCATTCTGCAATGAACTCCGCCAAGACTCTGCTCTGAATTGTCGAGGTACTTTCAAACTTTAAACCAAAGCTTGACAACTCCAAGGCCCATTCCACAATCCTTCCAGTCGCATTTGGGTTATGCAGTATCCGTTGCAATGGGAGGCGAGTGACGACAGTGATCTCGTGGGCTTGGAAGTAATGACGCAGCTTCCTCGAGGCCATAAGGAGGCCGAAGAGCAATTTCTGCACACCGGAGTACCTCGATCTAGCTCCCTGCAAGAGGGAGCTTACAAAGTAAACCGGGTGCTGCATCATCTTCTTCTTCTGCACCACCTCACTTGACTCCGCGGGCACTGCCTCGGCGGCATCAGACTCTGCCGGGGGCCTCGCCTTGCCGGCACCAGGCCTTGCCGGGGGAATTTTGGGCTTGCCATCCGCTGGTTCCGCCACCGTCACTGCCTCCTCGTTGACCTTCCTCTGTGCCACCAGCGAGGCGCTGACCACTTGATTCGTCGCCGCCAGATACAGCAGCAACGGCTCTTGTGGTTTAGGCGCAACCAGTAGTAGCATGGAGGAAAGGTATTTCTTCAGATCCTGCAATGCTGCCTCGGCTTCTGGGGTCCACTCCATTGGGCATGCCTTCTTCAAGATTTTGAAGAAGGGAAGGGCGCGCTCGGCGGACTTGGAGATGAATCGGCTCATGGCGGCAACGCAGCCGGTGAGCCGATGCACATCCTTGATCCGCTAGGACGCCTCAATCTGCTCAATAGCCTCGATCTTGTCTGGGTTTTCCTCGATCCCACGCTGCGACACAAAGAACCCGAGAAGCTTGCCGGACGGAACGCCGAAGACACACTTCTCAGGGTTCAGCTTGAGGTTGATCTTGCGCAGGTTGGCAAATGTCTCTTCCAAATCTTGCACAAGAGTTGGCCCGTCCTTGGTTTTGACCACTATGTCATCCATGTATGCCTCCATATTTCTATGGAGCTGAGGTTCAAAACCAATTTGGACTGCTCTTGCGAATGTTGAGCCAGCACTCTTCAACCCGAAAGGCATCCATAAAAAGCAATACGTACCACATGGGGTGATGAATGCTGTCTTTTCTTCATCCTCTCTTGTCATGAAGATCTGGTGGTAGCCCGCGTAGGCGTCGAGGAATGATAACAGATCACACCCGGCTGTGGAGTCAACAATCTGGTCGATGCGCGGCAACGGGAAGGGGTCCTTAGGACAAGCCTTATTGATATCTGTGTAATCAATACACAACCTCCACTTCCCATTCGCCTTCCGCACCACTACCGGATTGGCCAACCACGTCGGGTGGAGCACTCCTCTCACGAAACCCGCCGCTTCCAACTTCTTGATATCCTCTGTGATGAACTCCTGCCTCTCCAGAGCCTGCTTCCTGACCTTCTGCTTGACGGGCCGTGCGTGGGGGCAGACAGCTAGGTGGTGCTCAATCACCTCCCTGGGAACACCGGGGATGTCGGATGCTTGCCACGCAAACACGTCGACAATCGCCCATAGGAAGGTGACGAGCGCACCTTCCTATTTGCTGTCGAGGGTGGAGCCTATGGTGAAGGCCCCTCCCGTGCCATCCTCCCTGACGGGCACCTTCTTGGTCCGCGCCGGCTTGGCTCTGGATCTCTTGCTCTTGTCGGTAGAGCTCTCTAGCACGTCCTCGACGGTAGCACAATACTCCGAGGAGGTGCGCTTGCCGGAGTGGGTGCGAGAGGTCTTGTCGGGCTTCTCCTTCCCTCCCGGGCCTTCAGCGGTAGGAGCAGGTGCCTTGAAGGTAGCTGCTGCAACTGCTTCCTGGTAGAGTTGGTCGGCGCAGATCAGCGCATCCTTCTTGTCGGAGGGGACGGAGATGATGGTCAACGGCCCGGGCATCTTTAGCATGTTGTAGGCGTAGTGTGATGCCGCCATGCCGAGGATCCCGTTGTAGGGCAAGGGGATCTCGGCCACGTCGAAGATGATCCTCTCCGTCCTGTAGTTCAATTCTCCTCCAAACGTCACGGGCAGTGTGACCTTCCCCTTCGGCTGGCTCCTCCCCGGATTGACCCCTTAAAACGTGCCCGTTTCCTCGAGGTCTCCATCAGGGATTTGCAATCTTTTGATCACGACAGGCGAGATCAGGTTCAGGCTGGCCCCGCCATCAACCAACATCTTGTTCACCCTGAGGGTGCGTATCGTTGGTGAGACCAACAATGGCAAACACCCGACCGCGCTAGTGCGGTCAGGGTGGTCCTCGGCGTCAAAGATGAGGGGCGTGCTGGACCATTTCAGCGGCATCTGAGCGTCGAACGACGGCTCCGCTGCTGTAATCTCACGTGCCCACTGCTTGAGCTGGTGGTGAGAGGTACGCAGCGAGGCGCTGGCATCGACGCACATGGCCTCCACAGCCTTCTGGAACCCTTGCTCACCAGACTCGTCGTCCTCGTCATGGTCATCGTCTTCTTGTTTCTTGTCACGGCCCCGGGCGGGCCTCTCTTGCTGGTTGCCCTTGCCGGGGCGGCTTCCTTGGCCGCCACGCTTCTTGCCGGATCCCTCAGCACCGTCCTGGTCCTTCTCCTTGTCCCGCCTCTCGTACTCAGTTTTTTGCTTCTCAGCGAGCAGCTTGACTTGTCGGCAGTTCTGGAGGTCGTGGCCCTTGGTGCGGTGGATCTTGCAGTATTGCTTGTCGGACCTTCCTGGCTTGTCGGTAGTTGCCAAGGCCCGGCAGGCAGCACACCCGGCAATCTCCTTGCCGGGGGCGTCTTCCTTGACCTTCTTGCCGGCACCGGTTTCGTCAGATCCCTCAACGGCAAGCACGGCCTTGCCTTTGCGTTTCCTGTTGCGACACCGGCCCTTCTTTGTCGGGGTAGTGGCGTCTTCATCGGTAGAGTCGGTTTCCGCGCCGGCGTCTTCGCCGGGGTACTTCCTTCCCTCTTCAGCCCGAGCGCACCTATCGGCCAGAACGTAGAGCTCGGCCACATCCTTAACTTTGGTCATCGCCAGCTCTTCGCGCATCTTGTGGTTGCGCACGTTCTGGTGGAACGCGCTAATCACAGCGGCGGGATGAACGTCGGGGATGTTGTACTGCACCCGGCTGAATCTCTGGATGTACTTGCGCAGGGTTTCCCCTTCCTTCTGGGGAATGATATGCAGATCACTGGCCTGGCCATGAGCTTGGTGGCCTCCTGTGAAGGCGCCAACACACTCATGGCACAGATCCGACCAAGAAGAAATGGAATCCACCGGCAGGTGCATCAACCAAGAGATCACATTGGGCTTCAGCGCCAGCGGGAAATAGTTGGCAAGCACCTTGTCGTCGCGAGCTCCAGCAGCCTACATCGCGATGGTGTAGATGCTGAGGAACTCGGACGGATGGGTCTTGCCAGTGTACTTCTCGCCGACGTCGGGCTTGAACGTGCGGTGGGATGGCCACTGGAACTGCCGCAGCTCACGGGTAAAGGCCGGGCAGCGCACCTCGTAAGGTAGGCCGCCGGGGCCCCCTGGTGCTGGGTGGTCCATAGCAGGTCCCGCCCGCTTGTCCGACTGGCGGCGCATTTCGCGCCGGCGCTCGATGGTAGTTCGAGCGTCTTCGTGAGCACGTTCCCGAAGGACCTGGCGCTGGTCGCGGAGGGTCTGTGGGTCAGACGACGCTATGGAGATGTTATCACAAGCGTCGTCATGATCGGCTGACGCCCGCGGCGGCTGGCGAGGAGGAGGAGAGTGCACCATGGCCGCAGCTCCCTCGGTCCTCCCAGCGCCAGCATGTGGTGGCTCAGTGGAGCGCCGACCCGAGGGCCCCGCCGGTCGCGGATCGCCTTTGTTGGCGACGGCGACGAGGCACCGGATGGTGGCCCTCCACTCGTCGAGCTTCTCCGCGGCAGGAGGGAAGTCGAGGAGCAGCTGCGTGCGCGCCAAAGCTTCCGCTGGCATGGGTGGCGGCGACAGCTGCGTGGATCGCGGCGCGCTTCGACTTCTAACTACGTTAGAAGGAGCTCCATTACGACCCAGCGGCTGCGTGCCATTTTCGCCAGTGCTTCGGCGAGCGTGCTGAAGCCCTTCACCTTGCGAATGACGCACAGGGCTCTTCCCACGGCGGTGCCCAGGGTCACCAATGTGGTGACGCTGCTCGGCGCGCACACCATGGGAAGAGCGCGTGGTGGTCGGCGGTGTGGGTGTCTTGGAGGTTGCTGCGCCACCCAGAGGTGGCACAACGACACCCCTGGAGGGCCCCGTGCCGCCTGCGGGGGGGCCAGCTCCGTCTTTGGATCTGGCGACGTGCGGCCGGTCGTCTGGCATGCGAACGACGCCGCTCGCCAGGCTCTGACTGCCTGCGCAATGCTGGTGCTCGTGGACCACGGCCCGGGTCCTGTCCGCGACCGGTCCACTACTCGTCCGCACCGGCACGGGCCGTTCGGCTCCCAACGAACCGATCGCCGTGGCCGTCTTCTTCTTAGGAGCCATGGCAACGAAGAACTACTAGGCTAACTACTAGACCAGATTCTTACAATTGCGCCCCCTACCTGGCACGCCAAAGATGTCGGGGGGGGGGGGGAACGACACCTATGGGATCACAAGAATCCCTACTACGGTTGCCGGGGCGCAGGGTTGCAAGAAGAGCGGGATCAGTAGCCAGCACAAGGAGCGTTTACCCAGGTTCGGGCCGCGAGGATGCGTAAAACCCTAGTCCTGTTTTGGTGGGTGTATTTCAGAGAGTTCTTGAGCTCTCGAACTAGTTGTGGTGAGTGCGTGGATCGAAAGAGCCGAATCCTTCTCCAGTATCCATGGGCCTCCTTTTATAGTAGAAAGGGCTGCCACAATGGTACACAGGAGGTGGAAAGGCGCATAGTGCCCTGGGCTTATCACTCGTATTACAGGACAAGATGCATTTAATGCGTAGCTTAGGTGTCCCCCTACTTTATCGGGGACGGGGGCGAGGCCCGTCCCGTCCGTCGCCGCTCCTCCTCGCCTCGACACACGCCTTGGCCAGCGATGCGTGCGGCGCCATGTAGGCAGGCAGGCAGCTGAGGTGGCGCGGTGGTGGAGACTTCATGAAGATCTGCATGCCGCCACGCAGGAGCTCGATGAGTTGGCCTGGGAGCTGCATGTTGCCACGCAGGTGCCCGCCCAGCTAGTTGGGCTGGCAGCTGCATGTGAACGGCGGTGGAAGTTTGGTTGGCGTGGGCCTGGCGGTGGCCCTGCTGGCGTCCTTGGTGACGGCCTTGCCGGGTGGCCCGACAAGGGTCTTGCCGTGGCGTGCTGTCATCCCCGGCAAGGGCCTTGCCGGGGGTCTGGTGGCCTTCCTCGGCAAGGATCCTGCCGAGGATCGTCGTCTTCTAATCCTCATCTGATCTTGAATATGTCTTCACAAAGATCTGCATGCCACCACAGAGGTGCCTTCCCGAGCCCTGGCCCCACGTGGATGATGGCGTTGGGGATCGTGGGCTCAAGGGTGGCTTGCTCTGTTGTTGTGGGGCGAGCTGCCCCGGCAAGGGTCTTGCCGGGGGAGCCTGCTTCATCCCTCTGCTCCTTGTGGTCTCGGCCTTGGCGTTGCTCTGATTATCTTGGGCTTCGGTCTTACCTTGGCTCACCTCCCCTGTTCTGCTTGGTGTGACCGTGGGCGCGGCTCCGACTGCCCGTGCACAGGTAAAGGGGTATAATGGCGTGCCCCTCTTTTTGTACACCGACACTATTAAAACATAAAACCACATCTAACCAGAGGATATATGAATTTTTTATTACTAAACAGGAGCAAAAAGCAAATAACAAAAATAAAATTGGGTTGTCTCCCAACAAGCGCCAACGTTTAACGCCCCTAGCTGGGCATGATGATTTCAATGATGCTCACATAAAAGATAAGAATTGAAACATAAAGAGAGCATCATGAAGAATATGACTAGCACATTTAAGTCTAACCCATTTCCTATGCATAGGGATTTTGTGATCAATCAACTTATGGGAACAATAAGCAATTGGCATAGGAAGGCAAAACAAGAATAACTTCAAAACTTTTAACACATAGAGAGGAAACTTGATATTATTGCAATTCCTACAAGCATATGTTTCTCCCTCATAATAATTTTCAGTAGCATCATGAATGAATTCAACAATATAACCATCACATAAAGCATTCTTTTCATGATCTACAAGCATATAAATTTTATTACTATCCTCATAAGCGAATTTCTTCTCATTCGGAATAGTGGGAGTATCATAAGAAAATCGAATACTATAAATTGTTTCCATATTAAAAGAGTAATGTTTAGAAAAAGGGTAATCATAATCATGACAAGTTTTATAAATATAATCATCACTACTTTTTATAGCATAAGTTTCATCACAATAATTATCATAAGTAGCAACTTTGTTCTCATCATAATCAATTGAAACCTCTTCCAAGATAGTGGAATCATCACTAAATAAAGTCATGACCTCTCCAAATCCACTTTCATATTCATCACAATAAGATTCAACATCCTCCAAAATAGTGGGATCATTACTTCTTAAAGTTGACACTCTTCCAAACCCACTTTCATCAATATAATCATCATAAGTAGGAGGCATGCTATCATCATAATAAATTTGCTCATCAAAACTTGGAGGCTAAAAATATCATCTTCATTAAACATAGAATCCCCAAGCTTGGGACAAACATTAATTTCAGAAAATATATTCTCAAACATGTCATTCTCATCAAACATAGCATCCCCAAGCTTGGGCCTTTTCATATCATAAGCATAATCACTCTCATCATTAATTGTATGGATAGCACCAATAGTATAGCAATTATCATCATCACAATGAGTAATAGGAGCAACATCATTTGGGAGGGATACCTTTTCACTTTTGCTTCTCCGTCTTTTCTTTTTCTTCATCACATCATGTGTGGGTTTAATCCTCTTTTTGGAGCTCCTTATTAATGAGATTGGTTGAATAGAAAGCTCCTCCTCGTTACCTGATTCATCATAAGAAAGAATAGGGGGATATTGGGAAATCTCTTCCCTTTCATTAGTATTCTCTTCATCTTCTATATTTTTTCTTGTCTTTATGTAATTGGCAATATAAGGATTTTCAATGCAATTCACCACACAATACATATAAATTTCCTCTATATCAAAATCAAGAACTTTATCAAGGACAAATTCTGGCATATCCTTAGTTATATGTTTCATTTCTTCATAACCCAAAAGCAAACTAAGTCCATTATGATGTGCAAGGGAAACTAAGTCATCACAATTTTTGGACATGATACGATCATGAAACAATTTGCATTGGGGATTTAAATGATCACATTCATTGGAAAGTTCACAAGGATGGCAAAGAAATTTTAAATTTTCAGCACAAGCATCTAGCCTCTCTTGCAACCATTTAGTTTCTAAATACTTATGCCTCTTGCAAAATCTATCTTCCCTATTTGGTGTGTACTTGCAAACTCTATGCACTCCACAAAAATAGACATGCTTATAAGAGACATTTTTATCATGACTAGTGCATTCATCATTAGTACTATGGATATTCAAAGAGTTCATACTAACAACATTGCAATCATGCTCATCATTCAAAGATTTAGTGCCAAACATTATAATGCATTCTTCCACTAGCAATTGAGCACAATTTTCCTTCCCATCATTTTCACGGAAGACATTAAAAAGATGAAGCATATGAGGCACCCTTAATTCCATTTTTTTGTAGTTTTCTTTTATAGACTAAACTAGTGATAAGACAAGAAACAAAAAGATTCGATTGCAAGATCTAAAGATATACCTTCAATCACTCACCTCCCCAGCAACGGCGCTAGAAACTGCTTGATGTCTACTACACAACCTTCTTCTTGTAGACGTTATTAGGCCTCCAAGTGCAGAGGTTTGTAGGACAGTAGCAAATTTCCCTCAAGTGGATGACCTAAGGTTTATCAATCTGTGGGAGGCGTAGGTTGAAGATGGTCTCTCTCAAACAACCCTGCAACCAAATAACAAAGAGTCTCTTGTGTCCCCAACACACCCAATACAATGGTAAATTGTATAGGTGCACTAGTTCGGCAAAGAGATGGTGATACAAGTGCAATATGGATGGTAGATATAGGTTTTTGTAATCTGAAAATATAAAAACAGCAAGGTAACTAATGATAAAAGTGAGCAGAAACGGTATTGCAATGCGTTGAAACAAGGCCTAGGGTTCATACTTTCACTAGTGCAAGTTCTCTCAACAATAATAACATAATTGGATCATATAACTATCCCTCAACATGCAACAAAGAGTCACTCCAAAGTCACTAATAGCGGAGAACAAACGAAGAGATTATGGTAGGGTACGAAACCACCTCAAAGTTATCCTTTCTGATCGATCTATTCAAGAGTCCGTAGTAAAATAACAGAAAGCTATTCTTTCCGTTCGATCTATCATAGAGTTCATACTAGAATAACACCTTAAGACACAAATCAACCAAAACCCGAATGTCACCTAGATACTCCAATGTCACCTGAAGTATCCATGGGTATGATTATACGATATGCATCACACAATCTCAGATTCATCTATTCAAACCAAGACAAAGTACTTCAAAGAGTGCCCCAAAGTTTCTACCGGAGAGTCAAGACGAAAACGTGTGCCAACCCCTATGCATAAGTTCACGAGGTCACGGAACCCGCAAGTTGATCACCGAAACATACATCAAGTAGATCACATGATATCCCATTGTCACCACAGATAAGCACATGCAACACATACATCAAGTGTTCTCAAATCCTTAAAGACTCAATCCGATAAGATAACTTCAAAGGGAAAAATCAATCCATTACAAGAGAGTAGAGGGGGAGAAACATCATAAGATCCAACTATAATAGCAAAGCTCGTGATACATCAAGATCGTACCACCTCAAGAACACGAGAGAGAGAGAGAGATCAAACACATAGCTACTGGTACATACCCTCAGCCCCGAGGGTGAACTACTCCCTCCTCGTCATGGAGAGAGCCGGGGTGATGAAGATGGCCACCGGAGAGGGATTCCCCCCTCCGGCAGGGTGCCGGAACGGGTCTAGATTGGTTTTCAGTGGCTACAGAGGCTTGCGGCGGCGGAACTCCCGATCTATTGTGCTCCCCGATGTTTTTAGGGTATATGGATATATATATATAGGCGAAAGAAGTCGGTCAGGGGAGCCACAAGGGGCCCACGAGGGTGGGGATGTGCCCAGGGGTTAGGGCGCGCCTCCCTGCCTCGTGGCTTCCTCGAAGCTTCCCTGACGTCTACTCCAAGTCTCCTGGATTGCTTCCGTTCCAAAAATAACTCTCCCAAAGTTTTCATTCCGTTTGGACTCCATTTGATATTTCTTTTCTTCGAAACACTTAAATAGGCAAGAAAACAACATTTTGGGCTGGGCCTCCGGTTAATAGGTTAGTCCCAAAAATAATATAAAAGTGTATAATAAAGCCCATAAACATCCAAAACGGGTAATATAATAGCATGGAACAATCAAAAATTATAGATACGTTGGAGACGTATCAGGTACATTTGTACTCACGTTTGCTTAATTTATGTTTTGCAGAGAGACTTCAGTCTCACTAGTAGTTCCGCGTGGACTTCGATGTTTAGCTTTTTACCTCAGCTACGATCTTGTACCCTTGGTAGGGTCTTGTAGATAGTCAGGCTTCTCAGCCTTTTTCATTTGTAGTTGTCTGTACTCAGACAAGTTAAGCTTCCGCATGTGCTTATTGCTTGTATGACTGAATGCTGGGGCATCAGACCCATGTTTGTAATATCTGGCTCTTCGGAGCCTTATGAATAAATACTTTGAGTCATAGAGTTTTGTTGTGATGCCATGTTGTATTTGCACATATCGAGCATATTGTGCGTATGATTTTGAAATGCTTGGTATGTGTGGGATCCGACTATCTAGTTGTTTATTCTTGGTAGCCTCTCTTATGGGGAAATGTGACACCCCAAAATTTTGACCTTGTTTTATAAATTAAAATTTTGCCAGGAAATTAATCTTTTCCATTTGTCTAGATTTACCCTTTTGATATTGTGGGTTTTTACCCCAAGTGGAAACTTTCCAAAAATATTATTGGACTTGTATACTCTCTCTATGAAACAATTCTTTATCAGTGGATTTAATTGCTAGGTTTGCTTTTTCTTGAGCTTTACTCTTTTAAAATGATCTTTCATAAATTTGGAGCATGTTTTGCACTGCAACCATTTGGCAAATGCATTTAAAATTTCCACCAAAATTTGGGGATGTCATGGGATGTTTCCACATCACTTTTATGCAGAAATATCTTTTGGTTATTGGAGATTTTGAGCTCTACATCAACTTTTCAAATCTGGTCCAGTAGGCGTTTTTGCACTACAACCTATTTAAAAATTCTTTTAAAAATTCTTCCAAGTGTTTGGAGAGGTCAGTAGATGCATATAATTCAACTTCATGCTAAAACCCAGTGATGTTGTTTGAAAATTTTGAGTGAATCAACCTCTTTTTCATTCTGGTCCAGTTTGGTGATTTGTACTGCAACCCTATTTTATTTTGCTCTAGTGCTCATGACCTTTTTCCTGCTTGTAGCCCTCCCTACAAAACCCTTAAGTCCAGGAGAGTGGACCCATTGGAGGATTTTAAGTGCATGCAATGAGACCTTTTTATTTCTATCCAAAACTGAAGTTTTGCAAAACTTGCACTAGCAAGTTTCTGGTTTTGCCCAAATGATCTTGCCATCATCATCTACATCTAGGGAGACACTAGCCTGGAGTTTTTGGCCACTCCAAGAGTTGCCTAGATGCACTTAGCATTATGTCGAACACTTGGTGTGCACAGTCTGTTTTGACATGAGTTTTTGTTTGCGTTGTGTACTTGATCCCTTGACCCAGCAACCTTGTCCACTAAGATCCTAGCTATCCATAACCCTGCCCTGTTAGTTGCCAGCCTCCCTCTCACACTCTAGGCTGCCCTGGCATTTCGTCGAGCGCGTCCCGTGCGTGCTCTGGGCGCGCCCAGAGCGCACAATTTGCACGCGCGCGCACCGAGTCGCCGCGTCGCACTGCCGCCCTCGCCGCATCCCGCCCCTGGCCCTTGCTCGCCTACAGAGCCACGCACTACCCTCGCCCACTCTCCACGCCACCTCTGGCGCCCTACAGCGCTGCTGTCAGAGCTTTTGGCGGCACGCCGGCGTCGGCAGTGAGCCCCTGCCATGGACGGCGCCGCCCAAGCCACCCGCGCGCGCCAGCTGCCCCTGTGAACAGCTCGAGCTTATCCTGGAGCCCGTCGGCACGCACTCGTCGCCGCCACGTCGCCCTGCGGCTACAGAGCGACGGTCGCCGACGTTCTTATCCACGGCCGCCGCGGGACCAGCCTCGAACGCCTATAAAAGGAGGCCCCGAGCCCCTCCGAGCGCTCAGGCAACCTGAGGCCTCCCCCCTAGAGCTCCCCTAGCCGTGGATTGACCGGAAGAGGCCATCTCCCCCACCTCCGGCCGGTTCGACCGCCGCTGCCTTCCGGTGCCATTCGTTGCAACCAGGCACTCCCTCGCCCATCCAGCGCCACCACTCACTTCCCCTTGTTCTTGCGGAGCTGCCCAGCGCCTCAGCCTCGATCAGAAACCACCGGAGCCCAAACCCCCTTTCACTCCCGAAGCCCCCTCCGCCGCGGAGCTCGCGGCCGGCGACTCCTCCCACCACCGTCGACCCAGCGACCACCGGGAGGACCACCCCGGTCTGGCGGGTCCATCCCTGCCCTCAGGTGCCCTCGAGGAGCCGCCGTTCATCGACGGCGATCGCCGGAGTCCCGCCCCGTTCGGGCAGAGGAAGAGGAGGGAGAGGGGGGAATAGTCAAACCTGACCAGTGGGCCCTCTGGACCCACTGTTAGTGACCCCCGCGCCATCCACGCTGGCTTAAGTGGTCACGTAAACGCCTGAGTACGTTTCCTATGCTTCGAAAGCGTATTCTGTATCGAAACGTTTTCTTTTTCTGTTTTATTTTTTAAAACAGAACTTTGACTCAACTTTGACTGGCTATATCTTTTAAAATAAAACTCCAAATGAGTTGATTCTTTTTCCTACCTCTCTCAAATTTCATCTAGTTTATTTTAAGATTTATTTCAAAAATATTTGGGACAAATTTTTGTACTGGTTTTGAAATATTTGTTATTTGAATATTTTTTCAAAATAGGAAATGGAGAGAGAAGAAAACTTTCAAAAAGTGCACCCCCCTTGCATACTCTTGAAGGCAAGCATTCTGAACCCTGGCATGATATTTTCGTGAGGTGTTTTGATACAGTTACAACACCACTTTGACTTGGAGTATGCGCTATTTCTATGTATTGATTCTGTCACACGCATAAGTGCGTATTGGAGATGCTTTACTATTAGTACGGATATGCTGGTGATAGTGATCACCCTCGCGAGCTTTTCATGCATACCGGCAGGAAGCCGGGAGAGTCGTGGTCTTGGGTAGACACGAGCTTGTCCCTAGTTCCTCGTCGAGACGAGTGTGTCCGGTATGGCATGATGAGGCTTGATGAGCAGTGATTCTGTCTGTTAATGGAGATATTTTGGTTATGCAAATCATTCGGAGAATACTTGGACCACCTGAGTCGGTCGTAGGTCGAGTCTTGTTCAGTAACTTCCCCTACTTGTTTTGTACTACCACTTGTCCCTGCCGCAGGTAGGGTATGGTTCAGTAAGTTGTCAACCCCTTACCAAGGCACACACCGTACAGAGAGGCCATGGTGGAAGATACCGGATGCATCCGGTAGGCATGCCACCTGGTCCGGGGGCATGGGTGTTTCCGGTTGGGACCGAGAGGGGGGCACCCCTTAGAGCGCACGATATAAATTTGATCCCATGCTACGTCGAGGTTGTAGCCTCCCCACTTAGAGTTTGGCTTGACAGGTGTTGTGGGTGATTCCAGACACCGGTAAGTTAAGCTGGTGTGTGCAGGTCAGGCGCGTTTTCAATTAAAAGGCCATAGGCGGAATTACTCCCGATGGACTAAATAAATCAGTTACTCGTGGGTAAAGAGTACACCCTCTGCAGAGGTCATATCTATTTGGATAGCCATGTTCATGGATAAGGACTTCAGTCTGAGATGGGTCTAGTGACGGTTTTCGGATGGAGAAACGGCTAAACTGGATCATGGTAACTGTCTTCGGATGGAGAAACGGCTAGAGTAGAACTTTGTTTATGACCTGTGACGTATGAGGATTATGTTTATTATTATGGACTAACCATATACATTATTTGAATTTTTGAGTATCCCTGGGATGGTTCTACCTCCTGGATATTCACTGTGATTATTCTTTATAAGCCCTTTATGTGGTGTCGGTCAGACGCCCGACTGCGGCATGTTTATTATTTATTTATCCTTTATAAGCCCTTTTTGTGGTGTCGCTCAGACGCCCGACTGCGGCATGTTTATTATTTATTTATCCTTTATAAGCCCTTTATGTGGTGTCGCTCAGACGCCCGACTGCGGCATGTTTATTATTTATTTATCCTTTATAAGCCCTTTATGTGGTGTCTCTCAGACGCCCGACTGCGGCATGCCTGTTATTTAATTAATCTTTATGAGCCCTTTATGTGGTGTCGCTCAGACGCCCGACTGCGGCATTGTTAATTTATTTGCACCCTTTCGAGGAGTCATTTCAGACACTCGATCAGCGCATTCTATTTCTACCCCCGTATTGCATGTTCATATTTCACCTGCATGCGTGCATCTTGGATTTCGTTTACTTCATGGCAGACGTTATCATCATAAAATATTTCGGAGTATGATCACCCCCTTGTTATATTATACCCGTGTTCTTAATGTTTGCGAGTACATTCAAACGTACTCACTGGCTTGTCCCTGGCTATTGTCTTGGCCAGATTTCTTGCGTGGAGAGAGCTTTTCGACGACAGCCCCGGAACCCATGCATTGAGGATAGCAGCCTCGCGAAGATAGGAGTTATCCTGGTCAGCTGTTCTTGTGGGAAATGGAGTCCCATAGACGTAGATGAACCACAAACCGCTTCCGCCATAAACCACTAGAAACCAAGTGTTGTACTCCTAGGCCACAATGGTCTTGTACTACATATTTTGTTCTTGCTTGGAATTCTTGTATCAAGTTGGTGCCTCATCAGCTAACAGTAATCCTGGGGCTGGTGAGCACAAAGGCCATTTTCTGGGAAATTAATATCCCGAAAAACCGGTCCTGACAGGAAATGTCTCCTAGTGCTTCCATGGAGCCATGTTAGCCTGCTACTGCTCCGGAACACTTAGGTTGGCCCGCATGTGTCCTTCTTCGTTCCTGTGTCTGTCCCTTCGGGGCAATGTCACGCGGTGTCTTCCGGAGTCCTATTAGCCTGCTACAGCCCGGATTCTCCGGAGTCCTATTAGCCCAGCTGCTACACCCCGGTTTCACTCGCTGATGACTGACACATTCTTTGCTAGGTCATGTATGCCTATCCCTATAAGTTATTGCTACTTTGGGTTTACGACCAGTCATGTCGGCCCGGGTTCTCTGTCATATGGATGCTAGCGACACTATCATATACGTGAGCCAAAAGGCGCAAACAGTCCCGGGCCAGTTAAGGTGGCACCCATGGGAATACCGTGCGTGAGGGCGCAAAGTGATATGATGTGTTACATGCTTGATCGGTGTGACTTAGGTTCGGGGTCCTGACAATTTTGGTATCAGAGCCTGACTGCCTGTAGGATTACCAAGCCAAACTGGTCGAAGTCGTGCCTAGAAATGCTTTAGTTATATAAGGAAATTGATTGTGGAAGGGAACGTAAGGCTCTTTTTACTCCTTATACCTTATGTCCTTCTGATCTAAGTCATCCTATCTTTCCTACGGGGTTAAGAACTAGGCTTCTCATCTTTCTATCAGGTGAAAGTGCGTTATATCGACTAGAGGGGGGTGAATAGGCGATTTTTATGAATTCTTCACTGAGGAATTTGTGGGTAAGGAAATTCCTTAGCGAAGAACTACTTGCAGCGGAATAAGTACTCAAAAGTATGCATAGCAGAACACAAGCATAGTCATCATGATGAAATGAAGACAAGCACAGAGTACAGGAAGCGTAAACACAGGATAACACAGGATGAAGACAAACAGACTAAAGAAATTGAACTGAGGAAATTGAGAAAGTCTTCAGTCAAAGTATTCAAACATAAATATGACAAGCACACAACACAGTAATGAGGAAATGAAAGAGTTGAGGAAATAGAACCAGAAAGCTTGGTGAAGACAATGATTTGGTAGACCAGTTCCAACTGCTGTCTCAGTTGTACATCTGGTTGGAGCGGGTTGGTATTCAAACCTGAGGACACACAGTCCCGGACCCACGGTCCTCACCGTATTCTCCTTCAGCTAAGGTCACACAGACCTCGCCCAATCATTCGTGGTAAGTCTTCAGGTGACTTCCAAACCTTCACAAACTCGGTCACTCGGTGATCCACAATTTCCTCTTAGATGCTCTAGACCATGACGCCTAACCGTCTGGAAGAAGCACAGTCTTCAAAGGTAACAAGCGTCGGATCCACGCAGGATCAATCTCTTCAGTGATGCTCAATCACTTTGGGTTTGTATGTGTTTGGGTTTGGGTTTTGGGTTTTCCTCACTTGATGATTTTCGCTCAAAGTCCTCGGATGATGGGATGCTCTCAAATGACAAGTGTCAGTTTCTCTCGGAGCAGCCAACCAGCTAGTGGTTGTAGGGGGCGGCTATTTATAGCCTAGGGAGCAGCCCGTCATGATAAGACATAAATGCCCTTCAATGATATGACCGTTAGGTGGGTAGGTATTTTGGGACAGCTGGCGCATAGCACAGCAACGGTCGGAAATTTGAGTATCAAATTTCTTAGGGCTATCATATTCCTCACTGTGTAGGCAATCCGCACTGGCGAATTCCTAAGTCCTCAGTCAGAACAAATTCCTCAGAGACCAGAAGAACTTCGTCTCTGTCACTGAAGAATATGACTGAACTGTATGAGATTTGCAATGGCTTCACTCGAAGGGATTGGTAGGTGTAGGATTTTGAGTTGAGCATCACATGGAAATTTTTCCTTAGTATTTCCTCGACCCCCTTTAACAGTACGGTGTTTCCTATGACTCAAGAAAGAGAAAATGAAACTACGAAAACAAAAGTATTCACGCTTCATGTTCCTCAAATGAATACCAAGTCTTCAAGGTTACACCAATTTCTTCACTTTCAAAGTCTTCAGAAAGTCTTCAGAAATCCAAAGTCTTCAGTCGAAGAACTTCATTTTTAGGGGTCGACTTTCTCTATAAATATCAAACTCCTCATAGACTTATAGACCTGTGTACACTCATAAACACATTAGTCCCTTAACCTATAAGTCTTCAATACACCAAAATCACTAACGGGCACTAGATGCACTTATAATCTCCCCCTTTTTGGTGATAGATGACAATATAGGTTAAGTTTTCAACGGGGATAAACATATGAAGCGTAAATACTGATATTGAGGAATTTGATTGCAAGATATAGAAGAACTCCACCTGAAGATGTGCATAGTGAGGAATTTGCTTTTGAAGCAATGCACACTTGAAGAGTTGAATCATGGAGATCTCCCCCTATATCTTGTAATTCATACACGCATTTGACATAATATACGAAGAATTTGAAATGCATGATGAAATATGGTGACTGATGTAATTCAGCATGCGTGCAATAACATTAACGAGGAATAATCATGCAGAAGAAACAACAAAAGTATCAGGCCACCATAGAGTTTAAGTTTACAACTCGATCCAACAAAGTCATCAGAAGAACGAGAGTTGTAACTTTAGAAACAAAAACGCCCATAAGATAGACCCGCTTGAAGACTAACTCAAATTTCTCCCCCTTTGTCATCGAATGACCAAAAGGTTCGAAAATGAGGACTAACGTCCCTGAGGAATATCAAGGTGATGAAGGAGCGTCGGCGTTGTTGGGGTCATTTGTTGTAGCAGGGCCTGCCGCAGTATCGTCCAAGTCTTCATGTTCATCAGTGTCACGTGATGAAGAATAGGAGCTGGCCACCAAGGAAGGAACCTTGACCTTCTTGTACTTCTTCGGAGGAGGTGCAGCCCAGTCAAGATCTTCCTTGAGATCCATTTTCTTCAGATCTTCTTCACCATATATGTGCGACAGAACAGCCCAGGTGCGGTTGAGGGTTTCATGAAGGTAGTAGTGGTTTTTTTACTGCATTGTGGGTAGCAGTCATGTTGTGAAGAATTGAACCAAACTGATGTTTGACCCATTTGTGATTGCGATCAACCTTCTGGTGAAGACTGAGGAGAAGCTCACGGTCAGTCATCACCCTGGGTGCTGTGCCTTGAGGATTTTGCTTGGGTGTGTTTGCGGCAGAGTCATGGGTGGCAGAGTTATCATTGGTGGAGTAGGATGCAGCCTTGCGAAATTGACCATCCAATGGACGAATGCCTTCATCAATTACAGCAGTAGCCTTGCCCTTTTCATCAGCTGAGGAAAATGTCTGTTTGAGGACTTCAATCAGGGGCAAGTAGCTGCAATGGTTCAGTGTATCAGCTTTGTAGTTGAGTGAAGACCTTGTTCTGATGAATCTCATAATCCACGGTGCATAAGGCTTCAACTCAAATGGGGACATTGCGACATTGGCCAGAGTCCTCATGAAGAAATCATGGATGTTGATGGGAACGCCATGAATGATATTGAAAAGCAGATTCTTCATGATGCCAATGACTTCTTCTTCTTCATTCGAGTCGTGGCCCTTGATAGGACTCAATGTCTTCGTCAGAATGCGATAGACAGTCCGAGGCACATACAACAATTCCTTCACAAGGAATTTTGTTCTTGGGGCCTGACCTAGCTTCAAAGGCTTCATCAGCACTTGCATATAGTGATCGGTAAGCTCAGGTTCATTGTAGACGCAACAAGCACCTTCAAGGGGCGGACTGAGAGGCAAAGCACGAAGCAATTCAGTAGCTGGTGCTTTGTAGTGAGTGTTTTCAAACATCCAGTCCAGCACCCATGAATTCACATCTTCAGAGTTGCCGGTGATGTGCAGAGTTGCATAAAATTGAAGAATTAGCTCTTCATCCCAATCACATGTCAGTGCAGAAATTTAACAGTCCAGCGTCGTAGAGAACACTGAGGACTGGCCCGAAGCATGGTAGAGATTCCATATCCACCTGAGGAATGTGCTCATGATCGAAGACTTTGTCTTTGTTGAACATCACTGAGGAATAGAAATTTGCCTGGCTGGCAGTCCAGAAATGCCTCTTCCTTATGCAAGCAGAGTCATAAGGGTTGTAATCAGTGAAGAATATGTGCTCGCCGAAGAAATCATCAGCCTTGAATTTTTGCTTCCTTGAGAAAGGATCCTTTGGCTTGGGCAGAGGAGTGTTAGTAAGTTGCATGATGACCTCAGGAATCGCAATCTCAGGTTCTTCAGGTTGAGGAATTTCTGGTTCCTCTTCAGTGGCAGCCTGGTTCTTGAATTCTTCATTTTCATTTTCTTCAGCACTAGCGGCTGGAAATGTCTTCGTGAGCTTCATCAGATCCCATTTGAACTGTAGTGGCTGGGGACTGAGGAATTTGCTGCAGTGGAGTGAAGAGTGGAGAATTGGGGTGCTGACTTTCCCAAAAGTCATCATTCATCACTGGTGTGGTACAGCCAATGTCCACATCTTCATCTTCCATTTCTTCAACGCCAGCCTCTTCAGCGGTAAACTGAGGCATAGGCGAGCTGTGGGGGTTGAAGGGATTTTATCCACTTCAATTTCTTCATCCATCTGCTCTGACGAAGCAGCAGAAGGATTTTTTTCATCAGATCCGCTAGGGATCACATATTCTTCATCAAAAGGGAAGATTTCCTTTGATGGCATGGAGGAAACTGGAACAACATCAATTGGATTAGAAAATGAGCTTGTTAATTTCTTCATCTTCTTCGGTGCTGAAGAATCTGAAGGAGTTGATGCTTTCCTTTTCTTCACTGCTGCACGCTCTGCAACCTTGGTCTTCTTCACATCTGATGTAGATGGAAGGATTGGAGTTGGGGTAGGCCCAGGAGGAGCAGAGGAATGTGGTTGATTTACTTCAGGCACAACTGATGCAGTTGCCCTGACCTCCTCATTTTCTTCAAGCGCATCACTAGTGGGTGCCCTGGCAATTTCATCAGCGGCTGGAATGCAGTCATCAGCCCTGGAACTTACATTTTCTTCAGCAGCCTGATTGTCATCAGCGGTGCTGGCATGTTCTTCAGTTGGCTGAGCAGATGCTTCAGCCTGAGGAATTTCTTGTTGCGATGGGGCTGCAACATTTGAGGTGAACATCTTAGTCAGTTTGACAAACCTGACCTTGGCTCCTTTCCAATCAGCATAGTAAGCGTTGAAATCATTGCTGAGGACTTTGATTTCAGACTGGATCTTCACAAGTTCATCAGTTGTCATAGAGACAACGTTGTTCTTCAGGAATTTCTCCTTCCTGTACTGTGCTTTCTTGAGCTGTCTGGCCTTCTCAAATTTCCATTTTTCTTCTTGGATGAAGGCAGTCAGCATATGACTTTAACCAGGAGTCAGCTTGAATTCAGGCATAGGAGTGTTTGGGTCCTTGTGCCAGAGGTCAATGTAGTCGAGGATCAACTTTGGATGCAAAAGCAGAGGCACATTTGTGCCCTTGGCTCTAGCGGCCCTGACTTGCCTGTCTCTGATGATTCAGCAAGTTCTTTATCATCAGCTTCGTCTTCTTCAGACGACACTTGGAAGGCGACCTACTTCTTGTGAGGACTTGGGCGAGAGCCTCGTCCAGCAGTGGTCTTTGTCTTCAGCAGAGAGGGTCCTGTTGAAGAATTAGGTGCAGCTGAGGAACTAGCTGAATCTCCTGAGGCAATAGAGATGCCTGTTGTCCTTTGGCACGTGGCAAGATGCACAGGTGCTCAGGATTTGGTCGGAGCAGCTGAGGACTTTGGAGGAGCAGGAGCGGCTTGAGGAATTGGCCGCGAGGGCTTAGCTGAGGAAATTGGCCATGATGGCATTGAAGAAGAAGCACTTGGCTTGTGTGCAGGCTTCTTTGCCATGGATTTCCTCGGCCTTACAGAGGCCTCAACAGCAGCAGCAGCAGTGGAGTCTTCGTTGAATTTCCTCACTGCATCTTTTGCCTGTTTGGCCAACTTGGCCTGGCGCTTGGCCCATTCTTCAGGAAAATCCTCACCGCGCTTGATGCTAGTGCCTCTTGGCCAGGGGCCAATGGTGGTCTTGAGCATGGAGGAGTAACAGTGAATTTCTTCATGTATTTTGGAGTCACATACCTGTACTCCCTCCACTCTTTTGCCCATCTCCTTTCTATCCTCTGAATGCGCACCTTGCGCTGATTCTTATCTTCCTCAGGGGGTGTGCAGTACCCAGCATAAATGTCCTCAGGGATTTCAAAGGCAGTATTGATTTCAGGCCTTTTTCCTCCTTTCTGTGGCTTCTTTCCATCAGCCATTTTCTTTAGTTCAGGAATTTGAACAATTGAACTTTCTGAAGAAGTATGCAACTTTTCTTCAAGGAATGCTGCAAATGAGTTAAGTTGATGAGAACCTAGTGATTCAGCAGCGGACATGAGTACATGTGAACAAAGTATAGTTGCGAGGAATTTGGAGAGGTCATATGCATTCTCAGAAGGTTTTTCAAAAAGAACAAGTTTGAGGAATTTGACCAGATGAGTCTTGAAGAATTTCACTAAGCCTTCTTTGTCTTAGGTTCCAAAGTTGTATAGATCGAAGATCCACACAATTGAGGAATCTTGAAGAAAAATGATGCTTAGAGAAACGAATCAAGAACAGATGACATGTGAGGTGTTCAGTGTGTGAAAAATTTGAGGAATAAACACCTTTGAAGATTTTGTAGGAGTCATTTGAATCAAAGAGGGCAGTAAAAGTAACTTTTAATTACCCTGGACGAAGAACACGATGAACTGGGATGTGGAGAAGTGAAGTTCGTCTGTGCAGATCTTCCACGCCCTAACTCGGCGGAGGAAGACGACTACGGCGGCGGCGGAGTGAAGATTTCTGCGGCCGGCGCGAGTACGGCGGCGACAAGGTCGAGGCAGTGAAGCTCTTCCTCACCGGCGACGATGAAGTAGCGACGGCGCTAGGGTTTGAGAAGCTCGAGCTGGAGAGAGGTCGAGCGGAGTAAAAGAAGTGAGGAAGGGGAGAGGGGGTATTTATAGCCACGGTGAAAAACTGTTCGCCCGAAGAAATTGACGAACGTGCCCCTGACCCTTCTCGTTCGCGTGACATGTGTCACCCACGTACTGAGAAGTGGAGATCGTGTTAGATCGTGGGTGAATAGATAAGTATATCGTGGGATGCGGAACGGTTTGAGTGGCAAACCCGAAAATTTGAATAAGATAAGTTAAAAGTTCCATTCGCAAATTCTTCAGTTGACAAGAACACAGTGAAGATTTTGAACGAGTTTCAAATAGAACGCATATGAAGAATTTGTGAATAGATTGGGTTGAGTATAGCATAGAGGGGGAAGGGTCCGATCACATTCACTTAGCAGAAAAACCAACTTGAAGAATTAGCCATAAGTGAATGTTGTAGAGGACATAAACTCATATATATATATATATAGCCAATGAAGAAAAACGACGGAAACAGTGAAGACAATGCAAAGTTGAAGAAAATTAACAACTGAGGATTTTCAAAAACTGAGGAAAAACTTAAATTGAAGATTTTCAACTTTTGTGGTGGCGTGACCCACCGTATAAGAATGATGATTTCAGACACCACGTACAATTGTCGTAGGGTTCTGAGAATCAAATTCTTCATTAATTTCTTCACACTCAGAGTGTTATTCTTCATTGATTGAAGAAAAACGTTTCTTCATGTGTTGCACATCTAAGTCATCAATTTTGCATAAGTGTTAGGATGAGTGTCCTTTTCAAAGAACATTCGAAGATTCTAAGATATTTAGCTCACACCGCAACTTGCTAAATCTCTTCTCATCCAAGGGCTTTGTGAAGATATCGGCTAGCTGTTCTTCAGTCTTCACATGCTCAATAGAAATGTCGCCCTTCAACACATGATCGCGAAGAAAATGATGATGAATCTGAATGTGCTTTGTCTTCAAGTGCTGAACTGGGTTGTGAGCAATCTTGATGGCACTCTCATTGTCACAGAAGAGAGGCACATTCTTCACGTTGACGCCGTAATCCTTGAGAGTTTTCTTCATCCACAGCAATTGAGCACAGCAAGAACCAGCAGCAATGTACTCAGCTTCAGCAGTAGACAGTGATACGCAGTTCTGTTTCTTCGAGGACCAACAGACCAAAGATCGTCTGAGGAAATGACATGTACCAGATGTTGAATTGCGGTCCACATGATCACCAGCATAGTCAGAGTCAGAATATCCAATGAGATCAAAAGCCGAGCCCTTGGGGTACCATAATCCTAGTGTTGGTGTGTGAGCTAGATATCGAAGAATATGTTTCACAGCCTTATGGTGTGATTCCTTCGGTGTAGCTTGAAATCGGGCACACATGCAAACACTAAGCATAATATCTGGCCTAGATGCACATAAATACAATAAAGAACCAATCATGGAGCGGTATACCTTTTGATCAAAGTCAATACCATTTTCATCAGTGCACAGATGGCCATTTGTGGGCATAGGAATTTTGACGCCTTTGCAATCTTGCATGCCGAATTTCCTCAGTACATCCTTGAGGTATTTCTCCTGAGATATGAATATGCCATTGCGCTGTTGACGAATTTGAAGACCTAAGAAGAATTTCAACTCTCCCATCATAGACATTTGATATTCTTCACTCATCATATAGGCAAATTCATCACTATAACGTTGGTCAGTACAGCCAAAGAAGATATCATCAACATATATTTGGCACACAAACAATTCATCATCATATGATTTAGTGAAAAGAGTAGGGTCGAGTGAACCGGGTTTGAAGCCTTTCTTCATGAGGAATTCCTTCAAAGTATCATACCACGCCCGAGGGGCCTACTTGAGGCCATAGAGGGCCTTATTTAGTCCGAAGACTTTGTCAGGATGCTTAGGATCTTCAAAACCTGGGGGTTGAGCAACATATACTTCTTCCTCAAGCTTACCATTGAGGAATGCACTTTTCACATCCATTTGATATAAAGTGATATCATGATGGTTAGCATAAGCAAGTAATATGCGAATAGCTTCAAGTCTAGCAACAGGTGCAAAAGTTTCATCGAAATCAATTCCTTCAACCTGTGTGTAGCCTTGAGCTACTAGCCGTGCCTTATTCCTCACCACAAGGCCATTTTCATCTTGCTTGTTGCGGTAGATCCACTTGGTGCCAATGATATTCTGTTTGCGAGGATCTGGACGATTGACCAGTTCCCAAACGTTGTTGAGCTCGAACTGATGTAATTCTTCTTCCATGGCCTGAATCCACTCAGGCTCCAGAAATGCTTCATCTACCTTAGTGGGCTCTGTGATAGAGACAAAAGCATAGTGCCCACAAAAGTTAGATAAATGTGAAGCTTTTGAGCGTGTGAGAGGACCTGGTGCTTCAATGTCATCGATGATCTTTTCAACTTGCACTTCTTTTGCAACGCGAGGATGAGTAGGTTGTCGTCGAGGAATTTGATCAGCATTTTCTTCAGCACCATTTTCTTCAGCATTTTCTTCAGGTGCATTAGCTCGACGTTCTTCATGTTCTGGAATGAATTCTTCAGCAGATTCTTCGGTAGGAATGACATCCTCAGTAGCCTTGAACTTGATAGTTTCCTCAGGTGCTGGTTCATCTATCACAGAGGGTAGGTGCTCTCTTTGCGAGCCATTAGTTTCATCGAACCGCACATCTACAGTTTCAACAACCTTGTGAAGAACGTTGTTGAAGACTCTGTAGGTGTGCGAGTCCTTTCCGTAACCAAGCATAAAACCTTCATGTGCTTTCGGTGCAAATTTAGCATTGTGATGAGGATCTCTAATCCAACATTAAGCACCGAAGACTTTGAAATAACTCACATTGGGTTTCTTGTCAGTGAGGAGTTCATAGGCAGTCTTCTTGAAGAATTTGTGAAGATATACCCTGTTGATGATGCGGCACGCAGTATAGATTGCCTTAATGCAGAAGTGACGAGGCGTCTTGTACTCATCAAGCATAGTGCGAGCCATCTCAACAAGAGTTCTGTTCTTGCGCTCCACGACGCCATTCTGTTGAGGAGTATAAGGAGCAGATAACTCGTGAGTAATACGAAGTTCATCAAGATAGTCATCAAGACCAGAATTCTTGAACTCAGTTCCATTGTCACTTCTGATGTGCTTGATCTTCACACCAAAGTTGGTTGAAGCCCTCGAGGAAAATCGTTTGAAGACTTCCTGCACTTCATGTTTGTAAGTAACAATGTGTACCCATGTGTAACAAGAGTAATCATCAACAATAACAAGCCCATAGAGAGATGCGTCATTTGTGACAGCTGAGTAATGGTTAGGACCAAAGAGGTCCATGGGAAGCAATTCGAATGGTCGAGTAGTGGTCATGATAGTCTTCGCTGGATGCTTAGCCTTGGTCATCTTTCCAGCTTCACAAGCTCCACATAAGTGATCCTTGAGGAATTTGACATTCTCAATGCCAATGACATGCTTCTTCTTCGCAAGCGTGTGCAAATTCCTCATGCCTGCATGACCAAGTCTTCGATGCCATAGCCAACCTTCTGAAGCTTTTGCAAGTAGGCACACGGCTGGTTGCGGTCCTGTAGAGAAATCAACAATATACAAGTCTCCTCTCCGAAAGCCTTTGAAGACTTTGGAATTGTCAGCTTCCATAACCACAACACAACGATACTTGCCAAACACAACAACCATATCAAGATCACAAAGCATTGAGACAGACATAAGATTGTATCCTAAGGACTCGACAAGCATGACTTGGTCCATGTGTCGATCCTTTGTGATCGCAACCTTACCTAGACCCAATACCTGACTTTTGCCTTTGTCAGGGAAGATGATATGCTTCAGATGTGATGGTGATAAGGGAGCATCCATCAATAGATTCTTGTCACCAGTCATATGATTTGTACATCCACTATCGAGGACCCACTCAGTGGCTTTGGGTTGATCATCCTGCAGATGAATTAGTGCAGCTTACGAACTTCATATACTTCATCAGTGAAGAATATGACATCACAATTCATCAGACGAATTTCATCACACAGTGCAACAGTTAAAACAGTATGAGGACGTGTGAAATGAAAGTTCATTTCTTCATGATTAGCCTGCATCCTTTCAGGCACTTTTCAGGTCTCCAGCAAATTCTTCAGACGTTTAAGTACGTCTGGAGACCTGACCCTGCATAAAAGATTAGTTCTTTTTCTTCACCACCCACATCTGAAGAGGTGGCAAAGAGTTCATCACTCTGCGGGCTCCATACGAGAAAGGTGGCATAGAAGCCAATCCATTTCGTTTCACATAAGAGAAGTTAGGGTAAGCATATGAATAAGCAGAGAAATTCTTCGACGACTTATGAACATAATGATTAGAAGAATAATGCTCATATTCATAGCCCTTGGCTCTTCCCTGCGAAACAGAGTTGTTAGCACGATGATGTTCATATGAGGACTTTGATCCTTTTGAGGAATTTGATCCATGTGAGGAATTTGGTCCGTATGAGGACTTGGATCCATATGAATAATTTTGTCCATATGAAGAATTTGATCTGGGGTTCCTATTCTTCACAGGTGGTGTCATGAGGACATTCACATGAAGACTTTCAAGGCACCTTTTGGGAACCCATATTTTCTTCATAGGAAAACCGTTCCTGTAGTTAGTGCCAACATATCTAGCAAATACTTCACCATTCTGATTTTTGAACAGTTGATAGTTGGAGTCAAATGACTCATCAGAAGAATGAGAAGATTCACATGTAAAGCCAGATAAATTAGATGGATCAACTGGAGGTCCCTTTGCAGCAACCCATGAGGTTTTGGGGTACTGCTCAGGCTTCCAATATGTACCATTAGCATTGAGTTTCCTCTCAAAGGCAATACCCTCTTTCCTAGGGTTCCTGTTGAGGATCTGCTTTTTAAGCACATCACAAAGAGTCTAATGCCCTTTGAGGCTTTTGTACATGCCTGTCATGTACAATTCCTTCAGCCCTGCATTGTCAGTGATACTAGCAATGTCCTCAGATGAGGAATTAGTGATAGCAGAGACAATTGAAGAATTTGTAGCATTAGAAGCATTTGAACATTCAGGTGAAGAATTAGTAGATTCACGTTCAATGCATTTCAAACATGGAGGAACAAATTCTTCCTGAGCAGCGCTGATTTGTCGAGCAAGTAATGAATCGCGCTCCTTCTGAAGATCTTCATAACTCACTCTTAGATTCTCAAGATCTTGCTTTCTTTGAATAAATTCATAAGAAAGCTTCTCGTGATCAGACAAGAGAGTGTTATGATGACCTTGAAGGTTGTCAAACCTAGTCTGAAGTCTCTGAAGATTTTTAGTCAAGGTTTTAGTGCGATCCATTTCTTCACCCAACATATCATCACTTTTGTCTAGCATGTTTTGAACCTTTTCAAGGGCCCTTTGTTGTTTCACAGCAATCTTAGCAAGTTTAGAATAGCTGGGCTTAAGGTTTTCATCAGATTAATTTTCACTTGATTCAGAGGAGGTATATTTGAGTACCTTGGCACCCTTTTCCATGAAGCAATAGGTGGGAGCGTAGTCATCATTGCCTTCATCAGCCTTGTTGGTGAGGTCATTTTCTTCAGTGTTGAAAATAGACTTGCTGACGAATGCAGTAGCGAGGGCTAGGCTTGCCACACCAGATTCGGAATCCTCAGATGCCTCCTCTTCCTCATGTTCTTCAGATTCAGCCTCAGAGTCCATTTCCTTGCCAATGAATGCCCGAGCCTTCTTGGAGCTGCTCTTCTTGTGAGATGAAGACTTTGAGGATTTCGATGATGAAGATTTTGAGGATTTCTTATTTTTCTTCGCATCATCAGAACTGTAATCCTTGTATTTCTTATTCTTTGATTCATTTTCCCACTGAGGACAATCTTGAATGTAGTGTCCGGGTTTCTTGCATTTGTGACAAAGCCTCTTCTTGTAGTCACTGGGTGAGGAATCATTGCTCCTTGAGGGTCTTCCAAAGCGGCCACGTCTTGAGAACTTCTGGAATTTCTTCATGAGCAGTGCTAGATCATGGCTCAGTTCTTCAGGATCACCAAGGCTGCTGTCAGAGTCTTCATCTTCAGACTCATAAACTGCCTTGGCCTTCAGTGCACGTGATCTGCCATAGCTCGAACCATAAAGATCTCTCTTTTCAGCAAGCTAGAACTCATGAGTATTTAGCCTCTCGAGGATATCAGCGGGATCAAGTGACTTGTAATCAGCACGTTCTTGTATCATCAATGCCAGAGTGTCAAATGAGGAATCAAGCGATCTCAACAATTTCTTCACCACCTCATGGTCGGTGATGTCAGTGGCACCAAGCGCTTGAAGCTCATTTGAGATGTCAGTGAGGCAATCGAAGGTTTTTTGAACATTTTCATTGTCGAGTCTTTTGAAGCGGTTGAAGAGATTGCGAAGAACATCAACTCGAGAGTCACGCTGAGTTGAGACTCCTTCATTTACTTTGGACAGCCTATCCCAGATAAGCTTAGCAGTTTGCAAAGCACTCACTCTTCCATACTGTCCTTTGCTCAGATGGCCACATATGATATTCCTCGCTTGAGAATCAAGTTGCTTGAATCTCTTCACATCGGTAGCGTTCAGTGAGGGTGAGACAGAGGGAACACCATTTTCCACAACATACCAGAGATCATTATCAATTGCCTCAAGATGCATTCGCATCTTATTCTCCCAGTAGGGGTAGTCCGTCCCATCGAAGGTAGGACACCCAGCAGAGACCTTGATCATAGCAAAGGTCGACATAACTAAAACTCCAGGCGGTTAAACAAAAATCACATAGAACAAGGGAGTACCTTGCTCTGATACCAATTAAAAGTGCGTTATATCGACTAGAGGGGGGGTGAATAGGCGATTTTTATGAATTCTTCACTAAGGAATTTGTGGGTGAGGAAATTCCTTAGCGAAGAACTACTTGCAGTGGAATAAGTACTCAAAAGTATGCATAGCAGAACACAAGCATAGTCATCATGATGAAATGAAGACAAGCACAGAGTACAGGAAGCGTAAACACAGGATAACACAGGATGAAGACAAACAGACTGAAGAAATTGAACTGAGGAAATTGAGAAAGTCTTCAGTCAAAGTCTTCAAACATAGATATGACAAGCACACAACACGGTAATGAGGAAATGAAAGAGTTGAGGAAATAGAACCAGAAAGCTTGGTGAAGACAATGATTTGGTAGACCAGTTCCAACTGTTGTCTCAGTTGTACATCTGGTTGGAGCGGCTAGGTATTCAAACCTGAGGACACACAGTCCCGGACACACAGTCCTCACCGTATTCTCCTTGAGCTAAGGTCACACAGACCTCGCCCAATCACTAGTGGTAAGTCTTCAGGTGACTTCCAAACCTTCACAAACTCGGTCACTCGGCGATCCACAATTTCCTCTTGGATGCTCTAGACCATGACGCCTAACCGTCTGGAAGAAGCACAGTCTTCAAAGGTAACAAGCGTCAGATCCACGCAGGATCAATCTCTTCAGTGATGCTCAATCACTTTGGGTTTGTAGGTGTTTGGGTTTGGGTTTTGGGTTTTCCTCACTTGATGATTTTCGCTCAAAGTCCTTGGAGGATGGGATGCTCTCAAATGACAAGTTTCAGTTTCTCTCGGAGCAGCCAACCAGCTAGTGGTTGTAGGGGGCGGCTATTTATAGCCTAGGGAGCAGCCTATCATGATAAGACATAAATGTCCTTCAATGATATGACCGTTAGGTGGGTAGATATTTTGGGACAGCTGGCGCATAGCACAACAACGGTCGAAAATTTGAGTATCAAATTCCTCAGGGCTATCATGTTCCTCACTGTGTAGGCAATCCGCACTGGCGAATTCCTAACTCCTCAGTCAGAACAAATTCCTCAGAGACCAGAAGAACTTCGTCTCTGTCACTGAAGAATATGACTGAACTGTATGAGATTTCCAATGGCTTCACTCGAAGGGATTGGTAGGTGTAGGATTTTGAGTTGAGCATCACATGGAAATTTTTCCTTAGTATTTCCTCGACCCCCTTTAACAATACGGTGTTTCCTATGACTCAAGAAAGAGAAAATGAAACTACGAAAACAAAAGACTTCACGCTTCATGTTCCCCAAATGAATACCAAGTCTTCAAGGTTACACCAATTTCTTCACTTTCAAAGTCTTCAGAAATTCAAAGTCTTCAGTCGAAGAACTTCATTTTTAGGGGTCGACTTTCTCTGTAAATATCAAACTCATCATAGACTTATAGACATGTGTACACTCATAAACACATTTGTCCCTTAACCTATAAGTCTTCAATACACCAAAATCACTAAGGGGCACTAGATGCACTTACATCAGGTTCACGTGTTACTAATCCGTAGACTCATAGGATTGATGGATTCAAGTCTCAGTTCAGTTTCTACTACTTCCGTGTGATGACAGTTGATCTCAGAACCTTGATATTGTGATGTTAAGTGGTTATGCCACCATTTTGCCGGATGCCTCAAATATTTTGAGCATTTATAGTCGTTATGCTGTCCGAGTCATCCAAGCTTTCTAAATAGTCTAATGCATTTGCAACTCCCTTCTTTCCATTCCTGATGTTCCTTTGGGCCAGATTAAGAACACTAATCGGTGTCTTGAGGTACTCCATTGCCTCGACGTATATGTTGAAGCTATTATTATGACCCTAGGTATCCTAGAGACCCACCCAGCAATCTAGCAATGCTTATATTCCCAGTGTGATGATTCTGGCCACCATTCTCGAAAGCATCTCGTGATGCCATTTATTTAGTAGGCATTCTATTCCTGGGTTTTTGAACCCAAGATTCACCCTATTTACCGCATGTTGATGGTGTTTGCTAGTTCCTTTAGGATATTAGTAACATTTGCGATAGTCTTCGAGGTCTGTGGTATTTCCTTCTTCCAGATACCATGAACTGCTTATGGCAAAAGTTCGTTTGAACCAAAAGATCACAACCAGAGTGCTCTTGATGAGTTCTCCATTCTACATTGCGAATCTGCCAGTTCTACCTTTCTACATGGGTTATCCAGAAGAAATATGTTGAGCTTGTTCGACATGCTAATCCATGCGTCTTATATGTGCCTTTGAGTTGTTCTCCTTAGTTGTATTCTGACCTCCGTCTATCATTTGATAGTCAGGAGCATGTCATGCATTCATGCTCATCAATACCTCATATTCTTTTGGTCCGTCAAGCCATTCTATTCTGGAATAACTAGGAGAAACAAACTCCAGTACCTCATCCATTTCTAGGATTGGGTCAAGTAGTTGTATCCCGCAGATCAAAATGCCAATCCAGCTTTTGTTTTGTTCTACCCTGGAGTATTACCTCTTTTGTCAAGAATATCATAGGAATTGCACCACCTCTTAAGAATTCTTGACGCAATGATACTTCTCGCCATCATCGTTCATTCCTCAGTCTCCGTGTTATTGTAACCGGAATACCGACAAGTGAATTGCGATGTGTGAAATCAATACTCCTAGCAACCACGTTGCTTGGTAGTTAAAGGACAATATTCTCCTTCCTAACGTGTTGGTTATTAAATCATCATTCTAAGATTGATCGTGTTACCTAGTCCATTTTCCCTAGTGCACTCTACGATCAATGAGTTTGGATTATGTTTATTCCTTACTCTTTCGATCATATCCTCTTGCACTGAAAAGCAAGATTGTTCCCGAGCTTAGTAACATATCGGTGGCTCGTAATTTTTCGGCTATCTTCTCGGAAGTATTGCCAGATTAATCCCTAGCCGCTATGTTGAGTTTGTGATCAAGTTAGTTTCTTGTAAACCACCCCTTCTCCAAGAATCCGTGTTGGATATCCCTGAGCTAGTTGGTTAATTTGTACTCACGTTTGTAGCTAGTTCTGATGTAAGTCTTGCTGGGTACATTTGTACTGATGTTTGCTTAACTTATGTTTTGTAGAGAGACTTCAGTCTCACTAGTAGTTCCACGTGGACTTCGACGTTTAGCTTATTACCTCAGCTACGATCTTGTACCCTTGGGAGGGTCTTGTAGATAGTCAGGCTTCTCAGCCTTTTTCATTTGTAGTTGTCTGTACTCAGACAAGTTAAGCTTCCGCATGTGCTTATTGCTTGTATGACTTGAATGCTGGGGCATCAGACCCATGTTTGTAATATCTGACTCTTCGGAGCCTTATGAATAAATACTTTGAGTCATAGAGTTGTGTTGTGATGCCCTATTGTATTTGCACATATCGAGTATATTGTGTGTATGATTTTGAAATGATTTGTATGTGTGGCATCCGACTATCTAGTTGTTTATTCTAGGTAGCCTCTCTTATGGCGAAATGTCTCCTAGAGCTTCCACTGAGCCATGGTAGCTTGCTACTGCTCCGGAACACTTAGGCTGGCCGGCATGTGTCCTTCTTCGTTCATGTGTCTGTCCCTTCGGGGAAATGTCACACGGTGTCTATCGGAGTCCTATTAGCCTGCTACAGCCCGGATTCTCCGGAGTCCTGTTAGCCCAGCTGCTACAGCCCGGATTCAGTCGCTGATGACCGACACTGTCGGCGTCCTAGGAACGGGGGTCCCCAGACATGCCTGCCTGCGGCCCACAGCGTGGCTCCACCAGCAGCCCTGTACGGCCCATCCTCGCCAGCAAACAGTCAAGACCCTTGCGAGGGGCCAAGCCTCGCGAGGCGGATGACAAAAGACCTCCTTGGAGGCACCCTCACCAGGCCGGCTCGCGAGGAGCGGAGAGATCAAGGCAAGGGACACCTCACGAGATTCCTATGACGCAAGCCATGCCGACTGTAGTCAGGCGGGCGCCGGCGCGCGCAGTGTCCTCGTTTCCTCTTTGGTGCTAAAGAGGCAAGCGTAGGCGAGGAGTCCCGAGGCATCAGGCAAAGGTTTCCATATCGGTGCAATGAGACCAAGACCAGTAGGATGGTAGGACGAAGGTCACCGTGGAGCCCAAGACGGCATCACCACCAGAGCCTTTGGCAGGCGAAGACCACCTTTAGTCAGGATAACTTGTACTAGTCGTGTCCCTTAGAAGTTGGCCGTTGTTGGATCCCTTCCCGCTCAATATTTGGGGAAAGGACCAGGGCCTCTATAAATAAGACTAGCCACCACCATAGGAGGCATCTCATCTTGGATCGGAGAAATTCCATCCATAGCCACACACAAGTTCACCACGCACAAGAACACCTCTCCTCAAGAGGCTGTTCTTCCCTTGTAATTGTTCATCCTCAGCCCAAGAGGCAATCCACCACACCACATAGTAGGGTATTACACCACATCGGTGGCCCAAACCAGTATAAACTCTTGTGTCTCTCGTTCTTTGGGTTCGTCGAGCTAGGCATTGTGATTGTTGCGAGTGCAATCTAGGGAGAGAGAGATCTTCGTGCGCAACCCAGTGTTCGAACCTCAAGGGTGTTGCCGGAACCCGAAATCCGACATTTGGCGCGCCAGGTAGGGGTGCGCCGAAGCTTTCCTCCCACCAATCCGCGTCCCATCGCTTCGTTGCATCCATGGCGGATGCTCGTCGAGCCCGCGCTGAGCGCCGGGCCGCCCTCGCCGCCTGCTCGCTCAGATCACCCCTGTCAGCGGGCCTCCCCGTCGTTCCCCGTCGCACGCCGCCAACGCCGCCACCGGCCCAACATGAAACAAGCAGCAAGCATCCTCGCTGCACCCCTTGCTGCAGCGGGACAGCCGCACCGCCACTCCGTTGCTAACCCCAGCCGGCTCGTCATCTCACGCTCGCCGCGCTCCCACGGACGCGCAGGCCGCGCTGCTCTTGGCACGCGAGCTCCTGCGCTACCGCCCAGTCGATGACCTCTACGAGGACTGGCTGGACCGCATCACCGAGCTCGTCAGCGCCGCAGGGGGCTCCCCCGCGTCGTCCCTCTCGCTGCTTCGCCCTCCGCCAGCTGCGGCGACGTGGCTCACGGAGCGCCTTCACCACCTCTTCACCAAGACGGCGTTCTGGCGCCGAGGCACGCGGCCCCCAGGCGCGACCCACCGCGTCGGGCGCCCGCGTGAGAGAAGGAAGCTGCCAATAAGTTCCCCAGCCGCAAGTGAATGCGCCCGCGCTCCCAGCGCCACTGCGACAAGACCGCGTGCTGCCTGCAGCGGCGGTGCGCGGGCATGAAGGGCAGGCTGCGCATCAGCAAAGGGCCCCGGTGGCCACCGCAGGCTGTCGCACCTTCACTCCTGAGCTGCGTAGCGTCGCCTGGCCGGGCAAGTTCAAGCCAGACCTGCCTCCTCGCTACGACGGCACCCCCGACCCCGCGGAGTTCTTGCAGCTCTACGAGCTGAGCATCGAGGCGGCCAACGGCGACGAAAAAGTCATGGCGAACTAGTTCCCCATGGCTCTCAGGGATGGCGCTCGCTCGTGGCTCCTGAACCTGCCCCCGGGCTCGATCTCCTCCTGCGACGAGATGCACGACCGCTTCGTCGCCAAATTCCAGGGCACTCGCGACCGCCCTCTGGCCGCGGGTAACCTGCGCCGCATCAAGCAGCAGCTAGGAGAGACCCTGCAGAAGTACATCCAGCGCTTCAACAGTGTTCGCCTCAAGATTCCCAAGGTGACGGACGAGGCCATCATTTCTGCGTTTTCCGATGGCGTCTGTGACGTCAAGATGAAGGAGGAGCTCGCCATCCACGAGGAGCTATGCACGGCTTTGGAGTTGTTCAACCTGGCGACCAAGTGCGCAAGAGCTGAGGAGGGGCGCCTTTCCCTCCTCGAGCTCCCGGCTACCGACCTGGAGGAGAAGAAAGCCAAGGCCAAGGACGTGAAGCGCAAGGGAGTAGCCGTGCTCGCGGCCGAGCCAGATACGAAGCGCGGCCGGGACCATCCCGAGTCGTCCAAGAGCAGCCGGTCGTTCTGCGCCTTCCATAACGTACACAGCCACAACACCAACGACTGTCAAGACCTCAGGGCCATTCGAGATGGACGCCTCGGTCGATGCCCCGAGCGCAACGACCGGGGCTACGGCCGAGGAGGTGGACGAGGCGGAGGACGCTGGGACGATCGCGGCCCCCGCCAGGAGTGGTGTGACCGGCCTCGCGACGACCGCTGGTAGGCAGCCTCGTGACGGCGCCTGGAGGGACCAGCCTCGTGAGGACCGCCCTCAGGGCAATGCTGGTCTTCCTCCGCTGCCGCCACCACCAAGAAGGAATGACGAACACCATCATGACGAGGCGCCTGGGGGCTTCCAGGAACTGCGTGCCATCGCTTGCATCTTGGGCGGAGCTCAGGCCCTAGCCTCTCAGCGTATCTTCAAGCAGTTTGCTCGCGAGGTGAACGCAGCCCTTCCCAGGCTTGAGGCCACGCGCCCGCTCAGGTGGTCCAAGTGCGCCATACGATCAGCTTCAGCCTACCAAGCCCTTCTCAGGTGTGACCGACGACTCCAGCACCCCGATAGGACAGGTCCGCCTCCCTGTCACCTTTGGATAGCGTGAAAACTACCGCATCGAGCTCATCGACTTTGGCGTTGCCCACATCCGTCTGCCGTACAATGCCATCCTCGGGTATCCGGCCCTAGCCATGTTCATGGCGGTGACCCACCACGGCTACAACGTCCTCAAGATGCCAGGAAGTGGCGGGATCATCACCGTCCCCTGCAAAGAAAGAGATGCAGTGTGCTCCCTCGAGCGCGCCTTCCAAGCCACGGCGATCGAAGACCCCGACAACAATGGAGCGCAGTACCCTCCTGAGGCCGTCCCCAAGAAGAAGAAGCAGCTACTCCGCACAGGGCCTCAGGGGAGCGGCGTCTCTGGCGGTGCAACATCAGGATCGGCACCCGCACCTGGGGCGCCTCCCTCCCTTGCATAGGAAGGTGCGCCCGGTGCCCTCCTCGGGCAAGGCTCGGGGCTCTCTTCTGGAAGGCCTCAGACCTGGCCAACATCACGAGGGAGGTGCTCAGGCACCACATGGAGGCGTGCTTTGCGGCACGTTTCCCTCAGAAGGACACTGGCGAGGAGCGCCCAGTGCTCAGGAGTTCATCACCAAGGCCACTCAGGAGCTGCAGGATGCAAGAGCCATGCGCGGCGACCGCCGCCCACCTGGCATAGCTCCCCATCCAGGCGAGGATGGCGGGCTGCGCGTCTGCGTCGACATCCCAGGGCTCAACAGGGCCGCATCTCAGGAGCTCTTCTGGCCTTCATACGTGGGACATTGCGACGGCCCACCTCACAGCTATGTTCGCATGCCATTCGGCCTGCCGAGCATGGCAGCCGCCTTCCAATGCAACCTGCAGAGCATCCCGGCGGCTCAGGAGGCCCGGCATCACGCAGTCCTGGCAGACATGGAGACGGTTCTCGAGGAGCCTCCTGGACCCCCAGAGCCTCCCGAGGCTTGGGGCCCCGGTGGCTCATGAGGAGCAACCCCTTCGCTACGCATCTTCAGCTACCCCAACATCCCTTAGACAACGGAACCAGGTGACATTTTACAAGTTTATTTAGCTGGGAGCGCCCCCGGGGCTGCATCATTCTCAGGCCGTGTGGGCCTGTCCCTGCGGCATGTATCCTTTTACGTCTGTAGCTTACTCTGCTGGGGCGCCCCTTGGGCTGCATCATCCCCAGGCCGCTCGGGTCCGACCCAGCGGCATGTATTGTTCTTGCATTTACCTAACCTAGTTCGCTTTCCATGCATGATCTATCTATGGTTATGACCTGCTTGATTGTCACCCACCACGGGAGCCACGCGCCGATTGTCTTTCTTCATGACCCTTCACATAAGAAGGCCAGGCACGGCGTCTGTGCTCGGGCCCATCCCTGCAGCGTCGATAAATCCAACGGGTGAGCTCTGTCTGGCGGGCCGGTCCCGTTCACGTCACCTCCTGGGGTCGTTGGTGCTTGGCCTTCTCATGTGATAACCTCAGGAGATCCATTCGGCGCAGGATTACATAACCATCTCGCAGGACCACCGCAGCTAACAAGAACCAAGACCAGGCGCAACCCGCCTTGAGGTAGGGCCTCATGAGTCCCGCGCTGGCTCACGAGTGCCCAGACACACCTAGTCTAGCCCTGTTGTGCAAGCCACGTGTAAGGGCGGGGCTGTACACGCCCCGGGGGCTCCACTCAGAGGGAGCCCTCACCCACGCACCAGTGGAAGCACCATGCTCCGCACTGGCAGTCGACACTACCGAGGAGCGGTTATGCCCGTGCAAGTGCGGAAGCACTATGCTCCGCGCTGGTGATAAACAACTGACGGCGGCCTCATGGTCGTATCAACCTCAGGGATCCCTTGAGCTCAGTGTCTGGCCTCATCACAGCACCTCCCCTCAGGAGAGTCGCGCGAGGGGGCTGGGCACGGGGGCTGCGCTCGGGTCACGCCCAAGCGTACACCACCCTGCCAGGTCCCCCGGACCTGGTCGTCGCGCGCCCCTCCCGAGCCGAGCCTCGAAGAGGGAAAAGGTACGAAGGTCGTTTGAGCGTCAACGGGGACTCTTGAGCATCGCGACTTAGGAGCCTATCTGGCCACGTAGCCCCTCACTCCTTGGTCTCGTCCTGGTGATCCGGACGACCCAACAGCGGTTGAGGTATGCGTGGGGTCGGGCCCTGCTGACGTAGAACACTAGACCTATTCCTGCATTTCCTTTCCATAAGATGTTTTCACGTCAAGGGGGACTCCTGAGAATCGCGACTCGGGAGCCTAACTCGCCACGTAGCCCCTCACCCCTTGGTCTCGTCCAAAATCTCAAGCAAATATTACAAGACATATTGTTCTCCCAATACCAAACGCAAGTTTAAACGCCTCCATGAGGCATGGTGCATTTTGCAGAAACTAAAAGGAGTCACCAGCAAGTCATCTCGTCACCCCCGGACGTCGCCGCCGTCGCCCGCAAGGGATGCTTCTTCTTCAAAGGCGTTGCCCTCACCTGCACCACCCGCCAGAGTCGCAGGATCAGCAGCACCGCCAGTCGAGGGCGCGGGATCGAAGGCGCAGAACTTCTTCAGCAAGGCTTCCACTTGACCCTTCACGGCTTCAGCAGCAGCTACGCTGCGCTCAGCACGTCCACGGTCTCCAGCAGCTCGTCAAGATGGGCGGTGGGATCGCGAAGATGAAGGTGGCTGAAGACGCACGTCAGTGCCGCCGAGGAAAGAACGCGGGCTTCCGCCTCTGCCAAGGGGCCGATACCGCTCACGACTTGCTCAAGCGCCTCAACCAGATAAGGAAGCAGCTGGACGGGGCCCTTGTTGGCGGTAGCCAGCGGCTCCTCCAAGCCCTTCTCATAGAGCGACCGTAGCGCCTTGCGAGACCTCTCCTCGAGGAGCTCGAAGGCCGCGCGGTCCTCGACCAGGACCTTCGCCTTGGCATCAATTTTGGCCTTCTCCGCTTCCACCTTCTTCTCCAGCCGGGCGGCCCCGACATCTTTCAGCGCCACCTCGCGAGCGGCTGGAGCTTGAGCAGCGACCTGCTTGTCCTTCTCGGAGGTCGCTGCCGCCTGGCTCAACGCCGCCCGAATGGACACGTCTGAGTGAAGCCAGCCAGAGACCAGCTCCAAGCGCCCGGCTACCATGTGGGGGTCGGCGCCCTGAAGATCTTCTCGCTGCAGGGTCATCGCGGAAAGAGCGTGCTTCAAGACGTTAGGGGAGGCGGAAGGACCTGGAGATAGCAGTGCGGCAGGAGTGGGAGGAGGCGACGTCGTCACCATGGCCTGGGAGGCCAGAAGCTCCTGAGCTCCGGGGACCTCGGCGACCAAGCCGGTCGCTGACACCTCTGGAGCCATCAGGGCCACGGGGGCTGACTCCTCTCGGGGGTGCTCCCCCAAGCCTCGCGAGGATGATCGGGCTGGAGAAGCATGAGCGCCGTCGCTGCCCTTACCCATGGAGAGGGATGTGGCCGCAGGAGGCGATCTGGTCTCGAGTAGTACCACCTCGTCCTCCTTCCTCTTCTTCACCGCGGGCGTCGGCCTAATTGCACAACGGAGATGCGTCAAGGACGAGCAGCAGAAGCTAGAACAAGGCAGGACAAGAACACTTACTGGTCTACCGCGGCATAGTCCCTCCGCTTCTTAAGTTTGGAGCCTGAGAGCCTTGCAGCCTGAGGGGCAGGTGCGCGGGCTCGAGGAGCGGAAGAAGGGGCAGCAGATGGCCCGGAAGCAGCTCCGGGCGGTGTCGGAGCAGAAGCATCATCGTGGGAGATCAGTGCTGACCTGCCCCTCGTCAGAACCTCGGCCGGTGGCTTCCTCTGGGGCTGGCCTTGGACCTCGAAGAGCCCCCAGCCACGGGTGGCTCCCCTTTCTCTGGGGGGACATCAGCCTCGTCATCGTCATCAAGCAAGGTGCAGAGGATGTCGGCCTTGCGCAAGGGAGTGGTCTCCCCCATCCCCTCGGGGGTCGCCTCCGAGCTCCTCATCCTCCTCCTCTTCCCCCTCCCTGCGGGAATCGCCAGAAGACACGACCACCGGCGCCGTCGCCGTCGGGACCCCAGGAGGCGCCGGCGGCACTAGCCCGCGCTCACCGAAGGTGGGCATGGCGGCCGCGACCTGTGCCTCGTTCTTGCGAAGGGACAAGGGAACGAAGGCACTCAGCGGATATTCCTGGTCATCACCGACCAGGAGGCGGAGAGCCACAACCAGCTCTTCTCCATACAAGGCCTCCAGACTCAAGCGAAGCTTATCTTCCTCGCCCCTGAGTGTCCACAAGGGGCGTGAACGCGCCTGGAGCGGAGCCACACGCAGCATCAGGAATTCCCTCAAGAGCATGGCCCCCGTCAACTTCGCCGCCTTCGCGTTGCCCGGCTTCAGGTCGGCGGTCATCTTCTCCAGCAATGGCTTCACCCAGTCGTCAGTAAGCTTCGCGCAGAGCCACCCCTCGTCGGACTGGGGCATCTCCGTTGGTAGCATCAACTGTGGGTGGACGCACTTGGCATCCATCATGACCCACTTGCTCCTGAAGACATCGGCCTTCTTTCCGGCCTTCGAGATCGCGTTGGCCTTGCCGGCTGCGACGAAGTTGGCGCACCCTGAGGTGTGGCCGTATCTGGAGGAAGAATAAGTGGCGCAGTAGAGCCACAGATGGCATCACCCCGACATACGCCTCGTAGTAGAAGGCGAAGATTGACAGGAGGAGATCAAAGTTGGGATGGAGATGAAGGGCCTGCAGCTTGTAATGGCTGAGGACAGTGTAGAAGAAGTCGGAGAAGGGGGGAACCAGCCCTGCAACGACGCTGCTTGTGAAGAAGGGGTAGAAGGTGCTCCTCGAAGCCTCCGGCTCGGCGGAGCCGGCCCGGAGCTCGGTCTTCCCCTTCTCGTTGTTCTCCCCCACCGTCAGCAGACGAGTGGCGGCGAGGTTCTTCTCCGAGACATTGGGCGCGTCTAGAGCTGTCTCGTACCAGGCAGGCGATGAAGGAGCCTTGACCTTCCGGGGCGCCATTGGTCGCTGGCTCGGAAGGGAATTGAAGCAGATCTGGAGACTTCGGAAGCAAGGGGCGAGAAAGGGGATCCGGAGCAAGACGAAGGAAAGCAATGAAGGCAAGCATTGCCAGCGCCAACCTTTTGTCAGACGGGCAGTTGCCGAGGCAGCGTGGGGAAGTGGAGACGCCCACGTCCAATCAATCGCCACGCGTCAAGAGGGCCGCAGGCTGTTGGGCCCCGCGGCGTTCCGCATTTGCCCTTTGGCTTCACCTCGAAGCCAAGTCCGAGCACGCCTTGGGCCCGGGGGCTACTGTCCGCGTCCTGGGAACGGGGGTCCCCAGACTTGCCTGCCTGCGGCCCACAGCGTGGCTCCACCATCGGCCTGTATGGCCCATCCTCACCAGCAAACACTCAAGACCCTCGCAAGGGGCCAAGCCTCGCGAGGCGGATGACACAAGACCTCCTCGGGGGCAGCCTCACCAGGTCGGCTCGCGAGGGGCGGAGAGACCAAGGCAAGGGACACCTCGCGAGATTCCTATGACGCAAGCCATGACGACTGGATTCAGGCGAGCACCAGCGCGCGCAGTGTCCTCATTTCCTCTTTGGTGCTAAAGAGGCAAGCGCAGGCGAGGAGTCCCGAGGCATCAGGCAAAGGTTTCCATATTGGTGCAGCGAGACCAAGACCAGCAGGACGGCAGGACGGAGGTCACCGTGGAGCCCGAGACGGTGTCACTACCAGAGCCTCTGGCAGGCGAAGACCACCTTTAGTCAGGATAAATTGTACTAGTTGTCTCCCTTCGAATTTGGCTGTTGTTGGATCCCTTCCCGCTCAATATTTGGGGAGAGGACCAGGGCCTCTATAAATAGGACTAGCCAACACCATAGGAGGCATCTCATCTTGGATCGGAGCCATTCCATCCATAGCCACACACAAGTTCACCAAGCACAAGAACACCTCTCCTCAAGAGGTTGTTCTTCCCTTGTAACTGTTCATCCTCAGCCCAAGAGGCAATCCACCACACCACACTGGAGTAGGGTATTACACCACATCGGTGGCCCGAACCAGTATAAACTCTTGTGTCTCTCGTTCTTTGGGTTCGTCGAGCTAGGCCTTGTGATTGTTGCGAGTGCGATCTAGGGAGAGAGAGATCTTCGTGCACACCCCAGTGTTCGAACCTCAAGGGTTTTGCCGGAACCCGAAATCCGACAGACAAGTTCGTTGCTAGGTCATGTATGCCTGTCCCTGTAAGTTAGTGCCACTTTGGGTTTATGACTAGTCATGTCGGTCTGGGTTCTCTGTCATATGGATGCTAGCGACACTATCATATACGTGAGCCAAAAGGCGCAAACGGTCCCGGGCCAGGTAAGGTGGCATCCGTGGGAATACCGTGCATGAGGCCGCAAAGTGATATCATGTGTTACATGCTAGATCGGTGTGACTTAGGATCGGGGTCCTGACACGTTATCAGAGGAGAGCTCCAGCTGGGAGGCTACACCGCGGCGGCAGCGCAGTCCCCAGCGTAGTGTAGTGCGCGTCCCTGTTGGGTTTGCGCGGAACACCCACCACACGCTCTGCTGCCGCTGCCTGTCGGCAGCTATTGCCGGCCGCCGTTGCCGCCATACCACCGTCGAAAGCCAGGGCCATCTCCCGCTCCGTCGCAGCATCCCGAAGGTGGGAGGTGGCCGTCGTGGCCGCCACCCAACTACCGGCCACCGTGGCCATCACCCGCTCCGCCACCACGGCCCGAAGGCCGGAGGTGGTGGTCGTGGCCGCCACCCCATCGTCGACCGCGGTGGCCGCCAGCCCACCGTCGACCGCTGGGATCATCACCCGCTCCGCCACCGCCGCCCGAAGGAGGGAGGCAGAGGTCGAGGCCCGCACGTGCGTCAGCGACCTTGTGCGCTACATCGAGTTCCTGTGGGAGGAGGAGGAGTGCCTCGTTTAGCACGCAAAGAGCCTTACCACAGCCGTGGCCGCAGCACACGCCAACGCAGAGGCGAGGAATCAGGAGATCTACAAGCAGTTCGGCCGCTTCGAGAGGGATCGTCTGGAGCGGCAATGGGCGTTCGAGTTGGCGAGCGTCGCTGAACATGCAGCAGCGGCAGACATCGTATTGCATTTCTCCAGCTCGTCGGTAGGCTCCTCCTCCTCCTCTGCCTCTTACTGAGCGCGCTCGGCAGAGGAGAGGCTGCCGGAAGTAGCACAAAGGCCCTCCATGGTAGTAGTAGTATTTAGGGGCTATTTTGTTCAGTTCATCTGATTATAGATGTGTGGTCGAACTGTACAACGTACTTAAAATTAGCTAGTATATATAGTTGAACTAGCTATTTCAGTACGTGGTTGGCAACAATTGGGGAAAAGTTTGGTCGGTCTAGCTGTCGAGTTGAACTATTTGTATAAATTAAGAATGACTGCTTAACCTATGAATGAAATCTATGCTTAATTACTGAATTTTAGTTGCAAAAATTAGATAGTGCTAGCGATTTCTAGCTGCATATTTTGACAAATCGCAGTGTTACAAGGATTGAGAAATGGCAATGTTACTAGATCAACAAATGTAAATCTTTCCAGTTTGACAAATGGCAACATACCCAATATTACAGATGCAAATCTTACCAAATTGTTTGTACGTGATTGCACACGGGTCATCCAAACAACCGTTTGCGTTGAAGGGATGCACAAATCCTGCGCTGCGGATTTTCCCTTGACTTAAGGGGGAAGACCATAGCTCTTACTTTGCATACGGGTGTTCTATCTAAAATGTTTGCGATCAAGAGCTACACAAATCCTGCTCGGCACATTTTCCCTGGGTTTCCTGGAGAAGCTGTCGGTTTGCATACTAGTGTTCTAACTAAAACGTTTGTGATGAGTGTTTTATATTAAAAAACCGAATTAAACTACGGCTTGGGCGCCATTAATGTAGAGGATGCGAGCAAGGTGGGCGGCCATGGATGATGAGGCACGGACTAGCAAGATGCTAATTCGTGCGTGTAGATGGCCCGATCTTTCACGGCGATACTCGATCAACACCTCGTCTCCCTGTTCCTCCTCGTAACCTCCAAGAACAATTTTCACCTATGTACAAAAATACACAAACGGAAATAATGACCCCCTCGGATCAGCACGTAGGCGTCGATGTAATGATCAACCCTCCGTCGCTAGTAAATTTCCACGATGGGAAAATCACAGATAATACACAAGATATGGTCGCCCGTAACTCGAACGTTTTTCTGTATATCTCATACTCGGAATAAAACTCAAAACTAATCTGATTACAAGGCCGTAGCCTGGCTTTTTATATGCCAAAAAATAGTACGTCAACTTTAAACCTAGATGCTTAGACTCCAACTCCCTCACGTCATGTGCTAACTAGGAAAAACAAATCCTAACAAGAAAAGAAAAAGGATTCACGTACGTGCTAGCTAGCTAGTTCGTTGACTCAAACAAAAGGATAAGAATCTAACAAATCTGCACCAGGATTCTACCTATCGCAACTTGATATGGAGGGGTACGAAAATTAGGCTCCACCGAAGCCAGCGCTGGCTCCGCCTTAATCTCCTGTATTTTCTTGTAAGACGCATGGTGCTGTTCTGATTCCTTTTTATTCTGAAAAGCAATTTGATCTCTTGCCATTTTATGCGTACGTGACTTTTCTTTTCTCTTCTCTTTGATCAAACATAATTGTACACCTTTAGACTCCATGCGTATAGGCCTCTGCACTAACGTGCCAATGACATCTCCTGGTTCCAATGCATGCGTCATATAATTGGTCTCTGGTCTGCTAATTGCCAAATTGATTCTCGGCCCACAAAGTTCACGTACATGACCATCCTTTCCTCGATGAAATCTGAGCGCTTGCATGGCATTAGTTTCCGTAACATTTTTATGACCTCTCTGCTTAACTGGCTCAGCTTCGATAGAATTAACAATTGATGATGCCATGTCCGTATCATCCTCCCTCCCTTTAAACGAAACCGTCCTTGGTTTCGGGTCTAATTTATGTGGAGCCTTCCTCTCCGGAATTTGCATATCTATGGTGATTGCGCTGTCTGCCATTGGTTTCAGCATGCGTCTCTTTCCATCATGCATGAACGTGTATGTGTTGGATCTTCCAGCATGCACTGCATCATGATCGAATTGCCAAATTGATTCTCGGCCCACAAAGTTCACGTACATGACCATCCTTCCGTCGATGAAATCTGACTGCTTGCATGACATTAGTTTCCGTACCATTTTTATGACCTCTCTGCTTAACTGTCTTAGCTTCGATAGAATTAACAATTGATGATGCCATGTCCGTATCAATGGAAGTCAAAGGGCTCGCTTCCCGGTGAGCCTGCGGGGCGTACAGCTCGCACGCTTCCCATTGAGCCTCCGCATTGGAGTACAGCTCGCACGCCTTCCGTTTAGTCAAGCACTCAAGCACTTGTCCGCACGGCACCTCCTAGCCATTAAAAGAGTGAGGCGTGGCGTAACGTGAATGGTTAACACAACGCACACAATTTAAATTATACAAAACATTTGAGATGTCATAGTGGCAGCTATTTGTTTCAAAATGTCTTTGTTGGTTGTTATTCGAGTGCGCCTTCTCTCAAAATGGACACGAAAAATACCATAGCATGTCGGGTTCCATTCCTAGCATGCCAAGTTTCATGAATTTCAGACGAGTTTTGAATTTACTAGAATTTAAAAACAAAGTATCTCAACGTTTTACCGGCAATCAACAGTGCCCTGGTGTTTGAAATTCATTCCCATTTGTCGCATGGGACCTAAGCAAGCCCGAAGGACACAGATTTGATTTTTCAACCAATTTATATGCATTGGAGCTTGTGCATGTAGTTCAAATTTTAATTATGCACATGAAATGCCTAGAAAACCCAATTAATGTATAAAAATGTCCAAACGAACCCCGAAAAATTCCAAAAGTAAACACAACACTCCTGTTGTTCTATGTTGAGACTAGAAAATTTTTGAAAGCAATAAGAGGCAACGGATATCGTTTCGTCCCCAAAGGTGGCACGTTCCCTACCGAAACCATCACGCTTGTGGTGAGAAGCTAAGGTTTGTGAGAAGCTTATACCCAAACCTGCCCCAAATGGTACAAAATTTTTACCACACATGTTGAGCTGCTCCATGATAGCATGCCAAGTTTATTGAATTTCAGACCAGTTTTGGATTTACTAGAATATAAAAATAAAGTATCTCAACGTTTTGCCGGCAATCAACAGTGCCCTGGTGTTTGAAATTCATTCCCATTTCTTGCAGGGACCTAAGCATGCCCCAAATGTCACAGATTTGATTTTTCAACCAATTTATATGCACTGGAGCTTGTGCATGTAGTTCGAATTTGAATTATGCACATGAAATTCCTAGAAAACCCAGTTAATGTATAAAAATTTCCAAACGAACCCCGAAAAATTCAAAAAGTAAACACAACACTCCTGTTGTTCTATGTTGACACTAGGAAATTTTTGAAAGCAATAAGAGGCAACGGATATCGTTTCATCCCCAAAGGTGGCACGTTCCCTACCGAAACCATCACGCTTGTTGTGAGAAGCTAAGGTTTGTGAGAAGCTTATACCCAAACATGCCCCAAATGGGACAAATTTTTTACAATGGCATGTTGATGCTGCTCCATGATAGCATGCCAAGTTTCATGAATTTCAGACGAGTTTTGGATTTACTAGAATTTAAAATCCATGTATCTCAATGTTTGCGGCCGAGTGATGGTGGCGGGGTGTTTGAAATTCATTCCCATTTCTTGCATGGGACCTAAGCATGCAACCAAGGACACATATTTGATTTTTCAACCAGTTTATATGCACTGGAGAATGTGCATGTAGTTCAAATTTGAATTATGCATATAAAATGCCTGGAAAACCCAGTTAATGTATAAAAATGTCCAAACGAACCCCGGAAAATTCCAAAATTGAACAGAACACTCTTGTTGTTCTATGTTGACACTCGAATTTTTTTGAAAGCAATAAGAGGCAACGGATATTGTTTCGTCCCCAAAGGTGGCACGTTCCCAGCCGAAACCATCACGCTTCTTGTGTGAAGTTCTGTTTTGTGAGAAGCTTATACCCAAACCTGCCACAAATGGGACAAATTTTTTACCACGGCATGTTGATGCCGCTCCATGATAGCGTGCGAAGTTTCATGAATTTCCGACGATTTTTGGATTTACTAGAATTTAAAAGCAGAGTGTCTCAATGTTTGCGGCCGAGTGATGGTGGCATGGTGTTTGAAATTCATTCCCATTTCTTGCATGGGACCTAAGCATGCAACCAAGGACACATATTTGATTTTTCAACCAGTTTATATGCACTGGAGAATGTGCATGTAGTTCAAATTTGAATTATGCGCATAAAATGCCTGGGAAACCCAGTTATTGTATTAAAATGACCAAACGAACCCCGAAAAATTCAAAATTGAACACAACACTCCTGTTGTTCTATGTTGACACTCGAAATTTTTTGAAAGCAATAAGAGGCAACAGGTATCGTTTCGTCCCCAAAGGTGGCACGTCCCCTACCGAAACCATCACGCGTGTTGTGAGAAGCTCTGGTTTGTGAGAAGCTTGTACAAAAACCTGCCCCAAATGGGACAAAAAATTTACGACGGCATGTTGATGCTGCTCCATGATAGCATGCCAAGTTTCATGAATTTCACACGAGTTTTGGATTTACTAGAATTTAAAAGCCATGTGTCTCAATGTTTGCGGCCGAGTGACGGCGGCAGGGTGTTTGAAATTCACTCCCATTTCTTGCATGGGACCTAAGCAAGCAACCAAGGACACATATTTGATTTTTCAACCAGTTTATATGCACTGGAGAATGTGCATGTAGTTCAAATTTTAATTATGCGCATAAAATGCCTGGAAAACCCAGTTAATGTATAAAAATGTCCAAACAAACCCCGAAAAATTCCAAAATTGAACACAACACTCTTGTTGTTCCATGTTGACACTCGAAAAAATTTGAAAGCAATAAGAGGCAACGGATATCGTTTCGTCCCCAAAGGTGGCACGTTCCCTACCGAAACCATCACGCTTGTTGTGAGATGCTCTGGTTTGTGAGAAGCTTATACCCAAACCTGCCCCAAATGGGACAAAATGTTTACCACGGCATGTTGATGCCGCTCCATGATAGCATGCCAAGTCTCATGAATTTCAGACGAGTTTTGGATTTACTAGAATTTAAAAACCAGGTATCTCAATGTTTACGGCCGAGTGACGGTGGCAGGGTGTTTGAAATTCATTCCCATTTCTTGCATGGGACCTAAGCATGCAACCAAGGACACATATTTGATTTTTCAACCAGTTTATATGCACTGGAGAATGTGCATGTAGTTCAAATTTGAATTATGCGCGTAAAATGCCTGGGAAACCCAGTTAATGTACAAAAATGTCCAAACGAACCCCAAAAATTCCAAAATTTAACACAACACTCCTGTTGTTCTGTTGACACTCAAAAAAATTTGAAAGCAATAAGAGGCAACGGATATCGTTTCATCCCCAAGGTTGGCACGTTCCCTACCGAAACCGTCACGCTTGTTGTGAGAAGCTCTGGTTCGTGAGAAGCTTATACCCAAACCTGCCCCAAATGGGACAAATTTTTTACCACGGCAATGTCATGCTTCTCCATGATAGCGTGCCAAGTTTCATGAATTTCAAACGAGTTTTGCATTTACTAGAATTTAAAAACCAGGTATCTCAATGTTTGCGGCCGACTGACGGTGGCAGGGTGTTTGAAATTCATTCCCATTTCTTGCATGGGACATAAGCATGCAACCAAGGACACATATTTGATTTTTCAACCCATTTATATGAACTGGAGCATGTGCATGTAGTTCAAATTAGAATTATGCACCTGCAATGCCTACAAAACCAAGTTAATGTATATAAACGTCCAAACGAACCCTAAATAATTCCAATTTTTTTGACAACACACCTATAGTTGCATGTCCACTACAGATAAAAGTTCTAACTATTCAAACACCATCCTTTGTAGCTGTGACCCCATTACGTAATTCAAATCAAGACGATAAATCAAGTAGATCGCACACAGTTTATTATCACCAACCGTGTGAGATGCAGCAAAAAATATCTTGGAGCACCGTCGGTGTATACTACGCCTATGGCTTACGCGAGAAGGTGCGTCGGCTATAGTCCACAGCCGGCGTGTCAAGCAAACTAGCTCACTCCCCAAATATCATTTCACTGTTCATTCGTAGCCGGTGAAAGATGGGGACGTGGACCCACGTCGTGAGGGCAACTTTGGTGGCCCACTCCGGCGAGAACGCGGTCGCAGCCGCCAGGCGCGTGCTAACAAGCTTCGTGAGGGCGACCACAGTCTGCGTCCGGGCGGCCAAGGCAACCCAAAAGGCCGCTGTTGCTTCTCAGGCGGCGGCAGCAGCATCTGCCTCGGGGATAGCAACTGGCGAGAGCGGCACAATAGCTCTCCGTTCCGCAGCGGCGGCCTTAGCCTTGATGGAGGCTACCCACTACCATGTCTAGGCCGTTCACGCCCAGCTCGTGGAGATCACCGCACAAATCGAACGAAGCTTCTCCGACAACGGTCGGCAACCCACGGCCGAAGAGATGGCAATCGCCGAGAGAGTTCGAGCAGTCGTCCGTTCCTGCGCGGCATACCTTGCCACGACGGAGCCCGCCAGAGCCCAGCTCATGGCGGCCTATGCCAAAGATATGGCAGACACGGATGGCGAGATGGTTGCCGAGTATGGTGCAATTGATGCCATGGAGCCCCTTCCCCAGGAGACCGTCGGGCGCGAGCTGGACATGGAGGCGGCGGCGGAGATCGATGAGCACCGGCCGTAGTAGTACTCTTTGTTTTGTTTAATTAAGAGCGTCGGTCTTTAATGTGCTAGACTAATGTTTAGGTCAGCTAGCTCTATTTAATTGCTGAACTTGCTCGATTAAGAAGTTAGTCTCCTTTGTGTACCCAAATTATGCAATGACGTGGATGACCACTGTAACCAGGGAAATTCGAACCAAAATTTTTTACGTTCAAACTCAACACACATGGGTTAAGCTATCTGAATTGTTTGTGATGTTCACATATCGTACACAGTCCTGAATAAGGGACTGTGTCTGATGACACTTTGCGTGCCAGTTTTTGTGCTGAAGCGATTCCAAATTTTCGGCTTCCGCGGAAATATCTACCTCCCGCCCCCTCCCCCTTACCAAAAGCCACATTTCCCATGTTTCCGCCTTCCTTTCCAAGTTGAAACCTTCACTCCTTGCCTGCAGCGCCGCCTCCTCGCCGGCGACCCTCCTTCACGCTGCTCATCCTCGCCTATCCAGGCAGGTAATCCACACCTGACCCCCATCCTCCTCCTCCTTCCACATCCCACATTCCCCGATCGTTGGCGTGAGCACGACACCTTCCACCCAAATCACTGACCCCTCCACCAAATACGCGCCGCCCTAAGCCCTGGTGCACGCAGTATAGCCAGGATCTCAAGGAGCATTTGGCAGTGGAGAAGCAAATCGCGGCCGCACGCGCGGATGAGGTCTCGATGGCTGCCATTCGTGCCGACCCCCAGATCTTGGAGGAGCACCCTGCCATCGAGGCCACCATTGACGCCTCGCGCGCCAATGCTGCAACGCGGTTGGCTGCTTTAAATGACAGTTCATGGCATTTTCTCAAGGCCATCGTTTGCTAGCTACTGCCTTTCCTTAACAAATTCTAGTGAATTGTGCTATCTACTTTTACCATGCAATCTTCTGCTATAGTGTTCAGTTAACTGCTTGGTTCAATTCTGCAAATGTGATGTTCAATTCTTAAGGGTGCAATATTTCCAAGTTGTTAAGCATGCTTGGTTTGGTTAGCTATCTGATCTTCTATTACGAGTATGTTATATTGTGCAATGTGGTGCTCAGTTAACGTTTGGTTCATTTGTTGTGGTGTTTAGTTAACTTCTTGGTTCAATTCTGCAATGCGATGTTCAATTGTTGTGACTGCATTCTGTTATTGTATACCATGTGAGAAATAAATCGAATTTAGTTCTACTAAATACATGAGAAACAACTACAATTGCTATATTTCCAAGTTGTTAATCATGCTTGGTTTGGTTAACTGTCTGATCTTCTATTAGGAGTATGTTATATTGTGCAATGTGGTGCTCAGTTAATGTTTGGTTCATTTGTTGTGGTGTTTAGCTAACTGCTTGGTTCAATTCTACACTGCGATGTCCAATTGTCGTGGGTAGAATTTTGTATTGTTGTGGATGTGAGGAATAAATCGAATTTGGCTACACTTAATACATGAGAAACATATACAAGTGCTATATTTCCTAGTTTTTAATCATGCTTGGTTTGGATAAATGGGCTGTCCATGTGGCTTGAATTAATCTAATGAATCTGCAATGTGCTTATTTTTCATCAACATATTTTACTGATAACATGCGAACCCTTACTTAACCTGATGACTAACTACCTTATATGTGTTGCAGGGAAACAATGGGAAGCACTGAGGTTTACAATCGAGGTTAGCATGTGCATGGTCCGTTGTCTAATAGCACATTATTGTGCAATTGCATGAACCATTCTAATATTTAGGTTTTTAACAATTTGGTCTTGCACATGTAGGTCCTGCTGTCAGAGGTTTTGACCCACTGTTCGACCCTTTTTGCATATGGGGAAATGAGTTGTCCATGAATATCAGTCAATTCAAGAAACTCAGAAAGATTGTTAGGATAAAGAAATTAGCAAAAAAACAACAAGATCTTTGTCTGCACAATGAGGAAGACATCAGTTCACTAAAGGATGGTACTAACTATTATACCTTGCTTTTTTATTACTTTGACCCATTTCCAATATAGAGAAGATAATTATGCACATCCTTGTTTTTAGGCCTTTCCAAAGCAGTTCACTGATGATTACCTCTCAAACCACTTGTATGGTCAGGAGGCGAGGAAGGTATCATACAACACCCACGGTTCAATATTGAAGTGTTCCTGAAGAGGACGAAGGATGGACGGTCAATCATCCACAGGCACTGGCCTAAAGTTACAAAGACCTTCAACATCAATGAAGGCTCCATATTCGTCTTCTGCTTCAGCAGTTTTCCAGATGAGATACATCTGTCTATGTACCGTCTAATTTTGAAAGGTTATAGATGTTGCATGTGAAACTTGGTCCTGGTGTAGTTGTGTAATGGGGCAGCTGAGTGCTGAAGCTATATGATGTTGTACTCTAATGTATTTCAATTATGAAAATGAAATATATTGTGTGCTTAATATGAAATGTCAATTAGATTAATATATAGATTAGGAATAATTGGATAATTAGCCTGCTAATTGGGTTTTTCTATTGCAAACGGTTATTGAGAAAACACCATGTGCGATGCATTCAATAACGCACACAGTTTCTAGGAATAAACCGTGTTAGATTAATGAACAATCACACACAACATCCTCTTGAAAACTGTTTGTGTTAGGCCACCTGGTGCAAACGTTTACCACATAAAAACTGTGTGTGATGGACGGCCTTTGCCACACAGTTTCTTCTACGCACCGTCTGTAATGCATTCAATAAGGCAAACGATAAAATTATTAATATCGTGTGCAATGGCAACGCTATCACAAACGATTTAACGGCAAAAATTGTGTGTGATGTATGTGTGAACGGAAACGTTTTCCTTGGAGCGACTGTGTGGGATGTACATATGAACGGAAACGTTTAGCGGGGACTGACTGTGTGGGATGTACTTGCGACCGGAAACAATTTTGTCATATAATTGTATTTTTTAGCTCTATTGTACGTATTTCCGTATTTGAGCGCTCGCCGGTCGCACACAACATCATTTTGCCGAGCCTGTGTGCCAGGAAGGCATATCCCTGACGGTTCATGGGTCGCGCTGGAAGGACCCCCCTATCGCCCACACTCACTTGGCGACGGTTCCAAAGGTCATCGCGGAAAGGGGTTAAAAACCGTTTGTTTAGCAGCTGCTGTACTAGTGACCTACTTTGAATGCAAAAATTGGAGAGCACTATGCAAAGCTTATGCATTTGAGCCTGATATGCTTATCGCCTTTGATATTCGTCCGGAAGATGATATCTATTTATATATAAAAAGTACTTTATGGGTTAACCAGAAAAAACAGAATTAGCTAAAAATTACCACAAAAATTAGGAACATCTAGCCATTTATTTGATCGACTAACAATTTACATCGTTCGATCTAACTAAGGGAAAATTAATTACCCACCTTTGGCATTACATATCCTACTCGTAGTTATTTTCCTTTGCCATATATTATGTGTAGGCCCATGATATTGAAGAATCAAAGCAAAACGTTTCAAAAAGAAAAAAAATACTCATCCTGAAAAAAAACTCAAAGCTAAAGCTCAAAGGAAAAAATAGACTAAATAATGAACACACGATCAGGTCTTCCCTCATCGCTTGATGTTTCCTTCCTTCCCAGCAAGGCTCCCATCCCATCCTTTCAACTAGCCGCCGCCACAACCTTTGGCCTTGCCCTCCAGCAAATCATCGACCCGCACATGCCTCTGTCTTCTTCCCTTCTTTCTTCCTTCGTCCGCGGAGTGCGAGCAGTAATCGGTGATCTGGTCCTGCGGATGGCTGCCAGCGAAACCATGCTTCAGAAATAGCACACGCAGCCACGTTCAAGCGCGTACTCAGCGATCTGTCATGAGAGATAGTAGATGCAGTCAAGTTGGCGGCGATGTTAGGCTGGACTCACAAGATTGCGCTTTCATGAGAGATAGAAGATGAAGTCAAGTTGGCGGCGATGTTAGGCTGGACTCACAAGATTGCCGCAGGGCAGTGCTTGCACCAGCGGATGCACAAATTGCTATCCATACAAAGGAGCCCATCAATTTCTAGGTATCCTTGCTTTCTGGCACTTAATCTCACCAAGTATCTTTTCTATTTTTTTGGCATTTGTTCAATCGATTTCCTAATAGGTGGAGCGCACAGACTAGGACCTTCGCCTGAAGGTTGTCCGTGGATGCTGCCATGCCACACTCTCCATTGTTCATTGTGCAGTTTCTATTAGAAAATTTCTAACCATATCTTGGTATCTTCGCCTGCCATTCTTACTAATATTTAGTCTAATTAGGTTTTTTTGCTACTGGTGATGATTTTGCAGTAACTGATCCATGCATTAGTTTGTGTTCTCTGTTGTTAGTTTGAAATAGTTGATCTGTAGCAGATTGAAAACAATTGATTTCCTATGAGATGCTGAACTGAGGGTTCCTTTTATGAAAAGTATGCCTTATTATGCAATTACAACTGGAGATATATATAACACGGAACACCTCCGTTTTAGAGTATCTACCTATTATATATAAAAAGTACCCCCTCAGTCCCATAATATAAAATGTTTTTTTACATTATATTAGTGTTAAAAATGTCTTATTATGAGACGGAGGGAGTACTTGACAGGGTAATTAGAATAAAGGTAATTAGCTTAGAAAATCTCACAATAATTAGAAATATGCGACCTTCAATTCGGTGTGCCTATTTCCAATCAACAAGCTACAACCGTTAGATGTTCGTAAACCAGATGGGAACTTTAAATCTCACAATCCCATCAAGTCTGGAACCCATGAGCTATCAAACCATCCCACGATTTATGTAAAAAAACATCCCACGATTGATGTAAAAAACATCCCACGATCAATCCAGAAAAAAGTCCCATGATCAATCCAGAAAAAAATCCCACGATCAGTTAAAAAAACATCCCACAATTATAATCTCACGGCTCCAATAGGTTGAGCGACTAGACCATCCCACAATTTACGATCTCATGACCCCAACAGGTTGAGCGACTAGACCATCCCACAATAGAAACCTCATGATCCCAACAGGTTTGACCATCCATGAGCAATCAGACCATCCCACAATAAAAAGAACAGGCACAAAAAAAAGTTCAGAGATGCAATCTCTCCAAATTCTCACAGTAATGTACAGAGATTTGATTGCCCAAACCAGAGCAATTACGCCTCAAGGGTTAATTGTCCTCTAGACTAGATGATATACCTTGTACATCATCTTCCTCCCGCGAACGACACTTCAAAGTCAACTTCCTCCAACCAGTGGCACTTCGGCATTGTCTTCCTCCAGCGGACACCGGCTGGCTCCATCGAGCAATCAGACCACCTCAAGTAAGTACCAACTGCACGAAATTAATCAGGCCTATTAAGGATCAATAATACTTCAATTATACTTTAGGAAGTGCTCATCTAACAACATCTGACATGTTAGATCGGAAGGTTAATTATATTGAAATAGAAAAACTATCATGTGTATTCTAGATTAAGTAATGCAATTTTATAGGTGTGGGTTCATGTCTTAATGGTGATGCCATGGATGTTGGTTCCCGTGTATTCACGTTAAGATAATATACTCTAGAAGACTAGAACCACACTGCAGTTATAACAGACAAAAATGGGATTGCTTGCTGCGATATAGAGAAACACATATGGTGCATCAGATGGTTTTCATATTCGACCAACCTCAAATTCGATATTGGGTTTCTGTCTTAATGCCACAGCTCCATTCTGAAACAAAAGATCAAATCAATAGTCAAAAAATATATTCATTCATAATATGGTTTCATATATCTATTCCAGTTAAAAAAATCTTAAATTTACTTTGTGATCACATAATCACTAGAGGCCATTGCAAAATAAAATTTTGTATTTATAAAGTTGTCATGTCGTTATATACTTACTTTACTAATCAACATTTTGTTCTTATATTTTTAGGGCCTCAAGGAATATGGCACCCAAACCACTGAATTCATTGACTACACGAAGCGAGACATGGACCATCAAAGTCAAAGTCTCAAAGTCTTACGACTTTAGGACACAATTAACTTATCAACTAATGAACTCATTAGCACTGTTAAGATTTTGTGAGATAAAAAGGTCCAAGTATTACATATATAATGTCTCTTCAGTTTTCCTTTTATGAAGCTAGCTAATGTTCTCTCTGTGTAGGGCAATGCAATCCATGCTTCTATTGGGAACAAACTGTTAATAAATTTAAAGCAAAAAAAGAGGACTCCATCTACATAATTAAGACCTTGAAAGTTTGAGAGTATGAATACTGCCGACCATTGAAGAACAATATCAAAATCAGTTTTCCTTTTTGATACAACAGGGATGGAAGTGGATAAAGAAAAATCAAAGTTTTTGGACTAACACTTCAAATTTTGCTTATAGTGATACCTTGGAGAGTAGGGTGAATACTTATAAACAGTGCTCAGGTATGACCAGACTCCAATACCAAAGAACAAGCATTGATCAATTAGATTTATAAACATGATTTGATTAGTACAATGGAACCAATAGAGCGGGTACAAAAAAAGGGACGAGCATTCTTCGAACTTCAAACATCCGTGAGATTGGATTTGTTAATCTAAAATGTGGAAAAGATGGTGTGGCTATTAGTGTATGTATGTGTGAATTAAGCATGGCAGTGGGAAGCATCTTCAGTATCAAATGTGGTCATCGGGATCCTTGTCAGTAGTTAATGATGATAATTAGTGCTGGCAGGCATGGTTGACATGGACAACCTAATGGGAGACCTGTTATCAGGTAAACCGATACAAAAGGAGCAACTCAAGATGCTGAACTTGGTTCATTGTTCAGGGATGGTTACCACTAATAAATACTAAAATGTGCTTCATGAAATGTGGAATTATTTGATTCCAGCTGATAAAAGAGATAAAAAACATCTTTCCGGTTCATATTTACGCCTTTCCTCGGTATGGCATCCGGTTTGGACCATTCTTTATAGCACTGTGATGAACTGATGATAGGTCTCTATGCTTTATAATGTTGTGATGATAGGTCTCTATACTGTTATGATAGAGCTAAAGGAAATTACTCTGAACAAAACATCCACCAATTCAATGGAACTGATATATTACCGGGATATATTCTTGTCATCTCTTTTTTATCATTCTAGCTACCACATGTAGCGACCAGACCTCAAACAGTCGGTGCTGCTGTGCACAAGTGTCATCCCTGCATCAGTAATGCTGACACGCACAGTACAAATGGAGGATTTATAACAGAGTAGCAATCACACACTTATTACAATGAATATCTCAAAAGAGAATAAGTATGATAAATATGGCTTAAGGCCATCTAAAAACGATAACAGCGGAAGGCTTCGAAGATAAGTGAGTCCATCAACTCCAACGGCATCACTGAGTATAAGATCACGACCTAAGGCACCTTACTCGTCGTCTGAAAAGTCTACAACATGAAACGTTGCAGCCCGAAAACGGGTCAGCACATGGAATATGCTGGCAATATAACACATAGAGAAAAATGAACATAATAATGCTATACTACATGCATATATGGCTGGTGGAAAGCTCTATGGTTACAGTTTTGCGAAAAGCCAATTTTTCCCTACTACAAAGGAATAAGTTATGTTTAACTATCATGGTGGTTGTTAAACATTGAGAAGGTACCTCCAACTCAATCCCAATTAAGTATCTTCATTAACCCAACAAAATTAATTAAAGTAACATGGTGATGAGATTCACATGATAATCCAGATACTAGATACTCAAGTTGTCCATAACCGGGGACACGGCTAACCATGATTAGTTTGTACACTCTGCAGAGGTTTGTGCACTTTTCCCCACAAGACTTGATCGCCTCCGCTTGATTCTCGCACTGCATGATGTTTCAGAAACGGATGACCGAGACACAGTCTTTCAGAAGCGTTAACTCTCTACTCCGGGTAGACCGTACCACCTACATCCCCTACATCTGCTAGTCTACCTCTTCAAGAGCTCACACAACTTAATCAACTATGCTAGAGCCCATAATAGCTTGTGGCTACACACGGAAGTTTCTAGCATGAAAAATCTCATGATCCCTTTTAGCCTGGGTGGCGGTCCATAGGATGATCACACGGGTACCCCGGGATATCCAAAAATACAGGCAGCACTGGGTTCCCCAGGTGCCTCAATCCACCCAGATGTGAGTTTTAGTTGCCACCTTAAGTAAACCATTATTAACAATCTCACATCTGTCATGAATATCTCTCAAACCCAATCCACGTCTACGAGCATAGCATGGCAATATAAGCAACGTAGAAGTAACTCCCAAGGGTTTGATAAATAAAACCGGTAATAGGTACTACCACAACTACTTTCCAATACCCACAATTTAATTAGATCCTAACCATGCAATGTTTGAGGATTGAACTAATGCAATAAAATCTGGGTATGGAAAAGTATGATCACAGTGTTACTTGCCTTGCTGATGATCCGCGAAACCTAGAGATTCGAAGTAACAAGCGGCGCACTCCGGGTACTCTATCGCAAACAAACAAGCAAACAATAAGTACTCATCTAATGCAAAGGTAAAACTCGAATAAAAGATACAACCAGAAAGTTCAACTTAAGAACTCTGGTTTGCAAAAAGAATCAAATCGAACGAAGCAACGAAAGTCAAACGGCGAAAGAAACAAGCTTCGTTTACTAATCTGGATCTAGGTCCAATTTTACAGTAGCAAAAACTTGTTTGAGTAGGTTAAACAGGAAGAGAATTTCGAGACGAAACTCTAGGCGCTTGAATCGCCTGATTCCGATAAACGAGCGAAAAGTTAAACGAAAACGAAGATCCGATCAGGAATCGGGATCTGGAAAAAATCGCGGAAAAATCCGACGAAAAAGAAAACTGACGAACGGTTAAACGAACAAACGTTCGTTAACAGCGAAAATCCGACGAACACGTTCGATAAAACGAACGGGTTGGTGAACGTTCACTAAATAATAAAACCAAAAAAAATAAACCGATCTAGGGTCTAGAAAAAAAAAACGAACGGTTTTTTTTAGAAAACCGGCAAGGGCGGCGGCGGCTCGGTACCTCGTCGGGACGGGCTCCGGCGGGGCGGCTTGGGGCTCCGGCGGGGTCGGCGAGGGCGGCGGGGTGGCGGGGCTCGGGCGGCGGCTCGGGGCGGCGAGGAGCGGCGTCGGCAGCGGCGTTGCGGCGAGCGGGCGGCGAGCTGCGGGCGGCGGCACTGCGGGCTCCGCCGAATCAAAAAAATTGCATAAAAATAAATAAAAATCCAAAAATGATAATACAAATTTTCCCCGTCTAATTAAAATAATTAGAACAGGGTGAACATTTTTTTGACACAAAAATGCAGTTTTGAAAACGTGCAATTTTTTTAATGCAATTAAAATTGCAAATAAAATCCGAATAAAATCCAATATATGATTTTAATATTTTTCCTCCAGTATTTCAATTGTTTTGGAGAAGTCATATTTTCTCCTCTCATTTATTTTAATGTGAAATATTTTTCCGGAGAGAAAATAATTAAAACCAAAATCCTCGTTTTATTATTTGATAAAAATCAAATATGAAAAATCGAAAAAATCCCCAACTCTCTCCGAGGGTCCTTGAGTTGCTTAGGATTTATCGAGGATTTGCCAAATGCAATAAAATATGCTATGCAATGATGATCTAATGTATAACATTCCAAATTGAAAATTTGGGATGTTACAAACCTACCCCCCTTAAGATGAATCTCGCCCTCGAGATTCGGGTTGGCTAGAAAATAGGTGAGAGTGGTCCTTCCGTAGATCTTCCTCTCGCTCCCAGGTGGCTTCATCTTCCGTATGGTGACTCCACTGGACTTTGCAAAACTTGATAACCTTACTGCGGGTAACTCGGCTGGCATATTCAAGAATCTTTACGGGTTTCTCCTCATAGGTCAAATCGCTTTCCAGCTGAATCGCTTCCAGTGGCACTGTATCTCTCAGTGGTATCTCAGCCATCTCTGCGTGGCACTTCTTCAACTGGGAAACGTGAAATACATCATGAACTCCTGACAATCCTTCAGGCAATTCCAGCTTGTAGGCAACTTCTCCCATACGTTCCAAAACTCTGTATGGTCCAATAAAACGGGACGCTAGCTTTCCCTTAACTCCAAAGCGCTTCACTCCTTGAAGTGGCGATACTCGCAGATAAACTCTTCTGCCTGGACTGGGCTACCTTGAGCCTATCGCGAATCAACCTCACTTTCTGTTCAGACTCCTTAATCAAATCTGGTCCAAACAACTGACGGTCTCCAACTTCGTCCCATAACAACGGTGTTCTACACCTCCTTCCGTACAAAGCTTCGAAAGGGGCCATCTTCAAACTGGTTTGATAACTGTTGTTGTAAGAAAACTCTGCATATGGCAAATTGTCGTCCCAACTAGATCCATAATCTAGTGCACAAGCTCTCAACATGTCTTCCAAAATCTGATTGACTCTCTCGGTCTGTCCATCTGTCTGTGGGTGAAAGGCTGTACTAAATTCTAGCCTGGTTCCCAATGTTTCATGTAACTGCTTCCAAAACTTCGAGGTAAACTGGGTTCCTCTGTCTGATACAATGGTCCTCGGAACTCCATGCAAACATACGGTCCTGGTCATGTATATCTTTGCCAACTTAGCACTGGTGTAAGTGGTCTTCACTGGAATGAAATGAGCTACTTTCGTCAAACGGTCGACTACAACCCATATTGAGTCATAGCCTGAACGAGTCCTGGGCAATCCCGTGATAAAATCCATGCCTATTTTATCCCACTTCCATTCGGGTATTGGCAATGGTTGTAGCAATCCTGCTGGCTTCTGATGTGCTGCCTTCACTCTCTGACATACATCACAAACTGCTACATACTCCGCAATATCCTTCTTCATTCCGGTCCACCAGAAAGTATCCTTCAAATCCAAATACATCTTGGTATTTCCTGGGTGAATCGAATACGGTGAATCATGGGCCTCTTGCAAAATCAACTTCCTGATCTCCGGATCATTGGGCACGTAAACGCGGTCCTCAAACCATAAGGTATCATGCTCATCCTCACGAAATCCCTTGGCTTTTCCTTTGCTCATCTTTTCCTTTATCTCATCAATCTCCTTGTCAGTCTTCTGAGCTTCTCTTATCTTTTCCATCAAGGTAGACTAAATCTCCAATGTCGCTAAATAGCCTCTTGGGACTATCTCCAAACATAGCTCGCGAAGGTCCTCGGTTAACTCCTGAGGTAACTCTCCTGTCATGAGGGTGTTGACATGGCTCTTGCGGCTCAACGCATCTTCTACTACGTTAGCCTTCCCTGGGTGATAATGCAATCTCATATCATAGTCCTTAATAAGCTCCAACCATCTCCTCTGTCTGAGATTTAACTCCTTCTGCGTGAAAATGTACTTCAAACTCTTGTGATTCGTGTACACCTCACAATGGTTTCCGATGAGAAAATGTCTCCATGTCTTCAACGCATGCACTACGGCTGCTAATTCCAAATCATGCGTGGCATAATTCTTCTCATGGGGTTTAAGTTGTCGTGAAGCATATGACACAACTCTTCCTTCATGCATAAGCACTGCTCCAAGTCCTCGACGAGAAGCGTCGCAATAAACTTCATAATCCTTGCGTTGATCTAGCAAAATCAACACTGGTGATGTAACCAATCGTTTCTTCAATTCTTGGAAACTAGCTTCACATTCCTCAGTCCAATTGAACTTGGTGTCCTTCTTTAATAGCTCAGTCATGGGTTTTGCAATCTTTGAGAAATTCTCAATAAACCTCCGGTAGTATCCTGCAAGTCCAAGGAAACTCCGGATCTCTCCAAATGACGTGGGTGATTCCCAACTTGTTACAGTGTCAACTTTGGCGGGGTCTACTGCTATTCCTTCTCCAGATATAACATGTCCGAGGAATCCAACTTCCTTCAGCCAAAATTCACATTTGCTGAACTTGGCGTATAACTAATGTTCTCTGAGCTTCTCAAGTACCAAACGCAAATGCTCCTTATGCTCTTCTTCATTCTTGGAAAAGACTAAAATATCGTCTATGAACACCACGACGAACTTATCCAAAAACTCCATAAACACTTTGTTCATCAGGTTCATGAAATAGGCAGGTGCGTTAGTCAGACCAAATGACATAATGGTATACTCATATAGCCCATATCTGGTGGTAAAGGCTGTCTTAGGTATATCCTGCTCTTGAATCTTTAACTGATGGTATCCTGATCGTAGATCAATCTTGGAAAATACTTTAGCTCCTTGTAAGCGGTCAAACAAATCATTGATCATCGGTAGTGGGTACTTGTTTTTGATGGTCACTTCATTCAATCCACGGTAATCAACAACCATCCTCGACGATCCATCTTTCTTCTCCACTAGAAGTACTGGTGATCCCCAAGGTGACGAACTTGGGCGAATATAGCCTTTATCCAATAACTCCTTAATCTGCTTCTTAATTTCCTCCAAATCTTTTGCGGGCATCCTGTACGGTCTCTTAGATATTGGCCCTGTGCCTGGCAAAAGTTCAATCAGAAACTCAATGTCTCTATCTGGTGGCATGCCTGGCAACTCTTCTGGAAATACGTCCGGGTAATCCTTCACCACTGGTACCTCCTCCTGTACAACTCCTGATAAGGAATTCACTTGAGTCCTCTTCGGCACATGCCGGGATACATACTTAATCCTTCTTCCTTCTGGGGTGGTAAGCATAATCGACTTATTGGCACAATCAATGTTCCCTCCATACTTTGATAACCAATCCATGCCTAATATCACATCCAATCCTTGCGATTCCAATATTATTAGGTCTGAGGGCAACAGGTAGTTACCAATCCTTAACGGTAACCGTTCACACCATAAACTAGCCATATACTCTGCTCCTGGTGAGGTTACTAACATGGGTGACCTAAGGGCTTGGGTTGGCAGTTTATACTTATCCACAAATCCCCTTGATATGTATGAATGCGAAGCGCCAGTATCAAAAAGAACGAGTGCAGTAAATGACTTAACCATAAACTTACCTATTACTGCATCAGGCTGTGCTTCAACCTCTTCCACGCTCACGTGGTTCCCATGTCCTTTATTGAAAGGGTTCGGCTTCTTCCCAGAGCTTCCATTGCCATTTCCATTCTGGGCTTCAGGACAATCATTTGCATAGTGTCCAGTCTTCTGGCACTTGCAACAATTTATGTGACTTATATCCCTCTTGGCTGGGGTAGATGGGTTGGTGCGGTTCTGTCCGTTGCTTCCTCCATTCCCATTACCATTCTTGGAGCCATTATGGTTGTGCGTACTACTTCCTCCATGGGTATGTTGAAACTGCCCTCCTGGTTTCGGGGCAAAATGTGGCTTCTGCTGAGCTCCAGAATTGTACTTCCCTTGTCCATACTTCCTCTTACGGTTTTCAATCTGCTGCTGCTTCCCTTCAATCATGAGTGCTCTATCTACCAACTCCTGGTAGTTGTTGAAGGTTGCTACCATTAGCTGCATGCTCAGCTCATCATTCAGTCCTTCCAAAAACTTCTCCTGCTTGGCTGCATCTGTAGCAACGTCATCTGGTGCATAACGTGTTAACTTACTAAAATCCTCCACATAGTGGCCTACGGTGCGTCCTCCTTGGCGTAGGTTGCGAAACTCACGCTTCTTCATAGCCATAGCTCCTTCTGAAACATGGGATGTACGGAAAGCTTGCTGAAACTGGTCCCATGTGACAGTGTCAATAGGGTGTGTGGCTGTGTAATTCTCCCACCATGATGCTGCGGGTCCATCCAGCTGATGTGCGGCAAAACGCACTCTTTCCGCATCTGTGCATCCTGCAGTGGCCAACTCCCTTCCAACTTTGCGGAGCCAAGCATCTGCAACAATCGGCTCGGTGCTGCTGGAAAACACCGGCGGATTTAGCCTCAAGAAACGGGCTAAGTGATCAACAGGTGGAGGTGGTGGGTTGTTGTTGTTGTTGTTGCCTTGGTTCTGTACCAACACTTGCATCAGGGCATTCTGTTGCTGAATCAACTGAGTGATCTCTGGTGGGAAAACAAATCCGGTGTCGCGTCTCGGAGGCATTTGATGGTTTAGAAAAGATGAGAGTTAAGAATAGAATGAGGTCTAGAGAGGAAACACTACCCATATGCTCATGAGACAAATACAATCAATATCACTCAATCAATTCAAACAAGGCATACAATCGATCTAACTAGCGTTACAAAGTGCTTGAACTATACTATTAAATGGGGGAAAACTACTACTGATATGGTGGTCTACTAGAAATTTTGCTCAGTTGAAGACTCCATGATATCTGCTCCTGCTTCATCAACAAAGTCATCTTCACTGGGGTCCGAGTCTGTGTCGTCAATGATGATGTAGTTATCCGGGCAAGCGCATTCGGCATCTTCTGCTTTTGACACTGGATTTCCCATGAATACTCCAATCTTCTTCTCCAGGTCGTCATTCTTCCCTACTAGTGCGATGATTTCCTCCAGATAATCCTCGCGTGTAGCCTTGAGTTCTTCCTCCAGCTCCTTGATCTTCGTCAACGCCTTCTTCAGATCTATCTTGTCTGAGCACATCTGGTTCTCCTGGCGACGAATGTGTTGGTTTTGCTCCTGGATGAAAGCTGCAATTGATCCATCCTTCTTGGTGCTGATCATCTCCCATTGCTCGTCTCGGCGTCCACAAATCTGATAAATAGTATCCTTAAGCTCCCTGTGGTAGACTTCTCCAATGCGTCCCATAGCGATGTGGGCTGCCATGCTCTTCCCTAAACTCCAGGTTGGTGCTTCAACAGCCAATCTTATAGGTTCAGTAACTGGCGCAAACGTCCTTCCTGGGACTTGAACTTGAATCTTCCAGCTCTCCTCTTCAGGTAAGGTGGCGTTGTAGGTTCCGGTGATGCTTGGTATTCCTATGTTCAAGTACTTAGTGACTTCCTTCAAGTGACGTCCAAAAGGCGTATCTTCATCTGGTTGCATGAACTTGCTCCTTGCATCCGCCATTCCTAAAAGAGTAGAAAGTGGAGAGGGGTCAGAAATGAGAAGAGAGAAGTGTTCTAGGGTTTAAGCTTAGTGGTCGTGTCCTATAGTCAGCGTGTGCTCTGATACCACCTTTGTAGCGACCAGACCTCAAACAGTCTGTGCTGCTGTGCACCAGTGTCATCCCTGGACCAGTAATGCTGACACGCACAGTACAAATGGAGGATTTATAACAGAGTAGCAATCACACACTTATTACAATGAATATCTCAAAAGAGAATAAGTATGATAAATATGGCTTAAGGCCATCTAAAAACGATAACAGCGGAAGGCTTCGAAGATAAGTGAGTCCATCAACTCCAACGGCATCACTGGGTATAAGACCACGACCTAAGGCACCTTACTCGTCGTCTGAAAAGTCTACAACATGAAACGTTGCAGCCCGAAAACGGGTCAGCACATGGAATATGCTGGCAATATAACACATAGAGAAAAATGAACATAATAATGCTATACTACATGCATATATGGCTGGTGGAAAGCTCTATGGTTACAGTTTTGCGAAAAGCCAATTTTTCCCTACTACAAAGGAATAAGTTATGTTTAACTATCATGGTGGTTGTTAAACATTGAGAAGGTACCTCCAACTCAATCCCAATTAAGTATCTTCATTAACCCAACAAAATTAATTAAAGTAACATGGTGATGAGATTCACATGATAATCCAGATACTAGATACTCAAGTTGTCCATAACCAGGGACACGGCTAACCATGATTAGTTTGTACACTCTGCAGAGGTTTGTGCACTTTTCCCCACAAGACTCGATCGCCTCCGCTTGATTCTCGCACTGCATGATGTTTGAGAAACGGATGACCGAGACACAGTCTTTCAGAAGCGTTAACTCTCTACTCCGGGTAGACCGTACCACCTACATCCCCTACATCTGCTAGTCTACCTCTTCAAGAGCTCACACACCTTAATCAACTATGCTAGAGCCCATAATAGCTTGTGGCTGCACACGGAAGTTTCTAGCATGAAAAATCTCATGATCCCTTTTAGCCTAGGTGGCGGTCCATAGGATGATCACACGGGTACCCCGGGATATCCAAAAATACAAGCAGCACTGGGTTCCCCAGGTGCCTCAATCCACCCAGATGTGAGTTTTAGTTGCCACCTTAAGTAAACCATTATTAACAATCTCACATCTGTCATGAATATCTCTCAAACCCAATCCACGTCTACGAGCATAGCATGGCAATATAAGCAACGTAGAAGTAATTCCCAAGGGTTTGATAAATAAAACCGGTAATAGGTACTACCACAACTACTTCCCAATACCCACAATTTAATTAGATCCTAACCATGCAATGTTTGAGGATTGAACTAATGCAATAAAATCTGGGTATGGAAAAGTATGATCAAAGTGTTACTTGCCTTGCTGATGATCCGCGAAACCTAGAGATTCGAAGTAACAAGCGGCGCACTCCGGGTACTCTATCGCAAAGAAACAAGCAAACAATAAGTACTCATCTAATGCATAGGTAAAACTCGAATAAAAGATACAACCAGAAAGTTCAACTTATGAACTCCGGTTTGCAAAAAGAATCAAATCGAACGAAGCAACGAAAGTCAAACGGCGAAAGAAACAAGCTTTGTTTACTAATCTGGATCTAGGTCAAATTTTACAGTAGCAAAAACTTGTTTGAGTAGGTTAAACGGAAGAGAATTTTGAGACGAAACTCTAGGCGCTTGAATCGCCTGATTCCGATAAACGAGCGAAAAGTTAAACGAAAACGAAGACCCGATCAGGAATCGGGATCTGGAAAAAATCGTGGAAAAATCCGACGAAAAAGAAAACTGACGAACGGTTAAACGAACGAACGTTCGTTAACAGCGAAAATCCGACGAACACGTTCGTTAAACCGAACGGGTCAGTGAACGTTCACAAAATAATAAAACCGAAAAAAATAAACCGATCTAGGGTTTAGAAAAAAAAACGAACGTTTTTTTTAGAAAACCGGCAAGGGCGGCGGCGGCTCGGTACCTCGTCGGGACGGGCTCCGGCGGGGCGGCTTGGGGCTCCGGCGGGGTCGGCGAGGGCGGCGGGGTGGCGGGGCTCGGGCGGCGGCTCGGGGCGGCGAGGGGCGGCGTCGGCGGCGGCGTTGCGGCGAGCGGGCGGCGAGCTGCGGGCGGCGGCGCTGCGGGCTCCGGCGGGGCGGCTTGGGACGGGGCTCGGGGTGAGGGAGGGCGGCGGCAGCGGGTATATAAGAGAGGGGGGTTGCTTGGAGGAGGGGGCAAGGCGGCGGCGATGGCGTGCTCGCCTCGGACTCGGCGGCGGCGCAGGCGTGCGCGCGAGGGAGACGGCGCGGGATGGGCCGGCCGGCTCGGCTGGGCCTCGGCCCGGTCAGGGGCGGTGGGTTTTTTTTAAAATATTCTGCCGAATCAAAAAAACGCAGAAAAATAAATAAAAATCCAAAAATGATAAAACAAATTTTCCCCGTCTTATTAAAATAATTAGAACAGGGTGAACATTTTTTTGACACCAAAATGCAGTTTTGAAAACGTGCAATTTTTTAATGCAATTAAAATTGCAAATAAAATCCGAATAAAATCCAATATATGATTTTAATATTTTTCCTCCAGTATTTCAATTGTTTTGGAGAATTCATATTTTCTCCTCTCATTTATTTTAATGTGAAATATTTTTCCGGAGAGAAAATAATTAAAACCAAAATCCTCGTTTTATTATTTGATAAAAATCAAATATGAAAAATTGAAAAAATCCCCAACTCTCTCCGAGGGTCCTTGAGTTGCTTAGGATTTATCGAGGATTTGCCAAATGCAATAAAATATGCTATGCAATGATGATCTAATATATAACATTCTAAATTGAAAATTTGGGATGTTACACCACACATCTGTGATACATGACAAGTATGATGGAAATCTGAGATTAGATTAGCATGTACGTACACTTCCCTGACCAAAATTCAGTTAATTTCAAGAGACTGAAATTCAATGTTGATTTGCCATATACAAACACAATGTTTGCTTACAAAAGGAAAGGAGCAATTGCAGAGTCGCGAAAAGGAAAAATTCTAAAAGATAAAGATGGTAATATGACAGAGTCGCTAAAAGAAAAAAATGGGGACCTGCAGTTTGAATTGAAGAATGTTGCCGTAGTAGAGGATGTGAATGATGTGTTGAGCTGCCTCCCGCAGAAATAGTGGCGATGTGTTTGGTTTTGCACGCTCGGGGAAGAAAATGTCTCAAGCTCCCTCATACTGAAGGTGGATCCAAGAGGCTGCGGGCCTGCAGGAGACGAAATCCGTGACAAAATCACTACAGAAACGCCATCATAAATCCTGCCCCATTTACCAGCCTAGGAGACGGAGGAGGCGTACGAGGGGCCAAACCAGCCGCCGTTGATGGTCACCCTGTGGCAGCACTAGCTCCAGTGGTGGCTTGAGGTGAGGAGGAGCAACCTCAATACAGCGGATCAAGAGAGCAAGCTGATGAGAGCTATCCAGCAAAACCAATTTTTGTGTGAGAAGAGAAAATAAGGAAATGAGAAAAGGAATGAGCGGAGAAAAGAAGAACGGAGAAGCTGAGAAGACTACAGAATGGGGAAAGTGAAGAATCATACTGGTGGGACCCATGAAGCTAATGACGTTTTTTACATGCATACAGTGAGAGCAAACTATGTGACGTGAAAATGTAAGCCACCCTTTGTACTACTGACTGCACGTGTATGAAGGCAACGACCTACCAACAAAATTTCTTATGGATAAGTATATAGAAATAGATAAACTAAATCTTTTAACTATACAAAAAACACTAAATATAAAATGTGATAATCTTGCACAGTGTGAGCAAATTAACCTACGATTATACGAAAATAATGAAAAATGTTAAATTTATGATTACAAAAAAAATAAGAACATGATAAAAATGTCAGAAAAATACAAATGTAATTTGACGAATGCAATTCGTTATGAAACTATAGTATGGCATGCATAATTAGTAAGTAAACCATCAACGGACAACCCATGTATATATACATTAGTAAAAACCCAAATATGCCAAAGACAGAACTATGTTGGGAAAGGTCTTATAGTTAAAAATGTCATTACATTTTGTTTCAATTTTTATTGGACAAATCAAATAATATATTCTCACACTTAACTTAATGAGATCCTAGCCCGCGCATCGAGCGGGCCACTTGCCTAGTTGAAGATACTATCGACATCTGGGTCGATCTGTAGACACCTCCAGCTCTATCATTTTGTGAGTTTCTCAACCATATTTATGTCTTTGATATTGTTTATTCAAAAATAGTTGACAACTAATTTCTATTGACAGCTTATTTCCATTCAAGCAAACATAGCCGGCGCTTGGTAGACATGACCTACCAATGTCCCGGGGCTGAACTAAACTGTGAGGAGATAAGTCATTATGTTTCATGGCTTGAGGATCTTGATACTGTCAAGACAAACTATTTTAGACTTGATAATCTTAGTACTCAAAACGTGCGATCAATAGTGTTTGTATTGAACTACGGTCTTGTCTATTTAGGAAAGATGGTAACATTTTTACTATTTGTCCTCAGTGCATCTTTTGCATACATTATTTTTTAAGCTAAACTTCATTGCTAAGTATGTTACTACGATGTTCTTCAACAGGGACTCCCGATTATAGTTGTGCCTCATTGGATCGAGACTAAAGGTCGCATGGCAATGGTTAGCTTACGGCCAAGACATCCTACATTGCACATGAGTGCATTCAGGATTTCTAAAAGCGAGCAAGTCTTAATAGTCAAAGACTGGAGCGAAATTATGAAGGATCGCAGAGAAGTACTAGGGGGCAGCAATCAGAAGCGCAGCCCACAATTAGGAGACAGGTTCATCTGCATGCTCCAATATGACGAATCAGGAGTGCTACACATGTTCTATGCTATTTTACCTGAGAGAGAGCAACAGGAGTGATTAGCTAGCTAGAATGAGAGAGAGCAACAGAAGATGATGATGTGCTACACTATGGCTATGATGATTAAATAGCTAGTGTTGGTGGTAATGACTATGATGATTATTATTAGCTAGTGTTGGTTGTGATTAGATAGCTACACTACGACTATGATGATTAAATAGTGTTGGTGGTAATGACTATGATGATTATTAGCTAGTGTTGTTGGTGATGACATGATGCAAGAGTTTTTACATTAATATGATGATGATGATGCTGATAAGTTATTACATCATTGGGTGAAAGAACCACAGACTAGTTTTAAGTGGATGGATCCTAAGTGATCAAGTCATGGATTATCATGATAATCCATGACTTGGTCACTTAGGATCCATCCATTTGAAACTAATCCGCGGTTCTTTCACCTAGTGATTTAATAACTCATTGTAATGTAAAAACAATCTCTAAATTGCTAATGTTTGAAAACTTGTATAAAGGTGTATGAATATGACATAAAATAAAAAAGAAATAGAATACGGAATAATAGTAGTAGCGCGGGCAGTCAGACATGCTACTAGTAATTACTAGTAGCGCCTCTTGCAGGACGCACTACTACTAAGTAGATATAGCAGTAGCGTGTGTTAACAAATGCTAGTGCTAACCTTTAGCTGTAGCGCCGTATCAGTAGCGCGGCACCCCGCGCTACTGATAGGCCAAAAAACCCGCGCTACTGCTAGACTTTTCCCTAGTAGTGGTATGGTGAACCGTTATGTAACGAAGTTGGAGCATGAGGTATTTTTTGATTGTCTTCCTTATGAGTGGCGGTAGGGAACGAGCGATGGTCTTTTCCTACCAATATATCCCCCTAGGAGCATGTGCGCAGTACTTCGTTTCAAAGTAATAGATTTTTGCAATAAGTATGTGAGTTCATTATGACTAATGTTGAGTCCATGGATTATACGCACTCTCACCCTTCCACCATTGCTAGCCTCTCTAGTACCGCACAACATTCGCCAGTACGAAACACCCACCATATACCTTCCTCAAAACAGCCACCATACCTACCTATTATGGCATTTCCATAGCCAGTCTAAGATATATTGCCATGCAACTTTCCACCGTTCCGTTTATTATGACACGTTCCATCATTGTCATATTGCTTTGCATGATCATGTAGTTGACATCATATTTGTGGCAAAGCCACCATTCACAATTCTTTCATACATGTCACTCTTTATTCATTGCACATCTTGGTACACCACCGGAGGCATTCATATGGAGTCGTATTTTGTTCTAAGTATCGAGTTGTAATTCTTGAGTTGTAAGTAAATAAAAGTGTGATGATCTTCATTATTAGAGCATTGTCCCATGTGAGGAGAAAAAAAGGGGAGGCCAAAGAAGCAAAACCAATTAAAAAAATGAGAGAAAAAGAGAGAAGGGGCAATGTTACTATCCTTTTTTTCACACTTGTGCTTCAAAGTAGCACCATGATCTTCATGATAGAGAGTCTCCTATGTTGTCACTTTCATATACTAGTGGGAATTTTTCATTATAGAACCTGGCTTGTATCTTCCAACGATGGGCTTCCTCAAATTGCCCTAGGTCTTCATGAGCAAGAAAGTTGGATGCACACCCACTTAGTTTTCCTTTGATCTTTCCTAAACTTATAACTCTAGTGCATCCGTTGCATGGCAATCCCTACTGACTCACATTGATATTTATTGATGGGAATCTACATAGCCCGTTAATACGCCTAGTTGATGTGAGACTATCTCCTGCTTTTTGTCTTCCATATTCTATTCCACCTATAGTGTTATGTCCATGGCTCATGCTCATGTATTGCGTGAAAGTTGAAAAGGTTTAAGAACATCAAAAGTATGAAACAATTGCTTGGCTTGTCATCAGGGTTGTGAATGATTTGAATATTTTGTGTGATGAAGATGGATCATAGCCACACTATATGATTTTGTAGGGATAAGCTTTCTTTGGCCATGTTATTTTGAGAACACACAATTGCCTTGTTTGCTTGAAGTATTTTTTTATGTCAATATTAAACTTTTGTTTTGAATCTTATGGATCTGAACATTCATGCCACAATAAATAAAAATTACTTGGATAAATATGTTAGGTAGCATTCCACATAAAAAATTCTGTTTTTATCATTTACCTACTCGAAGACGAGCAAGAGTGAAGCTTGGGGATGCTTGGTACGTCTCCAACGTATCTATAATTTTTTATTGTTCCATGCTATTATATTATCTGTTTTGGATGTTATATATGCATTAGTATGCTATTTTATATTATTTTCGGGACTAACCTATTAGCCTAGAGCCTAGTACCAGTTTCTGTTTTTTCCTTGTTTTTGAGTTTCGCAGAAAAGGAATACCAAACGGAATAAAACCTTTGCGATGATTTTTCTTGGACCAGAAGACACCCTAGAGACTTGGAGATCAAGTCGGAGGAGCCACGAGGCGGCCACAAGGGGGTAGGGCGCGCCCCCTGCCTTGTGCCCCCCCCCCCCCCGCCGTGACCCCCTGGCCTAATTCCTTCGCCTATATATTCACATATATTCCAAAACCACCAAAAGTATCCACAAAAACACTTTTCTAGCGTCGCAACCTTCTGTACCCATGAGATCCCATCTAGGGGTCTTTTCTGGCATCCTGCCGGAGGGGGATTTGATCATGGAGGGCTTCTACATCAACTCTATTGCCCTTCTGATGAAGCGTGAGTAGATTACCTCAGACCTACGGCTCCATAGCTAGCAACTAGATGGCTTCTTATCTCTCTTTGATTCTCAATACCATGTTCTCCTCGATGATCTTGGAGATCTATCCGATGTAATCTTCTTTTGTGGTGTGTTTGTCGAGATCCGATGAATTGTGGATTTATGATCAACTTATCTATGAATATTATTTGAATCTTCTCTGAATTCTTTTATGCATGATTTGGTATCTTTGTAATTCTCTTCGAACTATCGGTTTGGTTTGGCCAACTAGATTGGTTTTTACTGCAATGGGAGAAGTGCATAGCTTTGGGTTCAATCTTGCAGTGTCCTTTCCCAGTGACAGTAGGGGCAGAAAGGCATGTATTGTATTGTTGCCATCGAGGATAAAAAGAGTGGAGCTTACATCATATTGCTTGAGTTTACTCCTCCACATCATGTCATCTTACTTAATTTGTTACTCTGTTCTTCATGAACTTAATACTCTAGATGCAGGCAGGAGTCGGTTGATGTGTGGAGTAATAGTAGTAGATGCAGAATCATTTCGGTCTACTTGACACGGACGTGATGCCTATATTTCATAATCATTGCCTTAGATATCGTCATAAATTTGTGCTTTTCTATCAATTGCTTGACAGTAATTTGTTTACCCACCGTATTATTTGCTATCTTGAGAGAAGCCTCTAGTGAAATCTATGGCCCCCGGGTCTATTTTCCATCATATAAGTTTCTGATCTACTATTTTGCAATCTTTTACTTTTCGATCTATAAACCAAAAATACCAAAAATATTTACTTTACCTTTTGTTTAGTTTCATCTATCTCTATCAGATCTCACTTTTGCAAGTAACCATGAAGGGATTGACAACCCCTTTATCACGTTGGGTGCAAGTTGTTTGATTGTTTGTGCAGGTATTGGTGATTTGTGCGTTCTCTCCTACTGGATTGATACCTTGGTTCTCAAACTGAGGGAAATACGTATCTCTACTTTGATGTAACACCCTTTCCTCTTCAAGGGAAAATCCAACGCAAGCTCAAGAAGTAGCACATTGCCGCCCTCCCCCATGCGCCGCCGCCCTCCCCCGCACCTGTCCTCTCCATCCCCTTCTCGGCCCCGGGCTACCTACCGTGTGAGTACCTCCTTCTCCTCTCAATTCACACCTAAATCTAGGTATCTCTGAATGTGTTGGATGAATTAGCAAATGCAATATGTTCAGATTTTTTTAGTAATTTTGTTCATATATATTAACCCTAGGTGTTCATATATATGAGCCCATTTCATCATTAGAGCACTAAATATATATGTTTTTTTAGTACAATAGAATGTAGATATATGTAACCCTAGGTGTTCATATACATGAACCTACTACTAGTAGAAATATTATAGATAAATGGGTGGATGAAATTATGTTTTTTATTCTTGGATAGATAGATGGATAGCCAGATGGATTAAACTAGGGTTTCTTTAGTAATGCTTTGGATAGATAGATGGATGGATGGATAACTGTTCGGGTTAGAACTAGGGTATTTTAGATATTACAAATTTTTAGTAAATATAGGTCTTTTGAATCAGCATATTAATGTTTAGTTGATAGCTTATAGGGTTTCACTAAGTCCTAAGATGAGGATAATAATGTTTTTGTTTATATTTTGTTTTTGCAGAAATCAAGGTGCCCCTGCATCATCCCCGCCGTCGTCCCCGTCATCGAACCTCTCCGACCTCGAGGCGAGACCAGGAAAATACCCATGTCAATGATGATGTAGAAGTTTTGGTAGATGTAGTAGAGTAGTAGCTAGATGAGTAGCTTTGAAAATTTCCATGGAATAGAAACTTTTCAACGTCGGTCTTTCAAATATGATGGAGATTTAGACATGTGATATGTAGTGTTGCGTACTACTAGTCCTTGCCCAAGTGGCCTATCTTTGCAGGGAACACCTCAGAGTGGCCTATGTTTTGCCGGAGTGTTGATTAATTTCCATTCCGGCAAATTTCAGGAGCTCGATATATGTCCTTTTTAGCAAAGGTCATGCCGGATTTTCCCATGAATTTTTGCATGACTTGTGCTAGAATATGTAGGAAATATCGAGTGGCCTGGATTTTCTACCAAGATAATTAAACGAAATTTCAGGTTGACTTTAAGTTTGTCGGGACTCCATCATATATGAGAGAAGAAGAATGTCGACTGTTGTCATGGGGGTCGTTCTTCCTCTTCTTTCTCGTGATAGACCTTTCGGTAATGCATGGGAAGGAAGAGAAGAACGACCATCGCAGACGGTCGCAAATGTCAGAGAGGAATCACTGAGGGAGAGTCTCCACCATATATGAGGGGACGAAGAATCCCGACTGTTGTCGTGTGGGTAGCTTCTTCTTCAGTCCAAGGTGCTAGACATTTTGGTGCAATGCACTTTGGGATGACAAGAGTAGCTACCATCACCGACGGTCGCAAATGTCAGAGAGGAAGAATCCCAACTGTTGTCGTGGGGTCGCTTCTCCTTCGTTCCCGTGTCCTAGACATTTTGGGTAATGCACTCGGGGACGAAGGGAGGAGCGACCATCACCGATGGTCGAATATATCATAGAGGGAGTGCCCACCATATACACCACGTGAGATGAGAGTTTTCAACAAAATTCTCGACAGACTGAAAGTCAACCTGTGATGAATATTAATGATCGAATTTAGTTTTCGTAGTACATATATTGAAATTCAGAAATTAAATATTTGAATTATGAACATAGGAGATGTCTGATGACGATAGGATCCCTGAGTGCGATTACTGCTACCATGACCGGGGTTTGTGCGACAGGTTTCCTCACCTGCAAAATGATAGGTTTTTCACCATGAAGCTGGATGAGACCTTTCATGTTTGTACGGTATGCAATGACAAGCATTTCATCGTAATTAATACATCACTTGTCCTTCTTTTGTTCAACGTGTAATTTCTGGATTTTTTTAAATTCAATTAGCCATGCAAGACCATATGTATTACAGAAGCTCGGTTTCAAAGACTTTGAGAATATGGAGATGAGGAGGGCTCACTTAAGAACTAAACATGGTTACGTGTTTCTAGTTAAGCTCCACAATGCGGTCAATCACTTCCATTTCGGTTGCTCTAATTAGAAAGCTCTCTGCAAGGTATATGGATTTGACGAGGGTATGCAAATAACATTTGATATTCGTCCCGAAGATGATGATGATGATGATGATGATGATGATACTATCGACATCTAGGTGGATGTGGATATGGCTCCAGTTTTGCCTAAATGTGAGTTTGTCAAACTAATTTGTTAAGTTAAGTAATTTATATTGTTAATTTAAAAATATTTGGTGTTCATCGGTACTAAACTTATTTATTTATAATTGTCAATCTTATTTCTTATCTTCAAAAAATACTCGGAAGCGTGTAGACAGGACATACTACAACTATGACTTCGAGCTTAATTGTTAGGAGAAAGGTTATCTTGTATCATTCATAGATGATGTTGAGGCCTTTAAAACAAGTCACTCTATCCTCCCAAATTTTACTAGATGCGTGCCACTAGTCCAACAATTGCATATGGTAACTTCATTGCCAAGAACTTGGTAAGATTTTGTTAATGATGGTAACTCCATTGCATACATTCTTCTGAAGTAAACTACATTGCTAACTATATATGTTTCTATTATGTTTTTCAACAGAGGTTCCCGAAGGAGGTTGTGGCTTACAAGCTGTTTACCAAAGGTGATATGCACATGGTTAGGTTACGACCAACTCCTTCGAAGGCTTACCACACTACATACTCGATTTCTTCAAATGGTGGAAGCCTGAAAATCAAAGAATGGAGCGAAGTGATGAATGCGCACACACAACTAACTGGAGACAACATGAATGTGCGCAAGACACAAGTTATAGATAGGTTTATCTCCATTCTCCATTATGGATATGGACCAGTTTATCTGTTTTATGGTATTTTACCTAGGAGAGAGGAGTAGGTCCTAGGTATTAAGAACAATTAGTTATTGTTCATTATGACTATGTTGATGATGAGAAGTTGTTATTATGTGCTATAATGTGTTAGAGATGATGAGGAGGAGGAGGAGTTGTGATTATTACTAGTGACCAAGTTGTTATATGATATCTCATTGACGAAAATGACGATGACGAGGAGTTGTTATATGACAATGATGTATTATGATGATAAGTTGTTAATGATATTATGATGATGATGATGATGATTTATTATATCATTGGGTGAAAGAACCGCGGATTAGTTTCAAGCGGATGCTTGGTCACTTTGGATGCATCCACTTGAAACTAATCCGCGGTTCTTTCACCCTATTGTGTAATAACTCATTATGATGTAATAACAATCTCTAAATTGCTACTATTTGAAAACTTGTATAATGGTGTATGAATACAACATAAAATAAAAAAGAAATAGAATACGTAATAATAGTAGTAGCGCGGGTAGAGCGGTGCTGCTAGTAACTACAAGTAGCGCGTTCTTGAAACAGCGCTGCTGCTAAGTAGGTATAGCAGTAGCGCGGGTAAACCAACACTACTGCTACCATTTAGCTGTACGCCATAGCAGTAGCGCGGTCTCCCGTGCTACTGCTAGCCCAAAAACCAGCGCTACTGCTAGGAATTTCCCTAGTAGTGTTTGCTACTAATGGTTATGTGCAAGAGATGAGAACCATCATAATGGATAAGATGTGTTTATCTACCATGAACATATGTTCTTTGCTTTGTTGTGTGTATGTGTAGGAAACTTGGACTTCGTGTCAACTTCCACGTCACGTGAGTTCACAATCCGAGCTCTTGAGAGTGAACCACCTTCTACCACGACGATTCTACATCGCAATTGCTTCTACTTCGGCATTGTGAAGGATGCACAAGGTCATGCCTTCAAGGTCTTGAGCATGGATATTGCGGATCATACTACTTGTGTTGCTTGCACCATGAGAATTATTGGCCATCTTGGACCACTTGATTGCGCACATGTTAGTGATCTTGTGTCGACTTGTAATTTTCACCGTTCCATGCCTCATGACATATATACCTTGTGTGTTGCATCCAACTTGTGTATTACTTACTCCTATCACATGCTTGTTTGCAATAATGTCATTTCTTCACATATGCCATATCCCACTGATTGCTACATGCTCACCTTGATTGCCTCACACATGTTGAACAATTGCTCTTTATATTGTGTTGAGTGCCACGTGATTTTCTGTACACCCTATGCACATTATGCTTGGATTTTCTTGCCACATGTGTTTAGACACTTCATTTTCTTTGGTGTTGTGAATGGTTCATATGCATACCATAGACCATTAGTTGAGTGCTTTATGCATGTTTGCTATGAACTTGAGGTAGATGCTTGTCCACTTGACACCCATATTACCATCTCTACCTCACACTTGCATGCTTTTTTCCATGATGTCCTTGATTGTGCTCAATTCATATGCTTATATCCCATGTCACAATCCATTGTCACACCATATGCTATGCTTGATGACAACACTTGTTGGGTGAATCCCAGCTTGAATGCTTGGTTGTGCACTAACACTAACCACATTTGTTTTTCCAAGTGTTTGATGTTCTTGCTTCTTTTGAAGGAATCCCAAGACGGTGCGACATTAGAGAGTGCCCATTTCGAGCTTGAAGATGATGATACTTCGTGGTCGTCCACCTCTACACGGCAAAATGTACAATCATATGCAACAAAATATGCTTGAGCAACACGAAAAAGAAAGGGTTAGCAACTAGATGCAACATATAGTAAACATAAATAATCAACATAGTTTCATCGTACGCAAACTAATTAACTAGAGGTATGCAGGTCATAGTACACAAACTAATAAAGTAGCATTGCACAAGTTTGGCAGGGACTGTGGACATCACAAATTTTCATAGCTATAGAAAGCAGTATACAAGTTCAACCGACACATATCATCATCGGCAGCATCGTAAATCACTAGAACTTCCATCCTTCCGTACCATCGAGGATGCACCCTAGCTTCTTGAATGGCGTGAGGTCCTGACATTGCATGCCTATGCGAGTTCGGACGCTAGCTCGCGATATAGGGCCATGGTGGAACATCCCCTTCTCTTCGATGACTTCTTTCATGATGATCGTCACAATGTCCCTCTAGATGTGAAAGAAGTCATCTCTAAGTTTACAATCCGCTTCTCCTTGAGATTCTACCCACGTGCCCGTATGATCATCGTTTCTGGTTGTCATGCAAAGCTTTTGGTGACCCCTTCTGAACTCCATCATGAGATGGAGGAGGTAGAATCCATCGTTCCTGCTTGGTTTTGGGACATGGATGCAGCAGAAGTTAGTTTTATGCGAGAAACCCGTCTTGCAGTTCCTTTGTTTCTGATCTACAGGTGGCCACTCCTCAAGCCGAAGCCTTGGAGAGCATAATCTAGAATATTCATTATGTGGGTGTAGTCCTTCTTATCGTAGTTTCTGGTAGGGTCGAAATACACGGCGTGGGAGACTCGCGGGTAAAGAACGATAAGCATGTGCGCCCGTTGTTGGAGGAAAAAAACACCTCAAATTATTTTCCATATGAGCGAGAAGGAATGATTGAAATGTACGAAAGGGTTTTCCGGCACCAACTTACATTGGATGATAAGGCAGGAGGACAATTAACTAGTCCTTATCCTATATCATGAAGTTTTCGAGGTACTCCCTAGCAGTTTTACGCTCCAAGTCGCCGAGACTCAAGAAGGACTCGTGCATGTAGTATGGATCCACCACACAGATTTGCGAGACTTGTTCTCTCTTCATGACGGAACCCATATGTAGCACAAAAAGGTGGATGATTGTAAAATCGAGCCGCCTTGTCAGAAACATCTCGAAGATATGCTCAAACCGCAGGAAGAACACCTCCGCAGGCCATGTGTCGACGTAGCACTTCCCCTCAGGAACACGAGCCGCGTATGTCGGATATCCTGGATCCTTTGAGGCTAGTAGGCTTTTCTCAGCCGACAACACATGGTCGTGCAGTCTCCTGATATCCCCTGATATTGCCTCTAGTGATTTCGGCAGTAGCATCGGCTCGCCCGTGACATGGAACATGGCCGCACCTTTGACGGGTACACACTCTTCAAAATCCGCCATCTGGCTGCTATGTGCGTGTCGGATCTCGGGTTTCGGCAAAACCCTTAAGGTTCGAACTTTGGGGTGCGCGCGAAGATCTCTCCCTCACAGATCACGCCTCACACGCTTCGCGATCTCTAGGGTAACTCAACAAACTCGCAACACAAGGGACACAAGATTTATACTGGTTCGGGCCACCGTTGTGGTGTAATACCCTACTCCAGTGTGGTGGTGGTGGATTGCCTCTTGGGCTGAGGATGAACAGTACAAGGGGAAGAACAGCCTCCTGAGGCGGGGTGTTCTTGTGCCTGGAGAACTTGTGTGGGTGAGGATTCGATCCCCTCCTACTGTGGTGGCTAGTCCTATTTATAGAGGCCCTGGTCCTCTCCCAAAATATTGAGCGGGAAGGGATCCCACAATGGCCAATTTGAAAGGGGACAGCTAGTACAACTTATCCTGGCAAAAGTGGTCTTCGCCTGCTAAAGGCTCTGGTGGTGACGCCATCTTGGGCTCCACGGTGACCTCTGTCCTGCCGTCTTGCTGGTCTTGGTCTCGTTGCATCGATAGGGAAACCTTTGCTTGACGCCTCGGTACTCCTCGCCTGTGCTTGCCTCCTTAGCACCAAAGAGGAAACAAGGACACTGTGCGCGCTGGCGCCCGCCTGGTCTCGATCGTCATGGCTCACGTCACGAGAACCTCGCGAGGTTTGCCTTGCCTTGATCTCTCCGCCCCTCGCGAGCCAGCCTGGTGAGGCCACTCCCGAGGAGGTCTTGTGTCGTCCGCCTCGCGAGCCTTGGCCCCTCGTGAGGGTCTTGAAAGCTTGTTGGTGATGATGGTCCATACGGGCCCGCTCGTAGAGCCACGCCATGGGTCGCAGGCAGGCAAGTCTAGGGACCCCTGTTCCCAGGATGCCGACAGTAGCCCCCGGGCCCAAGGCGCGCTCGGACTTGGCTTTGAGGCGAAGCCAAAGGGCAAGTGCGGAGCGCCGCGGGCCCCCAACAGCCTGCGGCCTTGGTCGACGCGTGGCGGCTGATTGGACGTGGGCGTCTCCACTTCCCCACGCTACCTTGATACCCGCCTGGCTAGGCGGCCACCGCAGTCTACACGGTTTCCTTCCCCTTGTTGCGGCGCGCTCCCCCAATTCTTCTGCTCCCCCGAAGCTCACCTCCTTCTCCCAATCAGATCTGAGCTCACCTCTGCCATCGCCGTGGCGCTGGATCAGATGGAGAAAGGGAAGGAGCCCGCGTCCTCCGCCGAACTGCATCTGGCTATTGAGCTCGCCGTTGGCAGGTCGCTGGTGCTCAACCAAGAAGCCATGGACAAGGTGCGCCCCATGCTCGCCTCCAGCTTCAATGAGTGGGGGGAAATGGTGGCCTGGCCTGCATCTCGAGCTCGTGTCGACAGGACGGCCACCGAGGTCCCATTCTTCATCTACACCCTCTGGGCCGGCCTGGTTCCCCCTTTTTCTGCCTTCTTCAATGCAGTGCTCGCCCATTACCAGATCCACATGCTGCACCTCGATCCTCAATCCGTGACCCTTCTCACCATCTTTGCCTTTGTTTGCGAGGCCATCATGGGCATTGCTTCTTCCGTGGCACTCCTCCGCCACTTCTTCTCATTGCACCTGACTGATCCGCGACACACCTCGGGTTGCCTGAGCTTCCATGCAGTGGCGGCGACGGCCGAAGCGGGAATTGACTTTGAGCTTCCGCCATCTACGAGCGAGTTTCGGACGTGGTGGTATTTGTTGATGTCGGAGTGCGCAGCCCCCTGCTCTCTTCTCCGTTGGCGCCCGCCATTCCCAACTCCAGTTGGTGCCACCAGAGGCTCGCCGATCCTTGCCTTGTCCCCGTTTGGCTCAGGTTGAAGAGGCTGAAGGACCGCGGCGTGACTGCGCCTATGGTGGTGCAGGAGTTCGTCCAGCGCCGAGTCGCTCCACTCCAGCGACACTCTCGACCGATGTGGGCCTTGCTCAGCAGCAACGACCACATGAGACTTCAGGAGTCCAGGAGCCCCCTTGAGGCGCGGCGGACGGTGCTCGAGGTCCTGACAGGCGTCCCGTTGCCTGACGACTTGCCAGGGAACAGTTGTCTCCTGTACCGCTGCTTGAACAAGGTGCAATTCGTGGAGCACATGCCCTCCTTCGATGAGTGGGGGCTGCGTCCAGTCGGCGTTGTGGGGCCCCGTGAGAACCCCATCATCGTGGTCCCTCTCCTTGCCACCGGCCCCGATCTTGCCCCAAGAGTGGACGCTGGGGGGGCAACCACCGTCGGAGGCCGGGGGCGCTGGTGCGGATGCGTCAATGCTGCCTGAGGCTCCTGAGCCGTCATCCTCGGGAACCCGTGATTCCCACGCCGGGGCGGCAGCTGAAGGGGCGACGCAGCCCGCTACTCCTGAAGTCGAAGCTCCCGAGGCATCAGTAGGTCGTCGCGAGGCGGAGCCCGACAGTTCTCCACAGCTTGGCGCTCCTGAGGCCTCCTGGGGCGCTTCCCCAGTTGCGCCCCGAGATGGCCTCCATGTTCACCGCTTCAGCCGGCTCCGTGTGGACTTCGAGGAGCTCCGCAAGAGGAAGAAATCTCCAAACGGCAGCAGTGGTGCCTTCGGGCCGTTGAAGAGGAGGAAATATATCGCCATTGACGTGTAAGTACCTTATCTTTGTGATTCTTTGAGTGCTGCTTCTCTTCCTGACGATGGCTCTTCAGGATCCCTTCCGCCAGGGCCGCGGGATCTCCTGAGAAGCAACCTCACCTCGCTTTGCTTCCTTCGCCAGGTTCAAGCGCTGCGAGCCCGCACGCTGCCCCCGGATCGGGATCAGCCCGAGTAGCCAGCCCGCCTGCCGGGCGCCTTGAGCTCATGCCTATGCTGCCTTCTCTCGGCGGCCTTGTTTGGGGTGTGACCAGTGTGCCAAGGGCCCCTTCCCTGATCGTGGACTATGGCTGGTTGGCTTTGGTCCTGGGGTCCTCTTTAGGTGGCGGGTCTCCGTTTGCTCGGGCCTCTCGTGAGGCCTGGCCAGCAACCAGGTGGGTGCCAGCCCCCAGCCCCTGCTGAGAGAGGGCGAGCCGCTTCGGGCCTCCTCTGCGGCCCCCGCGGCGGAGGACGGAGTCAGCAGCGTGCTCAAGTCGGCACAAGGGGGGCGTCGTCTGCCACGAGCTCTTTCGGGAGGCGCTGAGCGCGATGAACTGGCTTGGTGAAGAGCTCGTGAATGTGGATGCGCGCCTCATGGACAAGGATCTTCGGTTGACGGAGGAGCGGCATAAGCTGAAGGTGGCTATAAACCTCGGGCGCCACAAGCGTGAGCTTGATAACGCGAAGGCTGAGGCTTCCCTCGCAGACTCACGAGAGGCCTGCTCCCGAGCTCAGGAAGGGGCCCGGGAAGCCGACCGCCATCGCGAGGCCGCGGAGAAGTGCGCGTGGGAGCTCCAAGCCTGGAGCGCCTCCTTGGAGCAGCAAGTGGAGGCGCGCAGAGCTGTCCTCGTGTCGTTGAGGGGGACGCCTGCCGAAGAGGAAGAGATCCGGAAGCGTGAGGAGGCGTTGGCGCTGGAAGCCGTGGAGCGTAGCCTTGAGCTTGAGCGGCTGGAGACGAGGGAGCGTCAGGTTACCCAAGCGGAGGACGCTGTTGGCGCGCGCGAGGCCAGGGCCCAGGAGGAGGTCGATCGTCGGGTGGCCGAGGCTCGCGCGGATCTTGGGGGTAGGTATGACTTGAAGCTGAAGCGCGTTGAAGACGAGGCTGCAGGCATGACTGCTGATACGTCTCCAACGTATCTATAATTTTTGATTGTTCCATGCTATATTATATTCTGTCTTGGATGTTTATTGGGCTTTATTATACGCTTTTATATTATTTTTGGGACTAACCTATTAACCGGAGGCCTAGCCCAAATTGCTGTTTTTTTGCCTATTTCAGTGTTTGGCAGAAAAAGAATATCAAACGGAGTCCAAACGGAATGAAACCTTCGGGAACGTGATTTTCGGAACAAACATGATCCAAAGGACTTGGAGTGGACGTCAAGCAACAGACGAGGAAGCCACGAGGTAGGGGGCGCGCCTACCCCCTGGGCGCGCCCTCCACCCTCGTGGGCCCCTCGTGGCTCCACCGACCTACTTCTTCCTCCTATATATACCTACGTACCCCCAAACCATCAGAGGCATCCAAGAAAACCTAATTCCACCACCGCAACCTTCTGTACCCGTGAGATCCCATCTTGGGGCCTTTTCCAGCGTCCTGCCGGAGGGGGCATTGATCACGGAGGGCTTCTACATCAACACCATAGCCTCTCCGATGATGTGTGAGTAGTTTACCTCAGACCTTTGGGTCCATAGTTATTATCTAGATGGCTTCTTCTCTCTCTTTGGATCTCAATACAAAGTTCTCCTCGATTCTCTCGGAGATCTATTTGATGTAACTCTTCTTTTGCGGTGTGTTTGTCGGGACCGACGAATTGTGGGTTTATGATCAAGTTTATCTATGAACAATATTTGAATCTCCTCTGAATTCTTTTATGTATGATTGGTTATCTTTGCAAGTCTCTTCGAATTATCAGTTTGGTTTGGCCTACTAGATTGATCTTTCTTGCAATGGGAGAAGTGCTTAGCTTTGGGTTCAATCTTGCGGTGTCCTTTCCCAGTGATAGGGGCAGCAAGGCACGTATTGTATTGCTGCCATCGAGGATAAAAAGATGGGGTTTATATCATATTGCATGAGTTTATCCCTCTACATAATGTCATCTTGCTTAAAGCATTACTCTGTTCTTATGAACTTAATACTCTAGATGCATGCTGGATAGCGGTCGATGTGTGGAGTAATAGTAGTAGATGCAGAATCGTTTCGGTCTACTTGTCGCGGACGTGATGCCTATATACATGATCATACCTAGATATTCCCATAACTATGCTCAATTCTATCAATTGCTCGACAGTAATTCATTCACCCACCGTAATACTTATGCTCTTTAGAGAAGCCACTAGTGAAACCTATGGCCCCCGGGTCTATTTTCCATCATATTATTCTTCCAACACTTAGCTATTTTTATTGCCATTTATTTTACTTTGCATCTTTATTTCTCTTTATCATAAAAATACCAAAAATATTATCTTATCATATCTATCAGCTCTCACTCTCGTAAGTGACCGTGAAGGGATTGACAACCCCTTTATCGCGTTGGTTGCGAGGTTCTTATTTATTTGTGTAGGTGCGTGGGACTCGAGCGTGGTCTCCTATTGGATTGATACCTTGGTTCTCAAAAACTGAGGGAAATACTTACGCTACTTTACTGCGTCACCCTTTCCTCTTCAAGGGAAAACCAACGCAGTGCTCAAGAGGTAGCAAGAAGGATTTCTGGCGCCGTTGCCGGGGAGTCTACGCACAGGTCAAGACATACCAAGTACCCATCACAAACTCTTATCCCTCGCATTACATTATTTGCCATTTGCCTCTCGTTTTCCTCTCCCCCACTTCACCTTTGCCTTTTCTTCGCCCTTCTTCTGTTCGTCTTTTCGTTTGCCTTGATGTCTTACTTGGCTCGTTTGCTCGTTTGGTTGCAATAGTTGTGTATTTATTGCTAAACAGAGAACCTAAGATCTATGGATCCTCATCTGCTTGCTAATATTTTTAAAAGATCCAATTATGATGAACCAATTGCTAGTGAGTTTTGTGCACTAGATTATCTTTATGAAGTTTTGCTTGAAATTCGTGAATCTGAAAATTGTGATGAAGAAATTTATGAAGAGTTTCACGATAGCTCCTTGAATAAAAAGCATGATTGCAATGATTTTACTATAAATTCTCTTGATGTCAATTGTGCTAATAATATGCAAAACCCTAAGGTTGGGGATGCTAGTTTTGATAAGTCCACTACTTGTTGCAATGATAATGATTGGGGTGATTCTTCTTATGATCTTGAAAATTTATTTAAACCCCATGATGAATATGAGATTGATAATAGTGTTTGCAATAATATTGAAAGTGGGTTTGGAAGAGTTTCAACTTTAGATCCCACATATTTGGAGAATGTTCAATCTTATGGTATTTTTGATAAAAGTGGGATAGAAGAGGTCAAAACTTTAGATATCAATGAACCCACTATTTTGGATTTCAAGGAATTTAATTATGATAATTGATCTTTGATAGATTGTATTTCCTTGTTGCAATCCGTGCTAAATTCTCCTCATGCTTATAGCCAAAATAAAGCTTTTACTAAATATATCGTTGATGCTTTGATGCAATCTTATGAAGAAAAACTTGAGTTGGAAGTTTCTATCCCTAGAAAACTTTATGATGAGTGGGAACCTACTATTAAAATTAAAATTAAAAATCATGAATGCTATGCTTTGTGTGATTTGGGTGCTACTGTTTCCACAATTCCAAAAACTTTATGTGATTTATTAGGTTTCCGCGAATTTGATGATTGCTCTTTAAACTTACACCTTGCGGATTCCACTATCAAGAAACCTATGGGAAGAATTAATGATGTTCTTATTGTTGCAAATAGGAACTATGTGCCCTTAGATTTCATTGTTCTTGATATAGATTGCAATCCTTCATGTCCTATTATTCTTGGTAGACCTTTCCTTAGAACGATTGGTGCAATCATTGATATGAAGGAAGGGAATATTAGATTCCAATTTCCGTTAAGGAAAGTCATGGAACACTTCCCTAGAAAGAAAATTAAATTGCCATATGAATCTATTATGAGAGCCACTTATGGATTGCCTACTAAAGATGGCAAAACTTAGATCTATCCGTGTTTTTATGCCTAGCTAGGGGCGTTAAACGATAGCGCTTGTTGGGAGGCAACCCAATTTTATTTTTAGTTTTTTTGCTTTTTGCTTCTGTTTAGGAATAAATCTTTGATCTAGCCTCTGGTTAGATTTTTTTTTATGTTTTATTTAGTGTTTGTGCCAAGTTAAACCTATAGGATCTTCTTGGATTATAGTTATTTGATCTTGCTGAAAATTCCAGAAACTTTCTGTTCACGAAAACAATTGTTAAAAATCACCAGAACGTGATAAAATATTGATTCCAATTGCAGCCGATCAATAAACAAATTATCTAGGTCGTACTATTTTTGTAGAATTTTTAGAATTCCAGAAGTTTGCGTTAGTTACAGATTACTACAGACTGTTCTGTTTTTGACAGATTCTGTTTTTCGTGTGTTGTTTGCTTATTTTGATGAATCTATGGCTAGTAAAATAGTTTATAAACCATAGAGAAGTTGGAATACAGTAATTCTAACACCAATATAAATAAAGAATGAGTTCAATACAGTACCTTGAAGTGGTGTTTTGTTTTCTTTCGCTAACGGAGCTCACGAGATTTTCTGTTGAGTTTTGTGTTGTGAAGTTTTCAAGTTTTGGGTAAAGATTTGATGGATTATGGAACAAGGAGTGGCAAGAGACTAATCTTGGGGATGCCCATGGCACCCCAAGGTAATCTAAGGACACCAAAAAGCCAAAGCTTGGGGATGCCCCGGAAGGCATCCCCTCTTTCGTCTTCGTCCATCGGTAACTTTACTTGGAGCTATATTTTTATTCACCACATGATATGTGTTTTGCTTGGAGCGTCTTGTATTATTTGAGTCTTTGTTTTTTAGTTTACCACAATCATCCTTTCTGTACACACCTTTTGAGAGAGACACACATGATTCAGAATTTATTAGAATACTCGATGTGCTTCACTTATATCTTTTGAGCTATATAGTTTGTGCTCTAGTGCTTCACTTATATCTTTTAGAGCACGGTGGTGGATTTGTTTTATAGAAACTATTGTTCTCTCATGCTTCACTTATATCATTTAGAGAGTCCTACAAAACAGCATGGTAACTTGCTTTAATTGTGAAATTAATCCTAATATGCTAGGTATTCAAGATTAGTAAAAACTTTCTTATGAGTGCGTTGAATACTAAGAAAAGTTTCATGCTTGATAATTGTTTTGAGATATGGAGGTAGTGATATTAAAGTTGTGCTAGTTGAGTAGTTGTGAATTTGAGAAATACTTGTGTTGAAGTTTGCAAATCCCATAGCATGCACGTATGGTAAACGTTGTGTAACAAATTTGAAACATGAGGTGTTCTTTGATTGTCCTCCTTATGAGTGGCGGTCAGGGACGAGCGATGGTCTTTTCCTACCAATCTATCCCCCCAGGAGCATGCGCGTAGTGCTTGGTTTTTGATGACTTGTAGATTTTTGTAATAAGTATGTGAGTTCTTTATGACTAATGTTGAGTCCATGGATTATACGCACTCTTACCCTTCCATCATTGCTAGCCTCTTCGGTACCGTGCATTGCCCTTTCTCACCTTGAGAGTTGGTGCAAACTTCGCTGGTGCATCCAAACCCCGTGATACTATACGCTCTATCACACATAAACCTCCTTATATCTTCCACAAAACAGCCACCATACCTACCTAGTATGGCATTTCCATAGCCATTCCGAGATATATTGCCATGCAACTTTCCACCGTTCCGTTTATCATGACATGTTCATCATTGTCATATTGCCTTGCATGATCATGTAGTTGACATCGTATTTGTGGTAAAGCCACCATGCATATTATTTCATACATGTCAGTCTTGATTCATTGCCCTTCCCGGTACACCGCCGGAGGCATTCATATTGAGTCATACTTTGTTCTAGTACCGAGTTGTAATCATTGAGTTGTAAATAAATAGAAGTGTGATGATCATCATTCATAGAGCATTGTCCCAAAAAAAGGCCAAAAGAAAAAAAAGAAAGGCCAAAAAAAAGAAAATAAAAAGGGGCAATGCTACTATCTTTTTTTCCATACTTGTGCTTCAAAGTAGCACCATGATCCTTATGATAGATAGTCTCTTGTTTTGTCACTTTCATATACTAGTGGGAATTTTTCTTTATAGAACTTGTCTTGTATATTCCAACAATGGGCTTCCTCAAATGCCCTAGGTCTTCGTGAGCAAGCAAGTTGGATGCACACCCACTTAGTTTCTTTTGTTGAGCTTTCATACATTTATAGCTCTAGTGCATCCGTTGCATGGCAATCCCTACTCCTCACATGAACAGCAATTGATGGGCATCTCCATAGCCCATTGATTAGCCGCATTGATGTAAGACTTTCTCCCTTTTTGTGTTCTCCACATAACCCCCATCATTATATTCTATTCCACCCATAGTGCTATATCCATGTCTAACGCTCATGTATTGCGTGAAAGTTGAAAAAAGTTTGAGATTACTAAAGTATGGAACAATTGCTTGGCTTGTCATCGGGGTTGTGCATGATGAGAGCATTCTTGTGTGACGAAAATGGAGCATGACCAAACTATATGATTTTGTAGGGATGAACTTTCTTTGGCCATGTTATTTTGAGAAGACATAATTGCTTAGCTAGTATGCTTGAAGTATTATTACTTTTATGTCAATATTAAACTTTTATCTTGAATCTTTCGGATCTGAACATTCATACCACAATTAAGAGGGTTACATTGAAAATTATGCCAAGTAGCATTCCACATCAAAAATTCCGTTTTTATCATTTACCTACTCGAGGACGAGCAGGAATTAAGCTTGGGGATGCTTGATACGTCTCCAACGTATCTATAATGTTTTATTGTTCCATGCTATATTATATTTTGTTTTCGATGTTTATTGGGATTTATTATACACTTTTATATTATTTTTGGGAATAACCTATTAACTGGAGGCCCAGCCCAAGTTGTTGTTTTTTGCCTATTTCAGTGTTTCGCAGAAAAAGAATATCAAACGGAGTCCAAACGGAATGAAACCTTCGGGAACATGATTTTCGGAACAAACGTGATCCAGAGGACTTGGAGTGGACGTCAAGCAACAGACGAGGAAGCCACGAGGTAGGGGGCGCGCCCTCCACCCTCGTGGGCCCCTCATGGCTCCACCGACCTACTTCTTCCTCCTATATATATACCTACGTACCCCCAAACCATCAGAGGCATCCACGAAAACCTAATTCCACCGCCGCAACCTTCTGTACCCATGAGAGCCCATCTTGCGGCCTTTTCCGGCGTCCTGCCGGAGGGGGCATTGATCACGGAGGGCTTCTACATCAACACCATAGCCTCTCCGATGATGTGTGAGTGGTTTAGCTCAGACCTTCGGGTCCATAGTTATTAGCTAGATGGCTTCTTCTCTCTCTTTGGAGCTGAATACAAAGTTCTCCTCGATTCTCTTGGAGATCTATTTGATGTAACTCTTCTTTTGCGGTGTGTTTGTCGGGACCGATGAATTGTGGGTTTATGATCAAGTTTATCTATGAACAATATTTGAATCTCCTCGGAATTCTTTTATGTATGATTGGTTATCTTTGCAAGTCTCTTCGAATTATCAGTTTGGTTTGGCCTACTAGATTGATCTTTCTTGCAATGGGAGAAGTGCTTAGCTTTGGGTTCAATCTTGTGGTGTCCTTTCCCAGTGAGAGTAGGGGCAGCAAGGCACGTATTGTATTGTTGCCATCGAGGATAAAAAGATGGGTTTTATATCATATTGCATGAGTTTATCCCTCTACATCATGTCATCTTGCTTAAAGCATTACTCTGTTCTTATGAACTTAATACTCTATATGCATGCTGGATAGCGGTTGATGTGTGGAGTAATAGTAGTAGATGCAGAATCGTTTCGGTCTACTTGTCGCGGACGTGATGCCTATATACATGATCATACCTAGATATTCTCATAACTATGCTCAGTTCTATCAATTGCTCGACAGTAATTCGTTCACCCACCGTAATACTTATGCTCTTGAGAGAAGCCGCTAGTGAAACCTATGGCCCCCGGGTCTATTTTCCATCATATTATTCTTCCAACACTTAGCTATTTTTATTGCCATTTATTTTACTTTGCATCTTTATTTCTTTTATCATAAAAATACCAAAAATATTATCTTATCATATCTATCAGATCTCACTCTCGTAAGTGACCGTGAAGGGATTGACAACCCCTTTATCGCGTTGGTTGCGAGGTTCTTATTTGTTTGTGTAGGTGCATGGGACTCGAGCGTGGTCTCCTACTGGATTGATACCTTGGTTCTCAAAAACTGAGGGAAATACTTACGCTACTTTACTGCATCACCCTTTCCTCTTCAAGGGAAAACCAACACAGTGCTCAAGAGGTAGCAACTGCCGCCCTCAAGTCTAAGCTGGCTGAGGCTGAGTGGCGAGAGGAGGCCGCCACAGCCGCCCTGGTCTCGGTGCAGGCTGAACTAGCTTCCGCCAGCGCCGAACTGCTCCCTCTTCAGCTGCGGGCTATCGACGTCGAGGCCATTGCGCGGCAGAACAAGGAGGAAGCGCTTCAGCGGTGGACATTGGAGCGCGTGCATGCCCCCATGCTCCAGGGCCTCAGGAACAGGGCCAACACCGCGCTGGGCCACATCTGTGACGAGGATGCCCCTCATCGCCATGCGGACGACTACGCCAGTCACCTTCGCTTCTTCACCAAGGTGGTGACGCGCATGGAGAACCATTCTGAGAGGGCTCGCCAGCTTGTCGAGGAAAGGAGTCGCAGCTTGCTCGGGCGCGCGTTATCCCGCGTCTTCAGCCATCTCTAGAACATCTACTAGGACTTCGACTTTGACGCCGCCATCACTCCAGTTCCGGAGGCCATCCGAGGCGACCTGGCGCGGTGGGTGGAGGACAATGTGGACGCGCTGGTCAGGGCCTTCGCTTCCGAAGATGACGCGGTGGTGGTCGCGGCAGACGAGGGCGACGTGGTCGACGTCGGTGATGGTGGAGCCGTCGAAGGTGATGGCGATGCCGACGGAGGTGGCGACGATGCCAGCGACGCGTCCGAAGGTGATGCGGCAAGCGACATGTCCGACTAACTCCCGCGCTTCCCAGCTGTTCGTCCTGCACACAGAGGCTCGGGCGTGGCCCTAGAGGTTGTAAGAGCGTTTTGGGAGGGGAAGCCCCTCATGTAAATATATTACTGCCTCTATCTTTTTAGGCCGAGTAGAACATGTGTCTTCATGAACTCACGTATCCTGGGGTAAATTTGTTGTTGTCGCGATTTAGCTTAGCCTGTATGAGCCCCGCACCGGTTCGGGAGGTTGCGCATTCCGGGAAGCTCCTGAGAAGCCTGTCAACACGCCCGAGGGGGCCACGTGATGGGCAAGTGCTAGCCGTGGCGTGTCATGCGCGTGGCGCGTGTGCGCCGTGCCTAGCCCCGCTCGCGAGGAGCTCGTGAGGGGGAAGCGACAGGCGCGAACTCCAAATTAAGGCAAGAACCAGATAGCAAGAAATCGCTTAAACGAGAAAAGGCACCCCCGCACGCATCAATGAAAATTCAACTTCAACTTAAATCCAAATCCAGAAGGCAAGGCTGCAGAAAAGAGATCGAAAGCAAATGGCCGCGTCCAGCGCCTAGTCTAGTCTTCCTGTCATCGAGTCTTCTCACCAGCGTGGAGCTAAGTGCTGCCACTAGGACGTGGGAGGGAGCCCCCGAGGCCCGAGGGTGGCACTCCCGAGGCCCGAGGGCGGCACTCCCGAGGCTCCGGGGCGTGTACAACCCCACTCATTATTATGTGAGAGTGTCACGAGCGGAGACCTTCACAGGCGTGAGCCTTACTTCATATCGCCAGACGAGGGCCCCGCCTTGCGCCACCGTCTACCTCTGTTGGGACGACCGGAAACCAGGACGGCACCAAAGGGGGCAAAGGGGACGCCCGCGGTGCCCTCGGCGACAACGGGTCCTCTGCCGGGGGAGGGCTCGCTGGTGCCTCCCCGGCAGAGGGCCTACCTCCGGGTAACGCCTTCCTCCGTGCGACGCGGGGAGGGGCCTTGCTCCTGGCTCCTCCCGCGCAGCCCCCAGTGGGTCTCTCCTGGTGAGGCGGATATCGCCGTGCCGGAACCATCGCCTGGTGCTGTGACCTGATTCACTTGCGACTCATGGTTAGCATAAGCTTGCCCCTGAGAGATTAGTGGTACCCAGTATTTGTTGTCGATGGCGCGGTTGGTGGGGCTCTCTGGCAGCCCCTGGAAGGCCTCGGCTCCTAACGCCTCCTCCTCCCAACCTGGTCCGAGGAACGAGCCGGGGTCGTCCTCCGGCGTGTACTCCTGGTCCATCATGCGGGGCACGTAGGCCTCCGAGGCTACTGCCCCGAAGACCTCGCCGAAGTGCCCCACATTCCATGTCGTCCGACTCGTCACGCCGTCCTGAGGATGGTAGGGCAGTGCTCCGATGGGGCCGTGTGCAGCAACGCTCGTGCCCGCGCCCATCTGGGGTGGTGCGGGCGCAACAGGGCGCCCTTCACCGGGGATTGCGTTGATGTCGACGAGGCCCCCGTGCGTACTCGGGAGCACGCGGGCGCGGCGAGGCCTGCCGTGGGATCCGGCCGCTGCCTGAGGCGTGAGCTGGTAGCAGAAGGGCGGCGCTCCCGTGGCCGCTGCGTCTAGTAGCTCGGCGACGCGTTCCAGCAACGCATCCCGGTCGGTCTCCATCAGTTGGCACCGCAGCAGCTCCCGCGCCACCGTGAGTGCAGCCCGCACATTCGCCTGCTCCCGCCGGGTGTGTGGCGCCGTTGCCGCGGCGTGGCTTGCTTCCCTTGCAGCAGCCCGCGCCTGTCGTGGAGTAAGGGCGGACGGCGCCTGGCCGCGCCGCCCGTACCCAGCAGCGTTAGGTGGCACTCGTGCCGCCTGGAGCGCGGGGTTGAGGCTTTCTTGGGCTGGCGGCGCTGCCCGGGCTGGCCAGGCTGCCTAGCGGTCAGCGTCGGCCCTTGGGTCGCCGGACATCGGAACCGCGGAGCGTTGGTGGAACAACTGGCGGGGAAGAGGCTCCGGCGCACCCCTACCTAGCACGCCAAATGTCGGATCTCGGGTTCTGGCAAAACCCTTAAGGTTCGAACTCTGGGGTGCGCGCGAAGTTCTCTCCCTCACAGATCATGCCCTCACATGCTTCGCAATCTCTAGGCTAACTCAATGAACTTGCAACACAAGGGACACAAGATTTATACTGGTTGGGGCCACCGTTGTGGTGTAATACCCTACTCTAGTGTGGTGGTGGATTGCCTCTTGGGCTGAGGATGAACAGTACAAGGGGAAGAACAGCCTCCTGAGGCGGGGTGTTCTTGTGGCTGGAGAACTTGTGTGGGTGAGGATTCGATCCCCGCCTACTGTGGTGGCTAGTCCTATTTATAGAGGCCCTGGTCCTCTCCCCAAATATTGAGCGGGAAGGGATCCCACAACGGCCAATTTGAAAGGGGGCAACTAGTACAGCTTATCTTGGCAAAAGTGGTCTTCGCCTGCTAAAGGCTCTGGTGGTGACGCCGTTTTGGGCTCCACGGTGACCTCCGTCCTGTCGTCCTGCTGGTCTTGGTCTCATTGCACCGATAGGGAAACCTTTGCTTGACGCCTCGGTACTCCTCGCCTACGCTTGCCTCCTTAGCACCAAAGAGGAAACGAGGACACTGTGCGTGCTGGCGCCCGCCTGGTCTCGATCGTCATGGCTCATGTCACGAGAACCTCGCGGGGTTTGCCTTGCCTTGATCTCTCCGCCCCTCGCGAGCCAGCCTGGTGAGGCTGCTCCCGAGGAGGTCTTGTGTCATCCGCCTCGCGATGCTTGGCCCCTCACGAGGGTCTTGAAAGATTGTTGGTGAAGATGGGCCGTACGGGCCCGCTCGCAGAGCCATGCCATGGGCCGCAGGCAGGCAAGTCTGGGGACCCCTGTTCCCAGGACGCCGACAGTGCGCCTGCTTGTTTGTAGGCAGCAGGGCCTTTCTTCACCGGCCTCCTCCTCTCCTTTTTCTTGGGCTGATCTTCCAGACCCTTCCTTAACCCCTGCCCCAGTGTTGTCGGGCTAAGCACTGTACGGCCCTTGGCTAGTTGAGCCTGTGTTGATGCGGCATCTTCAGGCGTGTCTTGTGAGGATTGCATGAAGAGAGACTTCTTGCAATCAACACTGCTAGAACGTTCCTGCCAGGGCAGATCATCCATCTCCTCATCAACATGCTAATAGCCCGAGTCGTCATATGGCTGATGCATCATTTCTAAGTCATTGTCATAGGCGCTTGTATTGAGGAAGTCATCCTCGTCCATCTCATCATCCATTCTTTGTTCTACGGGGGGGCGGATTACATCATCCACTATTGGACCGCCTTCCTCGCGTTGTCCGCCGCTCTCACCCGGCACTACAAGCGCTGGTAATTGCGTAGGCAGGGTGGTGGTGTTCATACCTGCTTGTTGATGTGTGGTTATTGGTGTGCTCTCGGCCAGCTCCAGACAAAGAAGATTCTTCGGCCATAGCAGCACCCAACCCTTGCAGTTTCCAAGCTGCGGTGGGGTCTCGTCGTCCTCTCCCCCTAGCCGTACTAGAGGAGGCAAATCCTCGTGCCCCGATTTCACACTCGACAAGGTAATCCAGAAGTGACCACTGGGCATCGGCTGGCCATGGAACGTGAGTTCCAAGGGCTTCGTTATCACCGCCTTTCCCATGTCCACCTTCTGTCCTTTGATCAAGTAGAGTACGGTGCATGGTGTTTCGTCGGCCTACAAAGACATGTCTGGGCCGTAAAACATCCGAAAGGCAACGAAAACCGAATATTCCACATGTATGTTGGTGCGACATGTAATTACCGTGAGGGCGTCGAGCTCAGCCAAACACGAAGGCCCGCCTAGCGCGCCAGAGACCGAGGACGGGCCACTATGAGAGGGTGCGGGTGCGCGAGCAGGCGCGGTTGCGTGAGCAGGTGATGGTGCGGTTGTGTTGTTCACCGAGTTTCTCCCGACGAAGCTGGGCATGGGGAAATCATCTACCATCTTGTATGGATTTTCCTTCGTCCAGTTTATGATAGTCGGGATCAAGTTAGTGGCGAAATCATTTCTACAGGCATCTACAGCTGCAGCGACTGCCTGCTGTAGCAACTCATTTTTCTTCTTGGCTGCTTTTTTTACGTCCTTAGCTGCTTTTCTCTCGAACGCAAGCTTCACCTTCTCGTCGATTTCCGCCCGACTGGACTTATTTTTCCGCTTCTAGTCCTCTAGGCCCTTGTTGTAAAAGACCTTCCACATGGCGCCAGAGACACACGTCCATATTGCGGCCGCTGGTCCAAAGGGAGTCCCTTAAGTTCGTTCATGGCCCGGTTGAGAGGGGTGTCCCACTTGGGCCTCATCGATGAAGACTGGCTTTCGGCTGCAAGCTTGTGTTGCTTGTCCTGCAGAAGGAACATGAACTATTTACGAATGTGTAGTTGACTTGATCAGAAACTAAATTTAAGGTGGTAAAAGAATAATTACCAGTATTCTGATCAATTTCCTCGTGATCGGGTCCGTGTAAAAAACCTTCTTTTCCTTGTCCCACTTGTAGTGGGCCCTGATGAAGTCACGCTCCAAGGGGTTGCTGAACTTCACAAACAGGTTTGGGAGACCTGCAGCTTCATGTTCCCCATGTTCCTTTGCTGAAGGCTCTTGAATTTCGTAGCCTTAGCCTTGGCTGCCTCGGTAGCGCAAATGTCCTTGAACTTTTGGAACTCCTGTTCTGTAAGTGTCAGATTTTCCTCCAGAATCTTGGACAGGGGTTCCTCAGCCCCAATAGCTCGTTTCACCCTCCCTTTCCAGGAAGCCAAATCATTGTTGAACATGCCCATGGCGTGATTGTTAATCTTTTTCATCTTCGGATCATCCCACGGGTGTTCTATGTTGTCATCCCGGTCGGGGAACTTGAATCTCTTGTGCAGCTTCGTCAGGAGCTACTGCTTCAAATGTTCTTTACCCCTTAAGTCATCATCGTTGATGCTCGCGCATTCCCGTAGGATGCATCCGACTTGGTTTCCGTAGCTCTAGCGAGGTTCTTCCGGCTCTAATGGCTCAAACTTGCCAGGGGCCATCTTTGTGACCACTAGTCGCCCGATGCCGAGTTTGTTAGGTTCTCGTATGATTTGCTTCTTCTGCTTCTTCTGTACGTTAGCGGCTTCGACGTCGATACCTTCCCCGCTAGTACCTTCTCCGCCGGCATCTTCCCCGCCGGTCTCGGCGGCGCCATCGGTGCTGGCGCCGTCGGTGTCGATGTCGGCCTCAATACCATCATCGAGGCCACCCTGCAAATCTTGACTGTGCTTAGCAGACAAAAAGTTGAGGTACTGTTGTTCACCCTCATAATCCATCTCGTCTGCATCATGGTCAGAAGGCCCGATTTCTTTGTTGTTCAACATGTTTCCTACGATTAAGTCTCCTTGTTTAATTCTTAAACTATAATAAAAATGATTAACGACATAAAAAAGGTCTATGGTTTGCCGGAATGTTGTTTCCCAGCAATTCCCGACACTCGATATGCCTACTTTCTAGCACAAGTCATGCCAAAATTCACGTGAAATTTCGGCATGACCTTTGCTAGAAAGTGGACATATCGAGCGCCTGAAATTCACTGGAATGGAAATGAGTCAACATTCCGGCGAAACATAGGCCACTAGGATCATTTACCCTACACATAACCATCATTTTCCAAACATCACGTGTCCAAAATATCACATGTCCAAATTCCAAACATCACATGTCCAAATGACATGTCCACATATTAGATGTCCACTTCAAATTGGCATATAACAGCAAGAAAAATATAGAACTTGAAGAAAATGCAAGAAGTCCTTTTTCTTCAAAATATTTGAAACTAAATTCAGCCTACCAAAAATTTTGTCCTAATTTGAAACCTAGCTAAATTTCTTTCCTAATTTGAAATCCTAGGGTTCATACTAATTAACTAGGTTCATACTACCTAATCTGTCCTAGGGTTCATACTAATTCACCTAGGGTTAATCAATTCTATTTTATATTTAAATAGCAACAATTGCTTTAAATAAATGTAGCGACCCGACCTCAGACGGTCAAGTCTCTATGCTTAAGTGTCATCCCTGGATCGGTATGCTGACACACACAGTACTCGAGGATTTATAACAGAGGTAAATCACATGTATAAAGTAACGTAACTACTATTACCTCAATCCATATAGCGGAAGTAACAATAAGGTTGTGGATTCTCATCAACACCAACGGCAAAGTTGAGTGTAGAAATCATAACCCTAACGTATCACTTACTCGTCGTAAGAATCCTGCAACATGAGACGTTGCAGCCATGTAGGTTAGTACATTGAATGTACTGGCAAATTCACACCATAGAATAATGATGAATCATGATAATCTCTATATGCATATTTGGCTGGTGGAGGCTCTAAGTTTAAATTTTTGCATAAAGCTAATTTTTCCCTACAACAAAGGAGTATCTTTTATTTAACTACCAAGTTGGTTGAAAATTATTGAGAAGGTTCCTCGAACTCAATCCCAAAATTATAATTATAACCCAACAAACTTATTAAGTAAAGTGATGAGATCAAACCAATAATTCAAGTACCAGATACTCAAGATGTCCATAATCGGGGACACGGCTAATCATGATTAGTTTGTACACTCTGCAAAGGTTTGCGCACTTTTCCCCACAAGACTCGATCTCCTCCGTTGGATTTCTCGCACTACATGGTGTTTGAGAAATGGATGACAGAGACACAATCTTTCCGAAGGGGTCCCCTTAACCGATAAATAGGCCGGTACACCTACAATCCCCTACATCTGCTAGCCCATCATGGAAAGGATTCCCACAACTTACTCAACTATACCAGATCCCATAATGGCTTGTGTCTGCACACGGAAGTTTCTAGCATGAATAATCTTATGATCCCTTTGAGCCTGGGTGGCATTCCATAGGGTGATCACATGGGTACTCCGGGATTCCCTTGGGCAAGCACTGGGTTCTCCAGGCGCCCGGGCAAACCACTGGGTGCTCCAGGGTGCCCCAACCAATCCACCCAGATGTGTATTAAAGTAGCCACCTTAAGTTAACCCTTAGTTATGAATAACTCTCACATCTTTCATGAATCTCACAAACCAAACCACGTCTACGAGCATAGCATAGCAGTATAAGCAAAACATAGTAACACCCTGGGTTTGAATGCAAGACCCAAATGTTATCAAGTCCTAACCATGCAGTGTTTGAGGTTTGAAATTAATGCATAAAAGTGGGTAATAAAGGGGTATGATCAAAGTGTGAACTTGCCTTGTACTGTTGATGAAGATGACTCACACTCATAACTCCTGATAGTTCTACTCGTCACACTCCGTTCAATCTATCGTGAGCAAGCAATTGCATACATAAGAACTCATGCAAAAGAATCAAAGAAAAGAACTCAAAAAACTTCGAAAACAAGCAATTAAATCTTGCAACAGAAAACAATTACTAACAGTACCAAAATTGGGTGGATTTTGCCTTATCAGAAAGTTTAGGTCAAGAGCTTCAATTTGCAAAAAAAATCAACTCAAACGGAGTTATAAAACTCGAGTTATGAACAAAAGAAGTTTGAATTCAAATCTTTTTGAAATCAAATTTTAAACTTTCAAAAACATGTTTAAGATGTTTTAATGGATAGAGGGGATCATAACGAAGAAGTGGGCGTTGGTTTCGTTGGATTTGGATAAACGAGTAAAAAGTAGCGAAGGTTTGAAGATCAGGGACTAATCTATAAATAAAATATTCACGGATAGGTCCCTCGCTGAAAACTAAAATAAAAAGACAAATCCTATCGAACGAACGTTCTCTACAGAACCCTATAGAACGAAAACGTTCTCTACCAGAAGCTAACGAGCGAACGCTCGCTAAATAAACGAAACCTACTAAATTAATCGATCTAAAAACAAAACCGAACTAAACCGAGAAAACCAAAAAAACCGAACGGTTTATACCGGTTCGACGGTGGCGAGGTCAACGGCGAGGTTCGGCGAGGTGGCGGCGAAATCCGACGGGGCGGGGCGGCGGCTCCGCCGCGAGCCGACGGCGGCGGCGCTCTGCAGCGACGACAGTAGCAGCTAGCGGTGCGGATGGCGGCTGCGCGGGGCGGCGGCGACGGCTCGGCGGCAGTGGTGGCGCCGCGGCGTCCGGCGGAGGTGGTGGCGCCGCGGCGTCCGGCGGAGGTGGCGGCGCGAGATCGAGGACGACGATGGCAGCGCGAGGCGAAGAGGAGAGAGGGGGGGTCGGGGGTAGCGGATTTATAAGAGGAGGGTGCCGGGCGAAGCTTGGGCGAGGGGCGTCGGGGTCGTGGCGGCGCCGGACATCGGGAGGAGTCCCGGTCGGGGACGACGGGCGAGGCGCGAGGCGCTGGGCCGGCTGGGCTTCGGCCCAGTCGGTCCGAGAAGAAGTTTTTTTTAAATACAGACAGACAAAGAAACAAAACAAAGAGAAATAAAACAAAATATATTATAAGCATATTATATATCAAAATTTTCAGAAAAAGATTTTCTACAACGTGAACATTTTTCTAGTGTCAAATAAAATCCACAGGAATTTAAATAAAACAAACAGTGCTAGTACAGCAATAAAAATCATTTAAAATACCAAAATTATTTCAAAATCATTTCTCTCCGTTTTTCTAATGTAGGGAATCATTTTACCCTATTTTCCATATATTTTATTTCTGGAGAAAAATAATTTGAATGAAAGCCAAATAACTCCAATTTGGAAATAATTTCAAAGGGACCTCAAATTTGATTCTTTGAAACTCCCAACTCATATTTCATATGTTTTTGAAGAAGTCATTTTATCTTCTCTCATGAAAATCATTGAGTTGCATAAAGTTTCTGAGTTTGATAAGTTCTCCAAATGACATTCAAATCTTTTCAAAACCCTTTTCATTTTTTAAATGGAAGAAGTCATGTCATCTTCTCTCTAGGGTTTTATGATGAAATGAATTTGAATTCATGGAGATTAGAAATGCAAAAATGAAAGTTTGGGAAAGTCCTTTTATTCCCTCTCTTTTAACTTTCAAAAAGTTTCAAATTTCACTCAGTTTCACACAAGCAACCACACCACAATCAATCAAAACTATTTATTTAATATAAAATTCCAAAATTTAGAATTTTGGGATGTTACAATAAAAAAAATTAAATACCTAGAATTCTATTAACTACACCTAAAACACCTAAAATACATAGAATTCATTTAACCTATACTAATTTTGTTTTTTTAACTAGGGCCCATAAGAACTAATTAACCATAGGGTTCATACTAATTTTGTTTTTTTAAATAGCAACAATTGCTTTAACAAAAATAGCAATAGTTTGAAACCTAGGGTTCATACTAAGCGCCACTAAAAAATAGCCACTAATCTGTCCTAGGTTTTTTTAAACTAGGGTTCGTACTACATAATTAACTCGGGTTCATACTAATTCTAATTAACTAACTAGCACTAAAAGATAGCCTAGGGTCCATACTAATTCATACTAATTAGCACTAAATATCTAGGTTCATACTAACAGAGAGAGAGAGTAGAGAGCAGAGAAGAGGGAAGGGGAGAGGGCCTACAGAGGGCAGAGAGAGATGGGGTCGAGGGAGACGGCGGCACCGAGGCATGTCGGAGGCGAGGTAGGGTCGGGCGAGATAGCGACTCTGACGAGGGCGAGGGCAGGGCTCCGGCGAGGTCGAGGAGGAGGAGGCAGAGACTCCGGCAAGGGCAAGGGCAGGACAACTGCGACACTCGAAGCAGGGGCGCGGCGAGGCACGGGCTGCAGCGGTGACGAGGGGGAGAAGTGAGAGTCGGGATTTGGGGGAGGAAGCAGAGGAGGGAAGCCTACACGGGGGTTATGTCAACATAGTAGTAGCGTGTTTCTAAAAAACGCACTATAGCTAAGGTAGCTACAGCGCGTTTTAGGAAAAAGCGTACTCCTATCTAACGTACTTATAGCGCGTTTCTAGAAATGCGCTACTGCTATCACCAGTAGCTATAGCGCTTTTCTTCAACTAGAGCTACTGCTTTTCTTTTCTTTTCCTGTTTGTTTCTTCTATATTCTTTTCTTTTCCTTTTCTTCTTTTCCTTTTTTTCTGGGAGTAGGAACGAAGGGTAGGTGATACAGTGTATACAACTAAGTCGATATATATTGCATCATTTGATGGTTAAGTGTGTATACAAAATAGGAATATATATATTACATCATTTGACCCATGCATAACGGTTAAGTGTGTACACAAAATAGGAACATATATATTACATCATTTGACCGATAACGGTTTCTCAGCATCGATGTTTTCATTTTTGAGTGAGCTTCTTTCCCTTCTTGTTCGTTGACGAATAATTGGGCCCCTCATTATAACTTTTCCTTTTCCATGGAGTACGATCTTTCTTAGGTAATGTAGTATTGATTCTTCTTTTGACGTATACTTCATCGTCATCGTCATCTTCCCTCATCGGGTTGCCGTACTGGTCGTAGTCTTCCCCGTTGGTGACTCCATCTATTCCAGTGATGTTCCTTTTGCCTCTCCTCACGACAACACGACTGCGATTGCTCGGGTCGGTTATGAACAATCATTGTGTCACGTGCTTAGCGTGTACCCATGGCTCATTTTTTGCGATGGCATTCACGCTAGTGCTCTTTGCGTCATGTATAGTCATGGTAGTGAAATATCAGTTTTATCTTTCGACATTCTTAGCCCATCTGACACGGAACATTGTCACGCTGTGCAGTCCAGAGTAGTCAAGCTCCAAGATCTCCTCGACCCTTCCGTAGAATCTCTTAGTTGCGCTATTGTCGCTACCGGTCATGCATTCCATCGTCACCCCTGAGTTCTGAAATCAATTTTCATATCTTTCGCCTCCATGTAGAATGTGTATCCATTGATATCGTATGCCTGATAGGTCGCGAGGTTGGCCGAGGGGCCATGTGCTAAGGCATATATGAGCAATCCGTCCTTAGAACCCTCTTCCGGGGGATTAGCAAGAATATGCTCTTTGCATCAATGCAGGAAAGTTGAGTTGTGCTCTCTAGTAACTTCAGCGTCTGTTTTGCATAGCCCCCAGTCATGATACTTCTTTGTGATGGTTTGTTTGTGTAGTGTCACGAAAGGATCTACCTCATCGAGGTGTTGTAGTACTACTAAGTTTGATCGGTCAAATTCGTTGCATCGATCCGAGTAGGCCACATGCAGTTAGCTGCGACCGTTGGAGTGACCTTCTCCTTCGAGCCTCCCAAGGTGCTTCGTAATGGGCAAACAACACCAGGCCGGTCTCCACCATATAGATAATTCTCGCAGAAAGAGATGCACTCTTGTGTCAGATAGCCCTAGACGATGCTTCCATCCGGACAGGACATATTACGAATGAATCCTTTGGTGACCCCATTCAACCTCTCGAATGACATAATGTTGTGGAGGAATGATGGCCCCATGTCTATTATGTCGTCCACAATATGGACACATAGATGCACCATGACATGAAAGAACACGGGCGGGAAGTGCATCTCAAGCTCATTTAGTATCACAACGATCTCTTCATGTAGCTGATGCGGCTTGAACTACGTCGGTATTTCCCCAAAGAGGAAGGGATGATGCAGCACAACTACGGTAGGTATTTCCCTCAGTGATGAGACCAAGGTTATCGAACCAGTAGGAGAACCACGCAACACCACGTAAACAGCTCCTGTACACAAAGAACAAATACTTGCAACCCGATGTAAGAGAGGGGTTGTTAATCCCTCATGGTTAAAATGATAGGTAAAATTGTAGTAGATTGGATAAATAGATCTCGCGGGAACGCGAGATAAAATAAATAATAATAAATTGCAGCAAGGTATTTTTGTATTTTTGGATTAATAGATCTAAAAATAAAAGCAAATAAAAATAGATCTCGAAGGCAAATATAATAAAGAAGAGACCCAGGGGCCGTAGATTTCACTAGTGGCGCCTCTCGAGAAAAATAGCATATGGTGTTGGGCAATTGATGAACTTCAAATAATCATGACGATATCTAGGCAATGATCATTATATAGGCATCACGTCCAAGATTAGTAGACCGACTCCTGCCTGCATCTACTACTATTACTCCACACATCGACCGCTATCCATCATGCACTACTGCAGGATGGTCCAAACGCGACAGTCAAATCAGAGACCCTTCGATGAAACTGTGTGCGATGTATCAATCACAAACGGTGATGTAATAAAACCATCAAAAAGATGCAAAACGTTTGCGACGGCGGCGACATCAAACATGGTTCATATTAGATCTGCGTGTGCGATGAGTGGCAAATGGTTAATCCAGAAGAACTGTTTGCGATGATGCAGAACAACGGAAATGGGCAGCCAGATGAGGGTGTGTGCGATATATGGCATACAGTTCACTAGGATAAAATGTGTGTGATTAGGCAACACAATGGAAACGGTTCAACTGAACAAGATGTGTGTGATAAGCGGCAAACAGGTCCGTAATCAGAAATGTGTGCAAAGAGGAATAATAACACAGACGATTGCTGCTAATAAGCCGTGTGATTTGCTGTGTCTACAGAAAAATAACATGTATATATATATAACTGAAGTAAACATCCAATTACATAAGTGACTATACAGATCATTCGCACACACCTCAATAAACAATTGCATGCATTCTAAACTAGGAGAAATGATCGTCTGGTCATCTACTTCTTGTGACGTTCCTATCACTGCTCTGTGGCTCAATCCCTCGCCTGGGGTAGGAAGAAGACACTTCCTCATGTCAACGATCTGCCTGTACATCTCGTAGCTTGTGTACGTGTCCTTCGCCGCGTACTTGACGCGTTGTTCATCCAGTCTCTCATGCCAGACACTGTGCCAGGCGTTCTTGTCCTTCTTGCTCTCATCCTTCATCTTCATGTAGTAGAGGTCGATGATGGCCGAGGCGGAGTCAACCCTGGAGTTATGTTTGTTGTTGTCGCTGCCCCAGACCTTGTAGTGGTCCTGGATGTTGACAAGATTCTGGCATTTCAATCCTGAAACCTTGAGCGCTTTTAGATCGTTGGTGGTTTCCACCATAGCGAAACTGTAGCCGGAGCTGTTGATAAACCCAGAGAAACGCTCGCAAGGCCTTGTGGCTAGGTGGTAGTGGTAGACGAGAATGTCATGTCGCACGCACAACTGGGTGACGACAACCTTCTGATCGTGCCCGGCACGACCGATGGTGTACTCGAGGTCGAAGCCGGCCACTTGGTACTTGTCCTCGGCAAGCAACTGCTCCATAGTTTGGATGGAGCTCTCCACCGAGACCGGATTGTTCATGTACACCACCGAGAGGGCCTCCCCCCTCACATGGGTGTCCACTACGTGATGCATGGCGAACTACCCGCCGTTGTCATCGTCGGCCGCTAGGAGTGCCATTGGAGCCACGGAGAACGCCATTGGAACCACTGGATGTTCTCTCTGTATGTGTCATTGTGGATGTGCTTATTGTGTCGTGTGGCGCGAGAGATGAAGGTAAATGGTCGCAGGAATAAATGGGGGCCGGGCGGCCTGGATTCTCGGCAAGTCCGCAAGGCAGTTTTTGCAGCGGGTAACTACATCGTCGCGCCGCGCCTGGCACAACCGCATGCACACGGACGTGCGCGATCGTGCGCCGGCCACAAACACCGGTAGCCCGCGTGGAGGGACGAGGACACAGAGCGCGCTCGTAGGGGCGCGAGCAGAGCGCGTCGCGGCTGCCTCAACCGCAAGCAACCACACGCATAGAGCTGTTGAACACGCAGGAAATGGTTGCCTACAAGCCGACCGATAGTTGCGTCGCTGCGTAGAGAGCGGCCGTGTGCTACTACCTCTGTCTTGGTCTATTAGTCCCCTTTATATTATATTCCATACTTTGCCCATAAATTTAACCAACAAAACGTTAATGCATCTTATAAAAATTATGTAATTGGAAACTATGTTCAAATACGAATCCAACTATATAATCTTTGGCGACATGCATTCCTATTTTGTTAGTTAAATCCTACTTATAAACCAGGATGCGGGTATAGTAGGTAATTAAATCGCAAACATTTTTTATTAACCGTATGTGTACGTGACCTTTCGTCCTCCTCTTGCATGTCTTGTCACCCTGCTGCCGCAGACGGCTTACAGCGCAAGCTTGCGCAGCACGCGGGGGCGTTCTTTTGGCCAAACGGAAGCTCGAAGTGGCGCCAATAAATCGTCGGTGAGCCCATTCCCGCGCAACCTCGCAGGTGCCCACGCAAGCTTCCCGCCCGACTCGGTGAAATCCCCCAAAATCCCAATGCTTACCGGCCTGCTATATAAACCCTCACGGCCGGCGAGTCGTGCGTCGCATTTTCCCCTCCCTCCCTATAGCTTATCTCCTCTACTTATCCCACAATCGCCAATGGCACCGGTCTATCATCGTCGCTCAGCCACTCCGCCGTCATTAGAGCACAGCTCCAGCTAGGAGGCTACGCCGCCGCGGCGGTGCAGTCCCCGGCATAGTGTAGTGCACGTGGCGTCCCTGTTGGGTATGCGCAGAACACCCACCACACGCTCCGCCGCCGCTACCCGTCGGCCGCTGTTGCCGGCCACCGTTGCCACCACACCACCATCGAAAGCCAGGGCCATCGCCAGCTCTGCCGTCGCGGCCCTAAGGCGGGAGGTGGCTGTGGTGGCCCCTACCCCACTGCCGCCCACCGTGGCCATCACCCGCTCCGCCACCGCCACCCGAAGGCGGGAGGTGGTGGCCGTGGCCGCCACCCCATAGTCGGCTACCATGGCCGCCAGCCCACCGTCGACCGCTGGGGTCATCACCAGCTCTGTCACCACCGCCGGAAGGACAGAGGCGGAGGTGGAGGCCCGCACGTGCGTCAGCTACCTTGCCGCTACACCGAGTTCGTGCAGGAGGAGGAGGAGCGCCTCGTCGAGCACACAAAGAGCCTTACCGCCGTTGTGGTCGCGGGAAACGCCACCTCAGAGGCGAGGAATCAGGAGATCTGCGAGGAGAATCACCGCTTTGAGAGGGGTCATCTGGAGCGGTAGAGGGCGTTCGAGGTGAGCGTCGCTAAAGGTGCAGCGGCGGCATGCACGGTATTGCAGTTGTCTAGCTCGTCGATAGGCTCCTCCTCCTCTGCCTCTTACTGAGCGCGCTCGGCAGAGGAGAGGCTGCTGAAAGTAGTACAAAGCCCCACCGTAGTAGTAGTATTTAGGGGCTATTTTGTTCAGTTCATCTAACTATAGATATGGTGGAACTATACAACGTACTTAAAATTAGCTAGTATATATAGTTTTTTCTTAACTGAACACTGTGAGGCAAAAGCCCAGTTGAACTAGCTATTCCAGTACGTGGTTGTCAACAATTGGGAAAAAGTTTCATCGGTTCAGCTGTCGAGTTGAACTGTTTGTATAAATTAAGAACGACTGCTTAATCTATGAATGAAATCTATGCTTAATTACTGAATTTTAGTTGCAAAAATTAGATAGTGCTAGTGATTTTTAGTTGCATATTTTGACAAGTCGCAGTGTTATAAGGTTGGCAAATGGCAATGTTACTAGATCAACAAATGTCAATCTTTTTAGTTTGACAAATGGCAATATACCCAATATGACAGATGCAAATCTTACCAAATTGTATGTACGTGGTTGCACACGGGTCATCCAAAACAACCGTTTGCATTGAAGAGATGCACAAATCCTGCGCTGCGAATTTTCCCTTGACTTAAGGGGGAAGACCATAGCTCTCACTTTGCATACATGTGTTCTATCTAAAACGTTTGCGATCAAGAGCTGCATAAATCCTCCTCGGCACATTTTCCCTTGGCTTCCTAGGGAAGCTGTCGGTTTGCATACGGGTGTTCTACCTAAAACATTTGCGATGAGTGTTTTACATTTAAAAACATTGACGTTTTTTTTCAAACGAAAATCGTCTGATAAGTCTGTACATTAAGAGAGAAAAACGCAAGTTCGTTCAAACCATATCTTTCATTCAGTGACACTGCGAATTTATATTCATATGATCGAGATACATTATTAAACCCCCAAAAAAACTATTTCCGGCAGCGGCGGAGGTGGCGTGCCACGCCGTCGTTGTCGTCCTCGGGGAAGCCGTTGTTGAAGTCTTCAAGGCAGCACAGAATGTTTTTCACTTGGTAATCAAACATCATGTCGTCGCGCGATCGACGGGCGGGGCGCGGGAGGACGTCAACTGGCGGCGCTGAGAGGTAGCGGTCGACGGCGGCGTTCCATGCCGCTGAGGGGGGCGCACACGGGCATGGGCGCGGCGGGTGCAGCCGAACACACAGAGACCAGCGTCATGGTCTATGGAGGGGCGCGTATGGGCATGGGCTCTGGCGCTGGCATGTACACGAGCTCGCGCGGGTCCACGGAGACCTCGCTAACGCCCGCGGCTTCCAGCTCGGCGACCAGCCCGTCAATGCTACAGGGATGGTCGCTGGCGCGGGTGCGGGGATGGGAGTTGGGACGGGAGTGGGGGCAGCAACCGCCGCAGCCAGCTCGTTCAGGGCCATGTCCATGAGGCCCCATGCCTCCTTGTTTTCTATCTCCTTCGGCTCGGAGTCGACTTCACCAAACTTGAAGACTAGTGGCAGATGATCCTTCTGCACCATGGCGTTGGTGGAGGTGTGCAGGAGGGAGGGGAATGGGAGGCAAACAGTAAGGCTGCCCATATTAAACAGTGGCTCGGGCGCCATTAATGGAGAGGATGCGAGCAAGGTGGGCGGCCATGGAAATCAAAGGGCTCACTTCCCAGTGAGCCTGCACAGCATACAGCTCACATGCTTCCCGGTGAGCCCGCGCATTGGAGGACAGCTTGCACGCCTCTCGGTCAGCCTGCACACCGAACTGCACTCGCACGCCTCCCGTTCAGTCAAGCAGCTGTCCGCATGGCACCTCCTATAGTCATTAAAACAAAGACACGTGACGTCACATGAATAGTTAATAGAACGCACACGATTTGAATTACACAAACATTTGAGATGTTAAAGTGGCAGCTATCTTTTCAAAATGCCTTTGTTGGCTGTTATTCAAGTGTGCCTTCTCTCAAAATGGACACGAAAAATACCACAACATGTCTGGTGCCATTCCATGATAGCATGCCAAGTTTCATGAATTTCAGACGAGTTTTGAATTTACTAGAATTTAAAAACAAAGTATCTCAACGTTTTGCCGGCAATCAACAGTGCCCTGATGTTTGAAATTCATTCCCATTTCTTGCATGGGACCTAAGCATGCACCCAAGGACACACATTTCATATGTCAACCCATTTTTCTGCACTGGAGCATGTGCCTGTAGTTCAAATTTAAATTATGCACATAAAATGCCTAGAAAACCGAGTTAATGTACAAAAATGTCCAAGCGAACCCCGAAAAATCCCAAAATTTGACACAACACTCCTGTCGCTTCTATGTTGACACTAGAGAAATTTTGAAAGCAAGAAGAGGCAATGGATATCGTTTCGTCCCCAAGGGTGGCATGTCCCCCCTCGAAACCATCAGGCTTGTTGTGAGAAGTTTGGGTTTGCGAGAACCTTATACCCAAACCTGCCCCAAATGGGACAATTTTTTTACCACAGCATGCTGATGTCGCTCCATGATAGCATGTCAAGTTTCATCAACTTCAGACGAGTTTTGGATTTACTAGAATTCAAAAACCATGTATCTCAATGTTTGCTGCCGAGCGATGGTGGAAAGGTGTTTGACATTCATTCCCATTTCTTGCATGGGACCTAAGCATGCAACCAAGGACACATATTTAATTTTTCAAACAATTTACATGCACTGGAGCATACCTGTAGTTCAAATTTTAATTATGCACATAAATGCATAGAAAAATCAGTTAATGTATAAAAATGTCCATATGAACCCCGAAAAATTCCTAAAATTAACACAACACTCATGTTGTTCTATGTTGACACTAGAAAAAAATAGAAATCAAGAAGAGACAACGGATATCGTTTCGTCCAGAAAGGTGAAACGTTCCCTACCGTAACTATTAGGCTTGTTGTCAGAAGCTCTAGTTTGTGAGAAGCTTATATACCCCAACCTGCCCCAAATGGGATAATATTTTTACCACTTCATATTGATGTCGTTCCATGCTAGCATGTCAAGTTTCACAAATTTCAGACGCGTTTTCGATTTACTGGAATTTAAAAACTATGTATCTCAATGCTAGCGGCCGAGCGATGGTGGCAAGGTGTTTGACATTCATTCTCATTTCTTCCATGGGACTTAAGCATGTAACCAAGTGCACACATTCCAATTTTGAACCAATTTATATGCACTGGAGCATGTGCATCTAGTTCAAATTTGAATTATGCACATGAATGCATAGAAAACTCAGTTGATGTATAAAAGTGTCCAAGCAAACCCCGAAAAATCTCAATAATTGACACAACACTCTTGTTGTTCTATGTTGACACGAGAAAAAAAATGAAAGTAAGAAAAGGCAACAAATATCGTTACGTCCCCCAAGGTGGCGCTTTTCCTACCGAAACCATTAGGCTTGTTGTGAGAGAAGCTCTGGTTTGCGAGAAGCTTATACCCAAACCTGCCCCAAATGGGACAATATATTTACCATGGCATGTCGATGCCGTTTCATGATATTATGTCAAGTTTCATGAATTTCAGATGAGTTTTCGATTTACTAGAATTTTAAAACCATGTATCTCAATGTTAGCGGCTGAGCGACGGTGTCAAGGTGTTTGACATTCAATCTCATTTGATTTTGCAACCCGTTTTTATGGACTGGAGCATGTGCATGTAGTTCAATTTTGAATTATGCACATAAATGACTAGAAAACTCAGTTAACGTATAAAAATGTCCAAACGATTCTCGAAAAAATCCAAAATTTAACACGACACTCCTGTTGTTCTATGTTGACACCAGGAAAAAAATTGAATGGAAGAAGAGGCGGCGAATATCGTTTTGTCCACAAAGGTGACACGTTTCCCTAATGGAACCATGATTGATGTGACCCTGAGTAATATAAATTCCGAGGTCTTTGATGTTTGGCCTGAAGCCGCTAATGTTCAAAAATACACTGCATGTACACCTGATTACGTACGGCAAGTCACAAAGATGAACATGCACTAGTAAATGGTATGGTCATGCAAACTGATGTGTTGGAGACCACGTGCATCGATGAGGAAAATAAGGGCGTTCAGTTTGAGATTAAATGCCACCGGATTAGACGTGCATGTGGAGGAAACCAAGGAAAAGAGCATCCTAATTAGTTTGGTAAGCCACGATTAGAAGATGGCATGAAGGAGTCCACGAGCCATCTTGATTGTTTCCATGGCAGAATTATTTACTACGCCAGAATTAATACAAAAAGATTATTTACGTTTGTTTTTCTACCCCGCAAGGAAAAGATAAACATGAGGATTCAATTTATTTGGGAATTATTCAGCTTAAAGGACGTCGGCTCGGGTCCACCACAGACAGGGAAGAAGCCACATGAAAACTAGCAGTTTTTGTTTTCTTAGATAGATCAAGTCGGTTTAACATATACGTAGGAGTTATCTTTTCTTTTAAATTAGGCCAGTGGCCCGCTCGATGTATGGGCTAGGATCTCATTAAGTTAAGTATGAGAATACGAGAAGACTCTTTCGCGACCACGCGTTCCAACGCGCGATCCACTTGGTGCCACCCAAATCATGTTGAATCCCTTTCCAAATCAACCTCGAGTAGTTTCCATGTATTCACATAGTGGACCCACCTACTGATTTCACGATCGATGCATGCACGTAATATTCCATCAGTCCATGCACCTAATATTCTACGATCCCCTGACTTTCCATCTCACAATTAATGCCCCCCGATTTTAACTGGGTGGGGGCTCATTTTCTTAATCTTGAATTAATGCGCCCTGATGAACTTTCTTAGTCAGGAACAGCCACCCACGGTCGGAATTCGAGCGCTGCAACGCTCGCGCGCGCATTAGCCAAGCCCGTGAGAACATATTATTTGATTTGTCCAATAAAAATTGAAACAAAATGTAATGACATTTTTAACTATAAGACCTTTCCCAACATAGTTCTGTCTTTGGCATATTTGGGTTTTTACTAATGTGTATATATATGTGTTGTCCGTTGATGGTTTACTTACTAATTATGCATGCCATACTATAGTTTCATAATCAGTTGCATTCGTCAAATTACATTTGTATTTTTCTGACATTTTTATCATGTTCTTATTTTTTTGTAATCATAAATTTAACATTTTTCATTATTTTCGTGTAATCGTAGGTTAATTTGCTCACACTGTGCAAGATTATCACATTTTATATTTAGTGTTTTTTGTATAGTTAAAAGATTTAGTTTATCTATTTCTATATACTTATCCAGAAGAAATTTTGTTGGTTGGTCGTTGCCTTCATACACGTGCAGTCAGTAGTACAAAGGGTGGCTTACATTTTCACGTCACATAGTTTGCTCTCAGTGTATGCATGTACAGAACGTCATTAGCTTCATGGGTCCCACCAGTATGATTCTTCACTTTCCCTATTCTGTAGTCTTCTCGGCTTCTCCGTTCTTCTTTTCTCCACTCATTCCCTTTCTCATTTCCTTATTTTCTCTTCTCACACAAAAATTGGTTTTGCTGGATAGCTCTCATCAGCTTGCTCTCTTGATCCGCTGTATTGAGGTTGCTCCTCCTCACCTCAAGCCACCACTGGAGCTGGTGCTGCCACAAGGTGACCATCGACGGCGGCTGGTTTGGCCCCTCGTACGCCTCCTCCGCCTCCTAGGCTGGTAAATGGGGCTGGATTTATGATGGCGTCTGTGCAGTGATTTTGTCACGGATTTCGTCTCCTGCAGGCCCGCAGCCTCTTGGATCCAGCTTCAGTATGAGGGAGCTTGAGACATTTTCTTCCCCAAGCGCGCAAACCAAACGCATCGCCGCTATTTCTGCGCGAGGCAGCTCAACACACCATTCACATCCTCTACTGCGGCAACATTCTTCAATTCGAACTGCAGGTCCCCATTTTTTCTTTTAGCGACTCTGTCATATTACCATCTTTATCTTTTAGATTTTTTCTTTTTCGCGACTCTGCAATTGCTCCTTTCCTTTTGTAAGCAACCATTGTGTTTGTATATGGCAAATCAACATTGAATTTCAGTCTCTCGAAATTAACTGAATTTTGGTCAGGGAAGTGTACGTACATGCTAATCTAATCTCAGATTTCCATCATACTTGTCATGTATCACAGATGTGTGGTAGCTAGAATGATAAAAAAGAGATGACAAGAATATATCCTGGTAATATATTGGTTCCATTGGATTGGTGGATGTTCTGTTCAGAGTAATTTCCTTTAGCTCTATCATAACAGTATAGAGACCTATCATCACAACATTATAAAGCATAGAGACCTATCATCAGTTCATCACAGTGCTATAAAGAATGGTCCAAATCGGATGGCATATCGAGGAAAGGCGTAAATATGAACCGGAAAGATGTTTTTGATCTCTTTTATCTGCTGGATCAAATAATTCCACATTTCATGAAGCACATTTTAGTATTTATTAGTGGTAACCATCCCTGAACAATGAACCAAGTTCAGCATCTTGAGTTGCTCCTTTTGTATCGGTTTACCTGATAACAGGTCTCCCATTAGGTTGTCCATGTCACCCATGCCTGCCAGCACTAATTATCATCATTAACTACTGACAAGGATCCCGATGGCCACATTTGATACTAAAGATGCTTCCCACTGCCATGCTTAATTCACACATACATACACTGATAGCCACACCATCTTTTCCACATTTTAGATTAACAAATCCAATCTCACGGATGTTTGAAGTTCGACGAATGCTCGTCCCTTTTTTTGTACCCGCTCTATTGGTTCCATTGTACTAATCAAATCATGTTTATAAATCTAATTGATCAATGCTTGTTCTTTGGTATTGGAGTCTGGTCATACCTGAGCACTGTTTATCAGTACTCACCCTACTCTCCAAGGTATCACTATAAGCAAAATTCGAAGTGTTAGTCCAAAAACTTTGATTTTTCTTTATCCACTTCCATGCCTGTTGTATCAAAAAGGAAAACTGATTTTGATATTGTTCTTCAATGTTCGGTAGTTTTCATACTCTCAAACTTTCAAGGTCTTAATTATGCAGATGGAGTCCTCTTTATTTTTTGCTTTAAATTTATTGACAGTTTGTTCCCAATAGAAGCATGGATTGCATTGCCCTACACAAAGAGAACATTAGCAAGCTTCGGAAAAGGAAAACTGAAGAGACATTATATATGTAATACTTGGACCTTTTTATCTCACAAAATCTTATCAGTGCTAATGAGTTCATTAGTTGATAAGTTAATTGTGTCCTAAAGTCGTAAGACTTTGAGACTTTGACTTTGATGGTCCATGTCTCGTTTCGTGTAGTCAATGAATTCAGTGGTTTGGGTGCCATACTCCTTGAGGCCCTAAAAATATAAGAACAAAATGTTGATTAGTAAAGTAAGTATATAACGACATGACAGCTTTATAAATACACAATTTTATTTTGCAATGGCCTCTAGTGATTATGTGATCACAAAGTAAATTAAGATTTTTTTTAACCGGAATAGATATATGAAACCATATTATGAATGAATATATTTTTTGACTATTGATTTGATCTTTTGTTTTAGAATGGAGCTGTGGCATTAAGACAGAAACCCACTATCGAATTTGAGGTTGGTCAAATATGAAAACCATCTGACGCACCATATGTGTTTCTCTATATCGCAACAAGCAATCCCATTTTTGTCTGTTATACCTGCAGTGTGGTTCTAGTCTTCTAGAGTATATTATCTTAACGTGAATACACGGGAACCAACATCCATGGCATCACCATTAGGTCCTCATCCCCCCGCGTCGTCCGCTCTCGGGCGACTCGGGGGCCAAACCCTAGGCGCCGCCGGTCCCCCCCCCCCTTCTCCTCCTCCCCCGCCGCCGCCAGCAGCCGTCGTCGGGCTTGCCCGCGCGGCGGTAGGCGGCGGCGGGGGCTTCCCCGCGCGCCCGCCTCGACCTCTGGAGGGCCCTCCACCCCGCATCGGGCGCCGCCGCCCGCTTCCCCTGCTCCCTGGTGGCCGCCGAGGTCGGCCCTCTGCGGCGGCTGCCGCCGGCGTTGTCGCCCCGCGCCTGGTCGCCGGGGACGGCTCCGCCAGTCAGATCCGGCCGCCTCGGCCCTGGGATCGGGGCCATCTCCGATCTGGCGGCTGGTGGGCCGGGGTTCGCCGGATCCACCGGATCTGGCCAGCGTGGCCTTGCCTCGTCTTGCCCGGCTTGGGTGTTCGCGGTGTGGTGCTCCCTGATGGCGGCGGTGCGGGTCGTTCTCCATGTTTTGACGGGATGTGTGCGGTGGGTGGATGCCGGGGCGGCGGCCTCGGGCGGTGTGGACGGCGTTGCCTCTTTGGCGGGCGACGGCCGTGGGTGTTGGTGGTCTGCGACTTCGGCCGTGCGGGCGGCGAGGTCTCGGTGGACGTCTACTACAGTGGGTCGGGGTGCCCCGTCACCCGGCGTGCCTGCTTCGATGAAGTCGAACGCCTTCTTCAGCTGCGTGCGCTCCTCTGGCCAGGTCTTTAGCCGAGTGGATGGGATGGGGGGGAAACCCTTGGCCGTCGGCGGAGGCCACGACAATGGCGGCGCCTTTGCTGGGCGTCGGTTCCCTTCTTGGAGGCCTTGTCGAGGTCCGCTCCCATCTTTCACTGTGCTCTTCTTTTGGGCGAAAGCTCTAGTTCCCCTTGTGGGCGACGGCGTCGTACCCTCATCGTGCTCCTTCTTGAAGGCGTCGCCTCGGGTTCCCGGAATCACGGTGGGCGCTTTGCGGTGCGTGTGAGGTGTTTGGCGGCGGCAATGTGTGCAACGTTTCATCTATTCTACCGCCGGTCTTCATCTTGTGGTAGCGCTCCTTCGGCTTGGAGATGGACTGGCATAGGTGGTGGTCGTCATTTGGCGTCATGGTGGCGTCGATGGCGGAGGAACCTGCCAAGGTTGGTACCTCAATCTGCTCTGAAGATGGACAAGTGGAAGATGGTGGCGACGACACATGCTAGTGCGTCGGACTGGATTGTGCCCCGGACCCGGTATGTGGCTCGGTCGGGGCTTCCACCTTTAGATGTTAGGCTTAGGTGAGAGGCCTGGGTATGTGGCCCAGCTTGCACCCCTTCATCATATGGATAGGAGTAGCGGCATATGTTGCCAAGATGGCGGATTCAGGCATATTACTGTACTACTTTGTAAGGTCCTCGAGAATAATCAATAAAATGGCCGCATGCATCTCCCTGATGCAGAGGCCGGGGGTCATCCTCCTTTTCTAAAAAAAATGGCATCACCATTAAGACATGAACCCACACCTATAGAATTGCATTACTTAATCTAGAATACACATGATAGTTTTTCTATTTCAATATAATTAACATTCCGATCTAACATGTCAGATGTTGTTAGATGAGCACTTCCTAGAGTATAATTGAAGTATTATTGATCCTTAATAGGCCTGATTAATTTCGTGCAGTTGGTACTTACTTGAGGTAACTCTGCCTATGTTGTCTCAACATAGCCGGTCCCAAGCCCGGGTAAAGGAGGAGGGTTGTGATAGGCTTGGCGAGCCAACGTAAAAACTCAGCCACTCTGATGGAGATGAAACCCAAAAGGTTTTCGTTGGGGCGTAACCCTCTCAGCGACGCGCCACATCGGAACCCGGGTGTGGTGGAAAATGGGCAAGGGTCGGGCCGTCACCCCCCAAGTGGCGCGCCGTATCTTGATCCGGATACGGTGGCAAGTGAGCGAGGATCGGGTCGTCGCATCCTTAGTGGCGCGCTACATCGGCGCCCGGGTGTAGTGGAAAATGAGCAAGGGTCTTCGCATTTGACTCGACGAGTGCGAAGGGTAAGGAAGCTAGCCGAGCCTAGGAGGATTTGCTTAGGTAGCTGGAACGTAGGGTCTCTGACAGGGAAGCTTCGGGACCTAGTTGATGCAGCGGTGAGGAGAGGTGTTGATATCCTTTGCGTCCAAGAAACCAAATTGAGAGGACAGAAGGCGAAGGAGGTGGAGGATACCGGCTTCAAGCTGTGGTACACGGGGACGACTGCAAACAGAAATGGCGTAGGCATCTTGATCAACAAGAGCCTCAAGTATGGAGTGGTAGACATCAAGAGACGTGGGGACCGGATTATCCTGGTCAAGCTGGTAGTTGAGGACTTGGTTCTCAATGTTATCAGCGCATATGCCCCGCAAGTAGGCCACAATCAGAACACCAAGAGGGAGTTCTGGGAAGGCCTGGAAGACATGGTTAGGAGTGTACCGATTGATGAGAAGCTCTTCATAGGAGGAGACCTCAATGGCCACGTGGGTACATCTAACACAGGTTTTGAAGGGGCGCATGGGGGCTTTGGCTATGGCATCAAGAATCAAGAAGGAGAAGATGTCTTAAACTTTGCTCTAGCCTACAATATGATTGTAGCTAACACCCTCTTTAGAAAGAGAGAATCACATCTAGTGACTTTTAGTAGTGGCCAACACTCTAGCCAGATTGATTTCATCCTCTCGAGAAGAGAAGATAGGCGTGCGTGCCTAGGCTGTAAGGTGATACCTGGAGAGAGTGTTGTACCCCAGCATAAGCTTGTGGTTGCTGACTTCCGCTTTCGGATTCGTGTCCAGCGGGATAAGTGTGCCAAAGTCGCTAGAACGAAGTGGTGGAAGCTCAAGGGGGAGGTAGCTCAGGTGTTCAAGGAGAGGGTCATTAAGGAGGGCCCTTGGGAGGAAGGAGGGGATGCGGACAATGTGTGGATGAAGATGGCGGCTTGCATTCGAAAGGTGGCCTCGGAGGAGTTTGGAGTGTCCAGGGGAAGGAGAAGCAAAGATAAGGATACTTGGTGGTGGAATGATGACGTCCAGAAGGCGATTAAAGAGAAGAAAGATTGCTTCAGACGCCTATACCTGGATAGGAGTGCAGACAACATAGAGAAGTACAAGATGGCGAAGAAGGCCGCAAAGCGAGCTGTTGGTGAAGCAAGGGGTCGGGCATATGAGGACCTCTACCAATGGTTAGGCACGAAGGAAGGTGAAAGGGACATCTATAAGATGGCCAAGATCCGAGGGAGGAAGACGAGGGACATTGGACAAGTCAAATGCATCAAGGACGGAGCAGGCCAACTCTTGGTGAAGGACGAGGAGATTAAGCATAGATGGCGGGAGTACTTCGACAAGCTGTTCAATGGGGAGAATGAGAGTTCTACCATTGAACTGGACGACTCCTTTGATGAGACCGGCATGCGTTTTGTGCGGCGGATCTAGGAGTCTGAGGTGAAGGAGGCTTTAAAAAGAATGAAAGGAGGCAAGGCGATGGGCCCTGATTGTATCCCCATTGAGGTGTGGAAAGGTCTCGGGGACATAGCGATAGTATGGCTAACAAAGCTTTTCAACCTCATTTTTCGGGCAAACAAGATGCCAGAAGAATGGAGACGGAGTATATTAGTACCAATCTTCAAGAACAAGGGGATGTTCAGAGTTGTACTAATTATCGTGGAATTAAGCTGATGAGCCGTACAATGAAGCTATGGGAGAGAGTCATTGAGCACCGCTTAAGAAGAATGACAAGCGTGACCAAAAATCAGTTTGGTTTCATGCCTGGGAGGTCGACCATGGAAGCCATTTTCTTGGTACGACAACTTATGGAGAGATATAGGGAGCAAAAGAAGGACTTGCATATGGTGTTCATTGACTTGGAGAAGGCCTATGATAAGATACCGCGGAATGTCATGTGGTGGGCCTTGGAGAAACACAAAGTCCCAGCAAAGTACATTACCCTCATCAAGGGCATGTACGATAATGTTGTGACAAGTGTTCGAACAAGTGATGTCGACACCGATGACTTCCCGATTAAGATTGGACTGCATCAGGGGTCAGCTTTGAGCCCTTATCTTTTTGCATCGGTGATGGATGAGGTCACAAGGGATATACAAGGAGATATCCCATGGTGTATGCTCTTTGCGGATGATGTGGTGCTAGTTGACGATAGTCGGACGGCGGTAAATAGGAAGTTAGAGTTATGGAGACAAACCTTGGAATTGAAAGGGTTTAGGCTTAGTAGAACTAAAACTGAGTACATGATGTGCGGTTTCAGTACTACTAGGTGTGAGGAGGCGGAGGTTAGCCTTGATGGCTAGGTGGTACCTCGGAAGGACACCTTTCGGTATTTGGGGTCAATGTTGCAGGAGGATGGGGGTATTGATGAAGATGTGAACCATCGAATCAAAGCCGGATGGATGAAGTGGCGCCAAGCTTCTGGCATTCTCTGTGACAACAGAGTGCCACAAAAGCTAAAAGGCAAGTTCTACAGGACGGCGGTTCAACCCGCAATGTTGTATGGCACGGTGTGTTGGCCGACTAAAACGCGACATGTTCAACAGTTAGGTGTGGCGGAGATGCATATGTTGAGATGGATGTGTGGCCACATGAGGAAGGATCGAGTCCGAAATGATGATATACGAGATAGAGTTGGGGTAGCACCAATTGATGAGAAGCTTGTCCAACATCGTCTGAGATGGTTTGGGCATATTCAGCGCAGGCCTCCAGAAGCTCCAGTGCATAGCGGACGGCTAAAGCGTGCGGAGAATGTCAAGAGAGGGCGGGGTAGACCGAATTTGACATGGGAGGAGTCCGTTAAGAGAGACCTGAAGGATTGGAGTATCACCAAAGAGCTAACTATGGACAGGGGTGCGTGGAAGCTTGCTATCCATGTGCCAGAGCCATGAGTTGGTTGCGAGATCTTATAGGTTTCACCTCTAGCCTACCCCAACTTGTTTGGGATTAAAGGCTTTGTTGTTGTTGTTGTTGTTGTTGTTGTTGTTATTGGTACTTACTTGAGATGGTCTGATTGCTCGATGGAGCCAGCTGGTGTCCACTGGAGGAAGACAATGCCAAAGTGCCACTGGTTGGAGGAGTTGACTTTGAAGTGTCGTTCGCGGGAGGAAGATGATGTACAAGGTATATCATCTAGTCTAGAGGACAATTAACCCTTGAGGCGTAATTGCTCTGGTTTGGGCAATCAAATCTCTGTACATTACTGTGAGAGTTTGGAGATATTGCATCTCTGAACTTTTTTGTGCCTGTTCTTTTTATTGTGGGATGGTCTGATGGCTCATGGATGGTCAAACCTGTTGGGATCATGAGGTTTCTATTGTGGGATGGTCTAATCGCTCAACCTGTTGGGGTCATGAGATCGTAAATTGTGGGATGGTCTAGTCGCTCAACCTATTGGGGCCGTGAGATTATAATTGTGGGATGTTTTTTTAACTGATCGTGGGATTTTTTTTCTGGATTGATCGTGGGATGTTTCTTACATCAATCGTGGGATGTTTTTTTTACATCAATCGTGGGATGGTTTGATAGCTCATGGGTTCCAGACTTGATGGGATTGTGAGATTTAAAGTTCCCATCTGGTTTACGAACATCTAACGGTTGTAGCTTGTTGATTGGAAATAGGCACACCGAATTAAAGGTCGCATATTTCTAATTATTGTGAGATTTTCTAAGCTAATTACCTTTATTCTGATTACCCTGTCAAGTACTCCCTCCGTCTCATAATAAGACATTTTTAACACTAATATAATGTCAAAAAACATTTTATATTATGGGATTGAGGGGGTACTTTTTACATATAATAGGTAGATACTCTAAAACAGAGGTGTACCGTGTTATATATATCTCCAGTTGTAATTGCACAATAAGGCACACTTTTCATAAAAGGAACCCTCAGTTCAACATCTCATAGGAAATCAATTGTTTTCAATCTGCTACAGATCAACTATTTCAAACTAACTACAGAGAACACAAACTAATGCATGGATCAGTTACTGCAAAATCATCACCAGTAGCAAAAAACCTAATTAGACTAAATATTAGTAAGAATGGCAGGCGAAGATACCAAGATATGGTTAGAAATTTTCTAATAGAAACTGCACAATGAACAATGGAGAGTGTGGCATGGCAGCATCCACGGACAACCTTCAGGCGAAGGTCCTAGTCTGTGTGCTCCACCTATTAGGAAATCGATTGAACAAATGCCAAAAAAATAGAGAAGATACTTGGTGAGATTAAGTGCCAGCAAGCAAGGATACCTAGAAATTGATGGGCTCCTTTGTATGGATAGCAATTTGTGCATCCGCTGGTGCGAGCACCGCCCTTCGGCAATCTTGTGAGTCCAGCCTAACATCGCCGCCAACTTGACTGCATCTACTATCTCTCATGACAGCGCAATCTTGTGAGTCCAGCCTAACATCGCCGCCAATTTGACTGCATCTACAATCTCTCATGACAGATCACTGAGTACGCGCTTGAACGTGGCTACCTGTGCTATTTCTGAAGCATGGTTTCGATGGTAGCCATCCGCAGGACCAGATCGCCGATTACTGCTCGCACTCCGCGGACAAAGGAAGAAAGAAGGGAAGAAGACGGAGGCATGTGCGCGTCGACGATCTGCTGGAGGGCAAGGCCAAAGGTTGTGGTGGCGGCTAGTTGAAAGGATGGGATGGGAACCTTGCTGGGAAGGAAGGAAACTATTGGAAATATGCCCTAGAGGCAATAATAAATTGGTTATTATTATATTTCCTTGTTCATGATAATCGTTTATTATCCATGCTAGAATTGTATTGATAGGAAACTCAGATACATGTGTGGATACATAGACAACACCATGTCCCTAGTAAGCCTCTAGTTGACTAGCTCGTTGATCAATAGATGGTTACGGTTTCGTCGTTGATAACGGGATCACATCATTAGGAGAATGATGTGATGGACAAGACCCAATCCTAAGCCTAGCACAAGATCGTGTAGTTCGTTTGCTAAGAGCTTTTCTAATGTCAAGTATCATTTCCTTAGACCATGAGATTGTGCAACTCCCGGATACCGCAGGAATGCTTTGGGTGCACCAAACGTCACAACGTAACTGGGTGGCTATAAAGGTGCATTACAGGTATCTCCGAAAGTGTCTGTTGGGTTGGCACGAATCGAGACTGGGATTTGTCACTCCGTGTAAACGGAGAGGTATCTCTGGGCCCACTCGGTAGGACATCATCATAATGTGCACAATGTGACCAAGGAGTTGATCATGGGATGATGTGTTACGGAACGAGTAAAGAGACTTGCCGGTAACGAGATTGAACAAGGTATCGGGATACCGACGATCGAATCTCGGGCAAGTACTATACCGGTAGACAAAGGGAATTGTATACGGGATTGATTGAATCCTCGACATCGTGGTTCATCCGATGAGATCATCGAGGAGCATGTGGGAGCCAACATGGGTATCCAGATCCCGCTGTTGGTTATTGACCGGAGAGTCGTCTCGCTCATGTCTGCGTGTCTCCCGAACCCGTAGGGTCTACACACTTAAGGTTCGGTGACGCTAGGGTTGTAGAGATATTAGTATGCGGTAACCCAAAAGTTGTTCGGAGTTCCGGATGAGATCCCGGACGTCACAAGGAGTTCCGGAATGGTCCGGAGGTAAAGATTTATATATGGGAAGTCTTGTTTTGGTCGCCGGAAAAGTTACGCGCATTATCGGTATTGTACCGGGAGTGCCGAAAGGGTTCCGGGGGTCCACCAAGGGGTCCACCAGCCCCGGGGGGGCCCACACAGGCTGTGGGGTGTGCGCCTTGGCCTATATGGGCCAAGGGAACCAGCCCCAAGAGGCCCATGCGCCAAGAGATAAGATAAAGGGAGAGTCCTAAAGGGGGAAGGCACCACCTAGGTGCCTTGGGGAGGATGGACTCCTCCCTGGCCGCACCCTTCCTTGGAGGAAGGGCCAAGGCTGCGCCCCCCCTCTCCCTTGGCCCTATATATAGTGGGGGGAAGAGAGGGCAGCAAAACCTAAGCCCTGGCGCCTCCCTCCCCCTCCCGTGACACATCTCCCTCCTCCCGCAGCGCTTGGCGAAGCCCTGTTGGAATCCCGCTACTTCCACCACCACGCCGTCGTGCTGCTGGATCTCCATCAACCTCTCCTCCCCCCTTGCTGGATCAAGAAGGAGGAGACGTCGCTGCTCCGTACGTGTGTTGAACGCGGAGGTGCCGTTCGTTCGGCACTAGGATCATCGGTGATTTGGATCACGACGAGTACGACTCCATCAACCCCGTTCTCTTGAATGCTTTCGCTCGCGATCTACAAGGGTATGTGGATGCACTCCTTCCCTCTCGTTGCTAGTAAACTCCATAGATTGATCTTGGTGATGCGTAGAAAATTTTGAATTTCTGCTACGTTCCCCAACAGTGGCATCGTGAGCTAGGTCTATGCATAGTTTCAATGCACGAGTAGAACACAAAGTAGTTGTGGGCGTCGATTTTGTCAATTTACTTGCCGTTACTAGTCTTATCTTGATTCGGCGGCATCGTGGGATGAAGCGTCCCGGACCGACCTTACACGTACTCTTACGTGAGACAGGTTCCACCGACTGACATGCACTAGTTGCATAAGGTGGCTAGCGGGTGTCTGTCTCTCCCACTTTAGTCGGATCGGATTCGATGAAAAGGGTCCTTATGAAGGGTAAATAGAAATTGGCATATCACGTTGTGTCTTTTGCGTAGGTAAGAAGCGTTCTTGCTAGAATCCCATAGCAGCCACGTAAAACATGCAACAACAATTAGAGGACGTCTAACTTGTTTTTGCAGGGTATGCTATGTGATGTGATATGGCCAAAAGGATGTGATGAATGATATGTGTGATGTATGAGATTGATCATGTTCTTGTAATAGGAATCACGACTTGCATGTCGATGAGTATGACAACCGGCAGGAGCCATAGGAGTTGTCTTGATTTATTGTATGACCTGCGTGTCAATGAAAACGCCATGTAATTACTTTACTTTATTGCTAAACGTTAGCCATAGTAGTAGAAGTAATAGTTGGCGAGACAACTTCATGAAGACACGATGATGGAGATGATGGTGTCATGCCGGTGACGAAGGTGATCATGCCGCGCCTCGACGATGGAGATCAAAGGCGGAAGATGATATTGGCCATATCACGTCACTTTATGATTTGCATGTGATGTTTGTCATGTTTACATCTTATTTGCTTAGAACGACGGTAGCATAAATAAGATGATCCCTCACTAAAATTTCAAGAGACGTGTTCCCCCTAACTGTGCACCGTTGCGAAGGTTCGTTGTTTCGAAGCACCACGTGATGATCGGGTGTGATAGATTCTAACGTTCGAATACAACGGGTGTTGACGAGCCTAGTATGTACAGACATGGCCTCGGAACACATGCGAAACACTTAGGTTGACTTGACGAGCCTAGCATGTACAGACATGGCCTCGGAACACAAGGGATCGAAAGGTCGAACATGCGTCGTATAGTAGATGCGATCAACATGGAGATGTTCACCGATGATGACTAGTCCGTCTCACGTGATGATCGGACACAGCCTAGTTTGACTCGGATCATGTATCACTTAGATGACTAGAGGGATGTCTATCTGAGTGGGAATTCATTGAATAATCAAATGAACTTAATTATCATGAACATAGTCAAAAGGTCTTTGCAAATTATGTCATAGCTTGCGCTTTAGTTCTACTATTTAAGATATGTTCCTAGAGAAAATTTAGTTGAAAGTTGATAGTAGCAATTATGCGGACTGGGTCCGTAAACTGAGGATTGTCCTCATTGCTGCACAGAAGGCTTATGTCCTTAATGCACCGCTCGGTGTGCTGAACCTCAGCGTTGTCTGTAGATGTTGCGAAACATCTGACATACACGTTTTGATGACTACGTGATAGTTCAGTGTGTGATGCTAACGGTTTAAAATTGTGGCGACAAAGACGTTTTTGAAACGTCGCAGAACATATGAGATGTTCCGAAGGCTGAAATTGGATTTTCAGACTAGTGCCCATGTCAAGAGGTATGAGACCTCTGACAAGTTCCTTAAGCCTGCAAACTAAGGGAGAAAAGCTCAATCGTTGAGCATGTGCTCAGATTGTCTGAGTACCACAATCGCTTGAATCGAGTGGGAGTTAATCTTCCAGATGAGACAGTGATGGTTCTCCATAGTCACTGCCACCAAGCTATTAGAGCTTCGTGATGAACTATAACATATCAGGGATAGACATGATGATCCGTGAGTAACTCGCGATGTTTGACACCGCGAAAGTAGAAATCAAGAAGGAGCATCAATTGTTGATGGTTAGTAAAACCACTAGTTTCTAGAAGGGCAAGGGCAAAAGGGATACTATATGAAACAGCAAATCATTTGCTGCTCTAGTGAAGAATCCCAAGGTTGAACCCAAACCCGAGACTAAGTGCTTCTGTAATGAGGGGAACGGTCACTAAAGCAGAACTACCCTAGATACTTGGTAGATGAGAAGGCAGGCAAGGTCGACAGATGTATATTGGATATACATTATATGAATGTGTACTTTACTAGTACTCCTAGCAGCACCAGGGTATTAGATACCGGTTCGGTTGCTAAGTGTTAGTAACTCAAAATAAAAGCTGCGGAATAAACGGAGACTAGCTAAAGGTGAGGTGACGATATGTGTTGGAAGTGTTTCCAAGGTTGATGTGATCAAGCGTCGCATGCTCCCTCTACCATCGAGATTGGTGTTAAACCTAAATAATTGTTATTTGGTGTTTGCGTTGAGCATAAACATGATTGGATTATGTTTATCGCAATACGGTTATTCTTTTAAGGAGAATAATGGTTACTCTGTTTATTTGAATAATACCTTCAATGGTCTTGCACCTAAAATGAATCTCGATCGCAGTGATACACATGTTCGTGCCAAAAGATATAAGATAGTAATGATAGTACCGCATACTTGTGGCACTGCCACTTGAGTCATATTGGTATAGAACGCATGAAGAAGATCCATGTAGATGGATCTTTGGACTCACTCGTTTTTGAAAAGATTGAGACATGCGAACCATGTCTATTGGTATATATGCATGAAGAAACTCCATGCAAATGGATCGTTTGGACTCACTTGATTTTGAATCACATGAGACATGCAAATCATACCACATGGGCAAGATGACTGAAAGGCCTCGTTTTCAGTAAGATGGAACAAGAGAGCAACTTGTTGGAAGTAATACATTTGATGTGTGCAGTCCAATGAGTGCTGAGGCACGCAGTGGATATCGATATGTTCTTACTTCACAGATGATTTGAGTAGATGCTGAGAATATTTACTTGATGAAACACAAGTCTGAATTATTGAAAGGTTCAAGTAATTTCAGAGTGAAGTTGAAGATCGTCGTGACAAGAGGATAAAATGTCTATGATATGATCATAGAGATATCTGAGTTACGAATTTGGCACACAATTAAGACATATTGGAAAGTGTTTCACAATTAATACCGCCTGGAACACCACAGTGTGATGGTGTGTCCGAACATCATGACTGCACCCTATTGGATATGGTGCATACCATGATGTCTCTTATCGAATTACCACTATCGTTTATGGGTTAGGCATTAGAGACAAACCGGATTCACTTTAAAAAGGGCACCACGCAATTCCGTTGAGACGACACCGTTTAGAGAAACCTAAGTTGTCGTTTATTAAAAGTTTGGGGCTGCGATGCTTATGTGAAAAAGTTTCAGGCTGATAAGCTCGAACCCAAAGCGGATAAATGCATCTTCATAAGAATACCCAAAACAGTTGGGTATACCTCCTATTTCAGATCTGGAAGCAAAAGTAATTGCTTCTAGAAACGGGTCCTTTCTCGAGGAAAGGTTTCTCTCAAAAGAATTGAGTGGGAGGATGGTGGAGACTTGATGAGGTTATTGAACCATGACTTCAACTAGTGTGTAGCAGGGCACACGAAGTTGTTCCTGTGGCACCTACACCAATTGAAGTGGAAGCTTATGATAGTGATCATGAAACTTCGGATCAAGTCACTACCAAACCTCGTAGGACAACGAGGATGCGTGCTACTTCAGAGTGGTACGTGATCCTGTCTTGGAAGTCATGTTGCGAGACAACAATGAACCTACGAGCTATGGAGAAGCGATGGTGGGCCCATATTCCGACAAATGGTTAGAAGCCATGAAATCCGAGATAGGATCCATGTATCAGAACAAAGCATGGACTTTGGTGAACTTGCCCGATGATCGGCAAGCCATTGAGATAAATGGATCTTTAAGAAGAAGACAGACATGGACGGTAATGTTACCGTCTATGAAGCTCGACTTGTGGCAAAGAGAATTTTCACAAGTTCAAGGAGTTGACTACGATGAGATTTTCTCATCCGTAGCGATGCTTAAGTCCGTCGGAATCATGTTAGCATTAGCTGCATTTATGATATCTGGCAGATGGATGTCAAAACAAGTTTCCTTACCAGTTTTCGTAAGGAAAGGTTGTATGTGATACAATCAGAAAGGTTATGTCGATCCTAAGAATGCTAAAAGGTATGCTAGCTCCAACGATCCTTCCATGGACTAGAGCAAGCATCTCGGAGTCAGAATATACGCTTTGATGGAGTGATCAAAGTTTTTGGGTTTATACAAAGTTTGTTAGAAACTTGTATTTACAATAAAGTGAGTGGGAGCGCTACAACATTTCTGATAAGTATATGTGAATGACATATTGTTGATCCGAAATGATGTAGAATTTCTGGAAAGCATAAAGGGTTGTTTGAAAGGAGTTTTTCAAAGGAAGACCTGGATAAAGCTGCTTACATATTGGGCATCAAGATCTATAGAGATAGATCAAGACGCCTGATAATACTTTCAAATTAATACATACCGTGACATGATTTTGAAAGAGTTCAAAATAGATCAGCAAAGAAGGAGTTCTTGGCTGTGTTACAAGGTGTGAGTATTGAGTAAGACTCAAGACCTGACCACAGCAGAAGAGAGAGAAAGGACGAAGGTCGTCCCCTATGCTTTAGATGTAGGCTCTATAGTATGCTATGCTGTGTACCGCACATGAAGTGTGCCTTGCCATGAGTTGGTCAAGGGGTACAATAGTGATCCGGGAATGGATCACATGACAGCGGTCGAACTTATCCTTAGTATCTAGTGGACTAAGGAATTTTCTCGATTATGGAGGTGAAAAGGAGTTCGTCGTAAAGGGTTACGTCGATGCGAACTTTGACACTAATCCGGATGACTCTGAGTAGTAAACCGGATTCGTATAGTAGAGCAGTTATTTGAAATGGCTCCAAGTAGCGCGTGGTAGCATCCACAAGATGACATAGATATTCGTAAAGCACACACGGATCTGAAAGGTTCAGACCCGTTGACTGATAACCTCTCTCACAAGCATAACATGATCAAACCAGAACTCATTGAGTGTTAATCACATAGTGATGTGAACTAGATTGTTGACTCTAGTAAACTCTTTGGATGTTGGTCACATGGTGATGTGACCTGTGAGTGTTAATCACATGGTGATGTGAACTAGATTATTGACTCTAGTGCAAGTGGGAGACTGTTGGAAATATGCCCTAGAGGCAATAATAAATTGGTTATTATTATATTTCCTTGTTCATGATAATCGTTTATTATCCATGCTAGAATTGTATTGATAGGAAACTCAGATACATGTGTGGATACATAGGCAACACCATGTCCCTAGTAAGCCTCTAGTTGACTAGCTAGTTGATCAATAGATGGTTACGGTTTCCTGACCATGGACATTGGATGTCGTTGATAACGGGATCACATCATTAGGAGAATGATGTGATGGACAAGACCCAATCCTAAGCCTAGCACAAGATCGTGTAGTTCGTTTGCTAAGAGCTTTTCTAATGTCAAGTATCATTTCCTTAGACCATGAGATTGTGCAACTCCCGGATACCGTAGGAATGCTTTGGGTGTACCAAACATCACAACGTAACTGGGTGGCTATAAAGGTGCATTACAGGTATCTCTGAAAGTGTCTGTTGGGTTGGCACGAATCGAGACTGGGATTTGTCACTCCGTGTAAACGGAGAGGTATCTCTGGGCCCACTCGGTAGGACATCATCATAATGTGCACAATGTGACCAAGGAGTTGATCACGGGATGATGTGTTACGGAACGAGTAAAGAGACTTGCCGGTAACGAGATTGAACAAGGTATCGGGATACCGATGATCGAATCTCGGGCAAGTACTATACCGGTAGACAAAGGGAATTGTATACGGGATTGATCGAATCCTCGACATCGTGGTTCATCCGATGAGATCATCGAGGAGCATGTGGGAGCCAACATGGGTATCCAGATCCCGCTGTTGGTTATTGACCGGAGAGTCGTCTCGGTCATGTCTGCGTGTCTCCCGAACCCCTAGGGTCTACACACTTAAGGTTCGGTGACACTAGGTTTGTAGAGATATTAGTATGCGGTAACCCGAAAGTTGTTCGGAGTCCCGGATGAGATCCCGGACGTCACGAGGAGTTCCGGAATGGTCCGGAGGTAAAGATTTATATATGGGAAGTCTTGTTTTGGTCGCCGGAAAAGTTTCGCGCATTATCGGTATTGTACCGGGAGTGCCGAAAGGGTTCCGGGGGTCCACCAAGGGGTCCACCAGCCCCGGGGGGCACATGGGCTGTGGGGTGTGCGCCTTGGCCTATATGGGCCAAGGGAACCAGCCCCAAGAGGCCCATGCGCCAAGAGATAAGATAAAGGGAGAGTCCTAAAGTGGGAAGGCACCACCTAGGTGCCTTGGGGAGGATGGACTCCTCCCTGGCCGCACCCTTCCTTGGAGGAAGGGCCAAGGCTGCGCCCCCCTCTCCCTTGGCCCTATATATAGTGGGGGGAAGAGAGGGCAGCAAAACCTAAGCCCTGGCGCCTCCCTCTCCCTCCCGTGACACATCTCCCTCCTCCCGCAGCGCTTGGCGAAGCCCTGTTGGAATCCCGCTACTTCCACCACCACGCCGTCGTGCTGCTGGACCTCCATCAACCTCTCCTCCCCCTTGCTGGATCAAGAAGGAGGAGACGTCGCTGCTCCGTACGTGTGTTGAACGCGGAGGTGCCGTCCGTTCGGTGCTAGGATCATCGGTGATTTGGATCACGACGAGTACGACTCCATCAACCCCGTTCTCTTGAACGCTTCCGCTCGCGATCTACAAGGGTATGTAGATGCACTCCTTCCCTCTCGTTGCTAGTAAACTCCATAGATTGATCTTGGTGATGTGTAGAAAATTTTGAATTTCTGCTACGTTCCCCAACAGAAACATCAAGCGATGAGGGAGGACCTGATCGTGTGTTCATTATTTGGTCTATTTTTTTCCTTTGAGCTTTAGCTTTGAGTTTTTTTTCAGGATGAGTATTTTTTTTTCTTTTTGAAACGTTTTGCTTTGAGTCTTTAATATCATGGGCCTACACAAAATATATGGCAAAGGAAAATAACTACCAGTAGGATATGTAATGGCAAAGGTGGGTAATTAATTTTCCCTTAGTTAGATCGAACGATGTAAATTGTTAGTCGATCAAATGAATGGCTAGATGTTCCTAATTTTTGTGGTAATTTCTAGCTAATTCTCTTTTTTCTGGTTAACCCGTAAAGTACTTTTTATATTTAAATAGATATGTAACAAATGCTTGCTTTCCAAGCTACTTATGGTGTGCGTGCGTGAGGTCTTTGGACCAAGTCAGGGTGCGGCTATTATATAAATCCTATCTAGTCCTTTGTAAAATTGAGGTTACTTTTGATGAAATAGACACAATGTGTTTTTGAGGGTAGACACCCGTATCATGTTTTGGAGAGATCTTTAGAAAACCTCTATGCTGCGATTTCTCTTCGTGGAAATTGTTTTGCACGTGAGTACCTTCGTCGAGATTGGTTTTATCATACTGGGCCGCAAGGTTCAAACCCTCTACTTCGTGTACATCGCGTGCGCGGGCGAGAGGTTGCTGCTATTGGTGGTGGAGTGCCATGAAAGGTCGGGCCACAACAACAGATCGGATCTTGCCATCGAGGTTCGGTCTATATCAGGTGGTATCAGAGCAAGGTTGTTCACGACACTGTGCAAGAGATGACTAGATTATCATGGAAGCTAAGCTATGGATTTCAATTGGAGGAGGAAGGTCGATGGGATGGATTTTTTCATACTCGTGTTGTGGTACAAGAGAGATCATGCGCCATGACAATCGACCACATGAGTTTGATCAACGCTGCAAGCATCGAGATGGCGGAGAAGCTAGATCTACCAATGACACCACGAGCACAACCATACTTGTTTTGTTGGGGTCATGAAGAGCTCAGTGTCACACACCAAACAAAGGTACTGTTTTTGTTGGGAAATTTTCTTTGCACGGTTTTGTGTGACGTGATTCCGGTACCGATGGTTTCATGTCACTTATTGTTGGGCAAGCCACGGTACAAAGAGCACGATGTTGCTTATGATTGTCAAACACACGTATATACCATCAAGAAGGGTAAGAAGTACGACCTTGTGCCCATGGGTCAGGATGATTTTATTGCTTGGAGAAGAGAACATCAGAAGAAGATAAAAGAAGAGGAAGCTGCAAAAAGAATATGGTCGAAGCAACTGAAATTTCTATGACCACCATTCAATCCGTTCAAGGGAGAGAGGATGATGCGACCGTGTGTAATATGAATTCCGAGGTCTTTGATGTTTCGCATGAAGCCGGTAATGTTCAAAAATACACTACATGTACACCTGATTACATACGGCCAAGTCACGAAGATGAACATGCACTGGTAAATGGTATGGTCATGCAAACTGATGTGTTGGAGACCATGTGCATAGATGAGGAAAAGAAGGGCGTTCAGTTTGAGATTAAATGCCACAGGATTAGACGTGCATGTGGAGGAAACCAAGGAAAAGAGCATCCTAATTATTTTGGTAAGCCATGATTAGAAGATGGCATGAAGGAGTCCACGAGCCATCGTGATTGTTTCCTTGGCAGAATTATTTACTACGCCAGAATTAAAACAAGAAGAATATTTACGTTTATTTTTCTTCCCTGCACGGAAAAGATAAACATGAGGATTCTATTTATTTGGGAATTATTCAGCTTAAAGGACATCGGCTGGGGTACACCACAGACAGGGAAGAAGCCACATCAGAACTAGCAGTTTTTGTTTTCTTAGATAGATCAAGTCTGTTTAGCATATACGTAAAAGTTATCTTCTATTTTAAATATGTAGCAAATGCTTGCTTTCCAAGCTACTTATGGTGTGCGTCCGTGAGGTCTTTGGATCAAGTCAGGGTACGGCTATTATATAAAGCCTATTTAGTCCTTTGTAAAATTGAGGTTATTTTTTATGAAATAGACATGATGTGTTTTTCAGGATAGACACCTGTAACAAGTTTTGGAGGGATCTTTAGAAAACCACTGTGTTGCGATTTCTTTTCGTAGAAATTGTTTTGCACGTGATTACCTTCGTCGAGATTGGTTTTCTCGTACTGGTCCACAAGGTTCAAACCCTCTACTTCGTGTACATGGCGTGCGCGTGCGAGAGGTTGCTGCTACTAAAGGTGGACTGTCGTGAAAGTCGGGCCGCGACAACAGATCGGATCTCGCCATCGAGGTTCGGTCTATATCAATGAGGCTTCTTGTTAGAAGCACTGGTTTGCGAGAAGCTTATACCGTAACCTGCCCCAAATGGGAAAATAATTTTTACCCCAGCATGTTGATGCCATTCCATGATAGCATGCCATGGTTCATGAATTTCAGACGGGTTTTGGATTTACTAGAATTACAAACGCAAGTACCTCGTTTGCCGGAGAGCCACGGTGTCGTGGTGTTTGAAATTCATCCCCATTGGTTGCATGGGACTTAAGCATAAACCTATGGACACATATATGATTTTACAACCCATGTTCGTGCACCGGAGCATGTGCATGTAGTTTAATTCTGAATTGTGCACCAGAAATGGCTAGAAAACCAATTTAATGTATAAAATGTCCAAACGAAACCTGAATAATTCCAATTATTTTACGACACACATATAGTTGCATGTTCACTGCAGATAAAAGTTCTAGCAATTCAAACGCCCTCCATTGCCACTGTGACCCCATTATGTAATTCGAATGAAGATGAAAAATCAAGTAGATCCCACATAGTTTATTATCACCAACCATGTGAGATGAAGTACAAAATATCTTGGAGCACCGTTGGTGTATAATACGCCTATGGCTTACACGAGAAGGTGCATGAGCTACAGTCCACAGCCGGCGTATCAAGCATGCTAGCTCGCTCCCCATATATCATTTCACTGTTCAATCGTCGCTGGTGAAAGATGTTGACGTGGACCTGCGTTGTGAGGGCAACTTCGGCGGCCCACTCCGGCGAGAGCGCGGCCACAGCCGCCATGCGTGTGCTAACAAGGTGCAAGGGCGCAGCCGCAATCTGCGACCGGACGGGCAAGGCAGCTCAAACGGCCGTTGTTGCTTGTCACGTGGTGGAAGCAACATATGCCTCGGGAATAGCAATTGGCAAGAGCGGCACAGCAGTTGTCCGTTCCGTAGTGGCGGCCTTAGCCGAGATGGAGGCCGCCCACGACCATGTCGAGGACGCCCACGCCTAGCTCGTGGTGGTCACCGCACAAATCGAACGAAGCTTCTCCGACAACGGTCGGCAACCCACGGACGAAGAGTTGGCAATCGCCGAGAGTGTTCGAGAAGCCGCCCATTCCTCCGCCGCATACCTTGCCACGACGGAGCCCGTACAGGCCCAGATCGTGGCCGCCCACGCCCAGCTCGTGGCGGCCTTTTCCAAAGAGACGGCAGACGAGGGTGGCGAGATGCTTGCCTAGTATGGAGTGATGGATGCCATGGAGCCCCTTCCCCAGGAGACCGTCGGGCGCGAGCTGGACATGGAGGAGGCGGTAGAGATCGAAGAGCACTAGCCGTAGTAGTACTCTTTGTTTTGTTTAATTAAGAGCGCCGGTCTTTAATTTGTTAGAGTAATGTTTAGGTTAGCTAGCTCTGTTTAATTGTTGAACTTGCTCGATTAAGAAGTGTGGGTGTGCTGTAGTCTCCTTTGTGTACCCAAATTATGCAATGACGTGGATGACCACTGTAACCAGGGAAATCCGAACCAAATTTTTTTACGTTCAAACTCATCACACACGGGTTAAGCTATCAGAATCGTTTGTGATTTTCACATATCGTACATAGTTCTGAATAAGGGACCGTGCCTGATGACACTTTGCGCGGCAGTTTTTTCGCTGAACAGATTCAAAATTTTCGGCTTCTGCGGAAATATCTACCTCCCCGCCCCCTCCCCCTCAACAAAAGCCACATTTCCCATGTTTCTGCCTTCCTTTCCATGTTGAAACCTTCGCTCATTCCTTGCAGCGCCGCCTCCTCACCGGCGACCCTCCTTCACTCTGCTCGTCCTCGTCTATCCTGGCAGGTAATCCACACCTGACTCCCATACTCCTCCTCCTTCCACATCCCACATGCCCCGACCGCCGGCGCGGCGCCTTCCACCCAAATCACCGACCCTCCACCAAATAAGCGCCGCCCTAAGCCATGGTGCATGCAGTATAGCCAGGAGCTCAAGGAGCATTTAGAAGCGGAGAAGCAAATCGCGGTTGCATGCGCGGGTGAGGTCGCAATGGCTTCCGTTCGTGTCGACCCCCAGATCTTGGAGGAGCACCTTGCCATTTGCTAGCTACACTGGTTAAGCATGCTCGGTTTACCCGTTGCGTGTGCTGCTCCTGCCTTTCCTTAACAAATTCTAGTGAATTGTGCTATCTAATTTTACCATGCAATCTGTTGATCTAGTGTATATGTTCTACATGTCATGTAGTGTGGTGCTCACTTATTAACTGTTTGGTTAATTAGTTGTTGTCTTTAGTTAAGTACTTGGTTCAATTCTGCAAATGTGATGTTAAATTCTTCAGGCTACAATTTTGTATTGTCTTCCATGTGAGAAATAAATCGAATTTATCTTTACAAAATACATGTGATCCGAATACAATTGCTATATTTCCAAGTTGTCAAGCATGCTTGGTTTGGTTAACTGTCTGATCTTCTAGTATGTTATACATTGTGCAATGTGGTGCTCAGTTAACATTTGGTTCATCTGTTGTGGTGTTTAGTTAACTGTTTGGTTCAATTCTACAATGCGATGTTCAATAGTTGTGGGTGCATTCTGTTACTGTATACCATGTGAGAAGTAAATCAAATTTGGCTGTACTAAATACATGAGAAACAAAAACAATCGCTATATTTCCAAGTTGTTAAGTATGCTTGGTTTGGTTAACTGCCTGATCTTCTATTAGGAGTATGTTATATTGTGCAATGTGGTTCTCAGTTAATGTTTGGTTCATTTGTTGTGGTGTTTAGCTAACTGCTTGGTTCAATTCTACACTACGATGTCCAATTGTCGTGGGTAGAATTTTGTATTGTTGTGCATGTGAGGAATAAATCGAATTTGGCTGCACTTAATACATGAGAAACTTATACAAGTGCTATATTTCCTATTTCTTAATCATGCTTGGTTTGGATAAATGCGTTTTCCATGTGGCTTGAATTAATCTGATGAATCTGCAATGTGCTTATTTTTCATCAACATATTTTACAAATAGCATGCAAACCCTCACTTAACCTGATGACTAAGTACCTTATATGTGTTGCAGGGAAACAATGGGAAGCACTGAGGATTACAATCGAGGTTACCACGTGCATGGTCCTTTGTCTAATAGCACATTATTATGCACTTGCAGGAACCATTCTAATATTTAGGTTTTTAAAAATTTGGTCTTGCACATGTAGGTCCTGCCGTCAGAGGTTTTGACCCACTATTCAATCCTTTTTGCATATCGGGAAATGAGTTGTCCATGAATATCAATCAAGTCAAGAAACTCAGAAAGATTGTTAGGATAAAGAAATTAGCGACAAAAAACAACAAGATCTTTGTCTGCACAATGAATAAGACATCAGTTCACTACTAGATGGTACTAACTATTATACCTTGCCTTTTTTTATTCCTTTGCCCCATTTCCAATATAGAGAAGATATTTATGCACATCCTTGTTTTCAGGCCTTTCCAAAGCAGTTCACTGATGATTACCTCTCAAACCACCTCTATGGTCAGGAGGCGAGGAAGGTTTTCATACAACACCCACGGTTCAATATTGAAGTGTTCTTGAGGAGGACGAAGGATGGACGGCCAATCTTCCACAGGCACTGGCTAAAGTTGCAAAGACCTTCAACATCAATTAAGGCTCAATATTCGCCTTCCGCTTTAGCAGTTTTCTAGATGAGATGCATCTGTCTATGTATCGTCTATGATGCTAATTTCGAGAGGTTCTAGACGTTGCATGTGAAACTTGGTACTGGTGCAGTTGTGTAATGGGGTAGCTGAGTGCTGAAGCTATATGATGTTGTACTCTGATTTATTTCAATTATGAAATCCTTCTTCCTTAATATGGAAATGAAATATATTATGTGCTTAATATGAATGTCAATTAGATTAATAAATGGATTATTAATAATAGGGCAATTAGCCTGCTAATGGACAATTATCCCGCTAATTGGGTTTTTTCTATTGGAAATGGTTATTGAGAAAACACCGTCGGTGATGACCTCAGGCAACGCACACACTTTCTAGGAATAAACTGTGTTGGATCAATGAACAATCACACACGACATCCTCCTTGTCTGATTACGGGTTCCAGCAAACCCTTGAGAGGTTCGAACTCTGGGGTGTGCACGAAGAACACTTACTCCCCAGCTCGCTCGCTCAACGATTCGACGGGCTAGCTAGATGAACCCAAAGAACAAGAGACGCGGGGTTTATATTGGTTCGGGCCACCTTGCGGTGTAATACCCTACTCAAGTGTGTGGTGGATTGCCTAGATGGGCTGAGGATGAACTAGTATAGTGGATGAACAACCTCATGAGGTGAGGTGTTCTTGAGCTCGACGAGCTGGTGGGTGCGAGGATGGTCTGAATGATCCGTCCCCTGCTACGGTGGTAGCTGGGTCCTATTTATAGTGGCCTTGGTCCTCTTCCCAAATGTTTAGGCGGGAAGGGATACCACAACGACCAAGTTTGAAGGGGGAAAACTAGTACAAGCTATCCTGACAAAAGTAGTCTTCGCCTGCCAAAGGCTCTGGTAGTGATGCTGTTGTGGGCTCCGTGATGACCTCCGTCCTGCCGTCCTGCTGGTCTTGGTCTTGTTATACCGATATGGAAACCTTTGCATGATGCCTCGGGACCCCGCGCCTGCGCTTGCCTCCTTAGCACCAAAGAGGAAACTGGTACACTGCGCTCGCTGGCGCCCGCCTAGCCTTGGTGTCATGGCTCACGTCACGCGAACCTCGCGAGGTGCCCCTTGCATAGATATCTCCGCTCCTCGGGAGATAGCCTAGTGAGACTGCCCCCAAGGAGGTCCTGGTGTCGTCCGCCCCGCGAGGCTTGGCCCCTCATGAGGGTCTTGAGTTCTTACTTCTGAAGCTGGCCCGTTGATGGAGCCACGCCACGGGCCGCAGGCAGGAAAGTCTGGGCACCCCCTGTCCCAGAACACCGACAGTAGCCCCCGGGCCCAAGGCGTGCTCGAGCTTGGCTTTGAGGCGAAGCCAAAGGGCAAGTGCAGACGTGGGCGCCTCCGCTTCCCCACGCTGCCTCGGCAACCGTTCTCGCCTGACAAAAGGCTGGCTCATGCTACAGAGGCTTCATTGCCTCCCTTCGGCTTGCTCCAGATCCCCTTCTTCTCGCCCCAAGAGACTCCAGATCCACCAGAACTCCTCCCCAAGCTTGCAGCCGATGGCGTCCGACAAGGTGAAGGCCGCGCGCTCGCCCTCCTGATACGAGCCTGCCTTGAGCGCGCCCACGGTCTTGGAGAAGAACCTTGCCGCCATGCTCCTGGTGACGGCGGGCGACAGCAATGAGGAGGAAGAGACTGCGCTTTGGGTCGGCTCCGCCAAACCGGTGGCCTCGGGCAGTACTTTTTATCCCTTCTTCTGGCACAACGTCTTCACGGGGCTGGTCCCCCCTTTCTCTGATTTCTTCTATGCTGTCCTCAGCCATTATAACCTCTATGCCCTCCATCTTCATCCCAACTCCGTCCTCCTCCTGTCGATCTTTGCCTGCTACTGTGAGGCATTTGTGGGGGTGATGCCGTCTGTGGTGCTGCTCGCCATTTCTTCTACCTCCGGAACAAGGAGGGCCAGTGCTCAGGGTGCGCCAACTTCGTCACGGCCAACGGGACCAATGCAATCTCAAGAGCTGGGAAGAAAGTCGAGGGCTTCAGGAAAAGTGGGCCCTCATGGACGCCAAGAGCTCCTACCCTTGGCTGGCGCTGCCAACGGGGATGCCTTCGCCTCACGAGGGATGGCTTAGCGCGAAGCTCGCTGACCCCCGGGCGAAGCAGGTGCTGGAGAAGATGGCGGCTGACATGAAGCTAGACGCCCCGAAGGCGGAGAGGCTGATGGGGCCCATGATCGTCAAGGAGTTCATGTCGCAGTGCTTGGCTCCGCTCCAGGCATGCTCGCGCCCCTCGTGGACGCTCATGAAAGAGGGAGGCGACCTCCACCTGCACCCGGACGCCTTGTCCGACGAGGAGTTGGACAAGGCCCTCCATCTCGTGGTCGGGGAGGACCAGGGGTACCCGCCAGATACCCATCTTCTGTTGTACCACCGCCCAAACGGACCGGAGGTTGCCGCTGCCATGCCCGTCTTCAACGAGCGCGGGCTCGTCCCACCGGTGCCCAGCGGGGCCCCGGTGGTGTTGTCCTCCGGCGAGTCCGACGAGGAGGAGAGGTCTGGCTCAAAGGTGAACCGAGAGGTGGCGGGGGAGACTTCTCCTCCGCGCGTGGCAGACCTCCTCCGCATATTCCCGGACGACGACGTGGCCGGCGAGCATCCGGTGAGGAGTCGCCGAACCCCGCAGGGGTCATGACGAGTTCCAGGGGCACCCCTCCGAAGAAGCCGCAGGCCGGGGTCTCGAAGAAGAGCAGGTCGGCGTCGATCTCCTGAGGCGATGTGTGGGGACCCCGACTCATAAGTCGTGATCACCGAATGCATGTGTACAGTGATCCCAGAGATCAATGCTCACTGAACACACAGAAGCTGTATAACAAGAGTCTTACATCCATTCATACCGTCTTACATAAATTATGACCATTATGGTCAAGTCTTGAGTATAACTTTGCAGCGGAAATCTTCGTCGATAACTTGGACCCATGCCATCTGCCTTAACCCTACAAGCATTCTGACTTGGAAGCGTCCTAGCTTGCATGTTCGTCACCGAAGTATTCTTCTTCATATCCTGTTATTTCATGCCTGGCCAATAAAATAACCAGTGGCAAGCCAATGAGTACTTTGAATGTACTCGCAAGCAACCCATGTTTTGGTTCAAGATACAACAATGCATGATATAGGTAAATTTTTGCAGAAAGCTAGTTTTGAGTGCAATGTCATGTTCAACAACTTATAAGACGTGCATCAGGAGAATTCAAGTAACCATGGGGACAGGTTACAGATATCAACATAAATAGAGTGGGCATCAACCCAACTCAATCATGTCAAGTCCTTTGACTTGACCCAAGTAGTTCTTCCCACTTATCCAAACACATACACTGGTTTGTAAACATGTGGACGTAGCCCAAGAGCGTTACCCAACTATCCTTGACCGTGGGCACGGCTATTCGAATAGTTTTACACTCTGCAGAGGTTGCACACTTTACCCACAAGATCCGGGGAACTTCCGTGTCATCCATGACCCGCGGTACCTCAAGTACCCGGGGTAAGCACCCGATCACTATCTTTCCATAGACGACACTAACATGGAGTCCACTTGATTGGTAGTAACACCCATGCCCAACATTTCACATCTTAAATTGTGCAGCCTCGCTCCCATATTTATCACATACCACTGGCACGGGGTACCAACGGTGTGTGCGGTGCCCCATAAAAATGTTCTTGGCCGCCCTACCTGGCACGACCCCGTCCCGAGAGAGCGCAACAACAACTCTCCCATCACTAGTAATGCGGGCTCCAAGCTAGTATCGGCCTAGGTAATCAATAATGCCCTTTCCCATATAAGGGTAGAGTGGTTGCGCATGTAAGGTTGGAATAACGGTCGCAACCTAAACCAATCCGTTTTTTTTGAAACCACACTCACATATCCTTCTCCGGTACACCACTTCCTTGTCAAGTGGTTACCTAGCTCAACATCTCCCTCGGGTATTAGTGGCACCCGACAGGGTTTTCAAAAAGTCTTTGGGAGCATACTTGCCTCCATCACCATGCATATACCCGTCCCATTTGCGTAGCATCTACTTTAGCATCCTATCTACTCCCACCCGCATAACCCTCGTAGGAAGGTAGGGTCATGCACAATGCAAGTATCAACAAGGAAGCAACAAAGGCAACCCACCGAAGTGGTTACCATCTCATCATGATTCCGATGCAACAATAGTAAAGTGCTATATGACATGCATAAAAAGGGTTTCATGGACATGTTCAAAGGGCTGCTTGCCTGCTTTAACAAAGTCTTCGAGGTATTCAAATATCTCTGGTCCAACTCCAAGCATTTCGTCTACTTCGTCAACTATCGTTGAAAGCAACCATAAGAAGCAACACAACAAGGCAGGAAATAAAAGTGCTCTAAAAATATCAATTTGACTTTTCTAGGACATCTCTGGTTATATGAAAATTAACCAGAGTGGTTTCGTTGGAATTGGGTCAGTGAATATTTCTAAACATTTTGATATGATGGAATTAAGGGGTTTATGGATTTGCAAGAAGTGTACAGAAACATATTTTTGAAAAATGAGCAGAGGCACCCATTTCACAAACCAAAATTTTAGAAGCACCTAGGTGTTGGTTTCACTGGATTTGGAGTTCAAATGAATTTCCTATGAATTTGCAAAGTTGACAAATATGAAGAAATGGCTCATTATATTGTGTGGCATAGAAAGTATTAATAAAAATGTTGATAAACTAAGTTATGAACTTAGAAGCATCTAGGAATTTGAATCATGGCATTTGGATCAAATCTGAGCCCTCTGTGATTTTCCAAAGTTTATGACATAAATGGAAAAATGGTATTTTGATAATTATTTGTGAAAGAAAAATTTCTGGAAAAATGTGTAACTAGCACCATGAGATAGGTCATGAATTTAAAAACTACTAGAAATTTGAATCATCAAGTTTGGAGTTAATTTGAATTATTTATGGATTTTACAAATTGTGCAGAAAGGAAAAAGGAAAAGCTTTTTACCCAAACGGGCTGGATCTCGGCGGCAACCGCGTGCACTGGGCGAGACATAGCGGGGCAACGCACTGGGCCTGGCCCAGCCGCACGGCCGCACGGGACGACAGCGATGACGTAGAAGGCGCCCGCCTGGAGTACGCCTTGGCCTCGGGGAGACGGCTCCCGAAGAGGCCATGTCCACTTAACCTGCGGGCCCGGCCCTCAGGGTCCCCGACACGCGGGACCCATCTGTCGGGTTCATCCCCAACCTCCCGCTCGAACAGAGCAGGGGCAGGGGCGGTGTCGACGGCGGCTTGCCGGTGCCACAGGCCACCGTTTCCGGTAAGCTGACCACCGACGTGCTCAGGGGACCCGGCCGCGTCCAACCATGGGTGGCACGGTCGCCCAGGGGCACCGGGTTGAGCAGGGCGTCGGCCGCGGCAGACGAGGCTGACGGCAGGGTTCGGCAAGAAGAGGAAGGCAGGAGGAGGAGGGGATGGAGTACGGGGGGAGTTGGCGGTGGTGATGAGAGGGTGCGGGAGTGTTCATGGGGACGAGAGAGGGGTCGAGGCCCATGAATTTAAGCGGCGGCCGGCGGCACTGCTCCGGCCATGGAGGTGCAAGGAGAGCACGGGAAGAGCAGTGGGTTGGTCCAGGGATTGCACGGGAGGAGAGAAGGCCAAAGGAGTAGAGAGGGGGCTCGGGGTGGCCTTAAGTAGCCGACCCGCGGCTCACCGTGGACGCGGCGCACAGGTGGCCGTGGAAACGGCTCGGGCGGCAAGGGGAGCGAGCAAGGGGCTGTCTACGTCGTTCGTGGGAGTTGGGTGGGGCACCAGGAAGAGAGAGGTGGAGCGGGGCGTGCTGCACGCAGCCACAGGAGCTGCGCAAGCATTGGCCGAGCCGGGCGGCTCTGGGCACGCGCCGCAGGAGGTGAGAGAGAGGGAGAGACGAGGGGGCCTGCACGGTGGCGTGTTGCAGACGTCGAGGCACCTCGACTGGCTCGAGGGGGGGCTCGAGGCGGTCGGGGGACGCGGTGTCAACGCTCGGGCGCTCTGCCACGCGCTCCAGAGCATGCAAACGGCCGGCATCCGCGGCTTTTTGCGCGCACCCGTGCACCCACTTGTGTCTGGTGTATGCAGGGGGTATGGGCAAAAGCTGAGGAGAGCCTTGGATGCTCTGGAATGTCAAGGTGGGAGAGAGAGGCTGGGAGAGAGGGAGAATGCTGCTGCCCAGAGAAGAAAAATGGGGTTCTACCCCCCTTAATCATGGCTCCTCGGGCAGGGAAAGATGTAGGAGGTAGAGGAGGGCCAGATGAGGCTGTGGGAAAAAGTTGAGCTCATGGAGATTAGTGGAAATGGACAAAACATGCATTTGAAATTTCTGCCAGAAGGTGTTTGATGTAGGTTTGGGCAAGCAAATGGACTTCCCTTGTCATGAGGCTTGGCAAGGTCAAATGGCATGAGAAAATAAGAGGTTCCACCAAGATTGAGTTCATTTGGGTAAAGTTGCCATTGCAACTTTTGTAAACCCTAGAAATCAACAGAAATGGACTTTTCAAGATTTACTCATGCAAAGCTATTCTCCTTGATGCACCACTTAGTGTAGTGTCATCATTTGAGGTTCTGAACATGTCCAGAAAAGTTGAGATCAAAAGGAGAAAGTTGCCAATGTAAAGTTGTTCAAATTTGGTTCTGGACAGAGAGGGTTTTCGGGCACTTTGATCAAGATAACATTCTCTCCAAATTGTGCCATTTTGTCTAGATGCATTATTACACCATTTGAGCATGTGCACCAAGTCTGAGAGCATTTGGACATGTTTGACAGTGAAAAGTTGTTCAAACTTGAAAAAGGACAGAAGTGGTTTTGAGAGGATTTCATGGGGTTCTACTATTTTCCATGACTTGAGACTTGGCAAGATCATCAAACATGTCATATGTGACATGCTAGAATTTTCTTGGAATTTTTGGGGAATATTTCCTTTGTAAATATTTCAAAAGCTTGAAATATCCAGAAAGGGTTTTTGAGGGGTTTGACCAATAATTTGAACATGACCATGTGTTGAAACTCTTATATATGGACAATATATGTCCACTGAGTTTCCCTAGGTTTTTCCCAAATATTTTTGAAGCTTTAAAATAATTTTAACCTATTAAAGACCATTTCTCGTCTTAAGAAAAAGCCTGTAAATAAAATAGGAAAATAACTTTTAAAATTATATTTTTGTGGTTTCTGGGTGTCCTATATCTAATAGGAGTTAAATATATTTTTGGAAAGATTTTTACTGCCCTTATTTAAGTACTTGCAGTGCAAATCTCAATTCAGGGGTTTTTGGGAAACTAATTTTTGAAAATACTTATTTGGCCGAATTATTTTTGTAAGAAATTATTTTTATACCCTATACACATGGCATGATCATTGGGCAAGGTTTTGGGATCAAGGAGAAGGAGTATAAGAGTTGGAGGATTTATTTGATTTTTAGAGCACTTGCTAACAGCAGACAAAAATCAAATCAAGCAAGGACCAAACACTCAAGAGTTTTTGTCAAACCACATTTTATCATGTTTATTAGATTAAGTGTTGTGGCATGAAAATCAGGGTGTGACACGATGCCTCCGCTTCGTTGCCGGCCGGCGTTGCTGCGGTCCCAGCCGCCGTCCCCTCATCGGCCCCTGGGGCTCGCGCGCCGGTGCCCCAGCCCACGAAGGATTCGGGCTTGGTGCTCCAGAAGAGGGCGAGGGAGTATGCCGTTGTGGACCAGTAAGTGCTTCGTCTTGATCTTTCGTCCCCGTTCTTGCCATAGTTTCATGATGCCTCCCCCTTGTACCGTTAGGCCAAAGCCGGCGGTGAAGAAGAAGAAGTAGACGACCACGACCCCCGGGACCTGGCAGCCTGCCCCGATCGCGCAACCTCTGGTGCGGAAGAGATGTGACGGTTCCCGCGCCTCAGCGGCTAGGTCGTCCTCGCAAGATTCAGGGGCCCGACCTCAGGAGAAGGCGATCTCTATGGCCAAGCCGGCTCCGGAGGCGCCTGCCCCCAGCCTGCCTGCCGAGGCTCCGAAGGCTCAGGAGCCCCCGGCCTCTTCTGCTGCGGTCAACCTGCAGGCCTTGGCGTCGATGCCCTCATAGAGATCGGGCTAGTTAGGAAGCTGGAAACACTTCCGGGGTGTGTCGCGTGGAAAAATGCTGTGCACAGTGGGTAACTCAGGTGGTAACTCCAGCTGGTAACTGTCTTCTCTTCATCTCGTAGCAATCTCAAAGGGGGTTGTTAAATCTTGGAGTGAGCTTCTGCTTGACATGGAAATGCTTGGTTCTTCTGAGAGGAGTGACCCGTTGGTACACATGGTCTTTGACGCAAGAGTTTACTTCTTCACGATGGTGGTTGGTTTAGTTCTTCCTCCTCGACATGGCGGTCTTCAGATGTTCCTTAACCAACTGAATGGCTCTTCTTCTGTCTTTGAGTGGAAAAGTATGTCATCATATAATGAAGACACCCAAATTGTCCAAGTACTCCGTGATGACTTGTTCACGAGGTACATAAAGTGGGTTAGCATACAGGTGGTGGTCATGGTTGTGTATTGGCCAAGGTCTTTTTGACCTAGAGCCAAAGCATGTGGTCATGATCTGACCATGTTGTGGCTTTGTAGGGATTAAGGGTTTTAAGGATTCTAGGGTGCGAGTGATCGTTTATCATCTTATCCTTGAGCACAGTTTCTGAGATGCCAATTGTTCTATCTAGTCCTTTAAACGAATCACACCATATCACCGATAACATCATATCCTATAGGTCAACTCCAATCATCACTCATGCTATTCATATTATCATGACTCCTGAGAGGAGGTCTAGCAAAATCATATATGTCTACGATCCCCAAACTCATATGTATGGCTACCCCTAACAATCCATGGGTAGAGCATACAAGCTTCCAAGCTGGAATAAAACATGACAATCCAAGTGCTCATCCTATTCTTCCAGGGTCCAAGGTAGTGCATCTTTATCCTAAGGAAACACGTCGTATGCCACTCCAAGATCTAGCTTCCTTTCCTATGAATCGACTCCAAAAGCCCATTAACTACATAATTCATTAATTCTACAAATCCAATGTCTATGGTGTTCCACATGATCTTCTAATGTCCTATAATCCCCAAATACTTGAAAAGGCTATCTCTACTATAGTCAGTCCACCAATTCCCGTTATTGTGATTTGATAAACTCCAAGGTCAAGCTTATATAGAATCCTAGATCAACTTCGACAATTAATCCACTCTCCTAGTTTATTGTCCACCGAGAAACATGGTATCATGATCGAGATCATCAGTCTAAATCCAATTTACTCCGAACCATGTAGATATACTCAGCATCTATACTCAACTAGAATCACCTACTTAAATCCAAATCTCATGTCCAACGAAAATTCCTACATGTTTACCCCAAGTCATAATTGTAATGTCAACTATCTCCTATCAATATCCCCTGGTTAAGACAAATCCCTATACCTTCAAGAATCCCAGCTTGCGATCATAATTGTCCTACTAAATCCAATTTACTCAGGGGTAATGAAAGTCATGCTATCTTATTAACACGATCCCACCAAGTTCTTCTACCAATATGAAAGCCTTATAATCCACCAAAGAGTCTCAGATAATTCCTCAAGCTCACTGATATAAACTCATAAAGTCATTAGTCCTCTATTGATATATCCCAAAATTGGTCTTTCCTATGGCATCGTCAGTTCTGGTGCTACCCTAGGATGATAATGTGCTCGCTCACTGTGCCCACTAGTTCCATAATGAACCCAGTGATAAGCAAGGCTTACTGTAGCTTAACTTGTTCTCTTGTGATTCCGTAGGTTAAGCTCATGGTTAAGGATTCGAGCTGGGGTATCTTGTGAAGTCTCGAAGGGTCTAGGAATGGGTTTCTAATCTTGAGGGGCAACCATAACTCTACGGGGTTGTACTTGGTCAAGGAGGCTATAGCAAAAGTCTTCAGTGCTAGTTGGTCGCTGAGGTGGAGTCCTTGGCGCATCTTGTCTTGCTAGCCTTCAGCTGATGAGAGAGATGAGAGGGGGAAGTAGCATAGAGGAGGGGAGTGCCTAAAGGGGGTTCTATAGTGCAAGTGCAGACAAACAGGGTTCAAAAAGGGCCAAACAAAAGAAATAACGTAAGGAAGGTGATATAGTCGCGTACTTGTTGCCTAGGGCAAAAGTGCGACTTATATCAAAACACAAACAAATAAAAACAAGCAACACACAATCATGGTTCTATTCGAACCATCATACGGACTCGACTACGCATAGGGGGTACACGACTCATCCTACCCTAGGGGTTCTCGGATTCAGTAGTTGTGGTTTGCTCCGTGTCTCGTGCAGTCCTTTGGATTCTCCTCAGGTGTCGCTACGTTTCTTGTAATTGTTCAATGAAACAATCTGGGTTGAGCCTGAAGATTCTTCAACAACTTCTCGCCTGTTGAAGTGGTGGGGTGAAGGTGGCTTCTCGTAGCAGGCATTGACTCGCTCTTCTGTTGTCTTCTTAATCATGATGATCCCTTTTTGTCTTCTAAGGCGTCGATGGTACCAAGTAGGTAATCCTTTATGCAATGACATTAACAAGGCATAGTAGAGGTCCAACATGTCGGTTACGTTGATGACAACATCGACACCAAGAGCGGGGGATGAAGAGAACCGTTTTCCTGCTCACTATAGTGAGGCGGACCAAATGGCTAGGTTCTCATCCACCGGTGGTTGCTGATGCAACAACAATAAGAACATGGTTGCTCTATTAGCGATGTATATCATGATCTTGCACTTCCTATGCCCTGATCATCATAGGTTAAGGTCACATCATCTTGGGCAGTGTCAAGGGTGTCACCATCTTCTGGGTCTTCATGTCCTCATTCCTCGAGGATGTACCTTCTGTTGGTATCGTCTTGTTGTGGTGTCACCAATCTTGTGTTCAGAAGAGGTGGGTGAATGTCTGAGAAGGCATCCTCCTTCTAGACTATCCACAATGATTTCAAGGGATCCAGTGGTCAGGGGCATAAGGGTTCTAGCGACCAAAAGTTTTGAAGGGGAAGAGGCCGATACGGAAAATATATCTTAGTCTTTTAGAAAAACTCAGAGGGGAAGAGAAGTATAGATAGTTTTGGAAATTAGTACTAGTTTTGAAAATAGTTTAACCCTAACTATCGACCATGCTAACTAAGGCTTCCTACAGTCAGGATGGCTCTGATACTAGCTCTGTGGGGACCCCGACTCATAAGTCGTGATCACCGAATGCATGTGTACAGTGATCCCAGAGATCAATGCTCACTGAACACACAGAAGCTGTATAACAAGAGTCTTACATCCATTCATACCGTGTTACATAAATTATGACCATTATGGTCAAGTCTTGAGTATAACTTTGCAGCGGAAATCTTCGTCGATAACTTGGACCCATGCCATCTTCCTTAACCCTACAGGAATTCTGACTGGGAAGCGTCCTAGCTCGCATGTTCGTCACCGAAGTATTCTTCTTCATATCCTGTTATTTCATGCCTGGCCAATAAAATAACCAGTGGCAAGCCAATGAGTACTTTGAATGTACTCGCAAGCAACCCATGTTTTGGTTCAAGATACAACAATGCATGATATAGGTAAATTTTTGCAGAAAGCTAGTTTTGAGTGCAATGTCATGTTCAACAACTTGTAAGACGTGCATCAGGAGAATTCAAGTAACCATGGGGACAGGTTACAGATATCAACATAAATAGAGTGGGCATCAACCCAACTCAATCATTTCAAGTCCTTTGACTTGACCAGTAGTTCTTCCCACTTATCCAAACACATACATTGGTTTGTAAACATGTGGACGTAGCCCAAGTGCGGTTACCCAACTATCCTTGACCGTGGACACGGCTATTCGAATAGTTTTACACTCTGCAGAGGTTGCACACTTTACCCACAAGATCCGGGGAACTTCCGTGTCATCCACGACCCGCGGTGCCTCAAGTACCCGGGGTAAGCACCCGATCAGTATCTTTCCCTAGACGACACTAACATGGAGTCCACTCGATTGGTAGTAACCCCCGTGCCCAACATTTCACATCTTAAATTGTGGAGCCTTGCTCCCATATTTATCACATACCATTGGCACGGGGTACCAACTGTGTGTCCGGTGCCCCATAAAAATGTTCTTGGCCGCCCTACCTGGCACGACCCCGTCCCGAGAGAGCGCAACAACAAATCTCCCATCACTAGTGATGCGGGCTCCAAGCTAGTATCGGCCTAGGTAATCAATAATGCCCTTTCCCATATAAGGGTAGAGTGGTTGCGCATGTCAGGTTGGAATAACGGTTGCAACCTAAACCAATCCGTTTTTTTAAACCACACTCACATATCCTTCTCCGGTACACCACTTCCTTGTCAAGTGGTTACCTAGCTTAACATCTCCCTCGGGTATTAGTGGCACCCAACGGGGTTTTCAAAAAGTCTTTGGGAGCATACTTGCCTCCATCACCATGCATATACCCGTCCCATTTGCGTAGCATCTACTTTAGCATCCTATCTACTCCCACCCGCATAACCCTTGTAGGAAGGTAGGGTCATGCACAATGCAAGTATCAACAAGGAAGCAACAAAGGCAACCCACCGAAGTGGTTACCATCTCATCATGATTCCGATGCAACAATAGTAAAGTGCTATATGACATGCATAAAAAGGGTTTCATGGACATGGTTAAAGGGCTGCTTGCTTGCTTTAACAAAGTCTTGGAGGTCTTCAAATATCTCAAGCATTTCGTCTACTTCGTCAACTATCGTTGAAAGCAACCATAAGAAGCAACACAACAAGGCAGGAAACAAAAGTGCTCTAAAAATATTAATTTGACTTTTCTAGGACATCTCTGGTTATATGAAAATTAACCAGAGTGGTTTCGTTGGAATTGGGTCAGTGAATATTTCTAAACATTTTGATATGATGGAATTAAGGGGTTTATGAATTTGCAAGAAGTGTACAGAAACATATTTTTGAAAAATGAGCAGAGGCACCCATTGAACAAACCATAATTTTAGAAGCATCTAGGTGTTGGTTTCACTGGATTTGGAGTTCAAATGAATTTCCTATGAATTTGCAAAGTTGACAAATATGAAGAAATGGCTCATTATATTGTGTGGCATAGAAAGTATTAATAAAAATGTTCATAAACTAAGTTATGAACTTAGAAGCATCTAGGAATTTGAATCATGGCATTTGGATCAAATCTGAGCCCTTTGTGATTTTCTAAAGTTTATGACAGAAATGGAAAAATGGTATTTTGATAATTATTTGTGAAAGAAAAATTTCTGGAAAAATGTGCAACTAGCACCATGAGATAGGTCATGAATTTAAAAACTACTAGAAATTTGAATCATCAAGTTTGGAGTTAATTTGAATTATTTATGGATTTTACAAATTGTGCAGAAAGGAAAAAGGAAAAGCTTTTTACCCAAACGGGCTGGATTTGGGCGGCAACCGCGTGCACTGGGCGAGACATAGCAGGGCAGCGCACTGGGCCTGGCCCAGCAGCGCGACCGCACGGGGCGACAACGATGACGTCGAAGGCGCCCGCCTAGAATACGCCTTGGCCTCGGGGAGACGGCTCCCGAAGAAGCCGTGTCCACTTAACCTGCGGGCCCGGCCCTCAGGGTTCCCGACACGCGGGACCCATCTGTCGGGTTCATCCCCAACCTCCTGCTCGAACAGAGCAGGGGCAGGGGCGGTGTCGACGGCGGCTTGCCGGTGCCACAGGCCACCATTTCCGGTGAGCTGACCACCGACGTGCTCAGGGGACCCGGCCGCGTCCAACCATGGGTGGCAGGGTCGCTTAGGGGCACCGGGTTGAGCAGGGCGTTGGCCGCGGCAGATGAGGCTGACGGCGGGGTTCGGCAAGGCGAGGAAGGCACGAGGAGGAGGGGATGGAGTACGGGGGAAGTTGGCGGTGGTGATGAGAGGGTGCGGGAGTGTTCATGGGGACGAGAGAGGGGTCGAGGCCCATGAATTTAAGCGGCGGCCGGCGGCACTGCTCCGGCCATGGAGGTGCAAGGAGAGCACGGGAAGAGCAGTGGGTTGGTCCAGGGAATGCACGGGAGGGAGAGAGGGCCAAAGGAGTAGAGAGGGGGCTCGGGGTGGCCTTAAGTAGCCGACCCGCGGCTCACCGTGGACGTGGCGCACGCGTGGCCGTGGAAACGGCTCGGGCAGCAAGGGGAGCGAGCGAGGGGCTGTCTACGGCGTTCGTGGGAGTTGGGTGGGGCACCAGGAAGAGAGAGGAGGAGCGGGGCGAGCTGCACGCGGCCACAGGAGCTGCGCGAGCAATGGCCGAGCCGGGCGGCTCTGGGCACGCGCCGCAGGAGGTGAGAGAGAGGGAGAGACGAGGGGACCTGCACGGTGGCGTGTTGCGGATGTCGAGGCAGCTCGACTGGCGTGAGGGGGGGCTCGAGGCGGTCGGGGGACGCGGTGTCAACGCTCGGGCGCTCTGCCACGCGCTCCAGAGCATGCAAACGGCCGGCATCCGTGGCTTTTTGCGCGCACCCGCGCGCCCACTTGTGTGTGGCGTCTGCAGGGGGTATGGGCAAAAGCTGAGGAGAGCCTTGGATGCTCTGGAATGTCAAGGAGGGAGAGAGAGGCTGAGAGAGAGGGAGAATACTCCTGCCCGGAGAAGAAAAATGGGGTTCTACCCTCCTTAATCATGGCTCCTCGGGCTGGGAAAGATGCAGGAGGTAGAGGAGGGCCAGATGAGGCTGTGGGAAAAAGTTGAGCTCATGGAGATTAGTGGAAATGGACAAAACATGCATTTGAAATTTCTGCCAGAAGGTGTTTGATGTAGGTTTGGGCAAGCAAATGGACTTCCCTTGTCATGAGGCTTGACAGGGTCAAATGGCATGAGAAAATAAGAGGTTCCACCAAGATTGATTTCATTTGGGCAAAGTTGCCAGTGCAACTTTTGTAAACCCTAGAAATCAACAGAAATGGACTTTTCAAGATTTAGTCATGCAAATCTATTCTCCTTCATGCACCACTTAGTGTAGTGTCATCATTTGAGGCTCTGAACATGTCCACAAAAGTTGAGATCAAAAGGAGAAAGTTGCCAATGTAAAGTTGTTCAAATTTGGTTCTGGACAGAGAGGGTTTTGGGGCACTTTGATCAAGATAACATTCTCTCCAAATTGTGCCATTTTATCTAGATGCATTATTACACCATTTGAGCATGTGCACCAAGTCTGAGAGCATTTGGACATGTTTGACAGTGCAAAGTTGTTCAAACTTGAAAAAGGACAGAAGTGGTTTTGAGAGGATTTCATGGGGTTATACTATTCTCCATGACATGAGACTTGGCAAGATCATCAAACATGTCATATGTGACATGCTAGAATTTTTTTGGAATTTTTGGGGAATATTTCCTTTGTAAATATTTGAAAATCTTGAACTATCCAGAAAGGGCTTTTGAGGGGTTTGACCAATAATTTAAACATGACCATGTGTTGAAACTCTTATATATGGACAATATATGTCCACTGAGTTTCCCTAGGTTTTTCCCAAATATTTTTGAAGCTTTAAAATAATTTTAACGTATTAAAGACCATTTCTGGTCTTAAGAAAAAGCCTTTAAATAAAATAGGAAAATAACTTTTAAAATTATATTTTTGTGGTTTCTGGGTGTCCTATATCTAATAGGAGTTAAATATATTTTTGGAAAGATTTTTACTGCCCTTAATTAAGTACTTGCAGTGCAAATCTCAATTCAGGGGTTTTTGGGAAACTAATTTTTGAAAATACTTATTTGGCCAAATTATTTTTGTAAGAAATTATTTTTATGCCCTATACACATGGCATGATCATTGGGCAAGGTTTTGGGATCAAGGAGAAGGAGTATAAGAGTTGGAGGATTTATTTGATTTTTAGAGCACTTGCTAACAGCAGACAAAAATCAAATCAAGCAAGGACCAAACACTCAAGAGTTTTTGTCAAACCACATTTTATCATGTTTATTAGATTAAGTGTTGTGGCATGAAAATTAGGGTGTGACACGATGCCTCCGCTTCGTTGCCGGCCGGCGTTGCTGCAGTCCCAGCCGCCGTCCCCTCATCGGCCCCTGGTGCTCGCGCGCCGACGCCCCAGCCCACGAAGGATTCGGGCTTGGTGCTCCAGAAGAGGGCGAGGGAGTACGCCATTGTGGACCAGTAAGTGCTTCGTCTTGATCTTTCGTCCCTGTTCTTGCCGTAGTTTCATGATGCCTCCCCCTTGTACCGTTAGGCCAAAGCCGGCGGTGAAGAAGAAGAAGGAGACGACCACGACCCCCGGGACCCAGCAGCTTGCCCCGGTCGCGCAACCTCTGGCACGGAAGAGCGGTGACGGTTCCCGCGCCTCAGCGGCCGGGTCGTCCTCGCAAGATTCAGGGGCCCGACCTCAGGAGAAGGCGATCTCTATGGACAAGCCGGCTCCGGAGGCGCCTGCCCCCAGCCTGCCTGCCGAGGCTCCGAAGGCTCAGGAGCCCCCGGCCTCTTCTGGTGCGATCAACCTGCAGGCCTTGGCGTCGATGCTGCCTCCTCCTCTTCCCATCACGCCGCTGGGCCGTGATCCTTCCGCCTCGCCTCATGCTCCGGGGGAAGCTCTTTCCACGCTGACCCAGCTTCGGGACGACCTTCAAGGCGCCAACCGTCGCGTGGCGGCAGGGCGCCTGGAGTTGATCTCGGGGTGGCTGCGCTCCGACGCGTCTGTTAGGGCGGCATTGAGCCAGGCCATAGCAGCCTCCGAGGAAGGCGAGCGGGCCGCTGGCCTGGCCGTTGTTGCTCGTGACGTGGCGCCGAAGGATGCTGAGGCTGCCCAAGAGCGCTGCCGGTTGGCGGAGGCCGAGCTGGAGACCATGCGCAACGAGGGCACAGTCGAGGCTCGTTAGTGCGAGGCGTGGGAGGAGAAGATGAAGGCTCGAGAGGATGCGGTCACCGGTCATGACAGCGAGCTAGAGCAGTCAGCACGGGCGCAGGCCGCGGAGTGCAGCCGCCTGGAGGAACTGGAGAAGACGATGGAGGCGGAGAAGGCCCAGCTGGAAGCCAAGGCGAAGGTTCTTGTTGAAGATCGTGCGGCCTTCAAATCCCTTGAGCTGAAGTCCCATGAGGCGCTGTGGGAGCTCTACGGGAAGGGCTTGAAGAAGCCGTTGGTGACTGACGAGGAAGGCCCCGCTGAGCTACTCCCTCAACTTGTCACGACATTCGAGGGAGTCGTTGATGGGATCAACCCCATGGTGGAGGGGGAAGCCCGCACGCTCTCTGCTTCAGCTCTGACGCGTGTCTTCAGTCATCTTCATCTTCATGACCCCAGCGTTGACCTCGACGCCCTGCTTGAGCCCGTGGACGAGGAGCACTGCGAGGCTGCTGCCAAAGCCATGAAGGACCAGGTGGAGGCCCTGCTGGAGAAATTCCTCACAATCGACCCCGCGCCCCCGGCTGATGGTGCCGCCGACCCTGCGGCCCCGGCGGACGGCACGGGTGATGGCAACGTTGTCGACGAAGGGGCACTCCTCGCGGGCGATGGCAGCGCCCAAGGCTGAAGAGAAGGCTTGCAGGCGGCGCTTCCCTCCACTTTTTTTTCCTGCGACATGCAACGTGCCTCGTGGAGGCGTTAAAACTTGTGTTTGGTATTTGGATGAACAATATGTCTTGTAATAATTTGCTACCATTCCGCGATTTCCTTCCTGTTGATTTAGTGTTCTGCGTCGGCAGAGCCCGGCCCGTGTGTACCTCAGTCGCCATTGGGTCGTCCGGATCACCAGGACGAGACCAAGGGGTGAAGGGCTACGTGACCAGTTTGGCTCCTGAGGCGTGATGCTCAGGAGTCCCCCTTGACGTACAAACAGCCATCGGGAAGGGAATGCGTGAGTAGGCCTTAGTGTTCTGCGTCGGCAGGGCCCAGCCCCGCGCATGCCTCAGCCGCCGTTGGGTCGTCCGGATCACCAGGACGAGACCAAGGGGTGAGGGGCTACGTGACCAGTTAGGCTCCTGAGTCACGATGCTCAGGAGTCCCCCTTGATGTACGAACGGACCTTCATACCTCTCCTCGCCGAGGTCCCGCTCGGGAGGGGGGCGCGACTACCAAGTCCGGGGGACCTGGCAGGGTGGCTTACACCAGGCATGACCTGAGTGTAGCCCCCAGTGCCCAGCCCCGTCGCGCGACTCTCCCGAGGGGAAAGTGTTGCGGTGAGGCTGGAAACTGAGCCTGGTGGCTCCCTAAGGTTGGTGTTGCCATGGGGCCACCCTCAGTTGTTTATCACTAGCGCGGAGCATAGCGCTTCCGCACTTGCACGGGCATAGCCGCTCCTCGACCGTGTCGACTGCGAGCGCGGAGCATGGTGCTTCCACTGGTGCGTGGGTGGGGCCCTCCTCTGAGTGGAACCCCGGGGGCGTGTACAGCCCCGCCCTGACATGTGGATTGCAAGGCAGGGCTAGACGAGGTGTGTCTAGGCACCCGTGAGCCGGCGCAGGACTCACAAGGCCCTACCCCAAGGCGGGTTGCGCCTGATTTTGATTCTTGAGAACTGAGGTGGCCCTGAGAGATGGTTAGACAACTTGCGCCGAATGAATCTCCTGAGGTGATCACATGAGAAGGCCAAACACCAATGACCCCAGGACGTGACGTGAATGGGGCCGGCCCGCCAGACAGAGCTCAGCCATTGGGTTTATCGATGCTTCAGGGATGGACCCGAGCTTAGACGCCGTGCCCAGTCTTCTCATGCGAAAAATCCTAAAGAAAGACAACCCGCGCGCGGCTCTCGTGGTGGCGAGGCACCGGGTCGCGCGCCCTAGCTCATCCGCCCGCGATTAGCTCATGCGAGAACCAAGCACCAAGTACCGTGGGAGGTGACGTACACGGGAGCTTGCCCGTGAGCCAGGGCTCAGCCTCTCTAGTTGCCATAACCTTGCAAGTGAATAACTATGCTCCAAGCTCCAATTGGTCAAGATGAAGCACCCGCACCCATATAAGGTTCAATGGCTAAGCGACACCGACACCATCCTGGATTTAGCTAAGCTGCAAGGACGGACTCGAGCACAGACGTTGTGCCGTCCCTTAATCATGAGGCGGTCGTGGGTGGGTTCACAAGGGCGCATGACGTTCATGGCATCAAAGTGCCGGACTGGCAGGTGATAACAATCATAAAGTAATTCATGGGAGGAGGCAAGCTAGCTTGGATAAATGCAGGAACGATACATGCCGCAGGGACGGACCCACGCGGCCTGGGGATGATGTAGCCCGAGGGGCGCCCCCAACAAAGTGAGTTAAAGACACAAAAGGATACACGTCGCAGGGACAGGCCCGTGCGACTTGGGGATAATGCTGCCCGAGGGGCGCCCCAACTGAATGAATCGGAAAGAGTCACCTGGAACCGTTGCTGGAGGGGTGTTGAAGCAGCTAAAGACGCATGTTGAAGAAGTTGCTCCTCACGAGCCGCCTGGGTCCAGAGCCTCGGGAGGCTTTGGGGGCCCGGGAGGCTCATGAAGAACCGTCGCCATCTCCGCCATGACTGCGTGATGCCTATCCTCCTGAGCCGCCAGAACGCTCCGCAGGTGGCGCTGGAAGGTGACAACCGCTTTCGGCAGGCCGAATGGCATGCGAACATAGCTGTGAGGTGGACCCTCACACCGACCAATGCACGAAGGCCAGAAACGCTCCTGGGATGCGGCCCTGTTGAGCCCTGGGATGTCGACGCAGACGCGCAGCTTGTCGTCCTCGCCAGGACAAGGAGCTGCGCCAGGTGGTGGGCGGCGGTCGCCGCATATGGTTCTCGCCTCTTGAAGCTCCTCGGTCGCCTTGGTGATGAACTCCTGAGCACCAGGCACTCCATGCCTTGTGCCCTCATGAGGGAAGCATGCGGTGGAGCATGCCTCCACGTGGTTCCTGAGCGCGTCCCTCGTGACGTTGGCTAAGTCAGAGGCCCTCCAAAAGAGAGCCCCTGAGCCCAGCCTGACGAGGGCGCCGAGCACGCCTTCCTATGCGATAGAGGGAGGCGCCCCAGCCGTGGGCGCAGGTCCTGAGGTGGTGCCGCTGGAGACACCACTCTCCCGACTCTCTTGGCAGCACAACTGCTTATTCTTCTTGGGGACAACCTCAAGAGGGTAGGTGGAACCTTCGTTGTTCGGGTCTTCGGCCGCCGCAGCCTGGTAAGCGTGCTCGAGAGAGCACACCACATCCTTCTCCTCGCAAGCGACCGTGATGACGCCGCAGCTCCCTGGCATCTTGAGAACATTGTAACCAGGATGGGTCACCGCCATGAACTTGGCCAGGGCCGGATACCCGAGGACGGTGTTGTACGGAAGGCGTATGTGGGCGACGTCGAAGTCGATGAGCTAAGTGCAGTAGTTGTCGCGCTTGCTGAAGGTGACAGGGAGGCAGATTTGCCCTATCGGGGTGGTGGAGCCGTCGGTCACTCCTGAGAAGGGCTTGGTTGGCTATAACTGATCATATGGCACTTGGAGGCGATCGAATGTCTTGACATAGAGAACATTGAGCCCTGCGCCGCCATAGATGAGGGTCTTGGTGACAAGGACATTGCTGATGATGGGCGAGCAAAGCATCGGGAGGGCGCCGGTACTTGCCACGCATTTGAGCTTATCGGACGAGCTGAAGGTGATGGTGTACTTGGACCACCTGAGTGGGCGCGTGGCTTCGAGCCTGGGGAGGGCCGCGTTCACCTCACGAGCAAACTGCTTGAAGATGCACTGGGAGGCTGGGGCCTAAGGGCCACCCAAGATGCAGGCGACGGTGCAAGGCTCCTAGAAGCCCCCAGCCCCCTCATCCTGGTGGTGGTCGTCGTTCCTCCTTGGCGGTGGCGGCAGCGGAGGGAGTCCAGCATAGCCCTGAGGGCGGTCCTCATGAGGCTGGTCCCTCCAGGCACCCTCAAGAGGTTGGTCCTGCCAGCGATCCTCACGAGGTCGGTCACGCCACTCCTGGCGGGGGCCGTGGTCGTCCCAGCGTCCTCCACTTCTGCCTCCTCCGCGGCCGTAGCCTCGGTCGTTGCGCTCGGGGCGTCGACCGAAGCGCCCGTCGCGAATGGCCCTGAGCTCCTGATAGTCATGGGTATTGTGGTTGTGCACGTTGTGGAAGGCGCAGAACGGGCGCTTGGCCTTGGATGACTCTGGGTGGTTGCAGTCGCGCTTCATCTCGGGTTCCGCCGCGAGCACGGTGGCCCCCTTGCGCTTCACGTCCATGGTCTTGGCCTTCTTGTCTTCCGGGTCGGTAGCTGGAAGCTTGAGGAGGGAGAGGCGTCCCTCCTCAGCTCTCACGCACTTGGTCGCCATGTTGAACATCTCCAGAGCCGTGCATAGGTCCTCATGTATGGCGAGCTCCTCCTTCATCTTTACATCACGAACGCCATCAGAGAATGCTGAGATAATGGCCTCGTCCGTCACCTTGGGAATCTTGAGGTGAACGCTGTTGAAATGCTGGATGTACTTCTGCAGGGTTTCCCCCGGCTGCTACTTGATCTCCGCACGTCACCAGCGGCAGGTGGGCGGTCGCGAGTGCCTTGGAAGTTGGTGACGAAGCACTCTCGCATTTCGCCCCAGGAGGAGATCGATCCCGCGGGCAGGTTCAGGAGCCACGAGCGCGCGCCGTCTTTGAGAGCCATGGGAAACCAGTTCGCCATGACCTTCTCGTCGCTGTTGGCCGCCTCAATGCTTAGCTCGTTGAGCTGCCAGAACTCAACAGGGTCGGGGGTGCCGTCATAGCGCGGAGGTAGGTCGGGCTTGAACTTGCTAGGCCAGACAACGCTGCGTAGCTCGGGGGTGAAGGCGCGGCAGCCCGCCGTGGTCACTGGAGCCCGTCGTGGAGGTGGAGCCTGGTCTTGGTACCCACGCGCCGCCACCGCAGGCGTTGCGTGATCTTGATGCGGTGTTGCTAGGAGTGCAGGAGCATCTTCTTGCGGCCGCGGGATCTCTTAGCAACTTCCTTCTTCACGCGTGGGCGCCCTGCGCGGTGGGTCGCGCCGCGGGGCCACGCGTCTTGGTGTGAGGGCGACGTCTTGATGTGGAGGTGGCGGAGGTGCTCCATGGGCTATGTCGCCCGCTGCAGTGGGCGGACGAGGCAGCGAGAGGGACGGTGCGGGAGAGCCCCCAGAGGCGCTGACGAGCTCGGTGATGCGGTCCAGCTAGTCTTCATAGAGGTCGTCGACGGGGCGAAAACGCAGGAGCTCGCGCGCCATGAGCAGCGCAGCCTGCGCCTCCGCGGGTGCACGATGAGCGTGGGACAACGAGCCGGCTGGAGTCAGCGACGGGGTGGCGATGCGTTCCACTCGCCGCACAGAGCGGTGCAGTTACGAGGCTTGCTGCTCGTTCCCCGCCGGGCCGGTGGTGGCGTTGGCAGCGGGTGATGGAGATCAACGGGGAGGCTCGCCGACGGGCGCCGTCTGAGTGACGCGAGCATTGAGAGCGGCTCGGCGTTCAGCACGGGCTCGACGAGCGTCAGCCACGGAAGCGGTGGAGCAGTGGAACGTCGATCAACGGAAGAGAGGTTTCAGCACACCCCTACCTGGCTCGCCAAATGGCGGATTACGGGTTCTGCCAAACCCTTGAGAGGTTCGAACTCTGGGGTGCGCACGAAGAACACTCTCTCCCCAACTCGCTCGCTCAATGATTCCACGGCCCAGCTAGACGAACCCAAAGAACAAAAGATGCTGGGGTTTATACTGGTTCAGGCCACCTTGCGGTGTAATACCCTACTCCAGTGTGTGGTGGATTGCCTCGAGGGGCTGAGGATGAACTAGTATAGTGGATGAAGAGCCTCAGAAGGTGAGTTGTTCTTGAGCTCGACGAGCTGGTGGGTGCGAGGATGGTCTGAATGATTTGTCCCCTGCTACGGTGGTGGCTATGTCCTATTTATAGTGGCCTTGGTCCTCTTCCCAAATGTTTAGGCGGGAAGGGATCCCACCACGGCCAAGCTTGAAGGGGGACAACTAGTACAAGCTATCCTGACAAAAGTAGTCTTCGCGTTCCAAAGGCTCTAGTAGTGACGCTGCTGTGGGCTCCGCGATGACCTCCGTCATGCCATCCTGCTGGTCTTGGTCTTGTTGCACCGATATGGAAACCTTTGCCTGATGCCTCGGGACCTCGCGCCTGCACTAGCCTCCTTAGCACCAAAGAGGAAACTGGTACACTGCGCCCGCTGGCGCCCGCCTGGCCTTGGTCGTCACGGTTCACGTCACGCGAACCTCGCGAGGTGCCCCTTGCATAGATATATCCGCTCCTCGGGAGCCATCCTAGTGAGACTGCCCCCAAGGAGGTCTTGGTGTCGTTCGCCCCGCAAGGCTTGGCCCCTCGTGAGGGTCTTGAGTTCTTGCTGCTGAAGCTGGGCTGTACTGGGCTATTGATGGAGCCATGCCGCGGGCCGCAGGCAGGCAAGTCTGGGCACCCCCGGTCCCAGAGCGCTGACACTCCTAAAAACTGTTTGCGTTAGGCCACCTTGCACAAAACGTTTGCCACATAAAAACTGTGTGTGATAGATAGACTTTGCCACACAGTTTCTTCTATGCATCGTGTGTGATGCATTCAATAACGCAAACGATAAAATTGTTAATATCGTGTGCAATGGCAACGCTATCACAAAAGATTTAACGGGAAAATTTGTCTGTGATGTACCTGCGAAGGGAAATGTTTTCCTTGGAGCGACTGTGTGGGATGTATATACGAATGGAAATGTTTAGCGGGACTGACTGTGTGGGATGTACTTATGACCGGAAATGATTTCACATGTATAATTGTATTTTTTAGCACTACTGTAAGTATAACCGTATTTGATCACTCGCCGGTCGCACACGACCTCATTTTGCCGAGCATGTGTGCCAGGAGGGCATATCCCCGCTGGTTTCTGGGTCATGTGGGAAGGACCCCCCAATCACAGTCACTCACTAGGCGATGGTTTCAAATGCCGTCACGGAATGGGGTTAAAAATAATTTGTATAACACCTCGATGTACTAGTGATGCATCTAGTGTATTAAGTTCATGGAGAAATGGAGTCATGCAATAAGAACAATGACATGATGTAGACAAGATCTGTTTATGTAGATATAGACCCCATCTTGTTATCCTTAATAGCAATGATACATACGTGACGGTTCCCCTTCTGTCACTGGGATCAAGCACCGTAAGATTGAACCCATCACAAAGCACCTCTTCCCATGGCAAGAAAAATCGATCTAGTTGGCCTAACTAAACCAAGGATTCAAAGAAGAACTACGAGGCTATAAGTAATCATGCATATAAGAGATCAAAAGACTCAAATAACTTTCATGGATAAAACATAGATCTGATCATAAACTCAAAGTTCATCGGATGCCAACAAACACAACGCAAAAAGAGTTACATCAAATAGATCTACAAGAGACCATTGTATTGAGAATCAAAAGAGAGAGAGGAAGCCACCTAGCTACTAACTACGGACCGTTAGGTCTACAATGAACTACTCAAGCATCATCGGAGAGGCACCAATGAGGATGATGAACCCCTCCGTGATGGTGTCTAGATTGGATCTGTGGTTTATGGAACTTGCGGCGGCTGGAATTGATTTTTGTCTACTCTCCTAGGGTTTCTGGAATATTGGTGTATTTATAGAGCAAAGAGGCGGCGCGGGAGGCCACTGAGGTGGGCATAACCCACTCGGGCGGGCCTGGGCCCCCAGGCGCACCCTGGTGGGTTGTGCCCCTCGGGGCACCCCTATGGTACTTCTTCGGCCCATCTTGTGTCTTCTCGTCCAGAAAAAATATCCAAAAAATTTCGATGCGTTTGGACTTCGTTTGGTATTGATTTTCTGCGAAGTAAAAAAACAAGCAAAAAACAGCAACTGGCACCGGGCACTATGTCAATAGGTTAGTCCTAAAAAATGATATAAAGTTGCTATAAGATGATTGCAAAACATCCAAGAATGATAATATAACAGCATGGAACAATAAAAAATTATAGTTACGTTGGAGACGTATCAGCATCCCCAAGATTAATTCCTGCTCGTCCTCGAGTAGGTAAATGATAAAAACAGATTTTTTTATGTGGAATGCTGCCTAAGATGTTCATCACATATTCTTTTCTTTGTAGCATGCACATTTGGACTTTTATATGATTCAAAGGAATAGTCTAGTTTTGAATGAAGGTTTCAATACTCAAGCATATCAACAAGCAACCATGTCTTTCAAAATATCAACACTAAAGCAAGTTATCCCTAGCCCATTATGCTCAATCAATTATCCATTCATGAACCACACTCGCATATTAGCTATACCCAATGCTCAAGTACAATCATAGTGCCCCTTAGTTGGTGCTTTATAAGAGAAGATGGAGACTCAAGTAAAAATAAAAATTGCATAAAGTAAAATAAATGCCCGTCGCGGAGGGAAGTTGGCATTTGTAGAGGTGCCAGAGCTGAAAGCGAAAAAGTAGATATAAAAACATTTTGGGTGGCATGGTTTTCCTATGAACGAGAACAATCGAGTAGTTCCCAACACATTCCATGCTAGATATATCATAGGCGGTTCCCAAACAGAAAATAAAGTTTATTCCTCTTTCCACCATACTTTCACTTTCCCTAGCTAACCGTATCCATGGGTGCCCTCCATACTAACACTTTCCAAGGAATTTATTATTTCACAACATAAAGTAAATTCATTTTTCATTTCGGGACTGGGCATCCCTAATACCTTTGCCTTACTCTCGTGCAATGACAAGTGAATAAACACTCATCATGAGAATAACACATCTAGCATGGAAAATATTAGCCACCCCTCACTGATAATCCCCAAGTGCACGGAATCATCGTAGCAATTCCTAATGGTGGAAGTGATAAGTATGGAGTGTCGAACCCACAAGGAGCTAAAGGTAAGATCGATATTCTCTCAAGTCCTATCTGCCACTGATACGACTCTATGTACACCGAACGTTTGCTTCCAACTAGAAACGAGAAATAAAACTACGTTGTGGGTATGAAGAGGATAACTTTGCATGGTATCGGAGAGCTAAAATATAAAAGTAGGTGTTGTTATCATAAAGTTAGAATATATTACTAAATATTATAAATAGCGAGTGTGGAATAATGATGGGTCGGTGTGCGGAATTATCCTAGACAATCATTAAAAAGACCGGTAGTCGTCATTGCAATTTCATATGAGGGAGAGGCATAAGCTAACATACTTTCTCTTTGTGGATCATATGCACTTATGATTGGAACTCTAGCAAGCATCCGCAACTACTAAAGATCATTAAGGTAAAACCCAACCATAGCATTAAAGCATCAAGTCCCCTTTATCCCATACGCAACAACCCCCTTACTCGGGTTTATGCTTCTGTCAAGCAACCCACTATAAGCGAATCATGAATGTATTGCAACACCCTACAGCGGGAATCCCTCACGCTTGCGCGAAACGGAGGGCACAATAGGACAGCACCAAAATAAAACATACAACTCATACCAATCTAGATCATCAATCAACCCAAAGACAAAGGATATCTACTCAAAACATCATAGGATGGCAACACATCATTGGATCATAATATGTGGCATAAAGCACCATGTTCAAGTAGGGATTACAGCGGGGTGCGGTAGAGTGGACCGCGTAAAAGAGATGATGATGGTGATGATGATGATGGTGATGTTGATGAAGACGATCACCGCGGCAATGATTCCCCTCCCGATGGCACTCCGGCGCCACCGAGAGAGAGGAGGAGAGGTTCTCCCCCTTGTGCTTCCTCCTCCATGGCCTCCCCCCTGGATGGGGAGAGGTTGTCCCTCTGGTCCTTGGCCTTCATGGCGATGATGGCCCCTCTGGGATCCTCCTCCATGGCCTCCGGTGATGATGCCCCCCGGCAGGGTGCCAGAGAGGGCCTAGATTGATTTCTCGTGGCTACAGAGGCTTGCGGTGGCAGAACTTCTGATCTAGGTTATTTTCTGGAGGTTTGGGTATTTATAGGAGAGGTTGGCGTCGAGAGCAAGTCAGGGTGCCCCACGGGAAGTCCAGGAGGCACAGGGGCGCGCCCTAGGGGGTGGGTGCTCCCTCCACCCTCATGGGGCCCACGGGCCTCCCCTCTGGTAACTCTTCATTCCAGTATTTTTTATATTTTCTAGAAAAATTCTCTATTGATTTTCATCGCATTCCGAGAACTTTTATTTCTGCACAAAAACAACACCACGGTAGTTCTGCTGAAAACAGCGTCAGTCCGGGTTAGTTCTAATCAAATCATACCGAAATCATATAAACTATTGTAAACATGGCATGAATACTTCATAAATTATAGATACGTTGGAGACGTATGCGCATCCCCAAGCTTAATTCCTGCTCGTCCTCGAGTAGGTAAATGATAAAAGAAATATTTTATGAAGTGTGAATGCTAGCAAGTGCATAAGTTTGACCAATGGTAGTTCCAATCACTTTTTCTAGCATCATTATATATCATAACAGTAGCTCAACTCATAAAACTTCTCATGATCAAGTAACAAGCTATTCACGTGTGAAAGTATAGATCATAAACTTTCTTGAAAACTAACAAACCGTGCTCTTAGTCATCAAACAATTACAATTCATCTTATTTTCGGGATGGGTCTATGTAAGAGCTTTGATTCAGAAACTCCACATACTCAACTATCATTTAATCTTTCACAATTGTTAACACTCATGTGATATTTATGGGTTCAAAGTTTTAATCGGACACAGAGAAAGATAGGGGCTTATAGTTTCGCCTCCCAACCTTTTACCACAAGGGTAATGTCAACAATAATAATTTATGAAAACCTACATCTAAGTGGATATATATATCCGGATCGCTCCAACACAAAGTGCTTGCCAAAGGAAAAAGTGTAAAAAGGAAAGGTGATGATCACCATGACTCTTGTATAAGGGTAGAAGATAAAAGTAAAAGATAGGCCCTTCGCAGAGGGAAGGATAGGTTGTCATGCGCTTTTATGGTTGGATGCACAAAATCTTAATGCAAAAGAACGTCACTTTATATTGCCGCTTGTGATAAAGACCTTTATTCTGCAGTCCGTCGCTTTTATTTCTTCCCTATCACAAGTTCGTATAAAGCTTATTTTCTTCGCACTAATAGATCATACATATTTAGAGAGCAATTTTTATTGCATGCACCGATGACAACTTACTTGAAGGATCTTACTCAATCCATAGTAGGTATGGTGGACACTCATGGCAAAACTGGTTTAAGAGATGTTTGGAAGCACAAGTAGTATTTCTACTTGGTACAAAGAATTTGGCTAGCATCAGAGGGAAAGGCAAGCTCAACATGTTGGATGATCCAAGACAATATAACGTTTCGGATATAGGAAAACATAACCCACTAAGTTGTCTTCCTTGTCCAACATCAACCTTTTAGCATGTCATATTTTAATGAGTGCTCACAATTACAAAAGATGTCCAAGATAGTATATTTATATGTGAAATCTCTCTTCCTTCAATATTCTTTCATGAATTGTTCAAGTGACCAATTCTGCGTTTGCTAACTTTCAACAAGTTTACTACCTATACTTATTCTGTGTGAAGTCATTACTCCCCATGGTATAAGCATCTGAAACATATATAAATTCAGATTTATGATATTCAATTCATTCAACCATTTACTCATAGGATATACGTGAAGCATGTGAGTAAATGACAAACTACTCCAAAAGATATAAGTGAAGAACACTGAGTAGTCAAATAATTAACTAGCCATGGGAGGATTCTTTTTCATTCAAGATTTAAGATCCAATGATTTTACTAAAAAAGCAAGTACAATTGAGAATACGCTCCAAGCAAAACACATATCATGTGACGAATAAAAATATAGCTCCGGGTAAGGTATACCGATAGTTTTGAAGACGAAAGAGGGGATGCCTTCCGGGGCATCCCCAAGCTTAGGCGCTTGAGTCTTCCTTGAATATTACCTTGGGGTGCCTTGGGAATCCCCAAACTTAGGGTCTTTCCACTCCTTATTCTCCTCATATCGATATCTCACCCAAAGCTTGAAAACTTCAATCACGCAAAACTTAACGGAACTTCGTGAGATAGGTTACTATGATAAAGAGTAAACCATTCACTTTGGTAATGTCAAAGAAAAGTTTCATAATTTTTCTCACACAATTCCTACTGTACCATACCATTTCTACAATTTATATTGAGAAATATAAGCTGTAGAAACAAGAAAACAAGCAAACTATGCAATGAAAACAGAATCTGTCAGAAACAGAACAGTATGTAATGATCTGAACATAAACCATACTTCTGCTACTCCAAAAATTATGAAATAAATTGGTGGACTTGAGGAATTTGCCTATTAATGTTCTGCAAAAAGAATCAACTCAAAAGCACTCTTCTGTAAAAAATTACAGCTAATCTCGTGAGCGCAAAGTTTCTGGCTTTTACAGCAAGATCACATTAACTTTCACCCAAGTCTTCCCAAAGGTCTTACTTGGCAATTTACTGAAACAAAAGCTATAAAACATGATTACTACAGTATATTAATCATATGAACACACAAAAACAGTAAGGTTAAATATTGGGTTGTCTCCCAACAAGCACTTTTCTTTAATGCCTTTTAGCTAAGCATGATGATTTCAATGATGCTCACATAAAAGATAAGAATTGAAACATAAAGAGAGCATCATGAAGAATATGACTAGCACATTTAAACCTAACACACTTCCTATGCCTAGGTATTTTGTGAGCACACAATTTGTAGGAACAAGTATCAACTAGCATAGGAAGGCAAAACAAGTATGACTTCAAAACCTTAAGCACATAGAGAGGAAACTTGATATTATTGCAACTCCTACAAGCATATATTCCTCCCTCATAATAATTTTCAGTAGCATCATGAATGAATTCAACGATATAACCATCACATAAAGCATTCTTTTCATGATCTACAAGCATAGAAAATTTTCTACTCTCCACATAAGCAAAATTCTTCTCATTCGGAATAGTGGGAGCAAACTCAACAAAATAACTGTCATGTGAGGCATAATCCAATTGAAAATTGAAATCATGATGACAAATTTCATGGTTAACATTATTCTTTATAGCATACATGTCATCACAATAATCATCATATATAGCAACTTTGTTCTCATAATCAATTGGAACCTCTTCCGAAATAGTGGAATCATTACTAACTAAAGTTGACACTCTTCCAGATCCACTTTCATAAATATCACACTAAGATTCAACACCCTCCAAAATAGTGGGATCACTAATTCCTAAAGTTGACACTCTTCCAACCCCACTTTAGATTATAGTATTATTCATACTCCAAAATATATAATTGAAGTTCATGGAGCATTCTACAGTTAATATAGACTAACCAATATCCAAGCTCAAAATATATAAGTGAAGAAGATTTAAGTGAAGCACAAAGAGAAATTCTATAAGATCATACTTAAAAGATATAAGTGAAGCACATGAAGCATTCTATAAATCTATGAAGGGCTATCTCATACTAGCATGGTTCTGAAAGCAAAAACAAAAACACAAAGGACACAAATCATGTGAACAAAACAAAAACCGAGGTATACCGTTAATTGTTGAAGAACAAAGATGGGATGCCAACCGGGGCATCCCCAAGCTTAGATGCTTGAGTATCCTTGAAATATTTACTTGGGGTGCCTTGGGCATCCCCAAGACTCAACTCTTGCCTCTCTTTATTCTTCTCATATTGATAGCTCCTCGATCTTTGAACACTTCATCCACACAAAACTTTAACAAAAACTTTGTGAGATCTGTTAGTATAATAAAGCAAATCATTACCTTTAGGTACTGTTGCAAACTTATTCCAATTTCATATTAGAACTATATATACTGTATTCCAACTTCACCATGGTTCATACCCCCCTATACTACCAATAGATTCATCAAAAAAAGCGAACAACACATAGAAAACAGAATCTGTCAAAAACAGGACTGTCTGTAGTAATCTGGAAGTTTAGTAAACTTCTGTAACTCCAAAAAATTCTTAACAAATATGAAAATTAATTAATTTTTTACAGAACTAATGTGCAAAAAGTTTCAGACCCATTTGACTTTCCAGTAAAAAACATAAATTCACGCACTACAGCCAAAGTTTCTGTTTTTGTACTGCACATGGTAACAAGCAATCTAATCATCCTAAAACCAAAGCTTGGCACATTATTTTTATAATACAATGGATATATACAAGGGGATAATTATTTTCAGAGAATCTTCCATGAATTTTTTTACATTTTTTCCATGAGCATGAACACAAGTGTTCAAGGTCGACACTCACTTCTCCCATGCATAACCTTCCAATCACTTCTCTTATTGAAAAACTTTTTAGGCATGAGAGGCAAGTAATTTTTTTCTGTATTTTCATTCTTTAAAAAAAATTGTATGTTTCACCCACAACTAAGAAAAACTAAAAAGGGAAAACAAAAACTACTTAGTGAAGAAAGCAAACAAGCATACACGAAAGTATCAACCCCACGCTATTGCTCCCCGGCAACGGCGCCAGAAAAGAGCTTGATAATGCCCAAGTGCAGGGAATCATCGTAGCAATTCCCAATGGTGAAAGTGATAAGTATGGAGTGTCGAACCCACAAGGAGCTAAAGGTAAGATCAATATTCTCTCAAGTCCTATCTGCCACTGATATGACTCTATGTACACCGAACGTTTGCTTCCAACTAGAAACGAGAAATAAAACTACGTTGTGGGTATGAAGAGGATAACTTTGCATGGTATCGGGGAGCTAAAATATAAAAGTAGGTGCTGTTATCATAAATTTAGAATATATTACTAAATATTATAAATAGCGAGTGTGGAATAATGATGGGTCGGTGTGCGGAATTATCCTAGGCAATCGTTAACAAGACGGTCGTCGTCATTGCAATTTCATATGAGGGAGAGGCATAAGCTAACATACTTTCTCTTCTTGGATCATATGCACTTATGATTGGAACTCTTTCAAGCATCCGCAACTACTAAAGATCATTAAGGTAAAACCCAACCATAGCATTAAATCATCAAGTCCCCTTTATCCCATACGCAACAACCCTCTTACTCAGGTTTATGCTTCTGTCACTCAAGCAACCCACTATAAGCGAATCATGAACATATTGCAACACCCTACCGCGGGAATCCCTCACGCTTGTGCGACACGGAGGGCACAATAGGACAGCACCAAAATAAAACATACAACTCATACCAATCTAGATCATCAATCAACCCAAAGACAAAGGATATCTACTCAAAACATCATAGGATGGCACACATCATTGGATCATAATATGTGGCATAAAGCACCATGTTCAAGTAGGGATTACAGCGGGGTGCGGGAGAGTGGACCGCGGAAAAGAGATGAGGATGGTGATGTTGATGAAGACGATCACCGCGGCAATGATTCCCCTCCCGATGGCACTCTGGCGCCACCGAGAGAGAGGAGGAGAGGTTCTCCCCCTTGTGCTTCCTCCTCCATGGCCTCCCCCTGGATGGGGAGAGGTTCTCCCTCTGGTCCTTGGTCTTCATGGCGATGATGGCCCCTCTTGGATCCTCCTCCCTGGCCTCTGGTGATGATGACCCTCCCCGGCAGGGTGCCAGAGAGGGCCTAGATTGATTTCTCGTGGCTACAGAGGCTTGCGGTGGCGGAACTTCCGATCTAGGTTATTTTATGGAGGTTTGCGTATTTATAGGAGAGGTTGGCATCAAGAACAAGTCAGGGGGCCCCACGGGAAATCCACGAGGCGGAGGGGCATGCCCTAGGGGGGTGGGCGCGCCCTCCACCCTCGTGGGGCCCACGGGCCTCCCTTTCGGTAACTCTTCGTTCCAGTATTTTGTATATTTTCCAGAAAAATTCTCCGTTGATTTTCATCGCATTCCGAGAACTTTTATTTCTGCACAAAAACAACACCACGGTAGTTCTGCTGAAAACAGCGTCAGTCCGGGTTAGTTCTAATCAAATCATACCGGAATCATATAAAACTATTGTAAACATGGCATGAATACTTCATAAATTATAGATACGTTGGAGATGTATCACTCACCGCCTCGCGAGCCGTACGAACACACAAAAGAGAAATTTATTTTGAAAATTAGAGATGGAACATACAAATTTGCTTAGAACGGCAAAAGAATTCCGCATATAGGTAGGTATAGTGGACTCATGTGGCAAAACTGGTTTAAAGGATTTTGGATGCACAAGTAGTGATCATACTTAGTGCAAATGAAGGCTAGCAAAAGATTGAGAAGCATCCAACCAAGAAACAAAAGATCTCATAAGCAAGCATTAAGCACAACTAACAACCGAATAATGCACCACAAGTAGGATGTAATTTCATTGCATAACTATTGACTTTCGTGCTTGCATAGGGAATCACAAACCTTAACACCAATATTCTTACTAAAGCATAGTTACTCATAAACATGACTCACATATTACATCAACATATCGCAAAACTATTACAATGAATCAAGTTTATTTTGTCCAATGATCTTCATGTAAGTTTTTATTATATCCCTCTTGAATATCTATCACTTTGGTACTAATTTCATATGTTGCTTTTGATAGCTCAAACAAATCTAAGTGAAGAACAAGAGCATAAAATTTTTCTTCTCTCAAAATAATTTAAGTGAAGCAAGAGAGAATTTCCGAAAAATTTCACTAACTCTCAAATAAATCTAAGTGAAGAATGAGAGCATTTCTTCAAAAATATTAAAGAACACCATGCTCAAAAAGATGTAAGTGAAGCACTAGAGCAATTCCATAGCTCATAAAGTTTTAAGTGAAGCATATAGAGAAATTCTAACAAGTCATAGCATAATTTTGGCTCTCTCAAATAGGTGTGTCCAGCAAGGATTCATGACTAAAAATAAAAAGCAAAAAAAGCAAAGACTCATGTCATACAAGACGCTCCAAGCAAAACTCATGATATGTGATGAATAAAAATATAGCTTCAAGTAAAATACTGATGGTCGTTAGAAGAAAGAGGAGATGCCACTTGGGCATCCCCAAGCTTAGTTGCTTGCTTCTCTTTGGATAATAGCTTGGGATGCCATGGGCATCCCCAATCTTAGGCTCTTCTTACTCCTTATTCCTTCATCCATCGTAATATCACCCAAAACTTCAAAACTTCAATCACACAAAACTCAACAAAACCTCCGTGAGATCCGCTAGTATAAGAAAGCAAATAACTACTATAAGTACTGTTGCAAACCCATTCATATTTTGTTTTTGCATTATATATACTATATTCCAACTTTTCTATGGCTCAAACCCCTCGGAAGAGTCCATATATTCATCAAAATAAGCACACAACACAAAGAAAACAGAATCTGTGAAAACAAAACAGTCTGTAGCAATCTAAAAACTTTCGATACTTCTGTAACTCCAAAAATTCTCGAAAATTAGGACAACCTGGGAAATTTGTATATCAATCTTGTGCAAAAACATCAGAGCAAAAGAACGTTTCTGTGATTTATTAAAATTATTTTTCTAAGCGCAAAAGTTTCTATTTTTCAACAAGGTCAAATCAACTATCACCCAACATGATCTCAAAGGCTTTGCTTGGCACAAACACTAATTAAAACACAAAAAACACAATCATAACAGTAGAATAATTTTGCAAACATTCAAGAATAGAAAGAGAAATAAAAAAATAAATTTTATTCACTGGGTTGCCTCCCAACAAGCTCTTTCTTTATAGCCATTAAGATAGGCTTGAGATTTCAATGATGCTCACATGAAAAATAATAATTGAAACACGAAGAGAGCATCATAAAACTTGAGACAAATAAGTTTAAGTCTAACATACTTCCTATGCATATGCATTTTATAAGCAAACAAATTATCAGGACAAGCAAAAACTAGCATATGCAAGGAAGAAGAAAGAAACAATAACAATCTCGACATACTTCCTATGCATACGCATTTTATAAGCAAACAAATTATCAGGACAAGCAAAAACTAGCATATGCAAGGAAGAAGAAAGAAACAATAGCAATCTCGACATAACGAGAAGTAATTTGGTAACATGAAAATTTCTACGACCATAGTTTTCTCTCTCATAATAATTACATGTAGGATCATATTCAAATTCAACAATATAGCTATCATATAAAATTTTCTCTTCATGATCCACATGCACAAAAGTCTTATAATATTCCAAAATAGTGGGATTAACATCAACTAAAGTCAGGACTCTCCAAACCCACATTTATAAAAAAAATCATAAGATTGATCACTATGTGAATATGTGGGATTATTTTTACCTAAAGTTGACTCTCTTCCAAACCCACTTTGAATACTATTGCAAACATTATTATCAATAGCATATTCATCATGTGGCATAAACAAAATTTCAAGATCATAAGAAGAATCACCCCAATCATGATCATAGCAATAAGTAGTGGACATAGCAAAATTAGCATCCCCAAGCTTGGGGTTTTGCACATTATTAGCACAATTGACATTAATAGAATTTATAATAACATCATTTCAATCATGCTTTTCATCTAAGGAACTATCATGAATTACTTAAAAAAATTCTTCTTTTAACACTTCATCACAATTTTCAGATTCATAAATCTCAAGCAAAACTTCATAAAGATAATCTAGTGAACTCAATTCACTAGCAATGGGTTCATCATAATTAGATCTTTTGAAAAGATTAGCAAGTGGATGAGGATCCGTATCAATAGATTTTTAGCAAGCGAAGATGCAAGCAAATAGAAGGCACAAGCAAACACGAGATCTGACAAGAAAAAGGCGAACGAAAAAGAGGGCGAATAAAACGGCAAATGGTGTGAAGTGGGGAGATGAAAACGAGAGGCAGATGGCAAATAATGTAAATCGCAAGGAGATCAGATTTGTGATTAGAAACCTGATAGATGTTGATGATGTAACCCCGGCAACGGCGCCTTAAATTCCTTTTGATGCGGCTTGAACTACGTCGTTATTTACCCAAAGAGGAAGGGATGATGCAGCACAGCTACGGTACATATTTCCCTTAGTGATGAGACCAAGGTTATCGAACCAGTCGAAGAACCATGCAACACCACGTAAACAGCTCCTGCACACAAAGAACAAATACTTGCAACCCGACGTAAGAGAGGGGTTGTCAATCCCTCACGGGTAAAAAGATAGGTAAAATTGTAGTAGATTTGATAAATAGATCTCGCGGGAACGTGGGATAAAATGAATAACAATAAATTTCAGCCAAATATTTTTGTATTTTTGGATTAATAGATCTGAAAAATAAAAGCAAATAAAAATATATCGCGAAGGCAAATATAATAAAGAAGAGACCCGGGGCCGTAGATTTCACTAGTGGCTTCTCTAAAGAAAAATAGCATACTGTGGGTAAACGAATTACTGTTGGGAAATTGATAGAGCTTCAAATAATCATGACGATATCCAGGAAATGGTCATTATATAGGCACCACGTCCCAGATTAGTAGACCGACTCCTGCCTGCATCTACTACTATTACTCCACACATCGACCGCTATCCAGCATGCATCTAGTGTATTAAGTTCATGGAGAAACAGAGTAATGCAATAAGAGCGATGACATGATGTAGAAAAGATCTATTTATGTAGAAATAGACCCCATCTTTTTATCCTTAATAGCAATGATACATACGTGTCGGTTCCCCTTCTGTCACTGGGCACTATGAACCCATCACAAAGCACCTCTTCCCATGGCAAGAAAAATCGATCTAGTTGGCCTAACTAAACCAAATATTCGAAGAAGAAATATGAGGCAATAAGTAATCAAGCATATAAGAGATCAAAAGACTCAAATAAATTTCATGGATAAAAACATAGATCTGATCATAAACTCAAAGTTCATAGGATCCCAACAAACACACCGCAAAAAGAGTTACATCAAATAGATCTCCAAGAGACCATTGTATTGAGAATCAAAAGAGAGAGAGGAAGCCATCTAGCTACTAACTACGGACCCGTAGGTCTACAATGAACTACTCACGCATCATCGGAGAGGCACCAATGAGGATGATGAACCCCTCTGTGATGCTTTCTAGATTGGATCTGTGGTTTCTGGAACTTGCGGCGGCTGGAATTGATTTTCATCGACTCTCCTAGAGTTTCTGGAATGTTGGGGTATTTATAGAGCAAAGAGGCGGTGCGGGAGGCCACGGAGGTGGGCATAACCCACCTGGGCGTGCCTTGGCCCCCAGGCGTGCCCTGGTGGGTTGCGCCCCCCTCGGGGCACCCCTCTGGTACTTCTTCGACCCATCTTGTGTCTTCTGGTCCTGGAAAAATCTCCAAAAAGTTTTGCTGCGTTTGGACTCTGTTTGGTATTGATTTTCTGCGAAGTAAAAAAACAAGCAAAAAATAGCAAGTGGCACTGGGCACTATGTCAATAGGTTAGTCTAAAAAATGATATAATGTTGCTATAAAATGATTGTAAAACATCCAAGAATGATAATATAACAACACGGAACAATCAAAAATTATAGATACGTTGGAGACGTATGAGTAGCCTTCGGAGCTGCATCACACTGATCGACTTTCGAGAGATGACGTCGAAAAAGTTGCAGAGACCAATAAGCGTGTCATGGACGTGCTTGTCCATTATCCCTCTAAGGGCAACAATTAATATCTGCATCATCATCACATGACAGTTATGGGACTTCATCCCGCTGAACCTTTTCTTCTTCGTGTCTAGAAATCTGCTTATGTTCCCACAGTAACCAGAACTAACTTTGATTCCGGTAAGGCACTTGAAGAATTTATCGATCTCAGCCAGACTTAAGGTGAAGCAAGAAGGGGGGCAATAATCCTCTTTGTTCACTTTTTTGCCCTTCTTCTCCCGCGCCTCCGTCTCCGTCTCCTTTGACTTTTTACGGGGCGGCATGTGCAGATCTGCCCTGATATTCAAATCTTGCATGTTTCTTCTTTCCTTCGGCCCATCATTGGTCTTATCCGGTATGTTCATCAGTGTCGCAACCAAGCTCTCAAGGACAATCTTACATATATGCATTTGATCAAGGCAATGAGGCGTGTCGAGTTTGTGCCAGTACTCCAAGTCCCAGAAAACAAACCTCGTCTTCCAAACCTTCAGCAGCGGCTCTGGTGCCTTTTTCATCGTCTTTCCCGGCGTGGGGCACCATTCCCAATTTTTCAACATCTCATCGATTTCGGTGCCGCTCTGCTTACGTGGACGTCCTTGATGCTCAACCTCACCATTGAATAGATATCCATGGTTTCTCCACAGGTCGTCCTTCTTGAGCCATCTTTGATGCCCCATGTACACGATTTTCCCAGACCCGCCATCTTTCGTTCGCGTTAGCTGCTGAGACGGTGTATCATCCATGCACCACGTGCATCCGCAATATCTGTGGCATAGCTAGCCTGCGACATATCCGTAACCAAGATAGTCGTGCACAGTCTTGATTAGCACGGCTCTCATATAGAAATACTCGCCTTTGCTGGCGTCCCATGTCTTGGCTGGTGTTTTCCATAACGTGTCTAACTCCTCTTGAAGTAGCCCTAGATACATATTAATATTATTTCCCAGTTGTTTCGGCTCTTGAATCAGCATGCTCATGTGTATGTACTTCGACTTCATGCACAACCAGGGGGATGTTGTACATCCATACAAACACGAGCCATGTTCTATGGTTGGTGTTCTGGTTGCCAAACGGATTCATGCCATCGGTACACGCGCCAAGCACAATGTTCCTTGCATCACATGCGAAATATTGATATTCGCCATTTGTCGTGGTTTTGTCACGGCAGATGTCCTTGTGAAAGGACTTAGGTGTGCAGCCATCGCAACGTAGGTTAGCTTAAAGGGGTTGAACGGCACGAGAGACACGAGTTTACCCAGGTTTGGCTCCTCACCAACGAGGTAATTAAAAGCCTGCTTCCTGCTTTGTGTTGTATTGATTGAGTACCGATTACAAGGGAGCGAAATCGCTTAACCTAGCTCTCGATTGATTGCAACTTGAGTTAACCCGCCGTAGGGTCTTGCCTTTATATACACAGGTCGAGGCCCTGGGCTTACAAGAGTCCTGGTTGGGTAATAATATATGACGGTCCCTAGTTCTAAGTCGCCTTGAATTACTAGGCAAGTCATCGTCAGGCGGCTTACAACGCCGATTCTCGCACCATCTTCTAGGCTTGGGCCTTCGGCTCCTCACCACATAATTCACCCTCCGGGTTCCATGTCTGATTTCTTAGGCCTACTTAGGCCTTATCTCTGAGTTGCCAATAGTATAACCCGGCCCCTCCTGGGCAGGTCACACCGTGGGGTTATATCCCCAACATTAGGCCCCAGATTGATTTGAACTTGTTCATGTCAATCTTCACTGTTTATGGTTGGCGAGTCTTCTTTGATTCCTTCCAATGCTTAACCTTGAACGAATCCTCGTAACCCGCCATGACGTCATGTGAAAATAAATCCAGAAAAACTTATGACATCACAACGAATCTTTATTCATTAACTAGCTGTCCGAGAATCGAGGCGCCTCCTCTGTTAAGATAATCATGATGCCTCCTCGATTTCCATGCGACATTTCACTGTTTCACCAACTTTTCCATATAAATAGGCAGCGGGTATCCCTTTTCACTTTTACTCCCGCCGCCCCCTCTTCTTCTTCTTCCTTGCGTCATCCATCGTCACCGAAGCTCCGCCGCCGCCGCTAAACCGCACCAACTACTCTGCGGAGGCTGCTGCATCAACCTGTTCGGACCAGAAAACTGCGGCACCCATCCGGTCTTCACCCGAATCATTAGGTAACATCCTTTCCTTTCTCAAATCCACATTAGGTCATATTAGTTCTTGACAGTTCGTCGGTGTTCGTCCATATTCAACAATGCTCTGCCTAGAAGCCGTACCTTAATCCAAAAACAAATCAGAAATAGTGCGGTAGCAGTTTTAGCCTTTATCTCATATCCTAGATAGATCCCTTCTTCATGCGCATCAATACCCAGTTTGCTAGTTCTTCCACTACCACGTTCTAGGTTTGTTTAGCAATTATGCATCTTTTTCCGAACTGCTATAGATCTGTGATTGTAGCTGCAATCTGCAAAATTTGTTTGTCCAACACTTAGAAAAATTAAACAAACTTGAATCTGTAGGTAGTTGACCCGCCCTTCACCTTACGTGCGTCTTAGCAATGAACTTGTAACCCTCCGGTATGCTACCGGCTTAGACTGCCACCACTTAATCTGCTATAGCTTAATCAATCTGAAACTCGCCTTACCCTCCTGAATAGGGCGGCTTATAATATCTCCATGATTCCTCATAATGTCCTTATAACCATGACTAGTTAGCTATTGAAATGTCATTATAATCTTTTAGGCGGCTTAGTATTGCAATATTAACTCGCCATAGTGTTATTCCTTGACCACGGCTTGTTATTTTGGCTCATCGTGACTAAAGCACCCACCTCTTGTTACTGGATTGCCTCCAGAGTCACAGAGGACACACTCATCGATTATGTGACCATGGGGGTTTTACCTGCCAAAGAGGTCATCCACTTGCGGGTTCCAGGCTCTGAATTTCTTCCTCAACCCCAAGAGGGTGAAGTTGTGGTTTTCACAGACCACCTACTCCGCGGCTTCTCACCGCCCGGCTCAAAATTCTTCTGAGACGTTCTGCATTTCTATAATCTTCATCCAGAAGATATCGGCCCCAACTCTATCTCCAACATATGCAACTTTCAAGTATTCTGTGAAGTGTACCTTGGGGAAGAACCCTTTGCTGATCTGTTCAGAGACTATTTTTATACTAAACGCCAGATTGAGATGTCAGATGGGCCCAGTCTTGGGCTTGGAGGTGTTTCTATTCAGAGGCAGAGAGATGTAACTTTCCCTTTAGCCGCCTTGCCAAGCCACCCCAAAGATTGAACTATACTTGGTTCTACTACAAGGACACCTCCCCAGCCGGAGAGAACCCCTGCTGGGTTACCGCCCCTACCACTCACCAACATGGTCAATACGCCTCCATTTTTTCAAAGGTCCGGGCTTTGATTGCCAATGGTTTAACCGGAATTGATCTGATCCACTGAGCCGGCGCGGCGGCTTAATGTGCCAATATGCGGGTGATACAAAAGACCCACAACGCTTCAACCCAACACAGCCTACTGAGAAAGATAACAACGCCACTGTTAAGTCGCTTCTTGGGGAGTCATTTGAAAATTGTAGCAAAACGTGTCTGAACCCTTTCTACACCCTTAACCCGGCTCCAACTGTAAGCGTCTTGAACAAAACTTCATCTTGCTTGTTTATCTCTTGTATATCAATTTTTTTAACCTTATTGCTCATGTAAAAACAGGACGACTCTCCTTTTTGGAGGAAGAAAATGCCAGCCGCCACTCCAGCCAAGAAGCCCAGAGGAAAGACTCAAGCCAGAGGCCGCCGTAAGAAACAAATGGTAGAAGAACTTCTTGAGCTAGATGAGTCGGAGGTAGAACTTGACTCCCTCGGCCTTCTTTTTACGCAACTTATTGATGATGATTCCTCTCGGGATGACGCGGATACAAGCAAGGCCCCTAAAGCAGAGGTAATCCCTGTCTCATCCAACTCAGAACCCTTACCAAGAAAGAAAACTCAGCGGGTCATCAAGATTACCCATGGGTAAGTACTTTAATTTGTTCATAAATGACTTGTAGTGATATACTCATGAAATCATGTATTCTTGTCATAGAGGCATAGCAAAGCCGGGTAAGAAACAAATGGTGGCAGCTCTTCAAAGGACCCCAAAACAGCTAAGCCGGAGAGGCAGGTGTGACGCCCCCGATTCGACCGTAAACTAATCATACATGAAAATGTGTACGATCAAGATCAGGGACTCACGGGAAGATATCACAACACAACTCTAGACACAAATAAAATAATACAAGCTTTATATTACAAGCCAGGGGCCTCGAGGGCTTGAATACATAGCTCGATACACAAGAGTCAATGGAAGCAACAATATCTGAGTACAAACATTAGTTAAACAAGGATGCCTTAAGAAGGCTAGCACAAAAGCAACACGATCGAAAAGGCAAGGCCTCCTGCCTGGGAGCCTCCTAACTACTCCTAGTCGGCGGCGGCCTCCATGTAGTAGTAAGCACCCTCGTGGTAGTAGTAGTCGTCGGTGGTGTCGTCTGGCTCCTGGGCTCCACCATCTGGTTGCGACATCCGGAATGAACGGAAAAGGGAGAAAGGAGGGAGTAAAGCAACCGTGAGTACTCATCCAAAGTACTCGGCAAGGAAGGATCCACACTACATATGCAACATTATCAAAGGGAGGCTGTATATGTGGACTGGGCTGCAGAAATGCCAGAACAGAGGGGAGAACCTATTCCTATCGAAGACTAGCATCTTCAAGCAGCTCCAAGCATCTTGCAGCATTCAGAAGAGTACAGAGTAGCATAAAGTAAAGTAGTAGTAGTGTTATCAACCTCGCCCAGAGATCCTTTCTCGACTCCCTGCGAGAAAGCAATCCCAGAGCCATACTATCCAGTTATCACCTCAAGTATCCAGTTCTAGTTGTTTCGATCGGGATACAACTCCGAGTGTCCGTTACCGTAGGACAGGCTATCGATAGATGTATTCTTCCCTGCAGGGGTGCACCAACTTACCCACCACACTCGATTAACTCCGGCCGAACACACTTTCTTGGGTCATGCCCGGCCTTGGCCAAACAATACGCCGCAACCCGACCTAGGCTTAATAGAGCGGTCAGCACGCCGGACTAAACCTATGCCCCCAGGGGTCTTGGGCCATTGCCTCGAGAACTCCTTCACGTTGCGTATGCGGCCGGTGAGCAGACCTAGCTACCTCCTTTAACAAGGCAGGTGCTTACGCAGTCCAACCCGGCGCGTGCCACTCAGTCGCTGACGTCTATTAAGCTTCGGCTGATGCATACAACGCAGAACGCCCATACTATGCCCACGTGATGGTTAGTGCTATCAGGCCAGAGGCTCCTCGGATCAAATATCCAAACCGTTAGTGTGTTGGTAGTGTGGTCACGAGCAGAGACTCACGAAAGATGTGACCCTGTCGCCCCGTCTCGGGGACTTGCGGCAAGGGCTAAGAATGCCCGGCCACACCTCGTATTCAACTCTCGGGTACCCTCCCGGTCAACCCGTCTCCACATCACTCGCAGGTACCCCTCAGGGTCGACCCGCCTTTAGTAACATGGTTCAGTGTAAAGTCATAGTAACCATAGTAACTGTGTGTCTAACACCAAGGGAACCCTGAGGAACCACCCTCGATGGATTCCACTCGATGTAATCATCAAGGTGAACGTAAGAGGAACCACCCTCGAGGTTCACACTTGAGGGGTTGCACGACAGAGTCGTATCGGAAGTGGTTAAGGCGGAATCACCCTCGATGACCACGACCGAATAGCTACACTACAGAGATCTCATCAGGAGTGATGTATGAGGTTCCACCCTCGGCACTCGATGGTATCTCTGCAGAGTCGAGCAACAAAAGGGGCGTGATGTGATGTGAGGTGTCGGGCTCTGGTCGTCGATCACGTTGCTCAAGTCGTTGATGATGAAGCAGGGGCAACAAGGATAAGGTGGGGGTCACTGATGGATCACTAACCAATCTATACTAAGCAGTTTAGGATAAGCAGGTAAGGTAACAATAAGCAGGTTACAAAAGCAGGCTATGCATCAGAATAGGAGCAAACAATAACAATAGCGAAATCTAATGCAAGCATGAGAGAATGGAATGGGCGATATCGGGATGATCAAAGGGGGGCTTGCCTGGAGGCTTTGCTGAAAAGGAAGAAGGGTCGTTGGTGACATAGTCGATCACAGGGGCGGCATCGGTCTAGGGGTCTACCGAAGAGAAGAGGGGGAAGAAACAATAAATATAAAGCAAACATAGCATCACAAAGCATAACATGGCAATATTTTGTGCCGGGAGTGTTCTAACGTAGTGCTGCACGATACAGGTGAAGGTGGAATTCAACCGGGAAGGTATTCCCGGTTCCGGACCTGTGTCAGACAGATGACCGGAGGGGGAATGTTCCATGTTCAGATAGTTAGAGGCATCTGACAGGTAAAAGGACCGCATATTCGTATTCGTTGGATTTTTCTGAGGAACTTTCATGTAGAAAACATTTTCATCCGAGTTACGATTTATTTCCTATGAATTTCTAAAGTTTAAAACATTTTCTAAGATTATTTAGATTAACAGAATTAACAGAAAAGGAATATGACATCAGCATTGCGTGGGGATGATGTCAGCAGTCAAAAGACTCGCTGACCAGGTCAAACCTGCCTTTTGGGGCCAGCAGGACCCACATGTCACAGTCGGAGGGCTAAACTAAGTTTAACTAAGACTAAAGAGGGTTAATTAGCACCTAGACCCCACCTGTCACTATCTTAAATAACTAACTAATTAATTTTAATTATAAAACCGGTTTAGTTAAACTAATTACATGGTGGGGCCCGCATGTCAGTGTGACAGAGAAGCCTAGTCAGCACGTTGACTGGTCAAACCAGTCAATTTGGACCCTTGGGCCCAGCGTCAGTGTCTCAGGGGGCCCATTTGTCATGCCACGTCACTAAAGGCGGGTCGACCCTGAGGGGTACCCGCGAGTGATGTGGAGACGGGTTGACCTGGAGGGTACCCGAGAGTTGAATACGAGGCGTGGTCGGGCATTCTTAGCCCTTGCTGAAGTCCTCGAGACGGGGCGACAGGGTCACATCTTTCGTGAGTCTCTGCTCGTGACCGCACTGCCAACACACTAACGGTTTGGATATTTGATCCGAGGGGCCTCTGGCCAGATAGCACTAACCATCACGTGGGCATAGTATGGGCGTTCTGCGTCATATGCATCAGCCGAAGCTTAATAGACGTCAGCGACTGAGCGGCGCGCGCCGGGTTGGACTATGTAAGCACCTGCCTTGTTAAAGGAGGTAGCTAGGTCTGCTCACCGGCCGCGTACGCAACATGCAGGAGTTCTCGGGGCGACGGCCCAAGACCCCTGGGGGCATAGGTTTAGTCCGGCGTGTTGACCTCTCTATTAAGCCTAGGTCGGGTTGCGGCGTATTGTTTGGCCGAGGCCGGGCATGACCCAGGAAAGTGTGTTCGGCCGGAGTTAATCGAGCGTGGTGGGTAAGTTGGTGCACCCCTCCAGGGAAGAAGACATCTATCGATAGCCTATCCAATGGTAACGGACACTCGGAGTTGTATCCTGATCGATACAACTAGAACTGGATACTTGAGGTGATAACTGGATAGTATGGCTCTGGGATTGCTTTCTCGCAGGGAGTCGAGAAAGGATCTCTGGGCGAGGTTGATAACACTACTACTACTTTACTTTATGATATTATGTACTCTTCTGAATGTTGTTAGATGCTTGGAGCTGCTTGAAGATGCTAGTCTTCGATAGGACTAGGCTCTCCCCTCTGTTCTGGCATTTCTGCAGCCCAGTCCACTGATGCGTCTCCAACATATCTATAATTTTTTATTATTCCATGCTATTATATTATCTGTTTTGGATGTTTAATGGGCTTTATTATGCACTTTTATATTCTTTTTGAGACTAACCTATTAACCGAAGGCCCAGTGCAAATTGTTGTTTTTTTGCCTATTTGAGTGTTCTGCAGAAAAGGATTATCAAACGGAATCCAAACGGAATGAAACCTTCACGAGGATCATTTTTGGAACAAACGCAATCCAGGAGACTTGGAGTGGACGTCAAGGAAGCAACGAGGAAGCCACGAGGCAGGAGGGCGTGCCCAGGGGGTTAGGCGCCCCCACCCTTGTGGGCCCCTCGTGGCTCCACCGACCTACTTCTTTCGCCCATATATACTCATATACCCTGAAAACATCCGAGAGCACCACGAAACCTATTTCCACCGCCCCAACCTTCTGTACCCGTGAGATCCCATCTTGGGGGCTTTTCCAGCGCTCCGCCGGAGGGGGAATTGATCACGGAGGGCTTCTACATCAACACCATGGCCTCTCCGATGATGCGTGAGTAGTTTACCACAGACCTTCGGGTCCATAGTTATTTGCTACATGGCTTCTTCTCTCTCTTTGGATCTCAATACAAATTTCTCCTTGATCTTCTTGGAGATCTATTAGCTGTAATTCTTTTTGCGGCGTGTTGTCGAGATCCGATGAATTGTGAGTTTATGATCAAGATCATCTATGAACAATATCTGATTCTTCCCTGAATTCTTTTATGCATGATTTAAATATCTTTGCAAGTCTCTTTGAATTATCAGTTTGGTTTGGCCTACTATATTGATCTTTCTTGCAATGGGAGAAGTGCTTAGCTTTGGGTTCAATCTTGCGGTGTCCTTTCCCAGTGACAGCAGGGGCAGCAAGGCACGTATTGTATTGTTGCCATCGAGGATAAAAAGATGGGGTTTATATCATATTGCTTGAGTTTATCCCTCTACATCATGTCATCTTGCCTAATGCATTACTCTGTTCTTATGAACTTAATACTCTAGATGCATGTTGGATAGCGGTCGATGTGTGGAGTAATAGTAGTAGATGCAGAATCGTTTCGGTCTACTTGTCATAGACGTGATGCCTATATACATGATCATGCCTAGATATTCTCATAACTATGAGCTTTTCTATCAATTGCTCGACATTAATTTGTTCACCCACCGTAAATTATGCTATCTTGAGAGAAGCCACTAGGGAAACCTATGGCCCCCGGGTCTATCTTCCATCATATTAATCTCCCTTCAACTAGCTATTTCTGTCGCCATTTATTTTTGCAATCTTTACTTTTCAATCTATACAACAAAAAAACCAAAAATATTTACCTTATTATCTTTATCAGATCTCACTTTTGCAAGTGGCCGTGAAGGAATTGACAACCCCTTTATCGTGTTGGTTGCAAGGTTCTTGATTGTTTGTGTAGGTACGAGGTACTTGCATGTAGTCTCCTACTGGATTGATACCTTGGTTCTCAAAACTGAGAGAAATACTTACGCTACTTTGCTCCATCACCCTTTCCTCTTCAAGGGAAAACCAACGCATGCTCAAGAGGTAGCAAGAAGGATTTCTGGCGCCGTTGCCAGGGATATCTATGCACAATTCAAGACGTACCAAGTACCCATCACAAACTCTTCTCCCTCACATTACATTATTTGTCATTTGCCTCTCGTTTTTCTCTCCACCACTTCACCTTTGCCGTTTTATTCGCCCTCTTTTTCTGTCCGTCTCTTTTCGCTTGCTCCTTCTGTGTTTGTGTGTTGGATTTATTGTTTGTCATGATGGCTCAAGACAATACTAAATTGTGTGACTTTTCCAATACCAACAAGAATGATTTTATTAGCACTCCGATTGCTCCTATTACCGATGCTGAATCTTGTGAAATTAATGCTGCTTTGTTGAATCTTGTCACGAAAGATCAATTTTCTGGCCTTCCTAGTGAAGATGCCGCTACCCATCTAAACAACTTTGTTGATTTGTGCGATATGCAAAAGAAGAAAGATGTGTATAATGATATTGTTAAATTGAAGCTATTTCTGTTTTCACTTAGAGATCGTGCTAAAACTTGGTTTTCTTCTTTGCCTAAAAATAGTATTGATTCATGGAATAAGTGCAAAGATGCTTTTATCTCTAAGTATTTTCCTCCCGCTAAGATCATCTCTCTTAGAAACGATATTATGAATTTTAAGCAACTTGATCATGAGCATGTTGCACAATCTTGGGAGAGGATGAAATTAATGATACGTAATTGCCCTACACATGGTTTGAATTTATGGATGATTATACAAAAAATTTATGCCGGATTGAATTTTGCTTCTATAAATCTTTTAGATTCGTCCGCGGGAGGCACTTTTATGGAAATCACTTTAGGAGAAGCTACTAAACTCCTAGATAATATTATGGTCAATTATTCTCAATGGCACACCGAAAGATCTACTAGTAAAAAGGTTCATGCGATAGAAGAGATTAATGTTTTGAGTGGAAAGATGGATGAACTTATGAAATTGTTTTCTAATAAGAGTGTTTCTTCTGATCCTAATGATATTCCTTTGTCTACTTTGATTGAGAATAATAATGAGTCTATGGATGTGAATTTTGTTGGTAGGAACAATTTTGGTAACAACGTGTATAGAGGAAACTTTAATTCTAGGTCGTTCCCTAGTAATTCCCTAACAATTATTTTGACAACCAATTGGCTTTCTCCTTTTGCACGGACGAGGATGCCACTGTTAATGCAGTCCTGCAAGCTAGTGATCCTGGTGAGTTGTTCCAACTCCCCCTCTCGGCTCAAGCCCACGATGAAATCAGGGCGATCCAAGGGCAGTGCGCTCATGTTGCAATAGTGCCTGAGGAGCAAGACATTTGGGCCTGCTCGATCGCCAATCGATTCTCCCCCAGCGTGTATTACACGCACTGCTTCAGGGAGGTCGAGGTTGATGAGGCGTTTGCATGGCTCTGGAAAGCCATGTTGGAAATATGCCCTAGAGGCAATAATAAATTGGTTATTATTATATTTCCTTGTTCATGATAATCGTTTATTATCCATGCTAAAATTGTATTGATAGGAAACTCAAATACATGTGTGGATACATAGAGAACACCATGTCCCTAGTAAGCCTCTAGTTGACTAGCTCGTTGATCAATAGATGGTTACGGTTTCCTGACCATGGACATTGGATGTCGTTGATAACAGGATCACATCATTAGGAGAATGATGTGATGGACAAGACCCAATCCTAAGCCTAGCACAAGATCGTGTAGTTCGTTTGCTGAGAGCTTTTCAAATGTCAAATATCATTTCCTTAGACCATGAGATTGTGCAACTCCCGGATATCGTAGGAATGCTTTGGGTGTACCAAACATCACAACGTAACTGGGTGGCTATAAAGGTGCACTACAGGTATCTCCGAAAGTGTCTGTTGGGTTGGCACGAATCGTGACTGGGATTTGTCACTCCGTGTAAACGGGGAGGTATCTCTGGGCCCACTCGGTAGGACATCATCATTATGTGCACAATGTGACCAACGAGTTGATCACGGGATGATGTGTTACGGAACGAGTAAAGAGACTTGCTGGTAACGAGATTGAACAAGGTATCGGGATACCGATGATCGAATATCGGGCAAGTAACATACCGGTAGACAAAGGGAATTGAATACGGGATTGATTGAATCCTCAACATCGTGGTTCATCCGATGAGATCATCGTGGAACATGTGGGAGCCAACATGGGTATCCAGATCCCGCTGTTGGTTATTGGCCGGAGAACGTCTCGGTCATATCTGCATGGTTCCCGAACCCGTAGGGTCTACACACTTAAGGTTCGATGACGCTAGGGTTATAGGGAATAGATATACGTAGTTACCGAATGTTGTTCGGAGTCTCGGATGAGATCCTGGACGTCACGAGGAGTTCCGGAGTGGTCCGGAGGTAAAGATTTATATATGGGAAGTCCCGTTTTAGCCACTGGAAAAGTTTCGGGTGCTATCGGTAACGTACCGGGACCACCGGGAGGGTCCCGGGGGTCCACCAGGTGGGGCCACCGGCCCCAGAGGGCTGCGTGGGCCAAGTGTGGGAGGGGACCAGCCCCAGGTGAGCTGGTGCGCCCTCCCACAAGAGGCCCAAGGTGCAGGGAAGGGGGGAAGGGGGAAACCCTAGGCTCATATGGGCCTAAGGCCCACCTAGTGGTGCGCCCCCCTCTCTCTCCCCTTGGCCGCCCCTCCAAGTCCCATCTAGGGCTGGCCGCACCCCTTGGGGGGAACCCTAGATGGGGGCGCAGCCCCTCCCCCTCCCCTATATATTGTGTGGGTTTTGGGGCTGCCAGAAACACGAGAACATCTCTCTCTTGGCGCAGCCCTACCCCTCTCCCTCCTCATCTCTCGCAGTGCTTGGCGAAGCCCTGCTGGAGTGCCACGCTCCTCCATCACCACCATGCCATTGTGCTGCTGCTGGACGGAGTCTTCCCCAACCTCTCCCGCTCTCCTTGCTGGATCAAGGCGTGGGAGACGTCACCGGGCTGCACGTGTGTTGAACGCGGAGGCGCCGTGGTTCGGCGCTTAGATCGGAATCAACCGCGATCTGAATCGCTACGAGTACGACTTCTTCATCCGCGTTCTTGAAACGCTTCCGCATCGCGATCTACAATGGTATGTAGATGCACTCCCCTTCCCCTCGGTGCTAGATTACTCCATAGATTGATCTTGGTGATGCGTAGAAAATTTTGAATTTCTGCTACGTTCCCCAACAGGCCAAAAGCCCCATCAAATTTAAAGTGTTCTGCTGGCTTCTCATGGTCGATCGTCTAAACACAAGGAATATGCTCAAACGCCGTCACTACAACATCCAGAACAATAACTACACCTGCTTATTATGTGACCGCCCCCCTGAAGAGATGGTGGAACATCTCTTTTTTCACTGTCCTTTTAGTAAGCTTTGCTGGGCCAAGCTGGGGATCTTTTTGCCAAGTAATGAGAATCGTCTCAGACTGATACATGTTGGCAAGCAGAAGTGGAGCCACCCCCTCTTCATGGACATTTTCATGCTGGCTGCTTGGAGTATTTGGAAAGAAAGAAACAATGAGCACTTTAGAAGGGTGCCAGACTCCTTTGGTTCTTGGCTAGCATGTTTCAAGGACTTGATGGGACTGCTTATGCATAACTGTAAACAGGAGCTGCACCCCTTCATCTCCACGTTCCTCCAAGGGCCGTGACCTAGTTCTTTCCTTCATCTCTTGCTTTAGCTGTGTACACCTGCCTGTTGTTCTCTTCTGCATAGCTATAGTTATGACCTGGGGGCCTTAATCCCACCCTTGTAACTTTATGGTATGAGTTAATACAAAAGTCACTGGGAGCCTCTCCCACTGTCATTAACCCCTAAAAAAACAATTCCGAAAAATCCCCATGTCCATTTTTCGAATTAGCTACTGTTCTGCCCTAAAACATATTTTAGAGTTGTTAAACATGCAAAGTAATGCCACCATGTTAAACTATGCATTTTCTACCCCATTTACATATAAAGAACATTTAAATTGGAGTTACGGTTATTTAGTTATGAAATAAATCATTTTAGCATGGCATTTATGCAAAATAAATGCAAAAATCACTTTAAACATTTTAAATATGAGTGAAAGTAGCATATTATGAAACTAGATGAAATTCTAAGAACTTTACATGTTGAAAACATTTTAATATGATGCATGGTTCTGGAATTATTATATGCATGATGTTGAGGGTTTTCCTGCAAAACAGTAAATCCTGGAAAAATAACAAATCGCAGATCTTAAAAAAACACATACGGGCTGAATCTGAACAGGCACTGGGCGGCTGGGCTGCTCACCGGCTTGGCCCAGGTCGGTGGAGGTGTTGGGCAGGCAGAGCCAGCTCGGCCGAGGCGAGGCCGGCCCAGGCGCGTGCGGATCTGGCAGGTGACTCGATCGAGTCAACGTGGTCGAGTGAGAGCCGGCGTCCTCGCTGAAAAGCTCGACGCGGCTCGAAGCAGAGGGCGAGGCCGACGACTGGCAACGGCGGCGCGGCAGGTGAAGCAGAGGAGGTCCGGCGAGGGAACGACAAGGAGGTGGCTCCGGTAGGTGGGTTGAGGGACTTGGCCGGCGCCGGGGCTTGGCGTTCGATCTGGAGCAGGGAAGACATGGGACGGCGCGATGTAGAGGACGCAGGGGAGGCAGCGGCAGGGACTTGCGGTGGCGGGCGCACAGGGAAGGCCGGCGGGGAGCAGTTTCCGGTGGAGCCGCGAGGGACTTGGGCGCGACGGTGGAGGCGCGCTGTTGCGTTCGACGCGAGGCAGGGAGCGGTCAACGCGAGGAGATCGGGAGGAGCGGTTGGTGCGGGAAGCGACGATGGGCAGCGGTGGCTGGGAGCAGAGCTCCGGCGAGCGGGGCGAAGGGGCGGCGAGGTCTTGGCCGTCCGGATCTGGCCGGGAACGGGCTTGGACGGCGCCGGTGCAGGGATGATGCGGGGACGGACTTGGTGCGGGGGAGCTCGGGCCCTGGGAGGTCTCTGCGAGGTCAGGAACGAGATGAGGAACTAAGGAAAAAGAGAAGAATGGAAGGGAGGCGGGGCGGCGCTGTTCCTGGTGGTGGTGCTCGTCTTCGGTGAGCTGGCAGGAGCACGGGACGACGGCGGGGCCGAGCAGAGGAAGCTCCTCTTCCCTGGATCGAGAGGAGACAGGGGCTTCGGGAGAGCGGGGAGGATCTCCTCTCCTTGGATCGTGCGCGCGAGGCAGAGACGGCGGGGACTGGGAGGCGAGGTGTTGTTGGTGGTGGATCGGGGCCGGTTGAGAGCTGCAACGCCAGTTGGGCAGGCGCACAGATCGAGGGAGGTGGGTGGCCAGAGCTGGTTGGGGAGGGACGGATCTGGGAGGATCCCGAGAGAGAAGGGAGTTTGTCAGGTGGCGGCGGAGTCTGCGGGATGGATTGATTGGACAGGCTAGTCAGGGTTTCATCTTTATATAGAGCACGAGGATTTTGGTCAGGGCGTAATCGGACCCTTCGTTTAAAATCGAACGGTCGAGATAAATAGGCTAGGACAGCTCAAATAAGAAACCGGAGATATTTTAGGGATGTTTGGGGATGATCTGGACCCATCGGTCATGACCGTGCGTTCGAGTTCGTGAGAGGTTTCGGATGGGTGCGAGGGATTTGACAAAAGGCCACGGAGACAAGAAGTTTGATGGGCTCAGAAAAGAGAGAGAAGAGAGCGGTCCGGTTTATCTGAGAGAAGGTCAACCGAGACAAGGAAGAAGCGGCAACTACGAGCGGATGCAAGTTTTGAAAACAATGACGGCAACGAGTGCCGACGCAATGCGAATGATGCGATGATGAATGTAACAAACAAATAATCAACACAACTGACACGCAAAACATGGTAGGCATCTGAAGTGTCGGCCTCGGGGCTTTACAACACTCCTCCACTTACAAGAGATTTCTTCCCGAGATCTAGGGTTGGCACCGAAGAGAAACGGAGGAGGAAGAGGTAAAACAAAGTTGCTTCTTTGACAAACGAGTGAAACCAACAAACCTTGGAAGGTTGAAACTTGAAGAAATGACATGACGGAGATAATGAAATTGAAACACTCCGTGAGGAACAAGGAATACGACGAGAACAAAGAGGCTGAAGGGATAAGATAGGCTTTGAAACCATTCTGATTAACCGAAATAGAGAAGGAGTAAGAACGAAAGAACTCAGACAACACTCCGGTTGAAAAGAGAGGCAAGACCTCATAAGGTGAGAAGAACTTGAAGAGACGACACAACACTCCGGCTAAATGGATAAGCAAGCAAAAGAACATGATCTTGAGGAAATGAGATGATTGGTCGAAGAGAGCAACATCACAACGCCTCCGGAGCGAACGAATAGAAGCTAGATCGTCGGAATAAGAGAACGGAGAAGGAAATGATAACTTCTACCACAATTGAATTTGGAAAGCATCCTTCCAAGAAGGTTAGAACGGAGTTTTTGGAAAACCAACAACAAAAAGAATAAGCTTGTAGTGGGCTTATGGAAACATCTCAACACTTGAGGTGAAATTCTGCCACTAACGAAAAAACAATTGATTGCTTTGAGATGAATGAAGAGATGAACACTTCTATCACCGAGATGCAGGAGAAAACTAGAATCATTGTTAAGCACCACAAGTAGCAACATTCCTTAGGGAAGGCTTTAGGTGAAATATAACCCAAGATAACTCCAACGAAGAGATTGATGGATTTAAAATACCTCATTCTTGACAACATGTGAACCTTGAAACACAAAGAGAACTTGTCAAGAATGGCATAACACCACCTCAAAAATTAGGTAGAAAGAATTGCACTTCAGAATGCAAGATGAAGAATACTTGAACTCCTCAAAACAAAACATGTGTTGAGCACCATGTTTATTTTAGAGTATAGCTTGGCGGATCTTAGCTTCGAGAGAAATCTTTAACAACAATTGAGGAATGAAAGGAATCCTTGACGAACCACCATGCTGAGCCTTCTTGAGAACTCCGGTAATAAAAGAATGATCAAACGAAAGGAAAGCTGAAAGAACTCCGGTAATAAAAGGATGATAGAAAGAAAGAGAAGTTAAAAACACAAGGTGAATCCTTGCAATGATTTAGATGGAGCTTCGCATGAGTTAACTGAGAGAACTTGGAACTCCGGAAAAGAAGGATGAACAACTTGAAACCGAGAAGTTATTCCTCACGAAGAAACTCCGAAGGAACGGATCAGACAGTTGGATGGTACAAGAATAAGAATTATGTTATGCCTATCCTTCATCAAATTAAATTAATGACAACCAATGGATTTGGCATAGTACTCATTCTCATTGAAAAAGGATTAAGGAGATTTTTAGCTCAACTTGAAGGTCTTCAACAAACCGCCGGTATGATTTTGGAAAGAACGGATGAATTGATACGTTAACAACGAAAGAGAAAAGTTGGACGAACCACCGTAAGAATCTGAAAATCAACGAAGATAAAGAATGAATCGTCGGAAGAATTGGAAAACGAGCGAAATTACTCGAGGGAATTTAGATACAAGAGAACGGAGAGATCATGAACTGACTAGAGAATACTTCAATGATGCACCGGTAAGATTTTGGGGAACGAGAGCTGAAAGCTGAGAATGAGTAATATTTGAAATGATGGCCTTCGGATAATCGAGAAAGGAACACAACTCCTGAAATGCGTTGGATGGGTGAAAAGAATTTTCACAATCGAGAACAATTATGAGAGGATGGCATCAAGGTTGAACTACACATCTTCAAGAGAACGGAGCAAGATTTAAGAGAAAATCTTCTTCAGTCTTCAAATGTTGAGAATGATGATGAGGAACACCAACAAAATTGTTGAGATACTTCGAGAGAATGAAAAGCGAAGAGGTTGAGTCAACAATGAAAATGATTTGAAATCGAACTTGGAATAGCATCCGACTGATGAAAGTCATTCTTACATCAAACTTCGAAAATGAATTTGAGAATAACTCCGGGAAAATTAGAAGAGTCAGGTAAGATCATGGGAAAGACCTGTGGGTTAGGGCCCACTCAAAAGATACACCGTTGAACGATGTAAAAGAGAGATTGTGCCGGTTGAATTAAATGGCTCAAAAGAGATAACAACCTCGAGATAGCCTGAATGGATTAGGAATGAAAACACGAATCTCCTGAGATATCTTCAGCACTCCGGAACAAATGAATAGCGAGAGGTGAATGAATAGGGGTGCACCGGCATGGATAAGCATTTGAAACAAGGAAATGAATGTGATCAACACTGAAGGCTTGAATTGGATCCACTGGAGAAGAAAAGGAACGAAGAATGATTAACTTGAAGCTCCGTTAGTATCATCCTGAGAATCACCGAATAAGAACTTTGATGGAAAAGAATGGAGACTTCCCATCAATAAAAGGATACTTCATTAAGAAATCTGAGTCCTTGAAGAAAAAGGGTGGGAGGGCGGGAAAACAAAGGCAACTTAGGATGAATGAAATAGAGACCATTGAGAAAACTTAGAATTGATCTTGCGGATGGGGAGAATGATGGGATCATCTTGAAGAGAAGCGCACCGGTTGGAAAGAATTGAAATGACAATCTAGATGATCAAGAAGGATTAGCATCCACATAGAAATATGAGTAGAAAAGGTATGAAATCACACTTGACATTGAAGCAACTCAAATACCACAAACCAAAACAAAACAAAGGATTTGGCTTGCAAGATAAGCCGGAAACAAACATATGATAGACCCCATATCGTATCATGTGTCTGTTGGAAATATATCCTACGAGATACTTGAATTCCCACCTATAAACTCCCAAAACTTTCTGGTTATGCAATCTGGTGTTGGGGATACAGGGGAAGCAATATATCTCACCCAAACTAACAATCCCTACATCCAGCTGTATCCATCCGTCAACACATAACCAAGAAACTCCGGAAATCGTGTACCTCAACCTTCGAAAAGCATCTGTTATACGAGCTATGGAAATAGTCCCGAACTGCCACCCCAGTACTGGGTGGCGTCGAGGTTATCTCACCATTGGCTGCATAAAAGAGATTTTCAATGTCGGCGAAACTAAGGTATTCCAGAACTGCAACGATAAAATTGCGATGACAACACCTCAGAGCTCAACTCCCCGGGACACTGCCACAACCCCTAAATGTCAGGAGTCACCAAGAACAATGTTCTCGTCACAAGAATATCAGAATGATCCCAAGATACCCGCGTGATCCTAAATTTTTTTTAATGAAATTTGAGGAGAAGAAAGTCAAAACATCTATGTCAGGTGGCCTCACCAGAGCGACGAAGGGACTGAGGAGTAAAAAGAATCCTACTCTTCAATATATATAATCCTAAGACTCAAAACATTTTGTTCTAGACTCAAGAACGTCAGCAGTTCGATCAAGAAGGGGGCTCCTAAGTCGGGGATGGCTCTGATTACCAACTTGCACTACAAAAAAAATACACTTCCGTGATGATATGTGTTTGTCATAGTAGGTCACGTTTTCTATCATGCATGTACATCCATGACAAATTTATGACAGAATCAAGATAGTCATACCTGTGCTGTCGTAGAAGTGTTCCATGACATTACCAAAATTATCATCACGGAAGTGTCCACTTACATGACGATAAATCGCGCGTCACAGAAGTGCTTTCGTCAAGGGTGACCGACACGTGGCATCCACCGTAACGGAACGCCGTTAAGCTATCGGGTCCGGTTTTGGATCCGATAACCCGTTAACAGCCCGGACCAATGGGGATTTTCCACATGTAAAATCATCATTGGCCGGAGGAAACACGTGTTGCCTCACCGTTGGGACAGATGTCATCCACTCATTGGATAGGAGGCGTCTATGATAGGTCGACACGTGGCACGGCCCAACAGTGGCCCATTCCGGTGAAAAAGGTTGGCCCAGTAAAAAAATAGCAGGCCGGCCCATATAAGGCCTACTTGTGTCAGGTCCATTTAAGCCCACGGCCCATACGAGATGTGCCAATTCGGCCCGTCAACGGCCCGTTAAAGATTTGACACCATTGCAGCCCATCGTCAGTTCGAGCCCGTTAACAGCCCGCTATATATTTGGGCTCAATATCGGCCCGATGAGATTTTGTCCTGTTAACCGCCCATTCAGTGGATGGGCCAATTTTCACGATGTACATCTTTCGGCCTTTTAGCGACCCATTTAAATGTTGGGCTAATTTCCGGCCCAGTTTGTCTTTCAGCCTGTTGATGGCCCATAAATCAGTTGGGCCATTTGTAGTCGGACCTGAGTTTCGGCCTTTTAGCGACCCATTGAAGCGTTTGGCCAATTTCCGGCCCGGTGTGTCTTTCAGCCTGGTAACGGCCCATATATCTGTTGGGCCATTTGTAGTCGGACCTGAGTTTTGGCCTTTTAGCGACCCATTTAAGTGTTGGGCCAATTCCCGGCCCTGTGTGCCTTTCAGCCTGTTAACGAACCATAAATGAGTTGGGCCATTTGTAGTCGGACCTGAGTTTTGGCCTTTTAACGGCCCATGCCCTTCATGGTCCAATACCAGCCCGGTTTCTCTTTCGGCCTGCTAAAGGCCCACAACACAGTTGGGCCATTTACAATACGACCTGACTTTCGGCCTCTTAGCGGCCCATGCTCTTCATGGTCCAGTACAAGCCCGCTGTCTCTTTCGGCCTGCTAAAGGCCCACAGTATAGTTGGGCCATATGTAGCCCGAACATAGTAACGGCCTGTTAATGGCCCGTGAAATCAATTGGGCCCACCTGTTGCCCGCTTCGATGTCGGCCTGTTAACGACCCGGGAGTTAAGAGGGCCGACCATTAACTTTCGGCCTGGTAACGTCCCATTTACTTAATGGGACCACTAAAGTTCTACATGTCTTTAGGCCAAATTAGATAATTTGAGCCCATTACGACGAGCAATTATGCATAGGACCAAAACCGATCAAGCAAAGGTACGTCATACAGGGAAAAACCTTGCACATCCAGCATATATTACAGGAAATTACATCCACTTGGCAATCAGAGATTGATGCCAGTGCAAATAAATGAACAGAACCTAATGATCTACAACGTCACAATCTGCAACCTCACCACGGATGACGCCCATAAGCATGTGGGCAAGTTCTTGCTGCTTTGCTACACTGTCTCTGAAAACATTGATCAGTTGTTGTGTCGCACGACTCTGCACCTCTGATTCCTCCACCATTTCCATCATTCCTTCAGCCATTAATTGGTTCACAAACATACATTTTTTCGTTGCATTCGAGACAGAGGATACTGAATAGATTCAGATGGCGATTTTGGCAAGCTTGTATTATTGATAGTGGAGAGTGTCTCGACCACTGCATCATAACATAAATTAGGAGGGGAACCAAACAGATTAATCATGAGTTATTGGCATATTACCTGGCCTAGATTTATTGGAAAGAAACAATGGGGTTGCCTTGCTGTTTTCAGAGTTTGTCTTCTTATCTTCAGTAGCCTGCACCAAATTAAGACACTAGCGTTGCTACCATTGGCCAAGTCAGATAATAGGAAAGCAACATTGGCACAATGAACGTTTGGGCAACTAGCCAACACCAAATTAACACAATATGGCACAGCTATCATAAGCCAGGTAAGGTAATACGAAAGCAACATTGACACAATGAATGAATGGGCAACCAGAGCAGCATTACAATTCAGTAATGTGCATGATATGAGATAGTACACTCATGCAATTCAGCATGCAAAACTACCAGGCATTTTCCTTTACAAAAATCAACATTGGCGCCTTTAACATTTTGCTACAACTAATTTTAGATCAGATAAAGGTTGGATTCACGCCGATTTGCAAAATACATGCTGATGTAAGAATGTAGTGATATACAACAAGTACTTACATCAGCATTGGAGCACAGAGAATTCCCGCAAGATATTTTCCTCGAATACAATCCCAATGAAGGAAGTCTTCTATCATTTAACCTTATTTTCTAAAAGAGAGATGGGTAAGAAACATGTAGGAAATATGATCAGAATGCTATAAAATTTCATGATGCGAGGATACGCACACACTTCTTCGAATGGAGTTGACATTCTTTTGCTGGACTGGAGCGAACTAGTTCTTTGGCCACTGGAATCTTCTTATTATAAGTGGGAGTTGGGTTTCTCTGTGCTGGAGCAGTATCTATGAAAAATGGAGTTGGTTTATTATCTCCTGGCGTTTGGATCTTTTGCAAAGACCTGGTTTGTAACCCTTCAGATTCTAACATAGCCGTCTTCCCCTTGCATGCCTTATATAGAAGAATGGTGCTTCAATTATAAAACATGCTACATCAGAGATGGAATAGGTACTGAAGAGTATAAAGGCATGACATATTGACATGTATTCCCTCCATCCGGAAATAAATGGATGGGTCTAGGCGTATTTCAGTTCTAGATACATCCAGTTTTATCCATTTCTGCAACATGTAATCCGGACGGAGGGAGTATGATGTAAGAGCTAGGGATACGACAGGACAACACACTAAAAAAACACTGAAACCCCACTGCAGAACCAAAGTAATCAAACCCACTGATATGAGATAGTACACTCATGCAGCTCAGGATGCAAAACTACCAGGTAGTTTTCCTTCCAAAAATCAACATTGTGGCCTTTAATCATACATTTTGCTACAACTAAATTTAGATCAGATAAAGGTTGGATTCATGCCGATTAACAAAATACATGCTGATGTAAAAATATAGTGATATACAATAGGTACTTACATCTGCATTGGAGCATAGAGAATTCCTGCAAGAATCTTTCCTCACAGACGATACCAGTGCAGAAATTCTTCTATCTGTTAAGCTTATTTTCTAAAAGAGAGATGGGTAAGAAACATGTAGAAAATATGATCAACATGCTATAAAATTTCATGATGCAAGGATACGCACACGCTTCTTAGAATGGAGTTGACATATTTTTGCTGGACTGGAGCGGACTAGTTCTTTGGCCACTGGAATCTGCTTATTATCAGTAGGAGTTGGGTTTCTCTGTGCTGGAGCAGTATCTATAAAAACTGGAGTTGGTTTATTATCTCCTAGCGTTTGGATCTTTTGCAAAGACCTAGTTTTTAACCCTTCAGATTCTAACATAGTCGTCTTCCCCTTGCATGCCTTGTATAGAAGAATGGTGCTTCAATTATAAAACATACTACAACAGAGAGATGGAATAGGCACTGAAGAATAGAAAGGCATGACATATTGACATGTATTCCCTCCATCCGGAAAAAATGGATGGGTCTAGGCGTATTTCAGTTCTAGATACATCTTTTTTATCCATTTCGGCAACATGTAATCCGGACGGAGGGAGTATGATGTAAGAGCTAGGGATATGATAGGAAAACACAGTAAAAAAAACACTAGTTGAATGTAAAACTATATGCTAGCGGAATACGTACAGAAAAAACTAAGGCAACATACACGTGTATGATTGGGAAACTAAGATGGCATTGCAATAGAGCAGTAGAACAACACTTCAATGTAAAAAACATGGTATGGTAGACAGATGAAGTACATATTGATGAATAACAATGCATAAGATATTCAGAAGCATGATGTCCAAATTAAGCAGATGTCATTGCGATAGAGTAGAATGACAGTACTTGAATTTGAAAACATGTTATCATGAATGGAATAGGTACTGAAAAACAGAAAGGCATGACATATTTACATGCATGATCAGCATGCTAAGCACATGGCATTGCAACAGAGTAGATACACTCCAGGACATTATATGCATGTTGTACCCATATCATGGGCCAAGTTAGAGCAAGGACCTTGTGGGGTGAAGAGGATTCAACATATTTCTACAAGTCTTCTGAAGAACTGCCTTTACATGTTCCATCATATTGGGTATCATTGACATCAAGTTGATTGGCCTTTACATTGCTCCGTGAGGTTCTTGTGGATATATCAGTGTGTGCAATTATATCTAACATGCATGGAAGACAACTAGTAGTTAGATTTATGTAATGAGTGCCTGTAGGAGATGACATAAATAGTAGGACTGGGGTTAACTAGCAGCAACAGGTCTCAAAAACTAAAGGGAGAACAGAGATGAAAGCTACAGAATATGTATCGTTTGTACTCGAGATTAACTAGATGGCACACAAAAGTATTAAAGAACAACATAGGTAATACTAGAAGTGGTATAATACTATAATCACCAGCCTGTGGGATAGCATTGGCTGATGGATGATAACTATGGAACAACGTTACCTAAAGAACAAGTATCTTAGTTGTACTATGGAACAACATTAACTCCTGAACAAGACCCGTAAGATATCAGCATGAATATACAGTGAAATGTGATAATCTATTTTCCATGCTTAGATGAATAACAAAGCCATAAATGTTGCACACAAGTAAGATGAGGGTACAACCTATCTGGCCGCCATCCATAGGAGTGAGCATCATGTGCTGACTTGTCGATGGCCCTACAGTTGTTGTGGATGTCCATGTCGGGCACGCGCATTCGATGCAGGGAACTGTTGAGTGGGGACTATAGCTCCCTTTTGGTGTATGCTTCCCTTGTTGGAGCAGCTGCGGTGAGTCGGAAGACGGTGTGTGTTGGGGATATTACTACTAGGTGTAAACCGGCCAAGATAGCCGGGTTATCCCCATAATGGATTGTTTATGCTTAAAGCCCATGAAGACAAGGATAAAGCGGATTATTACAGAGACTTGAAGGCCCAAGGCTTAAAGGTAGATTAAGGCCTGTAGTTATAAACCGCCATGTAATTCATGACTTGTATTATAAGGCATGACGAAGTAGAGACCGGGCCGGTATGTGTATAAACCGGCGTCGGGACTCTGTAAGCCGGCGGGCGTCGACCTGTGTATATAAAGGCACGACCCGGCGGCGGTTCAAGGAAAACAGATAACAACTCGAGACTCAGGCGAAGCATATTTGCTCCCTGATCATCGAAACCACAGCAATTCCATCACAACTAGACGTAGGCTTTTACCTTCATCATAAGGGGCCGAACTAGTATAAAACTCTCGTGTCCCTTGTCCGGTTTAACCCCTTTAAGCTAACCCGTTGCGATGGCTCCACGACTAAGTCCTTTCACTAGGACATCTGCCGTGACAATTCCACGATAGTTAGCGCCCACCGTGGGGCTATCGCGCGATGGTTTCGAGTTCTTGAAGGGAAATTTCGAAGGGCTCAAGGGATACGCCGTGGGCCGGATGACCAAGAGTCGTCGCAGCAAGCTCTACATCGATGATGCATGCTGGTGCCCCGAGGCCGGCTCAATCGAGTACGGGTACCGGGTCCCCTTTGGAGGAATGCACGTCTTCATCGGCAAGATCGGCGAACCGGGCCCTGAGCCGGACATCTACACCGACCTCGTCGAGACGGCTCAGCGTGCAAGCCCTGCCCGGGTTCAGCCCGCCGTGAAACGTGCGTTCGTAGGCTTCATCAATGGTGCGGAACTTGAACCGGCGTCCGATGGCGAGACCGTCGTCCACTCAAATGACGAGTCGTCCACCGGGGAGACCGAGTCACTGTACCAACTGCAAGATGGCCAGTTTGGGGGCTATTCCGATGGCGACTGTATTCCAGACCCCTTTTAACCGGCAAACCGGGTTGCGATCTTCATGACTGGAACTCAGCCCACGTTGCAACCTTCAACCGCGGCAGCAATAATTTCTGGATCGGCAGCTGGGGCGGGAGGCCCCGCGCGCCGGCCGGCCCAAATCTTATCCGATTTATTGGACGCCTGGACGGCCTTACTGACCACACAAGTTACCGCCGATACGCAAGATCAGCATAATGCGGAGGTGGCGAAGCTGCAGGATCAGATAACTCAAGCTAAGGAGGACTTAGCGGCTGAAGAAACCAGGATGGCTCAGGAGCGGGTCGCTTTAGAGGCACAAGCACAGCGGATTCACACGGAAAATTATCGACTCCTGTTGGATCAGAACACTTCAAACGACGTGTTAAGGAGAAGGCATCAGTCACGACTACCACCGGTTTATGAGGCAATGAATCTCTTTGGAACGCCAGGAGCAGGAACCAGTAATCTGGCAGCGGTGAACCAGATTGAGGCGCCGAGGACCGGAGCACCGGATCAGCCACGGATGACGGATCCCCCTCGAAGGACCCATAACCCGCTGCAGATTATACCGGCACCGCCGGGTCACTTCTCCACCCCTTTGGATAATATGATCGCGGCCGCTATCCCAATGGAGGGTGAATCCCCAGCGGCGGTTGAGACGCGGCATGCTAGGGTTCTTCTTCAGACGGCTATGATGCAGCAGCAGGCTTATTCATACAACCGAGACAGAATTCATTCAACCCCACGCCCGAGCCGGAGTTATAGCAGGCACATTGATGAACCGGCTGTGTCAAGCAGTGCGCGGAACCGAGACGCTCCTCGAGGGCCTAATCCGGCGTGTGGTGGGGCACATGCTCAGGATGTGGTGAACAATGGAGCACGTCGTGAAGCCGAGTTAGCTGCGCAGGACCGTCAGCTCACTCTGGTGTGTCCGGTGGTTTCCGTAGAGCAAGGCCTTACTTTCAGCTCTTGGGGTGGTGCCCTGCCTCATCCCAGCTTTGCGCAATGTACGGCTGCCCAAGGATTTCAAGGGCCCCCGTAAGGTGCCTAATTACACCGCTGATTTGCCTCCCGAGTCATGGATCGAGAGTTATGAGATGGCTATGGAGATGTTAGATGTGGATGAAGCGGCCTGCGCGAAATATTTCGCTATGATGTTGGATGGAACAACTCGCACGTGGTTGAAAGGCTTACCAGTTAATTCCATCGAGACATGGGTTGAGTTGAAAGCCCGGTTTATAGCAAACTTCAAAGACACGTGCAAGCAACCTATGTCAATTGTGTACTTAGTCGCCTGCGTCCAGGGAGACGGCGAGTCAACAACCCATTGGGTGCGCCGGGTTTCAGAGATCTTACATTCTTCGGATCGCATCAAAGCCGACTCGGCGATTATAACATTGGAGGGGAATTGTCGGTTTCAGCCTTTAAAGTTGAAGTTGGGACGGCTCAAGCGTCACTGCAATGATATAGGAACACTTATGGCTGCTCTGGTTAAGTATGCTGATTCTGGTAGTACCAAGGACCCCGAGTCTGATGATGACAAGCCGGGGAAGGGAAAGAAGAGCAGCAACACCAAGGGGCAGCAGCATAACCCGACGGGCCACAATAATAATGGTAAGCGGAAAGCAGATCATAATTCAGATTTTGTGGCTAACACCAATACACAGGGTAATGGTCGGCGTTGTAAAGGAAAGCCGCCCCCGAGAAGGGCAGAGCCCAGTCCTAATCCGGAGCGCCTGAATTACCTGTTGAACCAGCCCTGCCCGAAGCATCCTGGAACGCCGGATAAACCGACCACGCACCTCTGGAAAGATTGTTATATCATGCGAGAATTCAAAAATTCAGACCTCTTCCGGAATGATCATGGACCATCCGGCGGTTCGGGACCCAGGTCCTATGGGCCGGGTTATGGAGGAGGCAATCCCGGTTCAGGATTCCAAGGCAATCATGGCGGACATGGAAATCAAGGCAACCAGAGCAACCAGGGTGGTTATAACCAACAGGGACAGCAGCAGCAACAGTCAGGATACCTAAGTCACCCAAAGCAGTTGAACAGTGGACAGTACCACGTTTTCACCACCAGCTTATGCAAATGCGATCAGAAGCTTCATAAACGAGCGGTGAACTCGGTTGAACCGGCAGTACCTCATTATTTACGATGGTCTGAGCAGCCTATCATCTGGAGCCGAGAGGATCACCCGCCCCGGGTTGACAATCCGGGTCATTTGGCGTTGGTGGTGGCGCCTCAGGTTGGAGGTTATAAGTTCACTAAGGTGCTCATGGACGGAGGCAGCAGTATCAACATCTTATATTATGACACCTTCCGTCGTATGGGGTTGACAGATAAGAATCTTAAACCGTCGAACACTGTTTTCCATGGTGTGGTGCCCGGCAAATCAGCCTACCCGGTTGGTAAAATAGCTCTGGAAGTCGCTTTTGGAGATGAGTATGACTCAAGATCAGAGACATTGACTTTCGAAGTGGTGAAAATCCAAAGCCCGTATCATGCCTTGTTTGGGCGGCCGGCTTATGCTAAGTTCATGGCACGACCCTATTATGTTTATCTGCAACTCAAGATGTCGGGTCATAAAGGGACTATCACAATACATGGAAGCCGCAAGATCGCTTTGGAGTGTGAGGAAGGTGATGTGGCCTATGCTGAGTCGGTTTGTGCAGCAGAGGATTTGAAGTTCTATAAGGACAACGTTGATCCGGCGGACATGACTTCCTTGAAGAAACCAACCACGGAGCATGATCCGACCTTGAAGTTTAAATCGGCTGATGAGACTAAGATGGCTGATTTTGTGCCTGGCGATTCATCTAAATAGTTCATCATCAGTGCAAATCTGGATCCGAAATAGGAAAGCGCGCTCATCGAGTTCGTCCGTGAGAATCGGGATATCTGTGCATGGAAGCCTTCTGACATGCCAGGTGTACCGAGGGAACTCGCTGAGCACACCCTTAATATTGATCCCAAGTTTAAACCGGTCTGATAATTCCTTCGCCGGTTCAATGAAGAGAGGCGCAAGGCTATTGGTGAGGTGGTAGCCCGGCTCTTGGCGGCAGGGTTCATTGTTGAAGTTTTTCATCCGGAGTGGTTGGCTAATCCGGTGCTGGTGCTTAAGAAGAATGGCACCTGGCATATGTGTGTAGATTACACAGATTTGAACAAAGCATGTCCGACAGATCCTTTTGCCCTCCCCCGTATCGATCAAATCATTGATGCTACGGTGGGTTGTGAGCGTTTGAGTTTTCTGGATGCTTATTCAGGTTATCATCAGATTAAGATGGCAGTTAAGGACCAAGAGAAGACAGCTTTTATAACTCCCTTTGGAGCCTTCTGTTATGTATCTATGCCCTTTGGGCTCAAGAGTGCCCAGGCAACTTATCAGCGCTGTGTTACGAATTGTCTTCATAACCAGATTGGGCGCAACGTCCATGCTTATGTGGATGATATTGTGGTGAAGTCTAGGAAGGAGGAAACATTAATAGATGATTTAAAGGAGACCTTTGATAACCTCCGGGTTTATAAGATGATGCTCAACTCGGCCAAGTGTGTTTTTGGTGTGCCAGCAGGCAAGCTTTTGGGTTTTCTGGTATCTAACAGGGGCATTGAAGCTAATCCAGAGAAGATCAAGGCTATTACTTCACTGACTAAACCGAAGTGCATCAACGATGTTCAGTGACTTGCAGGCCGGATTGCAGCATTGAGCCGGTTTATAAGTCGTCTCGGGGAGAAGTCCATCCCTTTATATCAAATTCTGAAGAAAACAGACAACTTTGTTTGGAGTGATGCGGCTGATGAAGCGTTTGAGGCTCTGAAGCGGCAGCTTGCCGAACCACCTGTTCTTGCTGCTCCCATGGACAAGGAACCATTACTGTTATATGTGGCTGCTAATGCTCAAGCTGTCAGCGTGGCTATTGTGGTGGAGCGCAAGGAGGCAGGAAAGGGGTATCCGGTTCAACGGCCGGTTTATTATATCAGTGAGGTGCTCATTGAGTCAAAACAGAGATATCCACATTGGCAGAAGCTTGTATATGGGGTTTTAATGGCGAGCCGGAAGCTGAAGCAATACTTTCAGGGCCATCCCATTACTGTGGTCAGTTCTGCTCCTTTGGGAGATATCATCCAGAACAGGGAAGCGACCGGCCGGGTCGCTAAGTGGGATATTGAGCTTGGGCCTCACGGATTAAAATATATGCCTCGCACGGCTGTCAAGTCTCAAGCACTCGTGGACTTCATCAATGACTGGACAGAGTTGCAGGTGCCGGAGGATAGACCAGGTAACACATACTGGACAATTCATTTCGACGGATCCAGGCAATTGGAGGGCTCGGGGGCTGGAGTAGTTCTTACTTCGCCTCGAGGTGACAAATTTTGTTATGTTCTCCGCTTGATGTTTCCTTCTACTAATAATGCAGCTGAGTACGAGGCCCTGCTCCATGGTCTTCAGATGGCTAAGGAGATGAATCTGAGCCGGGTTAAATGTTTTGGTGACTCGGACCTAGTGGCTCAACAAGTTTCTGGTACTTGGGATTCCAAGGACCCCCTCATGGCAGCGTATCGTCGAGAGGTGGATATTGTTGCACGTCATTTCAAGGGTTATCAGGTTGATCATGTAGACCAGCGAAAGAATGAAGCGGCGGACGCTTTAAGCCTGTTGGGCTCCCAGCGTAAACCGGTGCCGCCCAATGTTTTCCTTGATGTTTTGCATAACCCATCGGTCAAGCTACCCACGGAGGAAGACTTAGCTATTCCTGATCTGGAGGCTCAGTTGGTGGCGGTGCTTCATGTCACCCCGGATTGGACGATCCCATATTTGGCGTATATGAACCGGGGTGAACTACCAGAGGATGAAGTTCTGGCCAGGAAGATAATCCGGCGTTCCAAGTCCATGACTATTGTCAGCGGCGAGCTACATCATTGCAGTATCTCAGGGGCTTTTCAACGTTGTGTTTCTCCTGAAGAAGGTCGTGAAATTTTACGCGAGATTCACGAAGGTGATTTTGGTCATCATGCCGGTTCAAAGTCCCTGGTGGCTAAGGCTTTTCGTCACGGTTTGTATTGGTTGACAGCTCATGCTGATGCGGAGGACTTGGTCAAAAGGTGTGATGGCTGTCAGAAGTTTGCACGCCGAGCTCATGTTCCGGCTCGGGAGTTGAGGATGATTCCAATTACCTGGCCGTTTGCAACCTGGGGGCTTGACATGGTTGGACCCTTTAAGAGGTCTAAGGATAAGAAGACCCACCTCTTGGTGGCGGTTGATAAATTTACCATGTGGGTGGAGGCAGAGCCAGTTAGCAAGTGTGATGCAGCCACGGCGGTTCAGTTTATAAAGAGGGTGATATTCCATTTTGGTTTTCCACACAGCATTATAACAGACAATGGCACGAATTTGTCCAAGGTTGCTATGGAGGAGTTCTGTCAAAGAGAGCACATCCGTCTTGATGTGTCTTCAGTGGCCCACCCTTAGTCTAATGGCCAAGCGGAGAGAGCTAATCAGGAAATCTTGAAGGGGATCAAGCCCCGCCTTATGGTTCCTTTGCAGAGGACACCGGGTTGTGTGGTTGAAGAGTTGCCTACCGTTTTATGGAGCATTAACACAACCCCCAATAGATCTACGGGTTATACGCCCTTCTTCATGGTTTATGGAGCAGAAGCTGTCCTTCCAAGTGATATTCGTCATGACTCACCTCGAGTGGTAGTTTATGTTGAAGAAGATAATGAAAGAGCATGCCAGGATGCGTTGGACTTGTTGGATGAGAAACGGGACATAGCGGCGGCTCGCTCGGTGATTCATCAGCAAGACCTGTGGCGTTATCACAGTCGCCGAGTTAAAACCAGAACTTTTCAAGAAGGCGATCTAGTGCTCCGGCTTATCCAAGATCAGATCGATATGCACAAGTTATCCCCGCCTTGGGAAGGGCCCTTTGTGGTCAGCAAGAATCGGAACAACGGATCATATTACCTCATTGATGTTCGAGAGCATAAAGACTCACGCAAGTCAGAGGAGGAGACGATCCGGCCGTGGAACATAGCTCATCTACGGCCGTACTACACCTGAGCCATAGGCTCCTATCATGTACATATTTTGACGATGTATATATTATGATCAATGCAATAAACCGGAGCCCCAGCTAAAGCGGGGTATCTGTTGTTTTTCTCATATCATGAGTGGTTACACGGAGGATTCTGTTTGTGAAGCGACATCCGGTTTACCCTTTGATTCAGCTTTACAGCTATCTATTCAATATAAGTCACTTGGGGGCTTGGTCGTATTCGAACCATAGCTACACCTCTTGGTTGGCTCAAAAGCCAAGACAGTAAGTCACTTGGGGGCTCAGTCGTATTCAGACCATAGCTACACCTCTTGGCTGGCTCAAAAGCCACGACAGTAAGTCACTTGGGGGCATGGTCGTATCGAACCATAGCTACACCTCTTGGCTGGCTCAAAATCCACGACTTTAAGTCACTTGGGGGCTTGGTTGTGTTCAACCATAGCTACACCTTTTGGCTGGCGCAATGCCACTACTTAGGGGCCAAAGAGTGTTGTCAAGAACAACTCAAACATAGGCACCCGTTGAGCACAACTCAAAATGTTGCTTGGGGATTCTTTGCTATCGCAATGAACAAAGAAATCTACACTTGCAATAGGCTATCAAGCCGTGGCTTGGAAGCCTGGTATATATACCTAAAACCCCGGGTTAACCTGCCTTCATTAAGTAAGTCACTCTGCCCAGGTAAGCCTGGTATGACCCACCAACTTGACAAGTCAATCGCATATGACCCTGAACTTGTCAATGATAGACCGGCGATTGGTTAAAGACTGAGGACCATCTTAAAAGGCTTTGTAAAACGGTTTAACTCAGTGGCCTGGTAGCCCTTGAAAAGCCTCGACTACAAGTTTTTCTTTATTCTCTGGTTTTTTATTGGTCAATTTTGTTTTTCTCCCTTGTTAAAGTTTTGAGCTAAACCGGCGTCCAATGGCCCGGCCTGATTGTAAGTCATCCGTATAAACCGGTCTTATTTAACCCGGCCTGGAGTTAACTATAAGTTGCCAGGATGATCATCCGGTGTTTATCATAACCCGGCATCGCTTGTTTTTTTACCAGCGTAACATGGTTTGAGTTATCAATACTCAATATTTGGGTTATCACCCTTATTTACAAAAATGTTGGTAGACCAACAAGGTGATTCAATATCACAGGTATGATATGTTTCATATTTCATTATTCAAAGCTATGGTTATCAACCTTGGCTATATACTGGGTGTTATGACCCGTCCAGCGGTAAACCGCCAGGAAAGTTTTCACTTTGTTTTATGCAGAAACAGGGCTGTATAAAACCGATAAAGATCATCAGCAAATATAGCATGACGGATTAAAACTAGTGTGCGACAAGTATGCATGATGGCATATCAGATCAGCTGTTCAAGCTAGCCTATTACAAGGCGTTTCGACTGCCCAAAAAGAATGATTGTTTTTCAAGGATAACGAAAGGAACAAATTAAACCGGGTTTTGGATTATGATTCTGCTTCAGGTTGATGTGAAGGTTGCGGATCTTCCTGTGCCGGTTCATCCTCCTTCTCTCTGCCCAATGGCTGGTAGTTAATAGTTGTCCAATCAATCCCTGTTAAGGCTTGAAAGACAGCTTCGTCGTGTATCAGAACAGACGGTTCAACATCAGGAGCGTAAGTGTACTTACGGATCGGCGGGATCAGATTTTCCACATCATAAGTTGGAGCACTTATTCTCTTGCCGCTGGCATCATATACATTCTGATAAATTGACAAGTTAGTATCTTCAGCCAATTTGCTTGCCAGTGGTCGCATCTCTCTCGTGATAGCCCGGAGATCATTATTGCTGAATTCTAAACCGTCCTCCTTTTGACTCGGGTAACCGTTACCAATGTCTTTCGGATCAAGGTCAGAGATCCAGGCCTTGGCGTGTGTCAGTGCAGTAAGGGCACCGGACCTAGCAGCGGATTTCTTCAATTCCACAATCTGGGCATGCATCATAGACAATTTTTCTAGTGTTTCCTTGATTAGCGACGGTGGCGGATGGTTATTGGAAGCTGTGCAGATGGCCCGTTGCGCGCCGGTATAAAGCTGCTCTACCAAAGTATAGACGGCCTTGAATCTTTTGCGCATATCTGTGCCAAGATGAGTAACACGGCTACCTGCAAAAGGATCCAATTTTATTAAAACCAGAAGTTTTTATAGTTGATGTTGTTACAGATTGGTGAAGAGGTTGTTACCAAAGATGGCAGAGGTCATAGTATCAATCTGCCGCTTCAGGCTGCTCAGTTCGCCGGTTTAAGGGCGTTTTCTGCATCTTCTGCCCGTTTTAACAAGGTGGCCTTTTCAGTTTCCCAATCTGCCCATTCGCCTTTGAAGGATTCTTTCAGCTGCTCCATGGTTGTTAAAGCGGTGGTCAGCGTGCTCTTGACTTTGCAAGTTTCATCTTGCTGAGACTTAATGTTCCCTTGGAGATCAGTGATTTCGGAGTCTTTTTTGGACAACTCGGTCTGCAACATACAGATAATAAATTACAACATCTAAAGTCTCAAGCACTTAACAAGTTATCTACTTGACACTTGGGGGCTAATGCGGATTGCTTCTTATCAGCTATTCATTTAAAGTCTCAAGCACATAACAAGTTATCTACTTGATACTTGGGGGCTAATGTGTATTCATTCAGATTCAGATGGATGGTCATCATTATAAGTGGTGAGATTAATAGGATGTACCGGTTCATTCTAATAGATATAAGCCGGTTCATGGGGGCTACACCAGCAAAATGCAAATATCGATTCAAGACCCGGTTCAAACCAATGTTATGAACCGGCCCTTGGGGGCTACTAGAGTTGATATATTGGACCAGTTTTAACAAAAGGACTATTGGAATATTTATGCAAAGGGAAAGTGACATTTACCTCATACCGCTCCTTCATCAGGCCTACTAAACCGGCTTCAAAGTCGCGGTTTGTATACAGGCGGTTTAAAAAAACCAGAATGTAGCTCTTGAGCGCTGAGGTTGGAATAGTTGGATAGCTCAGATTTCCATTTCCCTTTATCCATAGCAGAAATTTCTTTGGCGCTATGCTTTGATAAAGTGACAGGACGACCAGGGGAGCTGAAACCAAGGCCAGTTACGACAACATCGTTGTCTGTAGTTTTGGCAGGACTTGGCGGTTTATCCGATTCTTTAGCCGGGCTCGGCGGATCAACAGTTGGACTAAGTGGATCAGCTGACTGGCTTGGCGGATTATTTTCTACCGGTTCAACAAGTGTATCAGTTGCTTGAGGTTCTGGATTATCAGTAACAGTGTCAGCCTCCTGGTCAATAGCCTCTGGGGTTTTCTCCGGCTCGGTAGCTGGTTCATGGTCGGTTGGCTTGTTCAATTTAGCCTTCTTGCTTGGTCTGGCTTTAGCACTGAAAAAGAGAGCAGACACGAAGATCAATATGATAAAATAATACAAGACCAAAGAGTTAAGAGTATATTATGATTACCCAGGGACTGTTTTCAGAGGAGGAAGTTGTGTCGCTGACGACTCGCCGGACGATGAATGGGAAGTTCCCTGATAATTTGAGTCAGATGGATTAAGAGGATATCGGATGTAACCCGCCTTAGGGTAAAGGGTGTCAGGAGTATAAGCAACCTCTTGGCGGCGTTTGTGAACCGGCGAATTTGGTAAACCGGAGGAGGACACCACTTGGCCGCTATGTCGAGTTGTGCGGCGAGCTTCATGCTGCTGTGTCTTTAAAAGAAAGTGCGGGTCCACATAAGAAAGAGGACATGAAAATTTTACTTTCCGAATGGCTCGACGGATTCTTGGTACTGGCACAGGATCAGAATCAGAAGAAAGAATAGTTACCACATCAGCATGGCTAGCTTCCGCTTCATCCTGAGAATGATCATTGTCAATAAGGTGTATAAAAAGTGAACTGAGAGAGTCAAGTTCTACCTCTGAATCTGGATCATCTTCAATAATAGGCTCGGACGGTTCAACGTTCCTTCTTTTTGCAGGCTTTTTTGAAGCCTTGATCTTAATCCGAGGATTCTTTATTGGTTTATCTTGTGATTTTCTCTTCCAGAATGGATCATCGGCCTGTATAGACAAATAATAAGTCATCAAAGGAAAAATTTAACAAAGGATGGTTAAATGCAGAAATACGGAAGATTATACCTTTGGTGGTTTATTGGCAGCATAGAAAGGACTGAGCCCGGTTTTGCTGCATGCGTCTATTGGTTCATTAAGCATCTTTTTAACAGCTTCAGTGACTTCATCATCAGTCAGCTGGATGTCAATATGGCGTTGCAGGTCTTTCAGATCCCCTGTGTATTCACACATTAAACCGGGCCGCCGGCTTAAAGGTAAAATGCTCCATGAAACCCAGCATCGGACAAAATCCATGCCTGTCAGCCCATTTGCAATAAACGCTCTGAGCTTGGCTAGTTGAGGGGCATATTTTGCTCGCTCTTGGGCCGTCAACCGCTGAGGAAAGGGATGAGTTTGGGTAAGCCGGTGTGGACGGTAACCCGGCAAAGGATTTTCATTGACTGGAGCTGTGTTGCGGCAGTAGAACCAAGTCTGATTCCAGTCCTTAGGATGACTATGAAGCTTGGCATGAGGGAAATCAACATCTCTCCTCTTCTGAATTGAAACCCCGCCTAGTTCAGTATTGGGGCCATCCGTAAACTCAGTACGGTGGTTTAGATAAAAGAAATCCCAGAACAGATCAACAGTAGGCTCCTCTTGCAGTTATACCTCACAGAATACTTGCCAGTCACAAATATTGGATATGGAGTTTGGACCGATGTCTTGGGGATGGATTTGAAAGGCGGCAAGCACGTCACGGAAGAATTTTGATCCGGGAGGAGTGAAGCCTCGGCTTAGGTGATCAACAAATACAATAACTTCTCCGTCTTGGGGTTCAGGAGGAGATTCTAGGCCGGGGACTCGCCAATGGATAGTGTTCTTACTTGCTAAAGCGCCCGTTGAAACATAACCAGCCAGCTGCATTTCCGTAACCCGGGAAGGAACCCAATTGCAGGAAAAGAATTGTTTGGCCATTTTTGGTGACAAGCTGGAAAAAAGCACAATATCCGGTTTAAAGTTCATGGTTATAACTTATAAACCGGTGCAATGATGGAAGTACAATATCCGGTTTAAAACAGGTTGGCGGTTTAGTAGAGGGCTAATGGTATATGATGAGTTATCACAGGCTCAAGGATAAACCACCCACAGTGGTAAAGAGGTTACACATTTGCAAAAATTTCTAAGTATGGTGCAAACAGATTTCACAGATCGGTGATATAAATCTAGATCTGCCACAGTTCTAAAAAGAGGAAATAAATCTAACCTAAAGTCGTGACAGTGGAAGAACACATATGCTTGGATGGGATCTTATGCAGGAAAGGGTGCTTTTTGAGGATTAAAAGGGGCGCTAAACTACTGAAGCTCGCCTTTGCTATCAGATTCGGATCAAATTATGCGATCTAGGAAAGGAAAGATGAACGGTGAAGAACACCGACGAATAGTGGAAACCCTAATGCAGATCTGACGTTCGAGGAGAGGAATACTTACTGGTGCTGCTGAACAGCGGAGGTGCGTCGCAGTTCTCTGGTCAAAACGGGTTGATGTAGTGGCCTGGGTTGGTGTAGACGCGAAGGTCGACGGCGGCGGCGGAGTTCGGGCGCTGAGGCGTCGCGAGGAAGAAGACTTGAAGAGGAAATGGGAGAGATGGAAAGGGCCCTCGGCCGTATTTATAAGGACGAAAGGATAAGGGTCAAGCGCGAGAATCGAGGAGCTTAACAAATGAATATGTGACAGATTTGTCGCCTCGATTATCGGAGGCTCATTAATGATGGTGAGGAATATACCATTTAAAATAACAGGTGACGTCATGGCGGTTTATTATGATTCTGGATGATGACGTCATGGCGGTTTACAAGATTTATGCGAAGATATGGAAGAAGAAATTTTCTCAAGGTTTTGGAGATTGACATGAACCAGTTCAAATCAATCTGGGGCCTAATGTTGGGGATATTACCACTACGTGTAAACCGGCCAAGATAGCCGGGTTATCCCCATAATGGATTGTTTATGCTTAAAGCCCATGAAGACAAGGATAAAGCGGATTATTACACAGACTTGAAGGCCCAAGGCTTAAAGGTAGATTAAGGCCTGTAGTTATAAACCGCATGTAATTCATGACTTGTATTATAAGGCATGACGAAGTAGAGACCGGGCCGGTATGTGTATAAACCGGCGTCGGGACTCTGTAAGCCGGCGGGCGTCGACCTGTGTATATAAAGGCACGACCCGGCGGTGGTTCAAGGAAAACAGATAACAACTCATGACTCAGGCGAAGCATATTTGCTCCCTGATCATCGAAACCCCAACAATTCCATCACAACTAGACGTAGGCTTTTACCTTCATCGTAAGGGGCCGAACTAGTATAAAACTCTCGTGTCCCTTGTCTGGTTTAACCCCTTTAAGCTAACCCGTTGCGATGGATCCACGACTAAGTCCTTTCACTAGGACATCTGTCGTGCCAATTCCACGACAGTGTGGCTGAAGATGCAGATAATGCATGATGTTAAGAACGACACATCTCTTTGATCTAAAGAAATACACTAAGAGATCAACAGCAAGGTATGAGAGTGGTCACACGTTTGTTGACTGAAGACTAAATTGGGGTCACACGATTTTATTTTATTTTGGTACTGTCCGATCTAAGCCGAATGGCTTGATGGCCGTCTTGTGCCTCCCGGCTAACACTGTTAGGAACCTTCCCCGAAGAGCTAGCGACCAACGGCAGAGCAGCTTGCCTCCGCCATCCATGGTCCCGACCAAAACCCCGCTCCCCGCCCCACCGCACTGCCGTGGTTGCGCCGCCCCCGGGCCAGTCCACAAAGACTCCCTGTCATCCAAATGCAGCGACGGTAGTACCTTCAACCCACGCAACTCTAAGATAGCCATCTAAGCGCTGCTTCCGCGGTGAACTTCCGGCCCCGCACCCTTACGTTAGACACCAGCCAACCGGCAGCCTAGGAGCTCCGTCGCCTCGAGGGGTGTTGCTTCCCATTGGGAATCGATTGGCCCAGAATAAAAATTCAGACAACTGACGCTTAAATAAAGTGATTTGAGATGAGGGTGCGACCTATCCGGCGGCATGGTAAAGTAGGCAGGTCCAGCTACCGAGTCGGTGAGGCCGGCGCGGTTGCGGTGGCCACCGGCGGCAGGGAAACAGCGATGTCGCGACGGTCGATGGCTAGGGGAAGCAGCGCCGGGACTCTGGACGGATCCGAAGTTGGAGCCGCTCCGGCGCCGTGAACAACGGCGGGGGTGAATCGACTCCGGTACGGTTCACGCGGCCGTTGTCGAGGCAGCTCCAGCAGCACGGAGTAAGAGGCACACGAACCAGGGCACGACGACAAATGGACAACGTCTCTGGCATTAGGGAGGAGGGCGGCTGTGAAATTGGTGCGGTGGGGGCGCCATGGAGGAGGGGCTGAGGTTTCGTGGCTTGGGAGAAGGGAGCTTCCGGGGAGAAGGTGATTTGGCGCCCACGAGGTATGAATGGTGGGGGGGGGATTGGGAGGGGAGTGGAACCATGTTTTACGGACGCATTTGTCTGAAATGTGAGGGGGAGTTATAGTTCTACCCCTGCCTTTAGGCTTCTCGGCTTGGGTCTGTGTACTGAGGGTCGGGGATAGTAGAGTAACTTTACTTCTCCCCAAATAGTGGGCGGGAGCGATTTCAGGCGAGGAGGGAGTATTTTGAAATATGAGCGATTTTGGGCGAGGAGAGCGTGTTTTGAAATAGTGGGCGCGAGCTATTTCGGGCGAGGAGAGCGTGTTTCGCCGACCATGGTTTATGAATTATTCGACACATGTCATTTCGGCCGAGGAGAAGGCGCGCTTGGATGAAGTTACGAACCTACCCTCGATGTACAATGGGCCAATTAATGCGTGTCCCACATAGGACGGTAATTTCATGTCTCCCATTTATTTGCTCGGGTGGATTCCACCGAGCAGAGGATGTTTAATGGTTCGTTCAAAATTTGGGAGAACGAGCATCCACGTCTACCTTACCGAGTCGATTCGAATCAAATTTTGAAATATTAGCTTGCCACTTCTTTTTTAGATGGAGAGATGATGCTCGGGAGTAATGTGTTTTTACATGCTCGTTGCTAGCGATTTACTATATGAAAAATAGTTGACCCACTCAAAAACAGGAATCAAACCCAAAATGAAATATCTCGATTCAACGAAATAGCTCGTTCACCAGGTCAAAATAGTGAACTAAATCCAAAATTGAACACCTCAATCGAATAGCATGTTATACAGTATTATAGTACTCCATGAACATGTTGAAAGTCAAATTAATGAACTTGTTTGATAAACTCATATATCCATTCATGTGTGGATTGCAGACAACATGTTCTCCAATTTAAATATTTGAATGCAAGTTTATATCGAAACATGGTTTATATCAGTCTTTGATGCATAAAACGCGAACTCCCCCTCTCCCGGACTCCTGCTCTCTCTCTCTCTCTCTCGCCGACAATCCTCAATTCCGTCGCACGCATCCAACACAAAAACCTTGTTGGTCCCTCTCGCTTTCTCTCCATCTCTCTCTCTCTTTGTGTGTGTGTGCGTGGGGGGGTTTCTTTCTAGTTCGCATGCATTTATACTCCATCTATAGGTCTCTCTCGCACACTATGTATGATTCTCTAGTCCAAGCTAGATATCTTGGGTGCACTCATCGTACGTACAAAAATTCCTTGGCTCGTTGCCCGTAACTCTCTCACGCACCACTCTGTTGTCTCGGAGCTCTTCCCCCTCTCTCTCAAACTCTCCATCTACCTGGATCACACATACACATGCATATCTCACTCGCACTCGATAGGCCCATCTAAAACTCTATCTCTCTCCCTCGTTCTCTCTCCATCTCACACGCACACACACACAATCTCATGCCTAGCTAGCCAAGTATGATGGTCTCTCACTCAATTGTAGGCACACGCAGTCCCCCCTATATGTATATGACTAGCTAATCTTAGTCTCCATCACAAACATGTGCATGGTCTATCTCGATTTCTCTCGGGGCATCTTTCTATCGCGCACACACCTCCCTCGATCTCCCACCCATATAGTCCCCTCACTATCTCGAGGGGGTCCCTCTATCACAAACACACCCTCTCACCGTCCCCATGCGTCCATGTTCTCCATGTGTCCCTCTCGACCTTTGTTCCTTGTTGGCCAGACCTCTATTGGACATGTGCTATAGGGGTGTCTCTCTCCGTTGCAAACAATCACACACTAGCTATCATCATGTATCTCCTCGCCTCACTTTTCTATCTCGGAGATGCATGCGTGATATGTTCACCTAAGAAATGAAAAAACACACTCTCTCTCTAATTTATCGTTTGTTGTCACTTTCTCTTTCACACACATACTCTTTTTGCACACTTACTCATTCTCCTTCACACGCACTTGATCCCTCTCGACTTAGGCACTCTCCTCGGTCCATAGCATATTGATTTATTGAAAAGTAAAACATCACAAAGTTTGACCATGTACGTGGAGAAAAACAATTACATCTAGAATGGCAAACATATACCATTAGATTCACCATGAGATGTAGTTTCGTATGATGTATATTTGGTATTGAAGATATAAATAACATTTGTGTAAACCTGATCAAAGTTTCCAAAGTTTGACTTCTAAAAAAATTACATGCACTGCATTATCGAGCGGATGGAATATCTCTTTCCCCCTCTCAGCTATCTGACGCACCACTCAGCCTTATCGGGGCTCCTCAATCTCTCTCAAACTTTATATCTCCCTAGTTCACACATACACATGTCTCGCTTGCGCTATACATATAGACCCATCCAATACTCTCCGCCCTTGTTCTCTCTCTATGTGACACGCACCCCCTAATAAGTACCATAATCCCTCACTCCATCATAGGCGCAAGCACTCCCCCCCTAAGTATGATTATCTCTCACTAGCCATCAGGAACACACGTATTGTCTCCTTCCATCCATACGTCTATCTCGATATCTCTCGGGGGATCTTCTATCACGCACACACCTTGTCACTCGATCTCCCACCCATGTAGTCCCATCACGATCTCCAGGGGATCTCTCTATGACAAACATACACTCTCTCCTCCCCATGTATGCATTCTCTCCGTACGTCTCTCTCGACCTCTCTCCCTTGTTTGTCAGACCCCTCTTGGCCATGTGCTAGGGGTCTTGCTCTCTCGATTGCAAACAACCACACACTATCTCCTCACCTTTCTTCCGTTGTCGAAGATGCATGTGTGATATGTTTGCATAAGACACACACGTTTTTTCTCGACTTTTATCGAGCGTTGTCCATGTCTCTTTCACACACGCACACACACTTTTTTCACTCTCTCTTTCTATTTCACTCTCTCTCTCTCTCTCTAGTTAGGGACTCTCTCACGTCCATCAGCATATGGATGTTTTGAAAAGTCAAACCTCAGAAAAGTTTGACCAGGTATATGTGGAGAAAAACATTTACATCTGGAAAGATCATTAGATTCATCACAACATGTACTTACTTCATACTATCATTTATCTTTGGTATTGTAGATATAAGTAATTTCTTTATAAATTTGGTCAAAGTTTCAAAAGTTTGACTTAAAAAAAGTTGGAAATACATTATCAAACGGAGGGAGTAGCTCTTTCTCTGTCTCTCTCTCTGCTATCTCTCACGGGCCTCCCCTCTCACACGAACACTCTATACCGACAGATTATACGCTCACTGTGTCAGCGTATAGCTCCGTATATTATTTAGTTGACCGGTCAACCAGTCCACATGCTGCCTTGGCAGCTCGTGTTCTGTATCTTCGTGTGCTGGCCCATGTGGCAGTGGGTGAAAATAAGTAAACTAGAGGCCCAACTGACACGCGGTGAAGTAAACAAACTTGAAACCACTCGGGGTAGCACCCCGCACGCTAGTAAATTGAGGGCGCATTGAGGACACACTTCTTCCACGTGGAGGATGCACTCACGCATAATTCACCACTGCGCAGCGGCATGCATAGAAGGACGCACTCGCGCACACCCAGCACACAACACACACCAGCACACGTGTACACCGGCGTCGCCGCCGGTTGAGATGGACGATGAGGCAGCCAACAAGCGGAGGCGGCTCGAGCCAAAACCGCATCCGGCGAGCCTGGACTTAATCAGCAGCCTCCCCGATGACATGCTGCTCGTCATCATCGGCCTCCTCCCCACCAAATCTGCCGTGCGGACCGCCCTGCTTTCCCGGTGGTGGCACCCTATCTGGTGCCGCGTCCCCCTCAACCTCACCGTCGACGGCTGCCTCTGCGACAGGGATTGCAAACGCATGGCCGCAGTCTCCAAGATCCTTTCATCGCACCCTGGGCCAGCCAGACACCTTGACATCCGCATGTTCAGTACCAACTGCAAGGTCCAACCCAAGTTCGACGAGTGGTTCTTAGCCCCCGCCCTAGATCAGCTCGAGGAGCTCAGCTTTGAAGCTGGACGATGTCGCTCTCTACCGCCGTTCGCGCTCTGCCTCGCGCCAACGCTGCGCCGCGCTAGCTTCAGCTCCTGCTATCTTCCCCAGATTAATGCCGCGCCCGCCCTTCTTCTCCATCAACTCAAGCAGCTCGACCTCTTCGACGTTGTCATCTCGAAGAAGGCTATGGAGCACCTGCTCCGAAGCTGTACTGCGCTCGAGTACCTTCGTCTTGAGCAGATCCATGGGTTCATTTGCCTCCACATCGCCTCGACGAATCTCTGATGGATTTATGTGTCTTGCTGGCCCCGCAACAAGACATCAATTAGGAAGAGATCACTCCAGCCGTTCCACGTTATGGTCATTGAGAATGCGCCTTTCCTTGAGATATTGCTTGTATCGGATATAGAAGGTCCAATAAAACTGCATCTACGCACTGCACCGAAAGAAATGTTTTTAGTATTTTCTCACGTGATCACCTGCATCGTTTTTTTGTTGTACTACTATAGTAGCCTAGGCTAGTCATAGTGGAAAGTAACTTAGACTACTCCAGTAACTCTATGGTTACCCTAAGAGAAAGTACTACCTCCGTCCTGGTTTACTCTTCCTATTTTGTAGCATCAAAATTTGACCATAGATTTAACTGACAAAATGTTAATGCATGTCACTAAGAACTATATCGTTGGATTCGTATTTGAACATAATTTCAAATGGTGTAACTTTTAGTGACATGCATTGGCATTTTCTTACATAAATATATGGTCAAAATTTTATACTAAATAAGAGGTAGTACAAAAGTGCGCTATAACGACCCTCCACTATGTAGGCTAAAACACATGCCAACTTCACTTGTGATGCATTTGGCATCGACACCCCTCCATTGCTCACCTGGTGCCCCAATCTGGATCATCTACTTTGCTCCGGTGCCAAATTAACTCACGCAATGAAAAAACACTTGCGTGGGAGAGAGAGAGGACTGAGGCAATTAAAAAACACTTGTTTGGGAGAGTGAGAGGCTGGTGTAGTTGGTTTGATTGATTTGTTTATACATGTGGGTGTGTGTGCACAGTGGTGCCAACTCTCTCACATCGCGAGAGCGGTTCCAAAATCTTTTGATTTGACATCGATGCGTATTATGTGGCATACTTTTGCGAAATATGGCATCAACCACATAGTGGAAGGCAACAATGCCCAAGCTCTTTCCGTACTCCTAGATAAATGAGAGGAAAGAGAAAGAGAGAGAGAGAGAGAGTGAAAAAATATCACTAGCCAGCCAACCCTATCGTATGAGCGAATGATATTGGTACCTCTGGATGACACGGCAATCTTATACAGCCAGCTACTCTAATATGTTCTCTTCTTTTGCAGATAAAAAAAGACCCGAAAGTGAAAAATGTGATGCACTATAACAATCTCATCGAATGCCTTGATCTCCATCTTACATAAATTGATTTGATCGACTACCGAGGCAGCACATCTGAGATTAAATTGGCCAGGTTCTTTGTTCTGGAGGCAAGTGTGCTCAAGGTAATGAGGTTTGGCGTTCTCTGGCGCAACAATGAATGGCGTGCTGATCACCGCAAGCGTCTAAGCCTAAATGACGAAGTCTCCGCAGAAGCTAAATTTGTTTTTGAAACATAAAGTGGCCAGAGACTCGAAAACTTATTTGCCCATTAGTGACTTGTCAGGCGGTGGATTTTAGTTTGTACGATAATGCTGCATCCACCTAAAGTAACGAAAGTTCTTACGTAAACTTCCTAGTAATTCCCTTCTCGTAGGTGCAGCATTACTCCTAACATTTGTAATATCAGTTTGAAACTTGTAATATTGTCGTGTCCTATTCCTGCGTTTTCAAAATCCTGCAAATCAAACAGGTCCTGAGTTGGTGATGATGTTGTGCCTGCCATCTTTCACCAATAGCCGTCGGATCTAGATCTGACGCATACAAACCAAACTTCTCCAGTTTTGCAAAAAGATGCCCGCGGTTGTTCCCTATTTACAAACAACTCCTTGTCTCTCACAATCAGCCTTATCTCTTCCCCACCACATCTAGAAGGCCATGGAAAAATCTGGCGAGATCGCCGTTGCCGGCGCCGTCCACCCCCCCAATCTTGGTGTTCTGTGCAATGCACAGGCATCTACGCACGGGAAATTATGTCGAACACGGCTAGTTGTAAGCAGGCTAGGTCTACAGCCATGATGATAGTGACTGCAGACGGTGAGGCTGACTATGTTATGCCGAACACGACGCCTATACTCAGGTGTCATCTCCGGCGTAGGGTCTTGTCACTTCACTGTGAGGAGCAACACGTAATAATTTGACCAACGGGTAGTACAGTGCTACTACATTGGTAGTACTACTACTACTAGTACTAGCACCACCGTCTGGATTTAGTAGTACTACCACGTCCATCCGGATTTAGTATTTGACTAGCAATATCTAGTAATGCATCTCACAAAAAATGTACTACTCCCTCTGTAAATAAATACATGGTGTATTGTTTTATTCCTATCAGCGAGATAACTTAATGTCTTTTTGCTACTTAATAGGATTACATGCAATGAACTAACCACTGCATGTGATGTTTGGTAGTCTCAAGTCATTGAAAGCATGCACGAGCACGGAGGGGGACACAGGTTCATTGACTTACTGCACCTGCCTTTGGGTGTATAACACGTGGGCCCAACGGGTGGCTGGCCAACCTGTCATACAGCCAAAGGCAGGTGCAGTAGAGGGGTGAGGAGTAGATGGCCAGCACGCACATGAATTCAATGCAGTCTGCACTTCTCATATAAAGGCTCCCGCCAGTCCAATATACGAAATCATACGCACCTACGCACCCAAGGGCAAGCATGATCACTCCAATCGCAAGATCAGTTGACTAGACGCTAGACCCATGGAGCCAATGAGCGCGAGCATCAGCCAGCTGTGCCAGATGGTCCACGGTGCCGGCCTGCGGCCCAGCACCGAGGAACGTCTCCATGTAGTGCTTGAGGCCGCCAGGGCGAGGGGCCGCTTGGACGACAGCTTCGTCTCCTTGTTCGACGAGATCCTCGTCGGCTTCCTCGACAAGTTCACCGCCGTCAAGAAGCTCGCGGACGACCTTGACGTACGCCTCCAGCCCACGCGCCCAGGCTCTGCAATGCCTGCCACCCTCAACAGCCTCTATGGTGACAACCTCTTCGACGCACTGGTGGCCCTGCGACTGCCCGCCGTCGCACCGGAGAATGTCCACCTCGAGGTCGCGCTCGCCGCTCAGCGCCTGGCGCAGCAAGACACCATCGACATAATCACCACATCTACGCGCAAATCGTCCACAAGGACTACTACATGCAAGAGGAGGACGATAGGACGATGGCCTTCTTGGACCGCAGGGCAACCTTGGACGACATTGTTCAGAAGCACGTTGAGCTTGCCGCCAACGCCGCTACTGCTGACACGTCGGTTGGTGACCCGGTGCACTAGGGTGTGAGGATGTCGTTGAGGGATCCGTATGTATCTTTATCTTTTCGTCAAATCCATGTAGTAGTATATGGTACTACTAGTAATTATCTTTCCTTTCGTATCAACTTCATAATTTTCCTACGTACTCCATGCATGAACCGCGCCAGAACCAAACTTCTCATTACTCTAGGGAAAATCGTTATTTCTATCTATCGGTCCCGCCATGGAGCAGAACCAAATTTTACAAGTTACAAGTTCAAAAGGAAAAGCCTGTCGTGTTCGGGTCGCACCCCCACACGGTTGGTCCGGCACGCCGCTCAAGGGGGAATGCGTGCTGTGTTGCATTTTCACTTACAAGTGGGACTGCAGTTGAGCAAATCGACTATCGGCAATCCCCCACCCCGCCCACCGCGCGATGGCTGAGAAAACACGAGGGAGAAGAGATGGCTATAGCACGGACTCCAAGAAAATTGGTGTCAGATGGGACTCGTGTGGGTGGCGTGTGTCGTACTGCTAGACATGAATGCTAGTTATGGCCCATGCCACCCCACTATATCGAGGTGCTTGTTACGTAGAACAAATTTCCTGGAGTCCATGCTTAGCCCTCCTCCATCCCTCTTCTCAGCCAGCCAGCAGACGCGTGGAGCCCATCGTCTGTTTGCTCATATTCGGTCCCACATGTCAGTGAAAACGCAAGAGGACCCACTGAACCTGCACATCTTTCACCTCGACGTGCTGGTGATGAAAAAAAATCCAATAAAGATCTTCGGTGGCCGCTTTTGGAGTTACTCAAGAGTAGTAAGATTCTATTTACTGTTTAACCCAAGATGCACATCACGTGGCTTCAACTACCACTCTATTTTCTTGCATGACACGACCTGGATGTTGGATGTCCCACGTGTCGGCAAAAGGAGGAAGACCTCGACCAAATCTTCGATTGTGCTCTCGGATTAGACTATTTGTGCTAACTTAAAATTTTATTGTGTAGAATGGATGCAAGTTTTGTTATTGGGAAGAAGAGTACAACGATATATTGATAGACCGCAATTTAGTAGATGTTCTAGCAGTTTTAGCTAGCATAGAGGCTAGAGATGAGACTAGTGCACTTGTTGATAGAATAGAGGCTAGATACATCTACTTCTTTACACTCTAAGAAGAAAGAAGCACGCAAGATCGAGCCTCCGCAGATCAACAATGAATGCATCGAGAAGGCACTAATCCAACTTACAGGAGCAGTTATGGAAGTTGGGTATCTTCTAAAATGTATTCTTGTGGTTCTTGTTTTCTTTGGTCTTGCTTTTCTAGTCAAAATTTTGGTGATGTATTTCCGTGTACCAAAAAATAAATGATGAAAAAAAGATATGTGTTTGCAAAGAAAAATGTACGCAGCCGGGAAGCGTCTGCTCGTTTGGCGCACGGCCATCGCATCCGAGAAATGGCCCGGACACGACGCCATTGCCCTACCCAAACGGACAGAATCCAGGCAGAACGAAGGTCCGTTTGGGGTCGTGCGTTGGAGTTGGCCTTACAAGTGGGAGCGTACTTGAGCAAACCGACTATCGGCAAAACCCCACCTCGCCGCCGTGCGATGGCTGAGTTAGAGAAACGACGAGGTTGAAGAGATTGCTGTAGCACGGACTCCAAGAAATATGGTGTCAGATGGAAGTCGTGCTGGTGGCGTGTGCCGCTCCTGGACGTGAATGCTTTTTCTGGCCCATGCCACCCTACTACTCCTACTACTTATAGTAGTAGTATCAAGGATTCGAGGTGCTGGTTACGTACATCGAACACATTAACATATGGCCCACCTCACATTATGGCCAAATTTCCTGGAGTCTGTGCTAGGTTAAAAAGTGTTCTTTGTGAGGATGGGTGGCTGGTCTCAAGTTTAAATTTTTTTTGTATTACGTACGTAGACGTAGAGATAGTGCAACATGTGAAGCTAGTACAAACAGTGTACTAAGTTGATTGGCCTCATCCGATAACCTGTTGCAATGCACGTACAATTATGTATTCGGAAAATATTTTTTTGCCTCGTCGCAGCACCCACTCAGAGAAGCGACTCGAAAGCCATTCATAAATTTAGTAAGTTTATCACAGGCATATCATTTTATTACGTACAACAGGTTATCAACCCACAACGACAACGAGGATACATTATAAATACTAAAGTTTTCATCACACAACAAATAACAAGCAATGAAATGAACTTCAACTCAACCAATCCTCGGCGTTGGAAACACTTGCTTTGAACCACAAGCGATTCTTCGGGAAGATCCAGCTACTGTCAATCTCGAGACCAACGCAGGACTGATCATCCAGGCTGAAGTGGCCTACTATATCACGACCAGGGTAGGGAACCACCGCAATGTTCGACGTATAGATACAGTTGCTTCTCATAAATGGTAGTAATGTTGTGTCAACAGCAGTTGGATCGCCTTTCACCATCATTGGATAGTTTTGTCCAAGGAAGAGCGAGTTTGCTCCAAGACTATCAATACCGTAGCAGGGAGAAGGTGTTGGTGCTAGCACACTAGTATCCATCCCGAATACCATGCAACGGGTGTTGGAATAGGTCCAGAGAGTGCGACCACGGGAGGCAACACCTGCTCCCTCAGTAGTAACATCAGCAGTGGGCTATATACAGATAAGAAGTGGTGATCCATTGGAATTAGTAGCCAGCCGCTAGTGAGCATATGGGCCCTGCTCGTCCTCATGCTCATGATCATCACCATCGTCATCTCCCCCTTGGTTATAAAATTTTTCAAGTATAGGTGGTGTGGAATGTTCATAGGACCTTGGAAACACAAGAAGAAGGTTAATTAGTAGAAAGGGAAACTTGCTAACTCGCATGCATGTGGATGAAACAATTATAATTACGGTGGAAGACAAACGTACCGAAACTACGAGGATCCCATGCAAAAACAGTGCCATGAGTGGTGGCAGCAAACACATGACCCTCGTATTCAATTGCATCACAATACACATCCGTGTATAGAAACTGATTTTTGAGCAATATCCATGCAGTCGAACCACGAAGGACAACAACAAGCTTGTCGAAGATAGCAACAACTTGATAGTTCTTGTAATTCCAAGAGCGGTTGGGAACTCAAGAAATTGCTATCTTCCGTAGACGACAGTCACCATGATCATATTTGAACGTACGTAGATCATCTATGTGCTCAACCTCAGGGCACTCGGAGATTTTTGGAAGTGGAATCCGCTGACGAGTGTACACATTCACAAGTTCCCACTCGCAATTGCACCCAATATGAACAACCCAATCTCCATTTGCGCCAGCCCAGGCCATACCCTGAAGCGATGGCATCTTGACATCACACGTATCGTTATCAAGCGGCATCAACTTGCACAAGGCGAGGCCTCCGTCGTCCGCGCCCATGCGAACAGGCTTATAGCGAAGAAGATAAGGGAGATCAAACCGCTCCTGGACCCCTGGATTCCTTGTAATGATGTTATTAGTTGAGTCGAGAATGGTCTTGAACGAACCTGCCATGCTAGCTGAGGTGATGACGTCGCACCGATCAATGAGTTCCCCCACCACGTCATCTTTCAGATCGGGGCAAGAATAACAGGGTCGTTTCCGGCTGGTTCCCTCCATGGAGAAGACGATCGAACAATGGCATAAGGAAGGGTGAAGGTAAATGGAGGAGGGAGGAAGAGTGTGCGACAACAGTTCCAAATCGAGAGGGAAAGGCGAAGAGTTGGCGGACGGTTGCCAGTTTGCCACGGTACATGAAGAGGCACCCCGGCCAAGACATCCTTTTGGAAATTGTACAAAAGGACTCGCCGTCGTCTCACTGACATGTTGGAACGGGACCACATGTCAACGAAACATGGTGTGTAATTTCTCGTGCAAAATGCGATCTGGCCGCGTTGGCCTGAGGTGCCGCATTAGTTATCGACCTTTATTTTTTTAACATACAATCTGAGTGGATAGCTCCTGTGGTCATCACACATGAGTGGATATATAGGTGGGCTAGGTGGGCAGGCGGCAACAATCTAAGTGCTAAAAGAGTTGATCTCGAAAAAAGAGTTGATCCAATGCTTGGTTTTGTTTGGATTTTCCAACTATGACCATTGGATAGAGTGAGTCAATAGCTTACGTCCAAAGTTATTCTCATACTATAGAATGGTATAGGAACGTGGAGAGATTTGGTTGATTTTATATCGCTGAATAATATAAAATATTATGAGTGCAGACGCTCCACCCCGAGGTTTGTAGCTCCTTCTCGGTCGTCGGGAATCTATGTTCTTCCACTCTTTCGTTTAAGACATGAGCTTTGTTCATCCTGTTGCTGACACGCGGGACATCTATATGCCTCCATTTTACAAAATCATACCATATGCCTCCATGAAACGCGGGACATCTAGCATCAAGGTGGCGTGTCATGCAAGAAAATGGAGATATGCAGTGCGTAAGTGAGTCGTGCACTTCGATGGCACCTAGTACTACACAATATTTTTTCTCCTCGATGGCACATGAATAGTGCACGTACTCAATGACAGAGCACGGGATGGTAGCCATGGACATGGCCGGCCCTTTTTGAAGAGAGTACTAATAAATACGTAACTTTGATGTGTCTCGTCAACTCGCAGAACGACAAGAAGCTTGCTTACTACGCCTTCTCCCTCGCCAACGCGTGCGTGGTGGCTCGCAGCACGAGGAGAAACTTATGCTTACAAGCGGTGGACGTGCAGTAGTTCATTTGGTGTCAGATTGCCAGAAGTAGTACATTACCATCATTATTGTTCGACTTCCAGAAGAGGAGAAGAGCCAAGCGCAAGGTCACCTACTAACCTAGTACAGTACTACTACAGCCAAAGCTGGTCCACCTTTTTAGAGTATGGTTAATTAATATAGGCGGCTCTTGCAGTGGCACATCATTTAGAGAAAGTACTCTCTTCGTAGGATCAAAGGAAGTGAAACAAAAGTTGGAGTGGATGCTAGATTGCCAATTAAAACATGATTACATAGGGGGGAAAATCTTATAGCATTCTATCCTATGAATCAAACGACCAATGTAGGAAAATTATGAGGTGGGTCTCTCCAACAGTGTTCCTCGGCTCGCACCTAGCGTCACGGTGGTCAAACTTGGAGTCATTCATCTGGTACACGTGGCATCTCAGAACTGGTACTCCAATTTTTGGTTGGCTCTATGTGATATGGCAACTTCATATACTAACCGGATGCTGGCTATACTACTACGGTACTCACACTCCTAGAAATGACTCAAAAACCATTTATAAATTGAGTCTATGGCACGCATTTGCAAATGTACCATTCATTACATACAACAAGTCATCAACACACAGCGACAACGATCATACATGTTGGATTATAGATTATTTCCAACAAAACATTCTAGTAAATACTCAAGTTTTCATGACACAACAAATAACAAGCAATGAAATGAACTTAAACTCAACCAATCCTTGGCATTGGAAATGCTTGCTTTTAACCATAGGTGCTCTGGGAAGGGCCAGCTATTATCAATATCGAGAGCAACGCAGGACTGATCATCCTGGCTGAAGCGGCATATATCAGGAGCAGGGTAGGGAACCACCGCAATGTCTGAGGTATAGATACAGTTGCTTCTCATAAATGGTAGTAACGTTGTGTCAATAGCAGCTGGATCGCCTTTAACCATCATTGGATAGTTTGGTCCAAGGAAGAGCGAGTTTGCTCCAAGACTACCAATACTGTACTAGGGAGAAGGTGTTCGCACTAGCACACTAGTATCCATCCCGAATACCCTGCAACAGGTGTTGGAATAGGTCCGGAGAGGGCGACCATGGGAGACAACACTTGCTACCTCAGTAGTAACAATCACAGTGCACTGTATACAGACAAGAAGAGGTGATCCATCGAAATTAGTTGCCAGGCGCCACTGAGTATATAAGTTCTGCTCGTCCTCATGCTCGTGATCATCACCATCGTCATCTACCCCTTGGTTATAAAAAAATCAAGTATAGGTGGTGGAATGTTCACAGGACCTTGGAAACGCAAGAAGAAGGTTAATTAGTAAAGGGAAACTTGCTAACCCGCGTGCATGTGGCTGAAACAATTATAATAGTGGTGGAAGACAAACGTACCAAAACTACGAGGATCCCATGAAAAAACAGTGCCACGAGTGGTGGCAGCAAACACAAGATCCTCGTATTCAATTGCATCACAGTACTCATACGTGTACAGAAACTGATTTTTGAGCAATATCCATGGATGAACCGTGGAATCAGTAACGACGTCAACAAGCTTGTCGAAGATAGCACCAACTTGGTAGTTCTTGTACTTCCAAGAGCGTTTGGGAACTCGTGAAATTGCTATCTTCCGTAGACGACAGTCACCATGATCGTATTTGAACGTACGCAGATCATCTGTGTGCTCAACCTCAGGGCACTCGGAGATTTTTGGAAGTGGAATCCGCTGACGAGTGTACACATTCACAAGTTCCCACTCGCAATTGTACCCAATATAAACAACCCAATCTCCATTTGCGCCAGCCCAGGCCTTACCCTGAAGCGATGGCATCTTGACATCACACGTATCGTTATCAAGCGGCATCAACTTGCACAAGGCGAGGCCTCCGTCGTCCGCGCCCATGCGAACAGGCTTATAGCGAAGAAGATAAGGGAGATCAAACCGCTCCTGGACCCTTGGGTTCCTTGTAATGATGTTATTAGCTGAGTCGAGAATGGTCTTGAACGAATCTGCCATGCTAGCCGAGGTGATGACGTCGCACCGATCAATGAGTTCCCCCACCACGTCATCTTTCAGATCGGGGCAAGAATAACAGGGTCATTTCCGGCTTGTTCCCTCCATGGAGAAGATGATCGAACAATGGCAAAAGGAAGGGTGAAGGCAAATGTAGGAGGGAGGAAGAGCGTGCGACAACAGTTCCAAATCGAGAGGGAAAGGTGAAGACTCGGTGGACGGTTGCCAGTTTGCCACGGTACATGAAGAGGCGCCCCGGCCTACACGTCCTTTCGGAAATTGTACAAAAGGACTCGCCGTCGTCTCACTGACATGTTGGAATGGGACCACATGTCAACGAAACATGGTGTGTAATTTCTTGTGCCAAATGCGATCTGGCCGCGTTGGCCCGAGGTGCCGCATTAGTTATCGACCTTTATTTTTTTAATGGCGTGCCGTTCAGTTTTGAAGCACGACTAACTGGTACTATTTGCAGAGAAAATATAAACTACTCTACCACTACTCCACCTCTAGTACTAGTAGTATTAAAAAGATATATAGGCTGGAGCTTCAGAGCTTTCTTGCTAAGGGCTGCCCACTTGCTTCTCACACTATCACCCTCTCTCCAGATCTAAAAAAGACGGCCTCTCTCTCCCTCCTCACCGGTGGTCACAGATCCGCCGGGGAAGAAAAGGACGTGCAGCGTTGACGCACTCGTCGTTGGCGAGCGAGGTCACGCACTGACGACAAGGCCGTCCTCTCAGACCTAGCGCCTGCACGAGATGGCCTCCGTCCCCAAGCTCGCTGCCGTAGTGCGTGCGGAGGACGACGACCACAAGCAAAGCCACTTCCCGCCGACCCTCAGGTATGCTACCTCTTTTCGAACCATACCCTTGTTCTATTGCCCCATCTGCCACGTCGCTGCATGTGGATCTTTTTCCACTCCACCATCTTCCCAATTTGCTATCCTCTGCTCTGCTGGTCACACAGACGAAAACCTTAATTTGCACTATTAAAGGAAACCCTACTTCACGCAGACTAATCCATGTCTGGGTTGAATAAGGAAAGGAAGGGAGACTGTACTGTCCAAGAGAGTAGGCATCAAACCCGCAAGTAGGTTGAGAAGGGGAAAATCAGTAGCTAAGGAACGAGTCTCATGTCTCTTGGTTGAAGAAGGGTAGAAAGGCATGAGAACGCAATAGAGAATGACCAGGTCGATCGGTTTGTTGTCCTCACATAGGAAAAAAGGTGGCTAAACAGAACAAAAATGGGACGTAATCCACATATGCTGCCTGGATATTTGTTACTCTGGGCAACCATACCTCCCTCACCACTCTATGTGTCCGTGGAGGTACATCGTACTGGTGCACCCACTGTCTGAATGGGCCTCCCATGCTCTTATTGTCGCTTTTTTGCTGTTAGTATAACGCCAGCAGTCAAGTCAAGCAATGCTACTGCTAAAGTGATGCCACATTTAACTAATGCCGCACTCAGTCTAATGCCACCGATAAATTTAAGCAATGCCATTTAATGTCATTGGATTATTTCAGGGTTAGCTGTTGATTGTGGATGTATTGAAAAAATTCAGCTAAGGCATTCTAATGCTGTTGCACAGCCAGTATACCAACGATGAAACTTGTTACTACCTTCAGATTTTGCACTGTTAATGCTTATAGATTACATACCTCACTTTCATGAGATAAGTTAATTTTTTTGTACAGTGTCACCAAAATGCCAAGGCGCTGATGCCATTTTATTTTGGTTAAACTGCACAAAAAATTATGAAGACAAGAGGAAAGGTCAAGAGTGGGCACCTCCTCCTCCGGCTGTTCTCTTGATTCGTTCGATCAAGTTTTTATGTTTGATCGATTATCAAGATTGGGATAGCAATTTTTAAGGTCCCCCGAGTTCAAAATGATATTTACCTTGGAGGTACATGGTTTGCAATTTTTTATACTGTCATTAGTTAATAATGCTAGTTACCTTCAGACTTTTGTATTTGGTTTAATGCTCATGCACAACTAGTATACCAATGCTGAAACGTGTTACCTTTACATTTTGTATTATTAATTCTCATAGAAATCTTCCAGTGCTAGAGTTTATTGAAATCTGTTCAGTAAAACCATTGTACTATACCCTGTAATAAAGTAGCTACTCTACTATTGCACTAGCCACTGGATTAGTGTATATTTGTAGTATTCGAAATTTCGAATGGTGTTCCATTAGCGTATGGACATAAATAAAGTGTGGCAAGCTTTCCCAGATATGTGCTCAAGAAAACTACTACCTGTTTTTCTAAATACTAGACGTTTGGGTACTTTAAATTGAGCCGCGAAAACGTCTTATATTAAGGAACAGAGGGTGTAGAGTTCACTCAAATTATCCCGGTAAAGCTAGTCACACCTTTGTTAAAATTAATGTTCATTATGTTATCGGAGGAGGTCTGTAAGTTTGTCTCTAATGCCTGTCGACTACATACCTGACATCATGATGTAATGTTAAGTCATTTCCTTTTGTACAGTGTCACTGAATTGTCAAGGCGGTGATGGCATTTTATTTTAGTTGAACTCCACAAAATATGCTTAAAAGAAGAGGAAAGGTCAGGAATCGATCATTCTTTCAGAAAGAACTATATATGCCTTTCTGACATCAGCCGATGTTGCCTTATTTATTCCTTCAAACAGGTGGTTAGAAACAGTCTTGCTACCTTTTCCCATTAAAAAATTGGAATGCTTATATTTGTGAGTCTATGCTTCAACTAGTGCCACTTTTATAGTAATCACACTTTCAATATCTATGCAAACAAGGATGCTCGATTTTGGTGGAACTGCACAAAAAGTCCAACTGGTTCAACATTAGGAGCATGTTTTCTTCCAAACCTTTATATCCAATTGGTGGCACTATGAGCTGTTCATTACGAAGGTACATGGTTTGCTACTATCTTGCTACTCTTTTTGTACTATCATTAGATAGTAATACTAGTGGTTTGCATGTGAATTTATTGGCAGGGTGGACCTACATTGGAGGTGCAGGACAGGATTCAATGATTGGATGCTCAATTTCGGTTGTATCGATTTCACCTCTTCCATCACTGCGAACATGGATATCCTTGGTCTGATGAAGAATAGGCGCTATATTTCTGCTCTGAACCAGCAAATCAATTCAGTATGAAATTGTCCAGGGCAAAACATGACTGTATCAAATTGTCTAGTGCAAAACATGACAGATGCTAAGCGGAAGAGACATGTTTAAAACGAAAATACAAGGTGGGGTATATGTTTACTAGCTGCTTGATATTTGTGCAGACAGAGATGTCTGCCCGTTGCTATTTGGGGAACACACAAAGTGACCGCAATTTTGGTTGAACTGCACAAGAGAATAGTATAGTCACTGCATGCAGTGCCACTTGAAAATAGACACAGAAAGATTGGATAGTCACTTCATGGACTACAGAAAAGTAATACTGTACTATTTATTGGCCAACCCTAGGTGCTTCATTGTTTTGGTTTGATTATACAATGGGCATCATTTTGCCTAAGTTAAAATTTGTATTCCGAAAATAGTCTCGCCGTGTGATCGAGAGAAGACCAAATCATATTGCAGTGGATGTTCCTCCATCATGTGTGGTTCATTCTCATGGTTCCAGCTATTGGTGAAACCACTCACGTTTGCAAGAGGAATTGTAGACTTCACAAACAAATTTGTCTTTCAGTCTGTACTGAATGTGCCAAGAGAAGCATCCATGTTAGTAGGCAGAACAAATGTTTTTTCCAGATCTTTGCTTTTGGAACCACATATTTGTATATGATCTGTGAATCATTGAGATGCATTAACATGTTGATCTTATGTATGGGAATCGTACTAGTTGGTTTTAGTTGCGACGCAAGATCCGAAGTGGCTGATCTTTGCTTTTGGAGCTACATATTTGTATATGATCTGTGAATCATTGAGATGCATTAACTGTTCCTTATTTTTGTTTACTCAGTGTTTACAAGTTACCGATCGATCACTAGCTAGCCTACTAATGCGCTCCTGGCAGTTTTAGTTGCGACGCAAGATCCGAAGTGGTAGTTTTTTGAATAAAAATGCCTACCTCTGAAGGAACTGACAAGCTGCTCTAAAGAAAATGCCATGCGAATCTGAAGAAACTGCCAGCGAAAACGTTCGCAAATGCCTTATCTCCCAGCTAAAGTTCATCAACTAATGCCCTTGGCTGCGACTCGTTGCATGCTGCTCCGTGTACTGGCTGCGAGCGATTTTGAGCGCCTGCATGCAGCCGACCGTAATTAAGGCAGCTAACTGATGCGAAAAAGATGCGTTTTAATTGTTGTGGGCCTTTTTAATCCGTGGAATCATTATTGACAAGGAGGGAGATGATTCGAGTGCACTCGTTTGACCGTCATGCCGGCGTGCGACCCAGCACGGACGGGACGGGACGATACATTCATAATTTCAATTTCTCTAGTTTTCCACGGCAAGCTGGCGCGCTAAGCCATGCCTCCTTCATTATGCATTGAATTCCGATGACCGTCGCGGTACCTTCCGCCTATAAGTACTGTTTCCCGGCCTTCTCCGGTGGCACCGTGACCCAACTCGCGCTATCCTCATAAGCCCCCACCGGCCTGACGTCGCTCGCCACTTATCCTCGCTCTCGCTGATGAAGCTATGTACCTAGGGTAGGGTCATAGGCCTGACCTAGCCACCCTCCCCTAGGACATCACCCTAAAGTCAGAAGCATTCAGGGGATATCATCATCCACTCGACCAGAAGCATTGCACTCGGAAGATTCAAGTTCATTTGACTAAGAGATGGTACTCACTCGACCGTAGCATTAGTCACTCGACAACCCGAAGGTCTAAAGCCGCTCTGAACAGCAACGGTCGGGCATTTACTTTGTAGACTTAATGGTCATTCATGTATCTTTATTGCTGGCGTTACCAGTAACGCCCCCTCTTTATGTACCTTAAACCCTGTGTAACTGAGGGCCGGAGGGGTCTGGCAAACTCTATATAAGCCACCCCCTCCTGAGGGACAAGGGTTTGCACCCCCTGTAACTCCACACACATATAATCTAGTCGACCGCCTCCGGGCATCGAGACGTAGGGCTATTACTTCCACCGTGAAGGGCCTGAACTCGTAAACCTTGTGTGTACAACTTCACCATAGCTGGGATCTTGCCTCCTCATACCTACCCCCCATTCTACTGTCAGTCTTAGAACCACGACAGTTGGCGCCCACCGTGGGGCAGGTGTCCTAGCGACTTTTTGGTGAGGTTGCGATTTTTCCGATTCCCATCATCATGGTTTCCGGTGGTGGATTGGCTGAGGGCCGCGAGATCCGTCTTGGCGCGATTGTCTTCGTCGCTGACGACTCCGCCTGGCTTCAGGAAGCTCCCCTCGAAGTCGAGACGCTCCCCATCCGTGGGGCGACGCACTTTCGCGCGTGCGTTCGTGGCGTCCTTCTCCGGCAGCCGTCGACCCAGTATCGGTCGACTCCCATGGTGTCCTCGCTCCCCGCTATTCGCCGGTGCAAGTGATCCGGTCGGTCATGGCTTCAGCGGTGGGTGAAACACGCGGTCGCTCGTCAGTCGGCCACCCCACAAGTCGCGGCAATCGAGCCCGACGAAACTCTCTAGAGCTTGTTCGACCTGTCGACTGGCTCCGTCGAGACCGCATCCGAGTGCGATAGCAGCGACCCTGCGACTGAAGTCTTGATGGTCAACGGACCACGTAGTCCGCCTGGCTTCCGCCGCGACGACGGCGGTGATGGTGGCGGCGATCCGTCATGCGTTCACGAGGAGTACACCCCCGAACCCCTTTCTTCGCAGCAGAGGGAAGGGCTTCGCCGCCGCAACATGGATGCGCTCCACACGCCCATCGTTGGGGAAACCTCCGAGGCTCGGGCATTGGAGGAGGCGCGCCTGGCCAATTTGGCTGTGCGCACTCGGCTGGAGAACCTTCAGCATGCACTCGACGAGCGTGCTCGGCAGCGGATTCCCGAGTCCAGTCGACGACAGCTTTTTCCGCCTCAACCTCAGGTATACCGCACTCTGATTCAAAATCTCACAGCTGCGGCCCGTATAGCGGAGTCAACCCAGCCTTCCTAGTCGGAGGCTGGTAGGGGTTTGATGCAGATCCGAGCCTTACTCCGGGCAGTAGGAGAACAGAACTCAGTGGTGTCTCAGTCGCGGAACATGATTCATAGCATATCCGTGATGGCAGATACAGTTCAGTCGGCCCACAACCCAAGATCGCCCCCGCGGCGTGAGGGACGTGGGCACCGGCAGGATCAGAACATGAATCATGTGCAGTATTGTAACACCCCGGATGTAACTTTCTATATTTGTAACTCCAACTCTTGCCATTTTTGGCTATGTATTATGATATTCCCTTCGTGGTCGGGTTTTGTCTTTTATTTTGCATTTTGTTCATGTCATGCATCGCATATCATGTCATCATGTGCATCTCATTTGCATACGTGTTCGTCTCATGCATCCGAGCATTTTCCCCGTTGTCCGTTTTGCAATCCGACACTCCCAGACGCACCGGCGCACCCCTCTTGTCTCTTTTCGTGAGCGGGTGTTTAACGTTCTCGGAATGGACCAAGTTTTGCCAAGTGGCCTTGGTACACCACCGGTAGACCACCTATCAAGTTTCGTTCCATTTGGAGGTCGTTTGATGCTCCAACGGTTAACCGGGTAACCGCAAAGGCCTTTTGTGTGTTGCAGCCAAACACCCCTCCAAACAGCACAATAACCCATCTAAGCCCCCACCATGCTCTCGGTCGTTCGATCACGATCGTGTGGGCGAAAACCGCACTCCATTTGGAGTCTCCTAGCTCCCTCTAGCTATAAATATGTGAGCCTCCCCGAAATCCCGCAGCCCAAAAACCCTAGCCCCGCTCCCTCCACGCGCCGGACACGTCCGGTCCGCGCCGGACAAACCCCGCCGCCGCGCCCGCACCTATTGCGCGCCACCACGTGGCGAGCCGCACCCCACTTCGCCGCCCCGCCGCCGAAGCCCGCAGGGCCCGCGGGAGGCCCTCCCGGCCCAGATCCGCCGACCGCCGCCCCGCGTGGGACCCCGCCCGCGCTCGCCGCCGACCGCCGCTGCCGCGCCCTTAGCGCCGGCGCCCGTTCCCGCCGACCGCCGCCGCCCAGCGCCTCCACGCCGCCGGTGCCGCCTCCTCCGACGGACCCCGGCGGCCTCCTCCCTCTCCGGCGCCCGTCCTCGTCCCCGGCGGCCTCCTCCCTCTCCGGCGCCCGTCCTCGTCCCCTCCGGCCTCCTCCTCTCCATCTCCGGCGAGATCCAGCCCCGCCTCGGCATCCATGCCAAAGTCACCCCAGATCCGCGAGGTGAAATTCCTCCAAGTCCCCGGATTTGTAATATTATGTGGCTCTGTTCATCGCATCATATCTCCTTGCTTACTGCTCCGTTTCATGTGTGTGATATATCGAAATCTTCATCAGGTTATGCTCTTCATTTTATTCCATTGTGTCATGCTCGTTGGAGTCCGTCTTGATGCCCAAATCTCTGATGCAAGAGTGCTATATGTTATTTACTGCTGTTACTTATCAGAACTTGATGTTTTGTTATTTTTGTTGCATTTGATGTGTGCATCTTTTGGGCATGAGCTCTACGTGTGTTTTGATCTATTCCATGCCATCTATACAGAGGTGTATGCCATGTAGTTTTGTGATCTATGTGGTGACTAGAACAAGCATGCAAACTAGGCTTCGTGATGTTTCTGTTTTCAGGGACTTGGAATTTTGCCAAGTCTTTACCTGCTGTTATTTTCTTGCCATGTATCCATGTGGCTACAGTGAGATCCATGCTTATTTTGGGATACTTCAGTAAGGATGTTTTGAACATATAGTTGTGCTCTATCCATCCATGGTCCTGTTTGCAATTATGGAGTGACCTAGCACGTCTCAATCTTGCTCTACGTTTGCTATAAAATGTTCCTGGCAGAATGTTAACATGATATTCAATTTTGCCAAGGTTGTTGTAGTTCATCCATACATGCTATGAACTTGCTCTTGCCATGTTTAGCTTGATGAACATGTCTTCTTGCTGTAGGTATGCTTATTTTGTCATGCATTTCTTTGTGATGAGTGAATCGAGCTCGCAAAGATGCCTTCATAATTCTGTTAATGCCGTGCTCTGTTTTCTGCCAAGTCTGAAACCTGTTAACGAAACTTGCTATGTTTACATGAGTGCCATCATATCTTCTGATCCTTTTTGGATCATGATCAGTAAGGGACTTTTATTCTATGCATTTAGTAGATTCATGCCATGCCTTGTTTTGCTATGATAAATTCCTGTAGCATGTTGATTGCTTGCTCTGAACATTACTACCTGATGCTGTTTCAGCCATGTTCAGTATTTTCACCAAGTCTGTGAAGCTGATATCTTTTGCACTTTTGCCATGCTTGTTTGAGCCTGTTATTTTGTGATCTAGCTGTAGCTCAGTGTTCATCTTTTGTCAAGCATCTCTTTTAGATCACTGTCGTATGATTTTTTGCTATGTTGGGGTGCTGTAGCATAGTTACTTGATGTATTCTAGTTGCTATCATGCTGTTAATCGCAGAATTGTGTCATTCTTGTTTTGCTTGCCATTTGCAAACCGTGCATCCGTTTCTGGTGATCTTTATATCGATTTCGACCAAAATCAACTCATCTTTCCAGTGGCATACTTGGTTTGCCAAGTTGCTGCTTTGTTCATCCTTTTTCTTCCGGAGCACGTATATGCATCGCATATCACATCTCGCATATCATGCATGTATTGCATCATGTTGCTTGTGCATTTCCCGTGGTTGATTGTGGTTCCTTTGCTTATGTTCTTGCTGTGGGTAGATCCGGGAGACGAGTTCGTGAGCGAGGAACCTATTGAGTACGCTTACGAGGATCAAGCTTTCGACAACTCTGAGAACCTTGTAGGCAAGATGACCATACCCTTGAAATCACTTATATCTTTGCTTTGCTAGTTGTTCGCTCTATTGCTATGCTGCGCTACCTACCATTTGCTATATCATGCCTCCCATATTGCCATGTCAAGCCTCTAACCATCCTTTCCTAGCAAACCGTTGTTTGGCTAAGTTACCGCTTTTGCTGAGCCCTTCTTATAGCGTTGCTAGTTGCAGGTAAAGTTGAAGTTGGTTCCATGTTGGAACATGGATATTTTGGAATATCACAGTATCTCTTATTTAATTAATGCATCTATATATTTGGTAAAGGGTGGAAGGCTCGGCCTTATGCCTGGTGTTTTGTTCCACTCTTGCCGCCCTAGTTTCCGTCATACCGGTATTATGTTCCTTGAGTTTGCGTTCCTTACGTGGTTGGGTGATTTATGGGACCCCCTTGACAGTTCGCCTTGAATAAAATTCCTCCGGCAAGGCCGAACCTTGGTTTTACATTTGCCTACCTAAGCCTTTTTCCCTTGGGTTTTCGCGAGCCCGAGGGTCATCTTTATTTTAACCCCCCGGGCCAGTGCTCCTTCGAGTGTTGGTCCGAACCGAGTAGACTGCGGGGCCACCTCGGGGAAACTTGAGGCCTGGTTTTACTCGTAGGATGTCTCATCCAGTGTGCCCTGAGAACGAGATATGTGCAGCTCCTATCGGGATTTGTCGGCACAGTCGAGTGGTCTTGCTGGTTTTGTTTTACCATTGTCGAAATGTCTTGTAAACCGGGATTCCGAGACTGATCGGGTCTTCCTGGGAGAAGGTTTATCCTTTGTTGACCGTGAGAGCTTATCATGGGCTAAGTTGGGACACCCCTGCAGGGTATTATCTTTCGAAAGCCGTGCCCGCGGTTATGAGGCAGATGGGAATTTGTTAATGTCCGGTTGTAGAGAACTTGATACTTGACTTAATTAAAATATATCAACCGTGTGTGTAACCGTGATGGTCTCTTTTCGGCGGAGTTCGGGAAGTGAACACGGTCTGGGTTATGTATGAACTTAAGTAGTTTCAGGATCACTTCTTGATCATTTCTAGCTTCGCGACCCTTGCGTTCCTTCTCTTATCGCTCTCATTTGCGTATGTTAGCCACCATATGCTTAGTGCTTGCTGCAGCTCCACCTCATTACCCCATCCTTTCCTATAAGCTTAAATAGTCTTGATCTCGCGGGTGTGAGATTGCTAAGTCCTCGTGACTCACAGATTCTACGAAAATAGTTGCAGGTGCCGACGATACCAGTGCAGGTGACGCAACCGAGCTCAAGTGGGAGTTCGACCAGGAACGTGGTCGTTACTATGTTTCGTTTCCTGATGATCAGTAGTGGAGCCCAGTTGGGACGATAGGGGATCTAGCATTTCGGGTTATCTTATTTTCATTTGGATTTGACCGTAGTCGGTCTATGTGTGGATTTTGGATGATGTATGAATTAATTTATGTATTGTGTGAAGTGGCGATTGTAAGCCAACTCTCTTTATCCCATTCTTGTTCATTACATGGGATTGTGTGAAGATGACCCTTCTTGCGACAATACCTACAATGCGGTTATGCCTCTAAGTCGTGCCTCAACACGTGGGAGATATAGCCGCATCATGGGCGTTACAAGTATGATCACCGACTCGGCCGCGATGACCGTCGTCGAGTGCCCACACCTCCCCCGAGGAGTGGATCATATGTGCCCCGGTGATATGATGACAGACGCCCAGACAGTGGCGAGCGAAGAATACCAGCGGACCCGAGAGAGCCAGGCTTTGATGCGAGGTCTATTCTCGTTCAGGGTTTGGTCGATAGGAACAGAGCACACAGAGAGGGCCTTGACAGAGATCACCCGACAGCGGAGTTCATGTTTCAGGTCCAGAGTGTTTCAGCGGAGCCATCAGGGCCGCGAAGATTCCTCCCAACTTCAGGTTGGCGACTGGATTCAGCAAGTTCACTGGTGAGTCCAAGCCTGACACTTGGCTTGAGGATTACCGAGTGGCTGTGCAGATTGATGGCGGTAATGATGAAGTGGCCATGAAACATCTTCCTCTGATGTTGGAAGGTTCAGCCAGTGCATGGTTGACTCAGTTAACACCAGGCAGTCTATTCAATTGGGAGGAACTTGCTCGAGTGTTTGTTAGAACTTTTGAGGGTACCTGCAAGCGGCCAGCAGGATTAACAGAATTGCAGCATTGCGTGCAAAAACCGAATGATACTCTGAGAGATTACATTCAGAGGTGGACCACTTTGCATCACAAAGTGGAAAATGTGTCCCATCATCAAGCAGTTTGTGCCTACAAGGAAGGCGTTAAGTATCGAGAACTGGTCCTGAAATTCGGTCGGACGGGAGATATGTCTCTGACTCGGATGATGGAAATAGCCACTCGGTACGCTAACGGAGAAGAAGAGGATCGACTCGGCAGTGGAAAGAGCAAACCAGTCGGTCAGGACACCGGTGGAGGCAATTCCAATCGGACACAGAAGCGTAAAGCCGAGCCTGCAGGGCCTGGTGAAACTGCGGTAGTGATTCAAGGAAAGTTTAAAGGGAAACCTAAGGGGCCCTGGACCCCCAAGAAAGTGAAAGATCAAGCCGGAAATGATGTGTTGGATTTACCATGCCACATTCACACCAAGAAGGATGAAGAAGGTAATCTGATTTATCCTAAACATACCACTCGACAGTGTCGAGTTCTGATCCAGCAGTTCCGAGAGAAGCAACCCAATGAGAAGGAAAAGGAGTCAGACAAGGATGAGGACAAAGAGGAAGATGATGGTTTTCCCAATGTCAATTCCACCCTGGTAATTTTTGCTGATGTTGAGAGCAAAAGTCGATTGAAAGTGATCAACAGAGAAGTGAATATGGTTGCTCCGGCAATGACAACATACCTGATGTGGTCATAAACAGCTATCACATTTGACCAATCTGATCATCCTGCTCGCATAGCCACTCCAGGGAGGCAAGCATTGGTGGTCAACCCAGTCGTTGGGGGCACTCGATTGACCAAAATGTTGATGGATGGTGGTAGTGGTTTCAATATACTTTATGCTGAAACGTTGAAGGGGATGGGCATTCCGATGTCCAAACTTAGTGAGAGCAACATGAGCTTTCACGGCATCATCCCTGGCAAGAAGGCTCAATCACTCGGCCAGATAACCCTTGACGTGGTTTTCGGTGATTCGAAGAATTACCGTAAGGAAAAGTTGACATTTTAAGTAGTGGATTTCCAGAGTGATTATCATGCTATTTTGGGGAGGCCTGCATATGCACGCTTTATGGCTCGACCATGTTACGTGTATCTCAAATTGAAAATGCCTGGTCCCAAAGGAGTGATCACGGTCACAGGCAATCGACAGAAGGCAGAGGAATGCTTTCAGAAGGGTTCTAAAATTGCCGATGCACAAATGGCAGCAGTTGAAATGCAAGAGTATCAGAAAAATATAGATCCGAGTGATTTGTTGCGAGCCAAGAAGCCTGCCATAGATTCTGCATTTCAGTCGTCCGGTGAAACAAAGCCGATTCATATTCACCCGACCGATCCTAATGCTGCTCCTACTCATATCTCAACATCACTCGACAACAAATAGGAAGAAGCACTCATCCAATTCCTCTGTGAGAACTGGGACATCTTTGCATGGAAACCTTCTGACATGCCGGGTGTACCCAAGGGACTGGCTGAGCACCGTTTGCGAGTCGACCCGAAAGTGAAACCAGTCAAGGAACATCTTCGACGGTCCGTCATACAGAAGAGAAAGGCAATTGGCGAGGAAGTTTCTCGTCTTCTGCAGCTGAGTTCATCCGAGAGATTTACCACTCTGAGTGGCTCGCCAATGTTGTCATGGTCCCCAAGAAGGATGACTCACTTTGTATGTGCATTGACTTCAAGCATATCAATCGGGCCTACCCAAAAGATCATTTCCCTCTCCCCTGTATCGACCAAATCGTCGACTCAACTTTGGGGTGTGAGCGTTTGTCTTTTCTGGACGCCTATTCCGGGTATCATCAGATCCAATTGTATGGACCCGATGAGATAAAAACAGCTTTCATCACTCCATTCGGGTGCTTTTGTTATGTCACCATGCCATTCGGTCTCAAGAATGCCGGTGCCACATTTATGAGGATGATTCAGAAGTGCCTGCTCAGTCAAATCAGTCAGAATGTGGAAGCACAGATGGATGACATTGTGGTCAAGTCGCGTAAAGGTTCTAACTTGCTGACTGACCTCGCTGAAACCTTTGCCAACCTGAGAAGGTATGATATCAAGCTTAATCCGTCAAAATGCACATTCGGAGTTCCAGGAGGAAAGTTACTCGGTTTCCTCATTTCCGAACGAGGGATCGACGCGAACCCAGAGAAAGTTGGGGCCATACTCTGGATGAAACACCCTGTGCGTGTGCATGACGTTCAGAAGCTTACTGGTTGTTTGGTCGCATTGAGTCGATTCATCTCTCGCCTCGGTGAAAAGGCATTGCCTCTTTACCGGCTGATGAAGAAATCTGATAAGTTCGAGTGGACTCCTGAAGCTGATGTAGCGTTTGCAGAGCTCAAAACCCTACTTTCCACCCAGCCGGTGCTTGCTGCCCTGCTACCTCTTGAGCACTGCGTTGGTTTTCCCTTGAAGAGGAAAGGGTGATGCAGTAAAGCACCGTAAGTATTTTCCTCAGTTTTTGAGAACCAAGGTATCAATCCAGTAGGAGGCCACGCATGAGTCCCTCGCACCTACACAAACAAATAAAATCCTTGCAACCAACACAATAAAGGGGTTGTCAATCCCTTCACGGTCACTTACGAAAGTGAGATCTGATAGATATGATAAGATAATATTTTTGGTATTTTTATGATAAAGATGCAAAGTAAAATAAAAGCCAATAAAAATAGCTAAGTGTTGGAAGATTAATATGATGGAAAATAGACCCGGGGGCCATAGGTTTCACTAGTGGCTTCTCTCGAGAGCATAAGTATTACGGTGGGTAAACAAACTACTGTTGAGCAATTGACAGAATTGAGCATAGTTATGAGAATATCTAGGTATGATCATGTATATAGGCATCACGTCCGAGACAAGTAGACCCACTCCTGCCTACATCTACTACTATTACTCCACACATAGACCGCTATCCAGCAAACATCTAGAGTATTAAGTTCAAAAGAACAGAGTAACGCTTTAAGTAAGATGACATGATGTAGAGGGATAAACTCATGCAATATGATATAAACCCCATCTTATGATCCTTGATGGCAACAATACAATACGTGCCTTGCTGCCCCTACTGTCACTAGGAAAGGACACCGCAAGATTGAACCCAAAGCTAAGCACTTCTCCCATTGCAAGAAAGATCAATCTAGTAGGCCAAACCAAACTGATAATTCGAAGAGACTTGCAAAGATAACCAATCATACATAAAAGAATTCAGAGAAGATTCAAATATTGTTCATAGATAAACTTGATCATAAACCCACAATTCATCGGTCTCAACAAACACACCGCAAAAGAAGATTACATCGAATAGATCTCCACGATAATCGTGGAGAACTTTATATTGAGATCCAAAGAGAGAGAAGAACCCATCTAGCTAATAACTATGGACCCGAAGGTCTGAGGTAAACTACTCACACATCATCGGAGAGGCTATGGTGTTGATGTATAAGACCTCCGTGATCGATGCCCCCTCCGGCGGAGCTCCAGAAAAGGTCCCAAGATGGGATCTCACGGGTACAGAAGGTTGCGGTGGTGGAATTAGGTTTTTGGCTCCGTGTCTGGTAGTTTGGGGGTACGTAGGTGTATATAGGAGGAAGAAGTACGTCGGTGGAGCAACGTGGGCCCCACGAGGGTGGAGGGCGCGCCCCCTACTTCGTGCCCTCCTGATTGCTTTCTTGACGTAGGGTCCAAGTCCTCTGGATCACGTTCATTCCGAAAATCACGTTCCCGAAGGTTTCATTCCGTTTGGACTCCATTTGATATTCTTTTTCTGCGAAACTCTGAAATAGGCAAAAAACAGCAATTCTGGCCTGGGCCTCCGGTTAATAGGTTAGTCCCAAAAATAATATAAAAGTGTATAATAAAGCCCATTAAACATCCAAAACAGAATATAATATAGCATGGAACAATAAAAAATTATAGATACGTTGGAGACGTATCAAGCATCCCCAAGCTTAATTCCTGCTCGTCCTCGAGTAGGTAAATGATAAAAACAGAATTCTTGATGTGGAATGCTACTTAGCATAATTTCAATGTAATTCTTCTTATTGTGGCACGAATGTTCAGATTTGATATGATTCAAGATAAAAGTTTAATGTTGACATAAAAACAATAATACTTCAAGCATGCTAACCAAGCAATTATGTGTTATCAAAATAACATAGCCAAAGCAAGTTATCCCTACAAAATCATATAGTTTGGCTATGCTCTATCTTCCCCACACAAAATATTCATATCATGTACAACCCCGATTTTAGCCAAGCAATTGGTTCATACTTTTTAACGCGCTTCAGCCTTTTCAACTCTTACGCAATACATGAGCGCAAGCCATGGATATAGCACTATGGTGGAATAAGGTATAATGATAGGGGTTATGTGGGAATACAAAAAAAGGAGAAAGTCTCACATCAACGAGGCTAATCGACGGGCTATGGAGATGCTGATGTGAATGCAAGGAGTAGGGATTGCCATGCAACGGATGCACTTAGAGCTATAAGTGTATGAAAGCTCAAACAAAAGACACTAAGTGGGTGTGCATCCAACTTGCTTGCTCACGAAGACCTCGGGCATTTGAGGAAGCCCATCATTGGAATATACAAGCCAAGTTCTACAATGAAATTTCCCACTAGTATATGAAAGTGACAAAATGAGAGACTCTCTATCATAAAGATCACGGTGCTACTTTGAAGCACAAGTGTGGTAAAAGGATAGTAACATTGTCCCTTCTCTCTTTTTCTCTCATTTTTTTATTTGGGCCTTTTCTCTCTTTTTTATGGCCTCTTTTTTTTAGTCCGGAGTCTCATCCCGACTTGTGGGGGAATCATAGTCTCCATCATCCTTTCCTCACTTGGGACAATGCTCTAATAATGCTGATCATCACACTTTTATTTACTTACAACTCATGAATTACAACTCAATACTTAGAACAAAATATGACTCTATGTGGATGCCTCCGGCGGTGTACCAGGATATGCAATGAATCAAGAGCGACATGTATGAAAGAGTTATGAATGGTGGCTTTGCCACAAATACAATGTCAACTACATGATCATGCAAAGCAATATGACAATGATGGAGCGTTTCATCATAAATGAAACGGTGGAAAGTTGCATGGCAATATATCTCGGAATGGCTATGGAAATGCCATAATAGGTAGGTATGGTGGCTGTTTTGAGGAAGATATAAGGAGGTTTATGTGTGATAGAGTGTATCATATCACGGGGTTTGGATGCACCGGCGAAGTTTGCACAAACTCTCAAGGTGAGAAGGGCAATGCACGGTACCGAAGAGGCTAGAAAATTGCGGAAAGGTAAGTGTGCGTATAATCCATGGACTCACATTAGTCATAAAGAACTCATATACTTATTGCAAAAATTTATTAGCCCTCGAAGCAAAGTACTACTACGCATGCTCCTAGGGGAAGGGTTCGTAGGAGTTAACCATCGCGATCCCGGCCGCCACACAAAGAATGACAATCAATAAATACCTCATGCTCCGACTTCGTTACATAACGGTTCACCATACGTGCATGCTACAGGAATCACAAACTCCAACACAGTATTTTTCAATTCCACAATTACTCAACTAGCACAACTATGATATTACCACCTTTATATCTCAAAACAATTATCAAGCATCAAATTTCTCATGATATTATAATTAAAGCAAATTGCCATGCTGTTTTAAGACTCTCAAAATAATGTAAGTGAAGCATGAGAGATCAATAGTTTCTATAAAACAAATCCACCGCCGTGCTCTAAAAGATATAAGTGAAGCACTAGAGCAAAAACTATATAACTCAAAAGATATAAGTGAAGCACATAGAGTATTCTAACAATTTCCGAATCATGTGTGTCTCTCTCAAAAGGTGTGTACAGCAAGGATGATTGTGGAAAACTAACAAATAAAGACTCAAATAATACAAGACACTCGAAGCAAAACACATATCATGTGGTGAATAAAAATATAGCTCCAAGTAAAGTTACCGATGGAAGTAGACGAAAGAGGGGATGCCTTCCGGGGCATCCCCAAGCTTTGGCTTTTAGGTGTCCTTAGATTATCTTGGGGTGCCATGGGAATCCCCCAGCTTAGGCTCTTGCCACTCCTTGTTCCATAATCCATCAAATCTTTTACCCAAAACTTGAAAACTTCACAACACAAAACTTAACAGAAAATCTTGTGAGCTCCTTTAGCGAAAGAAAACAAAACACCACTTCAAGGTACTGTATTTAACTCATTCTTTATTTATATTCGTGTTAAACCTACTGTATTCCAACTTCTCTATGGTTTATAAACTATTTTACTAGCCATAGATTCATCAAAATAAGCAAACAACACACGAAAAACAGAATCTGTCAAAAACAGAACAGTCTGTAGTAATCTGTAACTAATGCAAACTTCTGGAACTCCAAAAATTCAGCCAAAATAGGACAACCTAGAAACTTTGTTTATTGATCAGCAGAAATTTGAATCAATATTTTATCACGTTCTGGTGATTTTTAACAATTATTTTCGTGAACAGAAAGTTTCTGGAAATTTCAGCAAGATCAAATAACTATCATCCAAGAAGATCCTATAGGTTAAACTTGGCACAAACACTAATTAAAACATAAAAACACATCTAATGAGAGGCTAGATAAAATATTTGTTCCTAAACAGAAGCAAAAAGCAAAAAAACTAAAAATAAATTTCGGTTGCCTCCCAACAAGCGCTATCGTTTACCGCCCCTAGCTAGGTATAATAGCAAGGATAGATCTAGGTATTGCCATCTTTGGTAGGCAATCCATAAGTGGCTCTCATAATAGATTCATAAGATAATTTTATTTTCTTTATAGGGAAGTGTTCCATGCCTTTCCTTAACAGAAATTGGAATCTAATATTCCCTTCCTTCATATCAATAATTGCACCAATCGTTCTAAGGAAAGGTCTACCAAGAATAATAGGACGTGAAGGATTGCAATCTATATCAAGAACAATAAAATCTACGGGCACATAATTCCTATTTGCAACAATAAGAACATCATTAATTCTTCCCATAGGTTTCTTAATGGTGGAATCTGCAAGGTGCAAGTTTAAAGAAATCATCAAATTCACGGAAACCTAGCAAATCACACAAAGTCTTTGGAATCGTGGAAACACTAGCACCCAAATCACACAAAGCATAGCATTGATGATCTTTAATTTTAATTTTAATAGTAGGTTCCCACTCATCATAATGTTTTCTAGGGATAGAAACTTCCAACTCAAGTTTTTCTTCATAAGATTGCATCAAAGCATCAACGATATGTTTGGTAAAGGCTTTATTTTGACTATAAGCATGCGGAGAATTTAGCACGGATTGCAACAAGGAAATACAATCTATCAAAGAACAATTTTCATAATTAAATTCCTTGAAATCCAAAATAGTGGGTTCATTAATATCTAACGTTTTGATCTCTTCAATCCCACTTTTACCAATTTTAGCATCAAGATCTAAAAACTCCAAATTTTTGGAACACCTTCTAGGTAAAGGTGGATCATATTCAGTCCCATCATTATCAAGATTCATATTGCAAAACAAAGATTTAATAGGGGACACATCAATAAATTTTAGATCTTCGTCTTTATTTTCAGAGAAATTTTCCGGCTTAGTGGCCATCTTATTAACTAAGGTGGCCTTCTTATTCGAAACTTCAGATATTAACTTCTCTAGATGAGCAATCTGAGATTTCAAACTGTAAAATTCTTTAGACATATAATCGAGCTCTTTATTCATGTAACCCATAAAGCTTTTTTGTTCCTTAAGCTCGTTCCTAAAGAAATTATTATGCTCAAATTGTAAAACCATAAAACTCCTGACGTTGCTTTCGATCTCTTCTAACCTTTTATGGTAAAGATCACCAGATCTAGGTAGAGCCATGGTGACAAGCAAGCAATCTAACACACGATCAAACAAAAAGCAAGCGAAAAAGAGGTGAACAGAAAGAGAGGGCGCATAAAACGGCAAGGGTGAAGTGGGGGAGAGGAAAACGAGAGGCAAATGGCAAATAATGTAATGCGGGAGATAAGGGTTTGTGATGGGTACTTGGTATGTTGACTTTTGCGTAGACTCCCCGGCAACGGCGCCAGAAATCCTTCTTGCTACCTCTTGAGCACTGCGTTGGTATTCCCTTGAAGAGGAAAGGGTGATGCAGTAAAGCAGCGTAAGTATTTCCCTCAGTTTTTGAGAACCAAGGTATCAATCCAGTAGGAGGCCACGCACGAGTCCCTCGCACCTACACAAACAAATAAAATCCTCGCAACCAACGCAATAAAGGGGTTGTCCATCCCTTCACGATCACTTACGAAAGTGAGATCTGATAGATATGATAAGATGATATTTTTGGTATTTTTATGATAAAGATGCAAAGTAAAATAAAAGCCAATAAAAATAGCTAAGTGTTGGAAGATTAATATGATGGAAAATAGACCCGGGGGCCATAGGTTTCACTAGTGGCTTCTCTCGAGAGCATAAGTATTATGGTGGGTCAACAAATTACTATTGAGCAATTGACAGAATTGAGCATAGTTATGAGAATATCTAGGTATGATCATGTATATAGGCATCACGTCCGAGACAAGTAGACCCACTCCTGCCTGCATCTACTACTATTACTCCACACATCGACCGCTATCCAGCATGTATCTAGAGTATTAAGTTCAAAAGAACAGAGTAACACTTTAAGTAAGATGACATGATGTAGAGGGATAAACTCATGCAATATGATATAAACCCCATCTTGTTATCCTCGATGGCAACAATACAATACGTGCCTTGCTGCCCCTACTGTCACTGGGAAAGGACACCGCAAGATTGAATCCAAAGCTAAGCACTTCTCCCATTGCAAGAAAGATCAATCTAGTAGGCCAAACCAAACTGATAATTAGAAGAGACTTGCAAAGATAACCAATCATACATAAAAGAATTCAGAGAAGATTCAAATATTGTTCATAGATAAACTTGATCATAAACCCACAATTCATCGGTCTCAACAAACACACCGCAAAAGAAGATTACATCGAATAGATCTCCACGAGAATCGTGGAGAACTTTGTATTGAGATCCAAAGAGAGAGGAGAAGCCATCTAGCTAATAACTATGGACCCGAAGGTCTGAGGTAAACTACTCACACATCATCGGAGAGGCTATGGTGTTGATGTAGAAGCCCTCCATGATCGATGCCCCCTCCGGCGGAGCTCCGGGAAAGACCCCTAGATGGGATCTCACGGGTACAGAAGGTTGCGGTGGTGGAATTAGGTTTTTGGCTCCGTGTCTGGTAGTTTGGGGGTACGTAGGTATATATAGGAGGAAGAAGTACGTTGGTGGAGCAACGTGGGCCCCACGAGGGTGGAGGGCGCACCCCCTACCTCGTGCCCTCCTGATTGCTTTCTTGACGTAGGGTCCAAGTCCTCTGGATCACGTTCGTTCCGAAAATCACGTTCCCGAAGGTTTCATTCCGTTTGGACTCCGTTTGATATTCTTTTTCTGCGAAACTCTGAAATAGGCAAAAAAAACAGCAATTCTGGGCTGGGCCTCCGGTTAATAGGTTAGTCCCAAAAATAATGTAAAAGTGTATAATAAAACCCATTAAACATCCAAAACAGAATATAATATAGCATGGAACAATAAAAAATTATAGATACGTTGGAGACATATCATGCCCCAATCAGCAAAGAGCCTTTACTGCTTTATATTGCAGCCACTGGACAAGTTGTCAGTACCGTACTCACGGTCGAGCGGGAAGAAGAAGGAAAAGCCTATAAAGTTCAGCGCCAAGTATACTATATTTCTGAAGTCTTGACTCCGTCCAAGCAGAGATATCCGCATTATCAGAAGCTTGTTTATGGAATCTACATGACCACGAAGAAGGTTGCACATTATTTTTCAGATCATTCCATTACAGTCGTCAGCGACGCACCATTGCCAGAAATTCTGAACAACAGAGATGCAACTGGTCGAGTGGCAAAATGGGCGATTGAACTCCTTCCATTGGATATCAAGTTTGAGGCAAAGAAAGCTATCAAGTCCCAAGCAATAGTGGATTTCCTCGCCGAGTGGGTTGAGCAGCAACAACCGACTCAGATTCACTCGAAGCATTGGACCATGCTCTTTGACGGATCCAAGATGTTGAATGGTTCTAGTGTTGGGGTGGTATTGGTATTCCCCCGAGGAGACAGGCTCAACTATGTTCTTCAGATTCATTTTGATTCCTCCAACAACGAGGCTGAATATGAAGCACTTCTGTACGGGTCGCGTATAGCCATTTCACTCGGCGTCCGTCGCCTAATTGTCTACGACGACTCAGATTTGGTGGTTAATCAAGTAATGAAAGAGTGGGACGTCAGGAGCCCGGCTATGACTGGCTATTTCAATGCAGTGAGAAAGTTAGAGAAGAAGTTTGAAGGGTTAGAGCTCCATCATATACCCGACTGAAAAATCAAGCAGCTGATGATTTGGAAAAGATAGGTTCCAAGCGTGAGCCTATTCCCAGTAATGTGTTCTTGGAGCATCTTCACACACCGTCTGTCCAGGAGGATCCCTTCACGGAGGAGCCCCCACAACCTAAGAGCCCTACTTATCCGACTGAAGTCGAAATCCCAGCCGTGGTTGACTTGGTCAAGGAAGTTTTGGTCGTCATACCCGATTGGACAGTGCCGTACATTGCATATATTCTCAGGAAAGAGCTCCCAGAGGATGAAGAAGAGGCCCGTCAGATTGTCCGCCGATCTAAAGCTTTCACAGTAATGGGTGGACAGCTTTACAGAGAAAGTGTTACCGGAGTCGCTCAGAAGTGCATAACACCAGAAGAAGGTCGAGTGATCCACAACGACATCCACTCAGGGACCTGTGGTCACCATGCGTCCTCTCGGATCATTGTGGCCAAAGCATACCGAGCGGGGTTTTATTGGCCACGAGCGAATGAAATGGCAAAAGACATAGTCGACAAATGTGAAGGTTGCCAGTTCTACTCCAACATGTCTCACAAGCCTGCATCAGCCCTGAAGACCATTCCGCTCGTCTGGCCTTTTGCTGTCTGGGGATTAGATATGGTTGGACCTCTGAGGACTGGCATGAGTGGCTTCACTCATGTGCTCGTAGCAGTCGACAAGTTCACCAAATGGATTGAAGCCAAGCCTATCAAAAATCTCGAAGCCAGTACTGCTGTCAGCTTCATCAGAGAGTTAACATTCAGATATGGTGTTCCGCACAGCATCATCACTGATAAATGGGTCGAACTTCGATTCCGATGAGTTCAGAGCCTTTTGTGCTTCCCAAGGCACTCAGGTCGACTATGCTTCAGTCGCCCATCCCCAGTCGAATGGACAAGCTGAAAGAGCAAACAGATTGATTCTGAAAGGACTGAAACCCCGATTGTTGCGTGACCTCAAGCATGCAGCAGGCGCCTGGGTCGATGAACTTCCATCAGTGCTTTGGGGATTGAGGACAACTCCTAATCGGCCGACTTGCCAAACTCCATTCTTCTTAGTCTATGGGGCTGAAGCTATGCTTCTGAGTGACTTGCTTCACAATGCACCACGGTCGAGATTTTCTTAGAAGATGAAGCAGAACAGGCTCGGCAAGATGCAATTGATATCCTAGAAGAGGAAAGAGAGATGGCCCTGATCCGGTCGACCATTTATCAGCAAGACCTGCGTTGATTCCACGCCAGAAATGTGAGGGGTCGGACATTTCAAGAGGAGACTTGGTTCTTCGAGTGGATCAGCAGAAACCACACAAGCTCGCTCCTGCTTGGGAAGGCCCCTTCGTTGTCACCAAAGTGCTCCACAATGGAGCATACCACCTCTACAATGTTGAGCACAATAAAGACGAGCCACACGCTTGGAATGCGGAGCTGCTCCGCCCCTTTTATACTTAAGCATTCAGACTGTTGAGATGTAATAAGAAATACCTTCTAGTTTGATTATCAAATACATGGTTTTACAGTCTCCTAAATGATTGTTGTTCCTTTTATATATATTCTAAATCCCCTAGTGGGTGCCTTAGATGCGATCCGCTTCGCCTAAGTTTCAAAAAATAAAATCTTGCCAAGTGAAGAGCAAGCCTCTCACTCAGAGGCTTAGCTGCGAATCCATTTCGCCTAAGTTTAAAAAATCCTACCAAGTGGTGAGCAAGCCTCTCACTCGGAGGCTTAGCTGCAGTCCAGTACTCACCTAAGTTTAAAAAATCCTACGGAGTGGTGAGAAAGCCTCTCACTCGGGGGCTTAGTTGCAGTCCAGTACTCGCCTAAGTTTGAAAAAATCCCACCGAGTGAAGAGCAACCCTCTCACTCGGGGGCTTAGCTGCAGTCTAGTACTCGCCTAAGTTTAAAAAATCCCACAGAGTGGTGAGCAACCCTCTCACTCGGGGGCTTAGCTGCAGTCTAGTACTCACCTAAGTTTGAAAAAATCCCACCGAGTGAAGAGAAACCCTCTCACTCGGGGGCTTACCTGCAGTCCAGTACTCGCCTAAGTTTGAAAAAATCCCACCGAGTGAAGAGCAAACCTCTCACTCGGGGGCTTAGCTGCAGTCCAGTACTCGCCTAAGTTTAAAAAATCGCACCGAGTGGTGAGCAGCCCTCTCACTCGGGGGCTTAGCTGCAGTCCAGTACTCACCTAAGTTTGAAAAATCCTACCAAGTGGTGAGCAACCCTCTCACTCGGGGGCTTAGCTGCAGTCCAGTACTCGCCTAAGTTTAAAAAATCCTACCGAGTGGTGAGCAAGCCTCTCACTCGGGGGGCTTAGCTGCAGTCCAGTACTCGCCTAAGTATAAAACACGTTCCGAGTGAGAACCAATCTTCTTGCTCGGGGACTTGGCCACACGCTCCATCCTGATCCGCAAGGACGACGAGGTGCAGGTTGACCGCGACCTTCTCCTCAGAGCTGCACCATAAGTGCAATATGCACTCCATCCCGATCCGCAAGGACAACGAGGTGCAGGTTGACCGCGAACTTCTCCTCAGAGCGGCGCCATAAGTACAATGTGTGCTCCATCCCGATCCGCAAGGACGACGAGGTGCAGGTCGACCACGACCTTCTCCTCAGAGCTGCGCCATAAGTACAATGTGTGCTCCATCCCATTCCACGAGGGCGACAAGGTGCAGGTCGACTGATTACCTTCTCCTCAGAGCTGCATCGCAAGTACAAAGACTATTCCGAGTGAAGAAACAAGTTCCACTCGAAGGCAAACACGAGCATATTCAGAGAAAAACCAAGTTCAGATAGATCCTAAGGTTCCAGACCACGGATTAAAGTACTCGGGCATCAGGCCCGAAGGAGTTTTACGGTTACAAAATCACTCGGCATTCCGAGGCAAATTTAAGGCGAGGCATAAAGTTTTTTCACTCCGCGGGAGGAGGGCTAGCAGGCTCGACGAACTCGTCCAGATCAATTCCGTGTGCAATCCGAGTGGCAACAGCAATGAAGGTTTCCATGAAGGATTGGAAGTCATGCCTTTTGGTATTGGCAACCTTGATCACCGCTAGCTTCTCTTCTCGGGCTTCCTTGCAGTGGACACGAACCAGCGACAGAGCCACGTCAGCACCGCATCGGGCAGAAGACTTCTTCCATTCCTGCACTCGACTAGGGACCTCATTGAGTCAAGCCATCAGAGACTCAATGTCATTTTGAAGCGTCGCCCCTGGCCAGAGTGTTGTGTCGATGCGCGACACCGCAACTTTCAGACGAGCAAGGTAGTCGACAACACCAGCAACACGGGATTCCAATCGGAGCACGTTCATGGCAGCTTCGTCCTTCACAGGAGAGAGGATGGGGTCCAAGCTTGTCTCAACTCGCCCAGTCTCTTCCTCGAAGTTCTGGCAAAATTCAGCACACACAATTCAACGATGAGTCAAAGGCTATATATCGAGTCAACAACAACAAGTCTGTCGGACAAAGGGAAACACCTTCAAGCATGACGAACAGCTTCTTGGCGAGTCCTCCCAGATAATTCTCCAAGTCATCTTTCTTGCGGGCGATATCTTCCACCTTGTCAGTCAGGTCCCTCTTGTCCTTCTTTAGACGAGTCGCCTCCTTGTTGGCTTCGTCCAGAGCAGTCTTCAACTTGGCGTTCTCTTCTTCCATTTTACCGACTGAAGCAAGCTTCTGGTTGGCGAGTGCGGTTTTCTCTTCTGCCGCCTTCTGTGCAGCTGCAAGGTCCAGATCCTTCTTCGCCAGAGCGTGGTTCATTGTTTCTGAAAGAAAGAACACTTGGTTTAGAGAAAAGAAATGACACTCGATTCAGAAACAAATCAGTCGACAAAATTTTCATACCAGCAGCTTCAGCCTTGGCCTTCTGCAAATTCGTCTTGGCTAGCTCCAGATCGAGATTGAGCTGAATTTGCTTCTGCTCCAGGTCAGCAAAGCGAGCTCCAAGTTCACAGGATTTCTGTAATCAAAGGACGGTCAGTCGACAGATGAAAAGATTGGTTACTTCAGAGCAATATAGTGATAAATTCAACAAATTCTGAGACTACTGCTGAATCAAACATCCAACAGTAGTCTCGGGGACTACACCCAGTGGGTGCACTTAGTGTGCCCCCACTGGTCCAGTTTCCACTCGACATGGTCCGTCCAGGACGAGTGTAAAAAAAAGAGAAGAAGAAAGTTGTTCTCAGACCATAGTCGACTACCAGTAGTCGACTACGGTCTCGGGGACTACACCCAGTGGGTGCACTCAGCGTGCCCCCACTAGTTCAAGTTCCACTCGACATGATCCGTTCAGACCGAGTGAGAAAGTTCTGATTCTCAGACCATAGCTGACTGCCCGCAATCAACTATGGTCTCGGGGATTACACCCAGTGGGTGCACTCAGCGTGCCCCCACTGGTTCAAAAACTGAGTCGACACAACCTAGTCGACCCAAGAAACAAAACTATTCAGCAATAAGTTAAAACACCCAGTGGGTGTACAAATGCAGACCGATGAAAATATGCTCAAGGAAAGTTTTCAGGTAGCATATCCTAACAAAACAAGCGATAAGTTAAGGGATCAGTCGGCAATCAACCAACCTGGACATTGCTCTGGAGAGCTGAGCTGGCATCGTAAGCAGCTTGACTAGCCTCTCGAAGCACCTTCATCTGCTCCATCATGATGCTTGCCTGGCGTCTAGCCTCCTTGGCAGCACCCACTTGGTCCTCGGGGACGTGATGCGCAGCGAAAAGTGAAGATGGATCGACTGGAACCTGTCGACGCTGAAGGCTGGGCACTCAACAATGGTACGGCAAAAGTCACAGAAGCCCGGTTGGCATCGCCGGCCTCCTGGATCACTGGCTCCGTCACTGACGTCGACTAAGGCACCTTGCCAGTTGATGTCTTCCTGCTTCTTCTTCCCATGGGCCTCAGCGGCACATCCTCTTCGTCGTCTGGTAGATCAATGACATTGGGAGCAGCTGCAAAAAGAATCAATCGCCAGAATTCAGTCGACCAGCAAAACAGTTGAGAAACTAAAGACAAGATTACAAGAGTCGCACTCGGATTAGAAGTGACTGCATCCTCCATTTCCTCGTCTTCATCCCTATAAACGGAAGTCCTAGAGGTAGCAGCACTGCAAATCTCAAGATTCAGTCGGCCAGACCTTCCGAAATGAGTCGACTAAAGTTCAATTCATGACAAACCAAGAAATCAAGTCCAACTATTACCCGGAAGCAATGGGAACGACCACTTTGATCTTGGGCAAAGCCTTCCGTGGTTTTGACGGCGTAGCCTTAGACTGCTTCGGGGCCTTCTCAGTCGGCGCTGGAGAAGATGTCCGAGGGCGCTTTGAGGTCTGTCCAGTCTGCGCGGTCGCCTTGCCACGGATACTTACCGGGTCGTGCTTATTCTTGGAACGCCTTTCATTGCGAGGTGGTGATTCGACCTCTTCGCCACTGCTCGAGTCCTTGCTTTCCTCCTCCTCTTCTCCTCCATCAGACTGATAATCCATGCTTTCGCCTCCGCTTTCTTCTCCTTCCTGGTACTGCTCTTGCTCCCCGTTCAGCATTGAGTATGTATCTGTATAGATCTGCGAAGCAAAAGAGGTGAACAAAGGATGGTCGACTCAGTAAACAATTGCAAGTCAGAATGAAAAACACTCAGAAATAAAGAATGGACCTTGTCTAGGTGGTTGTTGGTGTCGAATGGTAAAACTCTTCGGGACCCCCTGGGGTTGTCCTTGTTTCCTGTGATGCCTTGCACCCACTGCGCCACCGTCTTCTCATCAATGTCCTCCGGGTGGATCCGAGTGGAATCTTCAATCCCCGAGTACATCCACATCGAGTGATCACGAGCCTGGAGGGGCTGGATACGTCAACTGAGAAATACCTCGAGCAAATCCATTCTGGTCACACCCTCATGAATCCGCTGAACTACTCGCTCCATCAACATGGCCACCTCCACCTTCTCTGCTGGAGTCACTTTCAAGGTGGTAGGCTTCTGAACTCGCGCCAAAGAAAAGGGAGGGAGACCTGTCGAGTGGCCAGGAGTCGACTTGTCTTTGCAATAAAACCAAGTCGACTGCCACCCTCTAACCGAGTCAGGGAGAGTCATCGTAGAAAAAGCGCTCTTCCCCCGCATCTGGATGCCTAAGCCCCCACACATCTGGATTACCTGGCTTTTCTCGTCACTTGGGCTAGCTTTTTTCACAGTCTGCGAGCGACATGTGAAGATGTGCTTGAACAGACCCCAGTGTGGTCGGCAGCCCTGGAAATTCTCACACAGCGAGACAAAGGTAGCAAGGTACGTGATAGTATTGGGAGAGAAATGGTGGAGTTGAGCTCCGAAGAAGTTCAGAAAGGCACGGAAAAAGGGATGTGGGGGCAAGGAAAAACTTCGGTCGACGTGGGTGGCGAGCAAGACGCATTCGCCCTCCTGGGGCTGTGGTTCAGTTTCGTCCCCCGGGAGCCTCCAGAAACCATGCTCGATTAGCCCACTCTCGGCCAGATCTCGCAGATCATCCAGCTCGATGGTGGACTGGATCCAGTCGCCCTGAACCCAGCCGCGCGGCAAGCCAGATCGCGACGACGACCCGCTGCTGTCGGTCTTCTTCACCTTCCCCTTCCCCGCTCCCTTGTTCGCGCGTTCCAGCGCTGCCATCTTGTCCTTCGCCATCGAAGCAAGAGGAGCGCGGGCGAGAGATGGCGTCGAGAACGGAAGCGGCAGCGGTGGAGAAGCAGAGGAGAAAGAAAGGGGAATTGGGGCGCACTGTGCAGAATTCCCCAATCCAATGCCTTATATGGAACCGTTTCTGAGTGACTGACCACTGGGCCCGGGCGATCCTGTCAAATCCCGCAACTGGCGCTCGCTCAGTATGTGGCGAAAAAGGTGGCGCGGATATCGAGGCGTCCCTGCCTAATCCATCCCGATTACTGCGGCCTCCTCCGTCCCGCGCGCTTCCCAAAATTTCAAATCCCGCAAGATCCGGGAGCAGCAGAGCAGTCTATCAGACCGAAGATTTTTCCATATCAACACCCGAAGCTTTTCAGTAAAAAGTTCACTCGACAAACTAAGAATGGATCAAGGGGACTGAAAAAGAAGTTGAAGTCGTCATGATTGTTCATTGATCCCAGCAAGACGTTTTTGAAGCGCGAAAATTGAGTCGGAAGTATTTTCAACTCCTTCTCCACTCGAACCCTGAACCATTCGGGGGCTAATGATGAAGCTATGTACCTAGGGTATGGTCATAGGCCTCACCTAGACACCCTCCCCTAGGACATCACCCTAAAGTCAGAAGCATTCAAGGGATATCATCATCCACTCGACCAGAAGCATTCCAGTCGGAAGGTTCAAGTTCATTCGACTAAGAGATGGTACTCACTCGACCGTAGCATTAGTCACGCGACAACCCAAAGGTCTAAAGCCGCTCTGAACAGCAAAGGTCGGGCATTTACTTTGTAGACTTAATGGTCATTCATGTATCTTTATTGCTGGCGTTACCAGTAACGCCCCCTCTTTATGTACCTTAAACCCTGAGTAACTAAGGGACGGAGGGGTCTGGCGAACTCTATATAAGCCACCCCCCTCCTCAGGGACAAGGGTTCGCACCCCCTATAACTCCACACACATATAATCCAGTAGACCACCTCCGGGCACCGAGACGTAGGGCTATTACTTCCACCGTGAAGGGCCTGAACTCGTAAACCTTGTGTGTACAACTTCACAATAGCTGGGATCTTGCCTCCTCATACCTACCCCCCATTCTACTGTCAGTCTTAGAACCACGACACTCGCCACGTCCGCCATGCCCCCGCCCGTCCGCGATAGGCGAGGCCGGAGGCGGTCACCACCGGAACTAGTGTTTGGTTTTTCACCAGAAGGCAGATGGAGGGAGGAGGCATTCTATCGGTCTTTAGATGGCAATGCGGAGATCGAGGACTTGTTGGAGCGCGACCGCCTGGCGGAGGAGCAGCGTATCGCCGATTTGTGCCGCGAGCGGGACATGGAGTAGCACCGCACCGACGCTCTGAGTCGCGAGCAGAGCGCCCGCAACTGGGCCGACTACGTGGAGGCCGGCGCCCGAAAAATAGCCGTGGAGGCTGTCGGGCACGCACGCGTTCGCGACGCCGATTTTTACTACCAGCTCATCAAGTGGGTTTCCCGCTTAGAAGCCGAAGCTTCGGTGGACCACGCCAGCATGGGAAGGGCCAACGCGCGCAAGCAACACGCCCTATCGCACCTCTGGCAAGTCCGAGGCGAGGCGGAGGACGCCGGTGCCGGTGTTTAGCGTGTACCGCAGATGGCGGCCGGCATTGTCTAGTTAGCTAAGAGTAAGTTAGTACTTGTACGCTACTAGAGTATTAGTGGGAGTATATAGTTAACTTGGCTATGATGGTTGTCAACATGGAAGTTCAGTACTCTATACGTAGATCAGACCTATTACTTTGCTCTGAGTGTTGAACTTTCCGTTCGAACGTATGGAATGGGCTGTTATTTTTTTAAATGGGTTGTATTTGTCCTCCACGGGTTTAGAGGCTGACTTGTGGGCCTACCAAGTTGACGCGTACACAATCAGGAGATGATTGTACGTGGAGAGGATGACGGCAGGGACCCGCCAAGGTCATGGCAGTACGCAAGCAAGTGCCTCCTTATTTCAAGCCAATAAAAAATGGTTCCTCCTAATGGATTTCTGACATATGGGTCCCATGCCATTGTCAACGTAGTCAATAAACGAGAGAATTGCACAACGAGCGGCTGACACCAGGGACCCAGCAGCTCGCCTAGTTATTTTTGTTTTGGGTTAAGTTGATAAATGCCACTCCAAATCTGGTGTTTCTGAGAAATGCCACTACAATTTCCAAACTTTGAAAAATGCCATTTCATGCCATTTCCAATGGCATTTTTCGAAGTCTGGAGTGGCATTTTTCAAAGTTTGCAAATTGCAGTGGCGTTTTCCAAAGTTTGCAAAAATTGCAGTGGCATTTTTCAAAGTTTGGAAATTGCAGTGGCATTTTTATGAATCGCCATAATTGGAGTGGCATTTATCTAATTTGTTTTTGTGATGGAAGCAGGGTGTCAACTGGGTTGTGCGGGGCACTCTGGCCTGTCTAGACAGCCTTCTCTTTTATGTTTACCACAGACCAGCCCAGTAGTTTTTTTTTCTTTCTGAAAATGGCTAGCCTAGTTTTTCGTGATTTGCCAAGTAAGTCGCTTTGTCAGGCCTGTTGGGCTGCAAATCTTTCAAGACAAGGAGAGCTTCATTCGGCTGGCCGAGAAAATGGCCTATCAGTAATGAGAAATGGGTTGTACATTTTAAAAACACATCAAACCGGTAATTAGTTTCAAATTTCTTTTTTTCATTTCAAGATTTTAAATTGCATTAATTTTTATGCGTGGACAATTTGTTGGATTTTATATTGATATACATTTATTTTTAAAATCAGTTTGAATGTGACTCGAAATTTCGGGATTAAAAACAGTTCGGACCGCACCGAAATATGCAAAATTTCGTATAATTGTTTAACCGTGGCCACAATATGGGCTGTAATGCTAACAAAAAGAATATGGGCTCAAAAAAAACCTTAAGAATTAGCAAATGGGCTGTAAATTATTAGAAATAATAGCAGATGGGCTGTATGCTGTTTTCCACAGATTTGAGGCTTTCCTAAAAAAAGGTTGACGCACAAGCAGTGACTGTTGGATGTCCATCCAACGGCCGTCGTGCTTCTTCAATCTCTGCTCTTCCTGCTCCAGCCGCTCAAACAAGCACCGGCGGGACTGCCTGCTCCCTCCTCCCCGCGGACGGCTGTGCTGTCGCGCAGGCCTCACCGCCCCACCGTACTCCCATCGCTGGCGTAGCCATCCCTGTACTCACCCACACCTGCTGCCATTCTCCGGCGACGGCAGACGAACCAATAAACCCTCGTACAGTCGTACTCCCCTCCGCATGGGAAACAACTGCCAAGTCTTCCCTGCCTCCGTGTCATTCCCTTCCTAGGCCTCGCCGTCGTCCACCGCCCTGGTGCTCTCGGCGCGGCCTGGTCAACGTGGTCAACGACCGACATGCATCTGAAGTGGACTATACGTGGAGAGGCTGACAGCTGGGTCCATGGCCGCACGCAAGGAAATGCCTCCTTATTACACGCAAAATGATGATTCCTCCACCTGACATCTGGGACCCACCGAAAGGGCCTCTGTATTTCGTGAAAAAAATGTTACCGCCACTGACAGCTCGGACCCACCAGCTATATCTTCGCACACAAGGAAGTGCCTCCTTATTACGCACAAAAAAATGAATACTCTCCCTACTAGCTGGGACCCAGTATAGTGGCAGACTGACTTGTGGGCCTACTAAGTTGACGGGGACGGAGGGCTTTGTCAACTTAGTCAATATGCACAATTCTAGCTCAAGTGACCGTACGATGTCCATCCAACGGCCGTAGTGCTTCTTCAACCTCTGGTCTTCTTGCTCCAGCCACACAAACCAGCGCCGGTCGTGCCTCATGCTCCTGCCTCCCGTGGCCAGCTGCGATGCGGCGGAGGCCTCACCGCCCCCTACTACTCCCACCTCTGGCCAGGCTATCCCTCTACTCACCCACACCCCATATTATTCTGCGGCGATGGCAGCCTCACACCACAGCGAACTAGTGAACCCTCATACTCCTCTACGCGTGGGCATCCACTGCCACGTCTTCCCCGACTCCACGCCGTCCCCTTCCTAGGCCTCGCCGTCGTCCACCGCCCTGGTGCTCTCGGCACGGCGTGGTTAACGTGGTCAAGGAACGACTTTCATCGGAAGAGTACTATACGTGGAGAGGCTGACAGCTGGGTCCACAACAGTCGCAAGAAAGTGCCTCCTTATTACGCGGAAAATAATTATTCCTCCACCTGACAGCAGGGACCCACCGGACGGGCCACCATATTTGGCGAAAAAAACGTTTCCCCCCTGACTGCTGGGACCCACCGGACGGGCCACCGTATTTCGCAAAAAAACATTCCCCCCGCTGTCAGCTCGGACCCACCGGAAGTGCCTCCTTATTACGCACAAAAAAATGAATACTCTCCCTGCTAGTTGGGACCCACCTTGGTGGGTGGCTGACTTGTGAGCCTACTAAGTTGACGGGGATTGGGTGCTTTGTCAACTTAGTCAATACGAACGATTCTAGCTCCAGTGACCGTACGATGTCCATCCAACGGCCGTAGTGCTTCTTCAACCTCTGGTCTTCTTGCTCCAGCCGCCCAAAGCAGCGCCGGTCGTGCCGCATGCTCCTGCCTCCAGTGGCCGTCTGTGCTGCCGCGGAGGCCTCACCGCCCCCTACTATTCCCACCGCTGGCCAGGCCCTGCGGCGACGGCAGCCTGACACCAAAGCCGAACCAGTGAACCCTCGTACTCCTCTCTGCGTGGGCTTCCACTGCCGCATCTTCCCCGGCTCCGCGTCATCCCCTTCCTAGGCCTCGCCGTCGTCCACCGCCCTGGTGCTCTCGGCGCGGCATGGTCAACATGGTCAAGGAACGACTTCCATCGAAAGAGTACTGTACGTGGAGAGGCTGACAGCTGGGTCCACGGCGGCCGCAAGGAAGTGCCTCCTTATTACGCGCAAAATAATTATTCCTCCACCTGACAACAGGAACCCACCGGACGGGCAACTATATTTCTTGAAAAAAACGTTTCCACCCTGACTGCTGGGACCTACCAGCTACATCTTCGCACGCAAGGAAGTGCGTCCGGGCAAAAAAAATGATTCGCCCCCCTGACTGCTGGGACCCACCAGACATCTTCGCACGCAAGGAAGTGCCTGATAGTCAAGACCCACCTGGTCGAAGCGTACGTAGCATTGTCATTCCGGTCGCGAACGTGTACGTACATACTGGTCGATGTAGAGGCGCGCGCGTAGCATGTACACGTACGTACATCGGCCAGGGTGCAAGAAAGAAAATAGGACCAAGTACGTACATACGGGAGGGGTCTCGAATGCCTACTCGCGCATACGTACGGCCAGGGATGGGTCGGAAGAGAGAAACAACATCGTCGTCGTGTTCATGGGGAGCCAACCGGCTGGGTCGGAATGGAATGCGTCGTCGTGTTCATCGGGAGGGCTTGGACGGAACAGCCGATGAAACTGAGGCCTAGCATACCGGAGAACGGAGGAAACGACCTTGTGTTCGACCGGCCATGTTCGAAACGGGATCCTGTTCATCGGGAGGGGTCTGGCGTACCGCAAAACGGAGGAAACGGACCTCCTACGGACGAAACGGGGGCCTGTTGATCGGGAGGGGTGTGGCGTACCGCAAAACAGAGGAAACGGACTTGTGTTGGAGTGCTACGGTCGAAACCGGGGTCCTGTTCATCAGGAGGGGTGTGGCGTACCGCAAAACGGGACTCCACGGGATACTGTTCATCTCCACTGTCGACCCCCTGCAGCCTCCACGGGCTACTGTTCATCCACCATCGACCTCCTCCAGCCTCCACCTGCGACTGTTCATCCACGGGCTCCTGTTCATCTATCCTCCACCGCGCGCTACTCCACCGGCTACTGTTCAACCAGCTCTCTCCATGGGCTCCTGTTCAACCACCCCTCCACGGGCTACTGTTCATCCAGCCCTCCACCGTATACTGTTCATCCAGCCCTCCACGGGGTGTTCCTATTCATCCAGCCCTCCACGGGGTCCTGTTCATCCAGCCCCAACCGGCTCGATCGATCGAGGTCCTGTTCATCCAGAGGCAATACCACGGGGTCCTGTTCATCCACCCCCATCGGGAACTGTTCATCCAAACCCCCCAGCAACGCTCACGGTTCATCCAGAGGTAGCATCCATCGGCTTCAGTTAGCAGCAGTAGCGAAGGAATCGCTCGATCGGGTTCAGTTAACAGCCATCGATCGATCGCTCGGGTTCAGTAACGCGTAGCCTGTAGTGCAATCGCTCGGGTTCAGTTAGAGCCCAACGCCTTGCTCGGGTTCAGTTAGAGCCCAATGCCTCGCACCCACGCGCGGGCGTGTATGAGAGAAACGTGCATCGCTCGGCCCTGACCACCCACCGTAACCGGGAACACCCCGATATTTTCCTCGCCCTCGCTTCTACCACGGTTTTTTCCGTCATGGACGGCCCAAAGAATGTCATGCAGCTGCGTCTCCGGCCCACCCAGGACGAAAAGCCCATTTTCTGTCATGATTTTTTGTCATAGAAGTAGGAGCCCACCACATCTATGATGATACCGGGTTTTGTCACAATTATCATCATAGAAGTGTCATAAGTATGACAGAAAAATTTGTTCGGCCCAAAATGTCACGGATGTATCTTTTTTTTGTAGTGTTGTAACGCCCACAATGCGGCTATATCTCTCACGTGTCGGGGCACGACTTAGAGGCATAATCGCATTGTGGTTTTGTCGCAAGAAGGGTCATCTTCACACAATCCCATGTAATGAACAAGAAAGGGATAAAGAGGGTTGGCTTACAATCGCCACTTCACACAATATTTAAACAATTCATACATCATCCAAAATACACACACATAGACCGACTACGGTCAAATCCAAAAGAAAAGAAGATAAACCCAACTGCTAGATCCGCGATCGTCCCAACTGGGCTCCACTACTGATCATCAGGAAACGAAACATAGTAGCAACCAAGGTCCTCGTCGAACTCCCACTTGAGTTCGGTAGCATCACCTGCACTGGTATCATCGGCACCTGCAACTGTTTTGGTAGTATCTATGAGTCACAAGGACTCAGCAATCTCAAAACCCGCGAGATCAAGGCTATTTAAGCTTATGGGTAGGACGAGGTAATGAGGTGGAGTTGTAGCAAGCACTAAGCAAATATGGTGGCTAACATACGCAAATAAGTGTAAGATGAGAAGCTACGCAATGGTCGTGAAGCTAGAAGTGATCAAGAAGTGATCCTGAAACTACTTACATTCATACATAACCCAAACCGTGTTCACTTCCCGGACTCCGCCGAAAAGAGACCATCACGGTTACACACACGCTTGATGCATTTTAATTAAGTCCAGTGTCAAGTTCTCTACAACTGGACATTAACAAATTCCCATCTACCACATAACCGCGGGCATGGCTTTCGAAAGTTTATACCCTGCAGGGGTGTCCCAACTTAGCCCATCACAAGCTCTCACGATCAACGAAGGATATTCCTTCTCCCAGAAAGACCCGATCAGTCTCGGAATCCCGGTTACAAGACATTTCGACAATGGTAAAACAAGACCAGCAAGACCACCCGACTGTGCCGACAAATCTCGATAGGAGCTGCACATATCTCGTTCTCAGGGGACACCGGATGAGCAATCCGTACAACTAAAACCAACCATCAAGTTTCCCCGAGGTGGTGCTACAAAGGGCTCTAGTTTGGACCAACACTCAGAGGAGCACTAGCCCGGGGGGGTTAAAATAAAGATGACCCTCGGGGCTGCAGACCCCAAGGGAAGGGAATAGGTGGTAGGCAAATGGAAAACCAATGTTGGGCCTTGCTGGAGGATTTTTATTCAAAGCGAACTGTCAAGGGGGTCCCATAACCCCAACCGCGTAAGGAACGCAAAATCAAGGAACATAACACCGGTATGACGGAAACTAGGGGCGGCAAGAGTGGAACAAAACACTGGGCATAGGACCGAGCCTTCCACCCTTTACCAAGTATATAGATGCATTAATTAAATAAGAGATATTGTGATATCCCAAAATGATCATGTTCCAACATGGAGCAAACTTCAACTTCACCTGCAACTAACAACGTTATAAGAGAGGCTGAGCAAAAGCGGTGACTTAGCCAAACAACGGTTTGCTAGGAAGGTGGGTTAGAGGCTTGACATGGCGAAATTGGAGGCATGATAGACAAGTGGTAGGTAGCGCGACATAGCGGTAGAACGAACAACTAGCAAGCAAAGATAGAAGTGATATCGAGGGTAATGGTCATCTTGCCTGAGATCCCGCAAGGAAGAAGAACGATTCGACAAACGGACGTAGTTGAACGAATCCTCACAACTCCGGAACGAAACCGAAGCTAACGAGAGGAGCAACCGGAAAGAAACAAACAACATGGTAAACACACAAGCATAAACATGGCATGATGCACAACCAAGGATGATGCATGTCCGGTTTAAAAGCAGGCAAGCTTTTTAACAATGTACGAGCTGGTCCATCCAACTCTGCCCATGACTTGATGGAATTAGCAGGCAAGCTTTTTAACAATGTACGAGCTGGTCCATCCAACATCATAGTGAAATACTTGGCACAGACTGCATCATTGAGATCCAACATCTCCTTGGCCAATTCATAACTCTCAATCCAGCCTTCAGGAGGGAGATCAGCTGTATAATTAGGCAGATTACAAGGGCCATTGAAATCCCTGGGCAGACGTCATTACGCAGAGCCGGAACTAAACCCAGCACTCCAACTGTCATAGAAATCGTCCCAGCCCCTACTAAAGTTGAAGGGGTCACCGAAGGCTGCTGATAAGCCCCCTGCTGAGCTGCCGCTTCCGCCTCACCGACGAGCTCTGGCTTCATCCACAATAGCCTGAACATTGACTAGTAAGTTATCATCCCGGGGCGGGTTATCACCATGGGGCGGGTTTCGACGCCGCTCGCTACTTGAAACTGCCGTCGATTCAATGCGCCGACTATAACTCCAACTTGGGTTGCCCTACTGTGTACAGTAAAAAATCCAACTTCGGCACGGGGTCAAATGGACACGATCGCCACTATATGAATAAGCCGCCTGCTGTGCAACAGCTGCTTGAAGAAGTTCGATGGTGTTCAAGGTCTGCACCGCAGCTGGTGACCCGCCCTTGATCGGAATAGCCACCAGCCGTGTCACCGCCACTAACATGTTATCTACCGGGTTAGAAAAATGCCCAGGCGGTGGTGTCAAGAATCTTTGAGGCGGTATCTAATTGGGGGCGGGTTAGGTATCCGGTTCTCCCTCCGTGCTGTCTCAGGCTGACGAGGTTGAGCCGCCACCCGGCTTCCAGGAACGTCCGGGTTCAACTGAGGATTCACCCTTGCATCAGGAGTGCTTGTCCCTACCCCCGGTGTATTGAATAGATTCATGGGCACGTACTACAAAGGCAGGCGAGTCTGGTGCCTTCGACGAAGAACTGCATTAGAGGCGTTATGATCTAGGCTAAATGCCAAGCTTCCGCCTTTACCCGCTCTGACTCAGCCACAATATGAGCCCATTCTGTTGCCATCCTCCTGGGCCTTAGTGATCTCCGCATGAATCTTTACCATCTCCGCATTGCGTTCCGCTTGATTTGCCGTAGTCACCTCCGTTGCCAAAAAGTTGTAAAATTGCCCAATAGATCTGACAAAACTTGAGCTAGCGGTCTCTCTTAGCCGCCAGCCCCAGTAGCCGCAGCCACAGCCGATCCAAATGTCATAGGTGCAGTTGTTGAAGAATTTAGAGCTGGCCGTGTGCCAGCCATAAAGATTGCAGCCCTGCACGGCGGCTCATAGGGGTACGGAATATTGTTGCCGTCGGAATAGCCCCCAAGCCCGCCATCTTGAAACTGATAGATTGATTCTATCTCTCCAGTTGAGGAATCATCATCCGAATATATGAGAGTCTCTCCACCGGATGCGGAATTTTCTGCAAGCTCCAAGCCTTGCATGAAACTGACAAAGGCACGCTTTCGACCGGGTTGACTCCGGGCAGGTTGCGTGCGCCGAGCCGACTCAAAGAGGTCGGTGGAGGTGTCCGGCTCAGGCTCAGATTTACCAATTTTGCCGATGAAGACGTGGATTCCGCCGAAGGGGACCCCGTACCTGTACACAATTGAGTCGGCCTCGGGGCTCCAGCCAGCGTCGTCAATGTAGAGCTTGCCGCGGTGACTCTTAGTCATCCTGCCAACAGCGTACCCCTCGATCCCTAGGAAAGAGCCCTTCAAGAACTCGAAACCACCATGCACTGGCCCATGGTGGGTACCAACTATCGTGGTTTTGTCATGGCCAATGCCGTTGTGAAAGGACTTCGGTGTGGAGCCATCTGAACGTAAGTTAGCTTAAAGGGGTTGAATGGGATGAGAGACTCGAGTTTACCCAGGTTCGGCCTCTCACCAACGAGGTAAAATCCTACGTCCTACTTTGTGTTGTATTGATTGAGTATCGATTACAAGGGAGAGGAATCGCTTAACCTAGCTCTAGATTGATTGTAACTTGAGTTAACCCTCCACAGGGTCTCTCCTTTATATACACAAGTCGAGGCCCTAGGATTACAAGAGTCTGGGTCGGGTCATAATACATGACCGCCCCTGGTTCTAAGTCGCCTTGCCTTACTAGGCAAGTCATCGTCGGGCGGCTTAATACGCCGGGTCTCGCACCATCTTCTGGGCTTGGGCGTTCTGCTCCTCACCACGTAAGTCGCCCTCTGAGTTCCATGTCTTATTTCTTGGGCCTACTTAGGCCTTGTCTCTGAGTCGCCAACAGTATAACCTGGTCCCTCCTGGGCGGGTCACACCATGGGGTTATATCCCCAACACCGTTGAACGCTCTCCACTGACTTCAATCCACGAGGTGTCTCAGCTTCGGATCATCTCCATCGTGGGGCTCCTTCCTCTCCGTGTGCCAACCCATGAGCTTTGCTTCCTTGGGATCTACAAAATAACTTTGTATACGGAAAGTGATCGGTAAGTACCATACAACTTTCTGGGGAGATTTCTTCCCGGCCTTTGATACGTCTCCAACGTATCTATAATTTTTTATTATTCCATGCTGTTATATTATCATTCTTGGATGTTTTGCAATCATTTTATAGCAACTTTGTATCATTTTTTGGGACTAACCTATTGACCCAGTGCCCAGTGCCAGTTGTTGTTTTTTGCTTGTTTTTTACATCGCAGGAAATCAATATCAAACGGAGTCCAAACACCGCGAAACTTTTTGTGGATTTTTTATGGACCAGGAGACCACCAATGGGCCAGAGCAGCACCTGGGGGTGCCCCGAGGGGGGCACAACCCACCAAGGCGCGCCTTGGGGCCCAGGCGCGCACAGGTGGGTTGTGCCCACCTCGGTGGCCTCCCGCACCCCCTCTTTACCCTATAAATTCCCAAATATTCCAAAAACCCTCAGGGGTAACCGTAGATCAGAAGTTCTGCCACCGCAAGGCTCTGTAGCCACGAGAAACCAATCTAGACCCCGTTCCAGCACCCTGTCGGAGGGGTGAATCATCACCGGTGGCCATCTTCATCATCCCGGCGGCCACCACGATGAGGAGGGAGTAGTCCACCCTCGGGGCTGAGGGTTTGTACCAGTAGCTATGTGTTCAATCTCTCTCTCTCTCTCTCGTGTTCTTGAGATGTCACGATCTTGATGTATTGCGGGCTTTCTTAATATAGTCGGATCATATGCTGTTTTCCCCTTTCTATCTTGTTGTGATGAATTGAGTTTTCCCTTTGAGATTTCGTTCTATCAGATTAAATACTTTTATGGATTTGAGAGCACTTGATATATATGAATACTCGTGGTGACAATGGGGTATCATATTGATTCACTTGATATATGTTTTGGCACTCGACTCGAGGATTCCCGAGGTGACATTGGGGTAATCTATGCATAGGGGTTGATGCACGTTCTTGTCTTTGTTTCTCCGGTAGAAATCTTGGGGCACTCTTTGAGGTTCTTTGTGTTGGATTGAGTATTATGAATCTGAAATCATTTCGTGTTATTTTAGTATGAACTCTTGGACAGATCAATCGGAAAGAATAGCTTCGAGGTGGTTTCGTACCCTACAAATAATTTCTTCTTATGTTCTCCGCTAGATAGGAACTTTGGAGTGATTCTTCATCGCACTTTGATGGATGGTTATATGATCCAATTATATTAGCATTGTTGAGAGATTGCATTAGCGAAAGTACGGACCCTAGGCCTCATGTTCAAGCATTGCAATACCGTTTGTGCTCCGTTTTATCAATTGCTACCTTGCTGTTTTTTATTGTTCTTATTACAAAAATCAATATCCACTATTCATATTACACTTGTATCACCATCTCTTCGCCGGACTAGTGCACCTATACAAATTACCATTGTATTTGGTGTGTTGGGGACACAAGAGACTTTTTATTATTTGGTTGCAGGGTTGTTTGAGAGAGACCATCTTCATCCTACGCCTCCCATGGATTGATAAACCTTAGGTCATCCACTTGAGGGAAAATTGCTACTGTCCTACAAAACTCTGCGCTTGGAGGCCCAACACATGTCTATAAGAATAAAGTTGCATATTAGACATCAAGCTCTTTTCTGGCGCTATTGTCGGGGAGGCTAGGTAAGCGGCACTCCATCCCGTCAACGAAGCTCTTTTCTGGCGCTATTGCCATTGAGGTGAGTGCTTGAAGGTATATCTTTAGATCTTGCAATTGAATCTTTTAGTTTCTTGTTTTATCACTAGTTTGGTTTGTAAAAGAAAACTAAAAAATGGAATTGAGGTTGCGTCATATTTTTCATCTTTATAATGTGTTTCATGAAAATGATGGAAAGGAAAATTGTGCTCAATTGATAGAAGATGACTTCAATAAAATGATTGGCATGAATGATCAGCATGATTGCAATGTCGTTAGTATGAATTCTTCGAATATCCATGATGCTAATGATATGCAAAGCCATAAGCTTGGGGATGCTATGTTTGATGAAAATGATATTTTTAGTCCCCCAAGATTTGATGTGCAAATTTTTTATAATGATTGCATGCCTCCAATTTATGATGATTATAATGATGAAAGTGGATTTGGAGAGGTCATGACTTTATTTAGTGATGAATCCACCATTTTGGATGAGGCTTCAATTGACTATGATAAAAATTTGCTATTTATCATGATTATGGTGATGACATGTATGCTATAAAGAATAATGATAACCATGAAACTTGTCATCATGATTTTAATTTTCACTCTCAGATAGTTATTTTGTTGAGTTTGCTCCCGCTACTATTGATGGGAAGAACTTTGCTTATGTGGAGAGTAATAAGTTTTCTATGCATTTGTGTCATGAAAAGAATGCTTTATGTGATGGTTATATTTTTGAATTTCTTCATGATGCTACTGAAAATTATTATGAGTGGGGAACATATGCTTGTACATATTGAAATAATATCAAGTTTCCTCTCTTTATGTTGAAAGTTTTGAAGTTATGCATGTTTTGCCTTCCTATGCTAGTTGATTCTTGTTCCCATAAGTTGTTTTCTCACAAAATCCCTATGCATAGGAAGTGGGTTAGGCTTAAATGTGCTAGTCATATGCTTCATGATGCTCCCGTTATGTTTCAATTCTTTTATGTGAGCATCATTGAAATCATCATGCCTAGCTTAAAAGCCATTAAAGAAAAGCACTTGTTGGGAGACAACCCAACACTTTTACCTACTGTTTTTGTGTGTTCACATAATTATGCTACCGTATTAATCATGTTTTATAGCTTATGTTTCAATAAAGTGCCAAATAAAGCCTTTGGGATAGTGTGGATGATACTTGACTTGAATCTGTGCAAAAACAGAAACTTTTGCTTCCAGAAACAGAATTGTTTAAATTCATTGGAACGAGATAAAATTCTGAATTTTCTACAGATGATTTATATACAACTTTTCTATGTTGTCCTAAATTTTCAAGATTTTTTGATTAGTAGAAGTATGGTAGTTGTCAAGATCATTACAGACTGTTCTGTTTTTGACAGATTCTGTTTTCAATGCATAGTTTGCTTGTTTTCTAGTTTCTATGGCTTATATTCCTTAATATAAATTGTGGAAATTACAGGGTACAGTAGGCTTTGTGTGAGAACAATTATGAATCTTGTATTTGACATTACCAAAGTGAAATGGTTTGCTCTTTGTCATACTAACCTATCTCATGAAGTTCCGTTAAGTTTTGTGTGATTGAAGTTTTCAAGTTTTGGGTGAGATGTCGATATGAGGAGAATAAGGAGTGACAAGACCCTAAGCTTGGGGATGCCCAAGGCACCCCCAAAGTAATATTCAAGGAAGATGCAAGCAACTAAGCTTGGGGATGCCCCGGAAGGCATCCCCTCTTTCGTCTCCAACATTATCAGTAACCTCACTTGGAGCTACATTTTTATTCGTCACATGATATGTGTTTTTCTTGGAGCATCATTTTCTTTTGTTAGGATTTGCTTGTTTTTAGTTAGAATAATGTTTTGCATCTTTCTTTTCAATAGAAATGTCAAGGATAGCCTTCACCATGCTTATTTTGCAAGTCTACATGTTGCTGTTTCAAAACAGGAAGTTTACCGCTGTTGCAAAAATTCCCGAGAAAAGTCAGAATATGATAATATGTTGAAACCTTTTGCACAGTACGATCTGATAAATTTTCTACAGTGTGTTAAATTTTTAGAATTTTTGGAGTTAAAGAAGTATTGATAGTCTTGCATTCTTTACAAACTGTACTATTTTGGCAGATTGCTGTTATTTTTGCATTGTTTTCATATGTTGGCTTGTTTAATGATTCTATTTGAGGATAGGAGTATTAAATATGTAGAGGCATTTAGTATGCGATTTTGAATAATAATTTTAGTGATTTGCTACAGTAGAGAATGATAAGGTTTTCGCATTGGTTTATACTAACTTATCTCACGAGTTCTTGTTGAGTTTTGTGTGGATGAAGCTTTTGAGATTTAGGAAAACCGTGATATGAGAGGAATTAAGGAGATGCAAAAGCTCAAGCTTGGGGATGCCCAAGGCACCCCAAGATAATATTCCAATAAATCTCAGGTATCTAAGCTTGAGGATGCCCCAGTAGGCATCCCACCTTTCTTCTTCAACAATTATCGGTTAGTATCGGTTGAGCCTAAGTTTTTCTTCATCACATGATGTGTGCTATTCTTATAATGTCATTTCATTTTGTTTTGTTTTGCTTGCTGTTTTAAGAAAATACTTAGATCTGAAAGTTTTAAATAACAGAGAGTCCTCACATAGCTACCTATTTACTTAACTACTCGCTTGATCTTCACTTATATCTTTTTGGAGTAGCTTGTCATTTGCTCTAGTGCTTCACTTATATCTTTTTGAGCACGGGGTGCTTTAGTATTTTTGAAGAAATTCTCTCTTGCTTCACTTAAATTAATTTGAGAGAAAGAAATATTATGCTCATGATCTTCACTTATATTTGTTTGAGCTTATCAAAAGCAACATATGAATATTAGTGCCAAAATGATAGATATCCAAGAAGGATATAATAAAAACTTTCATGAAGATCATTGGACAAAATAAACTTGATTCCTTGTAATAGTTTTGAGATATGATGATGTGATATGTGAGTCATGTTGATGAGTAATTATGCTTTAGTAAGAATATTGGTGTTAAGGTTTGTGATTCCCTATGCAAGCACGAAAGTCAATAGTTATGCAATGAAATTACATCCTACTTGTGGTGCATTATTCGGTGTTAATTATGCTCAATGCTCGCTTATGAGATTTTTCGTTTCTTGATTGATCGCTTCTCAATCTTTTGCTAGCCTTCATTTTGCACTAAGTATGATCACTACTTGTGCATCCAAAATCCTTTAAACCAGTTTTGCCACATGAGTCCACTATACCTACCTATATGTGGTATTCTTTTTCCCTTCTAAGAAAATTTGTATGTGCCATCTCTAATTTCAAAATAAATTTCTCTTTTGTGTGCTCGTACCGCTCGCGAGGCGGTGAGGGGTGGCCAATATTTTCCATGCTAGATGTGTTATTCTCACGATGAGTGTTTATTCACTTGTCATTGCATGAGAGGAAGGCAAAGGTATTAGGGATGCCCAGTACCGAAATGAAAAATGAATATACTTTATGTTGTCAAATAATAAATTCCTTGGAAAGTGTTGGTATGGAGGGCACCCGTGGATACGGTTAGCCATGGAAAGTGAAAGTATGGTGGAAAAAGGAATAAACTTTATTTTCTGTTTGGGAACCGCCTATGATATATCTAGCATGTAAAGTGTTGGGAGCCCTAAGTCGTTTCCGTTGGTGGGAAAAGTATGCCTCTCAAAATGTTTTTTATCTATCAATTTTTGCTTTGAGCTCTGGCACCTCTGCAAATCCCTACTTCCCTCTGAGAAGGGCCTTTCTTTTACTTTATGCAATTTTTATTTTTAATTTGAGTCTCCATCTTCTCTTATAAAGGACCAACTAGGGGGCAATATGATCGTACTTGAGCATTGTGTGTAGTTAATATGCGAGTGTGTTTCATGAATGGATCAATGATTGAGCATGATGAGCTAGGGATAACTTATTTTAGCGTTGATATTTTCAAAGACATGGTTGCTTGTTGGTATGCTTGAGTATTAAAGTCCTCATGTCAAAACTAGACTATTGATTTGAACCATATAAAAGTCCAAATGTCCATGCTAGAAAGAAAAGAATATGAGATGACGTGCTAGACAGCATTCCACATCAAAAATTCTGTTTTTATCATTTACCTACTCGAGGACGAGCAAGGATTAAGCTTGGGGATGCTGATACGTCTCCAACGTATCTATAACTTTTGATTGTTCCATGCTGTTATATTATCATTCTTAGATGTTTTACAATCATTTTATAGCAACTTTATATCATTTTTTGGGATTAACCTATTGACCCAGTGCCCAGTGCTAGTTGCTATTTTTTGCTTGTTTTTTACATCGCAGGAAATCAATATCAAACGGAGTCCAAACACTGCAAAACTTTTTGTTCACTTTTTATGGACCAGAATACCACCAATGGGCCAGAGCAGCACCTGGGGGTGACCTGAGGGGGCACAACCCACCAGGGAGTGCCTGGGGGCCCAGGCGCGCCCAGGTGAGTTGGGCCCACCTCGGTGGCCTCCCGCACCCCCTCTTTACCCTATAAATTCCCAAATATTCCAAAAACCGTGGGGGTAACCATAGATCAGAAGTTCCGCTGCCACAAAGCTCTGTAGCCACGAGAAACCAATCTAGACCCCGTTCCGGCACCCTGCCGGAGGGGGGAATCATCACCGATGGCCATCTTCATCATCCCAGCGGCCACCACGATGAGGAGGGAGTAGTCCACCCTTGGGGCTGAGGGGTTGTAGTAGTAGCTATGTGTTTAATCTTCTCTCGTGTTCTTAAAATGTCACGATCTTGATGTATCGGAGGCTTTGTTAATATAGTCGGATCATATGGTGTTTTCCCCTCTCTATCTTGTTATGATGAATTGAGTTTTCCCTTTGAGATTTCGTTTTATCGAATTGTATACTTTTATGGATTTGAGAGCACTTGATATATGTCTTGCATATGAATACTCATGGTGACAATGGGGTATCATATTGATTCACTTGATATATGTTTTGGCACTCAACTCGCGGATTCCCGAGGTGACATTGGGGTAGTCTATGCATAGGGGTTGATGCACGCTCTTGTCTTTGTTTCTCCGGTAGAAATCTTGGGGCACTCTTTGATGTTCTTTGTGCTGGATTGAGTATTATGAATCTGTAATTATTTTTGTACGAACTCTTGGATAGATCAATCGAAAAGAATAGCTTCGAGGTGGTTTCGTACCCTACAAATAATTTCTTCTTATGTTCTCTGCTAGATAGGAACTTTGGGGTGATTCTTCATCGCACTTTGAGGTTTGGTTATATGATCCAATTATACTAGATGATACCCCGCACGTTGTTGCGGGAATTAAAAAGTTAAATTGAACGAAATTATGTTGTTCAAATATTCAATGGTAGTGTTTCTAAAAATATATATTCAATGGTAGTAACAGCCTAAAAAGAAATAGTAGAAAATAATTTTTTTAAGTAAGAGAGAAAGTTTAGTATAAGCAAATGGAAAATTTGGAAATACACAATAAACAAATTGAGGATAAAAGAAATACAAACATATTTGATTAGAGGAGGCATGAATTTCACGTACTATTGGTAGAGCAATTAGGTTTGTAGCTAATCTGATTAGTTATGCATGTATCACTTGTCTAGGAACCATTGGCTAAGGTAGGTAGGTTAACTAGCAAGGAACTAATCATACTTGCGTGCATGCATGCTAGTACCAGCGAACGACGTGCACACATGTAACAACAATAGCATGCACGCGCGCGTAGCTCTAGCTCATGAGGTTGCCGATCCTGGCGTGCGTGTTGGGCGTCCCCGGCCTCTTGCTGTCAGCCCCGCGCAAAAGCACTGCTGCGCCTTTGTCACCATCTCACTGAGCAGTCCTTCCTCCACCGCCGATAGTTAGAGGGCGCCTGTCACTGCCCCGCCCCCCTCGCAAGCTTCCTCGTCGAGGATCGGCGCCACGGCGGGGAAGGTCAGCCGTTCTCGGCTTCGTCCATGCGCCACAGTAGGTCCTCCGCCCTGGTCGTCCCCTGCTGGGCTCCTTTGTCTCGGGCGCCGCTGGCCTCTTTGACGACCGCGTCATACCGTTTGCGTCGCACCGTGGCGTCCTCCTCATGCGTGTCTGCGGCGGAGCCGAGCCTGCAACCAGCTGTCCGGCGGGTGGCACATACTCCGGGAGAACAGAGACATACCCGTGTTTTTCCTCTCCGCTGCGTTGCGAATGGTTCTTCCTCTACTTCACATGAGAGTGGGCGTGCCTACGCTAGACAGACCTTGGCAGGAAGACAACATGGAGTGCCAAACACAAAATGTAAAGTGTGCAAAGGTCAGCGGCTCACCAGATAAACCATGACGTTGCTTGGTTGTCACTGGGAGGATGCTTGAGCACGTACTCGAAAGAGATGGGACTCCACCGTTCGTCTGTCCCCAGCGCCTTGTTGTCTATTTGTGATTGATGAACGACTTGAGTTACAGAAGATGAACAGGGTCAGGAATCAATGTGTATGGAAGATAAATCACGCAGTTTGTTGAAAAAGAAAGGAAAAAAGGCTACATTATGCATTGGAGAAGTTGAATTGGCAGGATCTAGTGATAGAAATCAATAGGTGCGGAGTTAATTGGCCAGAATTCATACAGTCCACGCGTTGAGGGAAACTCCACCATGAGTGTGGCACCAGAAAAAAGGATGACATGGCCCACGGATAACTCTCCTTCTGCTGAGTTGGAAGCTTGTTGAGGTGGATAGCTTGCATGCTTAGATAATTACATGTAGTGGGGATCAATCTCTCAGGTATATAGGATTAGCATTGTTTAGAGATTACACTAGCGAAATTACGGACCCTAGGCCTCATTTTCAAGCATTGCAATACCGTTTGTGCTCTGTTTTATCAATTGCTACCTTGCTGTTTTTTATTGTTCTTATTACAAAAATCAATATCCACTTTCCATATTACACTTGTATCACCATCTCTTCGCCGAACTAGTGCACCTATCCAAATTACCATTGTATTTGGTGTGTTGGGGACACAAGAGGCTTTTTATTATTTGGTTGTAGGGTTGTTTGGGAGAGACCATCTTCATCCTATGCCTCCCACGAATTGATAAACCTTAGGTCATCCACTTGAGGGAAAATTGCTACTGTCCTACAAAACTCTGCGCTTGGAGGCCCAACACGTGTCTACAAGAATAAAGTTGCGTAGTAGACATCAGCCTTCTTCTATCGAGAACCATTTCATACCGGACAGCTGGTTTTTTCCACGTGCTCCTTCCGATAAATTATGCAATCGTTGATGCATGCATGGTACCTAACGTGCGGCAGAACAAGAGGGCAGACGATCTTCTTGTCCTGATCCACACTAGTAGGACATAGATTCCCCGCGGGAAGAACATCCTTTAGGTCCTTGCGAAGCTCATCGAGCCTAGTGTCGGTCCATTTGTTTTTAGCCTTCATCTTCAGAAGTTTGAGCGTGAAACTCAAGCGGGTCACCTCAGGATCGCAACCATCATACAATGGAGTGTTCGAGTCTACCTCCAGTTGTTGTAGCTTGGCCTCCTCTCTAGAAGCTATGTCAGTACTCATCTCCTTGCGAAGCAGTTCTTGAACATGAGGGTCCCGCACGATTGAACTTAGTAGCGACGCAGTCCGCAGCATGGAGTCCATGTTTTCTCCGCTGCCATGTCCGGCCTCTTCTCCATCGCCATGTGCGGCCTCTTGCGCGCCACCATGTCCGGCCCCTTCTCCGCCGCCATTATCGGTCATCTCTTCGTCTTGCCCCATGTCGTCATTGCCTGCTCTGTTGGAGTCCTCCTCATTATCATCATCTTCAATTATCCAACGAGTATAGCCATCCATGAAACCAATCATGAGCAGGTGTGCCATCACATGACCATCATCATAGGGGTTGAGCCGAAGTCCTCCTTTGCATCTTCGACACGGACATAAAATCTATGTCCGGTTATTTTCATTCATGTCCTACACCGCCGACCGCAACCACCTTTCCACTGACCATCATGAACGCCTACACGGTAATAATAAACAAATTTATTATAAAAATGCATGAATGCATCAAAGTCATACAAAAATTCGGCATGACCTTCCCTAAAAATAGGCCATATAGAGTTTGCCCAAAATTCGCCGAAACGGAAATAAATCGACATTTCGCCAAAACATAGGCAACTCAAGCACAATTTGGCGGCAACTCATGCCACACACACAATTTCCATCATATCGCCCGAGTATGTCATATCGCACACATACACATATTTCCATTCTTGCAAAAGCACAAATTTTTGATCACCTATATCGAGATCGAGCATGGTGATGATGATGTCCATCGGTGTCGCCACACACCTAGGGAATGATCAAAAGTGGACAAAGCTTACTTCTTGACATGGCTAGGCCTAGTTAGGGAGGTACATAGGTAACTTCACTAAATGCTAGATCTACCTAGCTAGTTTGGGAAGGAGATGAGTTCAACTAGTGGAGGGGGAAGGAAAAAGAGAAAGGAGATGCATTAATGGAGGTGGTGTAGTTAGCTAGGAGCAATAAAGAGAGAGAAAGAGAGGTTTAAGAAAGAGTGTAATGGGGGGAGAAGTAGTGAGGAAGAAGCAAAGTGAGGGAGAGAGGAGGTGGGAGCTGGGGGAAAGTGAAGGAAGAAAGGATGGGGGAGGGGAGGAAAAAGGTGGTGGCTGCGGTTTAGCAGTAGCGCTAGGGAGTAAAACGCGCTGCTGCTAAAAAGATAGCAGTAGCGCGCCCATGGGAGAGGCGCTACTGCTAAGTGGGGCCCGCTATGTGGCCAAGTTCAAACTTAGCCATAGCGCCTTATCCAAAAAATGGGCTACTCCTATACAGTTAGCAGTAGCATGGTTACCTGAGGTACGCTACTACTAAACCTAGCCTGGCGGCAACGGTGGGGCAATTTTAGTAGTAGCGCCCTTTTTTCTTGCCGCGCTACTGCTAAGTCGATAGTAGTAGCGCCTCGTTTTATCCAGCGCTACTGCTAAGGTTCTGTGTATAACGTTTTCCCTAGTAGTGCATGGTGATTTGATTTTTGATCCGAGGTTGGATGTTTCCCGAGGGGGCGGGGGGAGATGATGGGAGCATCCTACGGACATCACCATGTCAAGAGTCCGTTTGGCAAGTGACACACACAACCTCATCTTCACATACATAAAGGTGAATCATCTCCTTTACACGTGTTCACTTGACCCCTTCGAGGATGGTATACTACTTGACACTCCACTCGTGTGCATACATAGGTATTGTCAGAATGCCATGGGCGATGAGGAGGAGTGCGAGCGCAAGTGTACAACTACACCATCCGCATGGGAAGCTTGTCGGATTTCGGGTTCCGGCAAAACCCTCAAGGTTCAAAATCTGGGGTGCGCACGAAGATCTCTCCCTCCCCCTAGCTCGCTCACTCACCACGATCTCAAAGCTCAGCACATCAAACTCGAAGAACAAGGGACACAAGAGTTTATACTAGTTCGGGCCACCGATGTGGTGTAATACCCTACTCCAGTGTGGTGCGGTGGATTGCCTTGTAGGCTAAGGATGAACAAGTACAAGGGAAGAACAGCCTCCTGAGGAGAGGTGTTCTTGTGCTCGGTGAGCTTGTGTGTGGCCTTAGTGGAATGGATCCAGTCCAAGATGAGTTGCCTCCTACGGTGGTGGCTAGCCCTATTTATAGAGGCCCGGGTCCTCTCGTCAAATGTTAGGCGGGAAGGGATCCCACAATGGCCAATTTGAAGCGGGACAACTAGTACAAGCTATCCTGACAAAAGGTGGTCTTCGCCTGCCAAAGGCTCTGGTGCTGACGCCGTCGTGGGCTCCATGATGACCTCCGTCCTGCCGTCCTGCTGGTCTTGGTCTCGTTGCACCGATATGCAAACCTTTTCCTGATGCCTTGGGACTCCTCGCCTGCAATTGCCCCTTTAGCACCAAAGAGGCAACGGGTACTCTGCGCCCGCTGGCGCCCGCCTGGCCTTGGTCGTCATGGCTCATTTCACGGGAACCTCACGAGGTGCCCCTCGCCTTGATCTCTCCACCCCTCGCGAGCCAGCCTAGTGAGGCCGCCCCTGAGGAGGTCTTGTGTCGTCCGCCTCGCGAGGCTCGGCTGTAGCGACCAGACCTTAAACAGTCTGATCTCTGTGCATCAGTGTCATCCCTGGATCGGTAATGCTGACACGCATAGTACTTGAAGGATTTATAACAGAGTAGCAATCACACACTTATTACATCGAATGTCTCAAAAGATAACTTGTTACAATAAATATGGCTTAAGGCCATCTAATACGATAACAGCGGAAGGCTTGGAAGATAAAGTGAGTCCATCAACTCCAACGGCATCACTGAGTGAAAGACCACGACCTAAGGCTCCTTACTCGTCGTCTGAAAAGTCTGCAACATGATTCGTTGCAGCCCGAAAACGGGTCAACACATGGAATATGCTGGCAATGTAACACAAAAGAGTAATGAATAGAGTAAAGCTATCACTATATGCATATATGGCTGGTGGAGGCTGTATGGTTAATATGTTTTGCGAAAAGCCAATTTTTCCCTACAACAAAGGAATGAATTTATTTAACTACAAAGTTGGTTGAAAACATTGAGAATGGTAAATCCCATCTCAATCCCAATTAAAAGGTAATTAATAACCCCAACAAAATTAATTTAGAGTGATGAGATCCACATGATAATCCAAGAACTAGATACTCAAGATGTCCATAACCGGGGACACGACTAACCATGATTAGTTTGTACATTCTGCAGAGGTTTGTGCACTTTTACCCACAAGACTCGATCTCCTCTGTTGGATTTCTCGCACTACATAATGTTTGAGAAACGGATGACTGAGACACAGTCTTTCCGAAGAGGTCCCCTTAACCGATAGATAGGCCTGTACACCTACAATCCCCTACATCTGCTAGCCCGTCATGGAAAGGTTTCCCACAACTTACTCAACCATGCCAGAGCCCATAATGCATGTGGCTGCACACGGAAGTTTCTAGCATGAATAATCTTATGATCCCTTTGAGCCTGGGTGGCAGTCCATAGGAGAATCACACGGTACCCCGGGATTTCCAAAAATACAGACAACACTGGGTTCCCCAGGTGCCTCAATCTACCTAGATGTGTATTAAAGTTGCCACCTTAAGTTAACCATTAATTAACAATTCTCACTTCTGTCATGAATGCGCTCAAACCCAATCCACGTCTACGAGCATAACATAGCAATATAAGCAACGTAGAAGTAACTCCCAAAGGTTTGATAATAAACAGGTGAATAGGTACTACCTCAACTAATTCCCAAACCCACGATTTAATCAGATCCTAACCATGCAATTGTTTGAGGATTGATCTAATGCAATAAAATTGGGTAGTAAAGAGGTATGATCAAAGTGTTACTTGCCTTGCTGATGATCCGTGAAACCTAGAGACTCGTAGTAGCACGCTTCGCACTCCAGGTACTCTATCGCAAACAAACAAGCATACAATAAGCAATCAAGCAAGGGCACGGATAAAACTCAAATAAGAGATCTAACCAGAAAGTTCAACTTAAGAACTCCGGTTTGCAAAAATAATCAAATCAAACGAAGCAACAAAACAAAAACGGCGAAAGAAACAAGCTTCGTTTACTATTCTGGACTAAAGTCAATTTTTACAGTAGCAAAAACTTCTTTAAGTTGATTAAACAGAAAGAGGGCTTCGAGACGAAACTCTAGGCGCTTGAATCGCCTGATTCCGATAAACGAGCAGAAAGATAAACTAAAACGAAAATCGGATCAGAAATCGCGATCGAAAATAATCGCGGAAAAGCCGAGAAAAAGAAAAACTGACGAACAGACTAACGAACGAACGTTCCCTGTCTGCGGCTAAACGGTGAAAACCGTTCGTTAAAACGAATGTACAAACGGGCGTTCGCTAAATAACTAAACCGAAAAAAACAATCTAAAATAAAAAAAATGCATCTAGGGTTTCGAAAGAAAACCGATCGGTTTTCTCGCGAAAACCGAGGCGGCTACCTCCGGCGAGGTCCGGCGAATGGCAACGGCGGCTCCGGCGGCGGGGTCGGGCGGCGACGGGTTTCAGCGGCGGTGGGCTGGTGGGCTGCGGCATCGGGCGGCGCGGCTTATAAAGCCTCCCCCGGGCGGAGTCCCGGGCGGATACGGCCCAAAGTCGGTTTCCTTTTTTTAATTATTCCGTGCAGTAAAATGAATAAAAGAAATACTAAATGGACTCCAAAAATTCTGAAATAAATTTTCCCCGTCCTCTAAAACTCTACCGGACAAGGTGAACATTTATTTGGGACTCTACTGCAATTTTGAAAACGCATACTTTTCCTAATTCAAATAAAATAGCGATAAAACTCCGAATAAAATTCTTATTTGATTTTAATATTAAATCTCCAATATTTCTTTATTTTGAGGAAGTCATTTTATCCTCTCTCTTTTATTTTTATAAAAGAAATATTCGAAGAGAAAATAATTAAAATCAAACGATCCTCTTTTCAAAATTTGGGAAAAACTCAAATATGAAAATAACGAAATTCCCAACTCTCTCCGTGGGTCCTTGAGTTGCGTAGAATTTCTAGGATCAAGCCAAAATGCAATAAAATATGATATGCAATGATGATCTAACGCATAACATTCCAAATTGAAAATTTGGGATGTTACAAACTTACCCCCCTTAAGATGAGTCTCGCCCTCGAGATTCAGGTTGGCTAGAAAATAGGTGAGGGTAATCCTTCTGTAGGTCTTCCTCTCGTTCCGAGGTGGCTTCATCTTTGGTATGGTGGCTCCACTGAACCTTGTAGAACTTGATAACTTTGCTGCATGTGACTCGGCTGGCAAACTCGAGAATCTTGACTGGCTTCTCCTCGTAGGTCAAATCGCTATCCAACTGTATCGCTTCCAGTGGCAGTGTATCTCTCAGAGGAATATCAGCCATCTCTGCGTGGCACTTCTTCAACTGAGAAAGGTGGAACACATCGTGAACTCCTGACAATCCTTCGGGCAATTCCAATTTGTAAGCAACTTCTCCCATACATTCCAAAACTTTGTATGGTCCCACAAAACATGGTGCTAACTTTCCCTTAACTCCAAAACGCTTCACTCCTCGAAGTGGAGATACACGAAGATACACTCTGTCTCCAACTTCGTAAACTGTCTCCTTGCGTTTAGAATCGGCATAACACTTCTGCCTGGACTGGGCTACCTTGAGTCTATCGCGAATCAGCTTAACCTTCTCTTCAGACTCTTTAATCAAATCTGGTCCAAACAACTGACGGTCTCCAGCTTCATACCACAACAACGGTGTCCTGCACCTCCTTCCGTAGAGAGCTTCGAACTGGCTTGATAGCTGTTGTTGTAAGAGAACTGCATAAGGCAAATTGTCGTCCCAACTAGATCCATAGTCTAATGCACAAGCTCTCAACATGTCCTCCAGAATCTGATTGACTCTCTTAGTCTGTCCATCCGTCTACGGGTGAAAAGTTGTACTGAACTCTAGCCTGGTTCCCAAAGTTTCATGCAACTGATTCCAAAACTTTGAGGTAAACTGGGTTCCCCTATCTGATACAATGGTCCTCGGAACTCCATGCGAACATAAGATCCTGGTTATGTATATCTTTGCCAACTTAGCACTGGTGTAAGTGGTCTTTACTGGGATGAAATGAGCTACTTTCGTCAAACGATCGACTACAACCCATATCGAATCATAGCCTGAACAAGTGCTGGGCAATCCCGTGATAAAATCCATGCCTAGCTTATCCCACTTCCATTCGGGTATCGGCAATGGTTGTAGCAATCCTGCTGGCTTCTGATGCTCTGCCTTCACTCTTTGACATACATCACAAACTGCTACATACTCCGCAATATCCTTCTTCATTCCGGTCCACCAGAAACTATCCTTCAAATCTAGATACATCTTGGTATTTCCTGGGTGAATCGAGTATGGCGAATCATGGGCCTCCTGCAGAATCAGCTTCCTGATCTCCTGGTCATTTGGCACATATACGCGGTCCTCAAACCATAAGGTATCGTGCTCATCCTCACGAAATCCTTTAGCCTTTCCTTTGCTCATCCTTTCCTTTATCTCGGCTATCTCCTTGTCCGTCTTCTGAGCTTCTCTGATCTTATCCATCAAAGTAGATTGAATCTCCAATGCTGCTACATAGCCTCTCGGAACTATCTCCAAACATAGCTCGCGAAGATCCTCTGCTAACTCCTTGGGTAACTCTCCGGTCATGAGTGTATTGACATGACTATTGCGGCTCAACGCATCGGCTACTACGTTAGCCTTTCCGGGATGATAATGCAATCTCATATCATAATCCTTAATGAGTTCCAACCATCTCCTCTGCCTGAGATTCAAATCCTTCTGCGTGAAGGTATACTTCAAACTCTTGTGATCCGTGTATACCTCACAATGGTTTCCGATGAGAAAATGTCTCCAAGTCTTCAACGCATGCACTATTGCTGCTAACTCCAAATCATGCGTAGCGTAATTCAACTCATGGGGTTTAAGCTGTCGTGAGGCATATGAAACAACTCTCCCTTCCTGCATAAGCACGGCTCCAAGTCCTCGACGAGAAGTGTCGCAATACACTTCATAATCCTTGCGTTGATCTGGCAGAATCAACACTGGTGATGTAACCAAGCGTTTCTTCAAATCCTGAAAACTGTCCTCACATTCCTCAGTCCATTTGAACTTGGTGTCCTTCTTTAACAACTCCGTCATAGGCTTTGCAATCTTCGAGAAATTCTCATTGAACCTCCGGTAGTATCCTGCGAGTCCAAGAAAACTTCGGATCTCTCCAACTGGCATGGGTGCTTCCCAATTTGTCACAGTGACAACTTTGGTGGGGTCTACCGCTATTCCTTCTCCGGATATAACATGTCCAAGGAATCCAACTTCCTTCAACCAAAACTCACACTTGCTGAACTTGGCGTATAGCTGATGTTCTCTGAGCTTCCCAAGTACTAAACCCAAATGCTCTTTATGCTCCTCTTCATTCTTCGAGTAGACTAGAATATCATCAATGAACACCACAACGAACTTATCCAAAAACTCCATAAACACCTTGTTCATCATGTTCATAAAATAGGCAGGTGTGTTAGTCAGGCCAAATGACATAACGGTATACTCATATAGCCCGTACCTTGTGGTAAAAGCTGTCTTAGGTATATCCTGCTCTCGAATCTTCAGCTGGTGGTACCCTGATCGCAGATCGATCTTGGAAAACACCTTAGCTCCTTGCAGCTGGTCAAACAAATCATTGATCATCGGCAGTGGGTACTTGTTCTTGATCGTCACCTCATTCAATCCTCGATAATCAACAACCATCCTCAATGATCCATCCTTCTTCTCCACTAGAAGCACTGGCGATCCCCAAGGTGACGAACTTGGGCGAATATAACCTTTATCCAGTAACTCCTTAATCTGCTTCTTAATTTCCTCTAAATCCTTTGCGGGCATTCTGTACGGTCTCTTAGATATTGGCCCTGTGCCTGGCAAAAGCTCAATCAAAAACTCAATGTCTCTATCTGGTGGCATGCCTGGCAACTCTTCTGGAAATACGTCCGAGAAATCCTTCACCACTGGTACTTCCTCCTGTACAACTCTTGATAAGGAATTTACTTGAGTCCTATTCGGCACATGCCGGGATACATACTTGATCCTTCTTCCTTCTGGGGTGGTGAGCAAAATCGACTTACTGGTGCAATCAATGTTTCCTCCATACATCGATAGCCAATCCATACCCAGAATCACATCCAAACCTTGCGACTCCAAAATTATCAGGTCTGAGGGGAAAACATGCCTACCTATGGTCAATGGCATCTGAAAACATCCTTGGCTTGCCATATACTCTTCTCCTGGCGAGCTTACTAACATAGGTGTAGTAAGAACTTTGGTGGGCAGTTTATACTTATCCACAAATCCCCTTGATATGTATGAATGCGATGCACCAGTATCAAAAAGAACGACTGCAGTAAATGACTTAACCAAAAACTTACCTATTACTGCATCTGGTTGGGCTTCAACCTCCTCCACGTTAACGTGGTTCACTTTTCCCCTGTTGAAAGGGTTGGGCTTCTTCCCAGAGCTTCCATTGTCGTTTCCATTCTTAGCTTCAGGACATTCATTGGCGTAATGTCCGGTCTTCTAGCACTTGTAGCAAGTAACATGGCTTAAATCTTTCTTGGCGGGCGTTGCCGGGTTGGAACGGTTCTGTCCGTTGCTTCCTCCATTACCATTCCCGTTCTTGGAGCCACTATGGTTGTGCGAACTTCCTCCAGTGTGATTGTGGCCTCCATGGTTATGGACAAGTCCTCCCGAGTTCGGGGTGAAACGGGGTCTCTGCTGGGCTCCAGAATTATACTTCCCTTGCCCATACTTCCTCTTGCGGTTGTCAATCTGCTGCTGCTTCCCTTCAATCATGAGAGCTCTATCTACCAACTCCTGGTAGTTATTGAAATTTTCCACCATCAACTGCATGCTCAGATCATCATTCAGTCCTTCCAGAAACTTCTCCTGCTTAGCTGCATCCGTAGCAACGTCATCTAGGGCATAACGTGCTAGCTTACTAAAGTCATCCACATACTGGCCAACAGTGCGCCCTCCTTGGCGTAAGTTGCGAAACTCACGCTTCTTCATGGCCATAGCTCCTATTGATACATGGGCAGTACGAAAAGCCTGCTGGAACTGGTCCCATGTAACAGTGTCGATGGGGTATGTGACTGTGAAATTCTCCCACCATGATGTTGCGGGTCCATCAAGCTGATGTGCGGCAAAACGCACTCTTTCCGCATCTGTGCATCCTGGAGTGGTCAACTCCCTTCCAATCTTGCGGAGCCAATCATCTACAACTATCGGCTCGGTGCTACTAGAGAACACCGGTGGATTCAGCCTTAGAAAACGGGCTAAGTGATCAACAGGTGGTGGTGGTGGCTTGTTGTTGTTGTTCCCCTGGTTCTGATTCTGGACTAGTATCTGCATCAATGCATTCTGCTGCTGGATCAACTGAGTGAGCTCCGATGGGAAAGCAAATCCATTGTCGCGTCTCAGAGGCATCTGCTGGGTTTAGAAAAGGTGAGAAAACAGAATAGAATGAGGTCTAGGAGAAAACACTGCCCATATGCACATGAGACAAACACAAACATATCACTCAATCAATCAAACAAGGGCATACAATCGGTCTAGAACTATCGTTACAAAAGTGCTCGGACTATACTATATATATGGTGGAATGCTACTACTGATATGGTGGTCGACTAGAAAAATTGATCGGTCGAAGACTCCATGATATCTGCTCCAGCTTCATCAACATAGTCATCATCGCTATCATCGGGGTCCGAGTCGGTGTCGTCGATGATGATGTAGTTCTCCGGGCAAGTGGAACCGTCATCTTCTCCTCCTGGCGCGGGATCTCCCATGAATACTCCGATCTTCCTTGTCAAATCGTCATTCTTCTCCACTAGTACGACAATTTCCTCCTCATAGTCTTCGCGTGTAGCCTTGAGTTCTTCCTCCAGCTCCGTGATCCTTGTCATCGCCTTCTTCAAATCTGTCATGCCTGCGCACATTTGGTTCTCCTGGCGTCGAATGTGCTGGTTTAACTCCTGGATGAAAGCTGCAATTGATCTATCCTTCCTGGTGCTGATCATCTCCCATTGCTCATCTCAGCGCCCACAAATCTGGTAGATAGTATCCTTGAGATCCTTGTGGTAAACTTCTCCAATGCGTCCCATGGTGATGTGGGCTGCCATACTCTTTCCTAGACTCCAGGTTGGTGCATCAAAGGAAAACTCTATGGGCTCAGTGACTGGCGTGAATGTCCTTCCTGGAACTTGAACTTGAATCATCCAGCGCTCCTCTTCTGGTAAAGTGGCGTTGTAACTCCCGGTGAAGCTTGGTATTCCGATGTTCAGGTACTTAGTAACTTCCTTCAAGTGGCGTCCAAAAGGGGTGTCTTCATCCGGTTGCATGAACTTGATCCTTGCATCCGCCATCCTAAAGACTAGAAAATGGAGAGTTAGAAATGAGAAGAGAGTAGTGATCTAGGGCTTTAGCTTAGTGGTCGTGTCCTATAGTCACTGTGTGCTCTGATACCATCTTGTAGCGATCAGACCTCAAACAGTCTGATCTCTATGCATCAGTGTCATCCCTGGATCGGTAATGCTGACACACACAGTACTTGAAGGATTTATAACAGAGTAGCAATCACACACTTATTACATAAATGTCTCAAAAGAGAACTTATTACAATAAATATGGCTTAAGGCCATCTAATACAATAACAGCGGAAGGCTTGGAAGATAAAGTGAGTGCATCAACTCCAACGGCATCACTGAGTGAAAGACCACGACCTAAGGCTCCTTACTCGTCGTCTGAAAAGTCTGCAACATGATACGTTGCAGCCTGAAAACGGGTCAGCACATGGAATATGCTGGCAATGTAACACAAAAGAGTAATGAACAGAGTAAAGCAATCACTATATGCATATATGGCTGGTGGAGGCTGTATGGTTAATATGTTTTGCGAAAAGCCAATTTTTCCCTACAACAAAGGAATGAATTTATTTAACTAGAAAGTTGCTTGAAAACATTGAGAATGGTAAACCCCATCTCAATCCCAATTAAAAGGTAATTAATAACCACAACAAAATTAATTTAGAGTGATGAGATCCACATGATAATCCAAGAACTAGATACTCAAGATGTCCATAACCGGGGACACGGCTAACCATGATTAGTTTGTACACTCTGCAGAGGTTTGTGCACTTTTACCCACAAGACTCGATCTCCTCCATTGGATTTCTTGCACTACATAATGTTTGAGAAACGGATGACCGAGACACAGTCTTTCCGAAGAGGTCCCCTTAACCGATAGATAGGCCTGTACACCTACAATCCCCTACATCTGCTAGCCCATCATGGAAAGGTTTCCCACAACTTACTCAACCATGCCAGAGCCCATAACGGCATGTGGCTGCACACGGAAGTTTCTAGCATGAATAATCTTATGATCCCATTAAGCCTGGGTGGCAGTCCATAGGAGAATCACACGGTACCCCGGGATTTCCAAAAATACAGACAACACTAGGTTCCCCAGGTGCCTCAATCCATCCAGATGTGTATTAAAGTTGCCACCTTAAGTTCACATTAATTAACAATTCTCACATCTGTCATGAATGCACTCAAACCCAATCCACGTCTATGAGCATAACATAGTAATATAAGCGACGTAGAAGTAACTCCCAAAGGTTTGATAATAAACAGGTGAATAGGTACTACCTCAACTACTTCCCAAACCCACAATTTAATCAGATCCTAACCATGCAATTGTTTGAGGATTGATCTAATGCAATAAAACTGGGTAGTAAAGAGGTATGATCAAAGTGTTACTTGCCTTGCTGATGATCCGTGAAACCTAGAGACTCGTAGTAGCACGCTTCGCACTCCTGGTACTCTATCGCAAACAAACAAGCATACAATAAGCACTCAAGCAAGGGCATGGGTAAAACTCAAATAAGAGATCTAACCAGAAAGTTCAACTTAAGAACTCTGGTTTGCAAAAAGAATCAAATCAAACGAAGCAACAACTCAAACGGCGAAAGAAACAAGCTTCATTTACTATTCTGGTCTAAAGTCAATTTTTAAAGTAGCAAAAACTTATTTAAGTTGATTAAACAGAAAGAGGGCTTCGAGACGAAACTCTAGGCGCTTGAATCGCCTGATTCCGATAAACGAGCGAAAAGATAAACTAAAACGAAAACCGGATCAGAAATCACGATCAAAAATAATCGCGGAAAATCCGAGAAAAAGTAAAACTGACGAATAGACTAACGAACGAACGTTCGCTGTCTGTGGCTAAACGGCGAAAACCCTTCGTTAAAACGAACATACAAACGGGCGTTCTCTAAATAACTAAACCGAAAAAAAAGATCTAAAATAAAAAAACGCATCTAGGATTTCAAAAAAACCGATCGGTTTTCTCACGAAAACCAAGGCGGCGGCGGCTACCTCCGGCGAGGTCCGGCGAACGGCGACGGCGGCTCAGGCGGCGACGGGTTTCGGTGGCGGCGGGCTGGTGGGATGCGGCCTCGGGCAGCGCGGCTTATAAAGCCTCCCCCGGACAGAGTCCCGGGCGGATACGGCCCAAAGTCGGTTTCCTTTTCTTTAATTATTCCACGCAGAAAAATGAATAAAAGAAATACTAAACGGACTCCAAAAATCCTGAAATATATTTTCCCCGTCCTCTAGAAATCTACCAGACAAGTTGAACATTTATTTGGGACTCTAATGTAATTTTGAAAAACGCATATTTTTCCTAATTCAAATAAAATAGCGATAAAACTCCGAATAAAATTCCTATTTTATTTTAATATTAAATCTCCAATATTTCTTTATTTTGAGGAAGTCATTTTATCCTCTCTCTTTTATTTTTATAAAAGAAATATTCGAAGAGAAAATAATTAAAATCAAACGATCCTCTTTTCAAAATTTGAGAAAAACTCAAATATGAAAATAATGAAATTCCGAACTCTCTCCGTGGGTCCTTGAGTTGCGTAGAATTTCTAGGATCAAGCCAAAATGCAATAAAATATGATTTGCAATGATGTCTAATGCATAACATTCCAAATTGAAAATTTGGGATGTTATATCGGCCCCTCGCGAGGGTCTTGAATGTTTGCTGGTGAAGATGGGCCGTACCAGGCCGCTGAACGAGCCACGCCATGGGCCGCAGCAGGCAAGTCTGGGGACCCCCGTTCCCAGAACGCCGACAGTAGCCCGCGGTCCTAAGGCGCGCTCGGAGCAAGTGCGGGACGCCGCGGGCCCCAATAGCCTGCGACCTTGATTGACGTGTGGCGACTGACGAGACATTGGCGTCTCCGCTTCCCCACGCTGCCTCGGCAGCTGCCCGACTTGACGAGTACCTGGTGCATGTAGAGAAAACCATCATTACCTGTGATCGTGGGGGTCGTCGGTTGGCCTTCTCCTGCTATAAATAAGGAGCGGGGCGGAGCCCCCGTCGCCCATCGCTTCCCGTTCCGCTCGCTTCTTCTTCCTTGCTTCATTGCTAGCAGCGACATCCATGGCACCGGTGAAGAGGTTCTTGGCCACAGAGAAAGGGAAGGCCTGCCAAGATGCGCCTGGCTCGCCGCCGCCCAAGAGGGGACACGGTCGCCCACGCAAGCATGTCGCGACCCCGCCGTGGCCCCTTGTGGCCGCGGCGGCGCCTCTTCGCGCGGTGGGAGCCGCCCAGGTCGTGGCAGCCCCGTCGATGGGGGAAGGCGTGCCATGGTTGCGCGGCCTCCCCGGCCACGCTTCCACTCGACGGAGGTGCTGCCAGAGTTCGTCGTGTGGTCGGAGAACCCGGCCGGCACCTGGCTTCAGCTCTCGCGCTCCTTTGCTAGATAACTTAACTTGGTGCGCGGGGGGTAGTTTCACGTCTCGTGGTGCGGCTTGTCGGACCTGCTGACACCTCCCAGCCGCTAGCTCGGGAGTTGTTGACCACGGGAGTCGTTGTAAGGCTGCAGAATTTGGTTAGGTCATCCGTTGGGTGCTTATCCTTCTCCGTGCGAGGCCTCAGCCATGGGCTAGTCATGGCCTGGTGCACCACATCGTGGTACCCGTGGGGCACGGACTTAGGAGCGAGTGCCAAGCACGAGCTCAATCGAGGGCGCCTTGCGGAGATTAGGAGAGCCAGAGCTCTCGAGCGGCAGAGCTTCGGCGAGGTGCGTTCGCAGTTGGGCTAGCCCAGTGCGCGCAACACACCTGTCGAGCTCCCGTGTGAGGCACGCGAGGGAAAGCGTCGGGCAACTGCCGCCCTCCCTGGCGTAAAACAAGGAACGAGCAAAAAAGGCAGCAAAAGGGAAGGAAACCCTGTACAGCCCCACTCATTATTACGTGAGAGTGTCACGAGCGGAGACCTTCACAGGCACTGGGCCTTGCTTCACAGGCGCTGGGCCTTGCTTCATGGGTAGAACTTCCGGAGGTGCTGGATGTTCCAAGCATTCTGGATGTGGACCCCGTCTTGCGTCTCCAGGCGCACGGCGCCAGGCCTGGAGACGTGGGCAACCCTAAACGGGCCCTCCCACATGGGCGAGAGCTTATGCAGCCCTTCCCTGAAGAGCACCCGCCTTAGGATGAGGTCGCCCACCTCGAGCGTCATGGAGCGGATGCTGCGGCAGTGATACCGTCGCAGCGCCTGCTGGTATCTTGCCGCTCGGAGCGTGGCTTCACGGCGGCGTTCCTCCCCCAGCACAAGGTACATCCCCCGCATGACGTCCTGCTGCGTCTCATCGAATGCCAGGACCCATGCGGAGCGATGCTTGACCTCATGAGGGAGAACCACTCTGCTCCATAGATGAGGAAGAACAGGGTCTCTCCTGTTGGCTTGGTGGCGGTGGTGCGGATGGACCACAACACCGACTGGAGCTCGTCGTGCCAGCCCCTGCCGCAGGCCTCGAGCTTCTTCTTGAAGGTCCTGGTCTTGAGGCCTCCCAGGACTTCCCCGTTGGCGCGTTCGGCTTGGCCATTGCTCTTGGGGTGTGCCACCGAAGCGTAGCAAATCTGCATTCCAAGGTTAGCACAATATGTCTTGAAGAGGTTGCTAGTGAACTGCGAGCCATTGTCCGTGATGATGCGGTTGGGGACCCCGAACCGGCTCACGAGACCCTTGATGAACTTGACCGCAGATCCGTCCGGGATTGTGCGGACGGCTTCCACCTCCGCCCCTTTGGTGAACTTGTCGATGGCGACGTAGAGGTAGTGGTAGCCCCCAGGCGCTTGTGGGAACGGGCCTTGGATACCAGCCCCTAGACCACAAATGGCCACGAGAGCGGGATGGTCTGGAGACCCTGAGCTGGCTGATGGATCTGCTTGGCGTGGAATTGGCAGGCCTCGCAGGACCTCACCAGCTCAGTCGCGTCGTTGAGTGTCGTGGGCCAGTAGAACCCGTTGTGGAACGCCTTACCGACCAGGGCGCGCGACGACGAGTGATGCCCGCAGTCCCCGGCGTGTATGTCAGCTAGCAGCTCGCTCCCTTGCTTCCTGGAGATGCACCACAAAGAAACATCATTTGGTTGCTTCCTGTATAACTCACCATCCTGGATGCAGTATGCCGTAGCTTGTCGGGCCAAGCGCTCCGCATCCTCCTCTTTCTCCGGCAGCGTCCCTTGCATCAGGTATTCCTTGAACCCCTTGGTCTAGGACCCCTCCTGCGGCTCGAGCGCCAGGAGCAGGCGCGCTCCCGAGGTCGGGCCACAGGCCGGAGCTCCCGAGGTAGGTGGCTGGGGGAGTTCCTACTGAGGCAGCACCGGTCCCGAAGGCGGAGGTGCTGCCGAAGGCTTGGAGAGCCGTTCTTCGAAGACGCCGGGCTCTTGGGGCTGGTGCTTGGATGCCCTGTTGGCGATGTCATCAGCCTCCTTGTTGGTGCCGCGGGGCACGTGCTGCAACTCTAGGCCCAAGAACTGCTTTTCCATTTTGCGTACCTCCGCGAGGTATGCCTCCATGTGCTCGTCCCTCGGCTCATATACCTTGTTGGAGAAGTTGCGAGGAGCTGCGAGTCGCCCCTGATGGTGAGGCGCTTCACCCCCAGGGCCACTGCAGCCTTAAGGCCGTCGATGAGGCCTTCGTACTCCGCGATGTTGTTGGAGACCTTCTCACCCTGCTGGAAGTAGAGTTGCACAGTGTAGTAGAGCTTGTCCTGAGTGGGCGAGATGAGCACTGCTCCAGCTCCCGCGCCCTGGCGTGCGAACGCGCCATCGAAATACATGACCCAGCCATCTGGCACTTCACTTCCTGGTGAGAGGGATTGGTCCTTGCCTGCTTCGAGCCCCGGGGTGTCAGTCCATTCCGCCACGAAGTCGGTGAGCGCGGCTCCCTTGATGACCCTGGTTGTGCTGAACTCTAGCTGGAATGCTTGCAGCTCAATGTTCCATTCGGCGACTCTTCCCGCAGCATTGGGGCTCCGGAGTACCCTCTCCAATGGGTAGGCCGAGACGACCTTGATTGGGTGGCCTTGGAAGTAGTGGCGCAGTTTACATGAGGCCACCAGGAGCGCGAGCAAGAGCTTCTGAGTAATGGGGTATCGCGCTCTTGCGTCCCTTAGCACAGTGTTGACGAAGTACACCGGGTGCTCGACAAGCGCGGGAGCGTCGACGGGGTCCGAGGCCTCCAGAGGTTGGGACACCTCCTGAGGCGAGGGGTCCTCACCCCAGAGGTGGGAACCTGCCTTTCTTGGGCACGGCGACAGGGTTTGCCAGCCATTCCGGGTAGCGGACCTCGCGGATGACACCTACTGCTTCTAGCTTGCGAGTTTCTTGCATGATGAAGGACTGCTTCTCCGTGGACTGCCGCCGCGCCTTCTGCTTCACATGGCGCACATTGGGGCACACCCTTAAGTGATGCTCGATTACCCCTCTCGGGACCCCTACCAGCTGCTTGGGCTCCTAGGCGAATACCTCCTTGTTCACACGCATGAACTTTACCAGCGCCTCTTCTTGGACCCGGTCAAGGTTGGCGCCTATGGTGAAGGTGGCTCCCGAGGACCCATCCTCCTCAAGCGGTACCTGCTTGGTTACGGCTTGATCCTGGGTGGACAGCTACTTCTTTTTCACCGATGCGGCCCCCTTAGCTCCGGGGGTGGCCTCGTCGGCCGGGCGTGCTGCCACGGCAGCCTTGAGGGCAAGCTTGAGCGCCGCCAGAGCCTCCTTGGTGTCTCCGGCTACGGTGAGGACGCCCTTGCTCCCGGGCATCTTCATGAGGTTGTAGGCTGGATGAGTCACCGCCATAAACTGAGCCAGGGCTGGGTACCCGAGGATGGCAGTATGGAAGGACAATGCGGGTGATGTCGAAGTTGATGAGCTCGGTGCGGTAGTTGTCGCGAGTGCCGAAGGTCACAGGTAGGCGGATCTGCGCCAGGGGGCTGGTGGAGCCGCCGCCGACTCCGAAGAAGGGCTTGGTGGGATGAAGCCGTTCATGCGGCACATGAAGCAAGCCGAAAGCTTCCACGGAGAGCACATTAAGGCCAGCCCCGCCATCGATGAGGGTCTTGGTGATGGCTACGTTGCAGATGGTGGGCGTGCAAAGCATTGGGAGCACACCCGAGCTGGTGGTGGTGACGGGGTGATCCCCGGAGTCAAAGATGAGGTCGGCCCTGGGCACCTCCCAACCTGGGGGAGCTCCTCGCTGCACGGAGGCGGCGCCGATGTGGCGGAAGAACTGCTTAGTCTGACGGTTTGAGGGCGGTGCTTGTGAGCCGCCGAGGAGGGCTGCGATGGCGATGGGCGCTGGTGTCGCGAAGGGCGCGACGAAGAGGCCGCGCAGCTCCTCCCAAGATGCCACTGAGGATCCCAGGAGGGTGAGCAGTGAGGGCCATGGGAAACCAGTTGGCCATGACCTTGTCGTCGCCCCTAGCCTCCAGGACGGCCTCTTTGTATGCCAGCAGGAAGGCCGACGGATCCGCCGCGCCGTCGTAACGCGGCGGCCGCTCCGGCTTGAACCTGGGAGGCCACTGTACCCGCCGCAAGGCGGGGGCGAAAGCTTCGAGCCCCCTGGCACTGTCGCGGGCGCCCGTTGTCCCAGCCGGAAGAGCAACGCCGGCCATGGGGACAAAGCGTGGAGGTGGTGGGGCGTGGATCGATGAAAGGAAAGCTTCGGCGCACCCCTACCTCGCACGCCAAATGTCGGATTTCGGGTTTCGGCAAAACCCTCAAGGTTCAAACTCTGGGGTGCGCACGAAGATCTATCCCTCCCCTAGCTCGCTCACTCACCACGATCTCAAAGCTCAGCACGTCTGATGTCTACTACACAACCTTCTTCTTGTAGACGTTGTTGGGCCTCCAAGTGCAGAGGTTTGTAGGACAATAGCAAATTTCCCTTAAGTGGATGACCTAAGGTTTATCAATCCGTGGCAAGCGTAGGATGAAGATGGTCTCTCTCAAACAACCCTGCAACCAAATAACAAAGAGTCTTGTGTGTGCCCAACACACCCAATACAATGGTAAATTGTATAGGTGCACTAGTTCGGCGAAGAGATGGTGATACAAGAGCAATATGGATGGTAGATATAGGTTTTTGTAATCTGAAAATATAAAAACAGCAAGGTAACTAATGATAAAAGTGAGCACAAACGGTATTGCAATGCTAGGAAACAAGGCCTAGGGTTCATACTTTCACTAGTGCAAGTTCTCTCAACAATAATAACATAATTGGATCATATAACTATCCCTCAACATGCAACAAAGAGTCACTCCAAAGTCACTAATAGCGGAGAACAAACGAAGAGATTATTGTAGGGTACGAAACCACCTCAAAGTTATTCTTTCGGATCGATCTATTCAAGAGTCCGTAGTAAAATAACACAAAGCTATTCTTTCCGTTCGATCTATCATAGGGTTCGTACTAGAATAACACCTTAAGACACAAATCAACCAAAACCCTAATGTCACCCAGATACTCCAATGTCACCTCAAGTATCCGTGGGTATGATTATACAATATGCATCAAACAATCTCAGATTCATCTATTCAACCAACACATATAACTTCAAAGGGTGCCCCACAGTTTCTACCGGAGAGTCAAGACGAAAATGTGTGCCAACCCCTATGCATAAGTTCATGGAACTCGCAAGTTGACCACCAAAACATACATCAAGTGGATAACGTGATATCCCATTGTCACCACACATAAGCACATGCAAGACATACATCAAGTGTTCTCAAATCCTTAAAGACTCAATCCGATCAGATAACTTCAAAGGGAAAACTCAATCCATTACAAGAGAGTAGAGGGGGAGAAACATCATAAGATCCAACAATAGTAGCAAAGCTCACCATACATCAAGCTCATATCACCTCAAGAACACGAGAGAGATAGAGAGAGAGAGAGAGAGATCAAACACATACCTACTGGTACATACCCTCGGCCCCGAGGGTGAACTACTCCCTCCTCGTCATGGAGAGCGCCGGGATGATGAAGATGGCCACCGGTGAGGGATCCTCCCTCCGACAGCGTGCCGGAACAGGGTCCCGATTGGTTTTTGGTGGGTACAGAGGCTTGCGGCGGTGGAACTCCCGATCTATTCTACTCCCCGAAGTTTTTAGGGTATATGGATATATATATATATATAGGAGAAAGAAGTCGGTTAGGGGAGCCACAAGGGGCCCACGAGGGTGGGGGCGCGCCCAGGGGCAGGCGCGCCTCCCTTCCTCATGGCCACCTCGAAGCATCCTTGACATCAACTCCAAGTCTCCTGGATCACGTTCGTTCCAAAAATCACACTCCCGAAGGTTTCATTCCGTTTGGACTCCGTTTGATATTCCTTTTCTGCGAAACACTGAAACAAGGGAAAAAACAGAAACTGACACTGGGCTCTGGGTTAATAGGTTAGTCCCAAAAATAATATAAAAGTTCATAATAAAGCCCATAAACATCCAAGATGGATAATATAATAGCATGAATACTTCATAAATTATATATACGTTGGAGACGTATCAGCATCCCCAAGCTTAATTCCTGCTCGTCCTCGAGTAGGTAAATGATAAAAGAAATAATTTATGAAGTGTGAATGCTAGCAGGTGCACAAGTTTGATTAATGATAATTTCAATCACCTTTTCTAGCATCACAATATATCATAATAGTAGCTCATCTCATAAAGCTTCTCATGATCAAGTAACAAGCTATTCACATGTTAATGTATAGATCATAAACTTTCTTGAAAACTAACAAACCGTGTTATTAGTCATCAAACAATTACAATTCATCTTATTTTCAGGAAGAGTCTATGTTAGAGCTTTTGATTTAGCAAACTCCACATACTCAACTATCATTTAGTCTTTCACAATTGCTAACACTCACGCGATATTTATGGGTTCAAAGTTCTAATCAGACACAGAGAAAGATAGGGGCTTATAGATTCGCCTCCCAACCTTTTACCTCAAGGGTAATGTCAACAATAACAGCTCATGATGCCTTACATCCAATTGGATATATATATCAGAATCTTTCCAACACAATGTGCTTGCCAAAGGATAAAATGTAAAAAGGAAAGGTGAAGATCACCATGACTCTTGCATAAGGTATAAGACAAGAATAAAAGATAGGCCCTTCGCAGAGGGAAGAAGAGGTTGCCATGCGCTTTTATAGTTGGATGCACAAAATCTTAATGCGAGGGAACGTCACTTTATATTTCCACTTGTGATAGGGACCTTTATTATGCAGTCCGTCGCTTTTATTGCTTGCATATCACAAGATCGATAAAGCTTATTTTCTCCACACTAAAAGATCATACATATTTAGAGAGCAATTTTTATTGCATGCACCGATGACAACTTACTTGAAGGATCTTACTCAATCCATAGGTAGGTATGGTGGACTCTCATGGCAATACTGGTTTAAGGGATGTTTGGAAGCACAAGTAGTATCTCTACTTGGTGCAAATAATTTGGCTAGCATGAGGGGGAAAGGCAAGCTCAACGTGTTGGGCGATCCATGACAATATACTTTATTTCGGATATAAGAAAACATAACCCATTACGTTGTCTTCCTTGTCCAACATCAACCTTTTAGCATGTCATATTTTAATGTGTGCTCACAATTACAAAAGATGTCCAAGATAGTATATTTATATGTGAAATCTCTCTTCCTTCAATATTCTTTCATGAATTGTTCAAGTGACCAATACAATGTTTGCTAACCTTCAATAAATTTACCACCTCTACTTCTTATATGTAAAGTCATTACTCCCCATGGGATAAGCATATGAAACATATATAATTTCAGATTTATGATATTCAATTCATTCAACCATTTACTCATAGGATATAAGTGAAGCACACGAGTAAATGACAAACTACTCCAAAAAGATATAAGTGAAGATTAATGAGTAGTTAAATAATTATGTAGCTATGTGAAGACTCTCTCCCATTTTAAGAATTTCAGATCTTGATACTTTATTCAAACAGCAAGCAAGACTAAATAAAATAAGATGACGCTCCAAGCAAAACACATATCATGTGGTGAATAAAAATATAGTTCCAAGTAAAGTTACCGATGAACGATGACGAAAGAGGGGATGCCATCCGGGGCATCCCCAAGCTTAGGCTCTTGGTTATCCTTGAATATTACCTTGGGTGCCTTGGGAATCCCCAAGCTTAGGCTCTTGCCACTCCTGATTCCATAGTCCATCGAATCTTACCCAAAACTTGAAAACTTCACAACACAAAACTCAACAGAAAACTCGTAAGCTCCGTTAGTATAAGAAAATAAAACCACCACTTAGGTACTGTTGTGAACTCATTCTAAGTTCATATTTGTGTAAAATCTACTGTATTCCAACTTCTCTATGATTCATACCCTCCGATACTACTCATAGATTCATCAAAATAAGCAAACAACACATAGAAAACAGAATCTGTCAAAAACAGAACAGTCTGTAGTAATCTGTATCAAACGTATACTTCTGTAACTCCACAAATTCTGAAATAAATTGCTGGACCTGAGGAATTTATCTAGTGATCATCTGCAAAAATAATCAACTAAATAGCACTCTCCAGTAAAAATATTTAGCTAATCTCGTGAGAGCTAAAGTTTCTGTTTTTTACAGCAAGATCATAAAGACTTCACCCAAGTCTTCCCAAAGGTTCTACTTGGCACAAACACTAATTAAAACATAAAACCACATCTAACAAGAGGCTAGATAGATTATTTATTCCTAAACAGAAAAAAAAAGCAAGAAACTAAAATAAAATTGGGTTGCCTCCCAACAAGCGCTATCGTTTAACGCCCCTAGCTAGGCATGATGATTTCAATGATGCTCACATAAAACATAAGAATTGAAACATAAAGAGAGCATCATGAAGAATATGACTAGCACATTTAAGTCTAACCCACTTCCTATGCATAGGGATTTTGTGAGCAAACAACTTATGGGAACAATAATCAACTAGCATAAGAAGGCAAAACAAGCATAACTTCAAAACTTTAAGCACATAGAGAGGAAACTTGATATTATTGCAATTTTCCTACAAGCATATATTCCTTCCTCATAATAATTTTCAGTAGCATCATGAATGAATTCAACAATATAACCAGCACCTAAAGCATTCTTTTCATGATCTACAAGTATAGAATTTTTACTATTCTCCACATAAGCAAAATTCTTCTCATTCGGAATAGTGGGAGTATCATAAGAAACTCGAATACTATAAATTGTTTCCACATTAAAAGGGTAATGTTCAGAGAAAGGGTAATCATAATCATGACAACTTTTATAAATATAATCGTCACTACTTTTTATAGCATAAGTTTCATCACAATAATCATCATAAGTAGCAACTTTGTTCTCATCATAATCAATTGAAACCTCTTCCGAAATAGTGGATTCATCACTAAATAAAGTCATGACCTCTCCAAATCCACTTCCATAATTATCACAATAAGATTCAACATCCTCCAAAATAGTGGGATCATTACTTCCTAAAGTTGACACTCTTCCAAACCCACTTTCATCAATATAATCATCATAAGTAGGAGGCATGCTATCATCATAATAGATTTGCATATCAAAACTTGGGAGGCTAAAAATATCATCTTCATTAAACATAGCATCCCCAAGCTTGGGACAAAAATTAATTGCAGCAAATATATTCTCAAAAACATCATCTTCATCAAACATAGCATCCCCAAGCTTGGGCCTTTTCATATCATAAGCATAATCACTCTCATCATTAATATTATGGATAGCACCAATAGTATAGCAATTATCATCATCACAATGAGTAATAGGAGCAACATTATTTGGGTGAGATACCTTTCTACCTTTGCTTCTCCGTCTTTTCTTTTTCTTCTTCACATCATGTGTGGGTTCAATCCTCTTTTTGGAGCTCCTTATTAATGAGATTGGTTGAATAGAAGGCTCCTCCTCGTTACCTGATTCATCATAAGAAATAATAGGAGAATATTGGGAATTCTCTTCCCTTTCATTAGTATTCTCTTCATCTTCTATTTGTTTTCCTTTCTTTATGTAATTGGCAATATAAGGATTTTCAATGCAATTCACTGCACAATACATATAAATTTCTTCTAGATCAATATCGAGGAATTTCTCAAGGTTATATTCTGGAATATGCTTAGTTTGACGTTTCATTTCTTCATAACCCAAAAGCAAACTAAGTTCATTATGATGTGCAAGGGAAATCAAGTCATCACAATTTTTGGACATGATTCGATCATGAAACAATTTGCATTTGATATTTAAATGACCATGTTCATTGTACGGTTCACAAGTATGGCGAAGATATTTTAAATTTTCAGCACTAACATCTAGCCTTTCTTCTAACCATTTAGTTTCCAAATACTTATGCCTCTTGCAAAATCTATTTTCCCTAATTGGTGTGTACTTGCAAGCTCTATGCACTCCACAAAAGTCGACATGCTTATAAGAGACATTTTCATCATGACTTGTGCAATCATCATTAGTACTATGGATATTCAAGGAGTTCATACTAACAACATTGCAATCATGCTCATCATTCAAAGATTTAGTGCCAAACATTTTATAGACTTCTTCTAGCATTTGAGCACAATTTTCCTTTCCATCATTCTCATGAAAGATATTAAAAAGATGAAGCGTATGAGGAAAACTCAATTCCATTTTTTTGTAGTTTTCTTTTATAAACTAAACTAGTGATAAAACAAGAAACAAAAAAATTCGATTGCAAGATCTAAAGATATACCTTCAAGCACTCACGTCCCCGACAACGGCGCCAGAAAAGAGCTTGATGTCTACTACACAACCTTTTTCTTGTAGACGTTGTTGGGCCTCCAAGTGCAGAGGTTTGTAGGACAGCAGCAGATTTCCCTCAAGTGGATGACCTAAGGTTTATCAATCCGTGGGAGGCGTAGGATGAAGATGGTCTCTCTCAAACAACCCTGCAACCAAATAAAAAAGAGTCTCTTGTGTCCCCAACACACCCAATACAATGGTAAATTGTATAGGTGCACTAGTTCGGCGAAGAGATGGTGATACAAGTGCAATATGGATGGTAGATATAGGTTTTTGTAATCTGAAAATATAAAAACAGCAAGGTAACTAATGATAAAAGTGAGCACAAACGGTATTGCAATGCTAGGAAACAAGGCCTAGGGTTCATACTTTCAGTAGTGCAAGTTCTCTCAACAATAATAACATAATTGGATCATATAACTATCCCTCAACATGCAATAAATAGTCACTCCAAAGTCACTAATAGCGGAGAACAAACGAAGAGATTATTGTAGGGTACGAAACCACCTCAAAGTTATTCTTTCGGATCGATCTATTCAAGAGTCCGTAGTAAAATAACACAAAGCTATTCTTGCGGTTTGATCAATCATAGAGTTCGTACTAGAATAACACCTTAAGACACAAATCAACCAAAACCCTAATGTCACCTAGATACTCCAATGTCACCTCAAGTATCCGTGGGTATGATTATACGATATGCATCAAACAATCTCAGATTCATCTATTCAACCAACACATAGAACTTCAAAGAGTGCCCCAAAGTTTCTAACGGAGAGTCAAGACGAAAACGTGTGCCAACCCCTATGCATAAGTTCACGGAACTCGCAAGTTGATCACCAAAACATACATCACGTGGATCACGTGATGTCCCATAGTCACCATAGATAAGCACATGCAAGACATACATCAAGTGTTTTCAAATCCTTAAAGACTCAATCCGATAAGATAACTTCAAAGGGAAAACTCAATCCATTACAAGAGATTAGAGGGGGAGAAATATCATAAGATCCAACAATAGTAGCAAAGCTCGCGATACATCAAGATCGTATCACCTCAAGAACACGAGAGAGAGAGAGAGAGAGAGAGAGAGAGAGATCAAACACACAGCTACTGGTACATACCCTCAGCCCCGAGGGTGAACTACTCCCTCCTCGTCATGGAGAGCGTCGGGATGATGAAGATAGCCACCGGTGAGGGATCCCCCCTCCGGCAGGGTGCCGGAACAGGGTCCCGATTGGTTTTTGGTGGCTACAGAGGCTTGCGGCGACGGAACTCCCGATCTATTCTGCTCCTTGAAGTTTTTAGGGTATATGGATATATATAGGCGAAAGAAGTCGGTCAGGGGAGCCACGAGGGGCCCACGAGGGTGGGGGCGCGCCCAGGGGGCACGCGCGCCTCCCTGCCTCGTGGCCACCTTGAAGCTTCCTTGACTTCAACTCCAAGTCTCCTGGATCACGTTCGTTCCAAAAATCATGCTCCCGAAGGTTTCATTCCGTTTGGACTCCGTTTGATATTCCTTTTCTGCGAAACACTGAAACAAGGGAAAAACATAAACTGGCACTAGGCTCTGGGTTAATAGGTTAGTCCCAAAAATAATATAAAAGTGCATAATAAAGCCCATAAACATCCAAGATGGATGATATAATAGCATGAATACTTCATAAATTATAGATACGTTGGAGACGTATCAACGTCGAACTCGAAGAACAAGGGACACAAGAGTTTATACTGGTTCGGGCCACCGATGTGGTGTAATACCCTACTCTAGTGTGGTGCGGTGGATTGCCTTGTAGGCTGAGGATGAACAAGTACAAGGGAAGAACAGCCTCCTGAGGAGAGGTGTTCTTGTGCTCGGTGAGCTTGTGTGTGGCCTTGGTGGAATGGATCCAGTCCAAGATGAGTTGCCTCCTACGGTGGTGGCTAGCCCTATTTATAGAGGCCCGGGTCCTCTCCCCAAATGTTAGGCGGGAAGGGATCCCACAACGGCCAATTTGAAGAGGGACAGCTAGTACAAGCTATCCTGACAAAAGGTGGTCTTCGCCTGCCAAAGGCTCTGGTGGTGGTGCCGTCGTGGGCTCCGCGATGACCTCCGTCCTGCCGTCCTACCGGTCTTGGTCTCATTGCACCGATATGGAAACCTTTGCCTGATGCCTCGGGACTCCTCGCCTGCGCTTGCCCCTTTAGCACCAAAGAGGCAACGGGTACTCTGCGCCCGCTGGCGCCCGCCTGGCCTTGATCGTCACGGCTCACGTCACGGGAACCTCACGAGGTGCCCCTCGCCTTGATCTCTCTGCCCCTCGCGAGCCAGCCTAGTGAGGTTGTCCCTGAGGAGGTCTTGTGTCGTCCGCCTCGTGAGGCTCGGCCCCTCGCGAGGGTCTTGAATGTTTGCTGGTGAAGATGGGCTGTACCAGGCCGCTGAACGAGCCACGCCGTGGGCTGCAGGAAGGCAAGTCTGGGGACCCCCGTTCCCAGAACGCCGACAAAGCTGTCGTGGGAAACCACAACCACCTATGGGGCATGAGCCCATTGTGGTTTGGCAGGGGGGATGAGCACGTTGCACAAAGAGCGGAGAGCATCGTGCAGCATGGCAGAGATCACACGGGCAATTTTACCCATGTTCGGGCCACCACGAGGCGTAAAACCCTACTCCTGCTTTGGTGGATTGTGGTGGACGCAGCGCTTTAGCCCGGCAGGGTTGCCTCGGGGCAAGAGCAGCTACACGCGTATGAGTGTACAAGGGTCTGAATCCTTTCTGTGGTTGCCATGGGCCCCCTTTTATAGATAAAGGGGTCACCATAGTGGCAAATCAGTCATTGCGTACTGATTAGATAGCAAACAGTGCTATCATACATAACTCTGCACGCAGGGCAGAGAGCAATAAATACGCCGCTTAGTGTCACATCATGGCCTGCCCGGCAAGCCTTGTCGGGCTGCTCGGCCACCTTCTCTCCTGTTTGCATGACGCGTCGCTGGACGGGTATCATTTGGAGGTGATTTCCATAGGAAGTGGCTACCATGTGGCGAGAAACAGCCAATTAGTCACTTGGGGGCTTGACACCGCACCGATCAATGACTTACGTTGATGTCAGGTGGTGCAGTGGAGCCTTGGCGGGGTGGTTTTCCGTCGTAGGCCCCGGCAGGCCTGCCAGGGCGGTATTGAGGTTGGCTTTCCGGTGTAACCTTGACCTTGCCAGGCTCGCGTTCCCGGCAAGGGAGGTTTTCCCTTAGTGGCGTCTTCCTCCTTTGGCTAGACTTGGTCTTCTTGATCTGCACTCTAATTCTTCAAAGAGTTGATCCCTTGTGCTTGGTCTGGTCTTGGATGTTGTAATCTTGTCGGGTTGGTGGCTTGCTATCCGCGCACAAGTTAGGGGAAAACATACGCCCCTGTTTGTGTGCCCCGATTGAAGCCCCCGGGGCCTGAGCCATACGGGTCGCTCGGCACGTTGGGTTAGGCCCCAAACAATGCATGGACCTGTGGCAAGGAAGCGTTGCGCGTGCAGCGATTTGTCATGATAATCAGTCAATCCAACGTCCGCTTCGCGTATTTACCGCGAATCATGGGGTAGTGGGACTGTAACAGTTAATGTGAAATGGTAACTTTCTGAAGAGTCGTGCCCTCCCCCGTGTTCTTTCCTTAAGAAAGGAAAACGATGAAGGGCACTGCTCATTCATTGCCCTCCGCTCCTCCACCTTCTTCTTCCGCAAGCCAAACAACCGCTCTTCCTCCTCACCCATACTCGCCGCCGGTCCCCCATCCTATTGCCTTCCCCCATCCCTGTCACAGCTTGAGGAGATGGGGAAGAAAGCTGCCGCCAAGGGGAAGCGGACAACCATCGCGAAAGAGGCGGTCGCTGAGGGAAGCAAGAGGGCGACGGAGCTGGACAAGACGCGGAGGGGAGACGTCGTCTTCTTCCCATCGAATCTGGACAGTGGGGTGCTAGAAGCAAGGTATGGATAGCTGTGGGGGAGGGATGTCCCGAAAGGGCATGGCGAACCCAAAGTTCTGGCCGAGGGGAAAGAGGACCCGCCAGATTCCTATCGATTCTTCCGCACGTATTTCATCTGTGGCCTTGCCCTCCCTTCTCAGATTTCTTTGAGGCAATGATGGTGATCTATGGATTCCATCTTCTAGATTTCACACCAAATGCAATGGCGTGTATGGCGATTTTTTCTCATTTGTGCGAGAAATTTGTTGGAGTCGCACCCAATGTTGATTTGGTCAGGCACTATTTTGTCCCGCGGGTGGAGAACAAAGCCCATCGTTCCGGGAACATAAGTTGGATGCCACGGGTGGTGAGGGGAAGTTGGGATTACCTCCCAGGTCTACAGCGTGGCAGGTGGGAGGAATGGAGAGCAGAATGGTGCTGGATTCAGGATGGAAAGGCCCCAAATTTCTGCCAAGCACGGACAGAGTGCATTGAGCACGCCAACGATTGGAGGGAAGCCAGCCTCTCCGACGATAGGCTCCTCCTGGCAATAAACAGGATCACCCGCCTAAAGGCTGCCGGCTAACTATTGAGAATGTGGGAGCCGACTTCCTCCTTCGTTGCATCTCACCACTGCAGAAGAGGGACAGGTTCGCCTAGGAGTATGGGGATGCAGCGGATAGGATGAGATTGCTCCCTAGCCTGGCCAATAAACTGTCAGTCTATGGCCATGCTTGGTTGTGTGATCAACTGTTTGGCCGTTTTGGGTAGTTCAAGCTGCCGGCAAATGTCATTCCCATGAACATCTATTTTGCCAGGGTCTAGATCTTGAAATGGATGCCCGACTGCAATACTCATGGAGTTGCGGGCGACTGGAAGCTACCCACGCTCGACGAAGATCCCGCATGGTCTTCCACACTGGTGGAAAGGGCTACCAGGGTGAAGACCAGAATGTACAAGCGCACCTCCAAGGTGGAGGAGGTGTACATCAGGAAGCGGCTAGAGGAGGACAGGGCGCTTCGCACTGCCATGAAGGCAAAGGCCGGGAAGGCAGCGCAGGGAAAATAGAAGGCTGAGGATAAAGGTTCCTCCCATGGCGGAAGCGAGGCGCAAGCCACGGAAGAGGCTGCCAGGGAGGGTCCTGTCGGGGATGAGCATGCTGAGGACAACCCTGCCGAGCACGAGCCCTTCTGGATGGAAGCTCTGTACACCACAGCGGCAGAGGCCTAGGAGGAAGAGAAGTGTGAGGGGTTGCAGTTGCCTGAGGAGGATTGGGCCGTGGTAGGCCCTCAAGCCCCTGAACGAGACTTGGACCTGCGCCCTCGCAGGCGGGCTGCCAACCGGGGAGCGGTGGTTCCCGATCCCGCGCTGGCTGCCAAGAAGGTGAAAAAGATTACCACCAAGAGCAACAAGCAGGAGGTGGTGCGACGGAAGTCCTCCCGCCTTGCCGATGCTAAAACCCCTCCCCCCAAGCAATATGCAGCTGCGGGAGTTGACTCCAACTCCCAGTCCGGCTCGAGCTCCTCACGAAACTCGTCTTCATCGGAGTCCCCTGCGCCTCGGCAGAGCCCAAAGCTGCCGGGGAGTTCTGTTCCTCCGCCCCAGAAAAGAGGTCGGGCGCCCTCACCACCCATTGTGTTTGAGCTGAACTCCATGCTCATCGATGATGAGTAAGAGAGAACAATCCCCTTCTCTTGCAGCTGTTTCAGCACGCCTGTTTACTCTTGTTGAATGATCTTTTTTCTTGTTGTAGTTATCAGGGAGGAGGAGACAGAGACCCTCATCCACCGGTCCAAGCGGCTCAAGCGTGCGGAGTCGCCGAAGACTGTGGAGGGCACGGGTCTAGCGGGGAGCAACACAAACGACCCGCCGCCAAGTCCCCAGCTCAGCCCCCAGCGAGGAAGCACAGGATTGGCCCCTCCCGTGGGGAGCGATGCAGGAGAGCTCCCAACCTCCTCGGCTGGAAGAGGAGGAGACGAGATGCAGGATGAGCCCCTACAGGAAGGACTAACTCCGCCCGCTGATCGAGTCGAGGAGCCCCCGACGATGGATTCAAAAGGAGAGCTTGCCCAGGACAACATCGTGGGCGTTGTAGGAGGGGACGGAAACCATGGCCCGGCAACTGATGTTGTCGGGGAAACTGAGGCCTCCACCCAGCAGAATCCTCCGGGTAATTCTTCCCCTTCCCACTCTATTTTCTTTCTCTTCTCTTCTTTCACCAACTTGCTTCATGCTTCGGTCTTTCCCGATATTTTCGTTTCTAACTTTTTCTTGTCGTCTTTTCTTGCAGCCCCTCAGGCCGAAGAACCTGAACTGCTGGAAGAAGTGGCCAAGATATGGAGAGATGCTGCGGATGAAGCCGCCAAGATTGCTGCCGCGGAGGAGCAGGGACATGCTGCCAGGGGTACCCATGAGCCCCCGACGGAGACAGAGCAGATCCCCGGCAGCGTGCCAGGGGGGTGGCAGTCGAGGAGAAGATTCCCCTCGAAACCATGGATCACCTCCCCTCATTTGGTACTATGGCGGGGGCCTCGCAGCCATCCTCGAGCCATTTGGCACTGGTGCTCGCACATCCTGGGCTTGGAGCCCCTAGTTCTTCAGTGGCGACGAGCTCGGAACTTGACGATGAGCTTCATCGCATTCTGGCGTCGTTGTACCAAGGAGTCGAGGAGGTCGATGATTCTGTTCCTGTCGCAATGGACTTGTCTTTTATGGAGTCCATGGCGGCAGGCATTAAGGAGATGCAGGGCTGGTATAGCTAGAAATTGCAGGCGCTCAAGGAGTAGCGCAAGTCCGCCAACAAGGTGGACCAGCAGTTGAGGGACAATGGTAATGAGCTGCGTGACCACGGCAGGCAGTTCCAGGTCCTGATGAAGCAGCAGGAGACCATCTCGATGGCGAGGGAGGGTGTCATTGCCTGGGAGGCTCGCATGGCAGAGCGCAAGGCGCTTCTGGATGCCAGGGAGTAGGATATCTCTTCCCGGGAGGAGAAGCTTGAGGCCACCCTCCGCGCCAAGGATGATGACCTGGAAGCCCTTATGCAGCAGCGCACCAAGGAGCTAGAGGACAAGCACAAAGCCGCGCTGGATGCTCTCTCTGCTGATTCTGCCACCCAACTGAAGAAACTCGCTGACGACCTTGCCGCTACATCTTCCTCCAAGGCTGACCTTGACCAACAGGTGGCCAATCTGACGGAAGAACTTGCTCGGAGCGCCAAGGAGGTCTCGACCCGCAAGGAGGAGGCTCAGAAACCAGAGATCCTTCTGAAGGATATACAATCGCGGCTCTCCTCCAAGAGTCAAGGCCTCAAGAACGCTAACGGCACAATTGAACACCTGAAGGCAAGATCGGCACCTTCGAGAGCTCGGCAGAATCCAGCAGGGCCCATGAGCAGCAGCTAACGAAAGACTTGGACACTGCAAGGCGCCTTTGGAAGGATGAAGAGGACAAGTTGGAGAATCATTCCGAGCAGGTCGACCTCTGGATCAAGAGCTTGATCGACATTGTTGGGCGTCTCTCTGCTCAGACTGCAGTGATGGGCATGGAAGGGCCAGTCTTTTCGGCCAGCAGGCAGGAGATCCCCAGCGTCAAGCTAGGGGTCTTCTTCAATGAGCTGATCGACAAGCTGAAGGTGCATGAAGAGGGAAGGACTAGTCGCTTCGCGACTGAATCCCAGAAGCTTGCCCGCGACGCCATCTTCATGGTTTTGAGCAACATCGCCTGCCGTCATACAGACATCGACCTCGTCGATGGCTTGAAGAAGCCGCCGGAAGGCGTGAATGTTCCTGCTGCCAAGGAGAAGGCTGCCCCTTGCTGCCAAGGTCCTTTCCGTCCCAATGGCTCCACGCGGTCGCCAGGCCCGGCGCTAAACTATTCTCGTCACCACACTGTCCTATAACAAAAACATGATGCGTGTCCTGTGTTTAGACATCGTTTTATTTTTGCTCGCGTGATACTGATGTTTTTGCTTAATCTCAATTGCGTGTTTATCCCTCTAGAGCTTGCTTGTTAGTGTTTGTATGATTAGTCCTTATGCATGTTTTGGTTGCTTGCCTTTATCATATTTGTCGTGATTTTCGTAAGGGGCGGGCCTTTAACATTCATCTTGGCGTGGATGCGTCCAGACAGGATTTTCCTTGGTAGCTCTCAACCCAGTCGCTCATTCTGCAAGTAGGCTCGAAACAGAATGAGGGTGCAGACAGAGAAACTAGCATGGTGCCATTATACGAAGGATTTCCTCATACAAACACTCCAATGCCCTAGGGATAAACAAATGCGGAATCTTAAACTCATAAGAGAGCAATGACTTCATGGACTTATCTTTCGTCCTCGCTTGCTCCCATCCCCTTCAGTTGCGAGCTCTTACCGCGTTTGCATGCTTCAGGAAGGATGGATGCCTTGTGTGTAGTTCTCAGGCTCCCGACAGGGGCCGATAAGAAAAGTCATATGTATCTTGCGGTGCCAGGACGCGGTGCAAGGTAGGACCGATTTTTCTCTCCTCCACTCCATACTTTTCAAACAATCTCGTGCCGGCTGGCATAGAAGTCACGCTAGTGCGGACGACCTTGCCGGAGCACAGTTGTCGGGGCGTCGATCAACGGATTCGCACCAGTGCACCACTCAGGATTTCCCTAAGCAAGGTAAATACTGAACCGAGTTCCGCACGGTACTCATCGACGTTGATGATGCTAAAAGCTAGAGTGGCTCGACTGTCGATAAGTGAGAGTGGCGGAAAGAGAAACCTTGTACCTATGCGCTTTGTCCCTTTCCCCTGGACAGGGCTTGCATGGTGATCACGCCACCCGAAATGCACGGTTTGGTTTGCCGCTGCTGTTATTGATTCTTGCCGATGCAGCAGTTGTGGCAGAGGAAAGCGATGGAGATTGAACAGGGTGTGGGGGAAGCGACATCTCTTCCCCTCTCCGTTCCATCACCTCCCGCCTTTTCTCAGGCGTCACGGATGACGAAGCCGTTGATGAAGAAAATGATGATGAAAATGACGCGTGTGTACGATTCTCGGGTTCGCGCAAGCGTACACCCTACCTGGCGCGCCAAAGATGTCGTGGGAAACCACGGCCACCTATGGGGCCATGAGCCCCTTGTGGTTCGGCAGGGGGGATGAGCATGTTGCACAAAGAGCGGAGAGCGCTGCGCAGCACGGTAGAGATCACACGGGCAATTTTACCCAGGTCCGGGCCGCCGCGAGGCATAAAACCCTATTCCTGCTTTGGTGGATTGCTGGTGGACTGTGGTGGAGACGCAATGCTCTAGCCTGGCAGGGTTGCCTCGGGGCGAGAGCAGCTACACGCGTATGTGTGTACAAGGGTCTGAATCCTTTCTATGGTTGCCATGGGCCTCCTTTTATAGATAAAGGGGTCACCATAGTGGCAAATCAGTCATTGCATACTGATTAGATAGCAAACAGTGCTATCATACCTAACTCTGCAGGCAGGGCGGAGCGCATTAAATGTGCCGCTTACTGTCACATCATGTCCTGCCCGGCAAGCCTTGCCGGGCTGCTCGGCCACCTTCTCTCCTGTCTGCATGGCACGTCGCTGGACGGGTGTCATTTGGAGGCGATTTCCATAGGAAGTGGCTGCCATGTGGCGAGAAACAGCCAATTAGTCACTTGGGGGCTTGACACCGCACCGATCGATGACTTGCATTGCTGTGAGGTGGTGCAGTGGAGCCTTGGCGGGGTGGTTTGCCTTCGTAGGCCCTGGCAGGCCTGCCGGGGTGGTCTTGAGGTTGGCTCTCCGGGGTAACCTTGACCTTGCCAGGCTCACCTGCCCGGCAAAGGAGGTTTTCCCTTAGTGGTGTCTTGCTCCTTTTGCTTGACTTGGTCTTCTTGATCTGCACTCTGATTCCTCAAAGAGCTGATCGCTTGTGCTTGGTCTGGTCTTGGAAGTTGTAATCTTGCCGGGTTGGTGGCTTGCTGTCCGTGCACAATCCAGGGGAAGTGAAGATGGAAGAAACAGAGCTGCGACAAGCTACAGCCACCGGACGTCCAGACGCCACCGGATATCCAGTACCCTGACGTAGACCAAACAGCCAGAAGAACTACAGTAAGATGCAAGAATATAGTACTTAAAAAAATGAGCTCATAGACCTTATCACATTCTTGGTTCAGGACCAGTACAAAACAAGGCGTTCCCAGTCATCGTCCAGTAAATGTGTCTCAGGAGAACGTAAGGGAATTTGATGAGTTTCTTTGCCAGTGAAGTACGCTTTCTTCAGGTAATTCCAATACTTCCACCAAGCATTCTTGAAGATAGTAGAGGTATTAGCACAGGTTACCTCATCCCGCGTTTCCAAATCGGTCCTTCACTATAGAGAAAAATGGGAAAATTTGATGTATTATAACCATCATAGAGGTAGAATGTATGGGACAAAGCAAAACAATTGCCATGAATAACATTACTTACACATAACTCCTGGACAAACACCTGCAACTGGCATTTCCCTTCATCTTCAGTATAATATTTCCATGATGGAAAGATACGCACATAGGATTTAACAACATCAAATGCGATAGATGCTAAACTATGAATGGCTGGTTGTGCTTCCTCCACAAGAATGGGTGTACTAACTGGTGGAGTTGGGGTTCATCGTGGTAGTACTGGCGCTTTGGGCACTAGAGCTGCCTTACTAACTGCTCTTGTTTGGGAGCTCTGTGGTGGAGATGGTGTTGTGTCAACAAGAACTGGGTTACTATCTGCTGGGGTTGGGGTTAGATTGGGTGAAGCTGGTTCTTTGTCCATCGCAGGAGGGGTACAATCTGCGAGAGTCTGGGGTATGTGCGGTAGGGCTGGTTCTCGTGCATGTACAACCGGGGTGCTATCTCCACCAAGAGGTAGCACTGTTTTATTTGAATACCGTGTTTTTACTCCGCTAGATACTGCCATCACCCGCTCCAATTCAAATGGCTCATAAACAGGAAACATAGTTGAGTGTACAGACATTGTATGAGAGACGAATGTAATAGATAGTGTGGAAAAAAGAGGGCATGAAATAATTGACATGTATATTGTTTAATTAAAAAGGATAGCATGACATAATTTCACTTATGTGATGTCTATGTAAACTGGATAGCATATCATAACATAATTCAAAGATATGATGACTAACTAAACAGGATGGCATGAGATAATTATATGATGTCTTTAGTAAACATGTTCGCATGACATAATTCACATACATGTTATCTAAGTAATCAGGATCGCATGATTTAATTCACATATGTGATTTATATGCTAAGTAGAGGGCATTCGCATATATGATGTCTGAACTAAGTACATGGTGTTGAATATTGTGTATATGATGTCTAAACTATGCAATGCAAGACACCGTATGCACGATATGAGCAGTATAACCATGCCAAGTTAGAGCATACACCTCGGTGGGGGAATAGGACTGGTCATCTATCTCTGAATCCATCTCTGAGGAGCTATCAGGACCCAGCAAGAGATCTGCTTCGACAGGTAGCACTGTCTGCTCTGAACACCTTGTTTTCACTCCAGATTTTTCCATTACCCACTCAAATGACTGATTCACAGGAAGAGTAGTTTAATGTACAAACATTGTCAATAAATGGAAATGTAATGAAGAAAAGGATGGGCAAGATATCATTCAAATATATGATGCCTGGTTAAACAGAATGGCATTGCATATTTCACAAATATTATGGCTGGCTAAAAGAGATGAGACTGCATAATTCCCATATATGATATAGAAACTAAACAGGTGGCATTACAGAACATGTCTAAACTAAGAAGATGACATATATGATGTCGAAAGTACGCCCTGCAAGGCAACATATGCATGATATGACCAACATCATCATGCCAAGTTAGAGCAAACACCTTGGGGGGTAAATAGGAGTGGTCAGCTGCGTCTGAATCCGCCTCAGAACAGATATCTTCCTCTGGATTATAATCTGGAGACGGGGGAGGGTTTGCCATTGGACCCACCATGGAGCGATGTCTACATGACATTGTATTGCCGCGCAAAACTCTTCTCTTTTTCTCTATGTGTTCAGCATGACTCTGTACAATATCTGACATGCATACGAAAAAGATATAGTGAGATTATGTAAAGAGAGCATGCAGAAATCTAGAGTGATGGTAACAACGAGTGGATGGATCCAAAAATGATGATAGCTTTAATTTAATAAAAAGACAGATGATGATTGCTTTACTATTTGTTTCCCACCCAAGATGAACAACATAGGCATACCATAGGTGAACCAGATAATAGACGAAGATACCATTCATAGCTGCCTCGATATGTGCCTCACAAGTAATTTTAAAACTCAAGTTTGAACATTAATTTAGACCTGACTTAGAGTCTAAGAGGTGAACAGGACGATAAAGTAGTAGGTAATATTAAGCAATGCATAACATAAGCAGAAACAAAGGAGCGCGACCTCTCTTGTGGACCCGTGTACTCCTCGGGTTCATTTGCTGAGTCGATGATGGTGATGCAGTGATCTAAATCAGCAGGATATTGACGGGGAACACAGTAGCAGATAGCAGCTGAAGCAGCAGCGCTTGGAGGAGCGGCAACTAGTGCCAGAGTAGCAACTCCTGTAGCTCCAGCAGCCCGTGTACTAGCATCAGTAGCGCGTGCGAGAGCAAGAGCAGAGCAGCAGCACGAGCGAGGGGGAGAGCAGAGCAGCAGCGTGAGCGAGCGAGAGCCGGAGCAGCAGCAGCAGCGCGAGCGAGCAAGTGAGAGCCGGAGCAGCAGCAGCAGCAGATCCGGCTGGTATGGACGCCGTCGTCGAAGGGCCTCGCACTGGGGGAGAGCCACCATGGAGATGTCGCCAGCGGCGCCGGCTTCGAGGTAGCCGCGCCATGGTGGTGTGGGATGGAGCACCGTCGGCGCCGGGAGGTCGAGTTAAGGAGAAGGTGGGATGCGATGAGTGTACAACCTCTTTGGTGGCGCCGAGTAGGTGAGGATGTTGCGGTTCTGGTGGAGCAGGTTAAGGCGGTGCTGTGGGGATGGAGCAGCCGCGATAGACGAGGCAATCGTCGGAGCAGCTCCTTGGAGGTGGAGGATGGGGCGACTGAACCAGCGGGACGATGAGATGGATGACAGATCCTCATCCGAGGAGGTGGATGAGGGACGTGGAGCTGTTGCGGTGGACGACATCATCGAGGAAGAGGCTCCGGCTGGGCGGCGGTGAGGTGGCGGATGGAGGAGGGTGGGTTTTCGCGGCTGGAGCAGAGAGGTTATGGCGGCCTGGGATTACGAATGGCGAAAAGAAGGCGATGGGAGAGGGAACCATGACTTAGGGGCGCGCTTGTCCAAAATGTAGGGTGTGTTACAAAAGTACCCCCACCGATTTGAACTAGCGTCCCTTTCGGCTCAGGGTTAGAAGGGGGATTTCGCGTGTCGGGATTTGGCAGCTGGAGTGTCACGCCCAATATGCGACTCTAACCTAAAGGAACTCGAAGGTCCCACCAAGGATATAGACACGCTTTTGCAAGGTGGATATCATTACATCGTACCATTACATAATAGTTGGGGATACATACAAAGGCACACAATGTCATAATAATACATCAACATCATACAAGAGAACAACATCCGACTACAGATGAAACACAAACAGAAACTCAACGACATCCACCCTGCTAGCCCAGGCTGCCGAGCAAGAACCTAACCCAAGATCAATGAAGAAGAAGAACTCTAAAACAAGTAAACATCGCTCTCACGTCATGATCATTGCAATACCTGTACCTGCAACAGTTGTTGTAGTAACCTGTGAGACACGAGGACTCAGCAATCCCATTACCATGGGTATCAATCCTAGCAAAGCTTAATGGGTATGGAAAGGATAAGTGGTGAGGTTGCAGCAAGCGACTAAGCATTGTATGGTGGCTAACTTACGAGTACAAGAATAAGATGAGAAACTACGCAACCGTCGCAGACTAGTAATGATCAATAAGTGATCCTGAACTACTTATGTCCAAACATAACCCAACCGTGTTCTCCTCTCGAACTTCCCCGAAAAGAGAGAGTCACGGTTACGCACGCGGTTGGTGTATTTTAGTTGAGTTTACTTCATGTCCTCTACAACCGGATATTAACAAATTCCCATCTGCCACATAATCGCGGGCACGACTCTTGAAAGTTTAAACCCTGCAAGGGTGTCCCAACTTAGCCCATGACAAGCTCACGATCCGCGAAGACAATCCTCCATCGTGGGACCCTCCGATCAGACTCGGAATCCCGATGCACAAGACATTTCGACAATGGTAAAACTAATCCAGCAAAGCCTCCCGGCGTGTCGGCACCCTAATAGTACCGCGTGTATCTCGTCTCAGGCCACGTCCGGATAGGTCAAGCTACGGGTAAAACCAAATACCTCGGGTTTCCCCGAGGCAGCCCCACAGGTTGCCCGTTTGGGACCAACACCATCAGCGTTGCCCCCTGCTATGTAGAAAGAATCCTCCGGTTCATGACGCCCTATGCCAATTAATTATTTAGTTCAATATTATTATGGAAAATGTTAAAACCAATGTTGGGCCTTGCTGGAAGAGTTTTATTCAAAGCGAACTGTCAAGAGGGGCCCATAAACCCTCACCGTGTTAGGGACGCAAAATCAGGGAACATAACACCGGTATGACGAAAACTAGGGTGGCAAGAGTGGAACAAAACACCAGGCATAAGGCCAAGCCTTCCACACTTTACCAACTATATAGATGCATTAATTAAATAAGAGATATTGTGATATCCATGTACCAACATGGAACAACCTGCAACTACACCTGCAACTAGCAATGCTATAAGAGGGGCTGAGCAAAGCAGTAACATATCCAAACAATCCACGCCGTCAGTAGAGGTACTTGACGCAATCCACGCCCATTCTCTTTAACTTTGTGGCGGACGCGCTTTCTAACATCCTTTCTAGGGCCGTGGAGGCCGGCCATCTCGCTCCTGTCAGCTCACACCTCATCCCGGATGGGATTACTCACCTTCAGTATGCGGACGACACTATTATAATGGTGGAACAGAATGATCACTGCATTGCCCATCTCGAATTCCTGCTCCTCTGCTTCGAAGCTCTCTCCGGTCTTAAGATTAATTTCTCCAAAAGTGAAGTTATTGTTACTGGCGTTCCGGGTACCGAGGCCTTACGGGTTGCCCGGCTTTTGAATTGTTCTCTTGGCTCGTTCCCTATTAAATATTTGGGTTTGCCTGTCACTCCTGATAAACTTCTTGCTAAAGATTTTGCTCCTACGGTGGCCAAGGTTGGAAATCACGTTATGCCCTGGAGGGGCAGATACAACACTCAGGCGGGTAAAGTGGCCTTGATCAATGCTTGCCTCTCATCTCTCCCGATGTTCTTGATGGGCTTTTACCTTTTGTCAATGGGAACCCATGCTGGTTTTGATAAACACAGAGGTGCTTTTTACTGGAACGCGGCTGATAACAAACGCAAATACCGCTTGGTCAAGTGGGACCTTATTTGTAAGCCAAAAAGCCTTGGGGGGCTGGGCATAATCAATACTCATGAACAAGTGTTTGATCATCAAATGGTGGTGGAAGATCATGACCATCTCCCAGGACAAGCCCCTCTGGTTCAACATCCTCAAAGCGAAGTATTTCCCTTCTTCTAGTCCTATGTTTGCTCGTGCCTCGGGGGCATCTCAATTCTGGAAAACTTGTTAAACTCAGGCCCCTTTTTCAAGGCCTCGTCAAATTCGCTGTCCGCAACGGTAGATCCACCAGATTCTGGCTCGATTGGTGGTGCGAACCTTCCTCGCTGGCCATTGCTTTCCCTGTTCTTTTTTCTTACTGCCCGGACCCTGAGATCTCTATCTTTGAGCTCGCGTCAAATAATTGGGACCTGCGTCTGCGTCGCTCTCTCGCTCCTGCAGAGTTGGAAGACTGGCAGCGTCTTGTTGCTCTCTTCCCTTCGCTCTCGGAGGAGGAAGACACGGTCGTTTGGCCCCATTCCCCTTCTGGTCGGTTCTCGGTTAAATCTTTATATGGCAAACTCATTGCTGGGTCCATCACTTCCAAATTCAAATGGATCTGGAGGGCTCGTATTCCTCCTAAGGTCAAGGTTTTCCTCTGGCAAGCCTCTCGTGGGCGTCTGCCAACGGGTGACCAAATTCGCAAGCGCAATGGCCCAAGATATGATAGATGTGCTTTATGTGGGTTGAGAGAAGACTCGTCACATATTTTCTTCAACTGTGTGTTGGCTAAGCTGTTCTGGTGATGTATCAGATCATGGATGCATGTCTCCTGGGCTCCGACCTCCTTTTCTGACCTGCGCATCTTGGCCAATTCTTTGGTTGGGGCCCAGAGGAGATTGTTTTGGGTGGGCTTCGCAGCCATGTGCTGGTCTCTTTGGACGACAAGGAATAAATTTACTATCGAACATGTTTTCCCCGCTAAGCCTGCTGATTGCTTATTTAAGACTTGTATATTCCTACAGCAGTGGAGATTATTGACTAAGGAGGAGGATAGGGACGCCCTCGACGCCATGTTGGCCAAGATCCGGAATTCTGTCTTCTCCATCTCCCCAGTTCAAGCAGGCACTTAGGCGTTGTTGGCCTCGCCTCCGTCAGCTTTTCTACCTCCGGCCTGCGTGCCGTGTACTGGCCTGGGAGCCATGTACTTAGACTATCCTCTTGTGTTATCTGGGTTGATACTCTGCTTGTTCTATGTGCTGGTCCGTTTGGTCTGTGTTAACTCTGCCTGGTGGCTTTATTTATAAAGTCGGGCCGTGGCCTTTTCTTAAAAAAGACAAAGGTGTACTCGGCGAGTTACCCGAACGCGATAGTCCTCGGACTTGAGGCTTCGTGTCTGGAGATGGTCTTCGCCTTGGCAGTGATTCAAAAAGGGCCTTCGGAGACAACCCAGCGAAGGCATGCTGCGGTCGAAGGGCATGGGTCTTTTGCCCGCACGGAACAAATCATTGAGGCGGCTGCGGCTGATGCGACCGAGCAAAATAGCAAGCAAGGCCAAAGTGGCCATGGTGGATATGAACGAGGTGGGGCCAGGAGGTGATGCAGGGGATCGTCGGCATAGGGAAGGCGGGGAAGATGGCCGGAGCCGAGCTCTACAGCAGACAGAGGCCATGGCGGAGGAGCGAACGCGGCGAGGGAGACGGGCATTCGACTGGAAGATGCAAAGGCGCCGGAGTTGACAAGCTCCTGGTCGAGCAGAGGGCTCGGGTGAGGCAGCGGTGCCATGGACGAAGGGAGTAAGAGCTCGGGGAGTTGACCGAGCACTGTGGGCGCGCGACGAGGGTGGCGACGCCGTTGCCAGCGGCGTCCTTGGTACGACGCAGGGGAGGCGGAGCAGAGTAACGAAGTGGCCGGCGGCGGATCCGGCCGGGAACAGGCGCCGGCTGCGGGAGCGGGGCTGGAGGCCAGATGCGGCAAGGAGGCGAGGTGACCTCAGGCACGAGGCTCGCAAGCAGAGGAGGCAGGGGATCGAGCGTTCGGCTCTCCCTTGGCGGCGCGATCGGGAGGAGGACGAGGGGGATCGAGGGAGAGAAGTGGATCGGGAGAGGAGTTAGCGCTGCCCTCTCTCTGCGTGACGGCGCTCGGGAGGGAGATGGGATCGAGGGGTGAGGTCGGGGCTAGGGTTAACTAGGTTTAGGTGGGTTGCTGATGCAGGAGGCCCAAGTGGCCGGCTGGGCTGGGCTTCTCTCTTCCCCCTCTTATTTCTTTTTAACAGAAAACATTAGAAAGAATGGAAAAAAGGAAGAGGGGTTTAGGGAACGAATTTGAGCATGCGGGTAATTTTCCTGGACTCACAAAAATGAGCTTGATCCTGGAAAAAATAGAAGTGGGCATGCGTGTGAAGTTGAATTCAAACTCATTTGATTTAATTCAAATGGTTTGAACTAGGACGAGGTTTTAGGAGTGTCCAAAAATGTTGAGAATTTCGGAGGAGCCTCGATAGATGGGAAAAGAATTATAGGCCAGGCTAGAGAGTCAAAACTTGAAGAAGGAAAGGCCAAGGGATTTAACATGACGTGTGTTGTGGTAAATTTCAAATTAATGAAATATAATTTTTATGGCTTCCTAATAATATTGGGAGGATATATGTTATAAAGAGAAATCACCATGTGCATTTCCCTCGATTTAAAATGATCGAAGATCCATACAATTTATTTATGTGAGTTTTAGTTTGTTTGTGAAACTGATCGCATGATGACATGATGCAATGCAAATGATGCTATGAAGAATGCAACAGGCAAATAAGTCACACGGCGAAACTCGGAATCCATGGAGGGCATCTGGAGCGTCGGTCTTGGGGCGTCACATGGAGGGAGTTTTCGCGCGCGTTGTAATTTCGGGATAGCAAGGCGCGGGTTGTGAAGGCATGAGTTTTGGGAGCACGATATCTGAATTTTCGGGATATAACAAGGCGTGGGTTGAATTTCAGGGACAAACCTAACGTGTAATATTGTACGTACCAAATCAATTCACACTTTCCTAAAAAAAACCGAAAATAATAAAACTATTCACACCACACAAAGAGATAGTCTTGTCCCGTGTTAGTTTACAAATGTTATTCAAAGCTATGAATCCATGTTATGTCCAACTAATTTTTTTCGCTGGCTGTATAATGTATGTAACCTACTCATACCAATATTTTAGTGCATTCCAAATGTCTATACTACCGTGGCAATTTGAACTAAATTTAAATTCATTTCTCTATTTGAATAAGAATCTACAATCATGATTGTTGCCAACATAAACCATCATTCGTGTATTACCTTAACAACACACCACATGATTACTATAGAGATAGATATGAACTATGTGTACTATATGAACTCGAATTCAATTTTTTGTATACACTTGATGTTGATTCCAAATAACAGTACATTTGATGTACTAACTAGATATTCATAATCTAAACCATGTTCCATACGTACACCGTGTTTATCACACAAAGTATAGTGCCCCGCCCCCTACATTATGACAAGTATTTAGCCCTGAGCTACAAAAGCCACACATTATCCCAAATTATAATCAATGTTCTACATTATGATATCTTCTTCAAATATCTGAATCCACTTTTTTATAACGAAATATGATCTATGTTTGTTTTTTACCCTTTCACAATCCTCTTCTCTTTGTAGCTAGGTAGCACTAACTTTCTATCATGCATGCACACACCCGCCCCCTCTCACCCTCCCTCAGCGTCCCCTCCATCGCGCAAATTCGTTATTTCTCTTTAGGTCGTTCACCCATGGGGTGTGTAGGCCCCCCGGCTCCTTCTTTCCAGCACACACCGGTCGATATACCTCTCTAGCCAAGTGTGCCTACCACAAACACACAATTCCCCTCTTCTCTTCTCACCATCCATGCACCCCGATGTCCAATATGGTTCCACGCAGGTGCACAATCCCGCCCCTATTTTCATCGATCTCATACTCGCACACTCCGCCCCCCTCGAGATAGTAGGCCTCTCGCACCACCTCCTAGCCACACCCCTCTCCCACCGTCCGTCTCTCCGGACCTTATTTGCTTCTAACACATGCATGCATGTATACGTACCGATCTCCCTACATATAGCTAGGTCGACTACAATTCTTTTTCCCCACGCACCGATCGACTTACCTCACTAGTTATGTCTCTCCCTTTCTCGGACACATCACGATTGATCTTCCTATGTAGTTACGTCTCTTACTACAACCATATTGTCCCCCTCATCATCCTTGCATACCTCCCGACCCGTCTCTCACACGCACGTGCATAGACAGGCAGACATCCCCTCTCTTATTGATATTGCACTCGTACCCTCTGTTCGTCTAGTAGGCCTCTCCCACCATTTGTGAGAAGCAACTCCACCACCAACCCTCCGACACTCTACCTTTGTCTTTCTCCCAACCTTATTCCTCTGGTACACATACGCATGGATGCCGATCGATCTCCCTCAATACATATCTAGGTCTCTCTCCTTCTCCACACATATACTAGTCGATCTACCTCTCTATAGTTAGGTATCTGCCCCTCCCCACCCCCCCCCCCCGGCCGATAGTCGAAAGTTGTAGGTAGGTATCCATGCCATAGAGAAAAACTGCACCTTTGCCCTCTCACATTCCAGTTGGCCAGCCGCCCTGTATCTTTGACGTGGGCAAACACAAATTCGATGGCACTCTTTATCAATCGCGCACCCACACACTTCATCCCTGTTTTCGATTCTATCGATATCTCACGCCGATGATCCCCCCACTCTCTTCTCGTGGATCGCTCCCTCTATATATGATATATCCATGACTCTGTTTCACACACATTGCATATGTTACGTTTTTTTGTTTGAGATATCATCGACACATTGCCTCTGTTTCGCACAAACCATCTCTCTCACACCCACCCACATACGTACCTGCACCTAAAGAAGACGTGCACTCACGACGCACGTACTCACGTCTCGTTCACGACCACACCCGCTCGGGTACACGATGGAGTTCATTTCTGTACGAAAAGGCAGCCCACGTGATAATTTGACGCGTGTAGCAGTTGTTTACTCAAGGAGGGTCAAGTACCACGCGTAGACGGAAAAAGTTCGACTTAACGCGTTAGTATTAAATAAAGTTATATTCCTCAATGGCACGTACATAATATAAAACGATTATCATCGGGAAAAAAATCCGCTCCACTATATACAATGGAGCCTGCCTGCCGGGGTTTGTCTCTTGTCACACTATCTCGCATAAGGCGGTGGTCGCCTCTCTCTCACCGTTGGTCACTGATCCGGCCGCATCCCATCCGCCGGCGGAAAGGGAAGATTGCATCGTTTCTCCATTCGATGATGTTGAGGCAGCACGTACCGATCTGCGGTACCTGCCATTATCTCTGACCAAGCTCCAGCGCGGTAGGGCCTTCGCCACTTGCTCGCTGCCGTAGTATGGGCAGATCCTGGCCGTCGGCGCCCTCCTAGTTACATCCCGATTACCCTCAGGTACAGCTCCCTGCAGCCTTGCTCCACTGCCCATCTTCCCACATTGTTGCATGTGGAAAATCCTGCATGTGGATCTCCTTTAGTTGTTTGCTTAAAACGTATCTCGGCCGGCGTACTTTCCATCTTGCAATCTCGTCCTCAAACCGGTTTTGATAAACCACCATGCTGATATCTTTCCCTTATTACATGGAATATGCTTCTTTTTTGTCGGCGTATGTGTCTTCAACTCGTGTTACTGGGCAGTAATTGTTTCCTTTCTACCTCCTTTTGCAAACAGGACTATCCATTTCACCTCGTTGCTATTGCGACCTTTTGGTGAGCTGCACAAATCACTTTTTTCTTAAGAGTGTTTTGTGCAGTTCCGCCAAAATGTCACACGGGAACATTTTTACATTTCTGTGGGACTACAGAAAGGGAGATTGGTTTTGCTATCCTCCTCATCCAACTCCGTGCCTGATCTTCTCCAACAAGTAGTTAGTCCTAAAGAGAGATCACAGAGGTGATCGAATTCTATTTGTGTGCGTTATGTTTCATCATCTAGTTCCACTATTATTGTAATCACACTGACTTAATATCTTTGCAAATAGGGATGATCAGCTTGATTTTAGTGGAGCTGCACGAAATGATCGGATTGTGAGTCCTCCATACACCTCTTTTTTGGCTACAGAGCTGGGTGAAACTAGCTGCCAGCCAATGAACACTGTGCCTAGGAAATGGAGCCATGCCTATGAACATCATTGGTCAATTATATATTTTTCTTTATTCGTACACCATCTCACAACTTTGTCTTCAGTTCTGATGTGAATATTGGCGCTGATCTACGAACCATTGAGATGCATTAGCATCCATGGTAGTTTCATTTGTATTTGATGGAATGCTGTAACGGGAAAATCTTGAGGCATGAGGACACATGAATCCTAAGTTGAAACCTTTTTTCCTGCGGGAACCAAAGTTGAAACCTTCATAGCGTCACAGTACAATTTTATTATGCTGGAAAATCATGCGTACATATAAACAATTCCTGAAGGATTGGTAGCAATGCCAGAAACAATTCAACTTCGTTTCGCTGACATGTAGGACATCCTTCATGTAACACCCCGCATGTAACTTGCCATATTTGTTACTCCGACTCTTGCCATTTTCGGCTATGTGCTATTATATTCCTCCGTGGTCGGGTTTTGTTTGTCGTTTTGTATTTTGTTCATGTCATACATTTCATATCATGTCATCATGTGCATTGCATTTGCATACGTGTTCGTCTCTTGCATCCGAGCATTTTCCCCGTTGTTCGTTTTGCAATCCGGCGCTCCCATCTCCTCCGGCGCACCCCTCTTGTTTTCTTTCGTGAGCGGGTGTCAAACATTCTCGGAATGGACCGAGGCTTTTCAAGTGGCCCTAGTATACCACCGGGAGACCACCGGTCAAGTTTCGTTCCATTTGGAGGTCGTTTGGTACTCCAACGGTTAACCGGGTAACCGCAAAGTTCATTTGTGTGTTGCAGCAAAACCCTCCTCAAAACCAGCCCAAAACCCACCAAACTCTCTTCCATGCTGTAGGTCGTTCGATCACGATCGTGTGGGCGAAAACCGCACCTCATTTGGAGCCTCCTAGCTCCCTCTACCTATAAAAATGCATCCCCTCCCGAAAACGTTCGCAGTCCGAAACCCTAGAACTTCCCTCGCGCCGCGCCGGACATGTCCGTCCGCGCCGGACGCTGCCGCCTGCGCCGCGCCACCGCCTCCCTCCTCTGCTCTGGCGCCGCCCTCCATCGCCGGCGACGAGCTCGAGCACGGCCCCGGCGACCGACCCCGGCTCGATCCAGATCCACTGTACGCCCGCGCGTTGACTTCCTCTTCCCCCCGAAAATTGCTAAGTCTTGGAATTTTTACATTATGTGCACTTGTTCTTCATTGCATAACTCACTGTGCATAGCTCCGTTTCGTGCGTGTAATATGTCAAATTGTTCGCCTCGTGATGCTCTACATTTTGTTCAATTGTACCATGTTCATTAGAGGCCGTCTTGATGCCCAAATCCCTCGTGCAAGAGTGCTAGTTGCTGTTATCTTCTGGTTCTTAGCAGAAGTTGGAGATTTGTCATTTTTGTATGATTTAATCTGTGCATCTTATGGGCATGAGCTCTACTTGTGTTTTGTTGTATGCCATGCCATCTTTCCAGTGGTGTATGCCATGTATTTTTGTGATCTCTGTGGTGACTAGCACAAGCATGCAAATTAGGCTCCGTAATGTTTCTGATTTCAGGGACTAAGCGATTTCTCCAAGTCTGTCTGCTGTTATTTTGTTGCCATGTAAACTTGATGCTACAGAGAGATCCATGCATATTTTGGAGATGTTCAGTAAGGATAATTTGTAGATATAGTTGTAATAATTCTATTTCTGCCCTTGTTTGCAATTATGGAGTGCCATAGCATGACTTAATCTTGCTCTATTTTTGCTATAAAATATTTCTGGCAGATTCTTAACATGATATGCTATTTTGCCAAGCTTTTTGTAGTTGATCCATACATGCTATGTACTTGTTCTTGCCATGAATAGCTTCACCAACATTCCGTCTTGCTGTAGGTATGCTTGTTTTGTCATGCATTGCTCTGTAGTGAGTGCATCAAGCTCACAAAGAAGCCTTCATATTATTATTTCTGCCATGCTCTGTTTTCTGCCAAGTCTGAAACCTGATAACGAAACTTGCTATGTTTACATGCTTGCCATAATATCTTTTGGTCCTTTTTGGCTTATGGTCAGTAGGGCACTTTTGTCATATGCATTTAGTAGAATACTGCCATGCCTTGTTTTGCCATGTTAAGTTCCTGTATCATGTTGATTTCGTGCTCTGAACATTGCTACCTGATGCTGTTTCAGCCATGTCCAGTAATTTCACCAAGTCTGTGAACCCGATATCTTTTGCACTTTTGCCATGCTTGTTTGAGCTTGTTATGTTGTTAACTAGCCGTAGCTCAGTGTTCATCTTTTGTCAAGCATCTCCTGTAGATTACTGCCATATGCTTTGTTGCTATGTTGGATTGTTGTAGCATTGTTATTTGTTGCATTCTAAGTGCTATCATGCTGTTAATCGCAGATTCGTGTCATTCTTGTTTTGCTTGCCATTTGCAAACCGTGCATCCGTTTCCGGTGAACTTTATATCGATTTCGACCGAAATCATCTCATCTTTCCAGTGGCATGCTTGGTTTGCCAAGTTACTGCCTTGTTCATCATTTGCCTCCCGGAGCACGCATATGCATCGCTTATCATATCTTGCATATCATACATGTTTTGCATCATGTTGCTTGTGCATTTCTCGTGATTGATTGTGGTTCCGTTGCTTGTGTTCTTGTCTTGGATAGAGCCGGGAGACGAGTTCGTGAACGAGGAACCTGTTGAGTACGCTTACGAGGATCAAGCTTTCGACAACTCTGAGAACCTTGCAGGCAAGATGACCACCCCTCGAAATCACTTCTATCTTTGCTTTGCTAGTTGTTCGCTCTACTGCCATGCTGCGCTACCTATCACTTGCTATATCATGCCTCCCATATTGCCATGTCAGCCCCTAACCATCCTTTTCCTAGCAAACCGTTGTTTGGCTAAGTTACCGCTTTTGCTCAGCCCTTCTTATAGCGTTGCTAGTTGCAGGTGAAGTTGAAGTTGGTTCCATGTTGGAACATGGATATGTTGGGATATCACAATATCTCTTATTTAATTAATGCATCTATATATTTGGTGAAGGGTGGAAGGCTCGGCCTTATGCCTGGTGTTTTGTTCCACTCTTGCCGCCCTAGTTTCTGTCATACCGGTTTTATGTTCCTTGAGTTTGCGTTCCTTACGTGGTCGGGTGATTTATGGGACCCCCTTGACAGTTCGCCTTGAATAAAACTCCTCCAGCAAGGCCCAACCTTGGTTTTACCATTTTCCACCTAAGCCTTTTCCCCCGGGTTTTCGCGAGCCCGAGGGTCATCTTTATTTTAAACCCCCGGACGAGTAGTCCTTCGAGTGCTGGCCCAAACTGGGCGATGTCCGGCGCCCCCTGGGCAACCAGGGTCTATGCCAACCCGACGTCTTGCCCATCCGATGTGCCCTGAGAACGAGATATGTGCAGCTCCTATCAAGATTTGTCGGGACATTCGGGTGGCTTTGCTGGTCTTGTTTTACCATTGTCGAAATGTCTTGTAAACCGGGATTCCAAGACTGATCGGGTCTTTCCGGGAGAAGGTTTATCCTTCGTTGACCGTGAGAGCTTATGATGGGCTAAGTTGGGACACCCCTGCAGGGTTTTATCTTTCGAAAGCCGTGCCCGCGGTTATGAGGCAGATGGGAATTTGTTAATGTCCGGTTGTAGAGAACTTGTCACTTGACCCATTTAAAATACATCAACCGCGTGTGTAGCCGTGATGGTCTCTTCTCGGCGGAGTCCGGGAAGTGAACACGGTTTGAGTTATGAATGACTTAAGTAGGAGTTCAGGATGACTTCTTGGTCATTGCTAGATGACGACCGTTCCGTTGCTTCTCTTCTCGCTCTCAGTTGCGTATGTTAGCCACCATATATGCTTATTGCCGCTGCAGCTCCACCTCATTACACCATCCTTTCCTATAAGTTTAAATAGTCTTGATCTCGCGGGTGTGAGATTGCTGAGTCCTCGTGACTCACAGATTCTACCAAAACAGTTGCAGGTGCCGACGATGCCAGTGCAGATGATGGGATCGATCTCAAGTGGGAGTTCGATGAGGAACGTGGTCGTTACTATGTGTCTTTTCCTGATGATCAGTAGTGGAGCCCAGTTGGGACGATCGGGGATCTAGCATTTGGGGTTGTCTTATTTTCATTCGGATCTTGACCGTAGTCGGTCTATGTGTGTATTTTGGATGATGTATGAATTATATTTATGTATTGTGTGAAGTGGCGATTGTAAGCCAACTCTCTATCCCATTCTTGTTCATTACATGGGATTGTGTGAAGATGACCCTTCTTGCGACAAAACCACTATGCGGTTATGTCTCTAAGTCGTGCCTCGACACGTGGGAGATATAGCCGCATCGTGGGCGTTACAAGTTGGTAATCAGAGCCATCCCCGACTTAGGAGCCCCCTGCTTGATCGAATCGCTGGCGTTGTTGAGTCTAGAACAAAAATGTTTTGAGTCTTAGGATTATATATATCGGGGAGTAGGATTCTTTTTACTCCCCAGTCCCTTCGTCGCTCTGGTGAGGTCTCCTGGCGTTGAAGTTTTGACTATTCTCTCCTCAAATTTCACTAAATTTTTTTTAGGATCACGCGGGTATCTTGGAATCGTTCCGATGGTTTTATGACGAGAACATTGTTCTTGGTGCCTCCTGACATTTAGGGGTGTGGCAGTGTCCCGGGGAGTTGAGCTCCGAGGTGTTGTCGTCACAATTTTATCGTTGCAGTTCTGGAATACCTGAGTTTCGCCGACATCGAAATCTCTTTTATGCAGTTGTTGGTGAGATCACCTCGACGCCACCCAGTACTGGGGCGGGAGTTCGGGAGTATTGCCATAACTTGTATAACGGATGTTTTTCGAAGTTTGAGGTAAACGATTTCCGAAGGTTTCTTGGTTATGTGTTGACGGATGGATACAGCTGGATCTAGGGATTGCTAGTTTGGGTGATATATTTTGTGTCCCCTATATCCCCAACACCAGATTGCATAACCAGAAAGTTTCGGGAGTTTATAAGTGGGAATTCAAGTAGCCTTAGGATATCTTTCCGACAGACGCATGATATGAGATTGGGGTTCGACGTCTAGTGGTCCGCCTGTACACGGTTGGTTTTACAGTGGTCTCGTAGTGTCTTAAAGAGTCCTTGGCTATGCCGACTCGGGGACGCTTCGTATGTCATGTGCACATCCTTGTACATGATGGTGCTGTACGATTGAGCCCGTGTGGGCCCCACCACGAAAACTTCGGACGAAATCTCTATCATATGTTTGTTCCGGCTTATTCTGCAAGCCAATACTTTGTTTTGTTTTCAATTGTGATATTCGAGTTGCTTCGAAGGCATATGTTGATTCATATCTTTTTCAAGTGGCTTCTCAACTGAATGGAAGTGTGATGATTTACTATGGAATTCATTCGTTCATCTTCGTTCGAATGTTTATTGTGAAGACTATATGTTGCAATTTCTATCCGTTGATTCTACTTGTCTATTTGTCTATCAAGATGCTAACGGATGTCACCCTCTTCAGGATGGCTCCGCCAACGCGTCAGAATCCGGATCGCAATGAAGGGAGTCAAGCGAACCCTCCGCCACCACCTCCGCCTCCGGAGGCATGGCAAGGTATCATGGCAGCCACCAACGCCAATGCTCAGATGATTCTGCAACTCTTGCAAGAACGCACCCAAGGGCAAGGCAATCAAAGCAATCAAGGTCAAGGCAACAATCAGCCTCACTTCGCTACCCTCAACCAGTTTCTCGCAAATTAGCCCAAGTCTTTTAGCTACTGTGCCGAGGCCACGGATGCCGATGATTGGCTCGTGGACATCAACAAGCATTTTGAATGTAGCAATGTCAGGCCTGAGGACTATGTCAAGTTCGCTTCTTTCCAACTCAAGGACCAAGCTGCTGATTGGTATCAACAATACAAAGACTCCAGAGGAGGCCATGTGATCACTTGGACTGACTTCTGTCGGGATTTCAAAGCGCACCACATTCCACAAAGTGTTGTTTAGAGCAAGCGTGAGGAGTTCCGCAATCTCAAGCAAGGCAACATGTCTGTGTATCAATACAACATCCAGTTTCAGAAACTTGCTCGCTTCGCTAAACAAGACGTTCCTGATGAAAAGAGCATGATCTATCACTTCAGAGGTGGCCTTAGAGAGGATCTGCAGTTAGCTCTCGTTCTTGTTGAGCCTACTCAGTTTGATCAATTCTACAATATGGCACTGAAGCAAGAGGCTGCTCAGCTCAAGTGTGAGGCTTCTAAGAAGAGAGTCAGGGGCGCAGTTCAGTCTTCTTCTTCCTCACTTGTGACTGCTAAGCAACAGAAGTTCTGGTTGCCTCCTCCTCCTCCGTTTCGTCAGCCTTACCAACAGAAGAACAAAGGTGGCCATGGTTCTTCCAACTCTGGCTATCAGAACAAGTCTCAGAATCAAGCTCCAAAGTCCAATGCTCCTTATCATCATCCACTATCAGAGGTGACTTGCAACAAGTGTCAGCAGAAAGGTCACTATGCTAACAAGTGCTTCAACCAAAGGCGTCTGCCTCCTCCTCCTCCTGTCAGATCTTCCAGCAATGCAGTGGTCAAGCATAATCCAAAGTCTGCAAAGGTGAACATGATGAATGCAGCTCAAGCGGAGGAATCTACTGATGTGATAATGGGTAATCTTCCTGTTAATGACATTCCTGCAAAAGTCTTGTTTGATACTGGTGCATCTATTTCTTTCATATCAAGACCTTTTGCATCCATGAACAATTTGCATACTGTTGATCTGCCTAAGCCGATAGCGGTTTCCTCTCCGGGATTATTCATGAATACCAAAATGATGGCTCCCGATGTTTCTATCAAGATGGGCAATTATAAATTTCCGTCTTCTCCAATGGTTCTTGGTGACTCGGATATTGATTTAATTCTCGGGATGGACTGGCTTTCTAAGCACAAAGCTCAACTTGATTGTGCTGCTAGGGAAATTCTATTGACACACTCTTATGAGGATGTTATCATTTATGCCGCTCGTGATGAAACCATTCGGTTATTTTCTCTCAATGAGAAGGGCGAATTGAATGCCATCTCTCAAATTCCAGTCGTTTGTGAGTTTCAAGATGTCTTTCCAGAAGAGCTTCCGGGTATGCCTCCTCATCGGCCAGTTGAGTTCGTTATCGAACTAGAGCCTGGCACTGAACCCGTTTGCAAGCGTCCATACAAGCTTGGACCCAACGAGCTGAAGGAATTGAAGAAACAGCTCGATGAATAAGAGCGTCTAGGTTTGATCAGACCGAGTTCTTCTCCATGGGGTTGTGGTGTTCTTTTTGCAAGAAGAAGGATGGCACGGACCGACTTTGTGTCGACTACCGTCCATTGAACAAGAAGACAATCAAGAACAAGTACCCACTTCCCAACATCAATGAGCTATTCGAGCAACTCAAAGGTGCTAAAGTATTCTCCAAGCTTGACCTTCGTATGGGTTATCATCAGATTCGCATTCGTGAAGAAGATATTCCCAAGACAGCATTCAGAACAAGCTTTGGTTCTTATGAATATACTGTCGTGTCTTTCGGCCTTGTCAATGCTCCTCCAGTATTCTCTCGGATGATGAATTTCATCTTCAACCCCTATACCAATGAATTCGTCCTGGTGTATCTCGATGATATCTTGGTTTTCTCCAAGAATAAGAAGGACCATGCCAAACATTTGCGATTGGTGCTCGACAAGCTCAGAGAGTATCAATTCTATGCGAAGTTCTCAAAATGTGAGTTTTGGCTTGATGAAGTTCTTTTCCTTGGTCACATCATCTCTGCCAAGGGCATCGCTGTTAACCCCGAGAAGGTTTCCGCAATTGTGAATTGGGAACCTCCTCAGAATGTCAAGCAGCTCCGCAGTTTTCTTGGTCTTGCAAGCTATTGTCGAAGATTCGTTGAGAATTTCTCTAAGATTGCAAAGCCTCTTTCCAACCTCCTCCAGAAGCATGTGTAGTATGTCTGGTCTCCTGAGTGTGACGTTGCTTTCAACACTCTCAAAGAGAAACTCGTGACAGCTCCTGTCTTAACTCCTCCTGATGAATCCAAGCCATTTGAAGTGTTCTGTGATGCTTCTCTCCAAGGTCTCGGTGCTGTGTTAATGCAAGAGAGGAAAGTTGTGGCCTATACCTCTCGTTAGTTGAAGCCCAACGAGAAGAAGTACCCCACTCACGATCTTGAGTTGGCGGCAGTTGTCCATGCATTAATAACGTGGAGACATCTCTTGTTGGGAAGACAAGTGGACATTTTCACCGATCACAAGAGTCTCAAGTACATCTTCACTCAGCCCAACCTCAACCTCAGGCAGACTCGATGGGTTGAAATGATTCAAGAGTACAATCCGAGTATTGAGTATACTCTAGGCAAGGCCAATGTCATTGCAGATGCTTTAAGCAGGAAGGCTTATTGCAACAGTTTAATTCTCAAGCCTTTCCAACCGGACCTTTGTGAAGCTTTCCGCAAGCTGAATCTCCAAGTTGTTCCTCAAGGCTTTCTTGCCAACCTCATAGTCTCTCCTACTTTGGAAGATCAAATTCGTGAGGCACAACTCCTGGATACCATGGTGAAGAAGGTGAAACGTGGTATCGACAAGGGTCTTTCCAAATACAAGTGCTATCGCATTGATGACAGAGACATTTATTCTTCGAGGACCGGATTGTGGTTCCTAAAGGTGATCTAAGGAAAGTCATAATGAACGAGGCGCACAATTCTCTCCTGTCCATTCGTCCTGGAAGTACGAAGATGTACCAAGACCTCAAGCAGTCGTATTGGTGGACTCAATTGAAGCGAGAAATCGCTCAATTCGTGAACGAATGTGATGTCTGCCGAAGAGTGAAAGCAGAACACCAACGACCAGCTGGTCTCCTCCAACCTCTTGCTATCCCAGAATGGAAGTTTGATCATATCGAAATGGACTTCGTGACTGGTTTTCCCAAGTCCAAGCGTGGAAATGATGCTATCTTCGTTGTCATCGACAAGCTCTCTAAAGTTGCTCATTTCCTTCCAATCAAAGAATCTATCACAGCAGCTTAGTTGGCAGAGCTATACACCTCTAGGATTGTCTCTTTGCACGGCATTCCACAATTGATTTCTTCAGATCATGGAAGCATCTTCACCTCTAAGTTCTGGGACTCCTTCCAGAAGGCCATGGGCACAAACATTCGCTTCAGCACAGCTTTCCATCCTCAAACTAGTGGCCAAGTCGAGCGAGTCAATCAAATTCTTGAAGATATGCTTAGGGCTTGTGTCATTTCCTTTGGCATGAAATGGGAAGATTGTCTTCCATATGCTGAATTCTCCTACAACAACAGCTTCCAAGCAAGTTCGGGCAAGGCCCCATTCGAGATTCTCTATGGCAGAAAGTGCCGTACTCCTCTTAATTGGTCAGAGACTGGTGAACGCCAACTTCTTGGCAATGACTTAATCACTGAAGCTAAAGAAATGTGTAAAGTCATCCGTGATAATCTCAAAGCCGCGCAATCGCGCAAGAAGAGTTACTATGATAGTAAGCATCGTGATTTGGCTTTCGAGATCGGAGACCATGTCTACCTCCGCGTCTCCCCAATGAAAGGCACTCGTCGCTTCGGTATGGAAGCTTGCCCCTAGATACGTGGGTCCTTTCAAGATCATTGGGAAAAGAGGCGACCTCGCCTATCAACTTGAGCTTCCTTCCAACTTCGCGAACGTGCACGATGTGTTCCACGTGTCACAGCTCCACAAGTGCTTCAAGACGCCTGAGTGCACCATCAACTTCGAAGAGATTGACCTCCAAGAAGATCTGTCTTATCATGAGCACCCCGTTGCTATTCTTGAAGAAACTGAGTGCAAGACTCGCAACAAGTCAATCAAATTCCTGAAAGTGAAGTGGTCACACCATTCCGACCGGGAAGCCACCTGGGAACGCGAGGACCATCTCCGTTCCGAATATCCGGCGTTCTTTCAGTCCTAGATCTCGGGACAAGATCCTCTCATAGTGGTGGAGTGTTGTAACACCCCGCATGTAACTTGCCATATTTGTTACTCCGACTCTTGCCATTTTCGGCTATGTGCTATGATATTCCTCCGTGGTCGGGTTTTGTTTGTCGTTTTGTATTTTGTTCATGTCATACATTTCATATCATGTCATCATGTGCATTGCATTTGCATACGTGTTCGTCTCTTGCATCCGAGCATTTTCCCCGTTGTCCGTTTTGCAATCCGGCGCTCCCATCTCCTCCGGCGCACCCCTCTTGTTTTCTTTCGTGAGCGGGTGTCAAACATTCTCGGAATGGACTGAGGCTTGTCAAGTGGCCCTAGTATACCACCGGGAGACCACCGGTCAAGTTTCGTTCCATTTGGAGGTCGTTTGGTACTCCAACGGTTAACCGGGTAACCGCAAAGTCCATTTGTGTGTTGTAGCAAAACCCCCCTCAAAACCAGCCCAAAACCCACCAAACTCTCTTCCATGCTGTAGGTCATTCGATCACGATCGTGTGGGCGAAAACCGCACCTCATTTGGAGCCTCCTAGCTCCCTCTACCTATAAAAATGCATCCCCTCCTGTTGAGGATATAGACCTGGGAGTCACCCGCCAGGAGGGCCGGGTTACACTAAGGGTCATTGCCAGAAGCCCGGAGCTAAGTTCCAAGATAATGGGCCAGAGATGGGCTGAGACCCGGATATGGCTTAAAGCCCGTAGTACAATCTTTATTGTTATAGTAGAACTTGTAGTATAAGGCAAGTATTGTTTAGAGTCCGAGCCGGACACTCTTATGAGCCGGCCGGGACTCTAAGGGCTGCTGGGTGTCAACCTCCCTATATAAAGGGACGACCCGGCAGCGGTTTAGGGGCGACAACAATCTGATCGAGAGCCGGGCATAGCTGTTTGGCTCCCTGGTTATCGAAACCCTGATTAATACCACCTCAACTGGACGTAGGCTTTTACCTTCACCGTAAGGGGCCGAACCAGTATAAACCCTCGTGTTCCTTGTCCCACTTAACCCCTTCAAGCTTCCCAATTGCGATGGCTCCACGACTAAGTCCTAACCCGAGGACATCTGCCGTGACAATTCCACGACAGTTGGCGCCCACCGTGGGGCTGGCGCACGGTGGATTTGAGTTCTTGAAGGGCAGCTTCGAAGGGCTCAAGGGATACGCTGTGGGACGGATGACCAAGAGTCGTCGTGGCAAGCTCTACATCGATGATGCGGACTGGGGCCCCGACGCCGGCTCAGTGGAGTACGGGTACCGGGTCCCCTTCGGTGGAGTTCATGTCTTCATCGGCAAGATTGGTGAGCCGGGCCCCGAGCCGGATCCCCGCGCCGATCTTATCGAAACGGCTCCGCGCGCACGACCCGCCCGGGCCCGGCCTGCCTTAAGGCGCGCTTTTGTGGGATGCATCCACGGAGGGCCCTCTGATCCATCCGGGTCTGGTGATGAGGCGGCCGCCGGCTCTGACGGCGAGTCGGCCGCTGATGAGTCAAACTCGTTGTACCAACTTCAAGATGGCAGGCTCATGAGTTATTCCGATGGCAACAGTATTCCGGACCTTTTTGAGCCGCCAAGTCAGGTCGGAGTTTTTATGGCTGGTGCGCAGCCTGTTCAGAACCCCGCTACCGGATCAGAAAACCCGGTGCCTTCCCCGGCTCAGGTGCTGATGGATCTCACGGATAAGATGACGGCCCTGTTAACCGCCACGGTCGACCCGGCGGATCAAGTTCAGCATGATGCGGCGGTGGCACAGCTAAATTTGGATCTGATAAAAGCTAAAGAGGACCTTGCAGCGGAAGGGATCAGGCTGGCTGCGGAGCGGGCGGCTCTCGATGCCCAGACCCAGCTGATTCAGGCGCAATCCTTCCAACTCACGATGGATCAGAACGCGGCCAATGAGGTCATGAGAAGGAGGCATCAAAAGGCTCAATCTCGACTCCCGCCGGTCTACGATCCGCGCAACCTCTTCAACACGCCAGGTGCAGGGTCTAGTCACCCGCCAGGGGTCGTAGCACCCGGGTCTGGACCCCTTATTCAACCACGAGTGATGGGGCCTCCCCAGGGGCCCCCTGCCCCGCCTCAATATGTGCCAATACCCCCGGGCCATTATAATAACCCGCTGGAGAACATGGTCGCCGCGGCGGCACGGCTGGCGGCTCTGCCCGTTGATGGCGACTCTCCGACGGCTATTGAGACCCGCCGGGTCAGAGAACTCCTTCATACAGCACTGGCGCAACAAGAGGCGTACTCCTACAGCCGGGATAGGATCCACTCAACCCCTCGTCCAGGGCAGAGCCCGAGTTACAGCCGGCACATGGTCTCGGCGACCGGCTCAAGTAATGTCCGACGCCATGACCCGCCCCCTGGTCATGGCCCGGCTCATAATGGAGCCTTCTACGTAGCAGACCAAGCACGCCAGGAGGCGGAGCAGGCGCCTCAATTGACGGCTTACCAGACCCCCCGGCTTATCCGACGACGTCCGTTGATGCGGGTATCCCTACCAGAACCGGGGGTGTCCCTTGTTTGGTGCCAGCTATCCGTAATGAACGTCTACCCAAGGACTTCAAAGGACCTAGGAAGGTGCCTAACTATACAGCAGACTTACAGCCTGCAGCCTGGATTGAGAGTTATGAGATGGCTATGGAATTACTGGAAGTCAGTGAGGCGGCCATGGCCAAATATTTCACCATGATGTTAGATGGAACTGCCCGCACGTGGTTGAAAGGGTTACCGCCGAACTCCATTGGGTCTTGGGCTGAGCTGAAAGCCCGGTTCATTCAAAACTTCAAAGATACCTGTAGGCAATCTATGTCAATCGTGGATCTGACTAACTGTAAGCAGCAGGAGGGTGAATCCATGACCCATTGGGTTCGCCGGGTCAAGGAGATCATACATTCATCGGATAAGATGGATGCCGGCTCTGCAGTCTTAATGTTGGAACAAAACTGTCGCTTTGTGCCCCTAAAGATGAAACTCGGGCGGCTTAAGCGTGACTGTACTGATATGGGTACACTGATGACGGCTCTTGTCAAGTACGCCGATTCCGATGGTACCAAGGATCCCCCTTTAGATGATGAAAGGGCAGGAAAGGGAAAGAAGAACGGCAACGGCAAGGGTCCTCAGTTTAGCCCGGGGAACCAAGGAGGAGGCAAGCGCAAGGCCGATGGCAGCCTAGAGTTTGTAGCCAACACCAACTCTCAAGGTAATAACCAGCGACACAAGGGGAGGCCCCCTCCCCGAGGCGGCGGGTCAGGACCTTCTCTGGAACAGCTGTTGAATGAACCTTGTCCGAGACACGGTTCTAGAGAGAAGCCGGCGACTCATCTGTGGAAGGATTGTGCTATCATGAAGGCCTTTAAAAACTACAATGGTCCGGGTGGCGGCTCAGGCGCCGGCGGCTTTCATGGCCCGGGCGGCGGGTCAAATTCCGGTCCTCAGAACGGTCAAGGGGGCTTTAATCAACAGTCTGGTCAGGGTCATCAACAGCAACAGGGGGGCTATCAGACCAACCCAAAGCAGCTTAGTGGTGGACAGTATCACGTGTTCACCACTAGTTTGTGCAAACGAGACGAGAAGCTTCACAAGAGGGCTGTTAATGCTGTTGAGCCGGCGGTTCCACGCTACTTACGGTGGTCGGAGCAGCCCATAGTGTGGAGTAGGGAGGATCACCCTCCCCGGGTGGATAACCCGGGCCACCTGGCCTTAGTGGTGGCTCCTCAAGTGGGAGGCTATAAGTTCACAAAGGTACTCATGGATGGAGGCAGCAGCATCAACATCCTCTATTATGAGACTTTCCGTCGTATGGGGCTAGTTGATAAGAACCTCAGCCAGTCCAATACTATCTTCCATGGTGTGGTACCCGGTAAATCGGCTTATCCAGTCGGCAAGATCGAACTGGAAGTGGCCTTCGGTGATGAGAACAACTACAGGGTGGAGAAGTTGACCTTTGAGGTGGTCAAGATAAGAAGTCCTTACCACGCCATATTTGGACGGCCGGCTTACGCCAAGTTCATGGCACGGCCGTGTTATGTGTACTTACAACTCAAGATGCCGGGTCACAACGGGACCATTACGGTTCACGGCAGCCGGAAAGTGGCTCTGGAGTGTGAGGAAGGTGACGCGGCTTATGCAGAGTCTGTTTGTGCCACAGAAGAGTTGAAATTTTATAAAGACAATGTTGACCCAACAGATATGACCTCTCTAAAAAAGCCAACCACGGAGAATGAACCAGCAATGAAGTTTAAATCAGCTGATGAGAATAAACTTGTTGATTTTGTTCCGGGTGACTCGTCTCAGCAGTTCAGCATCAGTGCAAATCTGGACCCGAAATAGGAAGGCGCGCTCATCGAGTTCATCCGTGAGAATAGGGACATCTTCGCATGGAAACCTTCTGACATGCCAGGTGTACCTAGAGAACTCGCTGAGCACACTCTCAATGTTGATCCAAAATTTAAGCCGGTCAGACAGTTCCTTCGACGGTTTAACGAAGAGAGGCGGAAGGCTATTGGTGAAGAAGTGGCCCGGCTTTTGGCGGCCGGGTTCATTGTTGAGGTTTTTCACCCAGAGTGGTTGGCTAACCCGGTGCTTGTACTTAAGAAGAACGGCACCTGGCGGATGTGTGTGGACTACACGGACTTGAACAAGGCGTGTCCGGCTGATCCTTTTGCTCTCCCCCGTATTGATCAGATCATTGATGCTACGGCAGGTTGTGCACGCTTAAGTTTCTTGGATGCCTATTCCGGGTATCATCAGATTAAGATGGCAGTTAAGGACCAGGAGAAGACGGCGTTCATCACTCCCTTTGGAGCCTTCTGCTATGTCTCTATGCCCTTTGGGCTCAAGTGTGCGCAGGCGACTTACCAGCGTTGTGTACAGAATTGTCTCCATAAACAGATCGGGCGCAATGTTCACGCTTACGTGGACGATATTGTGGTTAAGTCCATCAAGGAGGAAACCCTGATAGATGACTTAAGGGAAACCTTCGATAATCTGCGGGTCTACAAGATGATGCTTAACCCGGCCAAATGTATTTTTGGTGTTCCTGCGGGCAAGCTATTGGGCTTCTTGGTTTCTGACAGAGGAATTGAAGCTAACCCGGAGAAGATCAAAGCTATCACTTCTCTAGCTAAGCCGGCATGTATAAACGATGTTCAGCGTTTGGCAGGTCGCATCGCTGCTTTAAGCCGGTTCATAAGCCGCTTGGGTGAGAAGGCTATGCCCTTATATCAGTTGATGAAGAAAACAGATAACTTTGTCTGGAATGATGCGGCTAATACCGCCTTCGAGGATTTGAAAAAGCAACTGGCAGAGCCCCCCGTCCTTGCTGCTCCGGTTGATAAGGAGCCCTTGCTACTGTATGTGGCGGCAAACACACGAGCCGTCAGTGTGGCTATGGTGGTGGAGCGTAAGGAGACGGGTAAGGAGCATCCGGTTCAGCGGCTGGTTTATTATGTCAGTGAGGTGCTTATTGAGTCCAAGCAGCGATACCCGCACTGGCAGAAGCTTGTATATGGTGTGGTCATGGCGAGCCGGAAACTGAAGCATTATTTTCAGGGTCATCCCATCACTGTGGTCAGTTCTGCCCCTCTTGGGGATATTATCCAGAACCGAGAGGCTACAGGGAGAATTGCTAAGTGGGCTATTGAGCTTGGGCCTCATGGCCTCAAATATGTGCCACGCACTACTGTTAAGTCTCAGGCTTTGGTGGATTTTATTAATGATTGGACAGAGTCGCAAGTGCCTGAGCAGAAGCCGGATAACACCTATTGGACTATTCACTTTGATGGGTCCAGGCAGCTGGAGGGCTCGGGGGCTGGTGTTGTATTGGCTTCCCCTAGGGGTGACAAGTTCCAGTATGTGCTACAATTGATGTTTCCTTGCACTAACAATGCGGCTGAATACGAGGCCTTACTCCACGGTCTTCGGGTGGCTAAGGAGATGAGCTTAAGCCGGGTACGGTGCTTTGGGGACTCAGATTTGGTGGTTCAACAAGTATCAGGCACTTGGGATTCTAAGGATCCCCTGATGGCGGCTTATCGCCACGAGGTTGATGCCATTGCTGGGCACTTTCAGGGATATCAAGTGGAGCACATTGACCGCAGGAAGAATGAGGCGGCTGATGCTTTAAGCCGGCTCGGCTCTCAGCGAAAGCCGGTGCCGCCTAACACTTTCCTGGATGTCCTATATAACCCTTCGGTTAAGTTGCCTACAGAGGAGGACTTGGCTATCCCTGACCTGGAGGCATGACTGGTGGCGGTTCTTCATGTCATACCAGACTGGACAATGCCGTACTTGGTTTATATAACCCGGGGAGAGTTGCCTGAGGATGAAACTTTGGCCAGGCAAATAATCCGGCGGGCCAAGTCAATGATTGTTATCAACGGCGAGTTGCATCGTCGCCGTGTTTCAGGGGTATTTCAGCGTTGTATTTCCCCTGAGGAAGGTCAAGAGATCTTGCGCGAGATCCATGAAGGGGATTGCGGCCATCATGCCGGCTCAACATCCCTTGTGGCCAAGGCATTCCGTCATGGTTTTTATTGGTTGACGGCTCACGCTGATGCGGAGGACTTGGTTAGTAAGTGTGATGGTTGTCAGAGGTTCTCCCGACGGGCTCATGTGCCGGCTCAGGAATTGAGGATGATCCCGATCACTTGGCCCTTTGCGGTCTGGGGGCTTGATATGGTCGGGCCTTTTAAACGGTCCAAGGATAAGAAGACCCACCTCTTGGTGGCAGTGGACAAATTCACGAAGTGGGTGGAAGCTGAGCCAGTTAGCAAGTGTGATGCAACCACGGCGGTTCAATTTATGAAAAAGGTGATCTTCCGCTTCGGCTTTCCGCACAGCATCATAACAGACAATGGCACTAATCTGTCCAAAGGCGCTATGGAGGAGTTTTGTCAACGAGAGCATATCCGGCTTGATGTTTCTTCAGTGGCTCATCCCCAGTCCAATGGTCAAGCTGAGAGAGCTAACCAGGAGATTCTGAAGGGCATCAAACCCCGGCTTTTGGTCCCTTTGCAACGGACGCCGGGTTGTTGGGTGGAGGAGTTGCCCTCCGTCTTATGGAGCATCAACACTACTCCTAACAGGTCTACTGGCTTCACGCCTTTCGTCATGGTTTATGGGGCCGAAGCGGTCCTCCCTAGCGACATCCGTCACGATTCACCTCGTGTGGCGGCTTATGTTGAAACGGACAATGAACAGGAACGCCAAGTTGCTCTGGACTTGTTGGATGAACAGCGTGATGTGGCAGAAGCCCGTTCAGCAATTTACCAACAAGACCTGCGCCATTGTCATAGCCGCCGGGTCAAATCCCGGGTCTTCCAGGAAGGCGACCTTGTGCTCCGGCTCATCCAGGATCAAACAGATGCACACAAGTTATCCCCACCTTGGGAAGGGCCCTTTGTGGTCAGTAAGAACTTGCACAACGGGTCATATTACCTCATTGATGTTCGGGAGCGTAAAGATTCGCGTAAATCTGAGGAGGAGACCCGTCGGCCGTGGAATATCGCTCAGCTTCGGCCTTATTACACTTGAGCTACCGGCTCTTGTGGTCTACATATTTATCTCAGACATATATATATTATGATAAGCAATAAAGCAGGACCTCTGTCCTTTTTTCTCCTCCAAATATACGTGTCATACTAATTTGAAAGGAGGATCAGGCTTATGATCGCATTTGAGTCTAGCCGTAAGCAGTAAGATCACTTGGGGGCTTCCTGTTCAAACATGGGTCGTATTCGAACCAAAGAGAACATAGCTGTCGATACCCATTTGATTGGCAAAGTGCCGAGCTCATTGGGAGGTTGCCTTTGGTCATATTTGAATCATAGTGTAACCCCTCTAAGAACCGACGTGGATCGTATTCGAATCAGCGTCGTTAAACAATTTTCAGAATCACTTGGGGGCTTCCTGTTCAAACATGGGTCGTATTCGAACCCAAGAGAACGTAGCTGTCGGTACCCTCTTGATTGGCATCGCCACACCCATTGGGGGCTATATGATCGTATCCGAATCTTGGCTTAAACCCCTTTCGGGCCGGGTCTCTGGTCGTATTCGAACTGGAAGCCCCTAAGTTCCGATTTATCGCAAAGTCTACTCTGATTATGACAACGTGTGCATGGCCGGGTTTCGCTTGACCGGCTTAATTTTGGAGTTATCTTGTTAATTGAACATCCTGGATGTCATCAAGACAAGTCCATTAGAGTTAAGATACCAACCATGCTACCCGGGTCATTTAGTCCGGAGGGTGGTAAGCCGTCTTGAGACTTGTGATTTACCTTTCTATGCAGATGCTTGAAGGTACTTTTTTAAAGGTTGAGAAGCACGAAGGATAATTATGACCCGGAGGAGCATCAAAAGAATGACTTCAAAGGATTTCAGCATTCATTACGTGCACGATGGCATGGCAGAGATAAATTGTTGCACTTATTCTATTACAAAATTCGCCAAGTCTCAAGGACGGAGCGTTGTTCGGTGAACCGCCAGCCGCTTTATGACGCTTGTTGAGTTGAAGTCCTCGGCTCGTCTTCTGCTCCGGCTGATCCCAAGACTTCGAAGGTTGACGACTTCCAGTCGATGCCGCTGAGAGCCTCGAACTGGGCTTCTTCGTCAATTAACCCGGCCGGGTCAATTTCGGGGGCGAAGGTGTGCTGGCGAGCCGGAGGAATCAGACTGAGAGCTTCATAGCGAGGGGTTGGAATTCTCTGATTCTTCGCGTTGTACCCCGGCTGATACTTGGTTAAGTCGGTGTCGTTCCCGATGATGGTGGCCACCGGGCGTACAGCCTTCACATATGCCGCGAAATCCTTCTGGTCGAAGGCTGAGCCGTCTTCCTTCAGGCTCGGGTAACCCAGGGCGATGTCTGCCGGGTCTTGGAATTGCTGTCTTGGAATTTTTACATTATGTGCACTTGTTCTTCATTGCATAACTCACTGTGCATAGCTCCGTTTCGTGCATGTAATATGTCAAATTGTTCATCTCGTGATGCTCTGCATTTTGTTCAATTGTACCATGTTCATTAGAGGCCATCTTGATGCCCAAATATCTCGTGCAAGAGTGCTAGTTGCTGTTATCTTCTGGTTCTTAGCAGAAGTTGGAGATTTGTCATTTTTGTATGATTTAATCTGTGCATCTTATGGGCATGAGCTCTACATGTGTTTTGTTGTATGCCATGCCATCTTTCCAGTGGTGTATGCCATGTATTTTTGTGATCTCTGTGGTGACTAGCACAAGCATGCAAAGTAGGCTCCGTAATGTTTCTGATTTCAGGGACTAAGCGATTTCTCCAAGTCTGTCTGCTGTTATTTTGTTGCCATGTAAACTTGATGCTACAGAGAGATCCATGCATATTTTGGAGATGTTCAGTAAGGATGATTTGTAGATATAGTTGTAGTTGATCTATTTCTGCCCTTGTTTGCAATTATGGAGTGGCATAGCATGACCTAATCTTGCTCTACTTTTGCTATAAAATATTTCTGGCAGATTCTCAACATGATATGCTATTTTGCCAAGCTTTTTGTAGTTGATTCATACATGCTATATACTTGTTCTTGCCATGAATAGCTTAACCAACATTCCGTCTTGCTGTAGGTATGCTTGTTTTGTCATGCATTGCTCTGTAGTGAGTGCATCAAGCTCACAAAGAGGCCTTCATATTATTATTTCTGCCATGCTCTGTTTTCTGCCAAGTCTGAAACCTGATAACAAAACTTGATATGTTTACATGCTTGCCATAATATCTTCTGTTCCTTTTTGGCTTATGGTCAGTAAGGAACTTTTGTCAGATGAATTTAGTAGAATACTTCCATGGCTTGTTTTTCTATGTTAAGTTCCTGTAGCATGTTGATTTCATGCTCTGAACATTGCTACCTGATGCTGTTTCAGCCATGTCCAGTAATTTCACCAAGTCTGTGAACCCGATATCTTTTGCACTTTTGCCATGCTTGTTTGAGCTTGTTATGTTGTGAACTAGCCATAGCTCATTGTTTCACTTTTGTCAAGAATCTCCTGTAGATTACTGCCATATGCTTTGTTGCTATGTTGGAGTGATGTAGCATTGTTACTTGTTGCATTCTAAGTGCTATCATGCTGTTAATCGCAGATTCGTGTCATTCTTGTTTTGCTTGCCATTTGCAAACCGTGCATCCGTTTCCGGTGAACTTTATATCGATTTCGACCGAAATCATCTCATCTTTCCAGTGGCATGCTTGGTTTACCAAGTTAGTACCTTGTTCATCATTTTCCTCCCGGAGCACGCATATGCATCGCTTATCATATCTCGCATATCATACATGTTTTGCATCATGTTGCTTGTGCATTTCTCGTGATTGATTGTGGTTCCGTTGCTTGTGTTCTTGTCTTGGGTAGAGCCGGGAGATGAGTTCATGAACGAGGAACCTGTTGAGTACGCTTACGAGGATCAAGCTTTCGACAACTCTGAGAACCTTGCAGGCAAGATGACCACCCCTCGAAATCACTTCTATCTTTGCTTTGCTAGTTGTTCGCTCTATTGCCATGCTGCGCTACCTATCACTTGCTATATCATGCCTCCCATATTGCCATGTCAGCCCCTAACCATCCTTTTCCTAGCAAACCGTTGTTTGGCTAAGTTACCGCTTTTGCTCAGCCCTTCTTATAGCGTTGCTAGTTGCAGGTGAAGTTGAAGTTGGTTCCATGTTGGAACATGGATATGTTGGGATATCACAATATCTCTTATTTAATTAATGCATCTATATATTTGGTGAAGGGTGGAAGGCTCGGCCTTATGCCTGGTGTTTTGTTCCACTCTTGCCGCCCTAGTTTCTGTCATACCGGTTTTATGTTCCTTGAGTTTCCGTTCCTTACGCGGTTGGGTGATTTATGGGACCCCTTGACAGTTCGCCTTGAATAAAACTCCTCCAGCAAGGCCCAACCTTGGTTTTACCATTTTCCACCTAAGCCTTTTCCCCCGGGTTTTCGCGAGCCCGAGGGTCATCTTTATTTTAAACCCCCGGACGAGTGGTCCTTCGAGTGCTGGCCCAAACTGGGCGATGTCCGGCGCCCCCTGGGCAACCAGGGTCTATGCCAACCCGACGTCTTGCCCATCCGGTGTGCCCTAAGAACGAGATATGTGCAGCTCCTATCTGGATTTGTCGGCACATTCGGGTGGCTTTGCTGGTCTTGTTTTACCATTGTCGAAATGCCTTGTAAACCGGGATTCCGAGACTGATCGGGTCTTTCCGGGAGAAGGTTTATCCTTCGTTGACCGTGAGAGCTTATGATGGGCTAAGTTGGGACACCCCTGCAGGGTTTTATCTTTCGAAAGCCGTGCCCGCGGTTATGAGGCAGATGGGAATTTGTTAATGTCCGGTTGTAGAGAACTTGTCACTTGACCCATTTAAAATACATCAACCGCGTGTGTAGCCGTGATGGTCTCTTCTCGGCGGAGTCCGGGAAGTGAACACGGTTTGAGTTATGAATGACGTAAGTAGGAGTTCAGGATCACTTCTTGGTCATTGCTAGATGACGACCGTTCCGTTGCTTCTCTTCTCGCTCTCAGTTGCGTATGTTAGCCACCATATATGCTTATTGCCGCTGCAGCTCCACCTCATTACACCATCCTTTCCTATAATCTTAAATAGTCTTGATCTCGCGGGTGTGAGATTGCTGAGTCCTCGTGACTCACAGATTCTACCAAAACAGTTGCAGGTGCCGACGATGCTAGTGCAGATGATGGGATCGATCTCAAGTGGGAGTTCGATGAGGAACGTGGTCGTTACTATGTGTCTTTTCCTGATGATCAGTAGTGGAGCCCAGTTGGTACGATCGGGGATCTAGCATTTGGGGTTGTCTTATTTTCATTCGGATCTTGACCGTAGTCGGTCTATGTGTGTATTTTGGATGATGTATGAATTATATTTATGTATTGTGTGAAGTGGCGATTGTAAGCCAACTCTCTATCCCATTCTTGTTCATTACATGGGATTGTGTGAAGATGACCCTTCTTGCGACAAAACCACTATGCGGTTATGCCTCTAAGTCGTGCCTCGACACGTGGGAGATATAGCCGCATCGTGGGCGTTACACTTCATCTGGCTCCACCTGCCATGCAACACTATTGAATGCACAACTGCAGGGAAGATTCACACCGGTCGTTGCGTCGCAGTAATAATGACTAGTGAGCAGTAATTCACAGAGCCCCACCTTCGCCACAGTAAGTTGCTCGGACGAAGCAACCATCATTTCTCTCTTCATTGAATCAGCTAGTACTCCAATATTCCCAGAGTAATAAGTTGCTCGGGCGAAGCTACCATCACTTCATCTTTCCCACAGTAATTACTACCTCCTTCTTTTATTCTAGAAACAACCACACGCGAATATTGGACTGTAGCAGCACAACAACTGAATCAAAAATCAAAACCAACCAATGAACTACTACTAATGGTGAGTGTTTGCTAGTATCATATACTCCGTCTGTCCATGTATATAGGGCTTAATGTGTTTTTCGAGACTAACTTTGGCCCTGTTTGGATCCATGGGTTAGAGTTAGTTTGAGCTAGTTGGGGCTCAAATAGCCATAAAGTAAACAAACATGAGGGTTAAATTGGAGCAAGTTGCACCAAACCCACCAAAAAAACTATCCCACCAAAGAGGTGCTAATTGGAGATAGTTCTCATTGGGCCCACTGAAAAATCACTTTTCTCTCTCCATCAAGTGCATTTATTGTCAATCTAACCCTTTCATCCAAACACCTCTTTGGCTAGAGTTAGTTAAGGCTTAGTCATGAGTTAGTCTAACCGCTAGCTAACTTAGAGTATCCAAACAGGAGCAGTATAGGACATGAAGTTGCTCAAAGCATATCGTCAAATTCGTATGTGAAAGGATCTTCGAATGATATATAACTTTCAAATTATATAAAGTCTTATCAATAGTCAAAGGCAACCTCGAAGAATACATTAGGCCCTATATAAAATCTTATCAATAGTCAAAACCAAGTGTTACTACTATACCAAACAAGTTCAAAACGAGAAACTGGACCCACTCACGGCACGACACGCCTATCTCGTTTGGTCCGTCGGTCAAAGCACTTCCTCTTCTTGGCATAACAATAGAGTACAATAATTTTTTAGAATGCTCTTGGCATGTCGCTAACAAGTGATGAGTTAACCGACCTCAATAGACGGCAAAAATCTCTAGCCCGCCGCTCTTTGGGAGAGACGAGGAGCCAGAAGCGATACGGGATGGTGGATTACTAGAGCTAAGTGTCGCACGAAGGCCAACAAATATGGTGATAGTGTGGGTTGGCCATGTATGATGTAACTACACTGGGCTGCCGTGTTTCGGACTCTTCCGGTCTACTGTGGAGAAGATTGGGTAGATTTTATATCGCCAAATAAAAATATTAAAGAGTCCAGACACTCCACCGCGAGCTTTCTTGCTCCTTCTCGGTCATCGAAAAGCATTCTTCTAAGTTTTACCGACATGTGCGACATCCAGCATCCAACTCCACGTGTCATGCAAGAAAATGGAGTTAAGTATAGTAGGAGAGACTCACCAACGGTCACGAACATAGGTGGAGTGCGTGCACGAATCACCCAAAAAAGGAATACGAGCACGCAGAGAAGAGGTGCAGGCACCGAGGCAGGTACTCTTTGCCTCTTTCCCTAATACTCACGCGCGGGTACACGGTGAGCTCATTTCTGTATGAAGAGGCAGCTCACCAGGTAATTTGGCGAGTGTAGTAGTTGTTCATGGGAACCACGCGTGGACGAATCAAAGTTCGATCATGACGCGGTGGTGCGGTTTTTATAAATTAAGTTATTCCATTCGATGGGACGTACGCAACATTATTTTCTCAATGGAACGTGATCGTGCACGCACTGAATGACGGAGCACGGGATGGTAGTCATGGACATGGTCAGCCCTTTTTCGAGACTAGTACACTACTTTTGATGTGTCCCGCCAACTCGCAAACGAGGAGAAGCTTTGGTTACTACAACTAGCCATAGTGGAGAGTAACATACACTAGTGACATACGCATATTCCTAGACTCTGTTACTACCTTCATAGTGGGTAGTAACATAAGTGCGATGTCATGTAAAGCTGCATTTATTAGGTTATAGACTCATATTGCATTAGGGCATGTGATGTTACAGTAACTAGCTAAGTTACTCAAACTACCTCTCTCCTCATTAACTCACTACCACATAAGCAAATTTGCTGAGTTGGACTTGATGTTACTGCTGAAGCTACTCCCACTGTGGCTAGTCTACTAGTAGTACGACCTCTCCCTCGCTCACGCGCGCACGCAGTGGCTGGCAGGATGAGGAGAAGCTTTTTCTTTATGATAGTGCACTTAATACAGGCGGTGGACGTGCATCAGTTCATTCGATGTCAGATTGCCAGAAGTATCTATGTTGTAGTACCATCATCATTGTTTGACTTCCGGAAGAGGTGAAGAGCCAAGTGCAGGGTCAACTACTCACAGTATAACCGGCCGTGTTTGCATGAATTTTTTAATGTTGTACAATCTGAGTGGATTTCTCCAGTGGTCATCACATGTGAGCCAATCGATTCGCACCCTTCCGCGCTCCATTTTGTCTTGCATTCCTTCCTCCGTCCAGCATGCTGACAAGTGGGCCCCATACTCATGTATGCCAACGTGGTAGTCAATTATTTTGCCAGAGTCACCTATCACACCCTTTCGATGCCACGTCAATGTACCCACTAAAAACAAGTTAGACTTGTTCGGTTCAACTGCCTCCCTAGGTGATTGGAGAGGAATTGGCCATCACGAGGCGGATCTATAGGTGGGCAGCCGACAAAAAACAGGGGGAAACGTGCGAACCAGCTAAATGAGAGATTTGGTTGATTATATATCGCTGAATAATATAAAATATTATGAGTGCAGACGCTCCACCGCGAGGTTCCTTGCTCCTTCTCGGTCGTCGGGAATCTATGTTCTTCCACTCTCTTTTTTTTGACGTGAGCTTTGTTCATCCTTTTGCCAACACGCGGGACATCTAGCATCAAGGTGCACGCGTCATGCAAGAAAATGGAGATAAGCAGTGCGTAAGTGAGTCATGAACTTCGATGGCACCTAGTACTAAGCAATATTTTTTCTCCTCGATGGCACATGAATAGTGCACGTACTCAATGACGGAGCACGGGATGGTAGCAACGGACATGGTCGGCCCTTTCTGGAGAGAGTACTAAATAACTTTGATGTGTCCCGTCAACTCGCAGAATGACGAGAAGCTTGCTTACTGCGCCTTCTCCCTCGCCAACGCGTGCGCGGTGGCTCGCAGCATGAGGAGAAACTTTTACTTACAAGCGGTGGACGTGCAACAGTTCATTTGGTGTCAGATTGCCAGAAGTAGTACTGTAGTACCGTCATTATTGTTCGACTTCTGAAAGAGGAGAAGAGCCAAGCGCAAGGTCACCTACTAACCAGTAGTATATTATAGCCAAAGCTGGTCCACCTTTTTAGAGCATGGTTAATTAATATAGGCGGCTCTTGGAGCGGCACATCATTTAGAACAAGTACTCTCTTCGTAGGAACTTAAAACGCAAGAATAGGAAAAATAAAGGATGGGAGTGGCATGTCCACTTGAATCCCATAGCATTAACACAGTGTTCCCCTAAAAAACAGAGTGTTTGACACAGGAAAAACAAAGGAAGTGAAAAAAAAAGTTGGAGTGGATGCTAGATTGCCAATTAACACATGATTACATAGGAATAAAATCCTATAGCATTCTATCCTATGAATCAAACGACCAATGTAGGAAAATTATGAGGGGGTCTCTCCAACAGTGTTCCTCGGCTTGCACCTAGCATCACGGCGGTCGAATTTGGAGTCCTTCATCTGGTACACGTGGCATCTTAGGTCTGGACACAAGGTGACGTACACCGTCAAGGATAATGTTTTCCTCAAAGCCGGGCATACACGGTCAAGGTCCACGGTCAAGGGGGTAAGGGTGTGATGGCCTGGCTTATTAGGGATGATAGACTACTTATATCAATAAGGAATTCCTTCTTTTTTTGGAAGCCCATTCGAACAGAACTCCAAAGTTAAGCGTGCTCAGCTTGGAGTAGTTTCAGGATGGGTGACCGACTGGGAAGTTGCTCCCGGGTGCGCACGAGTGAGGACAAAGTGCGTAGAAAAGACTAGTATTGATCTGTGGCGCCAGTCTAGATCTCGCCAGGAGTAACAACCACCAGCAGGTGTGTCTGGGGCGTTACAAGTTGGTATCAGAGCCTTCCCTCGCGGTTACACGGATGTTTGCGGATAGGAGCGCAGTCATGTTGTGCATGACGTTTGTGACCCGTCATGGCACACGGCATGGCACATGTACCGGACTGGATGCACATACGTATGTGCCAAGAGGGAACGTTCCTGTGGCCCGACGAGGATGTCGGTTCCTCTGAGTGGGGGTGTATGTGATAGCCTGGCTTATCAGGGATGATAGACTACTCATATCAATAAGGAATTCCTTCTTTTTCGGAAGCCCATTTGGACAGAACTCCAAAGTTAAGCATGCTCAGCTTGGAGTAGTTTCAGGATGAGTGACCGACCGGGAAGTTGCTCCCGGGTGCGCACAAGTGAGGACAAAGTGCGCAGGAAAGACTAGTATTGATCTGTGGGGCCAGTCTAGATCTCGCCAGGAGCAACAACCACCATCGGGTGTGTCTGGGGCGTTATAAAGGGCGGACGCGACCTCTCACTGCGTCCGCCATTTGAAGCGGCGCGCAGGCCGAGGGCGTCGCCCACTGGACTCCCAGCTGTACCCGCCTGCTCACCGTATTCAAAAACCTACATTTACTAGCAAGATGCCCATGCGTTGCACGGAACATCAAGATGCATTTGTATGAGTAGTTTATCTTGTGGAGAAAAGGAGGATTGAGAGAAGGACTTATTTGCAAATGTGGAGAGGGGTGTGGGTATCTTTTTGCAAAATTGCCATAGTCTCCTTCCTATTCGTCAGATATAAATCGGGCGGCCTATATGGCAGGATGACAGGTACACCATCATCACCAAATCTTTTTTTATAAGAGTAGAGATAGTGAAACCCGCGTGGAATGCGAGAAACCCACTCTGGCCACACACGTCCGTTTAGGAACAGGTTGCCGGCCAAGCTCCTCCTTCCACCATTTTCTCCACTATTTTGGCGGCATTTGACGAGCAGGAAGAGCAGTTCTCCGACATAAAAGTCATCTGGGTGGCACGTCGAGCCCGGCAGTTACGAGCGAGGCAGCTCGCTGCTCCACCTACCTCGCCTAGTTCACAGGAGGCAGTTGCCGCACTAAGCCAGCGCGTGGTTCCGCAGCTGGCCGCTCCAATACAACTCGAGGAAGAGTGTCCGATTCTGGGTTCCGGCAAACCCTTGAGGTTCAAACACTGGAGTGCGCACGAAGATCTCTCTATCTCTAGCTCGCTCTCGCAACGATCTCAAGGCTCAACTCGACGAACCCGAAGAACAAGAGACACGAGGGTTTATACTGGTTCAGGCCACCGTTGTGGTGTAATACCCTACTCCAGTGTGGTGTGGTGGATTGCCTTATAGGCTAATGATGAACAGTACAAGGGATGAACAGCCTCGTGAGGAGAGGTGTTCTTGAGCTCGGTGAGCTTGTGTGGTGGCCTTGGCGGAATGGATCCAGTCCAAGATGAGTTTGTGTGCTGAGGATGGTCTGAATGATCCCTCCCTTGCTATGGTGGTGGCTAGTCCTATTTATAGAGGACCGGGTCCTTTTCCCAAATATTAGGCGGAAAGGGATCCCACAACGGCCAATTTGAAGGGGACAGCTAGTACAAGTTATCCTGACAAAAGGTGGTCTTCGCCTACCAAAGACTGGTGGTGACGCCGTCGTGGGATCTGTGGTGACCTCCGTCCTGCTGTCCTACTGTTCTTGGTCTCGTTGCCTGATGCCTCGGGACTCCTCGCCTGCGTTTGCCCCTTTAGCACCAAAGAGGCAACGAGTACTCTACGCCCGTTGGCGCACGCCTGGCCGTGGTCGTCATGGCTCACGTCATGCGATCGTCGCGAGGTACCCCTTGCATAGATATCTCCGCTCCTCGGGAGCCGGCCTAGGGAAGCCGCCCCTGAGGAGCTCTTGTGTCGTCCGCCTCGCGAGGCTTGGCCCCTCGCGAGGGTCTTGAGTAGTTGTTGGTGAAGATGGGTCGTGCCTGGCCGCTGGATGAGCCACGCCCAGGGCCGCAGGCAGGTAAGTCTGGGTACCCCCGTTCCCAGGACGCTGACAGTAGCCCCCGGGCCCAAGGCGCGCTTGGACTTGGCTTCGAGGCGCAACCAAGGGTCAAGTGAGGAGCGCCGCAGGCCCCAATAGCCTACGGCCTTGATTGACGCGTGGCGATTGACAGGGCGTGGGCATCTCCGCTTCCCCACGCTGCCTCGGCAACTGCCCGACTGACAAAAGGCTGGCGCGCGCCATGTTGCCTTCATTGCTCCTCTTCGTCTTGCTCTAGATCCCCTTTCTTGATCCTCACTCCCAAAGTCTCCAGATCCGCATCAATCCTCCTCCGAGCCCGCCATCGATGGTGCCCAACAAGGAAAAGGCCGCCCTTCCGCCCTCCTGGTACGAGCCGGATCTGAACGCGCCCAGCGTCTCGGAGAAGAACCTTGCCGCCACGCTCCTGATGACGGAGAAGGGCAGCAACGAGAAGAGAAAGACCACGCTCCTGATGACGGCGGAGGCCTCAGGCAGCACCTTCTATCCCTTCTTTATGAGCAGTGTTGTCGCGGGGTTGGTTCCCCCCTTCTCCAATTTCTTCTACTCCGTCCTCGGCCATTACAAGCTGCATGCCCTCCATCTTCATCCCAACTCTGTCCTCCTTCTGTCGATCTTCGCCTTTTATTGTGAGGCATACATTGGGGTGATGCCGTCCGTGGCGCTGCTGCGCCACTTCTTCTATCTCCGGATCAAGGATGGCCATTGCTCGGGGTGTGCCAACTTTGTTGTGGCCAACAAGACCAACGCGATCTCGATGGCTGGGAAGAAGGACGAGGGCTTCAGGAGCAAGTGGGTCCTGATGGATGCCAAGTGCTCCCACCCCGGCTAGTGCTACCGACGAAGATGCCCACGTCTCACGACGGGTGGTTCCGCGCGAGGCTCACCGACCCCCGGGCGGAGCAGGTGCTGGAGAGGATGACCGCCGATCTGAAGCCTGACGACCCAAAGGCGGCGAAGCTGACAGGGGCCATGATCGTTAAGGAATTCGTGGAGCAGCGCGTGGCTCCCCTCCAGGCGTGCTCGCGCCCCCTGTGGAAGCATGGGGACGAAGGAGACGACCTCCGTCTGCGTCCGGAGGCCTTGTCTAATGAGGAACTGGGCACTGCTCTCTGCCTCCTGGTCGGGGACGACCAGGGGTACCCTCCGGACACCTTTGTTCCCTTGTACCGCCGCCCCGTTGGAGCGAAGGTTGCCTCCGCCATGCCTGTCTTCGATGGGCGTGGGCTCGTGCCGCCGGCGCCCTCTGAGGCCCCAGTGGTGACGCCTCCGGTGATGGTGTCCTCCGATGACTCTGAGGAGGAGAAGGAGCAGGACTCGGAGGCGACCCCGGAGGGGACTGGGGAGACCTCTCCTCTGCGCAAGGCCAATCTCCTCCACGCCCTGCCTGACGATGACGACGCCGGTGATCACCCAGTGAGGGAGGTCCGGCCCCCTACTGGGGTCACCATGAGGTCCAGGGTCACCCCCTCGAAGAAGTCGCCGACTGGGGTCCCGACGAAAAGCAGGTCGACACTGGTCTCCCGGGGCGATGCTCCTGCCCTAACGCCGCCCGGCTACGCCGCCGGGTCGGCTGCCGCGGCCTCATCTGCTCCGAGGTTCGCGCGCCGGCGCCCCATGCCGTGAGGCCCCTGGGCTCCGCGCTCCTGAAGAGGCCGCGGGACTACGCCGCCGTGGACCAGTAAGCACCTCATCCTGACTTTGTCCTTGCTCCTGCTTCTGTTGCTGCTTCATGATGTTCTCTTCATGCACTGTTAAGCCGACTCTGTCGGTGAAGAAGAAGAGAGAGGGGTTGGCCGCATCCTCGAAGGCCCAGTAGCCTGGCCTGGCCGCACCCCCTCCGGCGCAGAAAGGCGGTGAAGGCGCCCCTACTTCTCCTGCTCGGTCATCCTCGCGAGGCCCAGCGGACCACTCTCAGGAGAAGGCGGCCTCCTCGGCCAAGCCGGCTCTGGAGGCGCCCATCTCGAGCTCGCCCGCGGATGTTGCCGAGGCTCAGAAACTCCTTGTTTCTCTTCCTGCCATCATCCACTCGCATGCCTTGCCCATAATGCAGCCTCCTCCTCTGGTCGTACCGCTGGCTCGTGATCCTTCTGCTTCGCCCGATGCCCTGGAGGAGGCCCTTTTCGCGCTGATGCGGCTTCAAGGCAACCTTGAAGGCGCCGACCGTCGCCTGGTGGCAGGGCGCCTGGAGCTGATCTTGGGTTGGCTGCAATCCGACGTGTCTGTCAGGGCAGCGTTGAGCCAGGGCGTGGCAGCTTCCGAGGAGGACAAGCGAGCTGCTGACCAAGCCACAGCCACCCACGAGATGGCGCTGAAAAACGCCGAAGCCACCAAGGAGCGCTGCCGGTCGATGGAGGCCGAGCTGGAGACCATGCGCAATGAGCGCGCGGCCGAGGCTCGCAGTCGTAAGGCGGAGGAGGAGAAGATGAAGGCCTGAGAGGACGCCGTCACCGGTCGCGACGCTGAGTTGGAGCAGTTGGCGAGGGCGCAGGCCGCAGAGCGCAACCATCTGGAGGAGCTAGAGCGGAAGGTGGAGGCAGAGAAAACCCAGCTGGAAGCCAAGGCAAAGGTTCCGGCTGTGGATTGCGCGGCCTTCAGGTCCCTTGAGGAGAGATCTCGCGAGGCGCTGGGGGCACTCTACGAGAAGGGCTTGGAGAAGCTGCTGGTGACAGACGATGAAGGCCCCGCCCAGCTGCTTCCTTATCTTGTCGTGGCGCTCGAGGGTGTCGTCGACGGGATCGGCCCCATGGTGGAGGGGGAGGCCCGCACGCTTTCTTCTTCGGCTCTGACAAGCGTCTTCAGCCATCTACATCTTCGCAACCCCGACATTGACCTTGGCGAGCTGCTCGAGCCCGTGGAGGAGGAGCACTGCGCAGCTGCTGCCGTAGGCGTGGAGGGCCAGGTGGAGGCCCTACTGAAGAAGTTCCTCGCCGTCGAGCCTGCATCTCAACCCGACGGCGCCGCCAATCACGTGACCAAGGACAACGATGCGGCCGATGGTGACGCTGCCAACGGGAAGGCGCTCCCTGATGACGACACCCAAGGCTGAAGACAAGGCTTGCTGGTGAAGGACGGCGCTGCTTCTCGTTTTATTTTCCTGCGAACTTCCCTGTGACATGAGACGTGCCTCGTGGAGGCGTTAAAACTCTGCTTGATGTTTGGAAAACAATATGCTATGCAATAATTTATTTAGGTTCCACGATTTTCTTCCCGTTTGCTGGATGTTCTACGTCGGTAGGGCCCGACCCTGCGCATACCTCAGCCGTCGTTCGGCCGTCCGGATCACCAGGACGGGACCAAGGGGCGAGGGGCTACGCGGCCAGTTAGGCTCCTGAGTCACGATGCTCAGGAGTCCCCCTTGACGTGCAAATGGCATGCGGGAAGGAGATGCAAGAATAGGCCTTAGGGTTCAACGTCGGCAGGGCCCGACCACGCGCATACCTCAGCCACCGTTGGGCCGTCCGGATCACCAGGACAGGACCAAGGAGTGAGGGGCTACGTGGTCAGTTAGGCTCCTGAGTCGCGATGCTCGGGAGTCCCCCTTGACGCTCAAACAGACCTTCATACCTGTCCTCGCCGAGGTCCCACTCGAGAGTGGTGCGCGACGACCAGGTTCGAGGGGACCTGGCAGGGCAGCGTACGGTAGGCGAGGCCTGAGCGTAGCCCCCGTGCCCAGCCCCTCGCGTGACTCTCCCGAGGGGAAAGCGTTGCGGTGAGGCTGGACACTGAGCCGGGTGGCTCCCTGAGGTTGGTACGGCAGCGGGGCCGCCCTCAGTTGTTTATCACCAGCTCGGAGCGTAGCGCTTCCGCACTTGCACGGGCATAGCCGCTCCTCGACCGTGTCGACTTCCAGCACGGAGCATGGTGCTTCCACTGGTGCGTGGGTGAGGGCTCCCGCTGATTGGAGCCCCCGGGGCGTGTACATGTAACACCCCGGATGTAACTTTCCATATTTGTAACTCCGACTCGTCCCATTTTCGGCTATGTGTTATGATATTCCCTTCGTGGTCGGGTTTTGTTTTTCGTTTTGCATTTTGTTCATGTCATGCATCCCATATCATTTCATCATGTGCATTGCATTTGCATACGAGTTCGTCTCATGCATCCGAGCATTTTCCCCGTTGTCCGTTTTGCAATCCGGCACTCCCACGCGCACCGGCGCGTCCCTCTTGTTTCTTTTCGTGAGCGTGTGTTAAACGTTCTCGGAATGGACCGAGGCTTGCCAAGTGGCCTTGCTATACCACCGGTAGACCACCTGTCAAGTTTCGTTCCATTTGGAGGTCGTTTGGTGCTCCAACGGTTAACCGGGTAACCGCAAAGTCCTTTTGTGTGTTGCAGCAAAACCCCCCTTCAAACAGCCCAAAACCCCTCTAAGTCTCTTCCATGCTCTAGGTCGTTCGATCATGATCGTGTGGGCGAAAACCGCACTCCATTTGGAGTCTCCTAGCTCACTCTACCTATAAAAATACCTTCCCCCTCCAAAATCTCGGGCAAAAACCACCCTAACACTAGTCCCCTTCACCTCTCCGCGGCCGGACGCGTCCGCCGTCGCCGGGCGAACCAGCGCCGCCGCCCCGCGCCAATCTCAGCGCGCCACGTGGCCGAGCCCGCCGCCCGTACGCCGCCGGCCCGCGAGCCCGCGCCTCGCCCGTGCCTCGCCCGCGCCTCCGCCCTCGGTTCCCCGCGCCGCCGCCGGATCCCGTCGCCCCGCCGCCTCGCCGCCGTCCTCCGCCGTGCCTCTTCACCGGCCGCAGCCACCGCGAGGTCCGGCGCGCCCCGTCGCCTCCGCCGCCCTCGTCGCCGATCGCCGCCGCCTCCCCGGCTGCGCCTCCCTCCGGCCACTCCTCCTCGCCCTCTCCCTCCTCTTCCCCGAGCTCCGGCCGCTCCGCCCCGAGCTCCGGCGAGCAGCACTCCGGCGAGCCTCGGGCCCGATCCGATCCAAACGCAGGGTTGACTTTCTTCTCCTCTTCCCCGATTTTTCTCCAAGTCATGAAGTTTTTACTTTATATGCCCCTGTTCATTGCATCATAACTCTCTGCATATAGCTCCATTTCGTACGTGTAATATATCGAAATGTTCGCCTCGTGATGCTCTTCATTTTCTTCCATTGTGTTATGTTCATTTGAGTCCATCTTGATGCCCAAATCTCTGGTGCAAGAGTGCTAGTTGCTATTAACTGCTGTTACTTATCAGAACATGAGGATTTGTTATTTTTGTTGCTATTGATGTGTGCATTTTATGGGCATGAGCTCCACATGTGTTTTTATGTAAGCCATGCCATCTTTACAGAGATTTATGCCATGTATTTTTGTGGTCTCTGTGGTGACTAGCACAAGCATGCAAACTAGGCTTCGTGATGTTTCTGATTTGAGGGACTTAGTAATTTTGCTAAGTCTGTGACTGCTGTTATTTTGTTGCTATGTATCCATGTGGCTACAGAGTGATCCATACTCCTTTTGGTTATGTTCAGTAAGGATGTTTTGTATTTATAGTTGTGCTCTATCTATCCATGCCCTTGTTTGCAATTATGGAGTGCCCTAGCACGAATCAATCTTGCTCTACTTTTGCTATAAAATATTTTTGGCAGATTGTTAACATGATATTCAATTTTTCCAAGCTTGTTGTAGTTGTTCCTTTCATGCTATGTATTTGCTCTTGCCATGGATAGTTTTATAAACATGCCATCTTGCTGTAGGTATGCTTGTTTTGTCATGCATTGTTTTTTGATGAGTGCATCAAACTCACAAAGATGCCCTGATAATGTCTGTTTCTGCCATGCTCTGTTTTCTGCCAAGTCTGAAACCTGTTAACGAAACTTGCTATGTTTACATGTTTTCCATCATATCTTCTGGTCCTTTTTGGCTTATGGTCAGTAAGGAACTTTTGTCACATGCATTTAGTAGATTCATGTCATGCCTTTTTTTGCTATGTTAAGTTCCTGTAGCATGTGTTTAGCTTGCTCTGAACATTGATACCTGATGCTGTTTCAGCCATGTCCAGTAATTTCACCAAGTCTGTGAACCAGATATCTTTTGCACTATTGCCATGCTTGTTTGAACCTTCTCTGTTGTGATCTAGCCGTAGCTAAGTGTTCATCTTTTGTCAAGCATCTCCTGTAGATTACTGTCATATGCTTTGTATGTTGGGGTGCTGTAGCATTGTTACTTGATGTATTTTAAGTGCTATCATACTGTTAATCGCAGATTCGTGTCATTCTTGTTTTGCTTGTCATTTGCAAACCGTGCATCCGTTTCCGGTGATCTTTATATCGATTTCGACCGAAATCATCTCATATTTCCAGTGGGATACTTGGTTTGCCAAGTTACTGCCCTGTTCATCATTTTTCTTCCGGAGCACGCATATGCATCGCATATCATATCTTGCATATCATTCATGTATTGCATCATGTTGCTTGAGCATTTCCCGTGATTGATTGTGGTTCCGTTTGCTTGTGTTTTTGTTTTGGGTAGAGACAGGAGAAGAGTTCGTGAACGAGGAACTTGTTGAGTACGCTTACGAGGATCAAGCTTTCGACAACTCTGAGAACCTTGCAGGCAAGATGACCATACCCTCGAAATCACTTCTATCTTTGCTTTTCTAGTTGTTCGTTCTATTGCCATGCCGCGCTACCTACCACTTGCTATATCATGCCTCGCATATTGCCATGACAGCCTCTAACCATCCTTTTCCTAGCAAACCGTTGTTTGGCTAAGTTACCGCTTTTGCTCAGCCCTTCTTATAGCGTTGCTAGTTGCAGGTGAAGATGAAGTTTGTTCCATGTTGGAACATGGATATTTTTGGAATATCACAATATCTCTTATTTAATTAATGCATCTATATATTTGGTAAAGGGTGGAAGGCTCGGCCTTATGCCTGGTGTTTTGTTGCACTCTTGCTGCCCTAGTTTCCGTCATACCGGTATTATGTTCCTTGAGTTTGCGTTCCTTACGCGGTTGGGTGATTTATGGGACCCCCTTGACAGTTCGCCTTGAATAAAACTCCTCCAGCAAGGCCCAACCTTGGTTTTACCATTTGCCACCTAAGCCTTTTCCCCCCGGGTTTTCACGAGCCCGAGGGTCATCTTTATTTAAACCCCCGGGCCGGTGTTCCTCTGAGTGTTGGTCCAAACTAGAGCCACTTGCAGCGCCACCTTGGGGAAACTCGAGGATTGGTTTTAGTTGTACGTAGTGTTCATCCGGTGTGCCCTGAGAACGAGATATGTGCAGCTCCTATCGGGATTTGTCGGCACATTCGGGCGGCTTTGCTGGTCTTGTTTTACTGTCGAAATGTCTTGTAAACCGGGATTCCGAGACTGATCGGGTCTTTCCGGGAGAAGGTTTATCCTTCGTTGACCGTGAGAGCTTATAATGGGCTAAGTTGGGACACCCCTGCTGTTGAGGATATAACCATTAGAGTCACGCGCCCAGGAGGGGCCGGGTTACGTCATAATGATCATCACGTGAAGCCCAGTACCAAGCTTGAGGATGGCGGTTCAGTAATGGGCTTAAGACCCGGAGGCGGCTTAAGGCTCGTAGTGATAAACCGCCGCTATGGCAAGACTTGTAGTGTAAGGCAAGAATAGTTAAGAGTCCAAGCCGGACACTGTTATAAGCCGGCTGGGACTCTGAGAGCCACTGGGCGTCAACCTCTCTATATAAAGGGACAACCCGGCGGCGGTTCAGGACAAGCAACATCAGATCGGTAGCCAGGCATAGCGGTTAAGCTCCCTGGTCATCGAAACCCTAAGTAATTCCACCTCAACTGGAGTAGGCTTTTACCTTCACCGTCAGGGGCCGAACCAGTATAATCCTCGTGTCCTTTGTCCCGTTTAACCCCTTTAAGCTTTCTACCTGCGATGGCTCCATGACTAAGTCCTTGCTCGAGGACATCTGCCGTGACAATTCCACGACACCTGCAGGGTATTATCTTTTGAAAGCCGTGCCCGCGGTTATGAGGCAGATGGGAATTTGTTAATGTCCGGTGGTAGAGAACTTGCCACTTGACTTAATTAAAATATATCAACTGCGTGTGTAGCCGTGATGGTCTCTTCTCGGCGGAGTCCGGGAAGTGAACACGGTTTGAGTTATGCATGAACGTAAGTAGTTTCAGGATCACTTCTTGATCATTTCTAGCTTCGTGACCACTGCGTTGCTTCTCTTCTCGCTCTCACTTGCGTATGTTAGCCACCATATATGCTTAGTGCCTGCTGCAGCTCCACCTCATTACACAATTTTTTCCTATAAGCTTAAATAGTCTTGATCTCGCGGGTGTGAGATTGGTGAGTCCTCGTGACTCACAGATTCTACCAAAACAGTTACAGGTGCCGACGATGCCAGTGCAAATGACGCAACCGAGCTCAAGTGGGAGTTCGACGAGGAACGTGGTCGTTACTATGTGTCCTTTCCTGATGATCAGTAGTGGAGCCCAGTTGGGACGATCGGGGATCTAGCATTTGGGGTTATCTTATTTTCATTTGGTTTTGACCGTAGTCGGTCTATGTGTGGATTTTGGATGATGTATGAATTATATTTATGTATTGTGTGAAGTGGCGATTGTAAGCCAACTCTCGTTATCCCATTCTTGTTCATTACATGGGATTGTGTGAAGATGACCCTTCTTGCGACAAAACCACAATGCGGTTATGCCTCTAAGTCGTGCGTTATAGTTGGTAATCAGAGCCATTCCCGACTTAGGAGCCCCCTGCTTGATCGAATCACTAGCGTTGTTGAGTCTAGAACAAAAATGTTTTGAGTCTTAGGATTATATATATCAGAGAGTAGGATTATTTTTACTCCTCAGTCCCTTCGTCGCTCTGGTGAGGCCTCCTGACGTAGAAGTTTTGACTCTTCTCTCCTCAAATTTCACTAAATTTTTTTTTAGGATCACGCGGGTATCTTGGAATCGTTCCGATGGTTTTGTGACGAGAACATTGTTCTTGGTGCCTCCTGACATTTAGGGGTTGTGGCAGTGTCCCAGGGAGTTGAGCTCCGAGGTGTTGTCGTCACAATTTTATCGTTGCAGTTCTGGAATACCTGAGTTTCGCCGACATCGAAATCCCTTTTATGCAGTTGTTGGTGAGATCACCTCGACGCCACCCAGTACTGGGGCGGGAGTTCGGGAGTATTGCCATAACTCGTATAACGGATGCTTTTCGAAGGTTGAGGTACACGATTTCCGAAGGCTTCTTGGTTATGTGTTGACGGATGGATACAGCTGGATCTAGGGATTGCTAGTTTGGGTGATATATTTTGTGTCCCCTGTATCCCCAACACCAGATTGCATAACCAGAAAGTTTCGGGAGTTTATAAGTGGGAATTCAAGTAGCTCCTAGGATATCTTTCCGACAGACGCATGATATGAGATTGGGGTTCGACGTCTAGTGGTCCGCCTTTCCACGGTTGGTTTTACAGTGGTCTCGTAGTGTCTTAAAGAGTCCTTGGCTATGCCGACTCGGGGACGCTTCGTATGTCATGTGCACTGCCTTGTACATGATGGTGCTGTACGATCGAGCCCGTGTGGGCCCCACCACAAAAACTTCGGACGAAATCTCTATCATATGTTTGTTCCGGCTTATTCTGCAAGCCAATACTTTGTTTTGTTTTGAATTGTGGTATTCGAGTTGCTTCGAAGTCAAATGTTGATTCCATACCTTTTTCTAAGTGGCATCTCAACTTAATGGAAGTGTGATGATTTACTATGGAATTCATTCGTTCATCCTCGTTCGAATGTTTATTGTGAAGACTATATGTTGCAATTTCTATCCGTTGTTTCAATTTGCCTATCTGTCTATCAAGATGCTAATGGATGTCACCCTCTTCAGGATGGCTCCGCCAACGCGTCAGAATCCGGAACGCAATGAAGGGAGTCAGGCGAACCCTCCGCCACCACCTCCGCCTCCGGAGGCATGGCAAGCTATCATGGCAGCCACCAACGCCAATGCTCAGATGATTCTGCAACTCTTGCAAGAACGTACCCAAGGGCAAGGCAATCAAGGAAATCAAGGCCAAGGCAACAATCAGCGTCACTTTGCTACCCTCAACCAGTTTCTCGCAAATCAGCCCAAGTCTTTCAGCTACTGTGCCGAGGCCACAGATGCCGATGATTGGCTCGTGGACATCAACAAGCATTTTGAATGTAGCAATGTCAGGCCTGAGGACTATGTCAAGTTCGCTTCTTTTCAGCTCAAGGACCAAGCTGCTGATTGGTATCAACAATACAAAGATTCTAGAGGAGGTCGTGTGATCACTTGGACTGACTTCTGTCGGGACTTCAAAGCTCACCACATTCCACAAAGTGTTGTTGAGAGTGAGCATGAGGAGTTCCGCAATCTCAAGCAAGGCAACATGTCTTGGTATCAATTCAACATCCAGTTTCAGAAACTTGCTCACTTCGCTAAACAAGATGTTCCTGATGAAAAGAGCATGATCTATCACTTCAGAGGTGGCCTTAGAGAGGATCTGCAGTTAGCTCTCGTTCTTGTTGAGCCTACTCAGTTTGATTAATTCTATAATATGGCACTGAAGCAAGAGGCTGCTCAGCTCAAGTGTGAGGCTTCTAAGAAGAGAGTCAGGGGCGCAGTTTAGTCTTCTTCTTCCTCACTAGTGGCTGCTAAACAACAGAAGTTCTGGTTGCCTCCTCCTCCTCCGTTTTGTCAGCCTTACCAGCAGAAGAACAAAGGTGGCCATGGATCTTCCCACTCTTCCAACTCTGGCTATCAGAACAAGTCTCAGAATCAAGCTCCAAAGTCGAATGCTCCTTATCATCGTCCACTCTCAGAGGTGACTTGCAACAAGTGTCAGCAGAAAGGTCACTATGCTAACAAGTGCTTCAACCAAAGGCGTCTTCCGCCTCCTCCTCCTATGAGATCTTCCAGCAATGCAGTGGTCAAGCATAATCCCAAGTCTGCTAAGGTGAACATGATGAATGCAGCTCAAGCGGAGGAATCTACTGATGTGATAATGGGTAATCTCTTAGTTAATGATATTCCTGCAAAAGTCTTATTTGATACTGGTACATCTCTTTCTTTCATTTCAAGACCTTTTGTTGCCAAGCATGAGTTTGTGACGGAAAAGATTCCTATCCCGTTGAAGATTGTGTCCCCGGGTAAGCAAATGACATCTAATAATTGTGTCCCGGATGTTTCCATCAAGATGGGGAACTATAAATTTCTGGCCAAACCAATTGTTCTTGGTGACTCGGATATTGATCTTATTCTCGGGATGGACTGGCTTTCTAAGCACAAGGCTCAACTTGATTGTGCTGCCAGGGAAATTCAATTGACACACTCTTCTGAGGATGTGATTATTTATGCCGCTCATGATGAAACCATTCGGTTGTTTTCTCTCAATGAGAAGGGCGAATTGAATGCCATCTCTCAAATTCCAGTCGTTTGTGAGTACCAAGATGTCTTTCCAGAAGAGCTTCCGGGTATGCCTCCTCACCGGCCAGTTGAGTTCGTTATCGATCTTGAGCCGGGCACGGAACCCGTTTGCAAGCGTCCATACAAGCTTGGACCCAAGGAGCTGAAGTAATTGAAGAAACAACTCGATGAACAAGAGAGTCTGGGTTTGATCAGACCGAGTTCATCTCCGTGGGGTTGTGGTGTTCTTTTTGTCCAGAAGAAGGATGGCACGGACCGGCTTTGTGTCGACTACCGTCCATTGAACAAGAAGACAATCAAGAACAATTATCCACTTCCCAACATCAATGAGTTATTCGAGCAACTCAAAGGTGCTAAAGTATTCTCCAAGCTTGACCTTCGGATGGGTTATCATCAGATTCGCATTCGTGAAGAAGATATTCCCAAGACAGCATTCAGAACAAGCTTTGGTTCTTATGAATTTACTGTCATGTCTTTCAGCCTTGTCAATGCTCCTCCAACATTCTCTCGGATGATGAATTTCATCTTCAACCCCTATACCAATGAATTCGTCCTGGTGTATCTCGATGATATCTTGGTCTTCTCCAAGAATAATAAGGATCATGCCGAACATTTGCGATTGGTCCTCGACAAGCTCAGAGAGTATCAATTCTATGCGAAGTTTTCAAAATGTGAGTTTTGGCTTGATGAAGTTCTTTACCTTGGTCACATCATCTCTGCCAAGGGCATCGCTGTTAATCCTGAGAAGGTGTCCGCAATTATGAATTGGGAACCTCCTCAGAATGTCAAGCAGCTCCGCAGTTTTCTTGGTCTTGCAAGCTATTGCCGAAGATTCATTGAGAATTTCTCTAAGATTGCAAAGCCGCTTTCCAACCTCGTCCAGAAGCATGTGAAGTATGTCTGGTCTCCTGAGTGTGATGTTGCTTTCAACACTCTCAAAGAGAAACTCGTCACAGCTCCTGTCTTAACTCCTCCTGACGAATCCAAGTCATTCGAAGTTTTCTGTGATGCTTATCTCCAAGGTCTCGGTACTGTGTTAATGCAAGAGAAGAAAGTTGTGGCCTATACCTCTCGTCAGTTGAAGCCCAACGAAAAGAACTACCCCACTCACGATCTTGAGTTGGCTGCAGTTGTCCATGCATTAATAACATGGAGACATCTCTTGTTGGGAAGAAAAGTGGACATATTCACCGATCACAAGAGTCTCAAGTACATCTTCACTCAGCCCAACCTCAACCTCAGGCAGACTCGATGGGTCGAAATGATTCAAGAGTACAATCCGAGTATTGAATATACTCCAGGCAAAGCCAATGTCATTGCAGATGCTTTAAGTAGGAAGGCTTATTGCAACAGCTTAATTCTCAAGCCATTCCAACCGGATCTTTGTGAAGCTTTCCGCAAGCTGAATCTCCAAGTTGTTCCTCAAGGCTTTCTTGCCAACCTCATAGTCTCTCCTACTTTGGAAGATCAAATTCGTGAGGCACAACTCCTGGATACCATGGTGAAGAAGGTGAAACGTGGTATCGACAAGGGTCTTTCCAAATACAAGTGCTGTCGCACTGATGACAGAGACACTTTATTCTTCGAGGACCGGATTGTGGTTCCTAAAGGTGATCTAAGGAAAGTCATTATGAACGAGGCACCCAATTCTCTTCTTTCCATTCATCCTGGAAGTACGAAGATGTACCATGACCTCAAGCAGTCGTATTGGTGGACTCGAATGAAGCGAGAAATCGCTCAATTCGTGAACGAATGTGATGTCTGTCGAAGGGTGAAAGTAGAACACCAACGACCAGCTGGTCTCCTCCAACCTCTTGCTATCCCAGAATGGAAGTTTGATCATATCGAAATGGACTTCGTGACTGGTTTTCCTAAGTCCAAGCGTGGAAATGATGCTATCTTCGTTGTCATTGAGAAGCTTACTAAAGTGGCTCATTTCCTTCCTATCAAAGAATCTATCACAGCGGCTCAGTTGGCAGAGCTATACACCTCTAGGATTGTCTCTTTGCACGGCATTCCACAATTGTTTTCTTCAGATCGTGGAAGCATCTTCACTTCTAAGTTCTGGGACTCCTTCCAGAAGGCCATGGGCACTAACATTCGCTTCAACACAGCTTTCCATCCTCAAACTAGTGGCCAAGTCGAGCGAGTCAATCAAATCCTTGAAGATATGCTCAGGGCTTGTGTCATTTCCTTTGGCATGAAATGGGAAGATTGTCTTCCATATGCCGAGTTCTCCTACAACAACAGCTTCCAAGCGAGTTCGGGCAAGGCCCCATTCGAAATTCTCTATGGCAGAAAGTGCCGTACTCCTCTCAATTGGTCAGAGACTGGTGAACGCCAACTTCTTGGCAATGACTTAATCACAGAGGCTGAAGAAATGTGTAAAGTCATCCGTGAAAATCTCAAAGCCGCGCAATCGCGTCAGAAGAGTTACTATGATAGTAAGCACCATGATGTGGCTTTCGAGATCGGAGACCATGTCTACCTCCGCGTCTCTCCAATGAAAGGCACTCGTCGCTTCGGTATCAAAGGGAAGCTTGCCCCTAGATACGTGGGTCCTTTCAAGATCATTGGTAAAAGAGGCGACCTCGCCTAGCAACTTGAGCTTCCTCCCAACTTCGCGAACGTGCATGATGTGTTCCACGTGTCACAGCTTTGCAAGTGCTTCAAGACTCCTGAGTGCACCATCAACTTCAAAGAGATTGACCTCAAAGAAGATCTGTCTTATCATGAGCACCCCGTTGCTATTCTTGAAGAAACTGAGCGCAAGACTCGCAACAAGTCAATCAAATTCCTGAAAGTGAAGTGGTCGCACCATTCCGACCGAGAAGCCACCTGGGAGCGCGAGGACCACCTCCGTTCCAAATATCCGGAGTTCTTTCAGTCCTAGATCTCGGGACGAGATCCTCTCGTAGTGGTGGAGTGTTGTAACACCCCGGATGTAACTTTCCATATTTGTAACTCCGACTCGTGCCATTTTCGGCTATGTGTTATGATATTCCCTTCGTGGTCGGGTTTTGTTTTTCGTTTTGCATTTTGTTCATGTCATGCATCCCATATCATGTCATCATGTGCACTGCATTTGCATACGAGTTCGTCTCATGCATCCGAGCATTTTCCCCGTTGTCCGTTTTGCAATCCGGCACTCCCACGCGCACCGGCGCGTCCCTCTTGTTTCTTTCGTGAGCAGGTGTTAAACGTTCTCGGAATGGACCGAGGCTTGCCAAGTGGCTTTGGTATACCACCGGTAGACCACCTGTCAAGTTTCGTTCCATTTGGAGGTCGTTTGGTGCTCCAACGGTTAACGGGGTAACCGCAAAGTCCTTTTGTGTGTTGCAGCAAAACCCCCATTAAAACAGCCCAAAACCCCTCTAAGTCTCTTCCATGCTCTAGGTCGTTCGATCACGATCGTGTGGGCGAAAACGGCACTCCATTTGGAGTCTCCTAGCTCCCTCTACCTATAAAAATACCTCCCCCCTCCAAAATCTCGGGCAAAAACCACCCTAACCCTAGTCCCCTTCACCTCTCCGCGGCCGGACGAACCAGCGCCGCCACCCCGCGCCAATCTCAGCGCGTCACGTGGCCGAGCCCGCCGTCCGTACGCCGCCGGCCCGCGAGCCCGCGTCGGGCCCGCCGAGCCCGCGCCTCGCCCGTGCCTCGCCCGCGCGCCCGCGCCTCCGCCCTCGGTTCCCCGCGCCGCCGCCGGATCCCGTCGCCCCGCCGCCTCGCCGCCGTCCTCCGCCGCGCCTCGTCACCGGCCGCCGCCGCCGCGAGGTCCGGCGCGCCCCGTCGCCTCCGCCGCCCTCGTCGCCGATCGCCGCCGCCTCCCCGGCTGCGCCTCCCTCCGGCCACTCCTCCTCGCCCTCTCCCTCCTCTTCCCCGAGCTCCGGCCGCTCCGCCCCGAGCTCCGGCGAGCAGCACTCCGGCGAGCCTCGGGCCCGATCCGATCCAAACGCAGGGTTGACTTGCTTCTCCTCTTCCCCGATTTTTCTCCAAGTCATGAAGTTTTTACTTTATATGCCCCTATTCATTGCATCATAACTCTCTGCATATAGCTCCGTTTCGTACGTGTAATATATCGAAATGTTCGCCTCGTGATGCTCTTTATTTTGTTCCATTGTGTTATGTTCATTTGAGTCCATCTTGATGCCCAAATCTCTGGTGCAAGAGTGCTAGATGCTGTTAACTGCTGTTACTTATCAGAACATGAGGATTTGTTATTTTTGTTGCTATTGATGTGTGCATTTTATGGGCATGAGCTCCACATGTGTTTTTATGTAAGCCATGCCATCTTTACAGAGATTTATGCCATGTATTTTTGTGGTCTCTGTGGTGACTAGCACAAGCATGCAAACTAGGCTTCGTGATGTTTCTGATTCGAGGGACTTAGTAATTTTGCTAAGTCTGTGACTGCTGTTATTTTGTTGCTATGTATCCATGTGGCTACAGAGTGATCCATACTCCTTTTGGTTATGTTCATTAAGGATGTTTTGTATTTATAGTTGTGCTCTATCCATCCATGCCCTTTTTTGCAATTATGGAGTGACCTAGCACGAATCAATCTTGCTCTACGTTTGCTATAAAATATTTTTGGCAGATTGTTAACATGATATTCAATTTTGCCAAGCTTGTTGTAGTTGTTCCTTTCATGCTATGTATTTGCTCTTGCCATGGATAGTTTTATAAACATGCCATCTTGCTGTAGGTATGCTTGTTTTGTCATGCATTGTTTTGTGATGAGTGCATCAAGCTCACAAAGATGCCCTGATAATGTCTGTTTCTGCCATGCTCTGTTTTCTGCCAAGTCTGAAACCTGTTAACGAAACTTGCTATGTTTACATGTTTTCCATCATATCTTCTGGTCCTTTTTGGCTTATGGTCAGTAAGGGACTTTTGTCACATGCATTTAGTAGATTCATTCCATGCCTTGTTTTGCTATGTTAAGTTCCTGTAGCATGTGCTTAGCTTGCTCTGAACATTGATACCTGATGCTGTTTCAGCCATGTCCAGTAATTTCACCAAGTCTGTGAACCTGATATCTTTTGCACTATTGCCATGCTTGTTTGAACCTGCTCTGTTGTGATCTAGCCGTAGCTAAGTGTTCATCTTTTGTCAAGCATCTCCTGTAGATTACTGTCATATGCTTTGTTGCTATGTTGGGGTGCTGTAGCATTGTTACTTGATGTATTTTAAGTGCTAACATGCTGTTAATCGCAGATTCGTGTCATTCTTGTTTTGCTTGCCATTTGCAAACCGTGCATCCTTTTCCGGTGATCTTTATATCGATTTCGACCGAAATCATCTCATATTTCCAGTGGCATACTTGGTTTGCCAAGTTACTGCCTTGTTCATCATTTTTCTTCCGGAGCACGCATATGCATCGCATATCATATCTTGCATATCATTCATGTATTGCATCATGTTGCTTGAGCATTTCCCGTGATTGATTGTGGTTCCATTTGCTTGTGTTCTTGTTTTGGGTAGAGACAGGAGACGAGTTCGTGAATGAGGAACTTGTTGAGTACGCTTACGAGGATCAAGCTTTCGACAACTCTGAGAACCTTGCAGGCAAGATGACCATACCCTCGAAATCACTTCTATCTTTGCTTTGCTAGTTTTTCGTTCTATTGCCATGCTGCGCTACCTACCACTTGCTATATCATGCCTCGCATATTGCCATGACAGCCTCTAACCATCCTTTTCCTAGCAAACCGTTGTTTGGCTAAGTTACCGCTTTTGCTCAGCCCTTCTTATAGCGTTGCTAGTTGCAGGTGAAGATGAAGTTTGTTCCATGTTGGAACATGGATATTTTTGGAATATCACAATATCTCTTATTTAATTAATGCATCTATATATTTGGTAAAGGGTGGAAGGCTCGGCCTTATGCCTGGTGTTTTGTTGCACTCTTGCCGCCCTAGTTTCCGTCATACCGGTATTATGTTCCTTGAGTTTGCGTTCCTTACGCGGTTGGGTGATTTATGGGACCCCCTTGATAGTTCGCCTTGAATAAAACTCCTCCAGCAAGGCCCAACCTTGGTTTTACCATTTGCCACCTAAGCCTTTTCCCCCCGGGTTTTCGCGAGCCCGAGGGTCATCTTTATTTAAACACCCGGGCCAGTGTTCCTCTGAGTGCTGGTCCAAACTAGAGCCACTTGCAGCGCCACCTTGGGGAAACTCGAGGATTGGTTTTAGTTGTATGTAGTGTTCATCCGGTGTGCCCTGAGAACGAGATATGTGCAGCTCCTATTGGGATTTGTCGGCACATTCGGGCGGCTTTGCTGGTCTTGTTTTACCATTGTCGAAATGTCTTGTAAACCGGGATTCCAAGACTGATCGGGTCTTTCCGGGAGAAGGGTTATCCTTCGTTGACCATGAGAGCTTATAATGGGCTAAGTTGGGTCAACCCTGCAGGGTATTATCTTTCGAAAGCCGTGCCCGTGGTTATGAGGCAGATGGGAATTTGTTAATGTCCGGTTGTAGAGAACTTGTCACTTGACTTAATTAAAATACATCAACTGCGTGTGCAGCCGTGATGGTCTCTTCTCGGCGGAGTATGGGAAGTGAAGACGGTTTGAGTTATGCATGAACGTAAGTAGTTTCAGGATCACTTCTTGATCATTTCTAGCTTCGCGACCGCTGCGTTGCTTCTCTTCTCGCTCTCACTTGCGTATGTTAGCCAGCATATATGCTTAGTGCCTGCTGTAGCTCTGTAACGCCCACGATGCGGCTATATCTCCCACGTGTCGAGGCACGACTTAGAGGCATAAGCGCATTGTGGTTTTGTCGCAAGAAGGGTCATCTTCACACAATCCCATGTAATGAACAAGAATGGGATAAAGAGTTGGCTTACAATCGCCACTTCACACAATACATAAATAAATTAATACAACATTCAAGATACACACATAGGTCCGTCTACGGAACCAAAATAAAAGAAGACAACCCAACTGCTAGATCCCCGATCGTCCCAACTGGGCACCACTACTGATCAATATGAAAAGAAACAACACAACGAACAAGATTTTCATCGAGCTCCCACTTGAGCTCAGTTGCGTCACCTGCACTGGTATCCCTGGCACCTGCAACTATTTTGGAAGTAACTGTGAGTCACGAGGACTCAGCAATCTCACACCCGCGAGATCAAGACTATTTAAGCTTATAGGAAAGGATGGTGTAATGAGGTGGAGCTGCAGCAAGCACTAAGCATATATGGTGGCTAACATACGCAGATAAGAGCGAGAAGAGGAGCAATGGAACGTTCGTGAACTAGCACTGATCAAGAAGTGATCCTGAACTCCTACTTACGTCAAACATAACCCAGAAACCGTGTTCACTTCCCGGACTCCGCCGAGAAGAGACCATCACGGCTACACACGTGGTTGATGCGTTTTAATTAAGGTCAAGTGTCAAGTTCTCTACAACCGGATATTAACAAATTCCCATCTGCCACATAACCGCGGGCACGGCTTCCGAAAGATAATACCCTGCAGGGGTGTCCCAACTTATCCCATTATAAGCTCTCACGGTCAACGAAGGATATTCCTTCTCCCAGGAAGACCCGATCAGTCTCGGAATCCCGGTTACAAGACATTTCGACAATGGTAAAACAAGACCAGCAAAGCCGCCCGAATGTGTCGACAAATCCCGATAGGAGTTGCACATATCTCATTCTCAGGGCACACCGGATGAGCCAGACGTCGGGTTGGCATAGACCCTGGTTGCCCAGGGGGCGCCGGACATCGCTCGGTTTGGACCAGCACTCGAAGTAGAACTGGCCCGGGGGTTAAAATAAAGATGACCCTTGAGTCTGCAGAACCCAAGGGAAAAAGACTTAGGTAGGCGAATGGTAAAACCAAGGTTGGGCCTTGCTGGAGGAGTTTTATTCAAAGCGAACTGTCAAGGGGGTCCCATAAATCACCCGACCGCGTAAGGAACGCAAAATCAAGGAACATAACACCGGTATGATGGAAACTAGGGCGGCAAGAGTGGAACAAAACACCAGGCATAAGGCCGAGCCTTCCACCCTTTACCAAGTATATAGATGCATAAATTAAATAAGAGATATTGTGATATCCCTACATATCCATGTTCCAACATGGAACAAACTTAGTCTTCACCTGCAACTAGCAACGCTATAAGAGGGGCTGAGCAAAAGCGGTAACATAGCCAAACAACGGTTTGCTAGGAAGGGTGAAAAGTTTAGGGGCTGACATGGCAGTATGGGAGGCATGATATAGCAAGTGGTAGGTAGCGCAAAATGGCAATAAAACGAGCAACTAGCAAAGCAAAGATAGAAGTGATTTCGAGGGGTGGTCATCTTGCCTAAGATCCCGCAAGGAAGAAGAACGAGTCCATGAAGAAGACAAACGGATGTAGTCGAACGAATCCTCACAACTCTGGAACGAAACCGAAGCTAATGGGAGAAGCAAACCGGAAAGAAACAAACAACACGGTAAACACACAATCATAAACATGGCATGATGCACAGTCAAGTATGATGCATGTCCGGTTTAATGAGGTATGGCATGGCAAAGTGCAACAAACAATACTACAAGTTAAGTGGAGCTCGATATGCAACGAGTTGCCTATTGACGAAACACCACATCAATTATTTAGTTCTCTCTCGTTTATGTACCCAACAATATTAAATGTTATTAACCATGGCAAGAGGTGAAGCATATGGAAACTACCTATTTTAGCCAATTTAAATGAGGCCGGAATGACAAACAACAATTCCAGAAAATCCCCATATGCATATTTGGAATTGGTACTGTTCTGCCAAAAACACAATTTTAATGTTGTTAAACAGCAAAATGAAGTGCACCAAGTTAAACTAGGAATTTTTCTACCCCATTTACATATAAAGTTTATTAAAATCCGAGCTACGGTTATTTAGTTATGAATTAAATCATTTAAACATGGCATTTAAGCAAATTTAAACAAACAGCATTTTAAACATTTTAAACATGGATGAGAGTGACATAATATTAAACTACACAAATTTCTGAGCATTTTACATATTTAGATTATTTTAATCCGATGCACGGTTGTGAAGTTATTATATGCATGAAGTTCAAGGGTTTTTCTGCAAATCTGGCATCTCTGGATAATAGCTATAATCACAGATCTGTAAAAAAAACGGATCGGGCCGAAATCCGCTGGGCCAACAGTGCATAGGAGAGGGGGCTGCTCACATTGGGCCAAAATTGGCCGGCTTGGGCTGGCGGATCTGGGCCGCGAGGAGATGGAGGGCGAGCTGGGCCTTGGCGCCTGGGACTTGGAGACCGGCCACGCTGGCTCTGGACCAAGTCAACGATGGGGCAGCGCTGGCTGTCTCGTTCGTGAAGCAGGGGACGGCGGCTGGCGATGCGGGATGCAGGGCATGGCGGCGAGGAAACTCCAGGGCGCCTGGACGGGGACTCGGGGCGCTGGCGGCGGGATCCAGGAGACGGGAAGGAGGGGGCGCGAGCGAGGCTCTCGTCGAGGTCCTCCGGGAAGAAGAGCAGCGGCGCGACGCGGAGCAACAAAGGGACTTGCGGCGGAGCTCGGTACCTTCCAGCGGAGCTCGGTACCTCGCCTCGCTGCAAGACGAACGAGACGGCGGCAGCCGGCGCTGGTTCATGAGCAGCAGAGAGCGAAGGTTAGAGGAGAACCAGGGAAAAAGGGGAGAAGGGGCGCGAGGAGACGGCGACCTGCTGGCTTCGGCGAGGGGCAACGAGTGTGGATGGAGCTCGGGCGTGAGCTCCTGCTCGAGGAAGACGACGGGGAGGCAGCAGCCTCGGGCAGTGAGGAGGACCGACGGGAGTCGCGGCTCCCCGTCCGGCGTGGGACGAGACGAAGGAGGTCGGCGGCGGCTGGAGAGGCAGCACGGGTGCTGGAGGCATGGACGAACGGCGGCGCGGGGAAGGGGCTCCGGGCGAGCACCTGCTCGGGAGAGGATCGAGGAAGCCTCTCCTTTGGTGCTGGACACGCACGGGAGCCGGGAGGGGAGGCGGCTGCGAGCAGTGGCTGGCCTGGTGCAGAAAGCGAGGGGGGAATTTTGGATCGAGGAGATCCCGAGGAGGGAGAGAATGGACAAGGGTGGCGGCTAGGAGGAAGGATGGGACATCTCCCTAGAAGTTAGGGTTTGTCCATATTTAGATTAGGGGTCTTTATATAGGGAAAGAAAGGGGTACATCTGATTAAAATCGGACGGCTGAGAAAATATAGTTTAGGAAGTCCAATGAAGAAAACGGTGATGTTTTGTAGATGTTTGGGGATGATCCGGACCCAACGGTCACAACAGTCCGGGCCGGGTTCGGGGAAGTTTTCGGACGCACGCCAGAGGGGGGGTCGGTGGTTGTGCAGAGAGGGTCAAACGGTCAGACAAGAGAGAATCGAAAATCCGGTTAGACTCAGAATGGTCGACGAACGCAAGGGGGGACGCGGCAACTACGAGCGGATGCAAGTTTTAAAAACATGCGGATGCAAGGCGATGATGCAATGATGAATGCAACACACAAATAAAACACACGGCGCACACGAAAACATGGAAGGCATCTGGAGCATCGGTCTCGGGGCGTTACAACACTCCACCACCACAAGAGGATCTCGACCCGAGATCTAGGATGGCACCGGAAAGAAACGGAAGGGGAAGAGGTAAAACAAATTGCTTCTATGACAAACGAGTGAAACCAAAGAACCTTGAGAGGTCGCAAAGCTTTAGGAAATGACACAACGGAGATGAACAAAATTTAAAACACTCCGTTCAGCAATAGGAACAATGTACATTGCGAGAACCTTTGTAGGTTGAAGAATAAGAAACGAGAGCTTAACGGATCAAAAGGAATATGAAAGCACACCGGTAGAAAACAGAGACAAGGAACACCATGTGAACCTTGAGGTTAATTGACACGATAGATATTTAAACCACTCCGGTTAAAGCAAGATAGGGAAGGAATAAGAATGATATAATTTGGGCAGCACTCCGCCTGTAAATGGAAGGAATTGAACATGATCTTGACAAGATGAGAGGATACTCGATGAAATTAACAACACATTGCCTCCGGTACTAATGAAAGAATGGCACAAGGGGTAAGAAAGATTTCAGACAGCACTCCGGTTGAGGAAGGAGACGAAACTTGATAAGATGAGAGAACTCGAGTGAAAAACTCCGGCTAAATGGATAAGAAAGGAAAAATTACATGTTCTTGACAAAACAAGATGATTGATCGAAGAGAGCAACATCACAATGCCTCCGGGACGAACGAATAGAAGATAGATCGTCAGAATAAGAGAACGGAGAAGGAAATGGCAACACCTTCCACAAATGAATTTGGAAAGTATCCTTGCAAGAAGGTTAGAACGGAGTTGTTGGAAAAAACCAACAACTAAAAGAATAAGCTTGTAGTGGGCTTATGGAAAACTTCTCAAAATTATGAGGTGCAATTTTTGCCACTAACAAAAACAATTGCTTGCTTGAGATCAACGAAGAGATGAAATCTTCTCTCGCCGAGAGCATAGGAGAAAACTTGGATCATTGATAAGCACCATAATAGCAACATTCCTTAGGGCAGGCTTTAGGTGAAACATGACACAAGATAAATCCAACGAAGAGATTGGTGGATTTAAATTATCTCATTCTTGACAACATGTGAATCATGAAACGCAAGCTCAAATTGTCAAGAATGTCATAACACCACCTCAAATGATAAGGTAGAACGAATTGCACTTTAGAATGCAAGATGAAGAAAGCTTTTACTCCTCAAAACGAAACATGTGTTGAACACCAAGTTTATTTTTTGAGTATAGCTTGGCGGATCTTAACTCCGTGAGAAGTCTTGAAGAACAATTGAAAAATGAAAGGAATCCTTGACGAAGCACCATGTAGAGCCTCGATGAAGAACTCCGGTAATAAAAGAATGATCAAACGAAATGGAAACTTGAAAAGAACTCCGTGAGAAGACTTGCAATGATTAGATGAAGCTTTGAAATGATATAATTGAAATAACTTGGAACTCCGGAAATAAAGATGAACAAATGAAATCAAGAATTTTGATGAACCTCCGGAATAAGGAATTAATCACTTGGATGAAACAAGAATAAGAATTACATTATGCTTAGCCTTCACCAATTTAGATTGATGACAAGCAACGGATTCTTGCATACTACTTATTCTCGTAGAAAAGATTAAGATAGATATTGCGCAAACTTGGGAAGTTCTTCCTCGAAACACCGGTAGGATTGAAACAACGAATAAATTGATATGATTACGAGGGAAGAGAAATCTTGAATGAACCACCGCGAGAATTGGAAATGAAAGAAGAAAAGAGGACGAAACACCGTAAGAATTAAAGAACGCACGAAAATACTCGAGGGAAATTAGATACATGAGAACGAATAGATCACGAGCTGACTAGAGGATATTTGAACGATGCACCGGAATAATATGGAGGTGACCGAAGAGACATCAATTTAGAATAATTGGAGAACGAGGCTGAAAACTTAGAACGAAGAAATCTTCTGAAATGATGGCCTTTGGCTGATCAAGAAATGAAACAACTCATGAAATGCTCCGGATGGGTAAGAAAAGAATTCTCACAATCGAAAACAATTATGAGAGGATGGCATAAGCTAGAACTAAGAATCTTCAAGAGCAGACCAAGATTTAAGAGAAACTCTTCTTCAGTCTTCAAATGTTGAGAATGATGACGAGAAACACCACCATGAATTGTTGAGGCACTCCGGAAAGAAAATTAGAAATGTTGAACCAACGATTAAAAGAATTTAAAAGATCTTGGAGAAAGACATTTGACTGATGATAACTCATTATACGTCAATCTTTGAAATGAATTTGGGAATAGCTCCGGGAAAATTAGAAGAGTCAGGTAAGATCCTGGGAAAAGACCTGTGGGTTAGGGCCCACTCGAAAGATACACCATTGAGTAATTACTTGAAAAGGAGATAGCACCGGTTGAATTAAATGGCTTGGATGAGGTAACAACCTCGAAATAGTTAGAATTGATGCGGAGTGGAAACACGAATCTTCAGAGATATTTTCAGCACTCCGGAACAAATGGAAAGCAAGAGGTGAATGATTAAGAGATACACCGGCATGAGAAAAAACATTTGAAACAAGGAGAAAGGATGTGACCAACATTGAAGGCTTGAATTTAGTCCGCCGGAGAAGAAAAAGAATGAAGAATGAAAAACTTGAAGACCATTTTCTTGAGAACAACCGGGTAAGAACATTGATTGAAAAGAATGAAGAGACTTCACATCCATAAGATGGATACATGATTAAGAAATCTGAGTTCTTGAAGAAAGAGGGTGGGAGGGCGGGAAAAACAAAGGCACCTTGGGACGGATGAAACAAACACCGTTGAGAAAACTTAGAGTTGATCTTGTGGATGTTGAAAAGATCGGATCCACTTGAAGAGAAGCACGCTGGTTGGAAGAGAATTAACATGTCGACCTCGATCATCAAGAAGGATTAGTATCCACATAGAAATATGAGAACACCGGTTAGGAAAGGTATGGATTCAACATTTGACTTCGAAGCAACTCGAATACCACAAATAAAAACAAAACAAAGGATTGGCTCGCAGAATAAGCCGGAACAAACATATGATAGAGGTTTCGTCCGAAGTTTTCGTGGTGGGGCCCACACGGGCTCGATCGTACAGCACCATCATGTACAAGGCTGTGCACATGACATACGAAGCGTCCCCGAGTCGGCATATCCAAGGACTCTTTAAGACACTATGAGACCACTGTAAAACCAACCGTGTATAGGCGGACCACTAGACGTCGAACCCCAATCTCATATCATGCATCTGTCGGAAAGATATCCTAAGAGCTACTTGAATTCCCACTTATAAACTCCCGAAACTTTCTGGTTATGCAATCTGGTGTTGGGGATACAGGGGACACAAAATATATCACCCAAACTAACAATACCTAGATCCAGCTGTATCCATCCGTCAACACATAACCAAGAAAACTCCGGAAATCGTTTACCTCAACCTTCGAAAAGCATCCGTTATACGAGTTATGGCAATAATCCCGAACTCCCGCCCCAGTACTGGGTGGCGTCGAGGTGATCTCACCAAAAACTGCATAAAAGAGATTTCGATGTCGGCGAAACTCAGGTATTCCAGTACTGCAACGATAAAATTGTGACGACAACACCTCGGAGCTCAACTCCCCGGGACACTGCCACAACCCCTAAATGTCAGGAGGCACCAAGAACAATGTTCTCGTCACAAAACAATCGGAACGATTCCAAGATACCCGCGTGATCCTAAAATTTTTTTTAGTGAAATTTGAGGAGAGAAGAGTCAAAACTTCTACGTCAGGAGACCTCACCAGAGCGACGAAGGGACTGAGGAGTAAAAAGAATCCTACTCTTCGATATATATAATCCTAAGACTCAAAACATTTTTGTTCTAGACTCAACAACGCCAGCGATTCGATCAAGCAGGGGGCTCCTAAGTCGGGGATGGCTCTGATTACCAACTTGTAACGCCCACGATGCGGCTATATCTCCCACGTGTCGAGGCACGACTTAGAGGCATAAGCGCATTGTGGTTTTGTCGCAAGAAGGGTCATCTTCACACAATCCCATGTAATGAACAAGAATGGGATAAAGAGTTGGCTTACAATCGCCACTTCACACAATACATAAATAAATTCATACAACATTCAAGGTACACACATAGGTCCGTCTATGGAACCAAAATAAAAGAAGACAACCCAACTGCTAGATCCCCGATCGTCCCAACTGGGCACCAATACTGATCAATATGAAAAGAAACAACACAACGAACAAGATCTTCATCGAGCTCCCACTTGAGCTCAGTTGCGTCACCTGCACTGGTATCCCTGGCACCTGCAACTGTTTTGGAAGTAACTGTGAGTCACGAGGACTCAGCAATCTCACACCCGCGAGATCAAGACTATTTAAGCTTATAGGAAAGGATGGTGTAATGAGGTGGAGCTGCAGCCAGCACTAAGCATATATGGTGGCTAACATACGCAGATAAGAGCGAGAAGAGGAGCAACGGAATGGTCGTGAACTAGCACTGATCAAGAAGTGATCCTGAACTCCTACTTACGTCAAACATAACCCAGAAACCGTGTTCACTTCCCGGACTCCGCCGAGAAGAGACCATCACGGCTACACACGCGGTTGATGCGTTTTAATTAAGGTCAAGTGTGAAGTTCTCTACAACCGGATATTAACAAATTCCCATCTGCCACATAACCGCGGGCACGGCTTCCGAAAGATAATACCCTGCAGGGGTGTCCCAACTTAGCCCATTATAAGCTCTCACGGTCAACGAAGGATATTCCTTCTCCCAGGAAGACCCGATCAGTCTCGGAATCCCGGTTACAAGACATTTCGACAATGGTAAAACAAGACCAGCAAAGCCGCCCGAATGTGCCGACAAATCCCGATAGGAGCTGCACATATCTCATTCTCAGGGCACACCGGATGAGCCAGAAGTCGGGTTGGCATAGACCCTGGTTGCCCAGGGGGCGCCGGACATCGCTCGGTTTGGACCAGCACTCGAAGGAGAACTGGCCCGGGGGTTAAAATAAAGATGACCCTTGAGTCTGCGGAACCCAAGGGAAAAAGGCTTAGGTAGGCGAATGGTAAAACCAAGGTTGGGCCTTGCTGGAGGAGTTTTATTCAAAGCGAACTGTCAAGGGGGTCCCATAAATCACCCGACCGCGTAAGGAACGCAAAATCAAGGAACATAACACCGGTATGACGGAAACTAGGGCGGCAAGAGTGGAACAAAACACCAGGCATAAGGCCGAGCCGTCCACCCTTTACCAAGTATATAGATTCATAAATTAAATAAGAGATATTGTGATATCCCTACATATCCATGTTCCAACATGGAACAAACTTAGTCTTCACCTGCAACTAGCAACACTATAAGAGGGGCTGAGCAAAAGCGGTAACATAGCCAAACAACGGTTTGCTAGGAAGGGTGAAAAGTTTAGGGGCTGACATGGCAGTATGGGAGGCATGATATAGCAAGTGGTAGGTAGCGCAGGATGGCAATAGAACGAGCAACTAGCAAAGCAAAGATAGAAGTGATTTCGAGGGGTGGTCATCTTGCCTGAGATCCCGCAAGGAAGAAGAACGAGTCCATGAAGAAGACAAACGGATGTAGTCGAACGAATCCTCACGACTCTGGAACGAAACCGAAGCTAACGGGAGAAGCAAACCGGAAACAAACAAACAACACGGTAAACACACAATCATAAACATGGCATGATGCACAATCAAGTATGATGCATGTCCGGTTTAATGAGGTATGGCATGGCAAAGTGCAACAAACAATACTACAAGTTAAGTGGAGCTCGATATGCAACGAGTTGCCTATTGACGAAACACCACATCAATTATTTAGTTCTCTCTCGTTTATGTACCCAACAATATTAAATGTTATTAACCATGGCAAGAGGTGAAGCATATGGAAACTACCTATTTTAGACAATTTAAATGAGGTCGGAATGACAAACAACAATTCCGGAAAATCCCCATATGCATATTTGGAATTGGTACTGTTCTGCCAAAAACACAATTTTAATGTTGTTAAACAGCAAAATGAAGTGCACCAAGTTAAACTAGGCATTTTTCTACCCCATTTACATATAAAGTTTATTAAAATCCGAGCTACGGTTATTTAGTTATGAATTAAATCATTTAAACATGGCATTTAAGCAAATTTAAACAAACAACATTTTAAACATTTTAAACATGGATGAGAGTGACATAATATTAAACTACATAAATTTCTGAGCATTTTACATATTTAGATTATTTTAATCCGATGCACGGTTGTGAAGTTATTATATGCATGAAGTTCAATGGTTTTTCTGCAAATCTGGCATCTCTGGATAATAGCTAAAATCACAGATCTGTAAAAAAACGGATCGGGCCGAAATCCGCTGGGCCAACAGTGCACAGGAGAGGGGGCTGCTCACATTGGGCCAAAACTGGCCGGCTTGGGCTGGCGGATCTGGGCCGCGAGGAGATGAAGGGCGAGCTGGGCCTTGGCGCCTGGGACTTGGAGACCGGCCACGCTGGCTCTGGACCAAGTCAACGAAGGGGCAGCGCTGGCTGTCTCGTTCGTGAAGCAGGGGACGGCGGCTAGCGATGCGGGATGCAGGGCATGGCGGCGAGGAAACTCCAGGGCGGCTGGACGGGGACTCGGGGCGCTGGCGGCGGGATCCAGGAGACGGGATGGAGGGGGCGCGAGCGAGGCTCTCGTCGAGGCCCTCCGGGAAGAAGAGTAGCGGTGCGACGCGGAGCAACAAAGGGACTTGCGGCGGAGCTCGGTACCTTGCGGCGGAGCTCGGTACCTTACGGCGGAGCTCGGTACCTCGCCTCGCTGCAAGACGAACGGGACGGCGGCGGCCGGCGCTGGTTCATGAGCAGCAGAGAGCGAAGGTTAGAGGAGAACCAGGGAAAAAGGGGGGAAGGGGCGCGAGGAGACGGTGACCTGCTGGCTTCGGCGAGGGGCAACGAGTGGCGATGGAGCTCGGGCGTGAGCTCCTGCTCGACGAAGACGACGGGGAGGCAGCAGCCTCGGGCAGTGAGGAGGACCGACGGGAGTCGCGGCTCCCCGTCCGGCGCTGAGACGAGACGAAGGACGTCGGCGGCGGCTGGAGAGGCAGCACGGGCGCTGGAGGCGTGGACGAACGGCGGCGCGGGGAAGGGGCTCCGGGCGAGCACCTGCTCGGGAGAGGATCGAGGAAGCCTCTCCTTTGGTGCTGGACACGCACGGGAGCCGGGAGGGGAGGCGGCTGCGAGCAGTGGCTGGCCTGGTGCTGAAAGCGAGGGGGAATTTTGGATCGAGGAGATCCCGAGGAGGGAGAGAATGGACAAGGGTGGCGGCTAGGAGGAAGGATGGGACATCTCCCTAGAAGTTAGGGTTTGTCCACATTTAGATTAGGGGTCTTTATATAGGGAAAGAAAGGGGTACATCTGATTAAAATCGGACGGCTGAGAAAATATAGTTTAGGAAGTCCAATGAAGAAAACGGTGATGTTTTGTAGATGTTTGGGGATGATCTGGACCCAACGGTCACAACAGTCCGGGTCGGGTTCGGGGAAGTTTTCGGACGCACGCCAGAGGGGGGTCGGTGGTTGTGCAGAGAGGGTCAAACGGTCAGACAAGAGAGAATCGAAAATCCGGTTAGACTCAGAACGGTCGACGAACGCAAGGGGGGACGCGGCAACTACGAGCGGATGCTAGTTTTAAAAACATGCGGATGCAAGGCAATGATGCAATGATGAATGCAACACACAAATAAAACACACGGCGCACACGAAAACATGGAAGGCGTCTGGAGCGTCGGTCTCGGGGCGTTACAAGCTCCACCTCATTACACCATTTTTTTCCTATAAGCTTAAATAGTCTTGATCTCGCGGGTGTGAGATTGCTGAGTCCTCGTGACTCACAGATTCTACCAAAACAGTTGCAGGTGCCGACGATGCCAGTGCAGATGACGCAACCGAGATCAAGTGGGAGTTCGACGAGGAACGTGGTCGTTACTATGTGTCCTTTCCTGATGATCAGTAGTGGAGCCCAGTTGGGACGATCGGGGATCTAGCATTTGCGGTTATCTTATTTTCATTTGGTTTTGACCGTAGTCGGTCTATGTGTGGATTTTGGATGATGTATGAATTATATTTATGTATTGTGTGAAGTGGCGATTGTAAGCCAACTCTCGTTATCCCATTCTTGTTCATTACATGGGATTGTGTGAAGATGACCCTTCTTGCGACAAAACCACAATGCTGTTATGCCTCTAAGTCGTGCCTCGACACGTGGGAGATATAGCCGCATCGTGGGCGTTATAGTACAGCCCCGCCCTGACACGTGGCTTGCACGACAGGGCTAGACAAGGTGTTCTGGGCACTCGTGAGCCAGCGTGGGACTCACGAGGCCATACCTAAAGGCAGGTTGCGCCTGGTCTTGGTTCTTGATAGTTTCAGTGGTCCTGCGAGATGGTTAGGCAACCTGCGCCGGACGAATTTCCTGAGGCGATCACATGAGAAGGCCAAACACCAACGACCCCAGGAGATGACGTGAACGGGGCCGGCCCACTAGACAGAGCACAGTCGTTGGGTTTATCGACGCTGCAGGGACGGACCCGAGCACAGACGCCGTGCCTAGCCTACTCATGCGAGGAATCCTAAAGAAAGACAACCGACATGTGGCTCCCGTGGTAACGAGGGCGGTCGCGGGTGGGGTATCAAAGTATCGGATCAGCAGGTGACAATCATAGGACAACTCAAGCAAAGAGGCAGGTTAGCTCAGATAGATGCAAGAACGACACATGCCACTGGGACGGACCCGAACGGCCTAGGGAAGATGCAGCCCGAGGGGCGCTCCCAGCAGAGTAAGCTAAAGATGCAAAAGGATACACATCGCAGGGACAGACCCGTGCGACTTGGGGATAATGCTGCCCTAGGGGCGCCCCCAACTGAATGAACTAGAAAGAGTCACCTGATAACGTAGCCGGAGCGATGTTGGAGTAGCTGAAGATGCATGCTGAAGAGTTGCTCCTCACGAGCCACCAGGGTCCTGAGCCTCAGGAGGCTCCGCGGGCCCAGGTGGCTCCTGGAGAACTGTCACGATCTCCTCCCTGACGGCGTGATGTCTGGCCTCCTGAGCCGCCAGGATGCTCTGCAGGTGGCGCTGGGAGGTGACAGCCGTGTTCGGCAAGCCGAATGGCATGCAAACGTAACTGTGAGGTGGACCCTCGCACCGTCCAACGCGCGAAGGCCAGAAATGTCCCTGAGATGTGGCCCTGTTGAGCCCTGGAATGTCGACGCAGACGCGCGGCCCGCCGTCCTCGCTAGCATGGGGAGCTGCGCCGGGTGGTGGGCGGCGGTCGCCGCGTATGGTCCTTGCTTCCTAAAGGTCCTGGATCGCCTGGGTGATGAACTCCTAGGCACTAGGCGCTCCTCGCCTAGTGCCCTCTTGAGGGAAACGTGCGGCTAAGCACGCCTCCACGTGGTGCCCGAGCGCCTCCCTCGTGACATTGGCTAGGTCTGAGGCCCTCCAGAAGAGAGCCCCCGAGCCCAGCCTGAGGAGGGCGTCGGGCGCGCCTTCCTATGCGAGGGAGGGAGGCGCCCCGACTGCGGGCGCAGATCCTGAGGTGGTGCCACTGGAGACACCGCTTCCCTGAGGCGCTGGGTGGAGTAGTTGCTTCTTCTTCTTGGCGATGGCCTCAGGAGGGTACACGGTGCCTTCGTGTCGGGGTTTTCGACTGCTGCTGCCTGGTAGGCGTGCTCGAGGGAGCACACCGCATCTCTTTCTTCACATGGCACCATGATGATGCCGCCGTTCCCTGGCATCTTGAGGATGTTGTAGCCGTGGTGTGTCACTGCAATAAACTTGGCCAAGGCTGGATACCCAAGGATGGCGTTGTACGGCAGGCGGATGTGGGTGACATCGAAGTTAATGAGCTCCGTGCGGTAGTTGTCACACTGGCCGAAGGTGAGTGGGAGGCGGACCTTCCCTATCAGGGTGGTGGAGCCGTCAGTCACTCCTGAGAAGGGCTTGGTAGGCTACAGCTGATCGTATGGCACTTGAAGGCTGTCAAATGTCTCGACGGATAGGACATTGAGCTCTGCGCCACCATCGATGAGGGTCTTGGTGACTTAGACGTTGCTGATGACGGGCGAGCAGAGCATTGGGAGGGCGCCGGCTGTTGCTGCGCACTTGAGCTGGTCTGATGAGCTGAAGGTGATGGCACACTTGGACCACTTGAGTGGGCGCGTGGCCTCGAGCCTGGAGAGGGCCGCGTTCACCTCGCGAGCAAACTACTTGAAGATACGTTGAGAGGCTGGGGCTTGAGCGCCACCCAAGATGCAGGCGATGGCGCGAGGCTCCTGGAAGCCCCCAGCCCCCTCGTGCTGATGATGGTCGTCGTTCCTCCTTGGCGGTGGCGTTGCCCTGAGGACGGTTGATGTCTACTACGCAACCTTCTCCTTGTAGACGTTGTTGGGCCTCCAAGTGCAGAGGTTTGTAGGACAGTAGCAAATTTCCCTCAAGTGGATGACCTAAGGTTTATCAATCCGTGGGAGGTGTAGGATGAAGATGGTCTCTCTCAAACAACCCTGCAACCAAATAACAATGAGTCACAATGGTAAATTGTATAGGTGCACTAGTTCGGCGAAGAGACAGTGATACAAGTGCAATATGGATGGTAGATATAGGTTTTTGTAATCTGAAAATATAAAAACAGCAAGGTAAATAATGATGAAAGTGAGCGTAAACGGTATTGCAATGCTAGGAAACAAGGCCTAGGGTTCATACTTTCACTATTGCAAGTTCTCTCAACAATAATAACATAATTGGATCATATAACTATCCCTCAACATGCAACAAAGAGTCACTCCAAAGTAACTAATAGCGAGAACAAATGAAGAGATTATTGTCGGGTACGAAACCACCTCAAAGTTATCCTTTCCGATTGATCTTGTCAGGTGGTAGGTGCGACATATGCCAACGGGTGGCTTATCATTGTGGGAGCCAGTAAGACATCACTGGTGCCTGGAAACGGGATGAGGCAAAGACATGCACGCCGGCGAATCTTACCCAAGTTCGGGGCTCTCCGTGGAGATAACACCCCTAGTCCTGCTCTGCGGGTTCTCCGCATGATCACTAGATCAACACAAGTGGCTACAAGTGGCTCCTTGAGCTGTTTGGCTAGAGGAAGAAGAAGGGCAAGGCTAGCTCTCCTCTTTTCTCTATGTAGTGTCTAAAACTCTCAGAGATCAACCCTTTGCATGGGTGCCCCGGGGGGTTTATATTGGCCTACCCCCCCAGAGTACAATGGTAATCTGACTGGACGCGGGTCCCAGCCGTCAGTGTCTGTATTCGCCGGCTTCTCCGCCGACCGCTGGGGCCCGCCGGCTGCCGGACTCTTGGCCGACAGGCTGACCCCACCGCTTGGGGGTCTTGTTGGTGGCTGGTTACTGTAGCCTCGCCCCTGATGACGAGGGCGGTGTCGAGGTAAGCATGGCTACCGTGCCGCCGCCTGGCGGGCTCTCACTGTAGCCTTACCTCGTCTTGTCACCTTAATGAGGCGCATACTTCGAGGGTGGGAGGTAGCCGGCTATTGGGAGCCGGCTACACCCCAGGCCGACTTGGGGAGGCTTGGCCGCCTTCGAGCGTCTCTCTGGCTGAAGGGGCCCGCCGCCTGCGGGCCGTACTGACAGCCTGTCATGGGTGGCGTCATGGTCAACATGGCAACAGTGCCACGCCGGACGGGGGATGGCCGACCCATACGGCGCACTGTGGCCACGCGTGCTCCGGGATTCGGGGGTGGCAGGCTATACTGTAGCCACGCCCTTTCTCATCACCGTTATGTGGGCGCGGCCCTTGAGGGTGCAGTCTCGGCCGGCTCCTGGGAGTCGGTCTTCTTGTGGCCGGCTTCTGGGAGTCGGTCCCCTTGGGGCCGGCTTCCTGGAGTCGGCCATCTTGTGGTTATCTTCGGGAAGGTTTTTGAGGCCGGGTCGCCTTCCGGTAGTCGGCCTGCGAGATAGCCGACCAGGGGAAGGCGGCCCTGTACTTTGGATGCTTGAAGGCTCGATCGGCTTGATAATTTCTTGAAGTGCCAGGGGGAGTCGGTTAGGCTACCCGTGGCCATTTACTCCGACAGTAGTCCTCGAAGCTGGTTGGGCTTCGAGGCTGGAAGGAGGACGAGAAGCTCAATCAGCTTCCTATCATGAAGAGCCAGCAGCTAGGAGCCGGCTTTGGTCAGGTGCGCCATCTTGGTGAGGTTTTGAAGTCTGAAGGCGGGAGCCAGCTGGTGCGCACGCCGGGTCGCGGGCCGGCCGCTTATGGCCCGCGCACCACGTGGCACCCTCCGGCCGGAAAGGCCTGCCAGCCCACGCGCGTGATGGGACGCCGCTGCAGGCCAGGGCCCGCCACTTCCACGCCTAGGCCTAGGTGTGGATCTTCTGTGGCCCAAAACGGGCCGCTCGCCTTCCAACGGCGGTTTCCACATGCCGTTAGGGCGCAATGATTGCGGGACGTGGGGGAGTGGGCGTAGTTAATCGCAGGTTCCCCCACGCCTCGCTTCCTCGGCTCCGCCGCACGAGGCTATAAATAGGGGGAGGAGGGGGAGCGGCAGACGCTCGCACGCTCACCCTCGCTCCGCCATCTTCTTCTTCTTTCTCTCTGTCGCTGCAGCCCCTCGCGCGCCGCGCCGTCCCTCTAGTCTTCGCACTACCCCGCAGCTTCGCCACCGCGGGGCCGTGGTTTCGTCGTCGCAACGCCCTCTTTCATCAGCTTCTTGCCGTCATGCAGCACATCGACTTCCTCCGCAAGACGCGGTGGTTGCCCGGCGAGGACGAGGTGAGGGTCTGTCTTGCGCCAAAGAAGGAGATCTCGCCAGCGCTGGAGGAAGGCGAGCGGGTAATCTTCCGCTCGCACTTCCTGCGCGGCCTCGGCCTGCCTGCGAGTGCCTTCTTCCGCTCCTTCCTCGAATTCTACCAGCTCCAGCCGCACCACCTCACTCCAAACACGGTGGTGCTGCTGTCTGCCTTCGTCACTCTGTGTGAGGGCTTCCTTCGCGTCCTTCCCACCCTCGAGCTCTGGGGGGAATTCTTCCAGTCCAAGCTCGGCACCCGCATGCAGGGCGTGCCGGCTCAGAGCGGCGCCTTCATCACGGTGCGGAAGCCGGTAGCCGACAACCCCTTCCCTGCCATCACGCTGATCCAGTCAATGAAGCTCTGGCAAAAATCCTACTTCTACGTGAAGAACGTCGCCCCGCAAGGCGACTTTGTCAACTTGCCGGCTTATGTAGCCGGCCCGCCGGCTGGGAGGCGGCCCCAGTGGTCCTATCGGGCCAGAACGCTGTCGCCGGCTGGAGCCACCGCCGTCGCCCGACTCCGGGTAATGATCCAGTCGGAGGGCCTGACCGGGTCCGACCTGCTAGCCGCCTTCGTGGTGCGCCGGGTGCTCCCGCTCCAAGGCCGCCCTCATTTGATCTGTCAAATGAGCGGCCAACTTAATCCGAGTCGGATGTGCACCAAGGAGATGCCTCACTCCGAGGTAGCTCTCGTGGTGAACTACCTTGCGAACTGCAAGCTCACCGACGAGTGGCAGTTTGGCAAGGAGCCGTACTCCCGTGCCCATCCCCTGCCTATGGTAAGTTTTCTTTATCTTCTCTTCTTTACTTTTGTGACCAAGTTTCTCTTGGCCGACTCTGACCAGTCAGTTTGTCTTGGCAGAGCCCTCTCCTTCGGCCGGCGGCCGGGGCAGCGGGGGCGGAGCGCCAATTTCTCCCCGACCGGGTGGCGCATAACTTGGACGACCCCGACTTGGGGGCGGCCGCTATGGACGACAACACCGAGGGGGGAGGCGGCGAAGCGGGCGGCTCCGGGCTTGGAGCCAGCTTCGGCGACTAGCCGGATGATGATGAGGCGGAGATCATCCCGCGCCGCCAGCCGGCGTCCGACCATGGCGCGGGCTCGTCTACCGCGTCGGCTACTCGAGGCAGCGCGCAGAAGCGCCGGGCCGTGCCGAGCCTATTCGGCAGTCGGCCGAAGAGGCCCAAGAGCATGGCGGCGGCGACCAAATGGGACGAGGCAGCCGCGAAGGCGGCCCGCTTCCGCAAGGTGGTGAAGCAGCCACAAAAGGTTTCGGCGTAATTGTCGATTCTCTCGCATATTCCTTCTTCTTTTTCGTCGATACTCTTCTTCTAACTCTTTGTCTTGATTCATCAAACAGGGCTCCGCTCTCTCTTGAGCGGACCGCTGCCGCCTCTGTGGGTGGATCGGCGGGAGGATCCGCAAGCACCCGCCGCGTGGACCCCCGTGCCGAGCTTGAAGCGGCGACGGAGCAGAACGAGCGGGAGGGGAGGAGCTGAGGGAGGCCGCTGCCAAGGCGGCGCAGGACATGGCGGAGGAGTCGACGAAGCGCACAAGCCGACGCGGCGGCCAAGGCTCAGGCGGAGGCTGCAGCAGCAGAGACAGCGGTCGGGGCCTTGTTTGTCGTCCCCCTGCGCGCCGTGGCGCCCGAGATCCCGGAGCCCCCGCCGGAGGAAGCCGGTGGCGACCTGCCGGGGATGGAGAGGGAGGAGGACGACGTCGTCGTCTGGGAGAGGGAGGCGGCACCGCCATCACCGACTAGGGCGGACCGAGGCAGCCGGCCTAATGCGCCGCCCGTGCAGCCGGCTGGAGGCGAGCCGACTGCGAGGAGGGACCTGGTGGTCCGGTCGCCATCGCGCCAGCGCGCGGGGAAGGCGATTTCGGCGCCGGACCCGCAGAAGGCCGCGGGCTCTAGCTCGTTAGACCAGGATCTGGAGACGGCCAGCGCTAGCTCGGGGTGGACGCCGGGTGGTGGGACGGCCGTGGTGAACGTGGCGGTGCAAGAAGTCCGGAACCGGCTTCAGTCCCAGGTCGCCGTGCTGAGGCAGTACAATCAAGAGTTCCTCCGACACGGACGGCCATTCAGGTGAGTCTTCCCGCTTTTCTGTTTCTTGATCTTGATTTCTTCCGTGCGGGCGCGTTAGCGCACCCACTGGGTGTAGTCCCCGAGTTCCGAGTTGGCTGCTGAGCAGGCGGCTTGGAACTTCTTAGTAGACTTTGATTGCTTATCTTGTTCTTATTCGCTTCTCTGTCTGACTTGCAGGACTACCATAACCTCCGCGCGGCTGCCTTCAACTCCCAGGCTCGGGAGCTGACCCAGAAGACCGCTGATCTAACTGAGAGCCGGAGTAAGTGCTTCATCTTTTATCTCACGTGGGGGCGCGTCAGCGCACCCACTGGGCGTAGTCCCCGAGATTCGGGCCGACTGCTGAGTAGTCGGGCCGGATCTTTCCTGGCGACTTCTTTCTTATTGCTTTTTTTCTTCTTTGCCATATCTGCAGAGGCCAATGCCGATGTGAGGGAGCAGTTGGGTGGGGCCCAGACCGCCCTTCGCGCCAAGGAAGCTGAGTGCAACACCTTGGCCTAGGAGCGCGACCGCTTGGTCAAGAAGCTGGCCGACCAGGAGGAGAGCCACGAGGCGGCCCTGAAGGCGGCGCAGGACAGCGAGGCCGCCCTCCAGGCCGAGTACGAGACCGAGGCGGCGGGCTGGGCTAAGGCAAGGCAATCGCTGATCAACGGCTACGGCCAGATCAAAGATTTGGTTGACGGTAGGCTGCCTTCTTCTTCGTTCCTTCGCTTGCCGCCTGCCATTTGGTCCATTTTCTGACTGCGTTTTTCTCTTCCTTTCTTACTTGTGCAGAGTACTTCCCTGGTTACTCCACTGCCGCCAACCAAATCGCCGAGGCTCACCGCGAGGCGCAAAGGCAGGCTGGTGTTGAGATCGCGCCGGACGCTCGCCGGTCACTTGACGAGCAGCTTCTGGCGATCAAAGCCCGCCTCCAGCCGGCTCACCGCATGCTCCGCTGTCTTCAGCGTGTTGGGGCGCAAGTGCTGGCCGCCCTCTGGCCCGGCGAGGTGGTTCCCCGTACCCCCAGTCGGACTGCCGACTGGCTGGAGGTAGCGGTTGGCCGCTTCGAGGCCTGGAAGGCTTCTACAGCTCGGTCAGGCGCCAGGCGGGCGCTGGAGTTCGTCAAAGCTTGGTATCCCGAGCTAAGCTTGGAGTAGCTGGCCACCTGGCGGCAGGAGGCCGACAAGGAGCTGGAGGCACTGCGGCCGGATATCATCCAGCGTGCCTCGGCAATCACCGACTACACCGACACCAGCGCCTTTGCTCTTGAGGTGGATGATGACGGCATTGCTCAGCTGGAGGAATGGTTTGAGCTGAACCCAGTAGATGGTGAGGACTCGGCGGAGGAGATCGACTCCAGCGACGAGGGCGAAGAGGAGGAGGGAGAGGATGGTGAAGACGCCGTGCTAGACGGTGGAGCGACCAGCCAGCCTCAACTTGATCGTGCCTCCAGCAACGAGGCGCGTGCGAGCGCGCCTCCTACAGCCGGCGATGATCAAGCCGAGACTCGCCAGCCAGCCACTCCTCTAGCCGGCACTGCCGCCTCCACTGACCTGCCCGGCTCGCCTGTTGCATCCTTAGCCTGATCTGCCGCCTTTACTTTCCTATTTTGTTACTCTTTGAACAATATTCTGTTAAATTTGCGCAGTTCCACCCACTGGGGGTGTATTCAAACTATGTTGAATGCCGGCCTTCCGAAGGCCTTTTGTGTAAATATAATCATGCATGTGCTTGGCTTCCGATTGTATTTGCTTTTCATCTTTTTGGTTGTTTCCTTTGCCGCCCTCCCTTGGTCGCCGCCCTCCCAGCCTGACTGCTGCTCTGCAGTCTGTGGCCGGAGAAGGGCTTGGCCATTTGGGGGGGCAAGTACTCTAGCTTTCTTAGATTGTAGCAAGGTGAATGGGAAACCGGCCAGCTTGTGTTATATAAGTTCGTTAGTCCTTAACCGTTTTTCGTGTGGGCATCCTTTCCTGCCTTTGATTCTTGCCAGTCAGACAGTCGGTTCTTCGAGCTACGACTTTCAACAAGAGAGGGCTTTGGTGCCGGCACACTACTTGTCTGACTGCAGGTAGAACTTTAATATAACTCAAGGCGGCAAGTCCCCGGGCCGACTGATCGAACCCGGTGCCGGACAGAAAAAACTAATGTAATAATACATTCATAGGTATGACACTCGTCATACATAAATAAAAGATGGCCGTCTCTGAGTGCTCCTCGGGGGGCCCGTTGTCTTGTACTTAATACAAAAGGTAGCGTGGTACATACTGCTTTTAACTGTAAAATCGTCGGAGGAGATTGGCGTTCCATGGTCGTTCCGACTCCTAGCCGGAATCATCTCTCTTGCGTGCCTTCGGCTTTTGTGCGTCGATCAGGTAGTAGGAGTCATTGCCTAGAGCCTTACTGATAACGAAGGGGCCTTCCCAAGGGGCCGAGAGCTTGTGCTGGCCGGCTGTTCGCTGGATCAGCCAGAGCACAAGATCGCCCTCTTGGAAGGATCTTGGCTTGACCTTCCGGTTGTGGTAACGGTGCAAACCCTGCTGGTAGATGGCGGACCGGCTGAGTGCTAACAGCCGGCCCTCTTCCAGCAGGTCAACGCCGTCTTCTCCCGCCTCCTTGGCCTCCGCCTCCGTGTACATGGTGACCCGAGGCGAGTCGAACTCGATGTCAGTTGGGATGACAGCCTCGGCACCATATACAAGGAAGAAAGGGGTGAAGCCGGTTGACTTGTTCGGGGTAGTACGCAGACTCTAGAGGACAGCCGGCAGCTCATCGAGCCAGCAGTCGGCCGAACGCTCCAGTGGTACGACCAGTCGGGGCTTGATGCTGGAGAGGATGAGGCCGTTTGCTCGCTCGACTTGGCCGTTTGACTGCGGGTGGGCAACGGACGCTAAGTCCGGTCGGATGCCCTGTGTCACGCAGAAACGTGCCAGTGCTCCTTTGGCAAATTCGTGCCCTTGTCGGTGATGATGCTGTGTGGTATGCCATACCGGGTGGTGATATCTGCGATGAACGTCACGGCAGTCGGCCCGTTCAACTTCTTGATTGGCTTCGCTTCAATCCACTTGGTGAATTTATCCACGGCGACAAGCAGATGTGTCATGCCGCCGCGCGCCGTCTTGAATGGGCCCACCATGTCCAATCCCCAGACGGCAAAGGGCCAGGTGAGGGGGATGGTCTTGAGTGCAGAAGCCGGCAAGTGTTGCTTGGAGCTGAAGACTTGGCACCCTTTGCAGCATTTGACTAATTCTTTGGCGTCTTCCAAAGCAGTCGGCCAGAAGAACCCATGGCGGAAAGCTTTGGCGACGAGTGACCTTGAGGCCGCGTGGTGGCCGCATTCGCCTTGGTGGATGTCCTTGAGGATTGCTATGCCCTTCTCTAGCTCGACGCAGCGCTGGAAGACTCCAGTGATGCTGCGCCTAACGAGTTCTCTGTTTATTACTGTGCATGCTCTGACTCGGCATTGATCTTGTCTTGCCAAGATCTCGTCAATCGGCAGCTCTCTGTTTACCAGGAAGTTGAGGATGGGTTGGGCCCATGATGGAGCTGTGACTTCTTCTATCGCCAGTATGGCTACTGCGACCCGGGTGGGTGGGTTGGGTGGTGAAGAGTTGGAGTCAGCCACCGCCTGTTGTGTCGTTGCAGTCCCCGGGCCGACTGCTGCAGTCCCCGGGCCGGGTTGTGAAGTCCCCGAGCCGGGCGCGACTATGGCAGTCCCCGGGCCGCCTGTCAAAGTCCCCGAGCCACCTGCTGGGTTCCCCAAGTCGGATCCGACTGCATCAGGGGCAGGCGGTATGAAGATGGAGTCTGATTCTGGAGATGGCTTGACAGACGGTTTGAGGAGGCATTGGAGAGAGACGCCAGTTGGTATAGCTTGTCGGGTGGAGCCGATTCGTGCCAGGGCATCTGCTTGCTCGTTGTCGGCCCGTGGCAAGTGGAGGAACTCGCACCCTTCAAAGTATCCGCTGATTTGCTGAACGAGGAATCGGTAGCTCGCCATGTTTGCGTCCTTGGCGTCCCAGTCCCCGGATGATTGTTGGACCACCAAATCCGAGTCGCCATAGCACAGGATCCGGCGGATGCCGAGCTCTTTGGCTAGCCGGAGCCCGTGTATGAGCGCCTTGTACTCGGCCACATTGTTGGAGGCGGCAAAATGAATTTGCAATGCGTATCTGAGTTTGTCGCCCTTGGGAGAGGTGAGGACGATTCCGGCTCCCAAGCCGGTGCGTATCTTGGATCCATCAAAGTGCATCCGCCAATGAGTGGAGTCGGGAGCCAGCGGTAGGTACTGGGTCTCGGCCCAGTCGACAAGGAAGTCGGCCAATGCTTGCGACTTGACGGCGATGCGAGGCTGGTAGAAGATCGTGTAAGGAGGCAGCGCAATGGCCCACTTAGCCACCCGGCCGGATGCATCCCGGCTGCCTATGATCTCGGCGAGCGGGGCAGTACATACGACCGTGATGGGATGCTCTTGAAAGTAGGGCTTCAGCTTCTTGGCGGCGAAGTATACTCCATAGCACATCTTCTGGTAGTGCGGGTAGTTTTGCTTTGAGGTGGACAGTACTTCGCTCAAATAATACACAGGTCTCTGGACTAACTGAGCCCGGCCTTCTTCTGGGCGTTGGACCACAATAACTGTACTGACCACTCGCCTCGTCGCGGCAATGTAAGGGAGCATGGGCTCTTTCTCAGTCGGCGCCGCCAAGACAGGCGGCGTGGTCAGCATCTTCTTCAACTCGCGAAAATCTTGGTCTGCTTGGTCGTTCCAGTCGAAGTGGGTGGACTTTTTCATGAGTCGGTACAGGGGGAGAGCCTTCTCTCCTAGCCGGCTGATGAAGCGGTTAGGGGAGGCCAGGCACCTGGTAAACTTTTGGACGTCTCACAGCTTGGTAGGAATCTCCATTCTCTCTATGGCCTTGATCTTCACCGGGTTGCACTCGATGCCGCGTTCGGAGACCAAGAAGCCTAGAAGCTGGCCAGCTGTTACTCCGAACATGCATTTCTACGGGTTGAGCTTGATCTGAAACCGGCACAAGTTGGCAAATGTTTCTCCAAGGTCTTCCAGCAGGGTGCCGCGCTTCCCCGTCTTCACCACAATATCGTCTACATAGACATGGGCATTTCTGCCGAGTTGCTTGAGGAGGCATTTCTGCATGCAACGCTGAAAAGTGGCACCGGCATTTCTCAAGCCGAATGTCATAGTCAGGTAGCAGAAAGCTCCGAATGGTGTGATGAAGGCGGTCTTCAGGCGGTCGGCTGGATCCAACTTGATCTGATGGTAGCCTGAGTAAGCATCCAAGAAACTCAACAGCTCGCATCCGGCTGTGGAGTCTATCACTTGATCGATTCGAGGTAAGGCAAATGGATCATTGGGGTAGGCTTTGTTGAGGCTGGTGTAATCTATACACATGCACCATTTATTGTTTTTCTTCAACACCAGGACCGGGTTGGCAAGCCATTCTGGAAAAAACACCTCCATAATGAAGCCGGCTGCCAGAAGCCGGGCTATCTCTTCTCCTACAATCCTTCTCTTTTCCTCTGACAGTCGGCAGAGGGGTTGCTTGACTGGTTTTGCGTCTGCTTGGACGTGTAACTTGTGCTCGGCGAAATCCTTCGGAACACCCCGCATGTCCTTTGGGGACCATGCAAAGATGTCCCGATTCTCACGGAGGAAATCGATGAGCTCGCCTTCCTATTTGCTGTCCAGGTTTGCACCAATGACAGCAAACCTCTCCGGGTTCTCCGGGTCCAGAGGTATCTTCTTTGTTTCCTTGGCCGGCTGGAAGGAGCCTTGAGCATCATATTCCTTGGGGTCAGGGGACAGGGTCGGCTGCTTGCCGGCCATGGCCACGACTCGGTCCAGCATCTTCTTTTCTTCGGCAATCACGAGGGACTCGGCCAGCCGGCTGCTGGCTGCAGCACACTCGGAGGATTTCTTGTAGTCTCTGGCTATGTTGATGATCCCCTTTGAACTCGGCATCTTCATCTTGAGGTAGGCGTAGTGGGGCACAGCCATGAACTTGGCCAGGGCAGGTCGGCCAAGCAACGCGTGGTAAGGGCTCTCTAGATCCACCACTTCAAACCAGATTGCTTCTCGGCGGAAGTGATCCTTGTCTCCGAAAAGAACATCCATCTTGATCTTGCCGATTGGTGAGCAGGACAGGCCGGGTACGATGCCATGGAACACAGTCTGGCTTGGCATGAGTTGCTTCGTCTTGATATTCAGCTTCTCCATGTTGTCGCGGTACAGTATGTTGATGCTGCTCCCACCGTCAATCAGTACACGGGAGAAATGGGCAGCTCGCCTTTCTGTTGGGAGGATGGCGTCTAACACCAACGCATAAGAGCCGGGAGACAGCATCACCTCTGGGTGATCGGCCCGGCTCCAGCTGATAGGCTACTCAGACCAATGCATAAACTCTGGGTTGCTGGAGGCCACCGCGTTGACTTCTTGGTGCTGTCGGCGCCGATTGCGCCTATCTTCAGTTTGGCTTGTAAAGACGACATAGGCGGCGTGCTCGTCCGGGAACTCGTCTTGAATGGCTCCGACTGCTGGTCGACCAGCCGACTGTTGAGGGGCTGGAGGTGGCGGGCCAGCAGGTGGAGGCGGCACCAGCCCTTCGCCTTTGGAGATTCGCGTGAGCCAATGACACTTCCGGGTCATGTGGTTGGACGGCTTCGCGCTGCTGTGGAACTTGCAGGGGGCATCAAGGGTTTGCTCGTAGGAGAAAGCCGGCTGCCAAGCCAGCCTGCCGCCCTTCTGCTTCTTGGGCACGGGCCGCTCTTCAGGTTGTTCGTCTTCGACTGTGGCCACTTGCCGACTGGTGGAAGGTGGCATAGGGGCCTTGCGCTTGTTGTCGTTCTGGTAAGGGCGTCGATTGGAGTCTCCAGCCGGCATCTTGGGAGCCGGAGCGAGCACCTTTCCAGAGGCATCCACTCGAAGCTCGATCTTCATTGAAGAGTCAGCCGTGGCGTACTTATCTGCTATGATCAGCAGCTCGTCGAGGGTAGTCGGCTCGCCACAGAGGAGTCGGTGCTTGAGGAGGGAGCCCTCTCGGCACTCGGCGGTGAAGTACTCTATGGCTTGAACCTCGTGCACCCCTTCGCTGGAGTTGCGGAGCTCGGCCCAACGCGTGAGGTAGTCGCGAGTCGATTCGCTGGGCCCTTGGACGCACAAGGAGAGCTGGCGGGGCTTGGGAGGCCGCTTGTACGTGCTGGTGAAGTTGCGGATGAAGAATTCCGTGAAGTCTAGCCAGCTGTTGATGCTATAGGGCATGAGGATGTTCAACCAGGTGTGTGCCGTGCCTTGAAGCATGAGCGGGACGTAGTTCACGGCAACGCGCCTGTTGCCGTTCGGTATGCGGACTGCGGTGGAGTAATCGATCAACCAGTCTTCCGGCTTCACGGAGCCTTTGTATTTTGGCGTTTCTCTTGGGAGTGAGAACCCTTTGGGGAAGGGCTCGTCGCGGATGCGGGGGCCAAAGGAAGGCGGGCCGACATCATCTTCTTCTTCTAGCGCCAGGGATCGCGCTAGGCGGTCGATCCGGTGGCGGGCGTCATTCTCGCTGACTCCTTCGCGGTGGCCAAGTTGGCCGCCGAGAGTCGGATGCGTGACAGGCGGCGGGTGGGATATCTCTCCCCATGAGGCGGGGGTGGAGGCGGATCGCCTCGTCATTCCACAGCTCGGGGGCGGCCTTTTGCGTCACGCTCGATGGTGAGCCGAGTCCGACTGCGGCTAGCAGCCGGCTCCTTGTCTTTTCTCGCACGGGCGCCTTCTGCAGTCGGCGTCCGGGATGTCGCGCCATGTTCTCGGCATGGGGGAGGACTTTCAGCGCGGGCGCTGGCTTCATGCCGCTTTGCGGCCGCGTCGATCAGCTGCTGGATGCGTCTAGACATGTAGGGGAGCTCGTCGGCCCCCAACCCGTTCAGCTCGTCTACGGCCGCCTGAGCGGCACGCAGGTTCTCGAGCGGCGTAGCGTAGACTGGGCGGTCTGCTCCCAGCATGCTGGCGATGGCCGCGCCGCGCTTCTTGATGAAGCCGGCTCGGCTCGGCCCGCCAGGAGGCGGCGTACCGATGGCGGCGCGGTCGACTTCGCGCTGGTGAGCCTCCGTGAGGCGTCTCATGGATGCTATCTTCTGGCCTTCCGTGACGAGGGCGAGGCGGCGTGCCTCCAGTGTCTTGGCGTCGGCATCAGGCGGGATGGGGATGGACAAGTCGTGTAGCGCCGCTTGTAGGGCGTCGTTGGCATTCTCGCCTGAGACGGCACCGTGGCTGATGACCAGCACCTCGGTGATAGCGCTGCTGCCACTGTCGGCTCAAGGAAGAGGGTCTTCAATGATCACCACATTGGTGGGGAAGGCGTCAAGAGATGCCATTTCTGAGTCGACAAGCATCGGGTCGGTGGAGCCGACCGACTCCAAGTCCACAGCAAGCTCGCTGGAGACGTGAAGCTGGTCGAGGAGGCTGACGAGGCGGCTCTCGGGGCAGTCTGCGCCCACGTCGGAGGCAGGCTCGTCGGAGATGCGAGCCTCGCCAAGAAGGTCGGCGAGGCAGCTCGCCGCGCAGGCGTCATCGACGCCTTGCAGCGCGTCGGGGCAAGCGCCATCGGGCGTGCCGGGCTGGCTACGCTCGCTGGGAAGGAAAAAGGTTCCCGTCCAGAACAGGTCTCCGGACGACGGTGCACCTGGCCCCATGGTGGGCGCCAAATGTCGGGTGGTAGGTGCGACATATGCCAACGGGTGTCTTATCATTGTGGGAGCCAGTAAGACATGGCCGGTGCGTGGAAACGGGATGAGGCGAAGACATGCACGCCGGCGAATCTTACCTAGGTTCGGGGCTCTCCCTGGAGATAACACCCCTAGTCCTGCTCTGCGGGGTCTCCGCATGATCACTAGATCAACACAAGTGGCTACAAGTGGCTCCTTGAGCTGTTTGGCTAGAGGAAGAAGAAGGGCAAGGCTAGCTCTCCTCTTTTCTCTATGTAGTGTCTAAAACTCTCAGAGATCAACCCTTTGCAAGGGTGCCTCGGGGGGTTTAGATAGGCCTACCCCCAGGGGTACAATGGTAATCCGGCTGGACGCGGGTCCCAGCCGTCAGTGTATGTATTCGCCGGCTTCTCCGCCGACCGCTGGGGCCCGCCGACTGGTGGGTCCCGCCGGCTGCCGGCCTCTTGGCCGACAGGCCGGCCCCACCGCTTGGGGGTCTTGTTGGTGGCTCGTTACTGTAGCCTCGCCCCTGATGACGAGGGCGGTGTCGAGGTAAGCATGGCTACCGTGTCGCCGCCTGGCGGGCTCTCACTGTAGCCTTACCTCGTCTTGTCTCCTTAATGAGGCGTATACTTCGAGGGTGGGAGGTAGCCGGCTATTGGGAGCCGGCTACACCCCAGGCCGACTGGGGGAGGCTTGGCCGCCTTCGAGCGTCTCTCTGGCTGAAGGTGCCCGCCGCCCGCGGGCCGTACTGACAGCCTGTCATGGGTGGCGTCATGGTCAACATGGCAACAGTGCCACGCCGGACGGGGGATGGCCGACCCGTACGGCGCACTGTGGCCACGCGTGCTCCGGGATTCGGGGGTGGCAGGCTGTACAGTAGCCACGCCCTGTCTCATCACCGTTATGTGGGCGCGGCCCTTGAGGGTGTAGTCTCGGCCGGCTACTGGGAGTCGGTCTTCTTGTGGCCGACTTCTGGGAGTCGGTCCCCTTGGGGCCGGCTTCCTGGAGTCGGCCATCTTGTGGTTATCTTCGGGAAGGTTTTTGAGGCCGGGTCGCCTTCCGATAGTCGGCCTGCGAGATAGCCGACCAGGGGAAGGCGGCCCTGTGCTTTGGATGCTTGAAGGCTCGATCGGCGTGATAATTTCTTGAAGTGCCAGGGGGAGTCGGTTAGGCTACACGTGGCCATTTACTCTGACAGATCTATTCAAGAGTCCGTAGTAAAATAACATGAAGCTATTTTGCCGTTCGATCTATCATAGAGTTCGTACTAGAATAACATCTTAAGACACAAATCAATCAAAACCCTAATGTCACCTAGATACTCCAATGTCACCTCAAGTATCCGTGGGTATGATTATAGGATATGCATCACACAATCTCAGATTCATCTATTCAACCAACACAAAGTACTTCAAAGAGTGCCCCAAAGTTTCTACCGGAGAGTCAAGACGAAAACGTGTGCCAACCCCTATGCATAAGTTCATGAGGTAACGGAACCCGCAAGTTGATCACCAAAACATACATCAAGTGAATCATGTGATATGCCATTGTCACCATAGATACGCACATGCAAGACATACATCAAGTGTTCTCAAATCCTTAAAGACTCAGTCAGATAAGATAACTTCAAAGGGAAAACTCAATCCATTACAAGAGAGTAGAGGGGGAGAAACATCATAAGATCCAACTATAATAGCAAAGCTCGCGGTACATCAAGATCGTGCCAAATCAAGAACACGAGAGAGAGAGATCAAACACATAGCTACTGGTACATACCCTCAACTCCGAGGGTGAACTACTCCCTCCTCGTCATGGAGAGCGCCGAGATGATGAAGATGGCCACCAGTGAGGTCTCCCCCCTCCGGCAGGGTGCCGGAACAGGGTCCCGATTGGTTTTTGGTGGCTACAAAGGCTTGCGGTGGCGGAACACCCGATCTATTATGTTCCCCGATGTTTTTAGGGTATATGGATATATATAGGTGAAAGAAGTCGGTCAGGGGAGCCACGAGGGGCCCACGAGGGTGGGGGGCGCGCCCAGGGGGGCAGGCGCGCCTCCCTGCCTCTTGGCCACCTAGAAACTTCCTTGACTTCAACTCCAAGTCGCCTGGATCACGTTCGTTCCAAAAATCACGTTCCCGAAGGTTTCATTCCGTTTGGACTCCGTTTGATATTCCTTTTCTGCAAAACACTGAAACAAGGGAAAAAAACAGAAACTGGCACTGGGCTCTGGGTTAATAGGTTAGTCCCAAAAATAATATAAAAGTGTTTAATAAAGCCCATAAACATCCAAAACACATAATATAATAGCATGAATACTTCATAAATTATAGATACGTTGGAGACGTATCAGCATCCCCAAGCTTAATTCCTGCTCGTCCTCGAGTAGGTAAATGATAAAAGAAATAATTTATGAAGTGTGAATGCTAGCAGGTGCACAAGTTTGATCAATGATAATTTCAATCACCTTTTCTAGCATCCTTATATATCATAACGGTAGCTCATATCATCTCATGATCAAGTAACAAGCTATTCACATGTTAAAGTATAGATCATAAACTTTCTTGAAAACTAACAAACCGTGTTATCAGTCATCAAACAATTACAATTCATCTTATTTTCAGGAAGAGTCTATGTCAGAGCTTTGATTTAGCAAACTCCACATACAGACATACTAAACTATCATTTAGTCTTTCACAATTGCTAACACTCACGCGATATTTATGGGTTCAAAGTTTTAATCAGACATAGAGAAAGATAGGGGTTTATAGATTCGCCTCCCAACCTTTTACCTCAAGGGTAATGTCAACAATAATAGTTCATGATGCCTTACATCCAATTGGATATATATATCAGAATCTTTCCAACACAATGTGCTTGCCAAAGGATAAAATGTAAAAAGGAAAGGTGAAGATCACCATGACTCTTGCATAAGGTAAAAGATAGGCCCTTCGCAGAGGGAAGCAGAGGTTGCCATGCGCTTTTATAGTTGGATGCAAAAAATCTTAATGTGAGGGAACGTCACTTTATATTGCCACTTGTGATAGGGACCTTTATTATGCAGTCCGTCGCTTTTATTGCTTCCATATCACAAGATCGTATAAATCTTCTTTTCTCCACACTAAAAGGTCATACATATTTAGAGAGCAATTTTTATTGCATGCACCGATGACAACTTACTTGAAGGATCTTACTCAATCCATAGGTAGGTATGGTGGACTCTCATGGCAATACTGGTTTTAAGGGATGTTTGGAAGCACAAGTAGTATCTCTACTTGGTGCAAAGAATTTGGCTAGCATGAGGGGGAAAGGCAAGCTCAACGTGTTTGGCGATCCATGACAATATACTTTATTTCGGATATAAGAAAACATAACCCATTACGTTGTCTTCCTTGTCCAACATCAACCTTTTAGCATGTCATATTTTAATGAGTGCTCACAATTACAATATATGTCCAAGATAGTATATTTATATGTGAAATCTCTCTTCCTTCAATATTCTTTCATGAATTGTTCAAGTGACCAATACAATGTTTGCTAACCTTCAATAAATTTACCACCTCTACTTCTTATATGTGAAGTAATTACTCCCCATGGGATAATCATATAAAACATATATAATTTCAGATTTATGATATTCAAATCATTCAACTATTTACTCATAGAATATAAGTGAAGCACACGAGTAAATGACAAACTACTCCAAAAAGATATAAGTGAAGATCAATGAGTAGTTAAATAATTGTTTAGCTATGTGAAGACTCTCTCTCATTTAAGAATTTCAGATCTTGGTATTTTATTCAAACAACAAGCAAATCTAAATAAAATAAAATGACGCTCCAAGTAAAACACATATCATGTGGTGAATAAAAATATAGCTCCAAGTAAAGTTACCGATGAACGAAGACGAAAGAGGGGATGCCTTCTGTGGCATCCCCAAGCTTAGGCTCTTGGTTATCTTTGAATATTACCTTGGGGTGCCTTGGGCATCCCCAAGCTTAGGCTCTTGCCACTCCTTATTCCATAGTCCATCGAATCTTTACCCAAAACTTGAAAACCTCACAACACAAAACTTACCAGAAAACCCGTAAGCTCCGTTAGTATAAGAAAATAAATCACCACTTAGGTACTGTTGTGAACTCATTCTAAATTCATATTGGTGTAATATCTACTGTATTCCAACTTATCTATGGTTCATACCCTCCGATACTACTCATAGATTCATCAAAAATAAGCAAACAACACATAGTAAACATAATCTGTAAAAAACAGAACAGTCTGTAGTAATCTGTATCATTCGAATACTTCTGTAACTCCAAAAATTCTGAAATAAATTTTTGGACCTGAGGAATTTGTCTAGTAATAATCTGCAAAAACAATCAACTAAATAGCACTCTTCAGTAAAAAGTTTTAGCTAATCTTGTGAGCGCTAAAGTTTCTGTTTTTTTACAGCAAGATCATAAAGACTTCACCCAAGTCTTCCCAAAGGTTCTACTTGGCACAAACACTAATTAAAACATAAAACCACATCTAACCAGAGGCTATATAGATTATTTATTCCTAAATAGAACCAAAAAGCAAGAAACTAAAATAAAATTGGGTTGCCTCCCAACAAGCGCTATCGTTTAACGCCCCTAGCTAGGCATGATGATTTCAATGATGCTCACATAAGACATAAGAATTGAAACATAAAGAGAGCATCATGAAGAATATGACTAGCACATTTAAGTCTGACCCACTTCCTATGCATAGGTATTTTGTGAGCAAACAACTTATGGGAACAATAATCAACTAGCATAGGAAGGAAAAACAAGGATAACTTCAAAACTTTAAGCACATAGAGAGGAAACTTTATATTATTGCAATTCCTAGAAGCATATGTTCCTCCCTCATAATAGTTTTCAGTAGCATCATGAATGAATTCAACCATATAACCAGCACATAAAGCATTCTTTTCATGATCTACTTGCATATAAATTTTATTACTCTCCACATAAGCAAATTTCCTCTCATTCGGAATACTGGGAGTATCATAAGAGACTTGAATACTATAAATTGTTTCCACATTAAAAGAGTAATGTTCAGCAAAAGGGTAATCATAATCATGACAAGTTTTATAAATATAACCATCACTACTTTTTATAGCATAAGTGTCATCACAATAATCATCATAAGTAGCAACTTTGTTCTCATCATAATCAATTGAAACCTCTTCCAAGATAGTGGAATCATTACTAAATAAAGTCATGACCTCTCCAAATCCACTTTCATAATTATCATAATAAGATTCAACATCCTCCAAAATAGTGGGATCATTACTTCCTAAAGTTGACACTCTTCCAAACCCACTTTCATCAATATAATCATCATAAGTAGGAGGCATGCTATCATCATTATAAATTTGGATATCAAAACTTGGGAGACTAAAAATATCATCTTCATTAAACATAGCATCCCCAAGCTTGGGATAAACATTAATTGCAGCAAATATATTCTCAAAAACATCATCTTCATCAAACATAGCATCCCCAAGCTTGGGCCTTTTCATATCATAAGCATAATCACTCTCATCATTAATAGTATGGATAGCACCAATAGTATAGCAATTATCATCATCACAATGAGTAATAGGAGCAACATCATTTGGGAGGGATACCTTTCTACCTTTGCTCCTCCGTCTTTTCTTTTTCTTCTTCACATCATGTGTGGTTTTAACCCTCTTTTTTGAGCTCCTTATTAATGAGATTGGTTGGATAGAAGACTCCTCCTCGTTACCTGATTCATCATAAGAAATAATAGGAGGATATTGGGAAGTCTCTTCCCTTTCATTAGTATTTTCTTCATCTTCTATTTGTTTTCTTTTCTTTATACACTTGGCAATATAAGGATTTTCAATGCAATTCACCGCACAATACATATAAATTTCCTCTAGATAAAAATCAAGAACTCTATCAAGGGCAAATTCTGGAATAACCTTAGTTATACGTTTCATTTCTTCATAACCCAAGAGCAAACTAAGTTCATTATGATGTGCAAGGGAAATCAAGTCATCACAATTTTTGGACACGATACGAGCATGAAACAATTTGCATTGGGTACTGAAATGATCACGTTCATTGCAAAGTTCACAAGTACGGCTAAGAAAGTTTAAATTTTCAGCACAAACATCTAGCCTTTCTTGCAACCATTTAATTTCCAAATACTTATGCCTCTTGCAAAATCTATCTTCCCTGTTTGGTATGTACTTGCAAACTTTATGCACTCCACAAAAATCGACATGCTTATAAGAGATATTTTCATCATGACTAGTGCAATCATCATTAGTACTATGGTTATTCAAAGAGTTCATACTAATAACATTGCAATCATGCTCATCATTCAAAGATTTAGTGCCACACATTCTATAGACTTCTTCTTCTAGCACTTGAGCACAATTTTCCTTTCCATCATTCTCACGAAAGATATTAAAAAGATGAAGCATAAGAGGCAAACTCAATTCCATTTTTTTAGTTTTCTTTTATTGACTAAACTAGTGATAAAACAAGAAACAAAAAGATTTGATTGCAAGATCTAAAGATATACCTTCAAGCACTCACGTCCCCGGCAACGGCGCTAGAAAAGATCTTGATGTCTACTACGCAACCTTCTCCTTGTAGACGTTGTTGGGCCTCCAAGTGCAGAGGTTTGTAGGACAGTAGCAAATTTCCCTCAAGTGGATGACCTAAGGTTTATCAATCCGTGGGAGGTGTAGGATGAAGATGGTCTCTCTCAAACAACCCTGCAACCAAATAACAAAGAGTCTCTTGTGTCCCCAACACACCCAATACAACGGTAAATTGCAGAGGTGCACTAGTTCGGCGAAGAGATGGTGATACAAGTGCAATATGGATGGTAGATATAGGTTTTTGTAATCTGAAAATATAAAAACAACAAGGTAAATAATGATGAAAGTGAGCGTAAACGGTATTGCAATGCTAGGAAACAAGGCCTAGGGTTCATACTTTCACTAGTGCAAGTTCTCTCAACAATAATAACATAATTGGATCATATAACTATCCCTCAACATGCAACAAAGAGTCTCTCCAAAGTAACTAATAGCGAGAACAAACGAAGAGATTATTGTAAGGTATGAAACCACCTCAAAGTTATCCTTTCTGATCGATCTATTCAAGAGTCCGTAGTAAAATAACATGAAGCTATTTTTTCCGTTCGATCTATCATAGAGTTCATACTAGAATAACACATTAAGACACAAATCAATCCAAACCCTAATGTCACCTAGATACTCCAATGTCACCTCAAGTATCCGTGGGTCTGATTATACGATATGCATCACACAATCTCAGATTCATCTATTCAACCAACACAAAGTACTTCAAAGAGTGCCCCAAAGTTTCTACCGGAGAGTCAAGACGAAAACGTGTGCCAACCCCTATGCATAAGTTCACGAGGTAACGGAACCCGCAAGTTGATCACCAAAACATACATCAAGTGAATCACGTGATATCCCATTGTCACCACAGATACGCACATGCAAGACATACATCAAGTGCTCTCAAATCCTTAAAGACTCAATCCGATAAGATAACTTCAAAAGGAAAACTCAATCCATTACAAGAGACTAGAGGGGGAGAAACATCATAAGATCCAACTATAATAGCAAAGCTCGCGGTACATCAAGATCGTGCCAAATCAAGAACACGAGAGAGAGAGATCAAACACATAGCTACTGGTACATACCCTCAACCCCGAGGGTGAACTACTCCCTCCTCATCATGGAGAGCGCCGGGCTGATGAAGATAGCCACCGGTGATGGATCCCCCCTCCGGCAGGGTGCCGGAACAGGGTCCCGATTGGTTTTTGGTGGCTACAGAGGCTTGCGGCGGCGGAACTCCCGATCTATTCTGTTCCCCGATTTTTTTAGGGTATATGGATATATATAGGCGAAAGAAGTCGGTCAGGGGAGCCACGAGAGGCCCACGAGGGTGGGGGGCGTGCCGAGGGGGGCAGGCGCGCCTCCCTGCCTCGTGGCCACCTCGAAGCTTCCTTGACATCAACTCCAAGTCTCCTGGATCACGTTCGTTCCAAAAATCACGCTCCCGAAGGTTTCATTCCGTTTGGACTCCGTTTGATATTCCTTTTCTGCGAAACACTGAAAGAAGGGAAAAAACAGAAACTGGCACTGGGCTCTGGGTTAATTGGTTAGTCCCAAAAATAATATAAAAGTGTTTAATAAAGCCCATAAACATCCAAAACAGATAATATAATAGCATGAATACTTCGTAAATTATAGATACGTTGGAGACGTATCAGCGGTCCTCACGGGGCTGGTCTCTCCAGGCGCCCTCGTGAGGTGGGTCCTGCCAGTGGTCCTTATGAGGCCGGTCGCGCGACTCCCGGCGGAGGCCACGGTCGTCCCAGCATCCCCCACTTCATCCTCCTCCTCGGCCGTAGCCCCGGTCGTTGCGCTCGGGGCGTCGACTGAAGCGCCCATCACGGATGGCCCTGAGCTCCTGACAGTCGCTGGTGTTGTGGTTGTGAATGTTGTGGAAGGCGCAGAACGGGCGGTTGGCCTTGGATGACTCGGGGTGGTCGCCGCCGCGCTTCATCTCTGGCTCTGCCGCGAGCATGCACTACAGAAAAGAGACACATCTGTGATGATACTTGTTTTTCACAGTAGGTCACGTTTTCTGTCATGCATGTACATCCATGACAATTTTATGACAGAATCAAGATAGTCATACCTGTGCTGTCGTAGAAGTGTTCCATGACATTACCAAAATTACCATCACAGAAGTGTCCACTTCCATGATGATAAATCGCGTGTCATAGAAGTGCTTTCGTCAAGGGTGACCGACACGTGGAATCGACCGTAACGGCTCGCCGTTAAGCTATCGAGTCCGGTTTTGGATCCGATAACCCATTAACAACCCGGACCAATGGGGATTTTCCACGTGTAAAATTCTCATTGGCCGACGGAACAACATGTCAGCTCCTCGTTGGGACAGATGTCATCCACTCATTGGACAGGAGGCGCCTATGATACGTCGGCATGTGGCACGACCCAATAGAGGCCCATTCCGATGAAAAGGCCGGCCCAGCTAAAGGCCAACCATGTTTTTTCAGACACTAGTGGCTGGCCTATTAACAGCCTGCCATGTTTTGGATCAAATTGAGGCCCATATCAGATCAGGCCCGTTCACAGCCTACCGAGTTTTGGGCCAAATTACGGCCCATATCGGATCAGGCCCGTTAACAGGCCACTGTACCTTTGGGCCCATTCTAAGACAGGTTTGTATTTCAGCCTGTTAAATGCCTGTTTACCAGTTCGGCCCGATAATAGTTTCGGCCTGTCAGCGGCCCGTGGAGTATCTGGGGCGTTGTCGGCCCGGTTTTAACTTTAGGCCGTTTAATGGCCCACACAGAAACTGGGATATTTCTTGTCCGAAGTAACTTTAGGCCTCTTCATGGCCCGTAGTCTTCGTGGATAAATTTCAGCCCAACTGGCCTATCGGCCTGTTAATTGCCCGTGTAATAGTTGGGCCTAATTACAGTCCGTGTTGTATCCGTCCTGCTTATAGCCCATCTGATAATGGCCTGTGACACTTTTGGACCTATGGCTCGCGTGGATACCGGCCTGCTTAAAGGCCATAATTTTATTGGGCCAACCAGGCCCGAGATATATTTTGGCATGTTAACGACTCGTCCTATTTGGGCCCAACATGGGCCTTAGGCAATTTCGGCCTGTATTGGCACGTGTATTTTTCGGCTCAACGCTAGCCCAATCTAGGTTTTAGCCTGTTAAAAGCCCATGGTATTCTCTGGCCCAGCTGGCCAGAACTTTACTCAGCCTGTTAAAGGCGGGAAACTACTATAGGTTTAGACCTGCTAATGGCCCAAGATGATTATAGGCCCATGTTTTGGCCCATATGAGTAACGGGCCGGCCTGAAGACCGACAACACTGAGATCCACTGAACCTTCCGGCCTAAATTATAGCATACCGACCAAAGAATAAACCTAGACTATGCAATAAAGAAATTATGGCATATTACATCCACTGGAAATCAAAGTTCGCTACCGGTGATAATAAAGCGCAACATGACCGCGGATTACATACACTGGGCATCAAAGGTCGCCACCGGTGCATATAAATGCGCTGACAAAAGAATTTACAAAACTGAGAGCACTTCAGAAGGCACTAGGCCTGGCAAGGTCGGGCCCCGCAAGCAGCCGAACAAGCTGATGAGACCTCAGTTGTGTCGACGATAGATGCTTCATCCCTAGCTGTATGGCACCATAGTTCGCACGACAGTCCCCTGACATCTTCATTATATCTTTGACTTCAAGTCGGAGCTGAGCTGTAGCAAGCTTTTCCGCTTTAAGTTGAGACTTAAGAAGTCGAACTGATTGAGGCAGCGACTACACAGAGGTTGTCTCACACCTGCTGGTGAGTAGCTTCAACTCACTGTCTTCATCAAGACAGGACCTTGGGGTCATCTCGCTGTCCTCAAGATGGTTTGGCTCACTATCTTCCCTAAAGTTCTGCCTGGCATAAGAGATACGACTCTGAAAGAGAAATAAGGAGACACATAACAGGTTTCACAATTATATAAGCAAATAAATGGATCTGTTCTGCATAAGGAACATGTTTTTACAACTACAATTTAAAACTGGTAGTTGTTGCAAACATCCAATCAGATGTAAACAGCAAAGTAAACAGCAGTGGAGGAAATGATGCCTATCCAAATCTGTACTAGAACAAAGTTTGAAGGCTTGAGAAGGATGAACTTACATTACATGTTAACACGGGCTGGACAAAGCCCTTCTCCGTGTTGATGGAAGGATAATTCAATAAATTCCCCAAAGAAAATTCTTTATAAGCGTTGCCACTATTCTACATTTTGCAAAGAGTAAATATAGATCAAATAATATTGAAAGAAATAGATGATGATGAAGCTCAGGTGCAGACTGATGATACATAATCAAATAGAAATTAATTAAGTACATCACTACAAGGCAAAAGGTACTGACAAGAGGAATGCAGACATCAACGTGTGCAGTGGCATTGGCTTTATTCAACATTTTGGTAAGAGTAAATGTAGATATGATAATTTGGAGAAAGTGGAGGGCAGGGCAGATAAGATGCAGAGTAATGCTAGACAGTCAACTATCTCGCGATGCAAGTACAGTAATACCACCATCGTCCGTTATTACTTGTCGCTCAAATGGATGTATCTAGCACTACTAAGTTCTAAATACATCCAATTGGTCAACAATTAATTCAATACAGAGGGAGTACATGACAACAGGTACTTACATGAGCAATCCAAAACTTCATAACCATTGTGTTAATTCTACATTTATCTAAGAGTAAATATAGATCTTATAATTTCAAGCAAAGGGAGGATAAAGAAGCGAACATTTACAGTGATGCTACATAATCAAAGAACAATGAGTGTAAGTATGCTGACAAAGGGCAAGAGGTAATGACAAGAGCAATGCAGAGCCCAGTATTGTCGTGAGATCCTATGATCCTTTGAGCTAGGAGATTCATCTGAAATTAGTTTTCATACAAGAGAGAAGGTAAGGCACATGCAGAAATTTAGGAGTTCAAATTTTGAATTGATATCATAGACAGTACCTGACACTGGGCTCTCAGCAGTTCTAATAGGGGTTTGGCCACTGGAGTAGGGGTAAAGTGTGGTACAGTTGGGCCTGTGTTTTCTGTGGCTGCTGATCTATCTGATTTAACAGGTATCATTACCTTTTCGAAATACCTAGTTTGTACTCCTTGAGGATCTGCACTCACCCTCTTCCTTTTGGACATCTACTATGAAAGAACAACATTTGAGTGGAAAAACATAGTACGACGACACATGGAATAGGTATAGAAAATGGATAGGTATGGCATATACTCATATATGATGCTTAAACTAAGCAGATGGTGTAACAAAGTAGAAGTAATGCTAGAGGTCAAATGCAAAATATGTGCGACCAATACAACCTTGCCAAGTTAGAGCAAGCACCTTGATGGGTGAATAATATAGGCCATCCTCCACCATTCCAAGTTTGTTAGCCTGTGGATTGTTCCGCGGTATTCCTCTCGTGCGCCCACTCTCATATTCATTTCGATAATGTTCAATACCTGACATGCATGAACACATAAAAACAAGTGAGATTATCTTTGTAATGCAGAAGTGATTCCAATCCAATACTTCCTCCCTGTAAACCACTTTGTGCTATCTCTGCAATTCTTCTAAGAGGTACCATGCATGCTATAATTTCGTGTGTGCATTAATATAATGTGGCCTACTACTGAAAATATGAGAGCTCCAGAAGTGATGATACTTCGCAGATGACAGCTTCAACATATAGTAAAGAAGAACAAGTCGACCTGACCTGATAGATTCAAAATATACTAAGGGGTAATAACTCGACCTGACTAGTCGACCGCAAGAGAAGAGGATCATCTTACAGAAGAGCAGAAGAGCAAGTTGATTGAAGATATTACAAGTCTTTCTATATAATGTCGGTTGTCCACCCATGATGAACCAGAGCGCACAAAGAAATACTATTCCTTCCGGTCTCTCCATATGTGGCTCACATGCTTTCGAAACTAAAGTAGGAACATTTAGCTAACCAATTAAACATCTCTCAGTTTTACTAATATCAGCATAATATCATATTTGAATTTGTACAACTAAGCTTGTTTAGGTCGATGGGTGGAGTAGTGCTATTACGACACGAACCACGTAGGCTGATGGTGGTCATCATAAAATGGGGAAACCGTAAGCATGATGAGTATAGTGTTGACCATGGCAGTGGGGTGGCAGATCTGAAGCTGCAAACCGCGCAAAGGGTAGTTAGCAACCGATGTTTGCTTTTAAAATAACAACTAAGATTTGGTATGGAAAATAAAGTACAGTCAACAAGTGACAAAGAAATGCAATTCTGCTGTCTCTCTATATGTCGCGACATGCATTTGGAAACTCAAGTGGGACCTTTAGCTAACCAATTAAATGTGTCTGTTAACTAATATCAGTATCATATCACAATCATATTTGAACAACTAAGCTTTGAAATTTTGAGTGTTGTGTTGTTTAGCTCGAAGGGTGGAGTAATGCTAGTACGACAGAAAGCACCTACACAGATCATAGTAGAGTAGATAAAAGGGGAAAACCCTAAGCATCAAGAGTAAAATCAAGAAAGTGGAACTAGCTGGACCAGTGGGTGGCGCACATGCTTTTCGAAACGAATATAGGAACATTAGGTGACCAATTAAACATTCTCTATTTTAGTAATATGAGCATCATATCAGATTCGTATTTCAACACGTAAGCTTTGGAATTATGAGTGGCATGTTGTTTCGCTTGATGGGTTGAGGTCTCTAGGAGCAGTGCTAGCACAACACGAAGCAGTGAAGCACCTACGACGATGGTAGTGAATATAAAGGGGGAAACCATCATCTTTACGAGTATAGTGACCGTGCCATGGTGGATCTGAAGGTGCAAACCAGACAAAGCTACTTCGCAACCAATGTTTGCTTTCAACTAGCCACTACGATTTGGTACGGACAAGAAAAGTATAGTAAACAATTTACGATCTATTTTTCGGGTGAGATCAATAACTTAAGCACATATGGAAGAGTACCACCTCTCTTGCGACGGCGTGTAGGCCCCTGCTGATCGTTGAGGGTGCTGTGGGTGCGATGGCTGTCGGCGGCGGGAAAGAAGACTTTAGACAGCAGACGGCCGGGTTGGGGGAAAAATCCTGTTGCCGTGGATGAGTCGGTCGTAGGAGCGGCAACGGCAAGGTGGACGACGGCGCCGATGAAGTGAGACGACGCGATGAAAGGATCCTGGTCCGGCTTCGTGGATGAGAGACGTCCATCTCTTGCAGTGGACGACGAGGGTAGGGGTAGCGGCTCCGGGAAGGTGGAGGATGGGGTGGCGGACGGAGGAGGCTGGCCGCAGTGGGGAGCTTGTCATGGCGCCGGCGGTGTATGAATGGGGAAATGGAGGGGAGGGGGGATCTCAAACTTTGGGACGTGCTTGTCTGAAATGTGGGAAAGTTACGAACTTATCCCCCGTTTAAAATTTCGGACATCACGTCGGTTGGGGATAGGACGTTAATCTCGCATCTCCCATTTCGGGTGAGGAGAGGGTGTTTTGCCGCCCACGGTTGGCACCCACGGTGTATGAACGGGGTTGACAGGTAGGGAGGTTGTGTCACGTCTGAGGGAAGTTACACATCTGCCCCTATTTAAAATATTAGCCTACATCGATTTCGGACGAGTAGAGTTTGTTTTGCCACCCACCATGGATGAATGGGGAAATGGAGGGAGAGACACAAGTCTTTCGGACGAGCTTGAATCAAATGTGTTTTGCCGCCCACGTTTGGCGCCCACCGTGTCTGAATGGGCTCAGAGGCCGTCGTGTCATGTCTGATTGAAGTTACTAGTCTACCCCTATCGCCAGCAGTGTAAATCCGATCGATAAGGATGTCAAGTGTCAGGGGTAGACAATAATTTCCATCTCGCAAACACTTGCTTCCGGCAGCCCACAAATGATAGTGGGTGTTTAGCCGCTTCATTCAAAACCTGGGAGAATTAGCATTCACGTTTGCTCTGGGCCCTGGCAACTAAATCCAAATCCAATTTTTATTCGATTACGAATATCCACAGATAATTCTACGTTTTGTTATTTATTACTTCAAAACCACAACACAGATTTATTCCACCTTTATATATGATTATGATTTAGAGATGCCATGATCTTCGAATTCAGTAGGTTGGATACACTTTGAGTCAAACAGTTATTTCATCCAATACAATATGCTCACACGAAAAATAGTTCACCTTATGTCAATCATACAAGTACTGAGGATTACCTCGCCTAAAAAATTTGGGTCATTACAACTCATGGACAACATAGGGGGTCTTACAACATAATCCATTCAGAGACATGACACAACATGCACGTACAATAATCTAATGAAAATTTCAACTGGTATCTAAAGAAGAACTCGGATTACCCTGGGCTTGAGATAGCAGAAGCAGCAGGACCTCCTCCGTCTTCAAATGCAACATTCTTACTTCCTCCAATTCTTGGGTTGCTTGCATAATGCGTGCAGCTAATTGCATGATTTCCAGCTTCAAGATCGAGATTACCTCATTCATGGCAGCCACACCATCTCTTTCTGCCTCTAGTAGAGCCTCATGAACTATAATATATGTGCTCAGACTGCTCTCCGGCGGTGTTGTCTCTGAACTTCTACCATCTAGTAACATGGATGGCGCACTGCTTCCACAAATAGATTCTGGGGTTGTACATTGTGTCCTAGTGTGAACGGCATCCTGAAAGGTTTCCGCTGGACATAAGTAATAGATGGTTATCACATGATCCAGGCATTAAGCTTACATGGTAAACGACATACGAATTATTGCCGAGCATGGCAAGCTATATTTAAATGGTTTGAAGCAGCATGAGCCGAAAAGAAACTAAAATGGTAAGATGAAACTAGGGATGTAAGCGGCAAATAAACGACATCCCCCAGTCCCATCTAGTTATTTTTTGCTAGCACCCTAGTTCATTTTCCTAAAAAACAAAAACTCTTTTGAACTATCATACCACTAGTGGACTTTAATCGGGATTAAATGGGACCCAGTTGACATCCCTAGTTGAAAGGGAGTGTACCACCGCTATATTTAAGTTGCCAAGGCATCTAAGCAGTTGAAATAATCTGAGAAAGCACTTAACAGTGTGGCCTCATATAAACAACGAAGACAGTCTTGTGATGAAGTTCAGAGGAAAAGTTAAGGACTCAAATTAACTAGGCACTAATGGAATTAGCTTATTTGCCATCTGCCAATTCTTTGCCGTCTGCTAGCAGATGGCAAAGATGGTCTTTGCCGCCCGCTTACAAAAAACAGACAGCAAAGAACTGGCTGATGGCAAAGGAGATTTTGCCATCAGCCAGTTCTTTGCCGTCCGCTAGCTGACGGCAAAGATTCTTTGCCGTCAGCTGGCTGACGGCAAAGAGATAGGTGGCCCCACTTACGAGCTGATTAGATAAAACTTAACGGCTCCCCCTCTTTGTCGTCCGCTAGCGGACGGCAAAGAGAGAAAAATAGCGGACGGCAAAGCACGGCGGACGGCAAAGACCTAACTTCACTAACCTAACTAACGGCCGAGCCCCCACCCCCTTTCCTCTATGTTTCTCTCCACGACCAGATCGACCCCCGCCGCCCCCGCCACCCGCCGCAGCCTGCCCCGTCGCCCCACCACCCTGCCGCCCCCACCCGCCGACGCCCCGTCGCCCCACCATCCGGCCGCCCCGGCACCCCACCACGTCACCGCCCGACCGTCCCACTGCCCCGCCGCCCCGCCGCCCCCACCACCCGCCCACCACCCCGACGCCACCGCGGCCCCATCGGCCCCGCCTCCCTGCCGGCTCCCCCTGAGCTCCATCGCCCCGGAGCTCCACCGCCCCGGAGCCCTGCCACCCCCGTCGCCACCGCCACCCTGCCGCCCGCCGCCCCCGTCGCCACCCGCCACCCCCCGAGGTCCGGTGAGTTATTTTTTTCTTCTATTTTTTCTTTTTTTGCTGTTTAATTGTTTGTGTTAAATTTAGGTCTAGATATGTGTTAGTGTTAGTGTTAGATTTAGTGCTAGTGTTAGATTTAGGTCTAGATATGTGTTAGTGTTAGTGTTAGGTTTTAGATAATTAGTTATATTATTAAAAGAAGTAGAAAAAAGATGAAAAAAGAAGAAGAAGAAAAGAAGAAGAATATGTAGAAGGGGAAGAAGAAGAGAAGGAAAGAAGAAGAAGAAGAAAGGAAAGAAGAAGAAGGATAGAAGGAAACACCCCGACCCCCTGACCCCGACACCCCGACACGACACCCCAACCCCCTGACCCCGACACCCTGACCCCGACACCACACCCCGACACCCTGACCCCCTGACCCCGACACCCCGACCCCCACACCACACCCCGACACCCCGACCCCGACACGACACCCCGACCCCGGAACAGCACCCCGACCCCCTGACCCCGACACCCTGACCCCGACACCACACCCCGACCCCCTGACCCCCTGACCTCGACACCCCGACCCCGACACCACACCCCGACACCCCGATCGACCCCGACACGACACCCCGACCCCGAAACAGCACCCCGACCCCGACACGGCACCCCGACACCGAGACGACACCCCGACCCCCGACACCTCCCGAAAAGGTGCTCTTTGGCTTTCCAGAGGCAGACGGGGTCATATATTTGTGAATTATGAGAGGTCATATATTTTCCGATTTTGTTATGAAAAACATCATATATAATTGTGTTGATCGGGTAGATTTAAATGTGTAGTTGTTTCATCGCTGCGAGGTTTGGTGTTCAACGACCTCCCCGTGCGTTTGACGAGCTCCGCCCCTTCGTTCGTGGGTGAGCACAAATGACATGTCCTCCTCCCCCCTAATTATTTGCTCTGTTCCGATGTTCGTGCTGATGAAACTTGATAGCTAGCTATATATCTGTCTTGAATCATCAGTATGCGTAACCAATATGTGTCTCCCGTTCGAAAGTGTTATAGTTATAAATATGCATGCATTTGCATATTTATAACTGTGATTCTTTCGAATTGTCCAACGCTATCCATGGACAGCCCGAGTATGTGTAGATTGGGTTTGTTTTCCCATATGCTTTGCTCCGGATCCGACGCATAAATTTCGTCAGTGCCTCCCCTGTTGTTCTCCGGGTACACATCCTCTCTGTTTATTGTAGAGACGTGTATCAGGAGAACAACAGGGAGGTGCTGCCGAAATTTTGCGTCGGATCCGGAGCATAGCATGGGAAAATGAACCAAACTACACATACTCGGGTGGGATTAGGACCTATCATTACCTATTAGAGTGTAGGTTGCATGGACGTAATAAAATTGACAAAGTAGATCAACTGATGAATATATAGATGGTGAATTATATATATATATATATATATTTGTTGTGTGTCCAGTAGCTCTGAAAGTCAAGATGAGTGATCGTGCGTGGATGTACACCGGTCACACTGGTCAGAACAAATGGAGCACCGAATGGTTCACAAAAACCAAGGGATTTGTGCAAGCCGCATTTGCAAATGGCCAGAGGAAAACCTGGTGCCCCTGTTTACGGTGCGGCAATTGGGAAAAGAGGACAGAGGCTGAAATGGGCAAACACCTGCAGAAGATTGGTTTTACGCCCGATTATACGGTGTGGACATATCATGGTGAGTCTGCCCAACGTGACCGAGCTGAGGTGGATCCTGGTCGCACCGACGAGCATGGTACCGGGATGGAAAACATGGTGCAAGACTTCGATGATGCTCGGGATTCGGACGAGGAGATGGAGGAATCTGCAAAGGCCTTCAATGAAATGTTGGAGTCTTCAAAACGTCCGCTCCACGAGCACACTGAGCTTTGTCAGTTGGATGCCATCTCACAAGTAATGGCTCTGAAGGCTGAGTTCAACTTGGGCAGAGAATGCTAGGACGCAATGATGACAGTATTTGGATGCTTTCTACCCAAAGGCCATGTAATGCCTGCAAACCTGTACCAGTCGGACAAAATCCTCCGTGCACTGAAGATGCCCTATGAGAAGATAAATGCCTGTGAGAAAGGATGTGTCTTATTTAGGCTTGACTATGCGGATTTGAACTATTGTCCCATTTGCAAGTCTTCCAGGTATGTTGTGGTAGACAACGGTATGGGTGAGAAGACACAGACCAAAATCCCCGTTAGTGTTCTTCGGTATATGCCAATCGTACCAAGACTTCAACGTCTTTTCATGGTCGAAGAGACGGCCAGACAGATGACATGGCACAAAACGGGCAAAAGAACCGAACTAGATGCAGATGGGAATCTGATGATCGTACACACATAGGATGGTGTTGCGTGGAAAAAGTTTGATGAATTACATGCTGACAAAGCGGCAGATCCGAGGCATCCTCGAGTCGGCATCAGCACGGATGGGTTCAGTGTGTTTGGTCTGACGGCAGCCCAATACAGTTGTTGGCCTGTATTTGTCTTTCCACTCAATCTCCCCCCCCGGACAGATTATGCAAACAAAGAACATTTTCCTGACGTTGATAATTCCAGGGCCCAACTACCCGGGGAAAAATATGAATGTGTACATGCAGCCGCTTAAGGACGAATTGCAAGAAGCTTAGGATAATGGGTTCAAGACATACAACGCCTATAGCAAACGGAACTTCATAATGCGTGTCTGGTACATGTACTCGACGCATGACTTGCCGGCGTATGCGCTATTCGTTGGCTGGTGTGTGCATGGAATGTTCCCGTGCCCCACATGCAAGGGAGCTCTTGAGTTTCGTTGGCTTCAGGCCGGTCGCAAGTTTTCTTGCTTCGACATGCATAGGCAGTTCCTGGATCCTCGCCATAAGTTCAGGAAAGACAAGAAGAACTTCATCAGAGGTAGAGTTGTCAAAAACTCTGCACCACCTGCGTTGACAGGCCAACATACTCGGGATCAGTTAAACGCTCTCGAGCCAGATCCAGAGCGTCCAGGGTACTTCAAGGGGTATAATTCTAAGCACGCCTTGACTCACAAGACATGATTATGGGATCTGCCTTACTTCAAAGACCTCCTTTGCCCACACAACATCGACGTGATGCACACTGAGAAGAATATCGCCGAGGCACTTTTTGGTACATTGTTCGGCATAGATGGGAGTCAAAGGATAATACTAAGGCTAGAGTCGATCTGGAGGCGCTATGTGATAGGCCGTTACAAAACATGAAAGAACCGAAAGGAAAGCAGAACTGGACGAAGCCAAAGGCATGGTTCAATCTTGGAAGGCCAGCTATGAGCTCTTGTGGGTGAAAATGCAGTTGATGTTCCCCGATGGGTATGCAGCGAATCTAAAGAGGGGAGTGAGTCTTGATAAATTGAAGATATTTGGTCTCAAGAGTCATGATTGGCACATATGGATTGAGCGGGTAATGCCGGTGATGTTGTGTGGCGTCATCCCTGAGGATGAATGGCTAGTACTGGCAGAACTCAGCTATTTCTTCCGTTTTCTTTGTGCGAAAGAACTATCGCCTGGCGTGCTAGAAGAAATGGAATAGTTGGCGCCGGAGTTGATCTGCAAGTTAGAGAAGATATTTCCACCGGGCTTCTTTAATCCAATGCAGCATTTGATTTTGCATCTCCCGACCGAGGCAAGATTGGGGGGGCCCGTGCAAAATCGTTGGTGCTACCCAACTGAGAGGATGCAGAAGACGCTTCGACAAAAATGTAAAAATAAACGTAGAATTGAAGCATCGATGGCTGAGGCATTCATCACTGAGGAGGCGGCAAACTTCGTGACAGCACACTACGAAGCCAAAAATCGTCATTTGCATAATCCGAAGCCTCGGTACAATGCTGACGAACCTCAAAAGGGTGGATCCAACCTGAGCCTATTCAAAGGGAATCTCGCACGCCAGTGGTTCGAAACCAGTATCTTTGGATAACGAAGAATGGCGGACCATTATGTTGTATATCTTCAACAACCTGACATAAGTGCGGCCGTACATCGAGTAAGTTCTCGGTACATTGTTTCGCAACTTCTATTTCCTTTGAACTGCTCTTATTCCTGGATATTTCATACAGTCAATACATCGCCATATTCTCGTATGGAGCGGTGATCCAAAAGGATCCCGTCGAAGAGTATGAGCTTCTCGCAAAGCAAGGAGGCGGCTATCCCGGTTTCATCTCTTGGTTCAAACAAACGGTAATTTCTATTAGACCATTTCATTTCATTCGCTAATTTCTGCCTAATGCAACAATCCTTTCGTATTAAACTTGTAGGCTAATTCAGATTCTATGGACGCCGGATTGAGACAAGTCGCTAATGGTTTTGACTATAAGGTCCGTTCATTTGACAAATACGACATCAACGGGTATCGCTTTCGTACCTAAGGCAAAGAGCTATCTATGGTCGACCAAAAGTCTACAAATTGTTGTGTATCTGCTATCGGTGAAGGAGGTACCGAGTATTATGGGAGAGTTGAAGCAATTTATGAACTTCTATTCTATGGTGACAACCCACCGAATGTCGTACTCTTGAAATGTTATTGGTTTCAGCCGAAGGAGACTAGAAGGACTCATGAACATATAGGGCTAGTTGAAATCAAACAAAGCACCCATTTAGATGTTCCTGATGTCTATATTACGGCTCAACAGGCGACCCAAGTATTCTATCTACCGTGGGCCTGCCAAACTAATCCAAATCTGAAATGTTGGGATGTCGTTTATGAAGTGCCGCCCCGTGCTAGACTATCTCCCCCAAAGGAAGAGGATTATGAACCTCACATTAACCCAGACACATATGAAGGAGAATTCTTCCAAGAGACACATCTTTCCAAAAAGCGTTTCAAGAACCGCTATACTTCACCCCAAAACATTGAAGTAGACAGCGACAGTGAATCCGACATCAACCCAGAGGAGGAACAAGAAGAGGTTACTGCTACGGATGACCTGTCAATGCTTGACCGATTACGTCAAGGTGGCCTTCCACATGTTGATGCCACTGAACCCTATGAGCCCGTCATTGATTATAGTGATGATGATGATTATGCATTTATTAATGATAGTGATCGAGATTATTAGTAGTGTCAGGTATTCAATTTTTTTATGTTGTACTTGATGATGATACACTTAAGTGATATACATATTATTATTCATGTCGGTATTTTTTTATGTTGTACTAATTTCGTTTACTCTTTGTCATGGCAGGTGTTGAAAGATGGTGGGCGCTGGTCGGGAGCGCTCCGAGGCCCCTTCTTCGTCGGCGCGTGGTGGGAGGTCTTCCATTCCACACGCACCTCTCCGCCGAGCGTTGCTGGACAGTATGGCGACACCGCCGGGCCCTTCTTCGTCGACAGCGGTGCCCAGCAGGGGACGAGGTAAGGGAGGGAAGAAGAGAGGAGTTGGAGCACGTGGTCGCGGGAGAGGAGGTAGGGTGACTACTAGGGCGCCTTCCTCGCCGCCACCCCCAGCTGTTTCACCCGAGCACGTGACTGCTAGGGTGGACTCGTCCGAGGAGGAGGCTACACGGACTCCGATCCACGAGCCTTCGGCCCACGAGCCTCGGGTCGACGGGCTTTCGGCCCACGAGCCTTGGGTCGACGGGCCTTCGGCCCACGAGACCCCGGAGGAGCACACGTCTGGATGGGGTACCTGGCCGGATGAGCCTGAGGGGCCGAGTGGCCATGCTGATGATGGCGGGGAGCCGACTAATATTGAGGAGGAGGGGGGCACCGTTTACCAGCGTGGTTGTACACGGCTCCCGTCCGTGCCTGCGACCCGCGAGCAGAGGTGGTTGATTTTCCCTGATGGGGAGAGGTAAGTGCATTTAATCTTTTGGTACCTTCTGCATTCATGTTTCTTTAAATATCTAATGTGTTGGCCTAGTCATGCTGTAGGGGTTGGGACCACCATCATAGTGTCCGCCGGCCCAACTCCGTCCTTGGAGTGCTTTGCCGGCAAAACTTCTCGGGGTTTGTCACGCTGCCTGGTGAGGGTCGGCTTCCAGAGCTGGGAGCACTACTTGGCTGCCCCGGCCCCGCCGGGTGAGATTATCGACGGTGTCTTGTGCGACACGAGGGCAGACGTGGTGATCAGAAAGATCTGGGTAATTTCTCCTTTACACATTTAAAAATCTTCAACTAGCTAGTTATTAATTGTACTAATCAATATTGTCTCATTTAATTGCAGACATTCTACAGGTGTGAGGAGGGATACGAGGAGGAGGCGGCAAATGTTATCGAGAACGTCTGCAAGCGCCTACTACAGAACTTACGTCACGAGGCTCGGGTGCAGGCTGTTCGAGACTACTACGCCTTGCGTGGTATCAAGAAGCCCAAGCCGGTGTGCCGCGATAAGTTCCTGAGTAAGGAGCAGTACATGAAGGTAATTCTTAAGGCCTTGTACTTACTTCCTTCATTTAGTAATTCATAGCCGTAGTGCTCAAGTTTCTATTTGCTAACTTAGGCGCCTCCGAGATGGTGTGCGGATCGGATGGATTTTTGGGAGGTGTTGGTCAATGAGTGGTGCTCAAAAGAATGGCTAGCCGTCCACAACGCGGTCAAGGACAAACGTGCCCAAATAGAAGGTGTGCCACACCATCAAGGCAGCTCCAACTTATATCAGTTCGGGCGGAACTGGGTATGTGGTTTGCTTCATGATTCATGCAATTCATCATGCTAGCTTGAGCCCTTTAATTACTAATTTACTTTGTTTCTCTCTTTCAGGCACGCTACAATAAGGCGGACAAGGTGCCAGAGCTGTACGACCTGTATGCCATGGCCCACACTGCCTATTTCAAGAAAGTCAAGGCATTCTCTCCGTCTGACCTCGATGATGCAAACAACTTCACCAACATCTCCTCCCACGACAAGCTCATGAAATATAGAGATGAGGGGAAGGCGGGGAAAGGGGAGGACTTTAGCCCGAGCCAGGGTCCCATTGATCCAGAGCTGGTGATGATATCTGGTGGCGGGAGGTCCCATGGCTCCATAGCCATTGGAGATGGACTTATCCATTGTCCTAGCACTCTACCCGAGATCAAGGCGCGCCAGTCGAGCTCCGCTCCTGAGATAAGGCCTCGTGAATGGCCAGTCCAACTCGCCATCAAGGTTAGTTATACGTACTCAGCTATCTTTCTCCATTACATTGTGTGTGCTTCCATCAATGATTACAAATGGTAACGAGGAGTGGTGTTGCAGGCTGCTATACAGAGTGAGAGAGATAGAACGGAGAAACTTCTGGCGGAGGCGGCGGAGAGGCAGCGGGAGTTGGAGGAGAGGACGACAAAGATGTTGGGGAGGAGAGGGCATGGAATGACATGCAGGCAAGGGCCATGTACGAGCTCCTTGTGGTAAGTTTCTTCTGCAGATTAGCCAAAACATTCATGTAGTGTTTGTCTCATTACTAACTAGTATGACTGAGTCGTCAAAACCAAATGTGCAGTCTGTGTGCGAGAAGACCGGTCAGACCGCTCCGCCGATGCCAGTGATTGCTCCTGGGACCACGGTGAGTTTAATTTGAATGGACATTACTTGCTAGTCTTAACATTTGAGTGTCATCATGCTAAAGAGACATTGGAAATGATCTTTGGTGCAGCGTAACTCCAGACAAGCATCGCACGATCCTTCTCCAGCTACCGGCACGAGCCAGCCCGCTCCTACACCTCCATGATCATGGTAAGTTTCTCTAGCATTTTGCTTAACAAATGCATAAAGACCTAGACTTAGCCTTATTTCCTCCAATATGCTTACCACAATGACCTAGAGTTAGCTTCTTTTCCTCCAAAATGACTTAATAAGCTTACTGACCTCCAAAACCATCCATTTTACCTAAGTTAGCTCTAAAACGATCTATACTTAGCTTTGTTTCCTCCAAAATGACCTAAGTTAGCTCTAATATGCTTAGTTAAGTAGGTTTGCTCAATAATGACATGGACTTAGCTTACTTACGTCAAAAATGGCATAAATAGCTTAGTTAGTTCATAAACAATCCATTTTACCTAAGTTAGCTCTAAAATGACCCATTTTACCTTAGTTAGCTCATAAATGATCCATTTTACCCAAGTTAGCTCTAAAATATCCCATTTTACCTAGACTAGCTCCAAAATGATCCATTTTACCTATGTTAGCTCTAAAATGACCCATTTTACCTAGGTTAGCTCCAAAATGACCTATCTTACCTAGGTTAGCTCCAAAATGATGCATTTTACCCAAGTTAGCTCTAAAATGATCCATTTTACCTAGATTAGCTCATAAACGATCCATTTCACCTAGGTTAGCTCACAAACGATCCATTTTACCTAGTTTAGCTCCAAAATGACCCATCACACCTAGGTTAGCTCTAAAATGATGCATTTTACCTAAGTTAGCTCATAAACGATCTATTTCACCTAGGTTAGCTCATAAACGATCCATTTCACCTAACTTAGCTAAAAACGATCCATTTCACCTAGGTTAGCTCCAAAATGACCCATCTTACCTAGGTTAGCTCTAAAATGATGCATTATACCTAAGTTAGCTCATAAATGAACTATTTCACCTAGGTTAGCTCATAAACGATCCATTTCAACTAAGTTAGCTCATAAATGATCCATTTCACCTAAGTTAGCTCATAAATGGCATATACTTCTTCTTCTAGTCACCTTTTTCTAACTTTCTTATTTGCCATTTTGCAGATTTCATTCACTTCACGGAAGCTAGCTTGCTATGATGGAGTGCTTGTTTTTTCTTTCATTCTCCTCTAGTATTCTTCTAGCTTGCTATGATGGAACTTGCTATCTTGATGAAACTTTGAATTGTAATATGTATGGATGGAACAATGTGTATGTGCAACTTGCTATGTATGAATGGATGGAACTATATATGTATGCACGATGAAACTTATGTGCTGGATATGTCATATGTTTGCTGTTAAATAGCGCTGTGAAATATATATATATGTCATATATTTGCTGTGAAAATTGCTGGACTAAAAAAATAGAAAAAAAGAGGCACCTTTGCCGTCAGCCGCTGATGGCAAAGGCTCCTTTGCCATCTGCCGCGGACGGCAAAGAAGCCACGCGGCGGCCACCTGTGCTCCCTAGGAGCTGACCCATTTGGTCAGTTTGCCTATAGCGGCGGACGGCAAAGGCTTTGCCTACAGTGGCAGACGGCAAAGAATGCGCACATTTGCCTACAGCAGCAGACGGCAAAGGCTTGTCCCGCAGTGACGTCCAGCTGACGTCATTCGGCGGACGGCAAAGGCCGGATGCTCTTTGCCGTCAGCGGCGAATGACAAAGGCTGCCGTTAGCCGCCTAACGGACTAACAGCGCATTTATTGTCGTCGGCTTTCTTTGCTGTCAGCCGCTGATGGCAAAGGCCCCTTTGCCGTCCGCTTCAAAAAGCAGACGGCAAAGAAGCTCTTTACCGATGCCTACTTTGCCGGAGCCTTTTGCCGTCCGCAGCAGACGGCAAAGGCCTTTGCCGTCCGCCATCCTTGCCTTTGCCGTCTGCCGTGGCAAACAGCAAAGTAGCTGATTCCTGTAGTGAGGCATGCATTTTTTTACGATAGTACACAGGCACTGCTGACATATTGGCCAACTCAGGTATAGCGTAACAAGTAACAAACAAGCATTCGAATCAAGCAATACAGCAAAGCAGACAACTGAACTATTTGTAATTCTGTAGGATTACAGGTTCAGGGCACAAGCCATGAAAGCAGCCCACACGCATTATATTTCACATGTACTAAAACACACTAGCTTACCATATGTTGCTGTGAAGCCTCGCTGCTGTTGCAATGTTCTTTGAAGATATCGTCAGCATCCCATGGTTGCAAATCTAGTTGTTGTAGTTTATTCTGCACCCTCTATTTAGGTAAAATTAATTTTAATCGCATGCACTTGTTCGAATTGATCATCAATGGTTCATCTAAACTAATGAAAGAAGGATGTGTGTGCATACATGACAATATATCTGCTTCCCTCTATTTTTATGCTTGTTCGAGGTGCCAGCCCCAAAAGAACAAATATTTTGCTTGATGGGGTTGGCAGCTCCATAATTAATAGAAGCATCTAATTAGTCATGCAACTTGGGAAGATCAAGAACTCACAAAAAAGTAATGAACAGAGGCTCGGAGCAGTGATGTAATAACTAGCATCAGAAAATGTAGGGTAAAACAAACAAAAAGCAGCGGAACCACATGCTCGTTTGCTGATGTGTAATTAAGCATAGAGAACATGAAGCAATATGATGGAACCAACAGGTGGCATCAGAACAACACCATTATCATAAATATAGCATGCAAGAAGTAAAATAGTAGGCAGTGATATCTAGGAAGTACAGTAATACTTAGGACAAAACTAAAGCATATTAACTATATGTGCATTGGTATGTAATTTATCACATGTAACATGTTCACTGCTAGAAGTATGGCCCTACAGGGGCAAGCAGAATAACGCATCTCATGAAAAATTGAATGATGTCCTGAAGAAATTCAAAGGTGCGGTGCTTATGCTAAGAAAGTGAACGTAGGCGCCAGCCGTTGGATAATAGTACCTGATTCTCGGTGGTGTATGGGTATCGTTGTCATACTTGATAGCTAAGGACCGTCGATGGTGTTGGGGAACGTAGTAATTTCAAAAAAATTCCTACGTACACGCAAGATCATGGTGATGCATAGCAACGAGAGGGGAGAGTGTTGTCCACGTACCCTCGTAGACCGAAAGCGGAAGCGTTAACACAAAGCGGTTGATGTAGTCGTACGTCTTCACGATCCGACCGATCAAGTACCGAACGCACGGCACCTCCGAGTTCAGCACACGTTCAGCTCGATGACGTCCCTCGAACTCCGATCCAGCCGAGTGTTGAGGGAGAGTTTCATCACCACGACGGTGTGGTGACAATGATGATGTTCTACCGACGCAGGGCTTCGCCTAAGCACCGCTACGATATTATCGAGGTGTAATATGGTGGAGGGGGGCACCGCACACGGCTAAGAGATCAATGATCAATTGTTGTGTCCATGGGGTGCCCCCCTGCCCCCGTATATAAAGGAGCAAGGGGGAGGCCGCCGGCCAAGGAGGAGGGCGCGCCAAGGGGGGAGTCCTACTCCCACCGGGAGTAGGACTCCTCCTTTCCTTGTTGGAATAGGAGAAGGGAAGGGAGAAGGAGAAAGAAGGAAGGGGGCGCCCCCCTCCCTAGTCCAATTCGGACTAGTCCATGGGGAGGGGTGCGGCCACCCTTTGGAGCCTTTCTCTCCTTTCCTGTATGGCCCATTAAGGCCCAATACGAATTCCCGTAAGTCTCCGGTACTCTGAAAAATACCCGAATCACTCGGAACCTTTCCTAAGTCTGAATATAGTCGTCCAATATATCGATCTTTACGTCTCAGCCATTTCGAGACTCCTCGTCATGTCCCCGATCTCATCCGGGACTCCGAACTCCTTCGGTACATCAAAACACATAAACTCATAATATAACCGTCATCGTAACGTTAAGCGTGGGGACCCTACGGGTTCGAGAACTATGTAGACATGACCGAGACACCTCTCCGGTCAATAACCAATAGCGGAACCTGGATGCTCATATTGGCTCCCACATATTCTACGAAGATCTTTATCGGTCAGACCGCATAACAACATACGGTGTTCGCTTTGTCATCGGTATGTTACTTGCCCGAGATTCGATCGTCGGTATCTCGATACCAAGTTCAATCTCGTTACCGGCAAGTCTGTTTACTCGTTCCGTAATACATCATCCCGCAACTAACTCATTAGTTACAATGCTTGCAAGGCTTATAGTGATGTGTATTACTGAGTGGGCCCAGAGATACCTCTCCGACAATCGGAGTGACAAATCCTAATCTTGAAATACGCCAACCCAACAAGTACCTTTGGAGACACCTGTAGAGCACCTTTATAATCACCCATTTACGTTGTGACGTTTGGTAGCACACAAAGTGTTCCTCCAGTAAACGGGAGTTGCATAATCTCATAGTCATAGGAACATGTATAAGTCATGAAGAAAGCAATAGCAACATACTAAACGATGGAGTGCTAAGCTAACGGAATGGGTCAAGTCAATCACATCATTCTCCTAATGATGTGATCCATTAATCAAATGACAACTCATGTCAATGGCTAGGAAACATAACCATCTTTGATCAACGAGCTAGTCAAGTAGAGGCATACTAGTGACACTCTTTTTGTCTATGTATTCACACATGTATCAAGTTTCCGGTTAATACAATTCTAGCATGAATAATAAACATTTATCATGATATAAGGAAATAAATAATAACTTTATTATTGCCTCTAGGGCATATTTCCTTCAGTCTCCCACTTGCACTAGAGTCAATAATCTAGTTCACATCGCCATGTGATTTAACACCAATAGTTCACATCACCATGTGATTAACACCCATAGTTCACATCGTCATGTGACCAACACCCAAAGGGTTTACTAGAGTCAGTAATCTAGTTCACATCGCTATGTGATTAACACCCAAAGAGTACTAAGGTGTGATCATGTTTTGCTTGTGAGATAATTTTAGTCAACGGGTCTGTCACATTCGGATCCGTAAGTATTTTGCAAATTTCTATGTCTGCAATGCTCTGCACGGAGCTACTCTAGCTAATTGCTCCCACTTTCAATATGTATCTAGACCGAGACTTAGAGTCATCTAGATTAGTGTCAAAACTTGCATCGATGTAACCCATTACGACGAACCTTTTGTCACTTCCATAATCGAGAAACATATCCTTATTCCTAAGGATAATTTTGACCGCTGTCCAGTGATCTACTCCTAGATCACTATTGTACTCCCTTGCTAAAATCAGTGTAGGGTATACAATAGATCTGGTTCACAGCATGGCATACTTTATAGAACCTATGGCCGAGGCATAGGGAATGACTTTCATTCTTTTTCTATCTTCTGCCGTGGTCGGGCTTTGAGTCTTACTCAATTTCACACCTTGTAACACAGGCAAGAAACTCTTTCTTTGACTGTTCCATTTTGAACTACTTCAAAATCTTGTCAAGGTATGTACTTATATAAAAAACTTATCAAGCGTCTTGATCTATCTCTATAGATCTTGATGCTCAATATGTAAGCAGCTTCACCAATGTCCTTTCTTTGAAAAACTCCTTTCAAATACTCCTTTATGCTTTGCAGAATAATTCTACATTATTTTCGATCAACAATATGTCATTCACATATACTTATCAGAAATGTTGTAGTGCTCCCACTCACTTTCTTGTAAATACAGGCTTCACTGCAAGTCTATATAAAACTATATGCTTTGATCAACTTATCAAAGCGTATATTCCAACTCCGAGATGCTTGCACCAGTCCATAGATGGATCGCTAGAGCTTGCATATTTTGTTAGCACCTTTAGGATTGACAAAACCTTATGGTTGCATCATATACAACTCTTCTTTAATAAATCCATTAAGGAATGCAGTTTTGTTTATCCATTTGCCAGATTTCATAAAATGCAGCAATTGCTAACATGATTCGGACAGACTTAAGCATAGATACGAGTGAGAAACTCTCATCGTAGTCAACACCTTGAACTTGTCGAAGACCTTTTGCGACAATTCTAGCTTTGTAGATAGTAATGCAACTATCAGCGTCCGTCTTCCTCTTGAAGATCCATTTAATCTCAATGGCTCGCCAATCATTGGGCAAGTCAATCAAAGTCCATACTTTGTTCTCATACATGGATCTTATCTCAGATTTCATGGCCTCAAGCCATTTTGCGGAATCTGGGCTCACCATCGCTTCTTCATAGTTCGTAGGTTCGTCATGGTCTAGTAACATAACCTCCAGAATAGGATTACCGTACCACTCTGGTTTGGATCTTACTCTGGTTGACCTACGAGGTTTAGTAATAACTTGATCTGAAGTTCCATGATCATCATCATTAACTTCCTCACTAATTGGTATAGGCGTCACAGAAACTGGTTTCTGCGATGAACTACTTTCCAATAAGGGAGCTGGTACAATTACCTCATCAAGTTCTACTTTCCTCCCACTCACTTCTTTCGAGAGAAACTCCTCCTCTAGAAAGGATCCATACTTAGCAACGAATGTCTTGCCTTCGGATCTGTGATAGAAGGTGTACCCAACTGTCTCCTCTGGGTATCCTATGAAGACACATTTCTTTGATTTGGGTTTGAGCTTATCAGGATGAAACTTTTTCACATAAGCATCGCAACCCCAAACTTTAAGAAACGACAACTTTGGTTTCTTGCCAAACCACATTTCATAAGATGTCGTCTCAACGGATTTAGGTGGTACCCTATTTAACGTGAATGTAGCTGTCTCTAATGCATAACCCCAAAACGATAGTGGTAGATCGGTAAGAGACATCATATATTGCACCATATCTAATATAGTACGGTTACGATGTTCGGACACACCATTACACTGTGGTGTTCCAGGTGGCGTGAGTAGTGAAACTATTTCACATTGTTTTTACTGAAGGCCAAACTCGTAACTCAAATACTCTTCTCCACGATCAGATCGTAGAAACTTTATTTTCTTGTTACGATGATTTTCCACTTCACTCTGAAATTATATGAACTTTTCAAATGTTTCAGACTTCTGTTTCATTAAGTAGATATACCCATATCTGCTCAAATCATCTGTGAAGGTCAGAAATTAATGATACCTGCTACGAGTCTCAATATTCATCGGACCACATACATCTGTATGTATGATTTCCAACAAATCTGTTGCTCTCTCCATAGTTCCGGAGAACGACGTATTAGTCATCTTGCCCATGAGGCACGGTTCGCAAGCATCAAGTGATTCATAATCAAGTGATTCCAAAATTCCATCAGTATGGAGTTTCTTCATGCACTTTACACCAATATGACCTAAACGGCAGTGCCACAAATAAGTTGCACTATCATTATTAACTTTGCATCTTTTGGCTTCATTATTATGAATATGTGTATCACTACGATCGAGATCCAACAAACCATTTTATTGGGTGTATGACCATAGAAGGTTTTATTCATGTAAACAGAACAACAATTATTCTCTAATTTAAATGAATAACCGTATTGCAAAAAACATGATGAAATCATATTCATGCTTAACGCAAACACCAAATAACACTTATTTAGTTTCAACACTAATCCCGAAAGTATAGGGAGTTTGCGTTGATGATCATATCAATCTTGGAACTACTTCCAACACACATCGTCACCTCTCCTTTTACTAGTCTCTGTTTATTCTGCAACTCCCGTTTCGAGTTACTACTCTTAGCAACTGAACCAGTATCAAATACCGAGGGGTTGCTATAAACACTAGTAAAGTACACATCAATAACATGTATATCCAATATACCTTTGTTCACTTTGCCATCCTTCTTATCCACCAAATAGTTGGGGTAGTTCCGCTTCCATTGACCAGTCCCTTTGCTGTAGAAGCACTTAGTCTCAGGCTTAGGACCAAACTTAGGCTTCTTCACTTGAGTAGCAACTTGCTTGTCGTTCTTCTTGAAGTTCCCCTTCTTCCCTTTGCCCTTTTCTTGAAACTAGTGGTCTTGTCAACCATCAACACTTGATGTTTTTCTTGATTTCTACCTTCGTCGATTTCAGCATCACGAAGAGCTCGGGAATTACTTTCGTCATCCCTTGCATACTATAGTTCATCACGAAGTTCTACTAACTTGGTGATGGTGACCAGAGAATTCTGTCAATCACTATTTTATCTGGAAGATTAACTCCCACATGATTCAAGCGATTGTAGTACCCAGACAATCTGAGCACATGCTCACTGCTTGAGCTATTCTCCATCTTTTAGCTATAGAACCTGTTGGAGACTTCATATCTCTCAACTCGGGTATTTGCTTGAAATATTAACTTCAACTCCTGGAACATCTCATATGGTCCATGACGTTCAAAACGTCTTTGAAGTCCCGATTCTAAGCCGTTAAGCATGGTGCACTAAACTATCAAGTAGTCATCATATTGAGCTAGCCAAACGTTCATAACGTCTGCATCTGCTCCTGCAATAGGTCTGTCACCTAGCGGTGCATCAAGGACATAATTTTTCTGTGCAGTAATGAGGATAATCCTCAGATCACGGATCCAATCCGCATCTTTGCTACTAACATCTTTCAACATAATTTTTCTCTAGGAACATATCAAAAATAAACACAGGGAAGCAACAACGCGACCTATTGATCTACAACATAATTTGCAAAATACTATCAGGACTAAGTTCATGATAAATTCAAGTTCAATTAATCATATTACTTAAGAACTCCCACTTAGATAGACATCCCTCTAATCCTCTAAGTGATCACGTGATCCATATCAACTAAACCATGTCCGATCATCACGTGAGATGGAGTAGTTTCAATGGTGAACATCACTATGTTGATCATATCTACTATATGATTCACGCTCGACCTTTCGGTCTCCGTGTTCCGAGGCCATATCTGCATATGCTAGGCTCGTCAAGTTTAACCTGAGTATTCCGCGTGTGCAACTGTTTTGCACCCGTTGTATTTGAACGTAGAGCCTATCACACCCGATCATCACGTGGTGTCTCAGCATGAAGAACTTTCGCAACGGTGCATACTCAGGGAGAACACTTTTATCTTGAAATTTTAGTGAGAGATCATCTTATAATGCTACCGTCAATCAAAGCAAGATAAGATGCATAAAAGATAAATATCACATGCAATCAATATCAGTGATATGATATGGCCATCATCATCTTGTGCTTGTGATCTCCATCTCCGAAGCACCGTCATGATCACCATCGTCACCGGCTCGACACCTTGATCTCCATCGTAGCATCGTTGTCGTCTCGCCAACTATTGCTTTTACGACTATCGCTACCGCTTAGTGATAAAGTAAAACAATTACATGGCGATTGCATTGCATACAATAAAGCGACAACCATATGGCTCCTGCCAGTTGCCGATAACTCGGTTACAAAACATGATCATCTCATACAATAAATATAGCATCATGTCTTGACCATATCACATCACAACATGCCCTGCAAAAACAAGTTAGACGTCCTCTACTTTGTTGTTGCAAGTTTAACGTGGCTGCTACGGGCTTAGCAAGAACCGTTCTTACCTACGCATCAAAACCACAACGATAGTTTGTCAAGTTAGTGCTGTTTTAACCTTCGCAAGGACCGGGCGTAGCCACACTCGGTTCAACTAAAGTGAGAGAGACAGACACCCGCCAGTCACCTTTAAGCAACGAGTGCTCGCAACAGTGAAACCAGTCTCGCGTAAGCGTACGCGTAATGTCGGTCCGGGCCGCTTCATCTCACAATACCGCTGAACCAAAGTATGACATGCTGGTAAGCAGTATGACTTATATCGCCCACAACTTACTTGTGTTCTACTCGTGCATAACATCAACGCATAAAATCAGGCTCTGATACCACTGTTGGGGAACGTAGTAATTTGAAAAAAATTCCTACGCACACGCAAGATCATGGTGATGCATAGCAACGAGAGGGGAGAGTGTTGTCCACGTACCCTCGTAGACCGAAAGCGGAAGCGTTAACACAAAGCGGTTGATGTAGTCGTACGTCTTCACGATCCAACCGATCAAGTACCGAACGCACGGCACCTCCGAGTTCAGCACACCTTCAGCTCGATGACGTCCCTCGAACTCCGATCCAGCCGAGTGTTGAGGGAGTGTTTCGTCAGCACGACGGTGTGGTGACAATGATGATGTTCTACCGACACAGGGCTTCGCCTAAGCACCGCTATGATATTATCGAGGTGTAATATGGTGGAGGGGAGGAGGGCGCGCCAAGGGGGGAGTCCTACTCCCACCGGGAGTAGGACTCCTCCTTTCCTTGTTGGAATAGGAGAAGGGAAGTGAGAAGGAGAAAGAAGGAAGGGGGCGCCCCCCCTCCCTAGTCCAATTTGGACTAGTCCATGGGGAGGGGTGCGGCCACCCTTTGGGGCCTTTCTCTCCTTTCCCGTATGGCCCATTAAGGCCCAATACGAATTCCCGTAACTCTCCGGTACTCCGAAAAATACCCGAATCACTCGGAACCTTTCCGAAGTCCGAATATAGTCGTCCAATATATTGATCTTTACGTCTCGGCCATTTCGAGACTCCTCGTCATGTCCCCGATCTCATCCGGGGCTCCGAACTCCTTCGGTACATCAAAACACATAAACTCATAATATAACCGTCATAGTAACGTTAAGCGTGCGGACCCTACGGGTTCGAGAACTATGTAGACATGACCGAGACACCTCTCCGGTTAATAACCAATAGCGGAACCTGGATGCTCATATTGGCTCCCACATATTCTACGAAGATCTTTATCGGTCAGACCGCATAACAACATATGTTGTTCCCTTTGTCATCGGTATGTTACTTGCCCGAGATTCGATCGTCGGTATCTCGATACCTAGTTCAATCTCGTTACCGGCAAGTCTCTTTACTCGTTCCGTAATACATCATCCCGCAACTAACTCATTAGTTACAATGCTTGCAAGGTTTATAGTGATGTGTATTACTGAGTGGGCCCAGAGAAACCTCTCCGACAATCGGAGTGACAAAACCTAATCTTGAAATACGCCAACCCAACAAGTACCTTTGGAGACACCTTTAGAGCACCTTTATAATCACCCAGTTACGTTGTGACGTTTGGTAGCACACAAAGTGTTCCTCCGGTAAACGGGAGTTGCATAATCTCATAGCCATAGCAACATGTATAAGTCATGAAGAAAGCAATAGCAACATACTAAACGATCAAGTGCTAAGCTAACGGAGTGGATCAAGTCAATCACATCATTCTCCTAATGATGTGATCCCATTAATCAAATGACAACTCATGTCAATGGCTAGGAAACATAACCATCTTTGATCAACGAGCTAGTCTAGTAGAGGCATACTAGTCACACTCTGTCTGTCTATGTATTCACACATGTATCAAGTTTCTGGTTAATACAATTCTAGCATGAATAATAAACATTTATCATGATATAAGGAAATAAATAATAACTTTATTATTGCCTCTAGGGCATATTTCCTTCAGATGGTGCTCGTGTTGCGGTTGAGTTTGGGCCGGCTGTCGCCGTTGCTCAAGCGGCTCCGGTGCTTCGGTTGCGGCACCTATCGACATGCAAGAAAGCTCATCTGTGGTAAGTTAACAGTTGCACGATCAAGAAGAGAAAACCCTAAGGAGTACAAATCGAAATAACCTGATGAGGCTGCGGCGTCAGTAAAGCAGGGCCGGTGGAGTTGAATATGGCGTCCGTGGAGCGGGGCCGGTGCAGTGGACAAAGGCTTCGGCGGGCGCGGTGTACAGTGCTTTCGATGAGGCAGATCTGTTGCGGCGGACGTGGGCTTGTATGAAGGGCCAGCGATGGGGCGGACGAGGGAGTCAGTGAAGGGCCTACACTATGTTGGACGAGGGCGCCGGTTAAGCAGATCCGGTGCGGCGGACCATGATGGCGGTCAAGGAGATCTGGAGCGGTGGACAAGCCAGTCGCTGAAGCGGCTCCGGTGAAGTGGTGAGTTGGCAGTTGAGGGTTCCAAGGTGCGGAAGGTAGATCCGGCGGAGTGTGAGGTCCACCGCTGCGGCGGAGGACTAGATTCGGCGGCTTGCCGTGGTTGGGGGTGTCGGGGAGGGGAAGGGGAGGGGCCGACCAGCATGTCTCATGTCGTGACCCCCCTCCCCTCCCCCTGCAGGGCCGTGACAGGAACGAGCCGGAGCAGGCGACGACGCGGCAACGCCCCACTACAGAGAGCCATTAAGTGTCTCTCTCCCTCGCCACCACCTGTCAGAAAACCCCTCCTCCCTCTCGCTCGCTCTCTTCTCCCTCTCTGTCGCTCCGCTGCCTCCAACTCCCCCCGATTTCTCCGCCTCTGCCCCCTACGGTCGTGCGTGCAGTAACCGGCGCCCGCGACGCTCCTATTTCTCCCCCACGCCCCGCTCTCCCTCGTGCAGCCCGCTCTCCCTCGCGCAGCCCGCTCTGTTCTGCTCCGAAGCGAGGGCGGCAACTGCCTGCGTGGTTGCAAGGTTCACGTGGCTTCGTGGGGGTGGAAGAACCGCCCTGGATTCGTGTGTGCGGGGGTCGTTTGGAGAGGTACAAATGCTCCCTCCCCCCAATACTTTCTCTTAGTGTTTGCCAGATCTGATAAGTGCTCTCTGTTTCTTCTGTGCTCTCGCATCCGCCTCCTCCCCTTTGTTCTAATGGTTGTGTTGGAGATTAGGTAGGTTTCTTGTGCGTGTGGTGGGTGGATTCCATTCCCCCGTGGTCAGATTTATCTGTGAGATGCTTGTGTGCTATTTCTTCCTTCAGAATCGTGTGTATTTCATTTTCCCCTTCGGTGATTTCACCAGTTAGATGCATGTAAGAAGGGTGTGGTGCTACGGTTGATACTGGATCTGATGCATCTAAATGCGTTAGTGCTATTGATTTCGTAGTTTCGATTGTGTCTGTCACATGCTTTCATTAGTTTATGAGTACTTTTTTGTTGTGCTTGCCTAGATGTGTTTCTGTTCACCTATCATAATTGTTGATGTGTTTTAGTTGTTCCAACCTAGGGTTTGATTTAGTTGGTTTTTTGTATTGTTGTATGATTCTGTACTTGCTAATTGTATGTAATTTCTCCTCTATTTTTTGTAGGTTAATCTAGGGTTTGGAGCACCATTCATCAAGTGGGTTGTGTTGTCATGGCTTCAAAACCTTTTCCAGGTATTTTAATGTAGTTGCATCTTGTATTTTAAGTTGAAGTTTTGTTATATATGTCAGCCCAAATCTTCACTTGGTTGTCTTGTTGGACTGCCCATTCTTAAAAGTGTGAACTTCTAGGAGAGGTGATGTGTATGCATTTTACCATTAGTTTAAGTTAGTAGAGTGTTGCTTGATTTTTATTTGTTGAATTGCTGGTGAACTATGTCCCCAAGTGTTGTTGGACTTCCCAAATGTTTTCATATTTATAGTGTATATCTTTTCTTATTTTGTGTGATTATTTTCATGGTATTGGTATTTAGTTTGCCTGTGAAAAAGTATTTCTGCTCATGCTACATCTTTTTTATGTGCTACTTGGTTGGTTCACATAGTTGAACTGCTGGTTTTAAATATTTCTTGTTTGTAATGAAATTTGGTTGAGCTTCTGTTCTGCGCATTTGTTTTACTACTTTGTTATATATTGTTGAACTTCTGTACATTCATCTCATATGTAGTAACCCCTCTGGTGTAGATTATTCTATATGTAGTATGTAAATTGTAGATTGTTCATTGTGTTTACTGCTTTGTTAGGTATTGTGGAACATCTGGGTATTGTACATTGATGTAAAAGTAGGCCTCCCTTTGGTGTAGGATTGCGGATTAGAACTCAACTGCCTTTTTACTTGTATTTTTTGTAGTTGGTGATGAATTGAATAGTTCTGAAAAAAATGCATGCGATCAAGATGGAGCTTCAGAAGTTAATACTGATGCTCCAATATCTGATGTGGCTAAATCACCCTTTTTTCCTTTGACTGTGATTGCTGAGGTTGCTTCGAGCCTTGAGAATATTTCAAGCCTCGAGGATGTTGCTTCAGCAGCACTTGCTTCACCTAGTATGTGCAACTCCTTTTCTTTTCATTTTAAATTCTCGAGCCATGTTTTTTTAACTTGTTCCCGTCGAGTGTTTTTGACTTTGTTCCTGACTTTTTTTATTTTTTTTTCTTTGCTTTTTTGTGTTCTTGCAGATGTGTCTACAGAGGAGGAAGCTGTGAACACCATCAACGATGTTCTATCTGAGTTGGATTTATTAGGAAACACTGCTGCTGCTGAGCAGGGTGCTCCGTCAATCGAAGTTTGTGATTTTGTTCCGGATCCTTTGGGCTCTCTTTAGATGTCAGAGATGCAGTCGCAGTCTGTTGATGGCACTGAACCTGTCACGGAAGCTGAGGATGTGCCTCTTTAGCTTCTTCTAGAGGACCAACGCAAGAGGAAGAAGCAAGAAGATTTTGAGAAGAAGAGGGCGGCCCGCCTTCAGAAAGGTTATGATGTTCCTGAATCTATTGATGCTACTGAGCTCATGGTTGGGCATTGCTCTGTTGCTGAGGAAGACGTGCCGTGTGGCACTGATGGCACGATTGTCCCTGTTAAGAAGAAAATCAAGAAGACCGCTGCGAGGAAGCATTTAGTTGGTGAAGTTACTCCTCGGAGGAGCCCACGTGTTTCAAGGCCTACAAAACTTGCTGGAGATGAAGGGCTAGGCCTCGATGGTACGCCACGCCACAGTCCTTGTGTGCTTGCCACTGCCGCGCCTACACCTTCTCCGCTTGGTGCTGGTGCATCTGGTAAGGGGAAGAAATGTGGCGTCAAGGGCAAGGTTGCACCTGCAAAGGTCAACAAGGGTGAGAAGAAGCGTTCTCATGTTAATCCAGAGGACACGGATGATGCTGATTTCAACGCTGATGACGAGGACGACGACGATGATGCTGCTGCCGCTAATCAGGTATGAATGTCTCATGTTTACCGCTTTTTAGAGCATTTGTCGCTATCGTTGTAGTTTTTGTGTTTTTAGCACTGCCTTGGCGTACATAGCTGACCTTCTGCTCCATATAGACGAATAAATTAGTCGATCTGCTTTGCTTTTATGGTATTACTGCCTTTGTGTACATATGGACTTCTGGATATATACATGAAGAAACTAGCTTAACTTGTTGGCATACATGTTTTATTACAGCCATGGTGTACATGGTTGAACTTCTGCTTTGTAAATTTCCAACATTTTGAAAGCATGTTAACTTGTGGTCATACATGGTTGTACTGCCTATGTAGACATAGTTGGACTTCTGAAATGTACTGCGTATGTAGGCATTAGTGGAATTTTGGTGAAGCTTGTGTATCTCATTGTTCTGCCTTTTTTCCTTGTCATTGCATTTTTTTCAATATCAGCTTGTGGAGCGGCCTGAGAGGAGGAAGAGAGGAGGCACAGCGCCCGAAGAAGGTGGCCAAGGAGGAGGTGAGGCGAAACATTTTAAGAAGACGGTTCGCTGCTCACTAGGAGAGGTCAAGACGTGTGCGAAAATGCTACAACTTAGGCACAAGATGAGGGTTATCAAGGCTGGTTTTGGTTGTGTTTTTGGCTTGAAGGTTGATTCCAACATTTCTCGTCCTTTGATGGGCAACATCTACACGAGGATTGACCCTACAACCATGATTCTGGACATGGGTGAGGCGAACAAGGTTCTGCGTATTACAAGTGATGCTATTCACCATCTGTTTGGATTCCCTCAAGGTAATCGTACCCCTCCTAGGCCCTCGAATGACGGGTTTGATGATGCTGTTATGAGGTTGAAGGGCAAGCTTGGGTATGCTAGGAGTGACGACATCAAGACAAAGGATCTGAGCCAAAGGGGTTTTTCCTCAAACGATTGGAACCAGAATAAAATAAAATAAACAATGAAAGAGTTAATCTATCTTAGTCAAGGCGCTCGCTCTGCCACAAAGGGAGGATCGCTTCTTCTACCATTCTCTTATTCGCATTTCCTGCTTACTATTGAAAGAAAAGTTGTTATTGCTGCATCATGAAACAAAGCTATTGTCTGGTTTCTGGTCCCGGGTGGATTATTTCTTATCATATTGTGAGGCGGATCATAAGATTGCAAATTAGACGGATCAAAAGTAGATGCTATTTTACAAGGGTGGTTCGGTTGTTCGCCGATGAAAGTGGTACGTGAGTTGGGTTTAGAACGTCGCGAGACAGTTCGGTTCCTATCTACCGTTGGTGTTAAAGGGAGAACTGTGAGGAGCCAGCCCTAGTACGAGAGGGAATCTCCTCGCGGAACTTGTGAAGGATGAGACAAAGGATGATCTTGCTCTGCAGGTGTTTTACCTGATTGTTTTCATGAAGGTGGTTATCCCTGGAACGTCTACACGAGTATCCAGGGAGGCAGCAATGGCTGAGAATCTTGTGTTTGAGGATATCGCAGATATGGACTACTGCCAGTTGGTTGTTGATGATATTCGAAGTGTTGTTGTTAGGTATCAGCAAGGTACTAGCAGAGGAAAAGTTGTCACAGGCTGTGCCATCGCGCCGCTTCTTATGTATCTGGACTGCCTTATCATTGGCAAGACGCCTAATATTGACTTGAGGACCCCTCGCATCAATTTCATGGATCATGTCAAGCTTCTTGAGCTTGCTGCGGCTGACTTGGTCAAGAAGGGTGATGATGACCCAGCCAACTCGGTGCTTGGGAGACTGCCTGTGAGTGTTTATATGCATCATTCTTTCATGTGTAGTTTAACTTGAACTTCTGCTACTGTCTTCTATATTTTTGTTCTCATGTTCCTTCATTTGTTTTCTGACACGTTGACTTTTGTTTTTGTATGTAGTGGAAGACACAGGCTGAGGTTGTGTTCTTTAGGCGTATCGAACGTCATGTTCTTACTATGCCTCGTGCCGCCGGCCTAGGTAGTGGAACTTCTCCGAGATTTGAATTCTCCCGGGATGTTAATACTGGTGCCCCCCTGTAAATCCAGGAGGTTCTTCTGCCCGTTTGAGTGCTGCAGGTGGCGTGTCTTCCGAGAGTTTGTTTGAAGCTGCCAATGTTTCCCTGGTTAGGATTGACGGTCTTCTTGAAACTGTTTGTGGGAAGTTGGCCCGTGTTCCTTCAACTGTTGAGCATCTTAGTCGCATTGATGGGATTCTTCCTCCCAGACACGGATTTGATGCTGAGTCTTCGAAGGAGGTCTTGTCAATTGAAGCTAAATTTCTTGAAGAGCTTCATCAGAGCACTTCCCACCTGCGGACTAGCTTTGTGCTGTTCAAGGAAATGCAGGATGCTTGTTGCAAGCCTTTTGAAGATGAGGCAAGTGTTGTTGTGAGACAGATTCAGAGGCAGGATTCTGTTTGTTTGGGTCGTGAAGGAGGCCACGTGGAGCATACCGAAGAGGTTTGTTTATGTTGGCTTTTGATATTTCTTTGCACTAAAGTTCATTGTTAGCTTTCAGTTATTATTGTTTGTAGTCATAGGCGACCCTTATTGATTTCATGTGTCGTAAACTTTTTCTTTTTAGTACTAGTGTTTCCTAGGTGACCTTCTCTGTTTATAGAACCTGAACTTCAAGTGCTACAGAACCTGAACTTCTATGACTTCGATGACTGGCCCTTTTTGTCCCCTTTTGTAGCTTAGAGTAGTTTGATATCTGACCTGCTATGTTTACTGTATTTGGACTTCCATTATGTGTCAGTTGTGATAGCTGACCTTCTCTGATTATGTAATGTGAACTTCTGCTGATTAGGTATTTGTTTTCTACATGATTTTTTTGTAGGCTGTTGATGATGGTGCTGGGGTTGAGGAGGATGTTTTACCTGTGCATGAAGCTGATCCTGTGCATGAAGTTGCCCCTGTGCATGAACCTGCTCCTGCTAGTGATGTATTAGTTGATGAGGTTCATGGCAGTGAAAATAAGGTACCCTTTTTCTTGTCCATTTGTCTCATTTTTTATTTTACATGTTTGTGCATTTTATCACTATGTGGCCCTTTGTAATGACTTTCTGTTCTTGCCGCAGAATGATGATGCTAGTGTTCCTCTAGAGAAGGTTGCAGACAAGTCCATGCCAGGCACCTGCTGCTCCGACGGGGTGGACCCGACTGAACCTCAGTCGTCCATTGGCGGTGAGGTTTCTGATGCTGAGCAGGGCAAGACAGCTGGAGATATCATTTTGGAGGAAGATCCCGTTGAGGCTACTGTTGAGACTAGAGGTAGTGCTGCAGGCCCGGAGAAGTCTCCTGCAGTAGAGCCATCAGTTGCTGTTGATGATGTTCAAATACAACCAACAGTTTTTTTTGTTTCAGATTCTCTAGCTGCTCCAGCTGTCCTTCCTGACGACGCTGCAATGTCTACTGGAGATGACGATGAAGATACTGAAGGCGATAGCTATGGAGAGGAGGTTGATCATTCCAGTGCTGCCACTGGTCTAGGCAAGAATCCATAAAGAGAGGAGCATGCTTCTCTCTTCTTTCCCCATCCCGTCCCTTTTGTTGTTTGTTTTTGTCCATGATATCCCTATGAACTGCCTATGTGGTGCATGTTGAACTTTTGGTTTGTGCTTTGTCGTGTGGTTTGTAAATAAAGTTAAGTGAACCTGTTTCTATGTGGGGGAAGGTTTGTAATGCATGGGTTGTGATGTTTTCTGGTGTAGCAGCTGAGATGTGCTTGTGTTTGAATGTTGTGCTTGAATGTTGCTATTAATTAAACTGTTGTGAATCTATGTGCTTGAATGTTGCTCTTAATTTCTATTTCTTTTGCTGAGCAGATAGCGACCTTCTGTCGTCCGAAAGAAGGTTCACGACTTTTATTTCAATGTAACTAGACTTAAGAATGATCGTTCCAAGAGGTGAGTGCAGCTGGACAATATTTACATCCATATACCCCCCTGTGAACTGCCTGTGGTTTCATACCTGAACTTCTTTACTCTATGTTGCTGAACATCTACTTTACTTCTCTCGTGCTGAACTTCTGGCCTTTTTGAACTGCCTGTTGTGATGTAGCTGAACTTCTGTGCTTGTGTGTGTTGTGAACTTCCTGAGTTGCTGATGCTGAACTTGTTTTACTTTCTATTGCTTGTTTTAGATCAATGATTATGTTCCTAAACAAGGAGTGTGAAGCTTCTGTTGAGGATGTCGCAATATCTTTTGCTCCTCGCGGAATGCTTCGATCTAATGTGGCTGAGGTTGCACTCTACTGTCTACGTGCGAAGTACCAGGGATCGGACAAACTCGTCCTGCCGTATTGGGTTTGTGTAAGTCAACCATATAGTGATTTCTTTTCTGTTTTGTTCCTTATCATTTTAGTTAAAACTTGTTTGTCTCATTTTTTTATTTTCATATGTTGGTGTTGTCTGCATTATTTTAGGACAAGATTTTCAGAGGTCAACTTGATTCCCGTGTGAGGAAGTACTTCTTGGCGACTGGTCCAGATAGCATGGATGCACATGATTCTGTATGCAATATCTTGTTCTTTGCCTCTGTATTAGTTTTGCACTGCGATCCACTGTGTTAATATTGTTTTATTTTTATTTGTACCCTTTGATATTAATTCTCAGTTTTTAATGATTCGTGTGATTATGTTGCTTCAGGTTGTTTTCCCCACTTTTGACCCGCCTGAAATTCCCGCTTCCATGGGTGGTGTTGGTCATTGGGTTTCGATATTTCTTGACCTGAAGAATTCAAGGTTCCAGCTTCTCGACTCGTATTATGGACCAGACGATGACTGTGCGGTACGCCTATTTCGGTGGATGATCGATAACATCAAGAAGCTTTGGAGCAATGCCAGCAATGACAGGGAGACACCCTTCAGTCCTCTTTCTATTAACCATTTCCCTCTAGATTGGATTGATGTCCCCCAGCAGACTAACAAGTATGAGTTCCACTTTTCTCTTTATCACTTCTGTTTAACTGTAGTTGTACTTAAGCTGCAATGTCTTTTATTCGTTGGCTTTCCTTTTTGTTCTAACACTATTCTTTTTTGTGTTTGATGGCAGCATCGACTGCGGATTCTTCATGCTTACGAATGTTAATTTGTATCATGATGGGGTTCTTGCAAATTATTCCCATGAAAATATCGCGGATATCAGGAAGACGTGGTTGTACTCAATCACTTCTTCCAACCTGTTTGAGACAGACTTCCAAGCTCTGTTTGGCTACTACACATGTACGTCTTGGAACTTGGACTGCTTACCTATACTGCATATTTTATTCTACATGAACTTCATTCATTCATTCTTGAACTTGAACTTCTGCTTGAGATCTTGCTGGCGGCTAGTTTCAGATGGAGAGGAGCATTTCATGTACATGAACTTCATTTTTATCTTTTTTTTATTTTGCTTGTGTCTTTTGTTTCAGTATTTTTTCCTTCCATTGCTTACTTGGACACGAGCATTTCTTCTACTTGAACTTCAGAGATGATGCCTTTCTATGCTTTTGTTAGCTGTAGTTGAATGTTTTCCAGGTCATCAGTTTATCTTGAACCGTGCCTTTGGTTGTGCCTGAACTTCTTTTAGTTTTTAAATGCAACTATTTTTTTAGATCAACTTGAGTAGTAACCATGTCATCTATATTAGTTGGACTGCACATTGTGCTATGCCTGAACTTCAGTTATATTTAATGGTGTTTTTTCTTTTCCTTTTCTTTGACAGTGGATCCATTGGACTTGACCGATTACCACTACTCATTCCTCGGGTCACAGGAATACCAGCCTAGGGAGGAATCGATGAGTACAACTCCGAGAGAAGATGATAGACCTCGAACCCTTATTCCTTCCAAGTTGGGGAAGCAGGCTGGTGGTATCTGTGGTACTCCAAAAACCCCTTGCTCCAGGAAGGTTGGTGCAGTCGAAGCAGCCGAAGCAGAAGTGATTTCGTCTGATGATGATTTTAAAAAGATTGCTTACCCGAAGAATGGTAAATCTGCTGCTGGTACTGTTGCTGGGAGAGGTGCGAAGAATGTTGTCTTCACCAGGAGGAAACCGGCAGTTGAGTCTGGCAACATAACTTCCTCCAAGCGAGCATCAAGATTGCCTTTGAAGTGGCGTTCTACTGTCGCTCCCCTAAAAAAATACAGTTAACCTCATCTATCCGAGGCCCGGAAGTTGAGACAGTATGTGCTTAGTAAAGAGGGTCTGGAGAAGTATTCTGAGTGAGTTTTCTTCTTCTTAACTTTGTTGCTGCCAGAGATGCTACTTTGTGTCTGCACTTCTGTTGTTGTAGTATGTGGACTTCTGTTCATTTCTCCCTTGCCATGGAGCTATAGTCTGAACTTCTGTTGTTATAGTATGTGAACTTCTGTTTATCTCTCCCTGCCTTTGAGTTGTAGTATCTGAACTTCTGTTTGTTACTGTATCTGAACTTATAATATTTTTTCCCATCGTTTTAAATCTGCAGCACAAGCTACAACATGTTTACCATCCCTGGGAATGTGATTGACCTCACAGGACCTGTCCTTTATACCCTTTTCGGTGAAGGGCAGCAGATGGAAGGAGACATAATGGATTATCTCATAAATTTGTGGAAGGATAAGCCGGAGACCTCTGAGATATTCTGTTGTGCTGACAGGGTTGTACTTAGTCCCTACTTCATACAAGTTTTAGTTCTTTTGCACCCCTATCTCCCTTTTTTGCTCTAGTTTTGGTGTAGTGGCGTTTGGGAGGTGTTTTAATTGTGTTTTTTTGAATGCACAATACTGCCTGGAGTATGATTTTTTCGGTGCAACAGTTCCAAAGTTCGATGAAAAAAATCTGCTGGTCTCCTCCGAATGTTTGTTCGCAAGGAAGAAGACCTTCTTAATGCAAAGTTGGTTAGTTTTTCATAACTCTTGCTTTTTTAAAGTTTATTTACATCCTTTTGCTGAGTTTGTCAAGAAGTTTGTGTTCATCCCGGTTGTTCAATACCTATGCTTTATAGTTTGTGTTCACCGTTTCTTTCATTCTTGGCAGGTTTTTTGATACTATTCAAGCCAATTGGCACAATGGCGCACTACAGTGTGTATGTGCTGAATAGATATCGTGGGAGCATTGACATCCTTGATTCACTTCCTTACATCAGTAAGGGAACGTCGCGGACAAGTTTCCATGGAGACTGCCAAAATATCGTGAGTGTTTCTTAGCCAGAACCTCCTTTCATATCTTCTTGTTTGACACGAAGTTTACTATGGCTTGTGTTGACAAAATATGTTTCTGTCTCTGTTTTGGGAATACTGCTTGAACTGACTATCATTTGACAGTTGAACTTCTGGTATTTGTTTAGCTGGATCGTATGCAAGTGTCCCTTTTATGTACCTGAACCTAACTATTTTGGTTAACATGTTTTTGACTTCATCTTATTTTGGCATTTCCTATAGATCAAGAGATTTGTTGGGTTGCTTGAGGAGGTGTACGGCAAGGCTGCGTACAAAGCGAGCAAGCAGCCTAACTGGGTGACTATTGCAAAGAGGCCGACTTTTATCGATGTTCCAAAGCAAGTGAATAATGATTGTGGTTTCTTTGCCGTGTTGTTCTGCTCTACATACGATGGCGATGAGCTTGTTGATGATTTTGGTGATGTGGAGGCATGTTTTGTCCTTGTTCTTGTCTGATCATCCTTTCATTTTTGTTGTGTGTTTTTGCTGAGATGCTCCTGCTGTGGTTTTAGTTATCCTTTACTAAACCATCGTTTCATTTCCTGTTGGCAGGCTGCTGCAAATGACTGGAAGGCCGAGTTCATGCACACTCTAATCTTTAGCGAGAAGAATGAAGTCGTGCGTGTAGAGCTTCCTAAAGACATCCAGTCCTTGGGCCCATGAATTCGAAGCATTAGTTTCAGTGTAGATTTGATCTCGTAAAGATTTAGGTTTGATAATGATTGGAACGATTCTGTAAAGATTTGGTTGTAAGCATTGTTTAGTAATTTGTGTATCTATAGCTGTAGCACTATTACTTATGATATTTCAGGACAAATGTATTTGGTGTGAAGAACGATTTGGTTTGTCCATTTCAATATACTGCATCGTTTTCAGTATCCACGTGTTGTATGTTTTTCCCCAACAGATGTACCTGAACTTCTCCCTCGGCTATGGTTGAACTGCTCGTTTTTTTGTGTTGTTTAATTTTGGGCCCCAACATATGATCTTTGATTTGAACTTCTACTTGAGATCTGGCTGGGATGCTGGTTTCAGATGGATAGGATTTTCTGTGTTGTGTAATGTATTGTTATTTTTCAACCCAACCAATACGTAGCCTTTTGCATAGAATCTATTTTTTTGTGATTTTTCAACTACGAACGGATTTCATCTATAACTTTGTGCAAAAACATTCTCATACACTCCTTAACTTTTCTTTATGTTTTTGTCGGCATTGTACATGAACTTCTACACGTATCCAAACAGAACTTCATATCTGAGCGCGTTGTCTTAGGCTTGCTAACCTTAGTTCATACGGCAAAAGTTTATTTTTTTATGCATATTTTTTTCCTACATCGATTTTATATACCAGAACTTCTTCTGTAAGCCGACCTGAACTTCAGACTGTATAATTATTTGCGGGTTGCTCTTTTATGGAATACAACACCAGCACCTCCTGCCATAATATACCAGAACTTCAACTGTAATGTTTCTTGAACTTCATAGTGTATATTTTTCATTTTTTTCTTGCTTGCACTTTGCATGGAATACATCACCTGCACAGCACTTCCTGCCATAATATAGCAGGACTTCTGCAGTAATATTACTTGAACTTCACAGTGTATATTTTCTCATGTTATTACTGCTTACTCTCTCATGCAATACATCACCAGCACCTCCTCTTATACTATACTAGTACTTATGCAGTAAGCTTACTTGAGCTTCTACTGTATAATTTCTTTTTTAACTTCAGCAATAAAAGTTCAAGTTAGCTTCTACTAAAATACTGTTTTCAAAAGTGGAATAATATTCTGCACATTGACATGACATAAGTTTGCTTTGTTTAATTGACCTATTCTAACTGTTCATCAGCCTTGCGCTCCTCCTAGGCTTTGGTTGTAGTGGTTTTTGCTTGACATGTACCTCTTCCTCTTCATCTTCCTCTTCATCATCCTCTTCCTCTTCATCATCCTCTTCCTCTTCCTCCTCCTCTTCGTCTTCCTCTTCTTCGATGGTGTCTTCATCTTCGTCTTCCTCTTCATCTTCCACCACTTTCTTGTTGCTGGCTCTAGGTTTTGCTTTTTGTTTCTTCTCTGGCTTTTTGCTTGTCTTTTGAGCATCTGCGTGCTTCGGGCATGTTCTTGCATTATGTGGTTCATACTCCTTACATATGCTACAAAGTCTGCTGCTTGCTTTCTGTGGGTGTGGTCCCTTCTTTTGTTCTATAACTTTGGGCTGCTGTTTTTGAACTTTGGGTTGCTTGACCTCCTCGGCATCGTTTCTTTCCAAGAGTGTTGAACAGGTGAGCTTCTTGTGTCCTGCAACCTTTTTGCACACACTACATTGCCTGTGTCCAAGTGGCACTCCGTTCTCATCGAGCACGACGACTCTTCCTGCAGGTGGTGCCTTTATTTGAGCTCTCTTGTCACTTTTCTTTGCTGCAGAAATTTTCTTCCAACCCTTTGTTTCAGAGTACAGCGACAGTTTCATCGTCTCTTGCTGTAGCTGCTCCATTGATTGGTCAACACCCTGCTTGCATTGGTTGGCCTGATCAGCGGTGTTTAGCATTTCAGCTGCATAATAATGAAGGTCATCTTCAATTTCAGCATCCTCTTCAGCCATCCTTTTGTCAGCATCCGCTTGATTTGCTGAATGTATTGCATCAAGCTCTTCCACGAGCCTCTTGAGAACATAGTAGGCTCTGTCATATTGCTGGTCACATCTCACCGCTTTCTTGTTAACCATCAAATTTAGCTGCAGCAAGATGTCTTGCTTCGATAGTCTTGAGCTGCCATCCGATGCAGTTGTGTTGTAATCCCTTGTATCAAAGGTTGGTTGTGATTTTGCAGTCTTTGTGTACCGTTTGAGGATATACTTGTGTGGAAATTTGTCAGGCTTCAGGTAGTCCAGTATGTTCATGATGTGGAGGCAGAACAGGCCAGCATTTTGTGATGAATGCAGAATACATAGTTTGTGAGCCAGCAATGAGTTTCATATATTTTGATATGATACTACTAGTTTAGATATTTAATGAGTTTGTTTTTCTGCTCACCTGTGTGTTTCCAAAGCTTGCATTCACACTCGTATATTTCATTCTCTGGGTCAGCTACAACCTGGAATTCATGCCTTGACCAGGAAAATCTTTCTTCATCATCATGGCTAGGCTTGTTGTGGTAGTACACAAGGTACTTAGTAGGATCTGTTGTATGCTTTGCGCGAAATAGCATGGCTTTTCTCATCCTAGTCCTCATCTCGGTGTACACGGCTCTCATGTACTTGATAGACATGTCTTCCTCGTAGCCATAAGTAGTTTTTGTCACAGGATTGGTCTGCACATGTCAAAAAGTAAGATATTAGTCGAAGCAGAGTCATGGGTTTCATTTTTCTAAATTCAAAGTGCACATGTTGAACAGAACATGATGGGGGTGTTTTTTGTGTCTTCATACTATGCTGGTCATTGTTTGCTCGTTCTCCTTCTGAATCCGAGTTTGTATGCAAGCATTTACCCGCCTAGCAAACTTGTGTAAATTCAAAGTGCACATGTTTGACAAACCCTTTCTTGAGCACGTGGTTCATGCTCTCGCTTCATTGTGTGGAAGTCATTCTAGCACAGAAATGTTCTTGTAATATGCTGAAATCCACATTTTCCTATCACTCCACAGCTGCATCATCATCTGGTCGTTCTCTAGGTTGTACTTGTGCACGAGTTCAGCCCAGGCAGCTTCAAATTCCGTTGGCATCAGCCGCCAGTTTAATATAGCTGTGAACTCCTCTTTGAATGTTTTAGACTTTTTGTACAACAATGTGAGGTATTCCATGTACTTATTCATGATGTGCCAACGGCATAGCTTGTGGACGGTGTTTGGAAATGATTGTGGTATAGCTTTCGCCATCGATGGGCACTGGTCTGCATGAATTAAGAAAAATGAAACTTGCTTCTTTTTTGCACCGATGGTGAAATTATGTTGTACAAGTACTTGAACTTCACATGTAGTAGTATGGCTATCTAAAAATGTCACATGTATTTTTTCTTACAACAGTGTTGTTGAACTTCTGTGGTACCAGTGCTTGAACTTCAGATAAATAACTATATTTTTCTGAACATGTTACATATATTTTTCTTACAGCTTTGTCCTTGAACTTCTATGATTCGTGTATTTGAACTTCACATTCATAACTAATTTTTTTTCTAAACTTGTGACAGATAATTTTGCTTTCTTGTACTTTTAGTTGGACTTCTGTGCTAACAGTGGTTGAACTGCTTTCTTTACATTATTTTCAGATAAAACCAATGTACCCAATACAGACCCATAGACTGATAAGATGATGAAACTTGAAGAGGTTTTTTTGAACTCACCTGTTAGAATGCAAGTTGGGTGGTTGTTGTTCATGCACCGTACAAATGTATCGAACAGCCACTTGAATGACTTTGCATCTTCGCCTCTGATCTGGGCAATAGCAAATATCGTTGACTGCAAGTGATGGTTTGTTCCAACAAACACTCCCAGAGGCATATGAAATATGTTGGTCTTGTAAGTTGTGTCGAATGTTACGCAATCGCCAAAGTCTTGATAGGCTCCTCAACAGCTTGCATTATACCAGAAAATGTTTTTAATTGACTTGTCCTTGTCTACTTGTATGTCATAGAAAAACTCATCATTGATTGCCTTCATGTCCTTGAAGAATGAAACAAGTTTCAACACATCATCCAAATCATCTTTCCTTGCATTCATGGCTTTCCTACAAATTACATGCAAACATGCATTTGTTATTTTTGCTAGCAAAGGGTTGTGACCTAGGATGCTATGTAGTATGTGGATGTTTGAATACTTACTGGTTTAGTAGGTCTCATCCGGTCATGCTTAGGAAGTAGCTTCCATCTTCATTTTCAGATAGCATGGACATGATTGTTGTGTGTTTGACATCATGGTACTGTAGGAGCTTTACGTACTCCAAAATAGTGGGGTCATAATTCTTGTGTGAGTGCAAGAATACCAGCATGTCATAAGTTTGCATGAGTTGGTGATTATGATTGTACTCAATGTCCATTGCCACGCATGTGTTATCCTCCTGCACCTTCACCCTCATTCTTGCATTGCAGCCTGTCCTCTACGATGTTTTGTTTTGCTTCCTGTTAGCCTCTGAAACAGAAGATGTGTGTATCCCTTGGAATGCGCGAACAAAATACATGTGGTTGTCATGCCCCCCGTCTTCCTGATTCCAAAACCAGGGTGTCTGGCGTATCTGTTATAAAATTCCCTTGCTTTCTCTACATCTTGGAATCACATCTTTATTCTTGGTATTAGATAGTCCGGGAGATCCGGCGTCTGCAGAAAAAGAAAAAATAATCCAAACGGCACGCTAAAATGCAGTTTAAGAACTTGTTATCCTGGAGGGAGCGGATAATTTGCAGATAATACAAGATGCGTATATAAATACTTTTGTTTCACTTACGTGCATGTATGATCGCAACAGCACCAGAGTCTGATGCTGTCTCTCTGGGATGGGGGACGGCGGTGTAATCATAACAGGATGCAGGAGTGGATCACGAGGAGGAAGGAGGGCTGAAGATGGCCTCTCTCTTGTTTGCGTCCTTTTTGCTTGAGGTGGTTGTGGAGGTATTGCGATTCTGGTCTTGGTTTGCTCTTTTGTTTTGTGAAGCAATCCATCTACCTTATGTCCCATACAATTCTGACTTGTAGCAGCAGCAGGATCCAACGGTGGTAGTGTGCAGAGCACTCTCCTCCGTGTGTGTGTGTTCCTATTGGATTTATCGTGGGATCCGGTTTAGTTGCTTCGCTTTGGCATTGATGAGGCACACCAGGATAACCTCCAGAGTTACACCTAGGACTTGAGCTAACCCCCTCCTCCATCGGCGTTCTTGGGAGTCTGCTGGTGGATACAAAGAATCCGCGGGGGATTTCCGGCATCACCCAATTAGGTGGAGGCACAAAGTTGTGCGGATAGGGCTGTGACCCAGCATCTTGGAAGTCTCCATGTGTTACGGGTGTCATCCACTTTTGGTCTAGAGCTGGTTGGCAATGTTGTTGGTGCGTTTGAGGTGTGACCCATTGAGGGGGTGGTGCAATGCGTACAGGCTTGGGATTGTGTACTTGCTGCTGGGAACTTCTAAGCTTCTTCATGCGTCTCTCGTCTTGCTGACATAAAAGAAAAAAATGTTTATTAGCACACAAGTTACATCTGCCTATACCTTTAGCATTATTCACAGCCTGAACTTCTCATATATAAAGTGGTGTTCATGTACATATATTTTTCCCCTAGGACAGGCATCACACTATGCATTGAGCTGAGCATCTGCCAATACTTTTGTACCTGAACTGAGCACCCTTCACAGAATGAACCTCACATTCTGTTAATTCTACACTATTTGATTACTTATATGTACCTGAACTGAGCACTCTCCACAACCTGAACTTCTTGTTTTGCAAAGGGAAAATACTGTCTACAGTTAGAAAACCTGAACCTTCATGAGTTTGAATGGTTGAACCACTAGTGCATACCAACCTGACCTTCATGTGATCACATGCATGTTCTATTTTTCTTTTATTTTTTGCACACAACCAGATACATACCAACCTAAACTCTACCACACTAAATAGTTGAACTTCACATGGCTTTTCACATGTGAATGCAGGTAGATTTTCTACTATTTGTAGCCTGGACTGAGGCTCACAAACTACCTGAACTTCACATGGCTGTAAGCAGGCAGATTTTAAAAAAGCTTTTGTAGCCTGGACTGATGCTCACACACCACCTGAACTTCACTTGACTATAAGAAAATAACAAACAGAAGGAAGAAGTTCAACCATACCCTGGCTAGAAGTTCGGCCAAGCTTTTTCGAGCAGCTGATAGGCCACCTTGTGAGCAATTTGTCAGAGAGCTAGGAGAGGAACCGCATGGCAATCCATGTCTTGCATAGGGCGCGAAGTTCATCTGCACGAAGCAAGAAGGTGAGGAATGGGAAGATTGAAGAAGAAGGCGACAAGTGGGAGGAAGTTCATGTACCGTTGCTGGATTTGAAGGCGCCGTCGATGGCGCCTCCGCCACGGAGTTGCTCCGTTGGCCGCGTGATACGTCTCCAACGTATCTATAATTTTTCATTGCTCCATGCTATATTATCTTCTGTTTTGGACATTATTGGGCTTTATTATTCACTTTTATATTATTTTTGGGACTAACCTATTAACCGGAGGCCCAGCCCAGAATTGTTGTTTTTTGCCTATTTCAGAGTTTCGTAGAAAAAGAATATCAAACGGAGTCCAAACAGAATGAAACCTTTGGGAACGTGATTTTTGGAACGAACAAGATCCAGGAGACTTGGACCCTACGTCAAGAAACAAAGGAGGAGGCCACGACGTAGGGGGCGCGCCTACCCCCTAGGGCGCGCCCTCCACCCTCGTGGGCCCCCTGTTGCTCCACCGACGTACTCCTTTCTCCTATATATACCTACGTATCCCCAAACGATCAGATACGGAGCCAAAAACCTAATTCCACCGCCGCAACCTTCTGTACCCACGAGATCCCATCTTGGGGCCTGTTCTGGAGCTCCGCCGGAAGGGGCATCAATCATGGAGGGCTTCTACATCATCACCATAGCCCCTCTGATGAAGTGTGAGTAGTTTACCTCATACCTTCGGGTCCATAGTTATTAGCTAGATGGCTTCTTCTCTCTTTTTGGATCTCAATACAATGTTCTCCCCCTCTCTCGTGGAGATCTATTCGATGTAATCTTCTTTTGCGGTGTGTTTGTTGAGACCGATGAATTGTGGGTTTATGATCAAGTTTATCTATGAACAATATTTGAATCTTTTCTGAATTCTTTTATCTATGATTGGTTATCTTTGCAAGTCTCTTTGAACTATCAGTTTGGTTTGGCCTACTAGATTGATCTTTCTTGCAATGGGAGAAGTGCTTAGCTTTGGGTTCAATCTTGCGGTGTCCTTTCCCAGTGACAGTAGGGGAAGCAAGGCACGTATTGTATTGTTGCCATCGAGGATAACAAGATGGGGTTTTTATCATATTGCATGAATTTATCCCTCTACATCATGTCATCTGGCTTAAGGCGTTACTCTGTTTTTACGAACTTAATACTCTAGATGCATGTTGGATAGCGGTCGATGAGTGGAGTAATAGTAGTAGATGCAGGCAGGAGTCGGTCTACTTGTCTCGGACATGATGCCTATATACATGATCATACCTAGATATTCTCATAACTATGCTCAATTCTGTCAATTGCTCAACAGTAATTTGTTCACCCACCGTAAAATACTTATGCTCTTGAGAGAAGCCACTAGTGAAACCTATGGCCCCCGGGTCTATCTTCATCATATTAATCTCCCAACACTTAGTTATTTCCTTTGCTTTTTACTTTGCCTTTTATTTTACTTTGCATCTTTATCAGAAAAACACCAAAAATATTATCCTATCATATCTATCAGATCTCACTCTCGTAAGTGACCGTGTAGGGATTGACAACCCCTTATCGCGTTGGTTGCGAGGATTTATTTGTTTGTGTAGGTGCAAGGGACTCGCGCGTAGCCTCCTACTGGATTGATACCTTGGTTCTCAAAAACTTAGGGAAATACTTACGCTACTTTGCTGCATCACCCTTTCCTCTTCAAGGGAAACCAACGCAGTGCTCAAGAGGTAGCAAGAAGGATTTCTGGCGCCGTTGCCAGGGAAGTCTACGCACAAGTCAAGACATACCAAGTACCCAACGCAAAACCTTATCCCTCGCATTACATTATTTGCCATTTGCCTCTCGTTTTCCTCTCCCCCACTTCACCCTTGCCGTTTTATTCGCCTCTCTTTCCGTTTGCATTTTTCTCGCCAGATCTATTGTTTGCTTGTGTTACCATGTGCCTTCTATTTGCTTGCATCTTTGCTTGCTAAAAGTCTATTGTTATGGATCCACTTAAAGTGTTCTACTTGGATCATCTTCAATCCTTATGTGCTCGTGCTGAAACCCCAACTAGCCTAGTTGATGGGAAATCTTTAGATGAGCATGCTCATTTTGTGCGTCACCGTTTGTCTGAAAAAGGGAGACTCTTATGGAATCAAATAAACAGATTGTTGTGTTATGCTTGGAATCTTTGTGAAATTTGTGATTTTACTTGTTGCTCTAAGAACCCTAAGAAACACCTTCCCTAGCTTTGTGAGTTTAATGAAAATGAAATCTTATCTTCTTATGTAAAGGGTGTTTATAGTTACTATGATATTGAACAAATTGAAGAATTTGTTGCTTTTAAGGGTGCTTATGAAGTTGCTTCTTTGATTAAGTATGATATTACTCTCTACGAATCTGAACATTATGACATACTTAAATATTGCTATGAAAACTATGCTCATAATGTGTATGTCAAAGAATTTATTGAGAGAATGACCGTTCCTTTGGAAGGAAATAATGATATGCATGAATCTATAGATAATGAGGATGCCAATGATTTGATTGAAATATCCCTTGATGAACATGATGCTTGCTATTCTTGTGGCCATGATGCCAATATTTATGAAGATGAATTTGCTATAGTTCCTTATGCTAAACATGAGATCGTTGATATTGCACCCATACTTGGTAGTTCCTTCAATGAAAAGCATGATTGCAATGATGTTATTATAAATTCTCTTAATGCCAATTGTGTTAATAATATGCAAAACCCTAAGCTTGGGGATGCTAGTTTTTCTATGTCTACTATTTTTTGCAATGATCATGATTGGGGCGATTCTTTTTATGATCTTGAAAATTTATTTAAGCCCCATGATGAATATGAGATTGATATTAGTATTCGCAATAGTATTGAAAGTGGGTTTGGAAGAGTGTCAACTTTAGATCCCACATATTTGGAGAATGTTCAATCTTATGAAATTTTTGATAAAAGTGGGTTTGGAGAGGTCATGACTTTAGTAAATGTTAATCCCACTAATTTGGAAGAGTGTCAACTTTGCATACATGTGGATCGTGTTAAGAATATGTTTTGTGATAGCTATATTGTTGAATTTGCTTATGATCCTACATGTAATTATTATGAGAGAGGAAAATATGGTTGTAGAAATTTTCATGTTACTAAATTACCTCTCGTTATGTTGAGATTGCTATTGTTCCTTTCCGCTTCCTTGCATATGCTAGTTTTTGCTTGCTTTGATAATTTGTTTGCCTATAAGATGCCTATGCATAGGAAGTATGTTAGACTTAGATGTGTTTGTCATGTGTTTCATGATGCTCTCTTTGCGCTTCAATTCTTGTCTTTCTTGTGAGCATCGTTAGATTTATCAGCCTAGCTAGGGGCGTTAAATGATAGCGCTTGTTGGGAGGCAACCCAATTTTTATTTTTAGTTTTTTATTTTTACTTTTGTTTAGGAATAAATATTTGTTCTAGCCTCTTTTTAGATGTGTTTTTATGTTTTAATTAGTGTTTGTGCCAAGTTAAACCTATAGGATCTTCTTGGATGATAGTTATTTGATCTTGCAGAAATTTCCATAAACTTTCTGTTCATGAAAATAATTTCTAAAAATCACCAGAACGTGATAAAATATTGATTACAATTGCTGCTGATCAATAAACAAATTGTCTAGGTCTTCCTATTTTGGCTGATTTTTTGGAGATCCAGAAGTTTGCTTTAGTTACAGATTACTACAGACTGTTATGTTTTTGATAGATTCTGTTTTTCGTATGTTGTTTGCTTATTTTGATGAATCTATGGCTAGTTAAATAGTTTATAAACCATAGAGAAGTTGGAATACAGTAGGTTTAACACCAATATAAATAAAGAATGAGTTCATTACAGTACCTTGGAGTGGTCTTTTGTTTCCTTTCGCTAACGGAGCTCACGAGATTTTCTGCTAAGTTTTGTGTTGTGAAGTTTTCAAGTTTTGGGTGAAAGATTTGACGGATTATGGAACAAGGAGTGGAAAGAGCCTAAGCTTGGGGATGCCCATGGCACCCCCAAGATAATCTAAAGACACCATAAAGCCAAACCTTGGGGATGCCCCGGAAGGCATCCCCTCTTTCGTCTACTTCCATCGGTAACTTTACTTGGAGCTATATTTTTATTCACCACATGATATGTGTTTTGCTGGGAGCGTCTTGTATTATTTGAGTCTTTGTTTTTTTAGTTTACCACAATCATCCTTGCTATACACACCTTTTGAGAGAGTCACACATAAATTGGAACTTATTAGAATACTCTATGTGCTTCACTTATATTTTTTTGAGCTATATAGTTTTGCTCTAGTGCTTCACTTATATCTTTTAGAGCACGGCGATGGATTTGTTTTATAGAAACTATTGATCTCTCATGCTTCACTTATATTATTTTGAGAGTCTTAAAACAGCATGGAAATTTTCTTTAATTATAATATCATGAGAAATTTGATGCTTGATAATTGTTTTGAGATATAAAGGTGGTAATATCATGGTTGTGCTAGTTGAGTAATTGTGGAATTGAAAAATACTTGTGTTGGAGTTTGTGATTCCCGTAGCATGCACGTATGGTGAACCGTTATGTAACGAAGTCGGAGCATGAGGTATTTATTGATTGACATCCTTTGTGTGGCGGTCGGGATCGCGCGATGGTTAACACCTACCAACCCTTCCCCTAGGAGCATGCGTAGTAGTACTTTGCTTCGAGGGATAATAAATTTTTGCAATAAGTATATGAGTTCTTTATGACTAATGTGAGTCCATGGATTATACGCACACTTACCTTTCCGCAATTTTCTAGCCTCTTCGGTACCGTGCATTGCCCTTTCTCACCTTGAGAGTTGGTGCAAACTTCGCCGGTGCATCCAAACCCCGTGATATGATACGCTCTATCACACATAAACCTCCTTATATCTTCCTCAAAACAGCCACCATACCTACCTATCATGGCATTTCCATAGCCATTCCGAGATATATTGCCATGCAACTTTCCACTGTTTCATTTATCATGACATGCTCCATCATTGTCATATTGCTTTGCATGATCATGTAGTTGACATTGTATTTGTGGCAAAGCCACCGTTCATAACTCTTTCATACATGTCACTCTTTATTCATTGCATATCCCGGTACACCGCCGGAGGCATTCATATAGAGTCATATTTTGTTCTAAGTATTGAGTTGTAATTCATGAGTTGTAAGTAAATAAAAGTGTGATGATCATCATTATTAGAGCATTGTCCCAAGTGAGGAAAGGATGATGGAGACTATGATTCCCCTACAAGTCGGGATGAGACTCCGGACTAAATAAAAAAAGAGGCCATAAAAAAAGGCCCAAATAAAAAAAAGAGAGAAGGGACAATGTTACTATCCTTTTACCACACTTGTGCTTCAAAGTAGCACCGTGATCTTCATGATAGAGAGTCTCTCATTTTGTCACTTTCATATATTAGTGGGGAATTTCATTGTAGAACTTGGCTTGTATATTCCAATGATGGGCTTCCTCAAAATGCCCGAGGTCTTCGTGAGCAAGCAAGTTGGATGCACACCCACTTAGCTTCTTTTTGAGCTTTCATACACTTATAGCTCTAGTGCATCCGTTGGATGGCAATCCCTACTCCTCGCATTAACATCAATTGATGGGCATCTCCATAGCCCGTTGATTAGCCTCGTTGATGTGAGACTTTCTCCTTTTTTGTTGTCTTCCCACATAACCCCTACCATTATACCTTATTCCACCATAGTGCTATGTCCATGGCTTGCGCTCATGTATTGCGTAAGAGTTGAAAAGGCTGAAGCGCGTTAAAAGTATGAACCAATTGCTTGGCTAAAACCGGGGTCGTACATGATATGAATATTTTGTGTGGGGAAGATGGAGCATAGCCAGACTATATGATTTTGTAGGGATAACTTGCTTTGGCTATGTTATTTTGATAAGACATAAGTGCTTAGTTAGTATGCTTTAAATATTATTGTTTTTATGTCAACATTAAACTTTTATCTTGAATCATATCAAATCTGAACATTCATGCCACAATGAGAAGAATTATATTGGAATTATGCCAAGTAGCACTCCGCATCAAAATTCTGTTTTTATCATTTACCTACTCGAGGACGAGCAGGAATTAAGCTTGGGGATGCTTGATACGTCTCCAACGTATCTATAATTTTTGATTGCTCCATGCTATATTATCTTCTGTTTTGGACATTATTGGGCTTTATTATTCACTTTTATATTATTTTTGGGACTAACCTATTAACCGGAGGCCCAGCCTAGAATTGCTGTTTTTTGCCTATTTCAGAGTTTCGCTGAAAAAGAATATCAAACGGAGTCCAAACAGAATGAAACCTTTGGGAACGTGATTTTTGGAACGAACAAGATCCAGGAGACTTGAACCCTACGTGAAGAAACAAAGGAGGAGGCCACGAGGTAGGGGGGCGCGCCTACCCCCCAGGGCGCGCCCTCCACCCTCGTGGGCCCCCTGTTGCTCCACCGACGTACTCCTTCCTCCTATATATACCTACGTACCCCCAAACGATCAGATATGGAGCCAAAAACCTAATTCCACCGCCGCAACCTTCTGTACCCACGAGATCCCATCTTGGGGCCTGTTTCGGAGCTCCGCCAGAAGGGGCATCAATCACGGAGGGCTTCTACATCATCACCATAGCCCCTCCGATGAAGTGTGAGTAGTTTACCTCAGACCTTCGGGTCCATAGTTATTAGCTAGATGGATTCTTCTCTCTTTTTGGATCTCAATACAATGTTCTCCCCCTCTCTCTAGAGATCTATTCGATGTAATCTTCTTTTGAGGTGTGTTTGTTGAGACCGATGAATTGTGGGTTTATGATCAAGTTCATCTATGAACAATATTTGAATCTTTTCTGAATTCTTTTATGTATGATTGGTTATCTTTGCAAGTCTCTTTGAATTATCAGTTTGGTTTGGCCTACTAGATTGATCTTTCTTGCAATGGGAGAAGTGCTTAGCTTTGGGTTCAATCTTGCGGTGTCCTTTCCCAGTGACAGTAGGGGCAGCAAGGCACGTATTGTACTGTTGCCATCGAGGATAACAAGATGTTTTTTTTAATCATATTGCATGAATTTATCCCTCTACATCATGTCATCTTGCTTAAGGCATTACTTTGTTTTTATAAACTTAATACTCTAGATGCATGCTGGATAGCGGTCGATGAGTGGAGTTATAGTAGTAGATGCAGGCAGGAGTCGGTCTACTTGTCTCGGACGTGATGCCTATATACATGATCATACCTATATATTCTCATAACTATGCTCAATTCTGTCAATTGCTCAACAGTAATTTGTTCACCCACCATAAAATACTTATGCTCTTGAGAGAAGCCACTAGTGAAACCTATGGCCCCCGGGTCTATCTTCATCATATTAATCTCCCAACACTTAGTTATTTCCTTTGCTTTTTACTTTGCCTTTTATTTTACTTTGCATCTTTATCACGAACATACCAAAAATATTATCCTATCATATTATCAGATCTCACTCTCGTAAGTGACCGTGTAGGGATTGACAACCCCTTATCGCGTTGGTTGCGAGGATTTATTTGTTTGTGTAGGTGCGAGGGACTCGCGCATAGCCTCCTACTGGATTGATACCTTGGTTCTCAAAAACTGAGGGAAATACTTACGCTACTTTGCTGCATCACCCTTTCCTCTTCAAGGGAAAACCAATGCAGTGCTCAAGAGGTAGCACCGCGTCGTTCGCCGTAGCTTCCGTCAGGGCCGTCATCTACTCTGCCAAGGCGTCGGGCGGTGAGGATGGAAGGAGGATGCGGCTTCTAGAAGTCCACGGCGGCTTCGCCGCATCCAGGCGACGCAGGCTCCCTCGCGCCAGCGTCCGCCGTCGCTCGCTCGCCCGCGTTGGTGGTCGGCCAGGAGGTGGCACGGAGGGGTGGCGGCAGATCCGGTCGACCAGGCTCTGGAGACGGAGGGGAGGAGGCGGATCCGGCCGGCCAGGAGCCGGAGACGGGGGAGAGGCGGCGGATCCGGCGAAGATCGGCGGCGACCACAGGGGAGGTCGGGGACCGAGGGGAGGAGCGGCGAGGAGGGGTTGGGGCGGTTCGGGATCGGGATCGGAATCAGGTGGATCCTGTCGGGCGGGCCGGCGGTTCACGAAGTGCAGGTGGGTTCTGTTGGGCCCTTATAGGGGCTGCTGTGATCCAAATAACTATTCTAATCCTGGGATTATAAATATATATATATATCAATTAGGCTTCAAGTGTGTACTTTTTGGTGAAAGTGTTGTCCAATGGGAATTATATTTTGTATTACTCATGTAGCCTACAAAGTCTGCCGCACAGCCTTGTAACTTCTTACCCCATTTCTAAATTTGTACTAGTCCTCTATACAGTGTATTGCGCTACTCGTACTACTACCTGCCTCCTGGTTTAGTGGTCCCCTTCGTAATTTGTGTCAAATTTTGACCATAAATTTCACTAACTAAATGTTAATGCATGTCACAAAAAATTATATCGTTTTATTCGTATTTGAACATATTTTCCAATGAAATAATTTTCGGTGACATGCATTAACATTTTGTTAGTTAAACCTATGGTTAAAATGTGACACTAAATACGACTAGTAAGTACTAGAGTAGCAGTACTAGTATACGTCGGTCAAATTATTCATCATGTCCAGACATTGAATTGACGTGACAACACGCTGCGCGTGAGGTGACACAAGAATCCCGGCGGCGTCTTTGGGTATTGTGGACTTCGGATTTGGAGTACCACTTATCTGTGGAAATCTTTCATCGTTCACTTAAAACAGTCGATTGATCATACATTGAGTACCATATAACTGGAATTAACCGATGCAAGTCCAAGAAGGATTGGCCGGTGCTGCCGGCTGGCGTCAAGTTTGATCCCACGGATCAGGAGCTGATCGAGCACCTTGAAGCCAAAGTGACTGCTGACAGCGTGAGATCTCACCCTCTCATCGATTTGTTCATACCAACCATCGACAGCAATCACGGCATATGCTACACCCATCCTGAGAAACTTCCAGGTAAGACATCGATCGGCCGTCTACTTGCACAAACATATTCCTTTGTTTATAGCTCTATTTTTCTTTTTAGACGCAGACCTAGTGAAGCAATTACAATTTGACAGTTAATAAAAAGTGAAACAAGTGACTGCAACATGCCAAATATGTTATGAAAATGCCAACCACGTACACTAAAACCTGTATTCAACAATACTGCAGGTATCACACTGAGTGGCCTAAGCAAGCATTTCTTCCAGCGCAATTCTAGGGCATTCAAAAGGGGCATGTGGACGCGTCGCAAGATACAGTTGGAGTGCGGCATGCACGCGATGTAGCACAAGACCGGCAGTACCTTGCCGGTGGTGGTCAACGGCCGGCAGACGGGCAGCAAAAATGTTCTGGTGCTGCACACCAACAAGAACTTCGACCAGCACAGGACCAACTGGGTGATGAACCAGTACCACCTCGGGGACCTGGAGCAAGAGAAGGAGCGGGAGCTGGTCCTCTGCAAGATTTTCTACCAAACGAACACTAGGGCCAGGAGTAAAAAGATTATAAGTTAGTTTGGTATTAGTACTTGTACTACCTTGTCGTCCGCAAGTTGGTAGTGTTGTTAACGATCTTTCGGTATGAACTTGGCATTTGCTTCCAACCATCATGTCGAGGGTCGACGTGGATATAAAGCTGAATCATTTGTTTCGAAACGAATTTTCAGGCACCTGATTTTTATTTGATGGGTAGCATAAGCACCTGCCATTCGAATTCCCAGTATTCCAAATTTTTCGAAACAAGTGCATGCACTTATTATCACGATGAAAAAACAATATACCTGCTACATCCCAGTTATCAGTCTGGACTTGCAGAATTCTCTCATTTGTTGAGCAGGTATATTGTTTTTTTAGGTCGAGCAAGTTTCAACTGGGCTGTAGACTGCCCAGGCTTGGTTTTGTTTTTAATAGGCCCAACCCATAACGACAACTGGGCACAAAGATCCAGCAGGTATCTACTAGCCTCTGGCCCGCCAGCGTTAGTTATATTTTGTCTTACAACATCCGCAGGCCGTTTGTTTTACTGAATCAAACACACAGCCCAGTTCTATTTTTTTCTTGAAACGCCATGTCCTACATCCGTTTTCTAATCTCTACCTACAGTTTTACTAGTTCATATACACGTATAATTATATTGAAAATACATAAAGTTCGCTTTTCATATTTACATCCTTATTTTTGTTGTTGTTTTCCCTCCCAGCGCTAATTTTTTTACCACTGGTTTTCCCTTAAACCAATTCAATTGTCCCACGTCTTATTTGCTTACAAAAGCAAAATTATTTTTTTGGCGAATCAATAAGTTCTTAAAAAGATGTTTATCATTTCGGGATTACAACAGTTCGGACTCCACCGAAATATGCAAAATAAGGTTGAACTTTTTGACTGTGGTCCTGGGCAGAAAATGGGTTGTAATAAATTACTTAAGAATTAGCAAATGGGTTGCAAATTATATTTTTTTTAGCAAATGGGCTCTATGTTGTTTGCCACATATTTGGGGGCTGACTTGTGGGCCTACTAAGTTCATGCGTACACAAGGTTTCTCAAAAAAAGAAACTTAGTCAACAATCGACTCTACCAGCGTCAGACCATTAGATGTCAATCTAATGGCAATCGTGCTTCTTCAGTCTCTGATCTTCCTGCTCCAGCCGCCCAAACCAGCGCCGGCGGAACCGCCTGCTCCCGCCTCCCGTGGCCGGCTGTGCTACCGGGCAGGCCTCACGGCCCCACCATACTCGCATCCCTGGCTTGTGTATCCCTCTACTCACCCACACCTCTTGTTATTTTCCGGCGACGACAGCTGAACGAGTCAACCCTCGTACTCCCCACCGCGTGGGCAGCCACTGCCGTGTCTTCCCCGGCTCTGTGTCGTTCCCTTCATAGGCCTCGCCGTCGTCCACCGCCCTGGTGCTCTCGGCGCGGCGTGGTCAACGTGGTCAACGAACGACATCCATCGGAAGTGGACTGTACGTGGAGAGGCTGACAGCTGGGTCCACGGCCGCACACAAGGAAATGCCTCCTTATTACGCGCAAAATAATGATTCCTCCACCTGACATCTAGGACCCACCAGAAGGGCCTCTGTATTTCACGAAAATAGTGTTCCCCCCGCTGACAGCTCGGACCCACCAGCTATATCTTCGCCCGCAGGGAAGTGCCTCCTTATTATGCACAAAAAAATGAATACCCCCTCCCGTGGGAGGCTGACTTGTGGGCCTACTAAGTTGACGGGGACGGAGGGTTTTGTCAACTTAGTCAATATGAACGATTCTAGCTCGAGTGACCGTACGATGTCAATATGAACGATTCTAGCTCCAGTGCTTCTTCAACCTCTGGTCTTCTTGCTCCAGCCGCCCAAACCAGCGCCGGTCGTGCCGTGTGCTCCTACCTCCCGTGGCCGGCTGTGATGTCGCGGAGGACTCACCGCCCCCTACTACTCCCATCGCTGGCCAGGCCATCCGCCTCTACTCACCCACACCCCCTGTTATTCTGCGGTGACGGCAGCCTCACACCGCAGCCGAACCGGTGAACCCTCGTACTCCCCTCCGCGTGGGCTTCCACTGCCGCATCTTCCCCTGCTTCACGTCATCCCCTTCCTAGGCCTCACCGTCGTCCACCGCCGTGGTGCTCTCGGCGCGGCGTGGTCAACGTGGTCAAGGAACGACTTCCATCGGAAGAGTACTATACGTGGAGAGGCTGACAGCTGGGTCCACAGCCGCAGCAAGGAAGTGCCTCCTTATTACGCACAAAATAATTATTCCTCCACCTGACAGCAGGCACCCATCGGACGGGCCACCGTATTTCGCTAAAAACACGTTTCCTCCCTGACTGCTGGGACCCACCAGCTACATCTTTGCACGCAAGTGTCTGACAGTCGGGACCCACCTGATCGAAGCATACGTAGCGTTGTCATTCTGGTTGCGAACGTGTACGTACATATTGGTCGATGTGGAGGCGCGCACGTGTCGTAGTAGAGGGGCGCACGTGTCATAGTAGAGGCGCGCACCTAGCGTGTACACGTACGTACAGCGGCCAGGGTGCAAGAAAGCAAATACGGCCACATACGTACATACCGGCAGGGTCTCGAACGCCTACTCGCGCATACGTACGGCCAGGGCTCGTGTACATGGCTGGGTCGGAACAGAGAAACTGCGTCATCGTCGTGTTCATGGGGAGCCAACCGGCTGGGTCGGAACGGAATGCGTCGTCGTGTTCATCGGGAGTGAACCGGCTTGGACAGAACAGCCGATGGAAACTAGATCTGGCGTACCGCAGAACGGAGGAAACGGCCTTGTGTTCGACCGGCCACGGTCGAAACGGGATCCTTTTCATCGGGAGGGGTCTGGGTACCGCAAAACGGAGGAAACGTACTTCTGTTGGACCTCCTACGGTCGAAATGGGGTCCTGTTGACCGGGAGGGGTGTGGCGTACCGCAAAACGGAGGAAACAGACTTGTGTTGGAGCGCTACGGTCGAAACGGGGGTCCTATTCATCGGGAGGGGTGTGGCGTACCGCAAAACGGGACTCCACGGGATACTATTCATCTCCACCGTCAACCTCCTCCAGCCTCCACGGGCTACTGTTCATCCACCGTCGACCTCCTCCAGCCTCCACGGGCTACTGTTCATCCACCGTCGACCTCCTCCGGCCTCCACCTGCGACTGTTCATCCACGGGCTCCTGTTCATCCAGCCTCCACCGGCTACTGTTCAACCAACCCTCTACACGGGGTCCTGTTCAACCACCCCTCCACGGGCCACTATTCATCTAGCCCTCCACCGACTACTGTTCAACCAGCCCTCCACCGGCTACTGTTCAACCAGCCCTTCACGGGGTCCTGTTCATCCAGCCCTCCACGGGGTCCTGTTCATCCACCGGCTCGATCGATCGGGGTACTGTTCATCCAGCGGCAACAGCCTCTACTACCACGGGTTCCTGTTCATCCAACCCCCACTGAGAACTGTTCATCCAAACCTCCCAACAACGCTCACTGTTCATCCAGAAGCAGCATCGATCGGCTTCTGTTAGCAGCAGTAGCGAAGGAATCGCTCGATTGGGTTCAGTTAACAGCCATCGATCGATCACTCGGGTTCAGTAACATGTAGCCTGCAGTGCAATCGCTCGGCTTCAGTTAGAGCCCAACGCCTCGCTCGAGTTCAGTTAGAGTGCAACGCCTCGCACACACGCGCGTACGTCCGAGAGAAATGTGCATCTCTCGGCCCCCGACCAGCCACCGTAACCGGGAACTTCCCAATATTTTCCTCGCCCTCGCTTCCACCACGGTTTTTTCCGCCATGGACGGCCCAAAGAATGTCATGCAGCTGCATCTCCGGCCCGCCCAGGATGAAAAGCCCATTTTCTGTCATGATTTTTTGTCATAGAAGTAGGACCCCACCACATCTATGATAATACCTGGTTTTGACACAATTATTGTCATAGAAGTGTCATAAGTATGACAGAAAAAATTTCGTTCGGCCAAAAATGTCACGGATGTGTCTTTTTTGGTAGTGACGGCAGCCCCCTTGCGCTTCATGTCCTTGAGCTTGGCCTTCTTGTCCTCCTGGTCGGTAGCTGGGAGCTCGAGGAGGGAAAGGCGCCCTTCCTCACCTCTTGCGCACTTGGTCGCCATGTCAAATATCTCCAGGGCCGTGCATAGCTCCTCGTGGATGGCGAGCTCTTCCTTCATCTTGAAGTCGTGGACGCCTTCGGAAAACACGGAGATGATGGCTTCGTCCATCACCTTGGGGATCTTGAGGCGAACGCTGTTGAAGCGCTGGATGTACTTCTGCAGGGTTTCCCCTGGTTGCTGCTTGATGTGCCACAAGTCACCCATGGCCGGCGGGCGGTCGCGAGTGCCCTGGAAGTTGGCGATGAAACGCTCACGCATCTCGCCCCAGGAGGAGATCGATCCCGCGGGCAGGTTCAGGAGCCATGATCGCGCCCCATCTTTGAGGGCCATAGAAAACCAATTCGCCATGACCTTCTCATTGCCGTTGGACGCCTCGATGCTCAGCTCACAGAGCTGCAGGAACTCCGCGGGTTCGGGGGTGCCGTCATAGCGCGGAGGCAGGTCCGGCTTGAACTTGCCGGGCCAGACGACGCTGCACAACTCGGGAGTGAAGGCACGACAACCTGTTGTGGTCATCAGAGCCCGTCGCGGAGGCGGAGCCTGGTCTTCGTACCCACGCGCCGCCGCGGCAAGCGGCGCACGGTCTTGGCGCTGTGGTGCTGGGAGCGCAGGAGTCTTTTCTTGCGGCCGAGGAACTTCTTGGCAGCTTCCTTCTTCGTGCACGGGCGCCCGGCATGGCAGGTCACGCCGCGGGGCCGCGCGTCTTGGTGCGAGGGCGGCGTCTTGTTGCGGAGGTGGTGGAGGCGCTCCGTGGGCGACGTCGCCCGTTGCTGGAGGTGGTCGAGGTAATGAAAGGGACGGCGCAGGAGAGCCCCCAGCGGCGCTGACGAGCTCGGCAATGCGGTCAAACCAGTCATCACAGAGGTCGTCGACTGGACGGTAGCGCAGGGGCTCACGTGCCATGAGCAGCGCAGCCTGCGCGTCCGTGGGCGCGCGATGAGCGTGGGACGACGAGCCAGTCGGAGTCAGCGATGGGGTGGCGGTGCGTCCATCCTGCCGCACGGAAGGGTGCAGCGACGAAGCTTGCTGCTCGTTCCCTGCCGGGCCGGTGGCGGCGTTGGCAGCAGGTGATGGAGAACGGCGGGGAGGTCCACCAAAGGGCGCCGTATAAGCGACACGGGCGGCGAGGGCGGCCCGGCGCTTGGCACGGACTCTGCGAGCGTCTGCCATGGATCCGGTGGAGCAGCGGAGTGCGGATCGAGAGAAGAAAGGCTTCGGCGCACCCCTACCTAGCGCGCCAAAGGTCGAATTCTGGGTTCTGGCAAACCCTTGAGGTTCGAACACTGGGGTGCGCACGAAGATCTCTCTATCTCTAGCTCGCTCTCGCAACGTTCTCAAGGCTCAACTCGACGAACGCGAAGAACAAGAGACACGAGGGTTTATACTGGTTCGGGCCACCGCTGTGGTGTAATACCCTACTCCAGTGTGGTGTGGTGGATTGCCTTGTAGGCTGATGATGAACAGTACAAGGGATGAACAGCCTCCTAAGGAGAGGTGTTCCTGAGCTCGGTGAGCTTGTGTGGTGGCCTTGGCGGAATGGATCCAGTCCAAGATGAGTTTGTGTGCTGAGGATGGTCTGAATGATCCCTCCCTTGCTATGGTGGTGGATAGTCCTATTTATAGTGGCCTAGGTCCTCTTCCCAAATATTAGGCGGGAAGGGATCCCACAACGGCCAATTTGAAGGGGGACAGCTAGTACAAGTTATCCTGACAAAAGGTGGTCTTCGCCTGCCAAATACTCTGGTGGTGACGCCCTCATGGGCTCCGCGGTGACCTCCATCCTGCCGTTCTGCTGGTCCTGGTATCGTTGCACCAATATGGAAACCTTTTCTTGATGCCTCGGGACTCCTCGCCTGCGCTTGCCCCTTTAGCACCAAAGAGGCAACGAGTACTCTGCGCCCGCTGGCTCCCGCCTGGCCGCGGTCGTCATTGCTCACGTCATGCAGGCAGATATCGCCGCTCCTCGGGAGCCAGCCTAGGGAGGCCGCTCCTGAGGAGGTCTTGTGTCGTCTAGCTCACGAGGCTTCGCCCCTCGCGAGGGTCTTGAGTAGTTGTTGGTGAAGATGGGCCATGCCAGGCCGCTGGATGAGCCACGCCCTGGGCCGCAGGTAGGCAAGTCTGGGTATCCCCATTCGCAGGACGCCGACAAAGAGTGCCGACTTGCTCCACGCCAGATTGTCGGCGAGCATGGTGGCATGGGCATCGTCGCTTCCCTTGAAGCCGTCGACGCAAGCGTAGCCGCGCCATGCAGGCAGGGAAAGAAGCCGTCGGGAATGTCGATGAGGTGATGCAGCTACGCGGATGTCGACGACGTAACGGGCAACATGTCCCCGCCCGCCACAATCATCGAGGAGAAGTAGAACACGGTAGGCCGCTGCCGATTGTATCCCATGATGGCCACCGCCAAGACGACGCAGGCGAAAATAGCCGGTGTCTTGCACCATTCTTCTTCAGCCGGATGCTAGAGGAGGATAAAGAGATCGGGCGGCGACCATTTAGATTAGGTATATTAATTCTACCAGGCTGGTTGTAATGGGAGTATCATAAGTAGTATCATGCATGCCAACTAGGCAAATTTGATGAGGTGGCGTAGAATTAAATGAAGAAAGAGAGGGTTGAGTATCATATTATGATACCGTATGGAATTAAGTTACTTCCACTATGGTTAGTCTGAGGCCTTGTTCGGTTCAACCTCCTCCCAAGGGGTTTGGAGAGGAATGGAGGGGAATTTGGCTTGTACATGATTTAATCCCCTGCAATCCTTGTTAATCCCCGTTAAAACCCCTTGAACCGCACATGCCCTTGTTATCACATAGTCCTAATGCAATTGTTATGCATATTAATGTAAGCCCCCGTTAATCTAGTGCCATTGTTGATTTGATGTGATGGCACTTCTTAGATGATGGCACTTTTTCATATTGTCACTGTAATGCCATTGATAACATATGCGATGCTGCTGTTAACCATATGCCGCTGCAAAAAAATAACACTGCTTAAATAACTCTGTTACATATTTATGCAAACAGGGTTGTCTATCTCCATATAGTTGATACATCTCCAACGTATCTATAAATTTTTATTGTTCCATGCTGTTATATTATCAATCTTGGATGTTTTATAATCATTTTATCGTCATTTCATATCATTTTTGGTACTAACCTATTGACTTACTGCCAAGTGCGAGTTGCTGTTTTCTACATGTTTTTTACATCGCAGGAAAACAATACCATACAGAGTCCAAATGCAACGAAACTTCACAGAGATTTTTTATGGACCAGAAGACACCCAATGGGCCAAGGCAGCGCCTTGGGGGTGCTCCGAGGGGAGCACCACCCACTAGGGCGCGCTAGGAGGCCCAGGCACACCCTGGTGGGTTGTGCCCACCTCGGGTGCCCCCCGGACCGCCTCTTTGCTCTATAAATACCCCAATATTCTAGAAACCCTAGGGGAGTCGACGAAAATCAATTCCAGCCGCCGCAGAGTCCAGAACCACCAGATCCAATCTAGACACCATCACAGAGGGGTTCACCACTTCCATTGGTGCCTCTCCCATGATGCGTGGGTAGTTCTTTGTAGACCTTCGGGTCCGTAGTTAGTAGCTAGATGGCTTCCTCTCTCTCTCGTTTGATTCTCAATACAATGGTCTCTTGGAGATCCATATGATGTAACTCTTTTTGCGTGTGTTCGTTGGGATCGGATGAACTTTGAGTTTATGATAAGATCTATCTTCTTATATCCATGAAAGTTATTTGAGTTTCTTTGATCTCTTATATGCATGATTGCGTATAGCCTCATATTTCTTCTCCGATATTTGGGTTTTGTTTAGCCAACTTGATCTATTTATCTTGCAATGGGAAGAGGTGCTTTGTAGTGGGTTCGATCTTACGGTGCTTGTTCCCAGTGACAGAAGGGGAACCGACACGTATGTATCATTGCTACTAAGGATAAAACATTGGGGTCTATCTCTACATAGATAGATCTTTTCTACATTATGTCATCGTTCTTATTGCATTACTCCGAACTTAATACACTAGATGCATGCTGGATAGCGGTCGATGTGTGGAGTAATAGAAGTAGATGCAGGCAGGAGTCGGTCTACTAATCTTGGACGTGATGCCTATATAATGATCATTGCCTGGATATCGTCATGATTATTTGATGTTCTATCAATTTCCCAACAGTAATTTTTTTACCCACCGTTTGCTATTTTTCTCGAGAGAAGCCACTAGTGAAACCTATAGCCCCCGGGTCTCTTTCTCATATTATTTGCCTTTGCGACCTACTTTTCCTTTGATTTTATTTTCAGATCTATTAAACCAAAAATACAAAAATACCTTGCTGCAATTTGTTCTTATTTATTTTATTCGTCGTTCGATCTATCAATATACTACAATTTATTTCACGTCCATTTGCCTATCTTGGGGCGCCGCTACCCGAAAGGGATTGGCAACCCCTTTTACACGTCGGGTTGCGAGTATTTGTTATTTGTGTGCAGGGGCTGTTTACGTTGTGTTGCTTGGTTGTCCTACTGGTTCGATAACCTTGGTCGCATAACTGAGGGAAATACCTACCGCCGCTGTGCTGCATCATCCCTTCCTCTTTCGGGAAATACCGACGTAGCTTCAAGCCGCATCAAAAGGAATTTCTGGCGCTGTTGCCGGGGAGGATCTTCAACATATACCAGGTTCCTAATCACAAATCTCGTCTCCTCAGAATTTACATTATTTTCCATTTGCCTCTCGTTTTCCTCTCCCCCACTTCACAAAAATTTGTTGTTTTATTCGCCCTCTTTTTCATTTGCCATTTTCTCTTCAGATCTATTCCTTGCTTGCAATCATGAGTGATTTCGGTATGGCAGCAACAGAAGATGGCCTAACTCCTAAGATTGGACGTACGGGCAATCTGGATGCTAAAACTTTTATCTTGGGCCAAGGGAATATTATGGGAAAAGAACGTATCCAAGAATTTTTCAATTGTGTTGGAAATCTAAGTCTTGATGATGCCCCTATACTTAGGACTACTAGATCATATGCGGATGCTATTTCAGCACTAGTTCTGAAACTTGAAAGTAAATTTATCCGTACTCATCCTACTTTGCAAAGATTGTTTTTTGAGCTCCCCGTTATAAAGAATCCTAAGGCTAAAAAGTTTGCCACTCTCGTTCTTATGAATGAGTTTCACTACGTAATACGGGAAGCTAGGGAAATCTTTGATTTTTATGGTATGAATCGTGAAAAACCCGTGATAGATGAAATTCTTTACAATAGTGATTATGCGCTAAGGCATTTGCTTGGGGATAATAAAATCTTTGATGAGAATCTTAAAAAATAAGTCCCCGTTTTAGATATAATCCAACAAGTTTTCAATAATGTTAATCAACATCACTCTTGGATTGTTGCGGGAAATCAAAGGGGATATGATGAAAACCAACTTAGAAATGCTAAGGTTTCTGTGGATAATATGTTGGGCCATTTGCATTTCTATCCCTAACTCGAACCACCTAATCAGATATACCCCTAATTCGAAAGCCTGCTCAAATTTGCCCCTCCGCCGTTAGGTGCCCATACAGAAAAGCCATTATGCGTTGTTACCGTCCGGTCAAACAACTTTGACCGTCCTGAAAAAAATAGCAAAAAAATTTAAAAAATTTAAAATTTTGTGAGATCGAAGATACTCATGTGCGCAAGGTGTGTGCAAATTTTCGTGCTATTTTGACATTCCAGGAGCCCGTGGCGAGGAAAAACAGTTAATATGCACGCTTGTGAATAGTAAATTTGAAATAAAATAGCAAGAAAATTCAAAAAAATATGAAAATTTTTGGCATCAAAGAGGCTTGGGTGCACAATGTGCTTGCAAGTTTTTGTGATCAAATGACATGCGAGGAGCTCTAGCAAGAAAAAACAAAATAGTCATTTTTCCCAAGTTTTTTCTCGAGCCAAATTTTGTTTTTTTCTCCACAAGCCCCTACAATGTCCAAACACAACAAAATTTTGCACGCAGCTTGTAGACCATAGCCTCTTTGATGCCAAAAAAATTCATATTTTATTGAATTTTCTTGCTATTTTTTTGAATTTACTGTTCACAGGCTTACATATCTATTGTTTTTCCTTTGACACGAGCTCCTGGAATGCCCAAGCAGCACGAAAATTTGCACGCACCTTGCAAACCTGAGTATCTTTGATCTCACAAATTTTCAGATTTATTAGATTTTTTTGCTATTTTTTTAGGACGGTCAATGCCCTTTGACTGGCTTTGACCTGCTTTGACCTGCTTTGACCGGACGGTAACGACACAGAAGGGCATTTCTGTAAGTGCACCTAACGGCGGAGGGGAAAACTTGAGCAGGCTTTGAAATTAGGGGTAAATCTGAGAGTGGGCGCAAATTAGGGGCATAGATGTAAATGTCCCTAATATGTTTTATGTTGTGTTTACAAAACCCCTTGATTAAAACATCTCTAAGGAAATTAAGAAGAAGGATGACAAAACTTAGATCGTTGCTTTATGCCTAGCTAAGGGCGTAAAACTGTAGCGCTTGTTGGGAGGCAACCCAATGAATAAAATTTATTTTTGCTTTTTGCTTCCTGTTCTTGAGTGGTTTCACAATTATTCTACTGTTATGATTGTGTTTTTTGTGTTTTAATTAGTGTTTGTGCCAAGTAAAGCCTTTAGGATCATCTTGGATGATAGTCGTTTGATCTTGCTGAAAAAATAGAAACTTTTGCGCTCACGAAAACAATTCTCATTTTTTACCACAGCGTGATAAAGTACCAATTCTTTTTGCAGAACATTAATATAGAAATTGCTCAGATCTTCCTAATTTTTCAGAATTTTTGGAGTTTCAGAAGTATTCAAAATATCCAGATTGCTACACACTATTCTTTTTTTGACAGATTCTGTTTTCTTTCCGTTGTGTGCTTGTTTTGATGGCTCTATGGTTTTCTTTGATGAGTTTTTTCCATAGAAAAGTTGGAATACAGTAGATATAATGCAATAAAAAAATATTAATTGATTTTCTACAGTACTTATAGTAGTGATTTGCTTTCTTGTACTAACGGATCTCACGAAGGTTTTGTTGAGTTTTGTGTGATTAAAATTTTCAAGTTTTGGGTTATCTTACGATGGATGAAGGAATAAGGAGTAAGAAGAGCCTAAGCTTGGGGATGCCCCGGCATCCCAATCTATTATCCAAAAGAGAGCAAGCAACTAAGCTTGGGGATGCCCCGAGTGGCATCCCCTCTTTCTTCTAACGACCATCGGTATTTTACTCAAAGCTATATTTTTATTCGTCACATACTATGTGTTTTGCTTGGAGTGTCTTGTATGATATGAGTCTTTGCTTTTTTTATTTTGTGTTTTAAGTCTTGATTCCTTGGTGGACACACCTATTTGAGAGAGCCAAAATTATGTCATGACTTGTTAGAATTGCTCTCTATGCTTCACTTAAATTTTTATGAGCTATGTACTTGCTCTAGTGCTTCACTTATATCTTTTTGAGCACAGTGTGCTTTAGTATTTTTGAAGAAATGCTCTCTTGCTTCACTTAGATTTGTTTGAGAGTTAGTAAAATTTTCAAGAAATTCTCTCTTGTTTCACTTAAATTAATTTGAGAGAAATCAATTTTATGCTCATGATCTTCACTTATATTTGTTTGAGCTTATCAAAAGCAACATATGATAATTAGTTCCAAAGTGATAGATATCCAAGAAGGATATAATAAAAACTTTCTTGAAGATCATTGGACAATATAAACTTGATTCTTAGTAATAGTTTAGATATATGATGATGCGATATGTGAGTCATGTTGATGAGTAATTATGCTTTAGTAAGAATATTGGTGTTAAGGTTTGTGATTCCCTATGCAAGCACGAAAGTCAATAATTATGCAATGAAATTATATCCTACTTGTGGTGTATTATTCGGTGTTAATTACGCTTAATGCTCGCTTATGAGATTATTCGTTTCTTGGTTGGTCGCTTCTCAATCTTTTGCTAGCCTTCATTTTGCACTAAGTATGATCACTACTTGTGCGTCCAAAAACCTTTAAACTAGTTTTGCCACATGAGTCCACTATACCTACCTATATGAGGTATTCTTTTGCCGTTCTAAGCAAATTTGTATGTGCCATCTCTAATATTCAAAGTAAATTTCTCTTCTGTGTGCTCGTACCGCTAATAAGGCGGTGAGGGGTGGCTAATATTTTCCATGCTAGATGTGTTATTCTCACGATGAGTGTTTATTCACTTGTCATTGCACGAGAGTAAGGCAAGGGTATTAGGGATGCCCAGTCCCGAAATGAAAAATGAATTTACTTTATGTTGTCAAATAATAAATTCCTTGGAAAGTGTTGGTATGGAGGGCAACCGTGGATACGGCTAGCCATGGAAAGTGAAAGTATGGTTGAAAAAGGAATAAACTTTAATTTCAGTTTGGGAACCGCCTATGATATATCTAGCGTCGAAAGTGTTGGGAACTCTAAGTCAGTTTCGTTGGTAGGAAAAGTATGCCTCTCAAAATGTTTTTATCTCTCAATTTTCGCTTTGAGCTCTGGCACCTCTACAAATCCCTACTTCCCTCCGGGAAGGGCCTTTCTTTTATTTTATGCAATTTTTATTTTGAATTTGAGTCTCCATCATCTCTTATAAAGCACCAACTAGGAGGCACTATGATCGTACTTGAGCATTGGGTGTAGTTAATGTGCGAGTGTGTTTCATGAATGGATCAATGATTGAGCACAATGGGCTAGGATAGCTTATTTTAGCATCGATATTTTGAAAGACATGGTTGCTCGTTGGTATGTTTGAGTATTTAAGTTATCATGTCAAAACTAGACTATTGCGTTGAACATTATAAAAGTCCAAATGTCCATGCTATAAAGGAAAGAATATGATATGACATGTTAGGCAGCATTCCACATCAAAAATTCTGTTTTTATCACTTACCTACTCGAGGACGAGCAGGAGTTAAGCTTGGGGATGCTGATACGTCTCCAACGTATCTATAATTTTTGATTGTTCCATCCTGTTATATTTTCAATCTTCGATGTTTTCTAATCATTTTATAGTCATTTTATATTATTTTTTGGTACTAACCTATTGACATAGTGCAAAGTGCTGGTTGTAATGGGAGTATCATAAGTAGTATCATGCATGCCAACTAGGCAAATTTGATAAGGTGGCATAGAATTAAATGAAGAAAGAGAGGGTTGAGTATCATATTATGATACCGTATGGAATTAAGTTACTCCTGTTGTGGTTAGTCTTAGGCCTTGTTCGGTTCAACCTCCTCCCAAGGGGGTTGGAGTGGAATGGAGGGGAATTTGGCTTGTACATGATTTAATCCTCCCAATCCCTGTTAATCCCCGTTAAAACCCCTTGAACCGCAGATGCCCTTGTTATCACATAGTCATAATGCAATTGTTATGCATGTAAATGTAAGCCCCCTTTAATCTAGTGCCAGTGTTGATTTGATGTAATGGCACTTCTTAGATAATGGCACTTTTTCATATTGTCGCTGCAATGCCATTGATAACATATATGATGCTCCTATTAACCATATGCCGCTGCAAAAAAATGACACTACTTAAATAACCCTGTTACATAGTTATGCAAATAGGGTTGTCTATCTCCATATGGTTGTTACGTCTCCAACGTATCTATAAATTTTTATTGTTCCATGCTGTTATATTATCATTCTTGGATGTTTTTTAATCATTTTATAGTCATTTTATATCATTTTTGGTACTAACCTATTGACATAGTGCCAGTTGGTGTTTTCTGCATGTTTTTTACATCGCAAGAAAACAATACCAAACGGAGTCCAAATGCAACGAAACTTCACGGAGATTTTTATGGACCAGAAGACACCCAATGGGCCAAGGCAGCGCATGGGGGGTGCTCCGAGGGGAGCACAACCCACCAGGGCGCGCCAGGAGGCCCAGGCGCGCCCTGGTGGGTTGTGCCCACTTTGGGTGCCCCCGGACCGCCTCTTTGCTCTATAAATACCCCAATATTCCAGAAACCCTAGGGGAGTCGACGAAAATCAATTCCAGCTGTCGAAGAGTCCAGAACCACCAGATCCAATCTAGACACCATCACGGAGGGGTTCACCACTTCCATTGGTGCCTCTTCGATGATGCGTGAGTAGTTCTTTGTAGACCTTCGGGTCCGTAGTTAGTACCTAAATGGCTTCCTCTCTCTCGTTTGATTCTCAATACAATGGTCTCTTGGAGATCCATATGATGTAACTCTTTTTGCGGTGTGTTTGTTGGGATCGCATGACCTTTGAGTTTATGACCAGATCTATCGTTTTATATCCATGAAAGTTATTTGAGTTTCTTTGATCTCTTATATGCATGATTGCTTATAGCCTCGTATTTCTTCTCCGATATTTAGGTTTTGTTTGGCCAACTTGATCTATTTATCTTGCAATGGGGAGAGGTGCATTGTAGTGGGTTCCATCTTACGGTGCTTGATCCCAGTGACAGAAGGGGAATCGACACGTATGCATCATTTCTACTAAGGATAAAACGATGGGGTCTATCTCTACATAGAAAGATCTTGTCTACATCATGTCATCGTTCTTATTGCATTACTCTGTTTCCCCATGAACTTAATACACTAGATGCATCTGGATAGCGGTCGATGTGTGGAGTAATAGTAGTAGATGCAGGCAGGAGTCGGTCTACTAATCTTGGATGTGATGCTATAAAATGATCATTGCCTAGATATTGTCATGATTATTTGAAGTTCTATCAATTTCCCAACAGTAATTTGTTTACCCACCGTTTGCTATTTTTCTCGAGAGAAGCCACTAGTGAAACCTACGGCCCCTAGGTCTCTTTCTCATATTATTTGCCTTTGCGACCTACTTTTCCTTGGCTTTTATTTTCAGATCTATTAAACCAAAAGTACAAAAATACCTTGCTGTAATTTATTATAATTTATTTTATTTGTCGTTCGATCTATCGATCTACTACAATTTATTTCACATCTGTTTGCCTATATTGGGGCGCCGCTACCCGAAAGGGATTGACAACCCCTTTTACACGTCGCGTTGCGAGTATTTGTTATTTGTGTGCAGGGGCTGTTTACGTTGTGTTGCTTGGTTCTCCTACTGGTTCGATAACCTTGATCTCATAACTGAGGGAAATACCTACCACCGCTGTGCTGCATCATCCCTTCCTGTTTGGGGAAATACCGACGTAGCTTCAAGACGCTTCAAGTCTCGGGAGGCGAGAACTTTGATTCAGGACCTGGAGGAGACCTTCGCGAGCCTATGCCAGGTGGACTTGCGGCTCAACCCAGAAAAGTGCGTATTTGGTGTCCCCTCCGGCAAGCTGCTGGGCTTCCTCATGTCCCACACGGGGATCGAGGCCAACCCAGAGAAGGTCAAGGCGATTGAAGACATGAGCCCACCACAAACCCTCAAGGAGATGCAGAAGCTTGCTGGCTGCGTGACTTCGTTGGGGCGCTTCATCTCCAAGCTGGGGGAGCGCGCCTTACCATTCTCCAAGCTGATGAAGAAGAAGGGCCCATTTGAGTGGACCCTGGAGGCTGACCAAGCGTTTCAAGACCTCAAGAGAGACCTGACCAGCCCTCCGGTGATGGTGGTGCCCCGCCCTCTCGAGCCCCTGGTGCTTTACCTTGCCGCCACTCCTTACTCCGCCAGCGCAACTCTGGTGGCGGTCCGGGAAGAGCGCCAGGCCAAGAATGCGTCGCGCCGAGCCACGCCCCCAGCCAAGGCGATACAAGACCCGGAGGGCACCGCAAGGGCTGCAGCAACACCAATGGATGACCAGGGCTCGGAAGAATAAGAGTTTCCTGACGAATTTTTGCAGTTCCTAGACGCCTCCCAGGCCAAGGAGGCCTCGCCAGGTACTGGGAAATGCGCGCCTCACGAGGCGAAACTACTTCGAGCGTGTCAAGCTAAGTTATTCCTACGCGCCTGCATAAAATGTTGATGTTGCAACATGACACAGGAACGATAAACATAGCATAGCAACTTGGAAATCATGGTTCGTTGCATGCCCCTGCGGGCCCCCATACTTGTCTCTCTCTTAATGCAGGAAGAAAAGGAAGAACGAAACAAAAGTGGCACGCGCTCCCGCGGTAGTTCATGAGGATGGACCCATGGCGCTCTCCTGGGCTTAGCCAGACCCCTCCTCGCGCTTCACTGGGGCACGGCGACGAGACGACCCGCTGCCACTCTCCAAGTGGGCGCGGCGGCGTGGTGGCTGGTCGTAGCTGCCGCTGCTGGAGCTGTCGCCAGAAGAAGAGTCGCCATATCTAGATGAGCCATGGCCGGCGCCAAGGACAAGCCCGCCTTCACCCTCGTCGCAGTCGTCGCCAAGGCTGAGCACCTCACAACCATCGTTGTCCTCAGGGCAGGACCCAATGCGGTGACCATCTTCCTCGAACACCCTCACGTAGAGGGTCGCGTTGCCGTCGTACTTGAAGTGGAGGGTGCACCGCCGGCCCAGGCCGCGTGGGCGGGCAAACGTCTGCCAGCCGCGGGCCAGGGCTGCGTTGCCCGCGACAGAGACCTTGACCGCGACCCATGAAGCCTTGCTGCAGTAGTCGTCTGCCTGCAGCCAGAGACCTCCTAGACCTCTGGCCGGCAGCTCGCGAACGAAGAAGCGTGGGAGCTGAAGCCAGGTGTCGGCCGGGTTCTCCGACCACACGACGAACTCCGGCAGCACCTCCGCCGAGTGGAAGCACGGCCGGGGAGGCCGCGCGACCATGGCGCGCCTCCCTTCATCGACGGGACTGCCACGGCCTGGGCGACTCCCACCACGCGAAGAGGCGCCGCCGCGGCCGCGAGGGGACACAGTGTGGGTTGCCGTGTGTTTGCGTGGGCGGCCGCGAACCGGGCCCCTCCTGGCGGGCCTTCCCCTTCTCTGCGGCTGAGAACCTCTTCACAGGCGCCATGGGAGTCGCTACCAGTAGAAGCGAGCGAAGCAGGAAGAGAGCGGCGAAGGCTCCGTCCCCTCCTCATTTATAGCGGGAGAAGGCCAACCGGCGATCCCCACGATCATAGGTAATGATGATTTTTCTCTGCATGCAGCAGGGACTCGTCAAGACGGGCAGTTGCCGAGGCAGCGTGGGGAAGCGGAGACGCCCACGTCCAATCAATCGCCACGCGTCAACCAAAGCCGCAAGCTGTTGGGGCCCGCGGCGCTCCGCACTTGCCCGTTGGCTTCGCCTCGAAGCCAAGTCCGAGCACGCCTTGGGCCCGGGGGCTACTGTCGGCGTCCTGGGAACGGGGGTCCCCAGACATGCCTGCCTGCGGCCCACGGCGTGGCTCCACTAGCGGCCATGTATGGCCCATCTTCACCAGCAAACACTCAAGACCCTCACGAGGCGAGGGGCCAAGCCTCACGAGGCAGACGACTCAAGACCTCCTCAGGGGCGGCCACACTAGGCTGGCTCGCGAGGGGTGGAAAGATCAAGGCAAGGGGCACCTCGCGAGGTTCCTGTGACGTAAGCCATGATGACCGACACCAGGCGGGCGCCAGCGCTCGCAGTGTCCTCATTTCCTCTTTGGTGCTAAAGAGGCAAGCGCAGGCGAGCAGTCCCGAGGCATCAGGCAAAGGTTTCCATATTGGTGCAACAAGACCAAGACCAGCAGGATGGCAGGACGGAGGTCACCATGGAGCCCAAGACGGCGTCACCACCAGAGCCTTTGGCAGGCGAAGACCACCTTTAGTCCGGATAACTTGTACTAGTTGTCTCCCTTCGAATTTGGCCGTTGTGAGATCTCTTCCCGCCTAACATTTGGGGAGAGGACCAGGGCCTCTATAAATAGGACTAGCCACCATCGTGGAAGGGGATCCGACGGATAATTCAGATCACCCTCAGCCACACAAGCTCACCAAGCACTAGAGAACCTCTCCTCAGGAGGCTGTTCTTCCAATTGTACTAGTTCACCCTCAGCCCAAGAGGCAATCCACCACACCACACCAGAGTAGGGTATTACACCATATCGGTGGCCTGAACCAATATAAACTCTCGTGTCTCTCATTCTTTGGGTTCGTCGGGCTAGGCCTTGCGATCGTTGCGATAGCGAGCTAGGGAGAGAGAGATCTTCGTGCGCACCCCAGTGTTCGAACCTCAAGGGTTTTGCCGGAACCCGAAAACCGACAGTAAGAAATGGGTTGTAGATTTTCAAACCAAAGCCAACCGGCAATTACATTCAAATATCATTTTTTTCTGGATTTCTCTACTCTTATAAAAATCAGAGTTGGTGATGATGGTGTGCCTGCCATCCTGCAATATAGGTCGTCCGATCTATATCTAACGGATAGGAAGGAAACTATGACAATTAACCCGCACTCCTCTCCACATTTGTAGATAAGGCTTTCCCTTGTTCATCCTTTTCTCCCACAAGATAAACTACTCATACAAATGCAGCTTGATGTTCCATGCAACGCACAGGCATCTTGCTAATCAAGATTTTAAATTTCATTCTTTTTTTGCGGAGAATTGTTTTTGAATTTTATTTTGATATAATTTTTAAAAAATAATTTTTAACGTGACTCGAAATTTCATGATTAAAAGACTTCGGACCCCACCGAAATATGCAAAATTTCATTGAATTTTTTAGTAGTGCCCAGAATATGATCAGTAATGCTAATAAAAAGAATATGGGCTTCAAAATATCCTTAAGAATTAACAAATGGGTTCTAAATTATTGAAAATAATGGCTAATGGGCTGTATGCTTTTTTCCACATATTTGGAGGTCGATTTCTGAGCCTACTAGGTTGACAATGACGCTGCCCTAAAAAATATTTTGACGCGCATGCAAGGCTTTGTCAACTTAGTCAACAGAGAGTAGTGACTGTTGGATGTCCATCCAACGGCCGTCGTGCTTCTTCAATCTCTGATCTTCTTGCTCCAGCCACCCAAACAAGCGCCGGCGGGACTGCCTGCTCCCTCCTCCCGTGGCCGGCAGTGCTGCCGCCAGGCCATCCTTCTACCCACCCACACATCCTATTATTTTCCGGCGACGTCAGCATCACCCCGCAGCCGACCAGTCAGCCCTCGTACTCCCTCAGCGTGGGCATCCGCTGCTGTGGCTTCGCCGGCTCCGGGTCGTTCCCTTCGTAGGCCTCGCCCTTGTCCACCGCGTTTGTGCTCTCGGCGTGGGTGGTCAACATGGTCAACAAACAACAGCCATCGGAAGAGCGATGTAAGTGGAGAGGCTGACAGTAGGGACCCACACATGGAAGTGCCTCCTTATTACGCGCAAAATAATGATTCCTCCACCTGACAGCTGGGACCCACTAGAAGGGCCTCTGTATTTCATGAAAAAAATGTTCCTCCGCTGACAGCTCGGACCCACTAGCTATATCTTCGCACACAAGGAAGTGCCTCCTTATTACGCAGAAAAAATTGAACACTCCCCCTACTAGCTGGGACCCACCACAGTGGGAGGCTGACTTGTGGGCCTACTAAGTTGACACGGATGGAGGGCTTTGTCAACTTAGTCAATATGAACGATTCTAGCTGCAGTGATAGCACGATGTCCATCCAAGCCATAGTGCTACTTCAACCTCTGGTCTTCTTGCTCTAGCCGCCAAACTAGCGTTGGTCGTGCCGCCTGCTCCTGCCTCCTGTGGACGGATCTACTGCGGTGCAGGCCTCACCGCCCCGCCCTACTCCAACCTCTGGCTAGGCCATCCCTCTACTCACCCACAACCCCTGTTATTCTACGGCGACGACAACCTCACACCGCAGCCGAACCAGTCAACCCTCGTACTCCTCTCCATGTGGGCATCCACTGCTGCGTCTTCCCCAGCTCCGCGTCATCCCCTTCCTAGGCCTCGCCGTCGTCCACCGCCTTTGTGCTCTCGGCGCGTCGTGGTCAATGTGGTCAAGGAACGACTTCCATCGGAAGAGGATTGTACGTGGAGAGGCTAACAGCTGGGTCCACGGCCGCAGCAAGGAAGTGCCTCCTTATTACTCACAAAATAATGATTCCTCCACCTGACAGCAGGGACCCACCGAACAGGCCACCGTATTTCGCAAAAGAATGTTTCCTCCTAACTACTGGGACCCACCAGCTACATCTTCGCACGCAAGGAAGTGCGTCCATATTATGGGGAAAAATGCGATTCTCCCCCTGACAGCTGGGACCCACAAGCTATATCTTCTGATGCAAGGAAGTGCCTCCTTACCTCCCTGACAGCTGGAACCCACTCAGTCAAACCGTAGGTAGGGTTGTTTGTCTGGTCGCGAACGTGTGCGTACGTACTCGTCGATCGGTCTGTCTACATGCTTCAACGATGAACCGTGGCCGAGTAAGCAAGGGCACGTGTCATAGTAGAAGCGCACATATAGCATGTCACGCAGTCCCGTCTATATCGTGTACACGTACGTACAACCAGGGTGCAAGAAAATAAATACGGCCACGTATGTACATATGGGCGGGGTCTCGAACGCCTACTCGCGCATACGTACGGCCAGGGCTCGTGTACATGGAGAGGCAGTGCAGAGCAGCGAAGATGTCATGTTCATCGGCAGCCAACCGGCTGGGTCGGAACGGAATAGCAGAAATGAGGCCTGGCGTACCGCAGAACGGAGGAAACAGCCTTGTGTTCGACCACCTACGGTCGAAACAGGATGCTGTTCACCGGGAGGGGTCTGGCGTACCACAAAACGGAGGACACAGACTTCTCCTCGACCTCCACCGGTTGAAACGGGGGTCCTGTTCATCGGGAGGGGTGTGGTGTACCGCAAAATGGGACTCCATGGGCTACTATTCATCCACCGTCTACTTCCTCGCTCCAGCCTCCACGGGCTACTCTTCATCCACCATCGACCTCCTCCAGCCTCCACCTGTGACTGTTCATCCACAGCGTCTCCCTCCTGCGTCCACCAGCTATTGTTCATCCACGGGCTCCTGTTCATCCAGCCTCCACCGGCTACTGTTCAACCAGCCCTCCACAGGCTACTTTTCATCCAGCCCTCCACCATCTACTGTTCAACCAGCCCTCCACGGGGTCTGGTTAGTCCACCCCCAACCGGCTTGATCGGGGTCAAGTTCATCCAGCGGCAACAACCTCTACTACCACGGGGTCTTGTTCATCCAACCCCCAACAGGACTGTTCATCCAAACCCCAACAACACTAACTTTTCAGCAAGAGGCAGCAGGTTCGATCGGCTTTAGTTAGCAGTAGTAGCGATGGAATTGCTTGATCGGTTCAGTTAACAACCAGGGATCGATCGATCGCTCGGGTTTAGTAACGCGTAGCCAGTGCAATCGCTCGAGTTCAGTAGGCGAACACCTCGCTCGGGTTCAGTTAGAGCCCAACGCCTCGCACCCACGCGCGTACGTGTATGAGAGAAACGGGCAATCCCTCCGTGCATCACTCGGCCCCGACCACCCACCGTAACCGGGAACTCCTCGAAATTTTCCTCTCCCTCGCTTCTACCATGATTTTTTCCATCATGGACGGCCCAAAGAATGTCATGCAGGTGCGTCTCTGGCTTGCCCAGGACGAAAAGCCCATTGTCTGTCATGATTTTTTGTCATAGAAATAGGAGCCCACCACATCTATGATGATACCGGATTTTGTCACAATTATCGTCATAGAAGGGTCATAAGCATGACAGGAAAAAAATCGTTCGGCCCAAAATGTCACGGATGTGTCTTTTTTTGTAGTGGAAGGGACAGGCCGGCTGGTGAGGCCGAATACCCACCCACCCCTCCTTGTCGTAAAGGCAAGGAAGCGGCACAGCCAGAACATCAATACAATCTTCGACTCTACTTAGCCGCCAGAGCAGGTCAGTCAAGGTCCATTTATGGATCAAGAGGTTACCCTCCCAATAAAAAAGATGGATACCATGATGGAATCAATACTGGGCCATGATGGAATCCAGGGTTTGACGTGATGTGGCTCGAATAAGGGGCGCCACTCACCCAATGTGCTTTACCGATGAGGTGATGCAGCCCAATTCCCATAAGGGTCCAAACCCATACATCGAGCCATATATGATGGAACTACAGACCCGGTCGTGTGGATTGAGGATTTTCTTCTCGACATTCAAATGCCACGAGGAGATGACCTCCACGCCATTAAAACTCAAAGGACCAACCCGACATTCGTTGAATAGCATCCCCGAAGACTCTGTATGGAGCTGGGAAGAGCTCGAGGATGCTTTTCGAGCCAACTTTCAAGGCACCTATGTCCGTCCTCCGGATGCCGACAACCTGAGCCACGTGGTCCAACAGTCCGGTGAGTCGGCCCAACAATTCTGGAATCGGTTTTTGACCAAAAAGAATTAGATAGTCGATTGCCTAGACACCGATGCCATAGCCGCGTTTAGACACAATACCCGGGACGAATGGCTCGCACGCCAGCTCGTCCAGGATAAGCTGAAAGCAATGGCGGCTCTTGCTTCCCTTATGACCCGTTTTTGTGGAGGTGAAGATAGCTGGTTGGCTCGTAGAAGCACCAACCCAGAAGACCCCAACACTTCGGAAGTCCGGGATGGCAACGGAAAGCCACTGCACAATAAAAATAAGCGTCAACACAATGGGATTGAGGCCAACGATACGATAGTAAATGCCGGATTCCGCAATTCCAAGTCAGGGCCGCGAAAAAAGCCCTCTAAAGGAAACGAGGACGGACCCACCAAGTTGGACGTCATCCTGGATAGGCCTTGCCAGATATGTGGCACCGCGGGCAAGCCCGCCAACCACACCAACCATAACTTTTGGGTAATTAAGAAGGCCGGCAAACTCATAGCAGAAGACATGGGCAAAAGCCCCCGCAGTGAGGATGATGAGAAACCTCGCTGGTGGAACAATGGAGGCCAGAAAAAATTCCCTCCAGAGGTTGAAATAATGAATATGATCTATGCCACTCATATACCCAAGAAGGAGAGGAAGCGCGCACTTTAGGACGTCTACGCCTAGAGCTTGTAGCCCCGAAATTCAACCCATGGTCAGCATGTCCGATCACCTTCAATTGCAAGAACCACCCGACCAATATTCATCATGGAGGATCTGTGGCCCTGGTCCTAGATCCAATATCAATGGATACCACCTCACCAGCGTCTTCATAGACGGAGGGAGCAGCCTCAACCTGATCTATGAAGATACAATCAGGAAAATGGGAATTGACATCTCAAGGATCGAACCCAGCAACACCACCTTCAAAGGGGTCATCCCCGGCATCGAAGCCCGCTGTTCGGTCACTCTCACTTCAGAAGTAGTATTCATCTCTCCGGACAACTTCCGGAGCGAAGACTTGATCTTCGACATCGCCCCCCTTCGTAGCGGCTATCACGCCCTCCTAGGCCGAACGGCGTTCGCTCGCTTCAACGCCGTCCCCCATTATGCCCATCTCAAACTAAAAATGCCCGGACCAAGAGGCGTCATCACAGTTAATGGCAACACGGAGCACTCTCTCCGGACCGAGGAACACACTGTAGCCTTGGCGGCCCAATACAAAGGGCCAAAGTGCCAGCTCGCCGTCATGACACGAGAGGCAACCAAGCGATCACGGGCGCTATCTCCAGCCAAGGGGCCTCCTTGCGTTCGACACGCATAGGGATATGCCCCCCGCGGCATGCCCACCCCATCGACAGGTCATGTGCCCCGACATCACAACTTCGCGCTCAAAATACCATGGACAGCTGTGGGCCTTAAGCACCAAGAGTCCGATTCATCTGTACCATGGAATAACGAGTCTTCGGACGACGAACAGGTACCATCTAGGACCTATCCGGCATCGAGCCCCACCAGTACGGTGAACCCTCAAAGCTCTTTGTCTAGGACCCGTCGTTGGACAACCACCCTCTCCATGGATTTATTCCTTCCAATAGAAGCAAAGGCGCATGCATGCAGTAGGGTACAGTTAGGGTGTTAACCCACAAATCAAGGCCCTACGTAAACCATTCATCTGTAAATGTCTTTTTTTACAAAGTATCCCTATCCGATGTTTTGTTCGACAGTTCCAATTGTACGACTAAATGTCATGAGCTTATAGGAAATAAAGCAAACCTTTTGAGGTCCTTCTACAGCTATCCATACTGCGATTTTCCGCTATTCGTTCTAGTCTTAAACTTACATGGCACATATTCACTCTAAAAATACAAATCGACCAATAGACTGGGGGCTCGACCTTAAAGCTCACCCCACGCATTGAGTCCAGCACCCCCCCTTTTTTCCAATGTGTCCGGCGTCTCGGATATTGTATTATATGCATCGGTTTCTAATTATTTCTTGGGTCAATAGTTGGGTTGCCCCGCTCCTGTTCTTACCTTCTTACATTCCCCACGTTCGGCTAAGAAGGTAAAGGGAGAACCATTGCAATTATACTTCCGCCTCGTTCAGTCAAGTACCTCAGTGGAGAAAGCCGAAAACTGACTGTCATAATAGGAGAGAACTGGTCAGCGATCCGATGACACGTGTTAAAACCAAAATCCTTGGCGATTATACCATGTAACACGAAGAGTTTTGTCTTTGGACAAGCTAAGTGATAGATGCCTGGCCCTCGGGCTTGCCGAACATCTCACTACACGGGGGGGCTGGTTACCAGCCCCTGCAGTCCAGCTCCTCTAGCTAAGTGAAAGTAATAAAGCCGCATAGTCCGATTGCCTTGTTCTCCTCCTACACTACAGCCTCCGGGCACCGAGACATCGGCTAAGGGTTACAATGCGGAGGATGGAAAACCCCTCGTAGCATCTATATGGGGGGGGGCTAAAGCTGACGACTGGTAACTTCCAGAATGAAACGACCGCATAGGAGTCAAAATTAACATAAACACATGCAAGTATGATAATCCATACAAAACACAACCGCATTATAAAGCATAAAGGTTCAACCATAGCTTAATACATCACGACATAACTACTCAAGGAGTACATCCTTGGAACACAGTGCCTCTACTGCCCGAGCACCTTCCATCACGGCAGAGAAGTATTGCTCTAGGCGCCTATGCTCCTTTCCAGTTGGGTGAGATCCAGTGGACATCTTGACGGGTTTAATCTTTGGCTAGTGCACCATGGTCTTCGAGAATGCCATCCAAGCCCCCTCGATGCACATTGAGCACTTAACGGCATCAACAGGGGTGGCAGCATCACACAGCTTCGCCACCAGGACAAAATAGCTGCTCGGTATGGGCTCGGAGGGCCATAGATGGACATAGAGGTCCTTCATGCTGGGCTCTACCATCCGGTGCAGCTCCATCAACTGCTTCATTTGATTAACAAGCAGGGGGTGCTCGGGCACTTGGAACTGCGCCCAGAACAGCTTCAGCTTGGTATCACCCTCCCGAGCCACATAGTGCCTTGATGCATCTGCCGCACTCCTCAGGAGCTCCGCAAAGGCGCCTGCAGAACACTAGACCGGGGTAGGCAATGCGAATCTTTGGTCACCGAAGACACTTTGCAATAAGTACTGCTTACCATTCGCAATTTGCTTCACTTGTGTAAGCTCTTCCGGAGTACCTCGCGCCTCCGGCCGCGCCTCTTGGACCTCCATCTTCATCTTTGCTTGTTTGGTGGCATGATCTTTGTTCTTCTTGTTGCACCTCGACCACCCTGGCCTCATGCTTCTCAATGTCGTTTTTCACCGATGTGAGCTCAGCGGCCCCTCGTTCGGCCTCCGTTTTCTGTTCGGCTACTTCCGCTTTGGCCATCCGCAGCTCGGCCTTGAGGCCCTCGACCTACGCTGCTACAGCTACAATAATTTGTTGCTTAGGGATAATCCCGCATACCGTACCTAACATGAAACATACAAAGGACTATGTTTCGAACAGACTAACCCAGCGCATCCAGCCACCATACGGGATGCCAAGGGATGGTCCCGCACGGTGCTCTAGTTTGGACCAACACTTCGACAAGCACTGGCCCGGGGGGTAAAATAAAGATGACCCTCGGGATGTGCGACTCCCAAGGGAAAAAGGCTAGGTGAGGCAAATGTAAAACCAAGGTTGGGCCTTGCTGGAGGAGTTTTATTCAAAGCGAACTATCAAGGGGGTCCCATAAATCACCCAACTGTGTAAGGGACGCAAAATCAAGGAACATAACACCGGAATGACGGAAACTAGGGCGGCAAGAGTGGCAGAAAACACCAGGCATAAGGCCGAGCCTTCCACCCTTTACCAAGTATATAGATGCATTAATTAAATAAGAGAATATTGTGATATCCCAACAAAGTTTAGGATATCCATGTTCCAACATGGAACAAACTTCACCATCTTCACCTGCAACTAGCAACGCTATAAGAGGGGCTGAGTAAAAGCGGTAACATAGCCAAACAACGGTTTGCTAGGAAGGGTGACAAAGGTTAGAGGTTCATGGCAATTTGGGAGGCTTGAAGAGCAAGCGATAGGTAGCGCAACATAGCGATAGAACGAAGCAACTAGCATAGCAATTATAGTAGTGAGATCCAAGGTGATGGTCATCTTGCCTGAAATCCCGCAAGGAAGAAGAACGAGTCCATGAAGAAGATGAAGCCACGAAGACGAACCAAGCGTAGTCGAACGAATCCTCACGATCGCAACGAAACGAGAACTATCGAGAAGAAGCACACAACACGGTAAACACACCACACATGAACAAGGCATGATACTCAACCAAGTATGATGCATGACAAGGCTACATGAAGCTACTCATGGCAAGAGATGATGCATACAAGAACAACACATCAAAACAAGTTTAAATGAGGCCGGAAACAACATACAACAAATCCGGTAATTCCTCATATGCAAGTTTCGAAATTGGTCCAGATCTTATGTTCAAGTTATTAAACAGCAAGTTAATATGCACCAAGATGATCTACACGAAATTCTAGTCAAGTTACATATAAAGTTCATTTAGTTCGGAGCTACGGCCTAGAAGATATGAGCAAAACAAGTTAAACATGGCATTGATGCAAAATGCATCCAAACATCAAGCAAGCACCTCAAAACAAGTATGCAACAATATAATATGAAACTACATGCAATTCTAGGCAAATTTTATGTAGAGCATGCTCAAAACGGAGCAACGGTGAACACATACACTCCAAACAAGACATAACAACAATCTGTCCAAAACAACAACTATGCATCTTGCAAGCATCATGAACATATGCTACAGCACCTCGACATGATAACAAAAGGCATGGACATGATGTACAGGTAAAGCATGACAAAACATGAACGCTGAGCTATCTTCATAAATCACTAGAACATGCTCAAAAGGACATGGCAAGATTGCATATAATAACAGTTTCAGAGACCGCAGAAATTACTGGACATGGCAGAAATAACATCAGGTTGCTAAGTTAGAGTTATCAAACAACATGCTACAGGAACAGATCATATCAAAAAAAGGCATGGCATGAATCTACTAAATGCATTGAACAAAAGTCCCTTACTGAGCACGAGCCAAAAAGGCACGGAAGGTATGATGGCACCCATGTGAACATAGCAAGTTATATGACAGATTCAGACTTGAGAGAAAATAACAGTTCATGGCAGAAACAATGATGAGTAGGCATGTTGGTGAGCTCGTACAACTCACTACAGAGCATTACATGGCATGGCAAGGTAACCATCAGTAAGAAGGCATTATTATGAAGCTAAGAATGACAAGAACAAGTCCATAGGAGCCATAGAACACTAGCAAATCACATGGAAAAACTGAACTTAGTGTTAACAGGCTGACAGCAACAGTATTTAGCAAGTTAAGAGCAAGATAACAACAAGCTACAGCAGGCTATAAATGCAACCAAGGGCATGGATGGAGACATCATAACATGTATAACAAAACATCCTTAGTGAACATCTCCAGATTATGCATAGAACGCATGGTGACAGCAGGTTTACATGGCATCACAATGCTACAGCTACAGACTTAGCAGAAATGACTAAGTCACAGAAATCAGCAACATCACGGAGGCTACTTTGCAAATGCTTGTGCTAGTCACCACATATATCACAAAAATACAAGCTAGCACCTCTATAAATATGGCATGATGAAGTTCAAAACACATGTAGAGCTCATGCTCATAGGATGCACACATCAAATGCAACAAAAATAACAAAACATCAAGTTCTGTTAACGGATAGCAGTTAACATCATATAACACTCTTGGAACGATGATTAGGGCATCAAGATGAGCTCAAACAAGCATGGCACAATGGAATGAAATGAAGAGAATCTCATGACTAACATTTTGATATATTATGCATGCAAAACGGAGCAACATACATGAAGTTATGACCCTCACAAAATGCCTATATGATGCTTTTTTAACAAGGACTTGGCCGTTTTTCTGAAAAAACAGTGAGCGTAAGTTAGTAAAAAACGCATGGGCGAGGAATAGCAGTGCTCACCATTGGGCTCGGCCCAGGTCGACTCGGGGCTGGGTCTGGTTCATAGGGCGGCTCGGGCGGTTCTGCGCGGGCTGGTCCGGTTCGGTCGAACTGGCAGGTCCGGTCGGTTCGACGTGGCCCCGCGCGTCAGCGACACGGGTGGTGCGCAGGTTAACGGCGGCGACGGAGGGCTTCTCCGGCAACGCGGGCGGCGAAGCGGGGTCCACGGCGAGCAGCGGAAGTGACCGGGAACGGCGGATCCGGGCACGGGCTCCCCGGATCTGGCCGGACTTCGGCGCAGGGCGGCGCGGGGAGCCGCAGGGACGGCCGGGCAAGCGGGGTCCGGCGAGGGAAGGGCGAGGTGGCGAGGGCGACGGGAGGAGGCGGCACCGGCGGGCGCCGGCGCGGGGACGCGGCGACGGGGCGGCGCCGGACAGCGGCAGGGTCGGAGGAGCTCGACGGCGCTCGGCGAGGGGCGAGATGGCGGGAGCCGGGCGGCGCGAAGGATGGCGGCGGGGTCGGGCGAGGCACGGGGCGCGGTGCGGGCGCCTCGGGCCCAGATCGACCCGGGGCGGGCCGTGGATGGGCTCCGGCGGGCCCGTGCGGCCGGAGGCGTGGGTGGGGGCGATGGGGAGCCAGGTGGCGTCGCGGGATAGGCTGGCGGTGGCGGTTGGTGGCGGCTTAGCCTATGGCTGGCTGCCACGTAGCGCGGGTGAGGTGGAGGGCGGCGGCGCAGGCGAGGTGGCGACGACAAGTGGCGGCGAAGGGGAGGCCCGGTGCGGAATTTGATGGGGGCGGCGGCGGCTGGAAGGTGGAGGTGGCGGTTGCGGGTTGGAGGCGCGGAAAACAATGAGGGGGAGAAGGAATGTCCAGATTTGGAAGGGGGGTCTCCTTTTATAGGCAGGGGTAGGGTTTGGGGTGATCTGGAGGCTTTCGGAGCCCTCCAATCGCGATCCGACGGCTCCGGTCGGAGGGGGGGTTAGGTTTGGGCCTAGTGGGCTGTGAAGAGGAGGTTGGGCTGAGATAAGAGGGAAGAAATGCAGCCCGGCAAATGTTTCCGTAGACCGAAAACGTCCGACGTTTAAACCGACTATATTGCGGCTGTATGTATAATTGTTGGGCTATCAAATGAACTCCGAATGCGACGAAACTTGACAGGCGGTCTACCTACACTATAATAAGACCGCACGCCAAGTTACATCTCATCCCGAGAACATTTTTATGCCACTTAAATAATATTTCGGAGGTGCCGGGGCGCGTGCGAGTGTGTCTGTGCTCAGAACGGACAACGGAGAGAACTGGGAGGACCCGGACGGATGCAAGTTTTGAAAAGCATGCATATCAAATGCAGATGATGACATGGCAAAATGCAACACGCAAGCAAATGACATGGCAACAACGACGAATAACTGGAAGACACCTGGCGCATCGGATCCGGGGCGTTACACCACCATACGGGACGGGCGACCTACCGATCTTCTTAGGGGGAAGAGGCGCATCTAGGGGTGGTCTCCGTTGCCGGCGAGAAGCGCTGGAGAGGGAGCAGCAGGGCCCGCGGCGGGGAGGAGCTTCGGCCGCCGGCGGACAAGGTGCTCTGGTAGGGGAGAGGAAGGGCCGAGTCTACTAGGAGGCTCGCCGGACTCCAGGGGATGCAATGGTGGTGGAGGAACAGAGGGGGGGGCTCGGTATGGCCGAAATCGAGAGGGACTCGAGGCAGCGGCCATGGTGATGGGGAGGGGATGGAGAGGCTTCGGGCTCGGGGAGAGGCTCGGGGAGGGGTTGTGGACTGCGAGGGAGCTCGGGGGCGTCCTTAAATAGCCACGGGGAAGGCTTGAGAAGAGGGGGAGAGGTGGCACGCGGTTGGTGACGTGTTCGTGCTCCGGCGACGGACGTGGTCTCGGCAGGCGTGGCGAAGGGTCACGGGGAGAGTCAGGAAGGCGACGAGGACGAGCTACAGGGGCTCACGGAGTCAGGCAGCACCGAGAGTCACGAGGAAGAAGAGGACACGGGGGGGAGACGACAGCGCACACAGGTGTGTACTGTGCGACCATGGTGGCGGCTAGTCGGGGAAGAGATTGGAGGGGGAGAGGGGTCCAGGGGGAAGGGGACGTCGAGGGAGTGCTGTTGGACACGCTGGGTCGAGCCGGGATTGGTCGGAGCAGGCCTGTCGGTGACTACAGGAGCTAGACCACCGATTTGGCCGGCTACACCCGTGGTCACCATGCAAACTTGGCGTCGACACATGTTCTGGACGCCCCGATTATGTCTGGCGAGTCGATCACTCCCCCACTAGCTGCTTGGCGCAAAGATACAAGACACGGGGCTCATGGTGTGACTGTATGTTGCTCAAGTCCAAAACAGCAGCAACATGTTTGATAAAAATATTGGGCAGTGCATAGCTCCATTAGGCATGGGATTTGGGTGAGGACGGTCACTTACTAAGGTGATCCCTGTGCCAAAATATCAGCCCAAAACAAGGAGTCTAGCTGGTACTTGCTATGTAAGCTGCCCCACTGACCAGTAATAAAGATGAGGAAGTAATACTCACTAGGTTTGATGCCTTGGGCTAAAACTTGGCAAAGCTTGATGATTTGGACATATAATGATGCTGTAAAATTTTCATACCAAATGGACTTGCCAAAATGGTACTTCATTCATAGCTATCCTCTCTGCCCAGAAACTTGAGAAAATCCTGAGGTAAAATGGCTAGATTAAATGTGCCAAATTCTAGTGGGGATAGGTTATATGGATAGGAGAAGGCTTAGGAAAATTTTCAGCCATAATGAAGAAAGATAAAATATACTTACTTCACAAACTGAAAATTTGGACAGAAACAAAGAATTAATCCTGGGCTCACATAGATTAATGGAATGAGATGAATCTTGGATGAGGGTTATGATATGATCATTATAGACTTGAAAAAGTTTTAGCTCATTTTGATCACCTATGAAGGTACTTCCTTCATGGACAGGCAATCAAAACAGAAACTTGAGAAAATTGCAGGGGAATGTTGGATCAAGAGATTGAGCTGATTTTTGGTATCTAGAGGTGATTTATCAATATTAACCACCCTGCAAAATTTCAGCTTAAATGGATCAAGGGCTCAAGCACTTCCTTTGCAAAATTTTCAGACAGGGCAGAAACTTGCATTGGATCATGTGCTAAAATTATGACCCTTGAAGCATGGGTTTGGATGGAAATGGTGAAGATACAATAAGTACAAGCTCCACAAATTATTTGCGAATTCCTTGCTATAAAAACGGTAGCTCCTTTGAAAAATGGAAGAAAGGGAATATTGGCTTAACATAGGAAAATGCAATTTTCCTTATTTAAATATGGCCAATATTTTTGCCAGAGCTAGGATTAGGCATAAATATAATCTCCACAAATTTGAATGAATTTTGGAGATGGCTAGCTATGCCTTTGGATTTTATTCCTTGGAAAGGCAAGAGAAGGAATAAATCCCAAATGGAAAATATTGCATAAGACTTAGCAAAAAAATTCCATATCCAAGGTTTAGAGGTGTAGGAGGATCTCTGAGAAGGGTGGGAAGATCAACAGATCAAGGGAAAAGATGGCTCCTTTGTAAGCACACAAGAAATATTCAAATTCCAAAAATTGGAATTAGGGTTTTGATGGATTTTGAGATGATGTAAATGAGGTCCTGCCCAACACCAAAGCCAGAGACAAGGTTTTGAAAGGTTGAAAATTGCCTGGATTCTCGAATCCTTAAGCAAACTCAAGGGAAAGATTTGAAAATAATTGCCAGGAAGGAATAACAACACAAAAATTGATAACCCAATTTTGGGGCTGTTACAAACCTTCCCCCATTACAAGAATCTCGTCCTCAAGATTCCCATGGTTACAGCAAGGATGAAATGGTAGCCGCTCCGGGGAAAAACCTATGGGTTAATTTTTAACCCTTTGGTCAAATACAGACGAGTTGGGGGTACCGATAATTGGTACACCCCTCGGAGAGATAAGGGCAAAACAGGATTACCTCCACGGCTAGGGGAAATCGAGATCAAATTCCCGAAAAACGCTGGGTGCACCCAATGGAACAATGGTTTCACCTGCTGACACGTGGGTCCAGGGCCCACTGGCAGCCTCCTTCTTCTACCTTCAGCTTGTTGCTTCTTCTTCGCTGCTGCTCCACGGGCGGCTTGGCGCAGCGCGCATCTAGCTCCTAGGACGATGAGGACCCTAGTACTGTAGTGCGCGGCGTGCACAGTGCCGGTGCAAAGAGCACTCACGTTGCTAGTTACCTCCTTGTCGGCACTTCTCGTGGATTTGCCTCCTGGACGTCGGTGATCAGGCCACGAGCGATTCTCCTGGACCTCGCTCACCGTACAACCGAGTTGGGCTATAAAAGACGGCAGCGCGGCTCTCCTCCAATACACAAACAAAATGCCGCTCTCCTACCTCTTCGGTTTGGGCGAGATCGAGCCGAGCTCCTTTGGCGAGGAAGTGTTCTTGGTGGCACTGTGATTGTTCCGCGCTGCACTGCTGGGCACGCTGATCGGCTTGTCGATCATCCTGCCGATACCCATTAAGAATGATCGAGCTCGAGGCAACGCGCGTCCTAGGGTGGGGGCTCGAGATGCTGATGAATATGTTGGTGCACGAGGTGGTCCTCCGCCACGCTTGATCCTCCATCGCTTTGCGCCGGCAGATTAATCTCGTGTTGCGGTGGAGTGGGGTGGTGACTTGCCAACGCCACGCAAGGCAGAGATGATTGTGGTGATGGGCTCCAGAGCAGGTGAGGTGGCTGCGCCAGCTCAGGAATCACACTGGGTATGGGGAAAATTTTGCGGATATCTCCACGAAAAAGTAGGTGTCGAGGTAGAATCGGAGTTGACATCTGTATTGTGGGAGACGTACTGGATCCAGTGAAATAAAGTTGGTAGTGTTCCTCCGGAAATGAAATCGGGAAAAAGAATTAGAGACGAGGAACTGCCAGACGGAAATGCCTCTGCGAGGCTCTGGATCTGGAAATCTGGCACACGGGGTATGCACAGATAGAGATGGATGGTGACTTTGCATTCCCCCGAGTACTGCCCGATTGTACTCATGGGTGAACCGGGTATGCGTGCAGTATGCAGTACAATCTAAACTAACATGCAGACAGATGCAACAAATGTGCAAAGGAAAAACACATCAGACAAAACATACTAAGGTGTTTTAATGCAAGTCGGTATATGTACTCCTGGTATACATATACCTACACCAGCGCGCATTTTATGTACTCCTGGTGTTTTAATGCAAGATGAGTCAATGTTGTTTAGTGTATGTGCTCTACTGATTAAAATCTTGTTAGAACCACATTGCCAACCCTGTCAAACATTTCTGCTTGACAAAGAGACAATAGAAAACAAAACCAAAACGCAAGAAAGCATACAACAAAGCACGAACGCGCTACGCGCTAAAAGAAACAACTCACTTCGGAATACATAGTTCTACCCTCATATCGAGGATGAACAGACAGACCGACCTACTCGCAGAATCACCTGACTGTGTGACTGAGGTCGCCCAGAGGACTGGTCTTGCTGGGGCTCTCCTGGAAGAGGAAGACAGAGCCAATCTTCACCTTCATCGTCGAACACTTCTATGGGTTGGGGCTCAACTGCTGGGGGTGCGGCTGGAACTGCTCCAAGCAAATGTTGCTGGTGAAGATGATAAAGAGCCTTGTCCAAGGAGTGGAGGTTGATGAGGTCTGGCTTTAGCCACGACATAGGCTGAGAGGGTAGCAATGGGTTGGATGGGATGGGGTGAGTGGCTTGAGATGCAAATTGACGAGCCTCACGATAAGCTTATGTGACAACCCTAGTAGCATCACGGTCCAAGGCTCTAAACTCGACAATCATCTTAGCAATCATCATCCCCCGCGCAGTGATATATTGCACCAGGCGAGCGATTTCTGGGTCATCTTCCTGGATAGTGATGGGATGCTTACTTCCTAATTCTGCTGCAACGGGGAAAAACCACAACTCCCGCTTCTCCGCCACTTGCGGAAACTGGGATCGGAGGTATAGGATAGCCTCCACAGCAGCGGCCTGAATGGCCAACTCAGTAGTGGGCATGGGTCTGCCCTGAAAAATGAAGGGCTGACCATCTTCCGCGGGACCTGGGCAGATATGCACTCTTGCATCGTATCGGTGAAGGTGAGGAAAGGGTTCCGATTGGAACACCAGGTAATCAGGGCTAGCATTACTGTCCAAGGGCTTTGGTGAGCATATCAGTAAGCACGGGCGGAAAGCCAGCATGATTGACTTCGAAGGTTCAGGCGTAAAATTTGGGTGCTTTGAGAGAACGAGTCATGGCTTCGGAGTTACTAGCTAGGCTTCTCCGCAGGGACATGGCTGACTGAGTGGGGAGCGATGCGGCTAGCAGAAAGGGGGCTTTATAGGCAGCTATGCAAGACACACCCGCATGGCGTGGCCCCTTCCCCTTAATGGCGAAGGGTATGCTGTGCGGCCGACCATAAAGGATAGGGTTGCTATCCGATCCACAGAAAACTAGCCGGGGACAGCGGGGTAGGGACGTGTCAATCCCGGCTGCAGCACCTGTTGCTCAACAGTGGTCATGCCGAATGCCAGGGATGAGTCAAATCCCTTAGGGTCATTATGGGTTAATGGTAGCGGTGATCTAATGCTAGGATAACCTATGTCGGCCTGGCTACTCTGATACCATCTCCTGTGGCACCCCGATCCGCATGGAGCAGGGGGCCTTCGCACGTCAGCCCAGGATAACACCTGACGCACGATAGTTACATGATACAACATTCCAGGTACAAGAATATTCATCAAATACATGCTTGGAGGATTACATCATTGATGAATACAATCATCTGGCATAGTTCTAAGGCTATCTAAATGGTGGCGGAAGTCTTGGTTTGGCAGCACATCGACTCTGGCTGGGCTCCACAACTCACAAGACTGGCAAGGTTACGGCCTAGCGCGACGAATCTCCTCCTGCAATCTGGCCACGTGCAAGGCCAGGTGAGTACTTTGAATGTACTCGCAAGACAACCAAATATATAGAATCCAAACAAGCAGATGACAAAGCAACAACCAAGCGCTTGCAATAACCTACTTCACAACAGTAACTAAGCATGGCATGACATAGACCAAACTACACTACTGCAGGATGCTGCTAACGCGACACTACGATCAGAGACCGTTCGACGAAACTGTGTGTGATGCAATAATCGCAAACAGTGGTGTAGAAAAACCGTCAAAAAAGTGCAGAACATTTGCGACGGAGGATGCATCAAACAAGGTTCAAATTTTAGTTGCGTGTGCCATGCAGGGCATACGGTTCAGTTCAATTAACTGTTTGCGATGAGGGGGAACAAAAAAATGGGCAACCAGATGAAGGTGCGTGCGATATACAGCATATGGTTCACTCGCATGAACTGTTTGTGATTAGGCAACACAAAAGAAACGGTCAGCCAGACCAAGGTGTGTGCGATATACGGCATGCGGTTCACTCGGATGAACTGTTTGCGTTGAAACAAGAGAACATAAACGGTTCAACTTAACAAGATGTGTGTGATACGCGGAAAACATGTCTGTAATCAGAAATGTGTGTGAAGACTGATAACAACATAGACAATTGCTGCTAACAAGCCGTGTGTGTTGTGAGCAAACGATTGCTGGTATACAATTGTGAGTGATTGATGGAAACATCACCGATGGGTTCCTTGTTTAGTCGTGTGCGATGTGATGTTCTTTGTCCGTGCAACATCTACGCTCTGTCTACAGAGCATCACAATATATACTTAAAAAGACAGCATTGCATAACCAAATTAAGCATACAATTACACAAGTGACTACACACATAACATTTCCACACACCAAAGTAAGCAATTACATGCATACTAAACTAGGAGAAACGAGGATCTAATCATCTACTTATTGTTGCGACGACGCTTGCCATTCCTGTAATGCCCACGATGCGACTATATCTCCCACGTGTCGAGGCACGACTTAGAGGCATAACTGCATTGTGGTTTTGTTGCAAGAAGGGTCATCTTCACACAATCCCATGTAATGAACAAGAATGGGATAAAGAGAGTTGGCTTACAATCGCCACTTCACAATACTTAAATAAATTCATACATCATCCAAAATACACACATAGACCGACTACAGTCGAATCCAAAAGAAAAGAAGATAACCCCAAATGCTAGATCCCCAATCGTCCCAACTGGGCTCCACTACTGATCATCAGGAAACGAAACATAGTAATGACCAAGGCCCTCGCCGAACTCCCACTTGAGTTCGGTAGCATCACCTGCACTGGCATCATCGGCACCTGCAACTGTTTTCATAGTATCCGTGAGTCACGAGGACTCAGCAATCTCAAAACCTGCGAGATCAAGACTATTTAAGCTTATGGGTAGGATGAGGTAATGAGGTGGAGCTGCAGCAAGCTCTAAGCGAATATGGTGGCTAACATACGCAAATAAGAGCGAGATGAGAAGCTATGCAACGGTCGAGAAGCCAGAAGTGATCAAGAAGTGATCCTGAAACTACTTACGTTCATACATAACCCAAACCGTGTCCACTTCCCGGACTCCGCCGAAAAGAGACCATCACGGCTACACACGCGGTTGATGTATTTTAATTAAGTCAAGTGTCAAGTTCTCTACAACCAGACATTAACAAATTCCCATCTGCCACATAACCGCGGGCACGGCTTTCGAAAGTTTATACCCTGTAGGGGTGTCCCAACTTAGCCCATCACAAGCTCTCACGAACAACGAAGGATATTCCTTCTCCCAGAAAGACCCGATCAGTGTCGGAATCCCGGTTACAAGACATTTCGAGAATGGTCAAACAAGACCAGCAAGACCGCCCGACTGTGTCGACAAATCACGATAGAAGTTGCACATATCTCGTTCTCAGGGCGCACCGGATAAGCTAAGCGTACAAGTACCAACATAACCCAAGTTGCCAAGGGACGGTCCTGCACGATGCTCTAGTTTGGACCAACACTCAGAGGAGCACTGGCCCGGGGGGTAAATGTAAAACCAAGGTTGGGCCTTGCTGGAGGAGTTTTATTCAAAGCAAACTGTCAAGGGGGTCCCATAACCCCAACCGCGTAAGGAACGCAAAATCAAGGAACATAACACCAGTATGACGGAAACTAGGGCGGCAAGAGTGGAACAAAACACCAGGCATAAGGCCGAGCCTTCCACCCTTTACCAAGTATATAGATGCTTTAATTAAATAAGAGATATTGTGATATCCCAAAATCATCATGTTCCAACATGGAGCAATCTTCAACTTCACCTGCAACTAACAACGCTATAAGAGGGGCTGAGCAAAAGCGGTAACATAGCCAAACAATGGTTTGCTAGGAAATGATGGTTAGAGGCTTGACATGGCAATATGGGAGGCATGATAAACAGGTGGTAGGTAGCGCAAACAGAGTGATAGAGCGAACAAATAGCAAGCAAAGATAGAAGTTATATCGAGGGTCATGGTCATCTTGCCTGAGATCCCACAAGGAAGAAGAACGAGTCCAAGAAGTAGACGAACCTGTAAGATACAATGGCTGGAAGCGTTCCTACTCTCCAAGGGGAGAGCCGCTGCTGTTTATATATTAAGGCAGAAAACCTTGCCGTGAGATACAAGAGAAGGATTAGGAATCCTGTTCGTATACAAGAAGGACTAGAGATAGATGCGGGAGAGAGATAGTTGAGATTATACTACTCAAACTCTAACACCCTCCCTTAATCTAAACTATCCTATATTAAGATTTCTCTTGAACTCTTCAAAGGGCTTAACTGGCAAAGCTTTAGTGAACCCATCTGCTACTTGATCCTTGGATGGTATAAACCTTATGTCCAACTTCTTCTCTGCCACCCTTTCTCATACAAAATGAAAATCAATTTCAATGTGTTTAGTTCTGCCATGAAAGACTGGATTGGCAGAGAGATCGGTGGCTCCCAAATTGTCACACCACAAACATGGAACACGATGTTGCTTAATTCCCAATTCATTAAGCAATGATTCCACCCAAATGATCTTGGCAGTGGCATTTGCTAATGATTTGTACTCGGCCTCTGTACTTGACCTTGACACCGTAGCTTGTTTTCTAGCACTCCAAGAAATAAGGTTTGAACCAAAGAATACTGCAAACCCTCCAGTTGACCTTCTGTCATCACTACATCCTGCCCAGTCAGCATCAGAGAAAGCACTAACAAGAGAAGAACTACAACGTCTGAACTAAAGTCCCAAACTCAATGTGTGCTTAATATATCGCACAATTCTCTTGACGGCTGTCCAATGAGTGGAGGTAGGAGCATGCAGATATTGACAAACCTTGCTTACAGCAAATGATATGTCTGGCAGTGTCAAAGTCAAATACTGTAGAGCTCCAACAGTACTTCTATATTTTGTGCTATCCTCTTCCTTAAGTGATTCTCCTTCATGTGCTGAAAGTTGCTTCGAAGAAGACAATGGTGTGGGTGAAGGCTTGTAGTCTTTCATTCCCATGCGAGTTAGAAGTTCAGTGGCACATTTTTCCTGACTTAATACTATGCCATCTTGAATCTTCTTAACTTCAATACCTAGGAAGAAGTGTAAATCACCAAGATCTTTCAAGGCAAATTCTGAGCTTAAATCACGCAAGAGAGCATTAGTGGCATCTTGTGAGGAGCTCGCAACGATGATGTCATCAACATAAATGAGCACAAATACGACAATATTTGATTTGTTATAGATGAAGAGAGACGTGTCAGCCTTGGACGCAACAAAACCAAGATGCTTCAATTGTGAGCTCAGCCTTGAGAACCATGCTCTAGGGGACTGTTTCAGACCATAAAGAGCTTTGTCAAGTTTGCAAACATAGTGAGGTGCTTGTTTATTTTCATACCCTGGTGGTTGCGTCATATAGACCTCTTCTTCCAGAACACCATGCAAAAACGCATTCTGAACATCTAGCTGTCTAAGGCTCCATCCCTTGGAAACAGCAATGGCTAGCACAAGTCTTATCGTAGCAGCTTTCACAACAGGACTAAAAGTGTCCTCATAGTCAATACCATAACGTTGCTTAAATCCTTTTGCAACTAGACGTGCCTTGTATCTATCAATGGAGCCATATGCTTTTCTCTTGATTCTATAAACCCATTTGCAATCAATAATATTTTTACCTCTTTGACTTGGCACCAAGTGCCATGTCTTATTCTTTATGAGTGCACCATATTCTTCATCCATGTCCTTTTTCCACTTAGGATCTCCAAGTGCATCGCTCAATTTTGCTGGTTCACCTGAAATACACAACATGCCATATGGTATAGTGCCATCTGTCCTTATTTTTGGATTTCTAATACCTTTTTGTAGACGAGTCATAGCCCTTGGAGCAGTGGCAGGTTGATGTTGTGATTGCACAGGAAGCTGCACAATTTGATTGTTCGCAGATGATCCAGAAGATCCTTCCAAATGAGCAGATTCGGTAGATGCAAACGATCCTGTGGTCATCGGTGTGGCTGATCCGGAGCTGAAACTGTCCTGGGCCACGGTATTTTTGTCCAAAGAAGATCCCGCTGCTGATGTCAGATGCATGCGTGCATGGGCGCCTGTCGCTATCCTAGGCTGCATGCGCGTGGCCCGCGCACTCCCGTGCAATGACGCGGCACCCGCGGAGCGGCCCTCTGCTGCTGCCTGGGCGGCCTGGCCCGCCTGGCCACTTCTGCTGTCGGGGGTGCGATCCGAGGAGGATCTGTGCGAGCGATCAAAGCCTGGCAGGCGCCGCCAGATCTTCCTCGTGGTCTGCGCCGGCCCCTTCTTCTCCGTTCACATGAAATAATAGCTCGTTTGAGTCGGATTTTCTTCATGATTTTGATCATTTTGAGCCGGATTTTCTTCATGTACCTGCACAGTCATAACAGTAGGAGTAGAGGCAGGAATATTTTCGTCAGATTGGTTAGCACAATTGGTATCACCCCCTTGATCAAAATCGGGAAGAAGTAGTATTTCTTTGCGAAGGAGGGCTCCGGCATTTGGATGAAGAGACTCAAATGGAAAGACTGATTCATCAAAGATGACATCTCTAGATATGTAGACCCTACCAGTGGAGACATCAAGGCATTTAACCCCTTTGTGCATAGGACTGTATCCTAAAAAGACACATTTTTTTGAACGAAACGCAAGTTTGCGTGTATTATAGGGTCAAAGATTTGGCCAACAAGCACAACCAAAAATACGAAAAGATGTGTAATCTGGAGTGACACCAAAGACGCGTTATAGGATTCTCAAATTTGATAACTTTGCTAGGATGAATATTGATAAGATATGTGGCGGTGAGGAAAGCTTCATCCCTGAATTTGAGAGGCATAGACGCATGAGCTAACAATGCAAGTCCTACTTCAACAACATGACATTGTTTTCGTTCAGCAGAGCCATTTTGTTGGTGAGCATGTGGACATGAGACATGCTGTGAAATTCCAATTTTTTGAAAAAAGGAATTGAGTTTCTCATACTCGCCACCCCAGTCAGTTTGCATAGCAAGGATTTTGGAGTTTAGTTGGCGTTCAACAAGATTTTGGAAATTACCAAAGACTTGGAATACATCGGATCTTTTCTTTAGTAAATAAATCCAAGTAAACTTACTATAATCATCAATAAAGCTTACATAATATGAGAATCTACCAACTAATGTAGGGGCTGGTCCCCACACATCTGAAAAAATAAGTTGCAAAGGAGCAGTGGATACACTGGTAGAGATAGGATATGGTAATTGATCACTCTTAGCTTGTTGACACGCATCACAAACTGACTCAACACTAGACTCATAAGGAAGTTTATTTCTACTAAGAACATGTTACACTATAGTTGAAGAAGGATGACCCAAGCGACGATGCCACTTTGCCGATGATGGTTTGGTGACACTCCATGCTTGTTTATTTGATGATGAAGAAACTGATGATATAAGTGGATATAGACCTCCCTCGCATTTTCCTCTAAGAATTACTCTCCTCGTTGCCAAATCCTTAACCACAAAAGAATAAGGATAGAATATTATGAGAACTTTGTTGTCAAGAGTAAAACGATGAACTCAAAAAAGATTCTTTGATGCATGAGGAACATGTAAGACATTGTTTAGATGCAAAAAATTTCGGGGGTTTTAACAATTGAGTTACCAATGTGAGAGATATCCATACCCTTTCCACTTGCCGTGTGCACTTGGTCACCTCCAGGGTATCTTTCTCGCATTGTCAACTTGTCGAGTTCCCCCGTGATGTGCTCGGTGGCGCCTGAATCTGCATACCAGTTCGTGTCAATCCCGTAGGAGTTGGTGATGAGATTTGCTACTTTCTTTTCTTCCTGATCCTCGTCATATCGATGCCAGCAAGCTCTTGCACCGCCAGCATGGAATTTGTAGCAGATCTGACATTCAGGATAGTCCTCTTCCTGTTGATGTTGCTGCTGTGGTTGTAGACGTGGGCGCTGTGGGCACTGTTGATAACTGCCGCTGCCATCGCCGCGAGTAGGAGAGGGAGAGGCGCGATTGCTACGGCCGCGTCCCCTGTCCCCCCACCCACGGCCGCCTCTGGAACGAGACTGACCATGCCCCCTGTAGACGACGTTAGCAGATGAGCGGAAGCCAGATGGCCCATCGCCCATCATCTCCATCCCTTGATCAAAAGCACATATCTGTGCGAAGAGATCGTCGACGGTGATGGAGTTCTTGATGGCACCAATTGCTGCAACGATAGGATCATAGTCCCGATCGAGCCCGGCAAGGATGTAGTCGACCATCTCTGGATCGCTCACCGGACGGCCAGCCGCAGCGAGTTCATCACCGAGGCTCTTCATCTTGGCCATGAAGGTGTTGCTAGACATGTTGCCCTTCATTGTGTTGGCGATGGCGATCCTCAGATTGGTTATTCAAGACTATGACTGCGAGACGAACAGAGTCGTAAGAGCAGTCCAAAGGTCGAAGGTATTCTCCTTACCGATGACCTGCGCAAGAATTTCTTGCAATAGCGAGTTCAGCAGGTAGCTCAGAACCTGCTGATCCTTTGCCAGCCACGGACCATACAAGGGATTGGGCCCTATTGTCGTGGTCTTGTCCGCTTGCGCGATCTCCACCGTCTTCGGTGGTGCGGCGTCGCTGGCATCCAAGAGACTGGTCACCTGCGCACCTCGCAGGGCCGGCATCACTTGGGCTTTCCAAAGGAGGTAGTTCCCCCTTGTTAGCTTCTCGGTTGGAGGTGCGCCCAGGTTGAGGAAAGCAACGCCCGATGTGGAGGCCATGGCGATAGATGAGTTTTCTTTTGTCGCTAGATGTTGGGGAAGAACCTTGCTCTATATACCATGTAAGATACAATGGCCGGAAGCGTTCCTACTCTCCAAGGGGAGAGCCGCTGCTGTTTATATATTAAGGCAGAAAACCTTGCCGTGAGATACAAGAGAAGGATTAGGAATCCTGTTCGTATAAAAGAAGGACTAGAGATAGATGCGAGAGAGAGATAGTTGAGATTATACTACTCAAACTCTAACAGAACCAACGTAGTCGAACGAATCCTCACAATCACAATGTAACCGGAACTATCAAGGAGAAGCGCAACCAGAAAGAAGAAAACATCATGGTAAACAACCATCACATCAACATGGCATGATGCACAATCAAGTATGATGCATGTCCGGTTTAAAAGCATGGCAAAGCATGGCAAAGTGCAACAAACAATACTACAAATTAAGTGGAGCTCAATATGCAACGAGTTGCATATTGACAAAGCACCACATCAAATATTTAGTTCTCTCTCAGTTATGTACCCAACAATATTAAATGTTATTAAACATGGCAAGAGGTGAAACATAATAAAACTACCTATCTCGGCAATTTAAATGAGGTCGAAACAACAAACAACAATTCCGAAAAATCCCCGTGTGCATATTTAGCAATTGATGCAAACACAATTTTAAACATTTTAAATGTTGCTATCGTGATGCGGATGACATATGCAAGTTTTAAGCAATTTTTATGAAAATGTTGACTTGAGCAAGATACGAGGCATTTGTCATCATGGCGGAAAGAAAGGGTGTCACGGCGACGAATCCGAAAATGATGCCACGACAACATATCGGTTCCGGTATCTCCATGAGCTACCGGTGCAAAAGGAAGTGTGCGGATGTGCGGAACATGCTAGAGATGGTGGGGTGCTCCCGACTACCAGGTTCCGACGAGTTAGTGGCATGGAAACGCGTGACAATTCGGACACGGTGCAAACACGAGCATCTCATACAACATGCATTCGTTCACGGGCGGTCGTCTCAGCGGTATACCTTCGAAGCATGCATTTCGAGGCGGTTCAAAAATGTCAAGGGAAGTAGTCGTTCACGGGTCGTAGTGGAAGTAGTCGTTCTCGCGACGGTAGTGGAAGTAGTGGTACACGTTTCGTAGTCGAACTTGATGGAACCAATGTCCTCGAGGGTAGTCGTGGTACTTGGGGTCTTCGGACTTGCTGGTCTTACCCCGCAAAAAAAAAAGACTTGTTGGTCTCGGTTCGTGCGACGGTAGTGGTACATCTTGTATTGGAACTTGGTGCATCCAAGGTCTTCGGCGTAGTGGTACGCATTCTGTAGGCGAACGTGGGTGTCGTGGTACATGGCGAAACGAGGGGTGCACCGGGCCTTGGCGTGCAGAAGACACTTGGAACAAAGAAGCCATCGGGCTACTGTTCTATGGAAACGAGATGAACCAGGGGAGGTCAAAGCAGCAGCGGGGCAAGCACTGGTCCAGCGGGACGCGGGGGTCGCTGGGAACCCAGTGGAGCAACGGCAACAACGAACGGAGTGGAGGCACCATGGATGGAGCTTGGAGCTCAGGCAGGGAGGTGGAAGTGCAGACGTTGCCGACGGCAGCGGATGTGCAAGAGGTGGAGCAAGGCGCCCGATGGAGGAAACTGGCGGCACCGAGCAGAGGCTTGGGCGGAGCTCCTCCGGCGGGACGCTGGCAAGGAGGAAGGACGTCGCGGAGCGGAGTCGCGAGGAACGCAGGGGCCGCGGGGCGGCTGCGTGCCCGCGGGAGCGAAGCGATGGATGCGGTGGCGAAGCTGCGGGCCAGCATGGTGGTCTCCATGGTTGGCGGTCGTGCAGGTCGCGTAAGGCGAAGGGACGCCGCGGGAGGCAGCGGCGAGCTTGAGGGCCGGCGGCACGTGTGGAGGAAGAGGAGCCCGGGCGCGGAGCTGACGAAGGAGGGCAAAGGGAGGTCACAGGGGGCTCACCGGTGTGAGATCTGGGCAGCAGAGGGAGGAGCTGGCAGCGCTAGGTGGAAGGAGGGGAAGGGGAGATCGAACGAGGCACGCGCTCGCTGTCTCCTGGCGGCGCGAGGGGAAACGAGAGGGAGAGACCAGGGGATCGAGAGGGGAGTTTAGGGTTAAAGGTTTGGATGGGCTTAGATGCTGGGCTGCAGGAGGCCGGCTGGGCTCGCTCCTCTCTCCCCCTTATTTTCTCATAACCGAGAAAAAGAAAGAAAAGGGAAGAAAAGAAAAGGTTAGAGAAAGAGTTTGGGCATGGGGATTATTTTCCCCGGCTCACAAAATTATGAGGAATTTGACAAAAATGGCCAGAGGATATTTAGAGGAAGTAAAATCCACACGCGTTGGATTTAACTCGGCAAGTTTGAATTTTGAAACCCATTCAAATGAGCTCCAAATAGGTTGAAACTATAGGAGGTGACCCTACACACCAAATGTGATTTATGGGCAAATTTGGAACATTTATGGAGAAGTAAAATTGCAACTCCATTTTACTAAAAGGTCGAAAAGGAAGGATAGGAAGTTGAGTCGGATAAAAGAAGAGTTGAAGAATAATGCAAATGTGTTATGGGTGATTCCAAGTTAATGGAATAGTTTAATATATCTCCCTAGATATTGAGAGGATATGTTATAAAGAGAAATCGCCATGTGAATTCCCTCGATTTAAATGGATCAAAGATCCATGCACTTTTTTCAGCTGAGTTTTTTTTAAAAGGGTTGCATGATGACATGATGCAATGCAAATGATGTAATGACGAATGCAACAAACAAATAAATAACACAGCTGACATGCAAACACATGGAAGGCGTGTGAAGCGTCGGTCTCGGGGCGTCACAATTGCTCTGCTTCCGGCTGGATCCCTGGCCGTTTTGGGGAAGGAGGCACTTCCTCATGTCAATGATCCGCCTGTACATGTCGTAACTCGTGTACACCTCCTTGGCCGCGTACACGACGTGAGCTTTGTCGAGTTTCTCCATCCAGGCCGAGTGCCAGGCACGCTTGTCCTTGTTGCACGAATCCATCATGTCTCTGTAGTAGGGGTCGACGATGGCCTCGGCGAGGTGAACCAGTGAGTCCTTCTCATGCTCCTTGCTGCCCTACATCTTGTATTGGCCCTAGATGTCGACAAGATTTTGGCAGGCGATGCCCGAATTCTCGAGCGCCATTACATCGTTGGTGATGTCCACCATAGCGAACATGTAGTGGGGGCTGTTGACAAACCCGGCAAAACGCTCGCAAGGCCTTGTGGCCAGGCAGTAGTGGTAGACGAGGACGTGGTGGTGCACGCACATCTGGGCGACGACAACCTTGGGACGAGACCCGGCACAAGCACAGGTGTACTGAGGTCGAACCCAACCACCTTGTACTTCTTCTCGGCAAGCAACAACTCCATGATGTGGATGGAGTACTCCACCCAGACCGGTTCGTTGGTGTACACCACTGAGAGGTCCATGAACCTTATGTGGGTGTCCACCACGGCACGCATGGTGAACGGCTGCTCGTCGTCAGCAGCCGCTTGAAGCGCCATTGGAGCCGCGCAGGATACCCTCTAAGAATTTCTCGTGGTGGGTGTGCTTCTTGCAATGGTGGGGCGCGATCGAATGGTTGAAGAGACACAAGGGTTAAATGGTCGTTGTAATAAATGGGGGCCGACCGGCCTATAATCGTCACGTCTTGTCACAACATTCATAGCGGAGAATTCCAGTGCAAGATTGACAACACCGCATCGCACGCGTTTCGTTTGACCACGCGTGGGCTCGAAGAGGCGCCAAATGTATCGTCGGTGAGCCTGTTCCCGCGCTACCGCACAGTTTACTGCGCAAGCTTCCCGCCCGGCTAGTTTGGCCACGCGCCGGCTAGAAGAGGGACAAATCATGGGCGTGTTTCGGCAAAAAGCTTTTTAAAAACGAAGTGTGTGGAAGGACTTCGGTCATAAGTTTACCCGTGGGTGATGTGGTCAAAGTTACACAGAAGGGTGATGATGGTCACTTGAGTGCGATAATTAATTCTGCGCTCTACAGGGCACGCGGTGGAAGAAACCGACTGTGTGCAACAATGTCGAAGATCGCAGTCAAGTTAACTATACAGATCGTGTGCTGTGAGATCGACAAGGTAAACAGATTCGAGAATGGTTAATAGATCTAAGACCATTCCATATTAAGGTCAAAATAGTGCTACCAATATACGAGTCTCATACGATGCCATTTCAACGATTGTACCACAAATGCTCGAAATATTACAAGGTTCAAATTCCAAAGTTATATGGCTCAAATTCAAAGATTACAAGTTTCAAACTGATATTAGAAATGAAATTCAGCTCATCAGCTGCAAACACTCGCGCTGATCCACTGAACATGGATATCAGAGAGGTTCAAACTAATATTACCACTTCTAAGTATGGTTTCGAAACCTCACAATTTTGCAAAGGGGTCAGCCACTAAGAAGTCATGTATGGGGTTGACACGATGACTTCCGATTACTCTGCCATCTGAAGTTCCAGAATGAAATTCAGCATTTTTGGAGCCTACTCCATTCTGCCGTAGGCGCCGGCGCTGATCAACAAACCATTCATTTTTGCGAAATAAATGTAGGGCAACCCCATTACCTTCAGCACCTTAGCTCTCGCAACAAAGAACCTGTCAAATATAATCTCCGGTAAGGTCCCTCGATAGGAGTTCCAAGTAATTTCTGAGAGATGTAGATCTAGGCATTTGACGTGATTGTTATATTGTATCACATTATCCATCACTGGGCCTAGTCTTATCTGTAAAAGAAGAAAACGTGTTAGTGCCTACATGCAGTTTTGAACACTACTACATGGCTATTAGGTTTGCAGGATTTGTAAAATGCACTAACATGCCATCTTCGATCTGACATGATTAACATGGGCATTTGATTACGTTCTAGAAAAATGTAGCCTTCTTCACAAGACGTTGGAGTGGTGAAAACTTGTCCAAGAAAACTAGTACAGATGAATCCAAAGGAGAAATGCTTATTGATTGAAACCATATGGATCAAGCAAACAATATGGGGGGACATGTATGTACTGAAATCCTCCAAAAGAATCCTTCAGAATTTGTAGTACATTGTCACTGTAAACTTGGAAAAAGGTTTCATAAATTGAAATCCCTTATGGTTAACAATTAACAGGAAAGGAACATCACCTCGATATATAGCTTCTCCAGGCACGGAAAGCATCTCAGGAAACTAACAACTTGCTCCAGGTTGGGGCCGATAGATTCTAGTGCCAAGACCTTCATTGTGCGCAGTTTCGGGGTCAAGCTTGTCGGAATCATATAATGAATGACAGACGAACAAACATCTTCAAAATTAGAAATAATGTTAATTTGTAGAAGGAGAGGTAGAAGGCGGCTGTTGTACCTGAACGGGTGTGGATCCAATAACAAGTTAGGAGTATTTGTCCGACGAGTAGCCCACCACTGTCAGTTTTGGCGCAGAAATGACATTGATTCTTGTTGGACCTTTTTGATCAACTATAAGTAATCTCTCAAGTGCAGGTGTGTCCTCAACGACCATACCATTGTACACATCTTGTGATGTCTTCCTGCCACACCAGCAACACACATAAATAGTCCGGAGAGTCATGGAGGTGATGTGGAAGGTACTCAACCCATTGATTGCCTGAAGACAAAAGGTACTCGAGTGCAGTACAGCCACGGAGCAGGTGCTCCATGTCACCGTTTGAGAGGCAGACGGTGACGAGCTCGAGGTGCTTCAGTCGTGGTAGAACAAGAGCGGGCGCGTCATTAGGGGGTGGGGGAATGGCAGTTCCTGAACTTGGTGACGCGCAGCATGGGCACGAGGCGGAGCGTGGACATTGGCAGCGAGCGCATATGCCCATCATCAAAAGTAAGCTCCTCAAGCTGATCTAGGGCAGGGGATCGAAACAAGTCGTCAAGCTTGGCTCGGTCCTTGCCGTTGGAACAGAACTTCCCCATTCTAAGGCCTCTGGTTGGGCCAAGGTGACTGCCGAGGATCTTGGAGAACGCATCCAAACTTTTGCGATAGCCATGGTAGAGCTCGTGGGTGTCGATGAGGTCGAGAGGGCTGGAGTTCCATAGGGGGCGCCACCGCTGGGAAAGGAGGGTTGTTCGTGCCCCATATTTGATTGGGAGGAGGGAGAAGATGATTGTCAACATATCATCGGGGAGGGTGCTGATGAAGTCTAGGCCTTTTGGAGTCGCTTGCGGTTCTAGCTCGCCCCGCCTCCGCTTGTTGGCAGCCGCATTCTCCACCTCCGGAGTCTCCTTGTCAGCGGTGCTTTCTGATAGAAATGGAAGTACATGGAATATTTGTTTAAAACAGGGCAACAGAAAAGTGTATTGCTAACTAGAAGTTATTAGGTAGGAGTATAGTGAGAAAAGGGAATAACTATTGGTTGCTTAAATACTACACAATTCATTTGATATTGCTGGGTAAGTCAACATGCAGATAGTTGAAAAAGAATACTTACTTCGAACAAAGTCTGGACAGATGATATCGTCGGGGAAGTTAGCATATATCTCATGACCATGCCCTTTTATGTGCAGTGCAATTCTAGTGCCAACTTTCAGTTCATAAAACTTAGATTTTTTTTCCAAAAGCCAGTTCCAAAATAGGAGTCACCAAGTTCATCAAGTCTTACAGTAGCAACGATTGTAAATTCATGGTTTGTGTGCAGTATGGCATCCCTAGAGTCTTGATTTATGTAAAGGGAAAGATTGTGCACTACAAATTCTGTTGCGTAGCAAGGGACGCGCTGCAGAAAATGGTAGGATTATTAAAGAAAATATGGTAACATGCAAATATGGGCCCAAATTGAAAGAACTGTATAGCAGTCGAAATCGAAGGACAAAAATCTATAATTAAACAGATAGGGTAAACATGATGTCATGGAAATATGAGAGTAATCGAAAGAACAATACATCATTAATTTGCCTAATATAGAAAGAAGAGGGGGAAAATCCCCTTTGACATATATGGTGCATGTGGCACCTTTTATCCAAACGTAGTAATATTTAGAATATGTTCAGGAAAGTAGGCCATGCTAGCCAATTTAGGGTGAGATTGAACATACCGCGCGCATTCTCAAGTCATCTGGTACGGTGAGATGGAATGTCTGGCGGAGGCCGCAAGGTCCTAATGTGTCCGTGCATTGTACACTCTATGAATGGCAGAAAACCCTCAAATCATCTCGAATAAAAATGAATTCACGGTAATTTCGGCCGGATGATTAAAGGAGGCAGATGAACAGGGATAAGAGATGAGATAATCTCATTAAATTAGTTACCTTGTTGTCCATGAGAAAGAACCCTCAGTATGACAGATTCCCCAACCGAGCGGAGATAGGTCGACCGCGAGCAGCGTTGAGAAAGTCGATGGCGATAGGCATCGGCAAGCGGAAGAGGCAAATGCGGTGGGCTTTGCCGGCAGCCTTGCGGCGGCAGCAGGCGTCGAGCTAAGTGGTTACCGCCGCGATAGGCGGTTCCATGCATAGACGCGGAGGAGCTTGTGCAGGTGTGAACGAGGACCGGAGGGGTGGCGGGCGGGGTGAGGGTTTTTGTGACATGGGGATGGTGAGGGTTTTCTTTTTTATTATTTGAATTGGGTGGTGAGGGTTTTCTGTCCCACAAAGAATTTTGAAGGCGACGGTTTGCTAGAGCCAACCGTGTGTGATCGACGCAACAGGCAAAATGGAAGTCATTGCACATGGTTCCAATTTTGCGAACCGTGTGTGATTGACATACTACCTCCGTCCTGGTTTATTGGTCCCCTTTGTAATTTTTACCAAATTTTGACCAAATATTTAACTAAGAAATGTTTATGCATGTCACCAAAAATTATATCATTGAACACTATGCTCAAATACCCATCCAATGATATAATTTTTGCTGACCTGCACTAACATTTTGTCAGTTAAACCTTTGGTCCAAATTTAACACAAATTACAAAGGGGGCCCGACCAATAAACCAAGACGGAGGTAGATTCCATCAACTGAGCTGATTGCATCCATATCCCACGGTTAGCCATAAGTAAACATACATTAAACATACTCTGTCGGCGTCCTGGGAACGGGGGTACCCAGACTTGCCTGCTTGGGCCCATGGCGTGGCTCCACCAACGCCCTGGTATGGCCCATCTTCAGCAGCAGCCACTCAAGACCCTCGCGAGGAACCGAGCCTCGCGAGGAACCGAGCCTCGCGAGGCGGACGACACCAAGACCTCCTGGGGGCAGCCTCGCTAGGCTGGCTCCCGAGGAGCAGAGATATCTATGCAAGGGGCACCTCGCGAGGTTCACATGACGTGAGCCATGACGACCAAGGCCAAGCGGGCGCTAGCGGGCGCAGTGTACAAGTTTCCTCTTTGGTGCTAAAGAGGCAAGCGTAGGCGAGGAGTCCCGAGGCATCAGGCAAAGGTTTCCATATCGGTGCAATGAGACCAAGACCAGCAGGACGGCAGGACGGAGGTCACCGTGGAGCCCACGGCCGCGTCACCACCAGAGCCTTTGGCAGGCGAAGACCACCTTTTGTCAGGATAGCTTGTACTAGTTATCCCCCTTCAAACTTTGCCGTTGTGGGATCCCTTCCCGCCTAATATTTGGGAAGAGGGCTTGGGCCTCTATAAATAGGACTAGCCATCACCATAGATGGAGGACGGATCATTTAGACCACCCACACACTCACCAGCTCACCGAGCTCAAGAACACCCCTCCTCAGGAGGCTGTTCATACCTTGTACCTGTTCATCCTCAGCCTAAGAGGCAATCCAGCACATCGCACTGGAGTAGGGTATTACACCACAATGGTGGCCCGAACCAGTATAAACCCTCGTGTCTCGTGTTCTTTGGGTTCGTCAAGCTAGGCCTTGAGATCGTTGTGCGAGCGAGCTAGGAAGAGAGTGTTCTTTGTGCGCACCCCAGACTTCGAACCTCAAGGGTTCGCCGGAACCCACGATCTGACATTTGGCGCGCCGGGTAGGGGTGCGCTGAAGCCTTTCTTCTGTCGATCGACGCACCACTGCTCCGCCGCATCCATGGCTGACGCTCGCCGAGCACATGCTGAGCGCCGGGTTGCCCTTGCCGCTCGCGTCGCTCAGACGGCGCCCGTTGGCAGACCTCCCCGCGGTTCTCCATCACCCGCTGCCAACGCCGCCCCCGACCTGGCTAGAAACGAGCAACAAGCCTCATCGCTGCACCCCTCCATGCGGCGGGACGGACGCACCGCCACCCCGTCGCTGACTCCGTCCAGCTCGTCATCCCACACTCGTCGCACACCCACGGACGCGCAGGCCGCGCTGCTCATGGCACGCGAGCTCCTGCGCTACCGCCCGGTCGACGACCTCTACAAAGACAGGCTAGACCGCATCGCCGAGCTCGTAGCGCCGCTGGGGGCTCTCCTGCACCGTCTCTCTCGCTGCCTCGCCCACATCCAGGTGCGGGCGACGTAGCCCACAGAGCATCTCCACCACCTCCGCATCAAGATGCCGCCCTTGCCCCAAGACGCGTGGCCCCGCGGCGTGACCCACCGCGTAGGGCGCCCGCACGTGAAGAAGGAAGCTGCCAAGAAATCCCTCGGCCGCAAGAAGATGCTCCTGTGCTCCCTGCACCACCATGTCAAGACCGCGCGCCGCCCGCGGCGGTGGCGCGAGGGTACCAGGACCAGACTCCGCCTCCACAAGGGGCTCCAGTGACCACGGCGGGCTGCCGCGCCTTCACCCCCGAGCGGCGCAGTGTTGTCTGGTCCGGCAAGTTCAAGCCCGACCTGCCTCCGCGCTAAGACGGCACCCCCGACCCTGTTGACTTCTTGCAGCTCTACGAGCTGATCATCGAGGTGGCCAACGGCAACAAGAAGGTCATGCCGAACTGGTTTCCCATGGCTCTCAAGGACGGCGCACGCTCGTGGCTCCTCAACCTGCCCGCAGGATCGATCTCCTCCTGGGGCGAGATGCATGAGCATTTCGTTGACAACTTCCAACGCGCTCGTGACCGCCCACCTATCGCTGGTGACCTCCGGCGCATCAAGCAGCAACCAGGGAAACCCTGCAGAAGTACATCCAGCGTTTCAACAGCGTTCGCCTCAAGATCCCCAAGGTGACGGATGAAGCCATCATCTCAGCATTCTCCGATGGTGTCCCTGATGTCAAGATGAAGTAGGAGGTCGCCATACACGAGGACCTGTGCAAAGCTCTAGAGATGTTCAACATGGCGACCAAGTGCGCAAGGGCTGAGAAGGGACGCCTCTCCCTCCTCAAGATCCCAGTCGCTGACCAGGAAGACAAGAAGGCCAAGGACAAGGATGTGAAGCGCAAGGGGGCTGCCGTGCTCGCGGCAGAGCCGGAGATGAAGCGCGATCGTGACCACCCGGGGTCATCCAAGGCCAACCGCCCATTCTGCGCCTTCCACAACATTCACAACAACAACACCAACGACTGTCAGGAGCTCAGGGCCATCCGCGACCGGCGCTTCAGTCGATGCCCCGAGCGCAATGACCAGGGCTACGGCCGAGGAGGAGGACGAAATTGAGGACGCTGGGACGACCGCGGCCCCTGTCAGGAGTGGCGCGACCGGCCTCATGAGGACCGCTGGCAGGATCAGCCTCGTGAGGGTGCCTGGAGGGAGCAGCCTCGTGAGGACCATCCTCAGGGCAACACTGCCACCACCACCAAGAAGGAACGATGACCATCATCATGACGAGGGGGCTGGGGGCTTCTAGGAGCCTCGCGCCATTGCTTGCATCTTGGGTGGCGCTCAGGCCCCAACCTCTCAGTGTATCTTCAAGCAGTTTGCTCGCGAGGTGAACGCGGCCCTTCCCAGGATCGAGCCCACGCGCCCGCTCAGGTGGTCCAAGTGCGCCATCACCTTCATCTCCTCTGACCAACTCAAGTGTGCGGCGACGGCTGGCGCCCTCCGGATGCTCTGCTCACCCATCATTAGCAATGTCCAAGTCACCAAGACCCTCATCCACGGCGGCGCAGGACTCACTGTCCTGTCCGTCGAGATGTTCGACCGCCTCCAAGTGCCATATGATCAGCTACTACCTACCAGGCCATTCTCAGGAGTGACTGACGGCCCCACCACCCCGATCGGGCAGGTCCGCCTTCCTGTCACCTTCGGCCAGCGCGACAACTACCGCACCGAACTCATTGACTTCGACATCGCCCACATCCGCGTGCCGTACAATGCCATCCTCGGGTACCCAGCCCTGGCCAAGTTTATGGCAGTGACCCATCATGGCTACAACGTCCTCAAGATTCCCGGGAGCGGCGACATCATCTCGGTCGCCAGCGAGGAAAGGGACGCGGTGTGCTCCCTCGAGCGCGCTTATCAAGCTGCAGCAGCCGAAGACCCCGACAATGAAGGCACCCTGTACCCTCCTAAGGCCATCCCCAAGAAGAAGAAGAAGCTGCTCCACCAAGGGCCTCAGGAGAGCGGCATTTCCAGTGGCACCACCTCAGGACCTACGCCCGCAGATGGGGTGCCTCCCTCCCTCGCATAGGAAGGCGCTCCCGGCGCCCTCCTTAGGCTGGGCTCAGGGGCTCTCTTCTGGAGGGCCTCAGACCTAGCCAACGTCACGAGGGAGGCGCTCGAGCACCACGTGGAGGCGTGCTTTGCCGCACGCTTCCCACAAGAGGGCATGAGGCGCGGAGCGCCTAGTGCACAGGAGTTCATCACCAAGGCGTCAGAGGAGCTTCAAGAAGCAAGGACCATGCGCGGCGACCGCCGCCCACCACCTGGCGCGGGTCCACGTCCTGGTGAGGACGACGAGCTGCGCATCTGCGTCGACATTCCAGGGCTCAACAGGGCCGCATCTCAGGAGCGTTTCTGGCCTTCGCGCGTTGATCAGTGCGAGGGTCCACCTCACAGCTATGTTCGCCTGCCATTCGGCTTGCCGAACGCGGCTGTCACCTTTCAGCGCCACTTGCGGAGCATTCTGGCGGCACAGGAGGCTTGGCATCACGCTGTCCTGGCAGAGATGGCGACAGTTCTTTAGGAGCCACCCGGGCCCACGGAGCCTCCTATGGCTTAGGACATTGGCGGCTCGTGAGGGGCGACTTCTCCAGCTCGCATCTTCAGCTACGTTAGCGCCTCTCCAGCAACAATACCAGGTAACTCTTTCTAGTTCATTCAGTTGGGGGCGCCCCTCGGGCAGCATTATCCCCAAGTCGCACGGGCCTGTCCCTGCGACGTGTATCCTTTTGCATCTTTAGCTTACTCCGTTGGGGGCGCCCCTCGGGCTGCATCATCCCCAGGCCGCACGGGTCCGTCCCTGTGGCATGTACCGTTCTTGCACCTATTTGAACTAGCTTGCCCTCTGGCATGATTTACTTTATGATTATCACCTGCATATCCGGTACTTCGGCACCATGAGCGTCGTACACCCTTGCAAGCCCGCCCACGACCGCCTCATGATTAAGGACTGGCACGACGTTTGTGCTCGGGTTCGTCCCTGTAGCGTCGCCAAACCCAAGAGGCTAAGCTCTGGCTCGCGGGCCAGCTCCCATGTACGTCACCTCAATGGTCCTTGGTGCCTTGTTCTCGCATGAGCTAATCGCAGACGGACCAGCCAGGGCACGCGACCCGGTGCCTCGCCACCATGGGAGCCGCGCGCCTGTCGTCTTTCTTTAGGATCTTTCACATGAGAAGACTAGGCACGCCGTCTGTGCTCGGGCCCGTCCCTGCAGTGTCGGTAAACCCAACGACTGAGCTCTGTCTGCCGGGCCGGCCCCGTTCATGTCACCTCCTGGGGTCGTTGGTGTTTTGCCTTCTCATGTGATTGCCTCAAGAGATTCGTCCGGCGTAGGTTACCTAACCATCTCACAGGGCCATCACAGCTATCAAGAACCAGGACCAGGCACAACCCGCCTTGAGGTAGGGCCTCGTGAGTCCCATGCTGGCTCACACTACTACAGGATGCTGCTAACGCGACACTACGATCAGAGACCCTTTCAGGAAACTGTGTGCGATGCATTAATCACAAACGGGGATGTAAAAAACCCGTCAACAAAGGTGCAAAACGTTTGCGATGGAGGACGCATCAAACACGGTTCAGATTTTAGTTGCTTGTGCGATGTAGGGCACATGGTTCACCCGTTCGAACTCTTTGCGATGAGGCAAAACAACAGAAACGGGCAGCCATATCAATGTGTGTGCGATATATGGCATACAGTTCGCTACGATGAACCGTTTGCTATTAGGGAGTGCAACATAAACGGTTAGCCAGATCAAGGTGTGTCTGATATAGGGCATACAGTTCACTTGGACGAACTGTTTTCGATTAGCGAACGCAACAAAAACGGTTCAACTTAGATATGATGTGTGTGATACGTGGCAAACAGCTGACTCAGATGAACTGTTTGCGACAAGAATTTACAACACAGACGGTTAATATAGTTAGTTCGTGTGCGGTTCTGTGTGTACAAAAAACTTTGGAAAATGCAAACTAGTTGCTTGCGGTGGCTAGGAGTATCCCACACGATGCGTCTGCGAGTACTCGTGTGCGATGATTAGTAAGTTACACATGCATTTCCTTATGTTAACACTTGTGTGATAAATAACACATGGCACCGGATACGGTATTCGGGTTGTGTGTGTGCTCCACTTAGTCTTCCCGCGCTCCACATGGGTAAATTGTAAAATCCACGCCTATTCCCTCACCGGTTTCCCGCCACCAGCTAACGGCTTGCTGCATATAACCCAGGCGGCAACACACCGCCGTGACACTCTGCGAAGATCTAGTCCTCACCCATCTACCATTAGTTATTCCAAGCATGCCAGGGAACGACCAAAGCTTCGACGTCGACGCCTACCTGCTTTACATCTTCGGCGAGGAGAACGAGCCGGAGCATGTCAGGGAGCAAGGGCTTCATCGGCCGGTGCAGGCACCATGGCCCATTGGCAGCGATATCGGTGTCACAGTCGTTGGGAGCACAATGGACATATTGCAAAGGAGGTGTGATGAGCAGTTTGCCATCCACTGTGCAAAAGATATGGAGCTGCTCGGTGGCATGATCGACGACCCACCCAAAGAACCGCCGTCTCCAGTGCTCATCGAGAGCCTCATGCCCCGCAAGGAATAGACAGAGGACCTCTGCGATTCAGTCAAGACAAAGGCAGCCTGCGGCTTCATCATTGCCCGCGGCGGCTGTGTCAACCTCGATCCCGATAACGTGGTGGCCAGGCTCGAGCGCATCCTTAGAGGAGTTGACGTCCCCGACGAAGTAGAACATCACCAACGTGATATCTTGAGGATGCAGGTGATCGACGGAGTTTGCTACCAGGCGAGAGACATGGAAATGGAGCGGTTCCACAGAGTTGTCATGCGCGCAATTGCACACTGTCAAGCTCTTCTGGAGGAGGCCCAGCAGCCCCAAAAGCCTCCCAGTGCCAGTAGCTCCGTAGGCGGAGGCGGGTCGGGACACTCAGAGTTAACGGCTGCAAGGGTTCTATGCTAATCATGGAGTCCGAGAAGACCATCGTCGGAAGGCCGCCAGCTCAGCCTTTTAGCTTATATTTTATTATAATTGTATGAATATGTAGGTTGTGAGTGTTCTGGGCCTTGCCGCATTTGGCATTTTGAATTATCCTGAATATGTAAGACAATTATTAAGAATTATTAACCGTTGCCATTGTAACTTTGCCTCAACAGCGAGCAGAGCACACGTAGGGATGCCAGAGCGGAGTGCGCCACGGCCGCCACTATGGCGAGCAACCACGTGGTCAACCTTCTGTTGACCTTGTTTCTCGTCACATTGCTGATTACAACACAATAAGTAATTTCAAATCTGTTCACACCTATCAAACAAATAAGTGTTCACACTTAGCACCGAGCTATAAAAACTACCCACTCGAAAATTACTTCACAGTTCCTCTCCTCATCACCCACAAAACTGGTTTTTTCTGTCAAAAAGTCATTCCGCCATGACCGGTAGGAGGAGTTTAGGGTGGACATATAACCATGCAGCAAAGACCAAGGCCGGGGAAGCACTAGAGAGGTCCCGCCGCGAAGCCGCAGCCGCAGCAGAGATGTCCCGGTGCGCCGCGGAGCCCTCGAACGAGCTCTCCCTTGCACGCGAGGGCTCTCACAAGCGCATTCGCGGCGTCAGACATCACGACGAGCCGGTGTTCCGGAAGTCCTTCACCGGCAACGACGACATTCTCACTGGCGTCACTACGCAGCAGGAGCTGGTCGACAGCTTGATGAAGCTGCTCAAGATCAGCGATGCCTCGGTTGACAAGGCGACCGGCCTCGTCGAGCAACTCATGGATGACAATGCGAAGCTCCTCAAATTGGTCACCGAGAAGGAGGAGGAGGCCGCCGGCTGGAAGATGCTGCATGAGCGGAGCAGTGCCTTGGAGATGACGCTGAAAGCGATCGTCGAGGAACTGATGGGTGGCTTGAGGAAGCTCCGGATTGAGCGCTAGCAGGAGGTGGAGGAATCTGTGGTTGTTTCAAGCAAAGTCGTGAGGAATTTAAGAAGGAGTTGGAGGATTTCGCCGCCCGGTGATCCATCGACGAGTAGAGACAGTAGCGACCTAGATCGTTGTCTTCAATTTCCTTCTTCTCTTGCCCCCGTGTCTTCCAGGCTTTGCCGCATGTGGCATTTTAAATTATCCGTAATATGTAAGAAAATTATTCTCTGCGCCATTGTAAATTTATCCTCGTATTATCCGTTGCCATTTTATTTGTGGTCGTATTATCCGTTGCCCTATGTGGCAATTTAAATTAGGGCATAATACGAGTTGAAAACACGAACAAAGCAAATGCTGCCATGGGATCACAAGCAAACACCCTCCGTCCAGGTGCTTTAATTTACCCATTAATGGAGAAGGTGTGAGCGAGGCGGGCGGCGGCTGGTGCATGGAGGTCAAAGAGCTCGCCTCCCGGTGAGCATGGGCGGCCTTGCTGCTCGCATGTGTCCCGTCGATCCTGCGAGGTGGACAGGATGCACGCGTCCCGTCGAGCCTGCACGGCGGACTGCTCGCACGCATCCCGTCGAGCCTGCACGGCAGACTGCTCGCACGCGTCCCGTCGAGCCTGCACGGCGGACTTCTCGTGCTCGTTCCATCTAATCAAACAGCTGCACGCACGCGACTAAGTATGGTTAAATTTCAACATGGTAAATATAATATAACCATTTCTGATATTGACGTGTCAGCTTTTTGTTTCAAAAAGGACTTTGTTGGCTACTAATGTGTGCGCCTCTTCTCAAACTGGACGATTTTTTTACCACGTCATATATGTGCCATGTCATGAAACCATGACAAGTTTCATGTTTTTTGGGTGACTTTTTGATTTACTGGGATTTAAAAACCAAGATTCTCATTGTTTCAGGACGACACAAGTTTGTAATTCATTCTCATTCCTTAAACGAGACCTAAACATGCACCCAATGACACATGTACAATTTCCCACCCATTTTGCTTCACTGGAGCATGTGGTTGTAGTTCATATTTGAATTCTGGACTACATTAAATGCATAGAAAACTTAGTCATTAGTAATACTCCCTCCTTTCCGGTTTATAGGGCTTATCTCAAAATCTTAGTCTTTCCATTTCATAAGGCTCAATTTGGTTGTTCCCCATCGCAATTTCAGATTCCAAGGTGCATTAAATAATTGCATGCAAGTATTAAGAGAAAATTGACCAATGCATGTACTTTATACATGCATGCATTGCAATTAATACATTGGTAAACATAAATTTTTGAAGAAACAAGAGCATTAGTTGGGTGCTTTTGCAAATTACAAAAAGTATTCCACCACTCACCATCTACCTTGGTTGGTGAGATTTTTGAATTGAGCCCTATAAACCGGAAAGGAGGGAGTATATATACAATGGCCAAATGAACCCTAAACAGTTTCCAATTTCAGCACGACACTCCTGTTATTCTATGTTGCCTGTAGAAAACAAAGTTCAAGGCGAGAAGAGGTAGCGATTATCGTTTCGCCCATAAGAGGGGCATGTTTCCCTACTAGAACCACGAGGGTTGCGACAGGCTCTGGTTTATAAAAGGCTTGTAATATAGCTTCGCCCAAATTGGACAATTATATGTACCATGTAGTGACACCATGCCAAGTTTCATGATTTCCCGGTGAGTTTTGGATTTATAGACATTTAAAAACCGAGATTCGCAATGTTTCTGGCCAAGCCAAGACGGCGAGGCAGTTGAATTCGTTCCCATTCGTTCCATGGGACCTAAACATGCACCCCAAGGAAACATGAACATTTTTTCTAGCCATTTTGGTGCACTAGAGCATGTATTTGTAGTTCGGATTTGAATGATGGACATTAAATGCTTGGAAAACTCAATTAATGAGTAAAAAAGGTCAAACGAACCCTGAATAATTTCAAAGTTCAGCGCGAATCACCAGTTGTTCCGTGTCGCGTGTAGAAGAAACCACGAGGGTTCTTGCGAGAGGCTCCGGTTTGTAAGAGGTTTGTAACAAAGCTTGGCCCAAATTGGCAACGTTTTTACCACGACATATATGTGCCATGACGTGACACCATGCCACCTTTGATGACTTTCTGGTGAGTTTAGGATTTATGGGGACTTAAAAACCGAGATTCAAAATGTTTGAGGCCGAGCCATGACATCGGTACGGTTGTAATTCGTTCCCATTCCTCGCATGGGACCTAAACATGCACCCAAGGACACATGTATAATTTTTCTAGCCATTTTGGTGAACTGGAGCATGTATTTGTAGTTCAGATTTGAATTATGGACATTAAATGCCTAGGAAACTCAATTAGTGTATAAAAAGGCCAAACGAACCCTGAATAAGTTTAAATTTCAGCACAGATATCTTGTCGGTCCATGTTGCCCGTGGAAGAAAATACAAGGCGAAAAGAGGCAGTGATTACATTTCGCCCACAAGGGGAACACGTTTCCCTATCAGAACCACGAGGCTTCTTTGACAGAAGCTCTAGTTTTTGTAAGAGGTTTGTAATAAAGCTTGGCCCAAATTGGACAATGTTTTACCATGACATATATGTGCCATGACGTGACACCATGCCACCTTTGATGACTTTCTGGTTAGTTTGGGATTTATGGGGACTTAAAAACCGAGATTCAAAATGTTTGAGGCCGAGCAATGACATCGGTACGGTTGTAATTCGTTCCCATTCCTCGCATGGGACCTAAACATGCACCCAAGGACACATGTATAATTTTTCTAGCCATTTTGATGAACTGGAGCATGTATTTGTAGTTCAGATTTGAATTATGGACATTAAATGCCTAGGAAACTCAATTAGTGTATAAAAGGCCAAACGAACCCTGAATAAGTTTAAATTTTAGCACAAATATCCTGTTGTTCCATGTTGCCCATAGAAGAAAATACAAGGCGAAAAGAGGCAGTGATTACGTTTCACCCACAAGAGGACACGTTTCCCTATCGGAACCACGAGGCTTATTTGGGAGAAGCTCCGGTTTGTAAGAGGCTTGTAATAAAACTTGCGCCACAATGGACGAAAAAAATTCCTCGACATATAAGTGCGATGTCGTGACACCATGGCAGGTTTCACGATTTTCAGCTTAGTTTTGGATTTACGGGGATTTAAAAACCGAGATTCTTCTCACGAAATGTTTTCAAATAGCACAAGGTTCACTCACGAAAGCTGATATTCAATGAAAACTTCGTGGAAACCATATTTTAAAGTTTCATAACAATCTGAAAAAAATGTGGGATGTTAAGAAGGTGATGTTTTATTGCGACGCAAAATTTCAAGTTGAAAAACATTACGAGATGTGAGCTATGAAAAAGACAAATTCCGCCCTGAATAGTGACATTACTATTCGGCACTATTCAACATTGATTTTCTTTTTCATAGTTCACATCTCGTAATGTGTTTCAACTTGAAATTTTGAGTGGCAATAAAACATCATCCTCTTAACATCCCGCATTTTTTTGATTTTTTTAAACTTCAAAACATCTTTTTCTCGTGGTTTTCACCGGTTTCCACCGAATGTTGGTTTCCGTATGATATCCCCCCCCCGCTGCGCGCGCGATCTGAGTCCTGCGTTCTGACTGGCCAGAACCCAAAACCCATGGATCGTACGTGTGCACTGTTGGATGCTCCCAGATCGAACGGCAACCCTGAGCCCTTTGGACAGCACATAAAGTACATGGGTAAGCACTGTGCGCATGCGTCGTGTAGCTCACGCTTCCTTCTCTACTAGGTTTTCATTCAAAACAGGCTACCGTTTCTCGCCACTCCTCTCATCGGTTTCCCGCCTCTTCTCCCAGACATGCATGATGTAGATGCTCGTTTAATTCTTATAGTTCATCTCATCCAAAATAAATTAGTTTTATAAAAAAACTATTTTAAGATTCATGGAATTGTGCATTGTAAAGGTAAAAACAAAAAGTGACAATTCATTTAGAAAAAAGGTTTGGGAAATTAAGATATGGAATATTCTAGAGAACAAAGGATAAATGCTTGTGTTTTGAGGTTTGTGCATTATGCTTAAGTTCAACCATGGAGTCTTCTAGATTGTACATGTGGCAGAATCTGGTGGAATGCAGATGATATCCAACAGCAAGTAGTGCTCGGATTTGCCATCTCTGTACCGTTGGATTGGCTTCATCCAGCGAGCAACTTTCAAAGTTATTGGCACACTATATAGGTGTATAGATGTATAGATATATATAGATGTGTCACATGCTAGACAAAATAAAGTTTGAGCGCATGCGTGGGACGACCCCCCCCCCCCGCGCCGCCTCGAAGTTGGGAAACTGACATCATAGGTATTGAACCAGGCTTGGAGTCGGGTACGGTGTTCGGTTTGTAATGTAGTTGGCGTGGCCCATCTAAGTTGTGCATATGGGATTTAAACACATCATACACCATCGTACCCATACATATTTTCGGGTCGCATGCAGTGTATATGGGGTCTTCTGATCGACCACGTCTCCCTTGTGCGTTTTTTTGTGATGACACAGATATGTGTGGGCTCCCCGAGTGTATATATATCATCCTTTGACCGATAATGAGGGGTATGTGTTGGCCATGAATGGATTCCTCCTAGTTCGTGTTAGGGCCGGTCACCATCAAATGTCGGTCAACCAAAGCTCGAGCTCATGCGTTGTCAGGATTCCCTCCCAGATGCTCGGATTGCTGGGTTCGACCTACATCAAACCCTGCATACGTATCTCGTCCTTAACTACCTTGCCTTCATGGTTGTTGTCTGTATTGAGAGGTAGGCACCACATCTAAATTATACATTATTCTATATTGAAAACACACATCACCCCTTCCCAACGTACATCATTTTGGGCCGCATGCAAGAGGTGCTGGTTTTGTGGTCCCTCTCGTGTGATTTTTATGATAGTTCAATCTATTGGCCCAAGCAGTTTATCGACAACAACAACTGTCATTTGACCAAACGAAAGATTCATTGATTCGTCTTATGGTAGGTCATGGCGATATGCATGTATGACCAAAGTATCGATCATTAAGTGCATCCGCCCCGCTGACATGAAGTGGGAGGTGGTGGGCCAAGCATCCTAGCTAGGTACGACATTATGTCATTATATATATCCTAGCTAGATGGTTGTTAGGGTACTTTCGGGTTTACGAGGCAGGTGCCACCAAAGTTATGCATTGTGTATTTAAAGTTTTAAACATCCCCAATATTCGTAAATATATTTGGCCACTTCCAGGTGGTTCTTGAATTCTGGCCCCTCTCATCGATCTTCAATGACGCGCCCAACCGTGGGCCCGCGGGGTCAAAGTTGTGCATTGGAATTTTGAACATCACAGACCACCCTTTTCACTGATATATATTTGGGCCACATGCTGCTGTGGCTGTCTTTTGACCCTCTCTAACGTTATTTTTTGCTGCAAAGACTCTGATGACCCTCAACGGACACGGGGTATAATATCTTAACCGTGTGCGATACAAGTGCGATGTGAATCACCATGACCGTGCAAGCGCGAGCAAATTAAGGTGGAGGTACTGGCTCAACCGTGTGCGATGCAAGTGCGCTGAAATCACCACGACCGCGCAAGCGCGAGCATACTGGCTCAACCGTGTGCGTTGCAAGTGCACTGAAATCACCACGACCGCGCAAACGTGAGCAAAGGGTGGAGGTACTGGCTTAACTGTGTGCGATGCAAGTGCGCTGCAAACCACCACCTGTGCAAGCTAAAGGCGGGTAAGTTTATTTGGAAATTAGGATGAACCGTGTGCGATAGACCAGCTAGCTAGAAATATAAAAAACAAACTACCCGCCTTGAGCGTTGCAAAAATCGGCAGATCCGCGCCACTTTTCCTTATTATCATACACGCATATTGTTATTGGACCGTGCGTGATCTTGGGCACTCCCGCCCTGCATCAATTCCTTTACCCAAATTTTAGTAGCCGCCGTACTTCAACCGTCGCCCACACTCCTCCAGCACCGACCTTATAGTAAAATTGCAATAGCCGAGCCAACTGAACCGTCGCCCTCCCTCGTCTACCACCATCTCCACCCACCATTACTAAAATTTTCAGTAGCCGCGGTGTATCCTCAAACACCACCCCCACCACCCCTCCAAAGTCCCCCACCCGCCCCCTCCCCCTTTCGAACCCTAGCTCGCGGCCGCCGCCGGCGCCGCCGCCAACCCACTTGCTCCTAAAGCCCTCGGCCTTTTTCCCAGCCTTTGAGATCGTATTGGTCCCGTTGACCCCGACGAAGTTGGCGCACCCCGAGCAATGGCCCTCCTTGAGCCGGAGGTAGAAGAAGTGGCGAAGCAATGCCACAGACGGCATCACCCCACAAATGCCTCGCAATAAAAGGCGAAGATCGACAGGAGGAGGATAGAGTTGGGATGAAGATGATGGGAATACAGCTTGTAGTGCCTGAGGGCGGCATAGAAGATGTCAGAAAAAGGGGGGACCAGCCCTGCAACGACGCTATTCCTGAAGAAGGGATAGAAGGTACCGCCTGAGGACTCCGGCTCGGCGGAGCCAGCCTGGAGCGTGGTCTTTGCCCCCTCGTTGCTGCCGTCCGCCGTCATCAGGAGCGTGGCGGCAAGGTTCTTCTCTGAGACATTGGGCGCGCTCAAGGCCGTCTCGTACCAGGCGGGCGAGAGCGCAGCCTTCGCTTTGCTGGACGCCATCGGCTGCAGGCTTGGGGAGAAGTTCGTGTGGATCTGGGGTCTCTCGGGGCAAGAAGGAGAAAGGGGATCTGGAGCTAGATAAAGGAAGGTAATGAAGGCTCTGCAGCGCACGCCAGCCTTTTGTCAGGTAACAACGGTTGCCGAGGCATCGTGGGGAAGCGAAGACGCCCACGTCCCGTCAATCGCCACGCGTCAATCAAGGCCGCAGGTGGTTGGGGCCCGTGGCGCTCCGCACTTTCCCCTTTGCTTCGCCTCGAAGCCAACTCTGAGCGCGCCTTGGGCCCAGGAGCTACTGTCGGCGTCCCGGGAATGGGCGTACCCAGACTTGCCTGCCTGCAGCCCATGGCGTGGCTCCACCAACGGCCTAGTACGGCCCATCTTCAGCAGCAACCACTCAAGACCCTAGCGAGGCGGACGACGCCAAGACCTCCTGGGGGGCAGCCTCGCTAGGCTGGCTCCCGAGGAGCGGACATATCTATGCAAGGGGCACCTCGCGAGGTTCACGTGACGTGAGCCATGATGACCAAGGCCAGGCGGGCGCCAGTGGGCATAGCGTACCAGTTTCCTCTTTGGTGCTAAAGAGGCAAGCGCAGGCAAGGAGTCCTGAGGCATCAGGCAAAGGTTTCCATATCGGTGCAACGAGACCAAGACCAGTAGGACGGCAGGATGGAGGTCACCGCGGAGCCCACGGCAGCGTCACCACCAGAGCCTTTGGCAGGCAAAGACCACCTTTTGTAAGGATAGCTTGTACTAGTTGTCCCCCTTCAAACTTAGCTGTTGTGGGATCCCTTCTCGCCTAATATTTGGGAAGAGGACCCTGGCCTCTATAAATAGGACTAGCCATCACCATAGATGGAGGAGGGATCAGTCAGACTACCCACACGCTCACCAGCTCACCGAGCTCAAGAACACCTCTCCTTAGGAGGCTGTTCATACCTTGTACCTGTTCATCCTCAGCCTACGAGGCAATCCACCACACCACACTGGAGTAGGGTATTACACCACAATGGTGGCCCGAACCAGTATAAACCCTCGTGTCTCGTGTTCTTTGGGTTCGTCGAGCTAGGCCTTGAGATCATTGTGTGAGCGAGCTAGGAAGAGAGTGTTCTTCGTGTGCACCCCAGAGTTCGAACCTCAAGGGTTTGCCGGAACCCACGATGCGACATACTCAAACATAGATAATAAGCGTACACGTACACAAGCATAGTTCAGCCATAAGTACATAGTTCAACCGTCATTAAGCATACTCAAGCGTACATAGTTCGATCCCACATCTCATCTCACATGCTGGCACGATCCTGAAGCTTCTCCAGGTACTCGGCGTACGCGCCGTGCACCACCCTGCGAGAATACTTCTGCTTGAAGGAGCCAATGACCCGTCCACTTGCATGGGCTAGAACACTTAGATAAGTGTCATGAAGCTTGTGGTTGCAAAATGGGCATCGATAGCCGCCATTCCAGGTCCTAATACGCATGTTATTCTTTCCCGCATAAAGCTCCCTCAGGATTTGTCTCTTGTACCTCCTCTGGCCATTTTCATCCTCGCTGTCCACATCGTCAGACAGCACCTATACAAATAGTAAAACAAATTTGGCATCAAATCAATGTTTACATGCCGTGAAGTAGGATTAGGAATTTATGGCTATTATTTATACTTATCCAGAGATTATGGTTCGATTTTTAAGCACAGTCTTCTATGTACAGACAAATCTTGAAGAAAATAATGGCACAAACATATGTAGGTCATTCAAAATCAATTGTCAAGTCCTGGCTAGGAATTATTAGCACGAACACTAACCCTAGTCGGATTACTAGCAAAAATCATTTGCATAGATGAAACAACTAATCACTTATCGCTTGTACCATTGAAACAATCAATACACTACACGGATCTAGCGAAACTTACTTAGATTTCATGGATTGGGAGAACATAACCATAGGATTTCTATTCCAAAAAGGGGGAGGCAGGAGTAACCAAAGAAACCCTATGATCTATTTGACACATAAATGGGTGTAGATCACTAACCAGCTGTTCGCCGTCGTCGGAGTCGTCACTGGAGTGGTCGCCGGAGTCGTCGCCGGGGTCTTCACAAGAGTCGGTGTGGAACTCCGCCTCCGGCTGTGGAAGCTCGACGACGTCGACGATGTCGACGATGTCGGGGTGCAGCGATAACTCGCTGGCGGTGACGGCAACCTCTGTCTCCATCTCCACACCGTGCTCTGGTGCTTTAGCAGCCCCGGCGTCGCCACTCCCTCCGACGGGGCGCTTGGGCGGCATACTCATACACTGACGGCTTTAAGGACTGAGAGCGGCGTCGAGGATGCAAGGGGAGAGAGAGGATTGTGTGTGGCGAGGATGAGGGTGCGTCCGCTCGGGCACGCCATTAATATGGAGTAGTGGGAGTAGTGGGAGAGAGGCGGGTGGCGGTCAAACCGACGGCTCGCCTCCCGGTGAGCCTGCCCGCCGGACTGCTGGCATGCCTCCGTCAATTCACACACCTGCACGCACGCCTCCCAGTCTGCCTGCGCGGCGGACTGCACGCATGCGTCCCATCAACTCACGCCTGCTCGCACGACACACGGGTCTCGTGGTGCCACATATATTGTTTTTTCTATTTGGATGATTAATATTGCCATTTTATTGCTTAACCGAGGCATGGCACGTATCCATTGTTGGTCTAATGCTCACGGTTCGAATAAATAATCCATTTGCGATATTGGTTCCCAATTGTTAATAATCTCCCGTTTATAATTAGATAAAGATTACATCAAAATTGGTCTCAAATTTGACAAAAAAGTACAATTCCACTTTGTATTGGTGTCCATGTGACAACACGATAAGTTTCATGAACCTCAAATAAGTTTTGGATGTACTAGAATTTTAAAATCAAGATTCTCAATGTTTGAAGTTTGTTGCACGGGGAGTAAGCATGCACCCAGTGAGACACTTGTGTTTTTGCAATCCATTTAGGTGCACTGTCACGTGTGCGTGTAGCTCAAATTTGATTTTTGCACATTATACCCGTAGAAAATCAATCAATTAATGTACTAAAACGTCTTAATGATCTCTGTTTTTTTGAAATTAAAATGTCCCTTCTTTGGTAACATATGTTCACCGCTGGATAATTAATTTAATATGCATCATAGTTGCGGTGGATTCGCGGTGTGTGTGCGGGTGTGTGCATCTGGGGGTGGCAGGTGGCTCGTAGTACACTATGAGTTGTGAGCTACCGTGTGGGTTGGCCGTTTTGTTAGGCAGGCCGGTCCCACATCAGAGTCGTGAATTCGTTATTTGAAAAATTACACAACCCTTTCATACATACATGTTTTGGCCACATGTAGTCGATGGTTGTCCTACACGACACTGGATACTCGCGTGTGACGCTTTCTATGGGCCCACGAGGTCGTCGTCCATCACTTTGACGAATAGCCGGCAGTGAGGTTAATTTGACCAGCAAGGTAGAATCTTTTTTGTTAGTGTTATGGTAGTATATAGTACGCGTCGAAGAGGTGGGAGGGGACTAGCATATATACTATACGTATGCGTCCGTGAACAAGTACACCTCACTCATTGTTGGGACTTTTCGGTTTCCGAGGCACGTGCCACATCAAAATTGTGAAATTGGCTATTCAAACATCAAACTACACCTCTTTGGGCCACATGCATGCAGGCGGTGGTTATCCTAGCTAGGACACTAACGTGTGACGCTTCCATCTGTGGGCCCATGAGGCCATCGTCGATGCATGCATGCATCACTTTGACCTACATCGGGAGAGGTTAATTAATTTCACCATCAATAAGGAATCTTTTTGGGTTGTACGTATTATGGTAGGAGCATATAGTCTGCGTCGAAGAGGGGGGAAGGGGACCATCATATGTAGTACGCTTCATGAACCTTGCTCTATGTGGGTGCATGGTTTATGATTTTTGAGGCATGTGGCACATCAAAGTTGTGCATTTTGGGTATTCAACATATATATGTTTGGCCCGCATGCAAAGCGATGGTGGTTGTCCTCTCGCACCCACTTAAGCGGTTATCAGCGATATTGATGATTTCCATCTGTGGCCCGCTTAGTCCATCACTACTTTTTGCCTGACAACCGGAGAGGTTAATTTGACTTAGGAGGGGATAAGTTTTTCCTTGTAATATGGTATATATATAGGTCATGCTCTTGGATAACATGCATGATATAGTTTGAGCACACACACATGCATCTGTACGCATGAATCCCTCCCATCAAGTCGAAGTGGCTAGTACAACGACACGTCATGAACTGATCTCGCTCTGTGTGGGGAGTGTACGATTTTCGACGCACGCGCCACATCAGTGTTGTGAAATGGTATTCAAACATGCATGCACGCATCACCTCCATACATATGCATATAGTGATTGCCTTTGAACGGTACACTCCCTCGCGTGGTTATCGTCGACAAGCCTATATATTGGTGGGCCCGCGTGGACATCCATGATCACCTTGACTGACAACAAGATAGGTTACCATGGTGGATTCTTCATTTGGTTCGTGTTATCGTAGTATAGATCATGGTGAGATTTACACCTAATTAAGTTTGAGCGCATATACTATGCACGCACGCATGCATGAATCCCCGTCGTCGGCTTGAAGTGTGGTGTAACATACATATGCATCGTCAACCTAACCCTCACTCAGTGTGGGGATTTCTAGTTCAAAATCACAGTGCCACATCAAAGTTGTTCCATTGTGTACTAAAAAACACACCTCTCCATACATATGTTTGGGCCACATGCATGCAGTGGTTGTCTTCGGGGACTAGCTACTTGCATGATTATTGGAGAGCTAGCCCATCTCCGGGGTCGCATGGACGGCCATCACTTTGACCAACAACAAGAGAGAGGTTGTACGACCAAGGTGGATTATTCTTGGTCCGTCTTACGATCCATCTTGGTGAGATGCCTCTCTGGCCCGCCGACTGAAAGAGTGTGTGTGCGGGGGGGGGGGGGGGGGGGCTGCTACTTCGCACTTTGCTAGGTGAACCTCGGTTGGGGGGCATGCATTCATAGCTTAGGATTCCCTTCGTGCCGACACGAGGGGGGCTGCTAGCTACTTCGCACTTTGCTAGGTGTACCTCGGTTGGGGGCGGGGGGGGGGGGATGCATTCATAGCCTAGGATTCCCTTCGTGCCGACACGAGGGAGGGGGGCTGCTAGCTACTTCCACTTTGCTAGGTGAGCCTCAGTTGGGGGGAGGGGGCATGCATTCATAGCTTAGGATTCCCTTCGTGCCGACACATGGGGGGTGGTGGCAAGCAATACCGTGCGCTTTGCGTGATAGGTGCCACATCGAAGTTACATTTGGTATTTGAAAATCAAACCACCCTTTCCATACATAAATTTGGCCCACATGCAAGTGTGTTCGTCTTCTGACCCTCTCCCGCGTCAATTTTTGCCAAATTTATGAACATTAGCCAAGTCGGATGACGCAACAGACACGGTTCACTCAAACTAACCGTGTGCATTGGGCTCCACGAAGCTTCCCCTCTCAAAAATATCTACCCGCCTGCAGCTTTTTCTGTTTGATAACACACGGTTAATGTGTTTCGACCGTGTGTGATGTTTCTTGTTCCCAATCCCGCTTGCATCCCTCAAAAATATCTGCCCGCCTCGAGGGTATTTCTGTTTCATAACACACGGTTGTTATCTCCGGACAGTGTGCGATGCACTGTCATCAAAATTTCCAATAGCCCCGGCATTTCACTCCCGCGTTTGACTCCCGCGTAGTAAAATTTTCAGTACCCACGTCATTTCCTCAAACACACCTCCCCTCCACACACACACACACACACACACCAAAACCTCCTCGGGCATGCGCGCGCACACACACACACTGTCGTGGAATTGTCACGGCAGATGTCCTTGAGTTAGGACTTAGTCGTGGAGCCATCGCAGCTAGGAAGCTTGAAGGGGTTAATGCGGGACAAGGAACACGAGGGTTTATACTGGTTCGGCCCCTTACGGTGAAGGTAAAATCCTACGTCCAGTTTGATGTGGTATTGATTAGGGTTTCGATAACCAGGGAGCTAAACTGCTATGCCCGGCTCTCGATGAGATTGTTGTCGCCCTTAAACTGCTGCCGGGTCGTCCCTTTATATAGGGAGGCTGACGCCCTGCAGCTCTCAGAGTCCCGGCCGGCTCATAAGAGTGTCCGGCTCGGACTCTCAACTATTCTTGCCTTACACTACAAGTTCTACCATAATAATGATTGTAACTACGGGCCTTAAGCCATATCCGGGTCTTAAGCCCATCTTTGGCCCACCGTCTTTAAGCTTGGCGCCGGGCTTCTGGCAATGACCATATGAGTAACCCGGCCCCTCCTGGCGGGTGACTCTAAGGTCTATATCCTCATAATTAGGCCCCAGATTGATTTGAGCCGGCTCATGTCAATCTTCAACTCTTTCGACAGAAAAAATCTCCGGCTTACCATTCGTGTGAAGGCCATAACCCGGCGTGACGTCATCCTCTGGACTCCGGATAATCCGCCGTGACGTCATCTTCCATTAAGTCCGTTTTTTACTCCGCCAGATCCGCAACGGATCTTTTCCTTTACTGTCATCCCGAAAATCGAGGCGCTGCGTGGGGAGATAACCACGCCACGGTCTCCTTGATTCTCGTGCCCGCTTTACGAGCTCGCCTTATAAATAGGCCGGCCCGACGGGCTCTTCTCACGCTCCTTCCTCTGTCGTCTTCTTCCTCTCACTGTCCCGTGCTGCTCGAGCTGCGCCGCCGTCGCCGCCGCGGGTCTCCTCGTCGTCACCAGCTCAGGCCGCTGCATCACCCTGATCTGACCAGAGAAACTCGGCGACCCCCACGACTCTCCAGCTCTTGTAAGTCCCGCTTGTCCTGTAGAGTAGATCTGCCGTAAGATTCGTCCGCGTTCTTCGTGTTCGTCGCCATTGCCCGCAAGTTCCGGTAGTTCTCATAGTTACTGCCCCTGTTTGATCTTAGATCTGCATAGAACTAGTGCGGCGACTGTTTAGCACCCATTTTACACGCAAACAGCTCTCTTTTTACTGCATAGGAACTTTGTTCGGGCCCAAGAACTCCCTCGCTTCTGTTTCTAGGTCTAGAAAATTTTCTTTTGCCCGACCATTTTGATCCAAAAAAGTTACTGCAATGTGTGAAACCTGTTTTACCACACTTAGTAAAAAACTGCAATCATTGAATCTTGGCGGTTTACAGTTCCGGCTTAAAGAAACCACGCGCCGTAGAACCTTCCGGCTTAAAGAGAACCATGCTTCGTAGAATCCTCCGGCTTAGCTGTGATAAGGCCGTAGATAATCAATTTATTCTGAATGCCCCTGCGGCTTAAATAACCCGCTGTACTTAGGTATATACCAGTAGTCCCCTTCATAAGCCGCCACCTTAGCTTTGAACTGTAGATCTCCTCCGGCTTATCATTAACCCGGACGTTTTTCCTTTTTGTCATAGACTGCCGACTTTCACCATGCCTCCCAAAGCTCCCATTACTTGTAACTGGATGAGGTCCAATGTCACCAACGAGACCCTAGCAGATTTTGTTAAGTCAGGATATCTGCCCAAGAAAGACATCATGTCCTACCGTGCCCCTGACCCGTCAGAAGAAAGGCCACAGCCAAAGGATGGGGAGGTAGTGATTTTTGCGGATCACATGAGCCGGGGTTTCGCACCGCCCGGCTCAAAGTTTTTTAGAGATGTTCTAAATTTCTTCGATTTACGGCCTCAAGACATAGGACCCAACTCAGTGTCCAACATATGCAATTTCCAAGTCTTCTGCGAGGTTTATCTTGGAGAAGAGCCTAGTCTGCTGCTCTTCAGAGAGCTTTTTTACTTAAACCGTCAGAATGAGTGCGCCAATGGGCCAAGTCTGGAGTTAGGCGGCATCTCCATCCAGCGGCGTAGGGACTGCCTTTTCCCTTACGCAGAGCCGCCGAGCCACCCAAAGGACTGGAACATGACTTGGTTCTATTGCCAAGATACATCACGCTGCCCGGCTTTCGCCCATCACGTCTGGAGTCAACACACCCACTGTCAGACAAACTGACTCCGGCGGAGCGCCAGCCTCTGCTCCCAACCATCAACAAGATCAAGGCTCTCCTGGGCAATGGTCTGAATGGAATCGATCTGGTCCGGGTCTGGATCTCATGGCGGGTGATCCCATTGAGCCGCCGCCCCGGCTTAATGTGTGAGTATACGGGCCGCAAAGACGACCCTCAGAGACACAGCCGCAACGATCTTCCTGAAGACGTTGCAGAGGAGATGACCAAGGCTCTCTTGAACGAGAGCCTGGCAGACTGTGGAAGGACCGGGTTAGCCCCCTTCTGCAAGACCAACCCAGCCCCAGCGGCAAGCCGCCAATCTGAACATCCTATCTTCTTCTGTATATAACTCTCATCTGAATCGTTTAAAGAAATCACCATTGTATTTTTCAGGCTGACGACAAGTTCTGGCGGGTCAAATATGACCATGAGGCGGCCAAGAAGGCCAGAAAGGTGAAGAAAGCCGCCCCTCGCAGGAAAGGAAGCAGGCCTACTGCTTCAGAGCTGATGCAATTAAGCGACAGCTCCGAGTCAGAGGTAACCCCTGAGCCTTTAAGTCCTTGCTGTATTTGTTGTTTGTTGCTTTCCGCCTTATCAATACTTGCTCATTGACAGGATGACACCGGCGCAAGTAACCCGGTGGTTGAAGAGGTAATGTCACTTTCCTCCGACTCGGAGCCCTTGCCAAGGCTGAAAGTCCGAAGGGTAACCCGGAAAGTAAGCTTTTCACATCCCTTAGCTTATCAAGATCCTCAATTTATTTTGAAGCAACAGGTTCATGAGAGCCGGCGTCACACCCGGACCAACAAGGACACCGACCTCTCCGCCGGGTTACCTGACACATCAAGGAAGCGCCGAACTGAGGTTATTTCCCACTTGTACCCTTTTCACCCGTTGGCGGGTGTTATCCGTCAGCCACTCAATTCTTCTGACTCCAATTATCAGGAGACCTCCCCCTCTTCGGGTGACTCTATGCAGTCGAGTCTTCCGGCTTTCAAGACCACGCCCGGGTAACGATAATCATCTCATGTTGTTCTGATCTTTACTCATATTTTTTGTACTAACCTTTGTTGCTCTTTCAGTGCCCAGGCAAAGCTCACCAAGAGGGTGAAGAAAACCAAGTCGGCCGGAGTGCCGGATTTGCCTGAGCCGGAGGTGACGGTCCAAGACCCGCCAGCTGCCTCCGCCCCCGAAGCCACCACTCCAATGGACACGGCGCCTGTAGAAGCTTCTGCTGACCCGGAGGCCTCCGGCTCGGCCCAACCAACAAATGACCCGGACGTGGTAATCACCCGGATGGAGTTCGTTGAGCCGGGGAGACCTACCGTACTGGCCAAGTGCTCCGCTAAGGGGGAGTTGCTGCAGCCCCGCCGGGTGAACCTGGACCTCTCCGACTACACCAACCTGAGCATTGGAGAGCTCGTCTCTGGCTACATCAGCCAAGTGCACAAGAGCCGGGACGCCGAGGTTGCCATGGTGACCCAGATCCAGCAGAAGTCTGAGGTAACATCCTTTTGTCCTCTTATTTACTGCTTAGTTACATGTACCATGCTAGCCCCCAAGTCGACGACTTATGACTGAGTATGTTGTAGACTTAGGTTCCGGCTTACTCCATTTGAACTGGCAATATGTAGATAGAAAACGTTCAATATGCATTAGCCCCCAAGTGCCAAGTGTCTTTGCTTGGAAAACGCTTGGGACTTTAAATTTGTAGAGTAATTGTTCATGCCATAACCCGGAAATTTATACAGGCTGCTGGCAAGAAGTTGGAGACTGACCTTGCTGATCTCACGAGCCGGCTAAAGATGCAAGAAATGGAGACCCGGAAGGCAAACGCCAAGTTTGTATCCAGCATCGCCGCTCAAGAGAAGCTGAAGACAGAATTTGATGCTGAGCGGAAAGCCTGGGCCGAAGAGAAGGCCGCATTGGTAACCCGGGCTGAACAGGCAGAGAAGACTCTCTCCGAGAAAACCGCTGAGCTCTCCGGCCTAAAGCGCCAGGTTTCCCAGATGGTGGCCGCCATCTTCGGTAAGTCACCTCACCGGCTTTCATCAAGTTTAAAATGTTTATATCTCATAACTCATCCTTGTCGCCGGCTTGTCTGATTCTGTTAAACAGGTCCCAGAAGTGCCAACCTCAACCAGAGCGTGGTCACCAAGCTGAAGGCCGTGTATACCCTGGTGGAGCAGCTCTACACCGGGTCACAGCGTGCCTTAGCTGTGGTGGCCCTATCCAACGAGGTGCCGACTCACCTGGCAGAAGTCCTGCGCCGGCTCGCCATTCTGCCTCAGCGGATCCAAGAGCTGCGATGGGCCTCTGCGAGAGCCGGAGCGATCGCCGCGCTGAGCCGGGCCAAGGCATTCCTGCCGGAGTTAGACCCGGCGGACATCGCCCTTGGCTATCCAAGCCTGAAGGAAGACGGCTCAGCTTTTGATCAGAAGGACTTCGCAGCTTGCGTGAAGGCTGTACGCCCGGTGGCCACCCTTATCAGGAATGACACAGATCTAACCAAGTACCAGCCGGGTTACAACACGGAGAATCAGAGGATTCCAACCCCTCGCTATGAAGCCCTCACCTTGATCCCGCCGGCTCGTCAGCACACTTTCGCCCCGGAGATTGACCCGGCCGGGTTAATTGACGAGGAAGCCCAATTCGAAGCTCTCAGTGGCATCGACTGGAAGTCATCAACTTTCCAGGTCTTGGGATCAGCCGGAGGAGAGGATAGGAACGAGCCGGAGACTTCAACTCAGCAAGCATCATAACTCGGCTGGCGGTTTACCAAACAATGCTCCACCCTTTTAGACTTGATGAGTTTTGTAATAGAGTAGGTACAACAGTTTATCTCTGCCGTGCCATCGTGCACGTATTGAATGTTAAAGTCTTTTGAAGTTGTCTCTTTGATATTTCTCCGGGTCATAATCAATCCTTTGTTTTTTCTTAACCTCAAAAGAGGTCTCTTTAGTTATCCTGCATAAAAGGGAAAATCACAAGTCTCGAGGCGGCTTACCGTCCTGAGAATCATAAATTTTAGATAACCCGAAATATGAATCAAAAAGGACTTGTCTTCAATGATATCCTGAATACAACCGTAAGAACATACTTAACGGCCTGCAAGCATACTTCCGGTTTAGATAATCCGGATGAGAAAGTTGGTACCGCAACTCCGGTTTACCTGCCTTATAACACCCATTGCGTTTAGCAATACTGTAAACCAAAGTTAAGACGGCAAAGTGAAACCCGGCTGTACACACCTTGACATAATCAAAGAAAACTTGTGATAAAGCAGAAAAATTTAGGGGCTTCCGGTTCGAATACGACCAGAGACCCGGCCCAAAGGGGTTAAGCTAAGATTCGGATACGATCACATAGCCCCAAGTGGGTGTGGCGATGCCAATCAAGAGGGTACCGATAGCTATGTTCTCTTTGGTTCGAATACGACCCATGTTTGAACAGGAAGCCCCCAAGTGATTTTAAGAATTGTTTAACAACGCTGATTCGAATACGATCCACGTCGGTTCTCAGGGGGGTTAAACGATGATTCAAATATGACCAAAGGTAACCTCCCAATGAGCTCGGCACTTTGCCAATCAAATGGGTATCGACAGCTATGTTCTCTTTGGTTCGAATACGACCCATGTTTGAACAGGAAGCCCCCAAGTGACTTTATTGCTTGCGACTAAATTCGAATACGATCATAAGCCGGATCCTCCTTTAAGTCATCATGTAATCTTGCAAAAATAACACGCGCATATTTGGAGGAGAAAAAAGGACAGAGGTCCTTCTTTATTGCTTATCATAATATATATAGGGCTGAGAGAAATATGTACACCACGAGAGCCGGTGGCTCAAGTGTAGTAAGGCCGAAGCTGAGCTATGTTCCACGGCCGACGGGTCTCTTCCTCCGACTTACGTGAATCTTTATGCTCCCGAATGTCAATGAGGTAATATGACCCGTTGTGCAAGTTCTTGCTGACCACAAAGGGCCCTTCCCAAGGCGGGGATAACTTGTGTACATCTGTTTGATCCTGGATGAGCCGGAGCACGAGATCGCTCGAAACCCTAGCAAGGTCCCCCCCCGCCGCCACAAGGCCTCCATTGTCAACATCTGCCGGTTTGCCCGTGCAGCTTACCCACCGATCTCCATACCCAGGCCGCCCTGAGTTTCTTAGATGACGCCTGCCAAATACCCCCTTTCCCACAGATCCCCATCCCCATCCCCTACTCCAGAGCGTCGCAGCCTAAGCCTAGATACGCTTCCCGTGGAGCTTGAGGAGCGATTGGCCCAAAAGAGGTGTATCGCTGTCTCTTCGCCCGACGTCGCCGAGGAAGCTGACGACCATTACTGTATGCAGACACTCAATCAGTGGGCTAGAGTATGAGCGTATGTTGTGGACGTTGGCGACGACATCGAGGTCATCGACAGCATGGCCTGAGGCGGGCTATGTCACAGGTTATGTGGCGCACCCCCAACCCCTCGGGCTCAACCGCCGTCGATCTCATCCATGGCCCCGCCACTGATCTCCTTTGGCTCGCTGTCAAGCATTTGCCATTCTACATCGCCATCGAGCCCCTTTTGTCATTTCTGAAGGACAATCTGCAACGCTGGCTTGGGATGCACGGCTTCCAAGTCAGACCTCATCGACGGCGACCACGAGGAGGGCGCCCTCTCTGGCTCTTCTAAGGGGAAAGAGCCCGCCTGCGACATCAGGGAGGGCACCCTACAGCCGTGCTCTTCCAAGGGGAAGGAGCCCATCTGCGACAACATGGAGCGCATCCAGGGTCAATGCTCTTCCCACGGAATGAGCCCATCTGTGACAAGTGAGAAAACCCATGATTTGTTTTCCCATGCCTCTTCACAGGGGGGAAACCCATGATTTATTTTGTCAAGTCCCTTTTATAGTGTAGTGAGAATATGTCCAGTTTTAATTGCTATATCTGGTTGTTTGTAGTATGCCTTGTTTATTTCAGTTGTTCACAATGTGATGCTCTATATGTGCAATTATTTACTGTGCAGTACATTTCATCAATCCAGTTTTAAACATACCGATAGGAATGCATATATTTGCTTGTTGTTAAGCCTGATATAGCTACCATATGCCTCTTTTAAAGTTTTGTGATTGTCCGGTTGTTTGTATTTAGCATATGTCTAGTTTCAAATGCTATCTTTGGTTGTTCGTAGTATGCTTTTGTTAGGACCCCGATTCTAAGTCACACCGATCTAGCCTGTAATACCTCATATCACTTTGCGGCCTCACGCATGGTATTCCCACGGGTGTCGCCTTACCATGGCCCGGGACCGTTTGCGCCTTTTAGCTCACGTATATGATAGTGTTGCTAGCATCCATATGACAGAGAACCCGGGCCGACATGACTAGTCATGAACCCAAATTGGCACTAACTTACGGGGACAGTCATACATGAATCAACATCGAGCATGTCGGTCAGCAGCGTGTGAATCCGGGCTGTAGCACTGGGCTAACAGGACTCCGGGAACCTGGGCTGTAGCAGGCTAGGCAGGACTCCGGATGTCACCGTGTGACATTTCCCCGAAGGGACAGACACATGAACGAAGTGAATCACATGCTGGCTAGTCAAGTGTTCCGGAGCAGTAGTGCTGGGCTAGCAGGACTCCGGTGAACCGGGCTGTAGCGGACTACTATGGCTCATGGAAGCACAAGACTACATTTCCCCATAAGAGAGGCTATCAAGGATAAACAACTAGGTTGTCGGATCCCACACATACCAAGCATTTCAATCATACACACAATATGCTCGATATGTGCAAATACAATATGGCATCACAACAAGACTCTACGACTCAGAGTATTTATTCATTAGGCTCCGAAGAGCCAGATATTACAAACATGGGTCTCTCGACCCAGCATTCAGAGCATACAAGTCAAACACATGCGGAAGCTTAACATTCTGAGTACAGACAGCTATAAATGAAAAAGGCTGAGAAGCCTGACTATCTAGTAGATCCTGCCGAGGGCACAAGATCATAGATGAGGTAACAAGCTAAACGTCGAAGTCCACGCGGAACTACTAGCGAGACTAAAGTCTCTCTACAAAAGCATAAATTAAGCAAACGTGAGTACAAATCTACCCAGCAAGACTTACATCAGAACTAACTAAATATGCATCGGTATTAACAAAGGGGGTGGTGGAGCTTAACTGCAGCAAGCCAGCTTTGACTCGGTGGCTATCCTAAACTACGACTGCAAGTAACTCTTTTGAGGTGGCGCACACGAGTCCACATATTCACCATATCAATACACCACTATGGATCCGCTCCCGTCTCCCTACGAGAAGGCCATCCATAGCACTCACGCTTATCTTGCGAGTTTTAGAGTATCCACTTTCACTTGTCTATAAACTGTTATAGGCAACCCAGAAGTCCTTTACCGCGGACACGGCTATTCAAATAGATGATGTTAACCCTGCAGGGGTGTACCTCTTCATACATGTTTCCACCACTTAGCGTCTGCACACGACATGTGCTCGGCAGACTTCAAGAGAAAGCCGACGTGGGTATAGACCACGACCTACCTAAACACCTAAGTCTCTAGTCCAGGTTTATCGCCGATTCAGGTTCCATCCGCAGGGAGTCCGGCCGAGGTTTCCACATACGGGCCCAAACGATGTGTGCAGGGTTCCCGACACACCAAACGGGCGTCCGGTACACCGTGCCGCGTGCCTACCGCATCACAGCCCACCCCTCAGGCAGCGCTGCGCACGGCCTCCAGCATACTACAAACACCAGAAACTACTTGCAACTCCTGGACAGAGGACTAGGGTGGTTAAGAAGTCGAGCGGGGTCATATTTCAGGGCCCAATGCATGGTAGTAGCTGTTTCATGGATCACAAACACAGAACTCAGTTCCTGAGGACGGATTCAATGAGACAACCCACCATGTACTCCTACATGGCCTCTCACCGCTACCTTTACCAAATCGTGCTCACACACTTAGCTCACACACAGTAGGACATGTTCACCACTTTCCAATTCATCCCCGATGAATCAGACCTGACACAACTCTAAGCATAGCAGGCATGACAAACAAGCATGAATGAGTAGGCACATCAGGGCTCAAACAACTCCTACTCGTGCTAGTGGGTTTCATCTATTTACTGTGGCAATGACAGGTCATGCAGAGGATAAAGGGGTTCAACTACCGCAGCAAGTAACAGATGAATCGTTGTTGTCCTAATGCAGTAAAAAGGAGCAGGACCGAGAGAGTGGGATTGTATCAGAATGAACAAGGGGGTTTTGCTTGCCTGGCACTTCTGAAGATAGTATAGTTCTTCATCGGTGTCATCAAACTCATCGTCGGAACCACGTCTATCGAGAGGGGACAAACACCGGCAAACAAGGAAGAACACAATCAATGCAATGCACAATATGATGCACCGTTTTGGTGCACGGGAGGACGAGCTGCAGGTTGCTACGAAGTCCTGCGGACTCGCTGAGCACGGGGGTGGGCTCGAATGCGTCGTGGATGCGCTCTAGCTACGGCAGCGCCATGGCCGGCGGCGGTGAGCTCTCGGGCTCGGTCGGAAGACGGGGCTAGGGGACGGGAACGGAGGGGGAGAGCGAGGGGGAAGCAAAAGGAGCTCACAGTGAACTCTATGGCGTCGTCGGAGAGGTCGGGGAAGCCCGGACGGTGACGAATCGAACGGGGCGGCGCTCGGAGCAGAGGAAGAAGACAACAGCGATAGCGGCGCTGCGTGGCGCTTCGGCGTCATGTGGCTCGGCGAAGAGGACGGGGACGTCACGGCGGAGCTCGGGGGCGCGTCGGAGAGGCTCGGAGATGGCTGTGGCCGTGGTGGAGCTCGTCGGCGGTGATGGCTACGTTCGATTTCGGGAGAGAGAGCGGCAGAGGCGGGGATGACACGGGGAAGAGGCGAGAGGGACCGGGGTGGCGCGTGGCGTCGTCCAGACGCGTCGGGAAGGGGGCAGGTAGGCAGGGAGGAGCTGGCCTCCTCGGCCGCGCGCGTGCGAGCACACAGCTTCTCCTACTGGCAGGAGGAAGATGACAGGAGGCGCCAGGTGGGCTGGGCCAGCGAGCTGGGCCGGCTACAGGTAGGTGGCCAGGTAGTCCTTCTCTCTCTCTCTTTTATTTCTGTTTTTCTATTTTGTAATTTTGTTCTGGGCTTTATTAAAAATACCTAGACAGATCCAAAAATCATGAAACTTCTCAATGCCACTGTTTGGAATTAACCAACAGCAAACATTTTAGTTTATGATTATTTGAGCATTTAAAATATTTTATAGTATTTAAATGCCCAAATGAAAATACCATATGATTTAATTCGGAGCCCAAATATGTCATGGAAAAATGTGCAACACCTCTGGTTACTGTTTCCAGCATTTTCCAGAAATGATGAAATTTTTTGAAAGCCATTTGGATTCACTGAAAATATTTTAGTTGAACCTAGTGAATTTCTTTGATGCTAGGGTTTAGGCAATCCCCACTTCAAGTTTCTTTCAAAGTTTAAACATGATGCACACATGAAGTTAGCCTAGTGCAATGCCAGAAGCTAGGGATGTGACAGCTTTGTTTATTCCAGTTATTCACAACTTGATGTTCTATATGTGCAAGTATGAACTGTGCAGTTCAATTTCATCATTACCAGTTTCAACAATACCACTATGAATGACTACATTTGGCTGCTGCATCTTGTAGTTAACACGCCTTTCCATTTTTATTAAACAATAACCAGTGTACTTAGACCGGCACAATACCAGTTTGAATGACTATGTTTGCTTGTTGTTAAATGTTAGGCATGTTGTAGTTATGTAACACCCCGCATGTAACTTGCCATATTGTAACTCCGACTCTTGCCATTTCCGGCTATGTGTTATGATATTTCCTCCGTGGTCGGGTTTTGTCTTTCGTTTTGCATTTTGTCATGTCATGCATTTTCATATCATGTCATCATGTGCATTGCATTTGCATACGTGTTCGTCTCTTGCATCCGAGCATTTTCCCCGTTGTCCGTTTTGCAATCCGGCGCTCCTATCTCCTTCGGTGCATCCCTCTTGTTTTCTTTCGTGTGCGTGTGTCAAACTTTCTCGGAATGGACCGAGGCTTGTCAAGTGGCCTTAATATACCACCCGGAGACCACCGGTCAAGTTTCGTTCCATTTGGAGGTCGTTTGGTACTCCAACGGTTAACCGGGCATCCGCAAAGTCCATTTGAGTGTCTAGCAAAACCCCCCTCCAAAACCAGCCCAAAACCCACCAAACTCTCTTCCATGCTCTAGGTCGTTCGATCACGATCGTGTGGGCGAAAACCGCACCTCATTTGGAGCCTCCTAGCTCCCTCTACCTACAAATATGTGGGCATCCCGAAATACATTCGCAGTCTCCCGTAACCCTAAAAATCGCCTCTCCGCGGGCGGACGCGTCCAGCGCCGCAGGACGAAGTCGCCGCCGCCCCCGCGGCCAACCCACGGCTGCCACGTGGCATCCGTACGCCGCCGCCGCCGAAGCCCGCCCGGGCCCGGGGCAAGCCCTCCCGGCCCGCGCGCCCGAACCCCGCCGACTGGCTCCGCCCGAGCCGCGCGCTAGCCTCGCCGCCGCCGCCGCCGCCGAGCTCGCCGGCCGGCCCCGCCGACCCGCCGGTCCCCGTCGGACTCCTCTGCCTCCGCCGCCGCGCGCCCGCGCCTCGACCGCCGGCGCCGCCGGTGCCCCTCCTCCGGCCGCCGTCCCGCCGGCGCCGGGCCCCGCCGTCCCCTGCCTCGCTGTCGTCGACCCCCACCGGAGCCCCGAGCCCGAGCCCGAGCTCGAGCGAGTCCCGATCCAGATCCCGTTGACTTTCTCGTGCCCTTATTTTTTTCCAAGTCCTCATCACCTTACAGCATATTGCCATGTTCGTGATGCCATAACTCTTTGCACGTAGCTCCGATTCGCGCGTGTAATATGTCAAATTTTTCGCCTCGTGATGCTCTTCATTTTGTTCAATTGCACCATGTTCTTTAGAGGTCATCTTGATGCCCAAATCTCTGTTGGAAGAGGGCTAGTTGCTGTTATTCTCTGGTTCTTATCAGAACTTGGAGATTTGTCATTTTTGTATCATTTAATCTGTGCATCTTATGAGCATGAGCTCTACATGTGTTTAGAAGTATGCTATGCCATCTTTCCAGTGGTGTAGACCATGTATTTTTGTGATCTCTGTGGTGACTAGCACAGGCATGCAAAATAGTCTCCGTAATATTTCTGATTTCAGGGACTTAGTGATTTCTCTAAGTCCTTGTCTGCTGTTATTTTGTTGCCATGTAAACTTGATGCTACAGAGAGATACATGCATATTTTGGAGATGTTCAGTAAGGATGTTTTGTAGCTATGGTTGTAGTTGATCCACTCCTGCAACTGTTTGCAATTATGGAGTGCCGTAGCATGACTCAATCTTGCTCTACTTTTGCTATAAAATATTTCTGGCAGATTCTTAACATGAGATGCAATTTTGCCAAGCTTATTGTAGTTGATCCATACATGTTATGCAATTGTTCTTGCCATGGTTAGCTTTATAAACATGCCATCTTGCTGTAGGTATGCTTGGTTTGTCATGCATTGCTCTGTAGTGAGTGCATCAAGCTCACAAAGAGGCCTACATATTATTATTTCTTCCATGTTCTGTTTTCTGCTAAGTCTGAAACCTGATAACGAAACTTGCTATGTTTACATGCTTGCCATCATATCTTCTGCTCCTTTTTGCCTTATGGTCAGTAAGGGACTTTTGTCATATGCATTTAGTAGAACACTTCCATGCCTTGTTTTGCTATGTTAAGTTCCTGTAGCATGTTGATTTCGTGCTCTTTCATTGCTACTTGATGCTGTTTTCTGCCATGTCCAGTTTTTCACCAAGTCTGTGAACCTGTTATCTTTTGCACTTTTGCCATGCTTGTTTGTGCCTGATATGTTGGGAACTAGCCGTAGCTCAGTGTTCATCTTTTGTCAAGCATCTCCTGTAGATTACTGCCATATGCTTTGTTGCTATGTTGGAGTGCTGTAGCATTGTTACGTGTTGCATTCTAAGTGCTATCATGCTGTTAATCGCAGATTCGTGTCATTCTTGTTTTGCTTGCCATTTGCAAACCGTGCATCCGTTTCCGGTGAACTTTATATCGATTTCGACCGAAATCATCTCATCTTTCCAGTGGCGTGCTTGGTTTGCCAAGTTACTGCCATGTTCATCATTTTCCTTCCAGAGCACGCATATGCATCGCATATCATATCGCGCATATCATACATGTTTTGCATCATGTTGCTTGTGCATTTCTCGTTGTTGATTGTGGTTCCGTTTGTTTGTGTTCTTGTCTTGGGTAGAGCCGGGAGACGAGTTCGTGAACGAGGAACCTGTTGAGTACGCTTACGAGGATCAAGCTTTCGACAACTCTGAGAACCTTCCAGGCAAGATGACCACCCCTCGAAATCAGTTCTATCTTTGCTTTGCTAGTTGTTCGCTCTATTGCCATGCTCGCTACCTATCACTTGCTATATCATGTCTCCCATTTTGCCATGTCAGCCTCTAACCACCATTTCCTAGCAAACCGTTGTTTGGCTATGTTACCGCTTTTGCTCAGCCCCTCTTATAGCGTTGCTAGTTGCAGGTGAAGTTGAAGTTTGTTCCATGTTGGAACATGGATATGTTGGGATATCACAATATCTCTTATTTAATTAATGCATCTATATATATTTTGGTAAAGGGTGGAAGGCTCGGCCTTATGCCTGGTGTTTTGTTCCACTCTTGCCGCCCTAGTTACTGATATACTGGGATTATGTTCCTTGAGTTTGCGTTCCTTACGCGGTCGGGTGATTTATAGGACCCCCTTGACAGTTCGCCTTGAATAAAACTCCTCCAGCAAGGCCCAACTTTGGTTTTACTATTTGCCGCCTAAGCCTTTTCCCCCGGGTTTTCGCGAGCCCGAGGGTCATCTTATTTTAACCCCCCCTGGGCCAGTGCTCCTTCTAGTGTTGGTCCGAACCGAGCAGCCTGCGGGGCCACCTCGGGGAAACTCGAGGTCTGGTTTTACTCGTAACTTGACTTATCCGGTGTGCCCAGAGAACGAGATATGTGCAGCTCCTATCGGGATTTGTCGGCACATTCGGGCGGCTTTGCTAGTCTTGTTTTACCATTGTCGAAATGTCTTGTAAACCAGGATTCCGAGACTGATCGGGTCTTTCCGGGAGAAGGTTTATCCTTCGTTGACCGTGAGAGCTTATGATGGGCTAAGTTGGGACACCCCTGCAGGGTATTATCTTTCGAAAGCCGTGCCCGCGGTTATGAGGAAGATGGGAATTTGTTAATGTCCGGTTGTAGATAACTTGTCACTTGACCCAATTAAAATACATCAACTGCGTGTGTAGCCGTGATGGTCTCTTCTCGGCGGAGTCCGGGAAGTGAACACGGTCTGAGTAATGTATGACGTAAGTAGGCGTTCAGGATCACTTCTTGGTCATTGCTAGATGGGGTCCGTTCCGTTGCTTCTCTTCTCGCTCTCATTTGCGCAAGTTAGCCACCATATATGCTTTTGCCGCTGCAGCTCCACCTCATTACACCATTCTTCCCTATAAGCTTAAATAGTCTTGATCTCGCGGGTGTGAGATTGCTGAGTCCTCGTGACTCACAGATTCTACCAAAATAGTTGCAGGTGCCGACGATGCCAGTGCAGATGATGGGGTCGATCTCAAGTGGGAGTTCGACGAGGAACGTGGTCGTTACTATGTGTCTTTTCCCGATGATCAGTAGTGGAGCCCAGTTGGGACGATCGGGGATCTAGCATTTGGGGTTGTCTTATTTTCATCTGGTTTTTGACCGTAGTCGGTCTATGTGTCTGTATTTTGGATGATGTATGAATTATATTTATGTTTTGTGTGAAGTGGCGATTGTAAGCCAACTCTTTATCCCATTCTTGTTCATTACATGGGATTGTGTGAAGATGACCCTTCTTGCGACAAAACCACTATGCGGTTATGCCTCTAAGTCATGCCTCGACACGTGGGAGATATAGCCGCATCGTGGGCGTTACAAGTTGGTATCAGAGCCATCCCCGACTTAGGAGCCCCCTGCTTGATCGAATCGCTGGCGTTGTTGAGTCTAGAACAAAAATGTTTTGAGTCTTAGGATTATATATATCGGAGAGTAGGATTCTTTTTACTCCTCAGTCCCTTCGTCGCTCTGGTGAGGTCTCCTGACGTAGAAGTTTTGACTTTTCTCTCTTCAAATTTCACCAAAATTTTTTTTAGGATCACGCGGGTATCTTGGAATCGTTCCGATGGTTTTGTGACGAGAACATTGTTCTTGGTGCCTCCTGACATTTAGGGGTTGTGGCAGTGTCCCGGGGAGTTGAGCTCCGAGGTGTTGTCGTCACAATTTTATCGTTGTAGTTCTGGAATACCTGAGTTTCGCCGACATCGAAATCTCTTTTATGTAGTTGTTGGTGAGATCACCTCGACGCCACCCAGTACTGGGGCGGGAGTTCGGGAGTATTGCCATAACTTGTATAACGGATGTTTTTCGAAGGTTGAGGTAAACGATTTCCGAAGATTTCTTGGTTATGTGTTGACGGATGGATACAGCTGGATCTAGGGATTGCTAGTTTGGGTGATATATATTTTGTGTCCCCTGTATCCCCAACACCAGATTGCATAACCAGAAAGTTTCGGGAGTTTATAAGTGGGAATTCAAGTAGCCTTAGGATATCTTTCCGACAGACGCATGATATGAGATTGGGGTTCGACGTCTAGTGGTCCGCCTGTACACGGTTGATTTTACAGTGGTCTCGTAGTGTCTTAAAGAGTCCATGGCTATGCCGACTCGGGGACGCTTCGTATGTCATGTGCACAGCCTTGTACATGATGGTGCTGTACGATTGAGCCCGTGTGGGCCCCACCACGAAAACTTCGGACGAAATATCTATCATATGTTTGTTCCGGCTTATTTTGCAAGCCAATACTTTGTTTTATTGTGTATTGTGGTATTCGAGTTGCTTCGAAGTTATACGTTGATTCCATATCTTTTTCAAGTGGCTTCTCAACTTATGGAAGTGTGATGAATTACTACGGAATTAATTCGTTCATCTTCGTTCGAATGTTTATTTGTGAAGACTATATGTTGCAATTTCTATCCGTTGATTCTACTTATCTATTTGTCTATCAAGATGCTAACGGATGTCACCCTCTTCAGGATGGCTCCGCCAACGCGTCAGAATCCGGATCGCAATGAAGGGAGTCAAGCGAACCCTCCGCCACCACCTCCACCTCCGGAGGCATGGCAAGCAATCATGGCAGCCACCAACGCCTATGCTCAGATGATTCTGCAACTCTTGCAAGAACGTACTCAAGGGCAAGGCAATCAAGGTCAAGGCAACAATCAGTTTCACTTTGCTACTCTCAACCAGTTTCTCGCAAATCAGCCCAAGTCTTTCAGCTACTGTGCCGAGGCCACGGATGCCGATGATTGGCTCGTGGACATCAACAAGCATTTTGAATGTAGCAATGTCAGGCCTGAGGACTATGTCAAGTTCGCTTCTTTCCAGCTCAAGGACCAAGCTGCTGATTGGTATCAACAATACAAAGATTCCAGAGGAGGTCGTGTGATCACTTGGACTGACTTCTGTCGGGACTTCAAAGCGCACCACATTCCACAAAGTGTTGTTGAGAGCAAGCGTGAGGAGTTCCGCAATCTCAAGCAAGGCAACATGTATGTGTATCAATACAACATTCAGTTTCAAAAACTTGCTCGCTTCGCTAAACAAGACGTTCCTGATGAAAAGAGCATGATCTATCACTTCAGAGGTGGCCTTAAAGAGGATCTGCAGTTAGCTCTCGTTCTTGTTGAGCCTACTCAGTTTGATCAATTCTACAATATGGCACTGAAGCAAGAGGCTGCTCAGCTCAAGTGTGAGGCTTCTAAGAAGAGATTCAGAGACGCAGTGCAGTCTTCTTCTTCCTCACTTGTGACAGCTAAGCAACAGAAGTTCTGGTTGCCTCCTCCTCCTCCGTTTCGTCAGCCTTATCAGCAGAAGAACAAAGGTGGCCATGGTTCTTCCAACTCTTCCAACTCTGGCTATCAGAACAAGTCTCAGAATCAAGCTCCAAAGTCCAATGCTCCTTATCACCGTCCACTCTCAGAGGTGACTTGCAACAAGTGTCAGCAGAAGGGTCACTATGCTAACAAGTGCTTCAACCAGAGGCGTCTTCCTCCTCCTCCTCCTGTCAGATCTTCCACCAATGCAGTGTCAAGCATAATCCAAAGTCTGCCAAGGTGAACATGATGAATGCAGCTCAAGCGGAGGAATCTACTGATGTGATAATGGGTAATCTTCCTGTTAATGATATTCCCGCAAAAGTTCCTTTTGATACTGGTGCATCGCTTTGTTTCATGTCAAGACCGTTTTTGGCCAAGCATGAATTCAATTGTTCTCATCTGAGTAAACCCATGGATGTTGTTTCTCCGGGTAAACGTTTGAGTTCTAGTATGATGGTTCCGGATGTTTCCATCAAGATGGGCGACTATGATTTTCAGTCTTCTCCAATTATTCTTGGTGACTCGGATATTGATCTTATTCTCGGGATGGACTGGCTTTCTAAACACAAGGCTCAACTTGATAGTGCTGCCAGGGAAATTCAATTGACACACTCGTCTGAGGATGTGATTATTTATGCCGCTCGTGATGAAACCATTCGGTTTTTCTCTCTCAATGAGAAGGGCGAATTGAATGCCATCTCTCAGATTCCAGTCGTTTGTGAGTATCAAGATGTCTTTCCAGAAGAGCTTCCGGGTATGCCTCCTCATCGGCCAGTTGAGTTCGTTATCGAACTAGCGCCTGGTACTGAACCCGTTTGCAAGCGTCCATACAAGCTTGGACCCAACGAGCTGAAGGAATTGAAGAAACAACTCGATGAACAAGAGCGTCTGGGTTTGATCAGACGGAGTTCTTCTCCATGGGGTTGTGGTGTTTTTTTTGTCAAGAAGAAGGATGGCACGGACCGACTTTGTGTGGACTACCGTCCATTGAACAAGAAGACAATCAAGAACAAGTACCCACTTCCCAACATCAATGAGCTATTTGAGCAACTCAAAGGGGCTAAAGTATTCTCGAAGCTTGACCTTCGTATGTGTTATCATCAGATTCGCATTCGCGAAGAAGATATTCCCAAGACAGCATTCAGAACAAGCTTTTGTTCTTATGAATATACTGTCGTGTCTTTCGGCCTTGTCAATGCTCCTCCAGTGTTCTCTCGGATGATGAATTTCATCTTCAACCCCTATACCAATGAATTCGTCCTAGTTATCTCGATGATATCTTGGTCTTCTCCTAGAACAAGCAGGATCATGCCAAACATTTGCGATTGGTGCTCGACAAGCTCAGAGAGTATCAATTCTATGCGAAGTTCTCCAAATGTGAGTTTTGGCTCGATGAAGTTCTTTTCCTTGGTCACATCATCTCTGCCAAGGGCATCACTGTTAACCCCGAGAAGGTGTCCGCAATTGTGAATTGGGAACCTCCTCAAAATGTCAAGCAGCTCCGCAGTTTTCTTGGTCTTGCAAGCTATTGCCGAAGATTCGTTGAGAATTTCTCTAAGATTGCAAAGCCTCTTTCCAACCTCCTTCAGAAGCATGTGAAGTATGTCTGGTCTCCTGAGTGTGACGTTGCTTTCAACACTCTCAAAGAGAGACTAGTCACAGCTCCTGTCTTGACTCCTCCTGATGAATCCAAGCCATATGAAGTTTTCTGTGATGCTTCTCTCCAAGGTCTCGGTGCTGTGTTAATGCAAGAGAAGAAAGTTGTGGCCTATACCTCTCGTCAGTTCAAGCCCGAGAAGAACTACCCCACTCAAGATCTTGAGTTGGCGGCAGTTGTCCATGCATTAATAACGTGGAGACATCTCTTGTTGGGAAGACAAGTGGACATTTTCACTGATCACAAGAGTCTCAAGTATATCTTCACTCAGCCCAACCTCAACCTCAGACAGACTCGATGGGTCGAAATGATTCAAGAGTACAATCCGAGTATTGAATATACTCCAGGCAAGGCTAATGTCATTGAAGATGCTTTAAGCAGGAAGGCTTATTGCAATAGCTTAATTCTCAAGCCTTTCCAACCGGATCTTTGTGAAGCTTTCCGCAAGCTGAATCTCCAAGTTGTTCCTCAAGGCTTTCTTGCCAACCTCATAGTCTCTCCTACTTTGGAAGATCAAATTCGTGAGGCACAACTCCTTGATGCCATGGTGAAGAAGGTGAAACGTGGTATCGACAAGGGTCTTTCCAAATACAAGTGCTATCGCATTGATGACGGAGACACTTTGTTCTTCGAGGACCGGATTGTGGTTCCTAAAGGTGATCTAAGGAAAGTCATTATGAACAAGGCGCACAATTCTCTCCTTTCCATTCATCCTGGAAGTACGAAGATGTATCATGACCTCAAGCAATCGTATTGGTGGACTCGAATGAAGCGAGAGATTGCTCAGTTCGTGAATGAATGTGATGTCTGCCGAAGAGTGAAAGCAGAACACCAACGACCAGCTGGTCTCCTCCAACCTCTTGCTATCCCATAATGGAAGTTTGATCATATCGAAATGGACTTCGTGACTGGTTTTCCAAAGTCCAAGCGCGGAAATGATGCTATCTTCGTTGTCATTGACAAGCTTTCTAAAGTGGCTCATTTCCTTCCAATCAAAGAATCCATCACAGCAGCTCAGCTGGCAGAGCTTTACACCTCCAGAATTGTCTCCTTGCACGGCATTCCACAATTGATTTCTTCTGATCGTGGAAGCATCTTCACCTCTAAGTTCTGGGACTCCTTCCAGAAGGCCATGGGCACTAACATTCGCTTCAGCACAACTTTCCATCCTCAAACTAGTGGCCAAGTCGAGCAAGTCAATCAAATTATTGAAGATATGCTCAGGGCTTGTGTCATTTCCTTTGGCATGAAATGGGAAGATTGTCTTCCATATGCTGAATTCTCCTACAACAACAGCTTCCAAGCGAGTTCAGGAAAGGCCCCATTCGAGATTCTCTATGGCAGAAAGTGCCGTACTCCTCTTAATTGGTCAGAGACTGGTGAACGCCAATTTCTTGGCAATGACTTAATCACTGAAGCTGAAGAAATGTGTAAAGTCATCCGTGATAATCTCAAAGCCGCGCAATCGCGCCAGAAGGGTTACTATGATAGTAAGCATCGTGATTTGGCTTTCGAGATCGGAGACCATGTCTACCTTCGCGTCTCTCCAATGAAAGGCACTCGTCGATTCGGTATCAAAGGGAAGCTTGCCCCTAGATACGTGGGTCGTTTCAAGATCGTTGGCAAAAGAGGTGACCTCGCCTATCAACTTGAGCTTCCTTCCAACTTCGCGAACGTGCACGATGTGTTCCACGTGTCACAGCTCCGCAAATGCTTCAAGATGCCTGAGCGCACTATCAACTTCGAAGAGATTGACCTCCAAGAAGATTTGTCTTATCATGAGCACCCCGTTTCTATTCTTGAAGAAACTGAGCGCAAGACTCGCAACAAGTCAATCAAATTCCTGAAAGTGAAGTGGTCGCACCATTTCGACCGGGAAGCCACCTGGGAACGCGAGGACCATCTCCGTTCTGAATATCCGGAGTTCTTTCAGTCCTAGATCTCGGGACGAGATCCTCTCGTAGTGGTGGAGTGTTGTAACACCCCGCATGTAACTTGCCATATTGTAACTCCGACTCTTGCCATTTCCAGCTATGTGTTATGATATTTCCTCCGTGGTCGGGTTTTGTCTTTCGTTTTGCATTTTGTCATGTCATGCATTTTCATATCATGTCATCATGTGCATTGCATTTGCATACGTGTTCGTCTCTTGCATCCGAGCATTTTCCCCGTTGTCCGTTTTGCAATCCGGCGCTCCTATCTCCTCCGGTGCACCCCTCTTGTTTTCTTTCGTGTGCGTGTGTCAAACTTTCTCGGAATGGACCGAGGCTTGTCAAGTGGCCTTAATATACCACCCGGAGACCACCGGTCAAGTTTCGTTCCATTTGGAGGTCGTTTGGTACTCCAACGGTTAACCGGGCATCCGCAAAGTCCATTTGAGTGTCTAGCAAAAACCCCCTCCAAAACCAGCCCAAAATCCACCAAACTCTCTTCCATGCTCTAGGTCGTTCGATCATGATCGTGTGGGCGAAAATCGCACCTCATTTGGAGCCTCCTAGCTCCCTCTACCTACAAATATGTGGGCATCCCGAAATACATTCGCAGTCTCCCGTAACCCTAAAAATCGCCTCTCCGCGGGCGGACGCGTCCAGCGCCGCCGGACGAAGTCGCCGCCGCCCCCGCGGCCAACCCGCGGCTACCACGTGGCATCCGTACGCCGCCGCCGAAGCCCGCCCGGGCCCGGGGCAAGCCCTCCCGGGCCCGGGGCAAGCCCTCCCGGCCCGCGCGCCCGAACCCCGCCGCCTGGCTCCGCCCGAGCCGCGCGCTCGCCTCGCCGCCGCCGGCACCGCCGAGCTCGCCGACCGGCCCCGCCGACCCGCCGGTCCCCGCCGGACTCCTCCGCCTCCGCCGCTGCGCGCCCGCGCCTCGACCGCCGGCGCCGCCGGTGCCCCTCCTCCGGTCGCCGTCCCGCCGGCACCGGGCCCCGCCGTCCCCTGCCTCGCCGTCGTCGAACCCCACCGGAGCCCCGAGACCGAGCCCGAGCTCGAGCGAGTCCCGATCCAGATCTCGGTAGCCCCGTTGACTTTCTCGTGCCCTTATTTTTTTCTAAGTCCTCATCACCTTACAGCATATTGCCATGTTCGTGATGCCATAACTCTTTGCACGTTGCTCCGATTCGCCCGTGTAATATGTCAAACTTTTCGCCCCGTGATGCTCTTCATTTTGTTCAATTGCACCATGTTCTTTAGAGGTCATCTTAATGCCCAAATCTCTGTTGGAAGAGGGCTAGTTGCTGTTATTCTCTGGTTCTTATCAGAACTTGGAGATTTGTCATTTTTGTATCATTTAATCTGTGCATCTTATGAGCATGAGCTCTACATGTGTTTTGAAGTATACTATGCCATATTTCCAGTGGTGTAGTCCATGTATTTTTGTGATGTCTGTGGTGACTAGCACAAGCATGCAAAGTAGTCTCCGTAATATTTCTGATTTCAGGGACTTAGTGATTTCTCCAAGTCCTTGTCTGATGTAATTTTGTTGCCATGTAAACTTGATGCTACAGAGAGATCCATGCATATTTTGGAGATATTCAGTAAGGATGTTTTGTATCTATGCTTGTAATTGATCCATTCCTGCAAATGTTTGCAATTATGGAGTGCCATAGCATGACTCAATCTTGCTCTACTTTTGCTATAAAATATTTCTGGCAGATTCTTAACATGAGATGCAATTTTTCCAAGCTTATTGTAGTTGATCCATACATGCTATGCAATTGTTCTTGCCATGGTTAGCTTTATAAACATGCCATCTTGCTGTAGGTATGCTTGGTTTGTCATGCATTGCTCTGTAGTGAGTGCGTCAAGCTCACAAAGAGGCCTACATATTATTATTTCTGCCATGCTCTGTTTTCTGCTAAGTCTGAAACCTGATAACGAAACTTGCTATGTTTACATGCTTGCCATCATATCTGGTGGTCCTTTTTGGCTTATGGTCAGTAAGGGACTTTTGTCATATGCATTTAGTAGAACACTTCCATGCCTTGTTTTGCTATGTTAAGGTCCTGTAGCATGTTGATTTCGTGCTCTTTCATTGCTACCTGATGCTGTTTTCTGCCATGTCCAGTTTTTCACCAAGTCTGTGAACCTGTTATCTTTTGCACTTTTGCCATGCTTGTTTGAGCCTGATATGTTGGGAACTAGCCGTAGCTCAGTGTTCATCTTTTGTCAAGCATCTCCTGTAGATTACTGCCATATGCTTTGTTGCTATGTTGGAGTGCTGTAGCATTGTTACTTGTTGCATTCTAAGTGCTATCATGCTGTTAATCGCAGATTCGTGTCATTCTTGTTTTGCTTGCCATTTGCAAACCGTGCATCCGTTTCCGGTGAACTTTATATCGATTTCGACCGAAATCATCTCATCTTTCCAGTGGCGTGCTTGGTTTGCCAAGTTACTGCCATGTTCATCATTTTCCTTCCAGAGCACGCATATGCATCGCATATCATATCGCGCATATCATACATGTTTTGCATCATGTTGCTTGTGCATTTCTTGTGATTGATTGTGGTTCCGTTGCTTGTGTTCTTGTCTTGGGTAGAGCCGGGAGACGAGTTCGTGAACGAGGAACCTGTTGAGTACGCTTACGAGGATCAAGCTTTCGACAACTCTGAGAACCTTGCAGGCAAGATGACCACCCCTCGAAATCACTTCTATCTTTGCTTTGCTAGTTGTTCGCTCTATTGCCATGCTGCGCTACCTATCACTTGCTATATCATGCCTCCCATATTGCCATGTCAGCCCCTAACCATCCTTTTCCTAGCAAACCGTTGTTTGGCTAAGTTACCGCTTTTGCTCAGCCCTTCTTATAGCGTTGCTAGTTGCAGGTGAAGTTGAAGTTGGTTCCATGTTGGAACATGGATATGTTGGGATATCACAATATCTCTTATTTAATTAATGCATCTATATATATTTTGGTAAAGGGTGGAAGGCTCGGCCTTATGCCTGGTGTTTTGTTCCACTCTTGCCGCCCTAGTTACTGATATACGAGGATTATGTTCCTTGTGTTTGCGTTCCTTACGCGGTCGGGTGATTTATGGGACCCCCTTGACAGTTCGCCTTGAATAAAACTCCTCCAGCAAGGCCCAACTTTGGTTTTACTACTTGCCGCCTAAGCCTTTTCCCCCGGGTTTTTGCGAGCCCGAGGGTCATCTTATTTTAACCCCCCCTGGGCCAGTGCTCCTTCGAGTGTTGGTCCGAACCGAGCAGCCTGCGGGGCCACCTCGGGGAAACTCGAGGTCTGGTTTTACTCGTAGCTTGACTTATCCGGTGTGCCCTGAGAACGAGATATGTGCAGCTCCTATCGGGATTTGTCGGCACATTCGGGCGGCTTTGCTGGTCTTGTTTTACCATTGTCGAAATGTCTTGTAAACCGGGATTCCGAGACTGATCAGGTCTTTCCGGGAGAAGGTTTATCCTTCGTTGACCGTGAGAGCTTATGATGGGCTAAGTTGAGACACCCCTGCAGGGTATTATCTTTCGAAAGCCGTGCCCGCGGTTATGAGGCAGATGGGAATTTGTTAATGTCCGGTTGTAGATAACTTGTCACTTGACCCAATTAAAATACATCAACTGCGTGTGTAGCCGTGATGGTCTCTTCTCGGCGGAGTCCGGGAAGTGAACACTGTCTGAGTTATGTATGACGTAAGTAGGCGTTCAGGATCACTTCTTGGTCATTGCTAGATGGCGTCCGTTCCGTTGCTTCTCTTCTCGCTCTCATTTGCGCAAGTTAGCCACCATATATGCTTTTGCCGCTGCAGCTCCACCTCATTACACCATTCTTCCCTATAAGCTTAAATAGTCTTGATCTCGCGGGTGTGAGATTGCTGAGTCCTCATGACTCACAGATTCTACCAAAACAGTTGCAGGTGCCGACGATGCCAGTGCAGATGATGGGGTCGATCTCAAGTGGGAGTTCGACGAGGAACGTGGTCGTTACTATGTGTCTTTTCCCGATGATTAGTAGTGGAGCCCAGTTGGGACGATCGGGGATCTAGCATTTGGGGTTGTCTTATTTTCATCTGGTTTTTGACCGTAGTCGGTCTATGTGTCTGTATTTTGGATGATGTATGAATTACATTTATGTTTTGTGTGAAGTGGCGATTGTAAGCCAACTCTTTATCCCATTCTTGTTCATTACATGGGATTGTGTGAAGATGACCCTTCTTGCGACAAAACCACTATGCGGTTATGCCTCTAAGTCGTGCCTCGACACGTGGGAGATATAGCCGCATCATGGGCGTTACAAGTTAACACACCTTTCCACTTGTTTTGCTTTACTAGCATGCTTAAACCTGCACACTGAATCTGTCTTTTGGAGATTATTTTGTCAGCCATGGATAATTTTGGTTGATGTTTAGCCTGTTGTGCTTAACATGCTTCTAGATGTACCTACACAGGACTATTTTGGGAACAACTGTTGTTTTCCATCGAGGTTAGTTTCATCCCATGGCTTATATATGCTCACTATTCAGGATATCGGTAGCTGGTACCATATAGGTCGCGGGCTGATAAGGGACTAATCGGTGAATCGGACTTTAACTGAATATATGTGCAACCCATTTATTGTTAGGTTAACTAGGGCCATATGTAATATATCCGAGGTTACATAGCAACATGCACTGTACTTAATGTCTAAATATGCAATCCTAGGCTACATAGCAACAAGGAAGAGTGTTACATTAATGTTCTGATGATGTCTAGATATACATAGAAGAGCAGTAGCAACAACAACAACACATCCATGTTTGGACTTTGGATACTCAACTAGCTAGAGGTTAGAGTTAGTTTCTAGCTCATGACTAACCCTGAACTAACTCCATCCAAAGAGTTGTTTGGATGGCAGGGTTAGATTGACAATAAATGCACTAGGAGAACTAGCTCCAATTAGCACCTCTTGGGTTGGATAGTTTTTTTGTGTGGGTTGTAGATGCAACTAGCTCAAACTAGCCCTCATGTTTAGATATACTTTAGGGCTATTTGAGCCCGAACTATCTTAAACTAACTATAACCCATGGATACAGCAACAGTTAATCAGCCGATAATTTGTAAGAATGCAATAAACTCCTTCTGACCCATAATATAAGATGTTAATTCATCTAATATATGATTATATTCGATGTTATAAGATATTATAAAAGAGTGTTGTACTACATCATTGTGCAATTGCTGTTTAGCTTCTAATATTAACTTGGTGCTTTTAGGTACACATATCATTGGTAAAGATCTGCGCTTCGACCCTTTCTGCGTATGGGACAATGAGATATCGATGAACCAGCATCAAGTGAGGAAGCTGATAAAGATTGTTAGTAAAATGGGTCCAAAGATGGCAATTAAACTATTTGTTTACACTTTATCCAAGACAACAGCGAACTATAGGATGGTAAGTAAGAACTCTGCAGCATACTTTTTACTACCCATAATGAGTTGTGTTAGATGACAATGTCTGAATCTTTTTCCTTTGCAGTGGTTGCCAAAGCAGTTTACTCAAGATTACCTCTCAAACTACATGATTGGTGGGTATTCAAAGGTTAAAGTATTTCTACCAGAACACGGTGATTATCTAGATGTTTTCATGAAGACCGTGAAGGATGGGCGGTCGACCATCACAAGGGGTTGGACTAGAGTCGTGCGTGCCTTCTGCATGGATGAGGGCACAATATGGGCATTCCGCTTCACCTTGTTCAGCAACCAGAATGTATTTCGCCTCTTTCTTTACCGTCTTATACAACTGTGGTTCATCATTCTTTATTTGGTTCTTATGTAATTCTTGAACATATGTACCTATGAATCGAATAATGTATTGGTTGTTTGAACCTGATGGATATGAATAAAGCTATAGCATACATTCAAATTCAAATCCGGTACAATTTGAAATAGCAGCAATTAAATTATGGTGAACATAGTAAAAGAATCAAATTACAGTGAAATTACGCTCTCCAGGTCGTTACGGCACACACAGTTGGTACAACACAAATTTTTGCGATATACACTATAATCCGAGATGGTTCAGAGAGAGGAAACGTGTGCAAGCATGCACACATTTGCCGTTTGCAAAGCGTGTGCGATGTCTGATAATATCACAAATGGTGCGGGCAAACTAAACGTTTGTGATAGTTGCCTTATCGTACATGATTCGCTACCATGAATTATTTCTGATGAAGTATGCATCGTAAACGTTGCACCACAGAATAGCGTGTGTGATAGTTGTCGTGTATGACGATGTTACGATGGTCCGACGTTTCGTAATCCTATCTGACACACGTACGACGATTAGCTAATCTTCTTAATTAGTTATCGCATACAGTTTGGGATAAGTGAATGTGTGTGATTGTATGCTTATCATACATGTTCTATAATAGTGAACCATTTTTGATGGGTTGCGCATCGTAAACGTAGCACCACAGAATACCGACTGCGATGTCAATGCGAGCACCAACGAGTAGGAGTACTGTATATGCATCTAGGCTCCCTATCCCCGACGGTTTCTGGGTCGTGTGGGAAGGACCCCCCTATTGCCCACACTCACTTGGGGACGGTTCCAAATGCCGTCGCGGAAAGGGGTTAAAAACTGTTTGTATAGCACCGACACGTACCAGTGCTAAGCATGGACAGCATCATAGCATCTTCTAACATGGCAATAACATGGCATATCAAAACATATTTCTAACATGGCAACAACATAACATGGCATAGTATTACATCTCAATCATAACATGACATGGCATAGATGTATCTACGAGACATGCATGAACAATGCATGAAAATAAACTACTAGTTACCTCCCATGAAGACATACTGTATTAATTTTTATGCAATAATCTCTTACTCTGCCACGGCTCCTCTGAGCAAACTCATGACTCACCGATATCTCATCTCGTGATCATATCTGAAACAACTCTGTCGGATGTGGGGTTCAGGCAAACCCTTAACGTTCGAACACTGGGGTGCGCGCGAAGTCTTTCCCTCCTACCGATCTACGCCCTAGCTTGCTAAGATCTCACGGACAAACTCGACGAACTCGGGACACAAAGAGACACGAGGTTTATACTGGTTCCGGCCACCGTTGTGGTGCAATACCCTACTCCTGTGTGGTGGTGGTGGATTGCCTCTTGGGCTGATGAAGAATAGTACAAGGGAAGAACAGCCTCCTGAGGTTGAGGTGTTCTTGTGCTTGGTGTCTTAGCGGGTGAGAGCTGGGAGAATTGCTCGATCCCCCTACTGTGTTGGCTAGCTCTACTTATATAGGCCCTGGTCCTCTTCCCAAATATTGAGCGGGAAGGGAGCCAACAACGGCGGGAAAATTTGAAGGGGGACATCTAGTACAAGCTATCCTGATAAAAGTGGTCTTCGCCTGCAAAAGGCTCTGGTGGTGACGCCATCTTGGGCTCCATGATGACCTCCGTCTTGCCGTCCTCCTGGTCTTGGCCTCGTTGCACCAATATAGCAACCTTTGCCTGATGCCTCGGTACTCCTCACCTGCGCTAGCCTCCTTAGCACCAAAGAGGAAACAAGGACGCTGCGCGCGCTGGCGCCCGCCTGCCGCCCGCCTGGTGTCGTTCGTCATGGCTCACGTTGAAAGTGCAATCTTGCTCTTAAAGATTATTTTTGATATTGATGAAAAATTTACATATAGGGGACTAACCGTGTTTGCTAAGTATATACACAGGTTGTTAGTTCTCTGTTTTCTTCTAATGTGCATCATGATCACATCATATGAGATATTACTCAAGCAAATTATCAATGAGGAAAGGAGCAAACAAAGATGAAGCATTGTGCTCTTTTATATTTCTTGAGTAATAGGAATCCCGCACTATTAAGAGGGGATCCGAGGTATAGGTTCAAGGCTTGCTCATATTTTGTCTCACAAGAACCTTTTTCACAAAGGACCAAAAATCCCTAGCCCCTTAGCCAAAACCTACTACTATTTCTCTACACAAACTCCTTGCCGGATCATCTGGATGGGGCCCCAGATCATCCGGGCTAAGCCCGGATCGTCCGGACCTTACTCCGGATCATCCGGGTAATGTACGCCTTCCATCACAAAACCATGATGATTGAAGCCAGATCGTCCGGATCCTGTCCCAAATCATCCGGGCTGTGCCCGGATTGTCGGGTTCCTGTCCCGGATCATCCGGGTAATCTTGCCCCTGTTTTCACAGAACCTTGGTGGATGTAGCCGGATCATCCGGCCAGTCATCCGGATCATCCGGGCTCCTCGCAGCTCTTCTACTACCACTTACATCCGGGCCTTCAGCCAGATCATCCGGATGGTCTTCCGGATCATCCGGGCAGGTCAATCTATGTCTAAATGGCTCTAATTTTCTTGTGGTATAAATAGTCCCTTACCTCTTCGAGATAAGGCTGGACACTTCACTCAAACACACCTCAAGAACACCAGTGCTCCCTCTCCCTTGCTCACACACTAAATCTTAGATCCCGGTTTGATTCTTGTGAGTTTCGAATAGTTGTTCCAATCAAAAGAAAGATCTTCCCCCTCTCCTTCTTGTGACCAAAGCAAATCGTGAGTTGAGCAAGTCTTGAGCTTTTCCCTTTGGATCTTGTTGCTCTTGGAGGTTGGAGACTCCTAGGCGGTAGGAGTCTTTCGGAGAGGAATCGACCTTTGTGATTACCCCCGGAAAAGTTTGTGAGGGTTTGGAGACCACCCCAAGGTCTAGCACTAGTGGTTGAGAAACGCCTCTGTGGTGTTGTCTCAAAGGGAGAATAGGGTGAGCCTTCGTGGCGTTGGTGTGCCTTCGTGGTAATATCCACCTCTCTAACGGTGACGTAGCTTCCCTCCAAGGAAGTGAACATCGGCATACATCCTCGTCTCCCGGAGTTGCGGTTATTCCTAACCCTAACTCTCTACTTGTGGTTACTTGTCTCTTAGCACTTACTTATATCATATTGTGGTTGCTTACTTACATACTTGTGTTACTTGCATAGCACTTAGTACTACACTTGCAATTGTTAGGCCCACTTTCATATTCCGCATTATTGCCTAAAATTGCTAAGTCATAATTAAAATTTTGTAATTGTACCTATTCACCCCTCTCTAGGTCCATCTCGATCCTTTCAATTGGTATCAGAGCCTCGTGCTCTATTCTTGTGGCTTAACCGCCCTAGAGCGAGATGAACCCCGATGGGACTCCCCTTGTTGTAGATCCGAAAGATAAAGGCGAGGCTTCTTCTGAAGTCAAGACCTTTACTTCTGAGGATCTAGAACAGGCCCTTGCTAAGCAAAAGGAGGAGCATGATGCTTCTCTTGAGGCCTTGGTCCAAATGAGGATAGCCACGTTGTCCACGGTGCTTGCACCACTTTCGGGTGGTGCGGCTTCGAGGCCAACTATGCCTACTCCGTCACTTGGTCAACAACCTCCTAGCAATGAACACTCCAGTGTTCCTTGGCTTTATGCAAGACCCCAAGTTGAGAAACCGAAATATAACTCTCAAGGCCAACCTCCTTTACTTGATGCCACTTCTGATTTTGCCTTGTGGAGAGTTGCTATGCAGGATCATCTTCGATATGGAAATGATGAGATGCTGGAGATCTTGGAGTATGGTTACCATGTGGTTGATCCAAAGAATCCTACACCAAGAGAAATTTATGACAATAATCTCAATGACACTGCAACCATGTGTATAAGGAGAGGTATGGTTGAAAAGCAAAGAAGACCTTTCATACACATCACAAGTGCCAAGGAACTTTGGGAAAGTATTATAAGATCCAAGACCGGTACCTCCACCCTCCGGAGTGCTCAATATGAAATTTCCAAGGGGCAATTGCAAAACTTTTGTATGGATAAAGGTGAAACTCCCAATCAACTCCTTAAGCGTCTCATGACTCTCACCGCGGATATTGGTGAGTGTGACAAGACACAAGATGGATTCAACATGACTAAGCGATTCCTTGTGGACAAGTTGCTCCATGCTCTTGCTCCATATCACCATCAAAGGGTATGGGACATAAGACAACACCATGCCTTCAAGGAGATGACTACAGATGACATCATATCCACTTTACAACTATTTGAAGAGTCAAAGGCAAATGCTACAAAACATCTTGCCATGCATGGTACTCCATCGTCAAAGATCAATCTTGCATTGAAGGCTAAGCATGTATGTGAAGATGAGCAATGTGAAGAAGAAGAAGAAGATGAGGATGATGAAGAAGATGGTGATGAAGTTGAATCCGAAGAGGGCCCTTCATATGAAGACATGGCTCTCTTTGTCAAGAAGTTTAGCGCGGGAAAATTCAAGCGAAGATTTCAAAAGAAGAAAGTAAGAAAATTCTACAACTGTGAAGAAACCAACCACTTCTCCAACGAGTGCCCTTATGAGAAGAGAGAAGACAAACCAAGGTTTCCCAAGACCTTTCCCAAGAAGAAGTTGCCAAATCCTTTGAACTCCAAGCTCAAGAAGAGAGATGGGAAAGCAATGGTTGCTCAAGAAGAATCCGATCCGGATGATGTTAGTGGTGTTGCCGGAGTTCCTCAAGATTCTCAAAACACATTGAGGCTAGTCAACAAAAGTGGTGATGTTGTCACCTACAACTACATGAAGGACTACAAGGGCAACGCTCACAAGTGCCTCATGGCGAAGGCCGTGGTAGAAGATGGAGAGGACCAACACTCTCCTGACAAGGTCAAGGTAACCCCACGATCAAACCATCCTCTTTTCACTCCTCCTACTACTAGTGATGAGTATCTTGATGCGGAGGGTAGTTATGAGGATGATGATATAAATGATCCTATGCTTGCTAAACTAAATAAGTTCATGTGCTCTCTTAAAGGAAAGAAGCTCACTATGTTTCGTATGCTTATGGAGATGGTGAGTAAGCACACCATCTCCATTAAGGAACTCGAAACCCTCGTCACCGAGGAAAAGGAAAAAATATGAAATCCTTGAGCGGAAGGTCCAATATGAGCAAACACGAAATGATGAACTATGCTTAAAAATTGGTGCAAACATTGCTGTTCATACTAAAGATCTTGCCTCCTTGAAAAAGGCTATTGACTCTTGAGAAGAGTTGATGAATGATAAAAGTAAGCTTGAGAAGTCAAATGCTTCTCTCTCTAAGGATTGTGAGCTCCTATCCGTGTCCCTCAAGACCAAGGAAGAAGAGCTCACCCTTCTTACAAAGAGTTTTGAGACACTCTAGCTTACTTATCTTGAAACTCTAGCCAAGGCTTACTCTTCTCCTATTATCAATATTGATGCTTGTACTACTAACTCTAGTAGTGATCTAGCATCTATTCTTGAGGAGAATCGCTTTCTCAAAGCTCAAATCGAGAAAGGGCTCATGACATGTGCTCAAGGGCAAAAGAACCTTGATGAGGTGTTGAGCCAACACAATGAAGTGTTTGCCAAAGAGGGACTCGGGTTTGACCCGAGCACAAGCAAGAAGAAGACATCCTCTCAAAAGTGCACCACGTCACAAGTTTCTACAACACATCCATATGAGCTCCTAACTGGGAACAAGCCAAATGTCAAGTACTTTCGTTTATTTGGGTGCAAATGTTTCATCCTCAACAAAAAGGAACGGTTAGGAAAATTTCAATCCAAAACAACTGAGGGTATATTTGTTGGCTATGGATCAAACTCTCACGCCTATAGAGTCTACAACAAATCCAATGGATGTGTTGTAGAAACTTGTGACGTGGTGTTTGATGAGTTTAATGGCTCCCATGGGGAGCAAGTTGATCTAAGTGATGTAGGTAAAGAAGATTCGTCTCAAGATATCTTGACCATGGGTGTTGGTGCATTTCTTCCAATGGAACAAGAACCTCATGATGATGAAGAAGAAGATGGAAGCCTCACACATCATCAAAGAACTTCAACACCCATACCACCACAAGCCCCTATTACTCAACCAATGCCCATAGTCCAAGTACAAGATGATGATCAAGTTCCTCTTCATGATAATCATCAAGAACAAGATCATCCTCAAGGGCAAGTACAAGAAGGTGCAATCATTGACAATGAACCTCAACAAATGCAAGAAGAAGAAGAAGATTTTCCACCACACATTAATGATCCATATGTTGAGGACGTGGATGATGGACATTAAGTTGAACCTCGTGAAACCTTAACCTCCATCATGCCTCGAGTGGCCGGTCGTGTTGATGTTGATAAGATCCTCACCGGCATATCGGAAGGTAGAGTCACTCGTAAACAATTGACAAACTTTTGTGCTCACTTCTCTTTTGTGTCTAGTGTTGAGCCTCTCAAGGTACAAGATGCGTTGATAGACAACGATAGGCTCATTGCTATGCAAGAAGAGTTGAATAGTTTTGAGCGCAATCAAGTGTGGTCATTAGTCAAGAGGCCAACTACGGAACACGACGTCATTGGAACAAAGTGGATTTTCAAGAACAAGCAAGATGAGAATGGTGTAATCATCCGCAATAAGGCAAGGTTAGTGGCACAAGGGTACTCACAAGTTGAAGGTTTGGACTTTGGTGAGACCTTTGCCCCCGTTGCCCGTCTTGAATCCATTCGCATCTTACTTGCTTATGCTGCTTTCAATGGCTTTACATTACATCAAATGGATGTGAAGAGTGCTTTCCTTAACGGCCCTCTACAAGAAGAAGTATATGTATCACAACCACCTGGGTTCGTTGACCCCGATCACAAAGACTACGTGTATAAACTTCATAAGGCTTTGTATGGCCTCAAACAAGCACCTCGTGCTTGGTATGACCATCTTAAGAAGTTTTTACTCGATGATGGCTTTGTGAGAGGGGTGATCGATCCCACTCTTTTTACTAAGAGGGACAAAGGTGATTTGATCTTATGCCAAATCTATGTAGATGATATCATTTTTGGTTCTCCTAACATTCATCTATGCAAGAAGTTTGCGGCATCAATGACCAAGAATTTTGAAATGTCACTCAATGCGGATTTGAAGTTCTTCCTCGGATTTCAAATTCAACAATTTCAAGAAGGAATTTTCTTGTCTCAAGCAAAATACCTCAAGGATATCCTAGCAAAATTTGGCATGACTGATGCTAGCCCATGTAAGACACCCATGCCAACCAAAATTGTACTCACTGAAGACTCAAATGGTATCCCCTTCGACCCATCTAAATACCACTCTATGATTGGTTCATTGCTTTATCTTCATGCATCTAGACCAGGCATCATGTTTAGTGTATGCATGTGTGCTAGATTTCAAGCTTCCCCTAGGGAAAGCCATCATAAGGCGGTTAAGCATATTCTTAGATACCTTGTTCACACCCCAAAGTTGGGTCTATGGTAACCCAAGGATGCTAAGTTTGATCTCATTGGGTACACGGATGCGGATTGGGCTGGAGACAAAGTGGATCATAAATCCACCTCCGGTGCATGTCAATTTCTTGGACGCTCCTTGGTAAGTTGGTCCTCGAAGAAGCAAAATTGTGTTGCCCTCTCCACCGCCGAAGCTGAATATATTGAAACCGCCAGTTGTGCAACTCAGTTACTATGGATGAGGCAAACTTTGAAGGATTACGGTATCACCTATAGACATGTGCCTCGTCTATGTGATAATGAAAGTGCCATTAATATTGCTGAGAACCCCAAAGATCATACCCGCACCAAGCACATTGACATTAGGTACCACTTCTTGAGAGATCATGTGGAGAAGGGTGATATTGACATTGCTCATGTTGGCACAGATAGTTAACTTGCAGATATTTTCACCAAGCCATTGGATGAAGCAAGGTTTTGTCAACTTAGGCGTGAACTTGGTATCTTGGAGCTTGACAACATTATGTGAAATCTAGTACTCATTCATGCATGAACATCCTGTCTTGTCTTGATGTAGGCATATATTTAGGGGGAGAACTTCAATCCATGAATCTTCTCTCCCCTATGTAATGCGTAAATAAAACCAACACTCTCAAAGTCACTATGACATGTTTTTGTGTCCATAGTACTTTAACATGATGGAGTAGTAATCTTGAGTCCAACGTTCAAATATTTGGTATCTCAAGTTATGTATACTCAAACATGGTGGCTTAGGCTAAAACTCTTCTCAGTTGTTCATTTAAGTTTGTGTTCTGTGTTGAATACTGTGTTGATTAGGCTACAACTGATTCTTACACTATACTCATATATACACACATATATATATATATATCTATAAACATCATCACATCAGCACCATTTCAAGATATCAGCATTCTGGCTGGCCGGATCATCCGGATATCCATCCGGACGTCCGGGTAATCCCCCTCGCTGAAACCGTATGCCCGGACATCCGGGCTCCTTTCCGGTCATCCAGATATATCCGGATCATCCGGGGCTACGCCCGGACATCCGGGTGGGTCCACGCCCTAAGCAGTTAAACTTCGGGTCGTGGGGGAGGAGAGGGTTATTCCTCTGTTCTCCCCCCATCGACCCCCATCCACTCGCCCCCGCAGCCGGCGGCTCGTGGGCTGCCCCGCCGGACCGACCGGCCATTTGGCCAGTTCTCGCCGCCTCGCCTTGCCATCGCCTTGATCCACCCCCTCCTCGCGCCGTTTTTCCCCGGGTCCGATTGGTTCTTCAGTCTAGTGCCCTTCTGTTCCCAAAATCGCCATGGTGGTAGAACGTGGACGCGGCGGCCTGCGTTTCAAGTCAACGACCACGGGTCCCTCTCATGGTACCTCACTTGCTCCTTCCTCTGTCTCCGCTTTCCCTATCAAGATTCGGTCATATATTCAGTCGGCTCCGTTTCTGTTATGCGTGTGTGCAGCCGGGCGTCGTTATGCATCGACGGACTCCGAGGAAGACGCTCGTCCACTCAAGAAGGCACCGTGTCGTGCACGTCCGTCCTATGCCGGGCTGGACGACCCTGACTACGAGGCCGAACTCCACGATGAGGAGCTCGTGCCTGTTCGTTCCATGACTAAGTCCAAGAAGAAACAAGCAGCCGGTGCCTCAAGCTCCAAGTCTGCGACACCATCTGGCCTCGTCTTGTCCATGGCCAATCCTACCAACCGTGGTCGTCGTGTTGTCAACTATCAGTCCATGGACCCCTCTGAGTATGCTGCTTTACGGAGTGATGTCAATCAATTTGCCGCCCCGGCCAATGCAACCGATCCTCGTTTTCGCACCTTGGTTCAACAAGACATCTATCAATCAGTCATTGCTCATCTAGGCTTTTCTCCTTAGCATTATGTGAACTTGGATTACATTGAGAAGAATCCATCCAAGTTTGAAGGCATGTTGGAGAAGATTGATGACATGGGGTTGCGTCATGCTATGTCTCTTCACTGTGATTGGAATGAGGGTGCCATTCGGCAATTCTATGCCACGTGTTTCTTCCATACGGATCGCTCTATCACTTGGATGACTCACCACTCTCAGTTCACCATGTCCTTCGAGGCTTTTTCTGCTGCCTTAGGCATGCCCGGCTCTGAGGCCTCTCTTTTCCGGATCCATTAGGTGAACCCCAAGTTTGAGGCCATGCCCATCAGTGCATGTGCTTGCCTCGCCATGCCTACCTCTCAGTTATCCACGGTGCAGCAAAGCAAGGAGCTTAATGATATCTCCATCTTCTGTCTCAAATACCGGTGGCTTTTTAAGTGTATCCTCAACTCCATTGCTCCCAAGAAAGGGGGTCGTGGGATGGTTCGGGCCTATAGCATTGACTTGATGTACTACTCGAGGAAGGCTCCCAACTGTCCCATTGACATGGCAGATTTCCTATGGCATGAGATTCACATGGCTAGTAGTCTGAAGGTTTGTACACTTCCTCATGCCCCCTTCATTCAGAGACTCATCGACTCAGTTTATCCGTGTTCCATTGTCAAGACGTCCATGCACTCCTTATGGACTCCGCGTGATGAGTCTTCCAGGGGGAAGGCCCTTGCTCCTCCGCGTGCCGAGAGCTCTTCTCGCCACACTAAACCTTTCGTGAAGCCTTTTGACCGCCTGGCTCACTTTATTGGGAAGTCCCATAAAGCTATATTTGATACCTGCCGCTACACCGCTACTCACATTGCTACCGAGGAGGTTCGCCGTATCTCGGAGGAAAATGCACTTAGGGCTCGTCTCCGTGCACGCCCTGGCAGTCCAGGTGAGCCTGATGAGCCCATTCCTGATCGGCTTCCTCTTCCGGAGGTCGACTTTCCTTCTGCCACTGATTTTCCAGAGTTCTTCCTTGCACCTGCTGATCTGAGTGATGGTGATGATGATGATGAGGATGCCGAGTGATCCTCCTACTTTCTCGGACGTCTTTCCCTTTTCGGTACTTGCTGCCAAGGGGGAGATGTAATTCTTAGGAGTATAAGTGTGAGTCTGCTATGTCTATTGAGCTCTAGTTATTGGACTCTATACTATTACTATTGTAATGATCCTTGGTCATGTGGACTCTATATTATTACTATTGTAATGATCCTTGGTCATGTGTTATGCTACCTTATATGAGTCTATGCTACTATGTAAGACCTTGGTCATGTGTTATGCTACCTTATATGAGTCTTTGCTACTATGTAAGAGCTTAAGTATGCTATCTTTTGTGGCTATCTTCATTCGGTACTATCATTGCCTATGTTAATTGTAATGGTGTATGACTACACTACTGTTACAACATCTTATTCGAATAAGGGTATCCTCACCATATGTGCATGATTTTGTATGTTATCATTTCATTCCTATGCATACTTTAAGGGGGAGCTCTCTCTAAAACACATCCCTGCATATACTATGGGGGAGCTCTTCCTAAAAGCACATACCAGACTACTCTCCTAAAATTATTCGCATCACATTCCACTTGTTAAGTGCTATATGTATTTTGTCATCAACTACCAAAAAAGGGGGAGATTGAAAGTGCAATCTTGCTCTTCAAGATTATTTTTGATATTGATGACAAATTTACATATAGGGGACTAACCGTGTTTGCTAAGTATATACACAGGTTGTTAGTTCTCTGTTTTGTTCTAATGTGCATCATGATCACATCATATGAGATATTATTCAAGCAAATTATCAATGAGGAAAGGAGCAAACAAAGATGAAGCATTGTGCTCTTTTATATTTCTTGAGTAACAGGAATCCCGCACTATTAAGAGGGGATCCGAGGTATAGGTTCAAGGCTTGCTCATATTTTGTCTCACAAGAACCTTTTTCACAAAGGACCAAAAATCCCTAGCCCCCTAGCCAAAACCTACTACTGTTTCTCTACACAAACTCCGTGCCGGATCATCCGGACGGGGCCCCAGATCATCCGGGCTAAGCCCGGATCATCCAGGTAATGTACTGCTTCCATCACATAACCATGATGATCTGTCCCGGATCATCCGGGTAATCTTGCCCCTATTTTCACAGAACCTTGATGGATGTAGCCGGATCATCCGGCCAGTCATCCAGATCATCCGGGCTCCTCGCAGCTCTTCTACTACCACTTACATCCGGGCCTTTAGCCAGATCATCCGGATGGTCTTCCAGATCATCCGGGCAGGTCAATCTCTGTCTAAACGGCTCTCATTTTCTTGTGGTATAAATAGTCCCTTACCTCTTCGAGATAAGGCTGGACACTTCACTCAAACACACCTCAAGAACACCAGTGCTCCCTCTCCCTTGCTCACACACTAAATCATAGATCCCGGTTTGATTCTTGTGAGTTTCGAATAGTTGTTCCAATCAAAAGAAAATTCTTCCCCCTCTCCATCTTGTGACCGAAGAAAATCGTGAGTTGAGCAAGTCTTGAGCTTTTCCCTTTGGATCTTGTTACTCTTGGAGGTTGGAGACTCCTAGGCGGTAGGAGTCTTTCGGAGAGGAATCGACCTTTGTGATTACCCCCGGAAAAGTTTGTGAGGGTTTGGAGACCACCCCAAGGTCTACCACTAGTGGTTGAGAAACACCTCCGTGGTGTTGTCTCAAAGGGAGAATAGGGTGAGCCTTCGTGGCGTTGGTGTGCCTTCGTGGTAACATCCACCTCTCTAACGGTGACGTAGCTTCCCTCCAAGGAAGTGAACATCGGCATACATCCTCATCTCCCGGAGTTGCGGTTATTCCTAACCCTAACTCTCTACTTGTGGTTACTTGTCTCTTAGCACTTACTTATATCATATTGTGGTTGCTTACTTACATACTTGTGTTACTTGGATAGCACTTAGTACTACACTTGCAATTGTTAGGCCCACTTTCATATTCCGCATTATTGCCTAAAATTGCTAAGTCATAATTAAAATTTTGTAATTGTACCTATTCACCCCCCCTCTAGGTCAATCTCGATCCTTTCACACGTCACGAGAGCCTCGCGAGGTTTTGCCCTGCCTTGATATCTCCACTCCTCGTGAGCCTGCCTGGTTAGGCCACTCCTGAGGAGGTCTTGCATTGTCCGCCTCGCGAGACTTGGACCCTCCCGAGGGTCTTGGATGCCTTGTTGATGAAGATGGGTTGTACGGCCTGCTGGGTTAGCCACGCCATGGGCCGCAGGCAGGCAAGTCTGGGGACCCCCGTTCCCAGAACGCCGACAGTAGCCCCCGGGCCCAAGGTGCGCTCGGGCTCTGCTTCGCGGCGAAGCCAAGGGTCAAGTTCGGAGCACCGCGGGCCCCAAAAGCCTGCGGCCTCGATTGACGCGTGGCGGTTGATTGGACGTGGGCGTCTCCGCTTCCCCACACTGCCTCGGCAACTGCACGACTTGACAAGTCCCTGCGACATGCAAGGAAAACCATCATTACCTGCGATCATGGGAGACGCCGGTTGGCCTTCTTCCGCTATAAATGGGGAGGGGGCAGAGCCCCCGTCGCCCATCTCTTCCTCGCTTGCTTGCTTCTTCCTCCTCGCTCTATTGCTTGCAGTGCCACCGATGGCGCCACGAAGGAAGTTCTCTGCCGTCGAGAAGGGAAAGGCTCCTCGCGAGGGACCCGGCTCCCCGGTGCCCAAGCGCGGTCGCGGCCGTCCGCGCAAGCACGCCGCGACCCCCGTCGTGGCCCACTGTCAAGGCGGCGCCGCAGCACGCGGAGGGGATCTTCCCAACCATGGCGGTCCAGCTGAGGAGGGGAGGCGTGCAATGGTGGCGCGGCCTCCCCGTCCGCGCTTCCATTCAGCGGAAGTGTCGCCGAAGTTCGTCGTCTGGTCGGAGAACCCGACCGGCAACTGGCTCCAGCTTCCGCGCTTCTTCGTCGACGAACTGCCGGCCCCTGGTCCAGGCGGGCTCTGGTTGCAGGCGGATGGTTGCTGCAACAAGGCCTCTTGGGTCGCGGTCGAGACTTCCGCCGCGGGCAACATAGCCCTGGCCCGCGGCTGGCAGACATTCGCCCGCGCGCGCGGCCTGGGCAAGCGGTGCACGCTCCACTTCAAGTACGACGATGGATCGACCCTCTATGTGACGGTGTTTGGGGAAGATGGTCGCCGCGCCGGGTGCTGCCCCGAGACGAACGACGGTGAGGAGGTGCTCGGCCTTGGTGACGGTCACGACGAGGATGAGGGCGAGCCTGCCCTCGGCGACGACCGTGTCTCTTCCAGCTACGGCGGCTCTTCCTCCAGTGACAGCTCCAACAGTGGTGGCTACGACCAGCCGCCGCGCCACCGCGCCCGCTTCGAAGGAGGCAGCGGGTCATCTCGTTGCCGTGCCTCCGTGAAGCGTGAGGAAGGGTCTGGCTAGGCTCGGGGCATCGCTCAGGGCCTGCCTCCACGGATTGCTGCAATGCCGCTTTGTTTAGCTCCTTTTTCCTGCATAAAAAATGAAACCAGTATGGGCCCAGAGGGGCGTGTATCGAACTGTGGTTCCTTGGTTATTGCACTGTGCGTGTTATTCCCATGCCGTGTTGTTATTTTGCGCAAGGATAACTTAACCTAGTGCGTTCAGGACGCCCTCTTCCTCATGAGGCGTTTATTTCCTTATGTCCATCTTGCCTTGGTGGCCTGCATTCGTTTGGGAACTACAAAAAACTTGTCAAGAAGTGCATTAAAAGGCGTGCTGTTCGCCCTGGCCTCGACCTTGCGCTTTGCATCGCGGTACCCGTGGGGCACGGACTAGGAGAGGTGCACCAGCTTTTGGGCTCGAACGAGGGTGGCTCGTGAGAAGGCAGAGAGGAGAAAAATGCTCGCGAGGGCACCTTCCTAGCCCCCTCGCGAGGTATGAGAGAGAGAACACGAGCAAACCAGAGCCGGAAAATGCGGTAAGAGGCTAGGGAATCAAATCAGCAAGGAACACCAAGAGCAAACTTCGATTAAGGAAAAGCGAGCCAACTACGGAAAGCAAATGAAAAGCCGCGTCCGGCACCTAATCTAGTCTTCAAGTCTTCTCACCAGCGCGGAGCTAAGTGTTGCCACTAGGCGTGGGCGGGAGCCCCAGGGCCTGAGGCCGGCGCTCCTGAGAATCCGGGGCGTGTACAACCCCAACTCATTATTACGTGAGAGTGTCACGGGCGGCGATTCTTCACAGGCACCGGGCCTTCTTCACAGGCTCTGGGCCTTTCTTCATAGGCTCTGGGCCTTGCTTCATGGGTAGAACTTCCGGAGGTGCTGGATGTTCCAGGCGTTTTGGATAGGTACCCTGTCTTGTGTCTCCAGGCGCACGGCGCCAGGCCTGAAGATGTGGACGACCTTGAATGGGCCCTCCCACATTGGTGAAAGCTTATGCAGCCCTTCCCTTGAGAGGACCCGCCTCAGGACGAGGTCGCCTACCTCGAGCGTCCTGGAGCGGACGTTGCGGCAGTGGTATCTCCGCAGCGCTTGCTGGTACCTTGCAGCCCTCGATGCAGCTTCGCGACGACGTTCCTCCCCCAGCACGAGATCCATCCCCCGCGTGGCGTCCTGCTGCGTTTCGTCGAACGCCAGGACCCGTGCGGAGCGATGGTTGACCTCGTGAGGAAGGACTGCTTCGGCTCCGTAGACGAGGAAGAATGGAGTCTCGCCCGTTGGCTTGGTAGCGGTGGTGCGGATGGACCACAACACGGACTGGAGCTTGTCGTGCCAGCCCCTGCCGCAGGCCTCCAGCTTCTTCTTGAAGGTCCTGGTCTTGAGGCCCCTCAGGACCTCTACGTTGGCATGCTCAGCCTGACCATTGCTCCTGGGGTGGGCCACTAGCAGATCTGCGTTCCAAGGTTAATACAGTAGGTTTTGAAGAGGTTACTAGTAAACTGCGAGCCGTTGTTTGTGATGATGCGGTTGGGGACCCCGAAGCGGCTCACGAGGCCCTTGATGAACTTGACGGCAGAGCCGGCCGGGATGGTACGGACGGCTTCCACTTCCGCCCACTTGGTGAACTTGTCGATGGCGATGTAGAGATAGCGGTAGCCCCCTGGCGCCCGAGGGAATGGGCCTAAGATGTTCAGCCCCTAGACCACGAACGGCCACGTGAGCGGGATGGTTTGAAGGCCCTGAGCTGGCTGATGGATTTGCTTGGCGGGGAATTGGAAAGCTTCGCAGGATTTCACCAGTTCGGGTGCGTCGTTGAGTGATGTTGGCCAGTAGAATCCACTACGAAACACCTTGCCGACAAGGGTTCATGACGACGAGTGGTGTCCGCAGTCCCCGCCGTGTATGTCAATCAGCAACTCCCTTCCTTGCTCATTGGAGATGCAGCGCAGCGTGACACCGTTCGGCCGTTTCCTGTATAACTCGCCGTCTTGGATACAGTATGACGTGGCTTGCCGGGCCACACGCTCCGCGTCCTCTTCCTTCTCCGGCAGTGTCCCGTGCGTCAGATACTCCTTGAATTCCTTGGTCCAGCATACCTCTTGGGGCTCGAGCGCCAAGAGCAGCCGAGCTCCTCTGGTCGGGCCGCAGGCCGGGGCTCCCGTGGCAGGAGGCTGTGGGAGCTCCTCCCGAGGTTGAGTCATGCTTGAGAGGGGTGGGGTGGCCAATGGCTTGAGGAGCCGCTCCTTGAAGACACCGGGCTCTTGCGGTTGCCGCTTGGATGCCCTCCTAGCGATGTCGTTGGCTTCCTTGTTGGTGCCCCGGGGCACGTGCTGTAGCTCCAGGCCCGAGAACTGTTTTTCCATCTTGCGCACCTCCGCGAGGTAGGCCTCCATATGCTCGTCCTTCGGCTCGTACACATTGTTGGAGAAGTTGACGAGGAGTTGCAAGTCACCTCTGACGGTAAGGCGCTTCACCCCTAGAGCTTCCGCAGCCTTCAGGCCAGCTATGAGGCCTTTGTATTCTGCGATATTGTTGGAGATCCTCTTGCCGTGCTGAAAGCAGAGTTGCACGGCATAGTAGAGCTTGTCCTGGGTGGGCGAGATGAGCACTGCCCCAGCCCCCGCGCCCTGGTGCGTGAAGGCACCATCAAAATACATGACCCAGCCGTCTGGAGCCTCGCTCACTGGGGAGGGAGACCGGTGTTCGCCTTCCTCAAGTGTCGGGGCATCCGTCCATTCTGCCACAAAGTCAGTGAGCGCGGCCCCCTTGATGACCCTGGTAGTGCTGAACTCCAACTGGAATGCTTGCAGCTCGATATTCCACTCAGCGACCCTTCGAGCTGAATTAGGGCTCCTAAGCACCCTCTCCAATGGGTTGGATGAGACGACCTTGATCGGGTGCCCCTGGAAGTAGTGTCGCAGCTTGCGTGAGGCTACCAAGAGTGCGAGCAGGAGCTTCTGAGGCATGGGGTAGCGTGCCCTCGTGTCTCGTAGTACGGTGCTGACGAAGTACACCGGGTGTTCGACGAGGGCTGGCGCACTGTCGGGGCTCGGGTCCTGTGGATATTGGGGCATCTCCTGAGGTGGAGGGGTTCCTGAGACTTGACTGTCCTCAGGAGCTTTTGCGACGTTGTCCTGCCGAACTTGGTCTCCTACCGCTGATGTCTTTGTTGCGCCTTCCTGACTCTGCATCGCTTCAGCTCCGGCTTGGCGCGGCGCGCCCTTGGCTTGGCGCTCCTTCCGGACCGCCACTAGCACCGCGCTGGCGGAGTACGGGGTGGCGGCAAGGTAGAGTACAGAGGCTCGAGAGGCCATGGTGCCACCATCACCGGGGGGCTTGTAAGGTATTTCTTGAGGTCTTGGAAGGCCTGATCGGCCTCCGGGGTCCACTCGAACGGGCCCTTCTTCTTCATGATCTTGAAGAAGGGTAAGGCACGCTCTCCCAGCTTGGAGATGAAACGCCCAAATGCGGTCACCCGCCCTGCTAGCTTTTGCATCTCTTTGAGGGTCTGTGGCGGGCTCATGTCCTCGATGGCCTTGATCTTCTCCGGGTTCGCCTTGATCCCTCTATGGGACACGAGGAATCCCAGCAGCTTGCCGGAGGGGACACCGAACACTCACTTCTCCGGGTTAAGCCTCAAGTTCACCTAGCGCAGGCTCTCGAAGGTTTCCTCCAAGTCTTGAATCAATGTCCACGCCTCGCGAGACTTTACCACTATGTCGTCGACGTAGGCCTCTGTGTTCCTCCCGAGCTGTCGCCCCAGGGCGATGTGCATCAACCACTGGAAGGTGGCGCCCGCGTTGCGCAGCCCGAAGGGCATCCAGGTGTAGCAGTACACCCCACATGGTGTTAGGAAAGCTGTCTTCTCCACATCTTCCACCGCCATCTTGATCTAATGATACCCTGAGAACGCATCCAGGAAGCACAGCAAGTCGCACTCGGCGGTGGAGTCGACAATCTGGTCGATGCGCGGGAGTGGGAACGGATCTTGGGGGCAGGCTTTGTTAAGGTTGGTGAAGTCGACTCACATCCGCTCCTTCCCGCCTTTCTTTGGCACTACGACGGGGTTTGCCAGCCATTTGGGATATCGAACTTCACGGATGGCGCCTGCCGCCTCCAGCTTTCGTGTCTCTTGGACGATGAAGGCCTGCTTCTCAGTGGACTGCCGTCTGGCTCGCTGCTTCACGGGGCGTATGTTGGGGCATACCCTTAGATGATGCTGGATCACCTCTCTCGGGACCCCTACCAGCTGATTGGTCTCCCACGCGAATATCTCCTTGTTCGCGCGCAAGAACCTCACCAAGGCTTCTTTTTGTCCCGGGTCAAGGCCGGCTCCTATGGTGAAGGTGGCTCCTGAAGACCCGTCCTCATTGACCGGCACCTACTTGGTTTCCGCCTTGTCTTGGGTGAACAGCTGCTTCTTCTTGGTAGGCGCGGCCTCCTTGGCCTCGGGGGTACCGGCGCCGGCAGGCTGTGCTGCTGCCGCGGTCTTGAAGGCGAGGCTAACCGGCGTCACGACCTCCTTAGTGTCCCCCTTGATGGTGAGGACGCCCTTGCTTCCTGGCATCTTCATGAGGTTGTAGGCCGGATGAGTCGCCGCCATGAACTGAGCGAGAGTTGGGTACCCGAGGATGGCGTTGTATGGTAGACCAATGCGGGTGATGTCGAAGTCCACCAGCTCGGTGCGGTAGTTTTCGCGTGTGCCGAAGGTGACAGGGAGGCGGATCTGCCCCAGAGAGTGGGCAGCTCCACCACCCACTCCTGAGAAGGGCTTGCTGAGGCCGAGCCGCTAGAGCGGTACGTGAAGAAGGCTGAAGGCTTCTACAGAGAGCAAGTTGAGGCTGGCACCACCGTCGATGAGGATGTTGGTAACGGCCACGTTGCAGATGGTGGGCGTGCAGAGCATTGGGAGCATCCCAGAGCCGGCGGTGGAGTCGGGGTGGTCCTCTGAGCCGAAGGTGAGGTCGGCCTCTGGCGCGGCCCAACCCGGCGGAGCCCCCGGGCGCTTGGAGGCGGCCCCGATCTGACGGAGGAACGGCTTGACGTGGCGGTCTGAAGGTGGTGCTTGAGAGCCGCCCGCAACGGCGGGGTGCGCCGGTACCGCGTAGCGAGCGGCGAAGAGGTCGCGGATTTCTTCCCAGGAGGCCACCGTGGACCCTAGGAGGTTGTGCAGCCAGGCGCGCGGCTCGCCGGCGAGGGCCATGGGGAACCAGTTGGCCATGATCTTGTCGTTGCCTCCGGCTTCGAGGACAGCCTCCTCGTACGCCAGCAGGAACGGCGTCGGGTCCGCCGCGCCGTCGTAACGCGACAGCATCTCTGGCTTGAACTTGGTCGGCCACCGCACTCGGCGTAGGGCGGGGGCCAGGGCTCGGTACCCAGATGCCCTGCTGTCGGTGTCGGCCGCAGAGGTGGATGGCGGGGCACCTGCCATGGGGGCGAAGTGCGGCGGCGCGGGGTGAAGGTTGGTGGAGAGGAGCTCCGGCGCACCCCTACCTTGCGCGCCAAAGTCGGATGTGGGGTTCCGGCAAACCCTTAAGGTTCGAACACTGGGGTGCGCGCGAAGTCTTTCCCTCCTACCGATCTACGCCGTAGCTTCCTAAGATCTCGCGGACGAACTCGACGAACTCGGGACACAAAGTGTTGGAAATATGCCCTAGAGGCAATAATAAAATGGTTATTATTATATTTCCTTGTTCATGATAATTGTCTATTGTTCATGCTATAATTGTGTTATCCAGAAATCGTAATACATGTGTGAATACATAAACCACAACATGTCCCTAGTGAGCCTCTAGTTGACTAGCTCGTTGATCAACAGATAGTCATGATTTCCTGACTATGGACATTGGATGTCATTGATAACGGGATCACATCATTAGGAGAATGATGTGATGGACTAGACCCAATCCTAAGCATAGCACAAAGATCGTGTAGTTCGTTTGCTAGAGCTTTTCCAATGTCAAGTATCATTTCCTTAGACCATGAGATCGTGCAACTCCCGGATACTGTAGGAGTGCTTTGGGTGTACCAAATGTCACAACGTAACTAAGTGACTATAAAGGTGCACTACGGGTATCTCCGAAAGTGTCTGTTGAGTTGGCACGGATCGAGACTGGGATTTGTCACTACGTATGACGGAGAGGTATCTCTGGGCCCACTCGGTAATGCATCATCATAATGAGCTCAATGTGACTAAGGAGTGAGCCACGGGATCATGCATTACGGTACGAGTAAAGTGACTTGCCGGTAACGAGATTGAACAAGGTATTGGGATACCGACGATCGAATCTCGGGCAAGTAACGTACCGATTAACAAAGGGAATTGTATACGGGATTGATTGAATCCTCGACATCGTGGTTCATCCGATGAGATCATCGTGGAACATGTGGGAGCCAACATGGGTATCCAGATCCCGCTGTTGGTTATTGACCGGAGAGTCGTCTCGGTCATGTCTGCATGTCTCCCGAACCTGTAGGGTCTACACACTTAAGGTTCGATGACGCTAGGGTTGTAGAGATATTAGTATGCGGAAACCCGAAAGTTGTTCGGAGTCCCGGATGAGATCCCGGATGTCACGAGGAGTTCCGGAATGGTCCGGAGGTGAAGAATTATATATAGGAAGTCCAGTTTCGCTCACCGGGAAAGTTTCGGGGGTTATCGGTATTGTACCGGGACCATCAGAAGGGTCCCGGGGGTCCACCGGGTGGGGCCACCTGTCCCGGAGGGCCCCATGGGCTGAAGTGGGAAGGGGAACCAGCCACTGGTGGGCTGGTGCGCCCCCTTGGGCCTCCCCTGCGCCTAGGGTTGGAAACCCTGGGGGTCGGGGGCGCCCCACTTGGCTTGGGGGGCAAGCCACCCCCTTGGCTGCCGCCCCCCCTCAGATGGGATCTCCAGGGGGCCGGCGCCCCCCAGGGCCCCTATAAATAGTGGGGGGAGGGAGGGCAGCCGCACCACAGCCCCTGGCGCCTCCCTCTCCCTCCCGTTTGCGCTTGGCGAAGCCCTGCCGGGGTCCCCGCTACTTCCACCACCACGCCGTCGTGCTGCTGGATCTCCATCAACCTCTCCTTCCCCCTTGCTGGATCAAGAAGGAGGAGACCTCGCCGCTCCGTACGTGTGTTGAACGCGGAGGTGCCGTCCGTTCGGCGCTCGGTCATCGGTGATTTGGATCACGACGAGTACGACTCCATCAACCCCGTTCACTTGAACGCTTCTGCTCGCGATCTACAAGGGTATGTAGATGCACTCCTTCCCTCTCGTTGCTAGTAAACTCCATAGATTAATCTTGGTGATGCGTAGAAAATTTTAAAATTCCGCAACGATCCCCAACACAAAGAGACACGAGGTTTATACTGGTTCGGGCCACCGTTGTGGTGTAATACCCTACTCAAGTGTGGTGGTGGTGGATTGCCTCTTGGGCTGATGAAGAACAGTACAAGGGAAGAACGGCCTCCTAAGGTTGAGGTGTTCTTGTGTCACGTCCCTAGCCTTGCTATGCACTTGGACTAGCTTGGTTGCTGCATCATGTCTAAATTTCATTTAAAGTTGAATTGGGGATTGATAAACCCTAGCACCAAATGAATTCAAATAGGTTCAAATAAAAACGTTTTCAATGAACCCAAAATGCTCTAAGAAAAGTTCATGATTTCTGGTTAAGCTGAAAACCTCTGCCAAAAATGATGAATATATTTTTAGGTCATTTTTGGATTCTTGAATTAACACAAAAGTATTTGAGTTGGAGCCATTTAAATGCTATATATATTTTAAATGGTCCAAATATTTTGAAGTTATTTGTGGAGCTCTGGAATAGTTCATCTAACATCCACAATAATTTTCAGAATTTATTAAAATGATTTAGTGCCTAAACTAAATAAAAACAAACAGAACAAAATAAAAAAACAAAACAGAAAAGGGAGAAAGGAGAGTACCTGAGCCACTTACCTGGCCTGCACTGTGTTGGCCCAACACTGTTGGCCCAGCCCATCTCTCTCCCTTGTCTTCTTCCAGCTCACGCCAGAAGGACTGGAGCGCGCATGGCCGACGCCCGCCGGCACGCGCACGGCCACCTCCTGCTTGCCGCTTTGCCCTGGCCCTCCCTGGTGAAGCCACGCCACCCCCTCGACCCTCTCTGGCTCTCCTAGCGCCTCTTCTCTCCTTTGGCTCCTCTCCACCTTGCTCCCGAGCACACCGCAGTGCGCCACCGAGCACCACCGCAGCCACTGCCGCCCCCTCGACCTCTCGAGCTTACCAAGAGCTCCGCCGCTTCATCCTCGACCTCCACACCGAGCCGCGTGACGCCGGACGCCCCACAACGCCGCCTTTTCCCTCGTCTTCAACCTCAGGCACCGGAGATCGCCACCGCCGATTCGACACCTCCGATGTCACATCCCTAGCTTCTGACATTGCACTAGGCTAGATTCATGTGTGCATCATGTTTAAATTTTGCCTAAACTTGAAATGGGGATGTTCAAACCCCAGCACCAAATGAAATCCAACTAGGATCACAATGAAATATTTTCAATGATCCCAAATGCCTTTGGAAATGTTCATCATTTCTGATAAAGGTAAAAACCTCTGCCAAAATGATAAACATATTTCTAGGTCATTTCTGGATCATTGGATTAAATCATAAAGTATTTGAATTTGGACATTTAAATTCTATAAAATATTTAAACTGTCCAAATAATCTTGAAAGCATTTGAGGGCTGTTGGAAATAATTCAAAAGGTGCCCACAAATATTTTCCGGAGTTCTGGAAGTGATTTAGCATTTTTACTAAATCAAAACATAATAGCATAAATAGAAAACAGAAACAAACTAAACTAGAAAACAGAGAGAGAGAGAGAGTTACCTGGGCCGGCCTACCTGTTCTGGCATTGTAGCGGCCCAGCCCACCGAGGGCAGAGCCGTCTTCTTCCTCCTGCCAGTAGGCAGAGGGGAAGCGTGGCGCGCGCATGTGCATATCCGGCCACCTCCTGCTTCCTCGGCCCCTCCTGGCGACGCCACGACGACGCCCCAAAGCCCATGTCTCCTCTCCCTCACTCGCTGCGCTCTCTCCCTCCCCTCTGTCCTTTCCCCAGCAGCCGCCCGAGCGCCACCGAGCTCGCCGCTGCCGCCCGCCTGACCACCGTACCTCCCTCGCCTCTCGCTGTGCTAGGAAGCTCCGCTACTTCATCCTCATTCCTCCTTGCTGAGCCACGCGACGAGGAGAGCCCCAAAGCGACGCCCACAACAACATCTCCAACCACGGCCGGCCGAGATCGCCGCCGCCGTCTCGTCGCCCCAGGCCTTCCCCGAGCACGCTGACCTTCCCTACGTCTTCGCTGTGAGCTCACGGACCGAACCCCCCTCTCCTCCGCCACGATTGCTCGCCGTAGTCATCGATTCATCGGATACAGAAACCCGCCGCCACCCGAGCTCATCGCCGGTGATACTCCGGTGGCCTTTCAATCACAATGACCGACCCAACACACTCGCACACGCACGTAGTTGCCGCCCCGCTGCTCGTTTTGCTCGCCCGCTTGCTCCAGCCGCAGCTGCCTTACACACCGAGCTCCGGTCGACGCCTAGAGCTCGATTCCGACGAGCTCAGGCCACCCCAGCTCCTCTCGTTCGCTCCACCAGTTGTGCCGCATCGCCAGCTTGCCATAGCTCCAAACCGCACTCAAAACCATCGCCTGTAGCGCCGTCCCGAGGAACTCCGGCGATCCTCCACCCTCGGGTTTGGTCGCCGGCGTCCAACTCCGGTGGATGATGACGTGGTGCCATCATTAGCAGCTAACACCACTAATTAACTCCACTCTCTAGACACTGACAGTGGGCCCTGCTGCCCAATTAAGTCGCTAGTTAAATTTAAGTTAGTTTAATTAACAAACCAGCGGACCCACGCGTCAGGGCTGACTTGCTGACGTGGACGTTGACCCGACCCCACCTGTCTGTGACTCTATGCAGCACTGGATCACTGACTAGTGGACCCCACTGGTCAGGTTTGACCCGAGGCAGCTCTGTTGACCTGCTGACGTCACACCGACGTCATGCTGACGCAATTAATCCTTTTCTGGATTTAAAATAATTCAGAAAATTCCAGAAAATAATATAAACTTCTAAAAATCATATAAATTCAACCGTAGCTCAGAATGAAATAATTTATATATGAAAAATGATCAAAAAAATCCAATCGAGCCATCTATACCATTTTCATGCATGTTAGAACAACTTATGGCTGCTGTTTAGGCCAAATCATATAAATGGCATTTAAACCCTCACATATGGAGTTTGAATTGAACCTAGGGTTCAAACCAACTCCATTTAACATGTTGCTAGCTGCATTAGCTCAACTCACAGCATATTGCCATGTCACATTCATGCATCATATTGTTGCATTGCATTGATTGTGTCTCCTCTCTGTTGCCGGTATTTGTCCCCTCTCGGTAGACGATGTTCCGGCGTTGTGATCGTTGACACTAATGAAGACTCAATGCTATCTTCAGAAGTGCCAGGCAAGCAAAACCCCCCTTGTTCATTCCGATACAATCCCACTCTCTCGCTCCTGCTCTCTTTTACTGCATTAGGACAACAGCGTTTCAACTGTTACATGCTGCGGTAGTTGAACCCCTTTATCCTCTGCATGACCTGTCATTGCCACAGTAAATAGATGAAACCCACTAGCATGAGTAGGAGTTGTTTGAGCCCTGATGTGCCTACTCATTCATGCTTGTTGTCATGCCTGCTATTGCTTAGAGTTGTGTCAGGTCTGATTCATCGGGGATGAATTGGAAAGTTGTGAACATGTCCTACTGTGTGAGAGCTAAGTGTGTGAACACGATTTGGTAAAGGTAGCGGTGAGAGGCCATGTAGGAGTACATGGTGGGTTGTCTCATTGAAACCGTCCTCAGGAACTGAGTTCTGTGTTTGTGATCCATGACCAGTTACTACCACACATTGGGCTCCGGGCGCTCCAAGCTCTCTCGACTTATTAATCAACCTGATCTCTGTCCAGGAGTTGCAACTAGTTTCTGGTGTTTGTAGGTAGTGTTAGTAGTCTACCAAGTGGCACCCGGTACAGGTGGGCTTGGGACAGACTAGGCACACGTGGCCTGGTGTACCGAGTGGCACCCGGATGGTGGGCTCGGGAACCCTGCACACATCATTTGGGGCCGTGAGCGACACCCCGGCCGGATCTCCTTGCGGATGGAACCCGAATAGGCGATAAACCTGGACGAGAGACTTGTGTGGTTAGTCAGGTCGTGGCCGACTCCCTCGCCAGGCTTCCGCTTGAAGGTTGCCGAGGTACACGACGTGTACATGGTGGTAAGTGGCGAGAGCGTGTGTGACGAAGTACACCCCTGCAGGGTTAACATCATCTATTCGAATAGCCGTGTCCACGGTAAAGGACTTCTGGGTTGCCTATAACCGTTCATAGACAAGTGAAAGTGGATACTCTAAAATGCGCAAGATAAGTGTGAGTGCTATGGATGGCGTTCTCGTAGGGAGACGGGAGCGGATCCATAGTGGTGTATTGATATGGTGAATTTGTGGACTCGTGTGCGCCACCTCAAAAGAGTTACTTGCAGTCGTAGTTCATGATAGCCACCGAGTCAAAGCTGGCTTGTTGCAGTTAAACTCCACCACCCCCTTTGTTGATACCGATGCATATGTAGCTAGTTCTGATGTAAGTCTTGCTGGGTACATTTGTACTCACGTTTGCCTATTTTATGTTTTGCAGAGAGACGTCAGTCTCGCTAGTAGTTCCGTGTGGACTTCGACGTTTAGCTTGATACCTCAGCTACGATCTTGTGCCCTCAGCAGGATCTGGTAGATAGTCAGGCTTCTCAACCTTTTTCATTGGTAGATGTCTGTACTCAGACATGTTAAGCTTCCGCATGTGCTTTGACTTGTATGCTCTGAATGTTGGGTCATGAGACCCATGTTTGTAATATCTGGCTCTTCGGAGCCTAATGAATAAATACTCTGAGTCGTAGAGTCTTGTTGTGATGCCATGTTGTATTTGCACATATCGAGCATATTGTGTGTATGATTGAAATGCTTGGTATGTGTGGGATCCGACAATCTAGTTGTCTATCCTTAACAGCCTCTCTTATGGGGAAATGTAGTCTAGTGCCTCCTTGAGCCATAGTAGTCCGCTACAGCCCGGTTCACCGGAGTCCTGCTAGCCCAGCACTACTGCTCTGGACACTTGACTGGCCGGCATGTGTTTCATATCGTTCCTGTGTCTGTCCCTTCGGGGAAATGTCACGCGGTGACATCCGGAGTCCTGCCTAGCCTGCTACAGCCTGGGTTCCCGGAGTCCTGTTAGCCCAGTGCTACAGCCCAGATTCGCACGCTGCTGACCGACACGTTCGATGTTGATTCATGTATGCCTGTCCCCATACGTTAGTGCCGCTTTGGGTTCACGACTAGCCATGTCGGCCCGGGTTCTCTGTCATATGGATGCTAGCGACATTGTCATATACGTGAGCCAAAAGGCGCAAATGGTCCCAGGCCATGGTAAGGCGACACCGTGGGAGTACCGTGCGTGAGGCCGCAAAGTGATATGAGGTGTTACAGGCTAGATCGGTGTGACTTGGAATCGGGGTCCTGACAGCTTTGGTATCAGAGCCTGACTGCCTATAGGATTACCAAGCCAAACTGGTCGAAGTTGAGTCTAGAAATGCTTTAGTTATATAAGGGAATTGATTGTGGAAGGGAACGTAGGGCTCTTTTTACTCCTTTACCTTATGCCCTTCTGATCTGAGTCACCCTCTTCTCTTCTACGGGGATTAAGAACTAGGCCTTCTCATCTATCTATCAGAATGACGTGTTACTAATCCGTAGACTTATAGGATTGTTGGTCTGAAGCCACAGTTCAGTTTCTACTACTTCCGTGTGTTGATAGCTGATCTCGAAACCTTGATATTATGATGTTGAGTGGTTATGCCACCATTTTGCAGGATATCTCAAATCCTTTTGAGCTTTTACAGCCGTTATGCTGTCCGAGTCATCCCAGGCTTCTAAATAATCTGATGCATTTGCAAATCCCTTCTTTCCGTTCTCGATGTTCCTTTGGGCCAGGTTAACCACACTAATCGTTGAGCTGAGGTACTCTGTTGCCTTGACATATATGTTGGAGCTATTATTATGACCCTAGGTGTTTTAGGGAGTCACCTAGTAATCTAGCCATGTTTTGTGTTCCCGGTGTGATGATTCTGGCCACCATTCTCGAAAGCATCTCGTGATGCCATTTAGTAGTAGGTATCCTACTCTTGGGTTCTTGACCCAAGATTCACTCTACTTACCTCGTGTTGATAGTGTTGCTCGTACCTTTAGGATATTAGTAACCTTTGCGATAGTCCTCGAGGTCCGTGGTATACCATTCTTCCAAATACCATGAACCATCCTTGGCAGAAGTTCCTCATTGAACCAAAAGATCACAACAAGAGTTCTCTCGATGAGTACTCCATTCAAATTGTGAATCTGCCAGTCCTTCTTTTTCTGCATGGATTATCGGGAAGAAATATGTTGGACTTGTTCGACATACCAATCCATGCATCCACAACTCAGAGAGATATATGTCCCTTGAGTTGCCCCTCTTTAGTTATTTTCTGGCCCTCGTCTATCAATTGATAGTCAGGACTAGTTGTACATCCGTGTTATCGATGCGTACTATCCTTGTGGTCCGTCAAGCCGTTGTATTTCAGAACGACTAGGAGAAACAAACTCCAGAACCTCGTCCATATCTAGGATTGGGTCAAAGCAATTGTATTCCGCAGACCAAAATGCCAATCCAGCTTTTGCTCTGCTCTACCTTAGAGCGTTACCATCTTTATGTCAAGAGTGTCATGAGAATTGCACCACCTCTTATGAACTCTTGACGCAGTGATACTTCTCGCCATCATTATTCATTCCTCGGTCCCGTGTTGTCACAACCGGAATACCGACAAGTGAACCGTGATGTGTGAAATCAACACTCTGAGAAACTCGTTGCTTGGTAGTTAATGGCAATACTCTCATTCTTAGCGTGTTGGTTATCCAATCACCATCCTAAGATTGATCGTGTTACCTAGTCCATTTTTCCTGGTGCACTCTTCGGTCAACGAGTTAGGATTGTATCAATTCCTCGCTCTTTTTGATCACATCTTCTTGCCCTGAAAAGCAAGTTTGTTCTCGAGCTTAGTAACATATCGGTGGTTCGTGATTTTTGGAATATCTTCTCGGAAGTGTTACCAGGTTGTCACCTGACCGCTATGTTGAGTTCGTGATCAAGTGGGTTTCCTGTAAACCACCCCTTCTCCAAGAATCCGTGTTGGATACCCCTGAGCTAGTTGGTTAAGCTTAACAACAACTTGGAGAGTTGGAAGATAAAAGCTTGTCCGACCACGCTCATCCCTAAGGGATATATTTTTGTGTGTGTGTGTGTGTGTTGAAGAAAGATGATATCTCCATCGATTGGTCCTCGTGTCTAGTTGTTGGATCTATTATCTTACCAATCTTTGATTTGAGTATGGGCTATCGTCAAATCAAATCAGAACCAATGGTGTTCATAATGTTGTCTTACTCGTGGTTGATCCCTCGAGCATACACCATTATATCTTTTGGATCTGACCAATGCTATCACCGTGTTCACATGATGGTGGAAGTCCAGTGATATGGAAATTCCGATGAGTTGCTATTGAGCCCATCAGCAGCATCTCGTCTCCTCCATGATTCATGTTGAACGTCTAAGTTGGTGTTGGAAACTTGTGTAAGCATTTTCTTCATGGCGGCTCATGAAGAATATGTTTAGATGTAAGTAGTGACTTCCTCGAATTCATGTGCATTTGTTGCAAGTTGCCACCGTGAGTACGAGAAAGATTGTTTTTGTTTCCTCTGGTACCATCCCAAGTCGGTTATGCATGTGCGAATGTATTCTATGGTTTGGTAGATTAATTACCTCCACTCCATAAGTATTCCCTAGCACACCAAGCCACTGATTGATTTGTTCAAGGAGAAGGAGTTCCTTCTTAGGATCATGACTTATGTTAGGACTTTGTTATCCTCGTTGATGGTTCTCCACCTGAACTCGGTAGTGTTTTATCATAAGACTACTCTGTGGCCATGCTTGTCTGGGACAGCGTGTTCACATGTTTGTAGCAGAACCTGCTCATGTTTGGAGCTTGCTACCAAGTTCATCTCCCGAGAATCTCGCAACGCCATCTTGTCGGTTTGTGTTGCAAACTTTTCTTTTCCGGACATGTTGTCTGAAATATCCTGTTACCAACCAGCTCTGAATCTCAGGCAGATATGATGGTTGGAACATCTCCCAATAGCTATAATATTGGTCTTCGTAACCCGGTAAGTGGATGTCGTGGCCAACACACCCAGCCGGAAGACCTATTATGGTAGTAACTTGATTGAGGAAGTTGGCCACCTCCCCATAAGGATTTCGTAGGATTTGCTCCCTAGTTGTTCCTTATGGATTTTTATATTTCTGAAGTCCGACCTTTTACTTGATGTTCTAGATATCAAACCATATCTATGAACGGGGTATGCTAGTGCATCAAGGAGAACATTAGAAGCGGAGTGCTAAATGTCTCTCGGTCGATCATCCAGATTTGCTTCTTTGGCATTGCTAAGCAAAAATCTGAGAAAGTGATGTCCTCTTTTGCACCTGCATCCTCCATCACCGTTCATCATGGTAGTATGATGTGTTGCCAGGATCCTCGGCACGGATGTTGGTAAAACCTTGATGAATATGGAAATGCTCAAGTTCTTGAAAGCACGCTGAGTCACTAGGTTATATCCTTGGTACCAACTGGAATGTGCCTTCCATTTGCCGAGTTGTTCTATAACCATAGTTTCCTTTCCAAATTGAGTGTGCCATTCTTTTGAATTCTTTCAAACGATCATTTGTAAATTGCCTTACGCTGGTATAAAGAGTTTCAATGATCTTTGTATCAAAAGTAATTCTTTTTGCCACTTAAGGGAAGAATTCTATGAGTCACCTTTCCTAAGGTGCCCCGTTATGGAGTCATGGCAATTAACTCCTCGCTGCTTTGGAACCCATGCACCATATTATCTAAGCGTGGGATTGTTGCCCACCAAATCAAACCTCATCATTTGTTCTTCCATCCCTCTCGATGTGTTTTGTGTCTCAACTCGAGATGTTTCAACATCTCATTCCGTGAGTTGATCGTGAGTTGCTCGATCTTTAAGAAGATCGATTCCTATAGAGTTTCCTCTGTCGACACCATGTTGGATAAAGATTCCGAAAGCAAAGACGACAAGATCAACTTGAAGCAATGAGTCAACATCTTCGATGAGGGTATTGGATCGAGAAGATTGTGTTAGCTTTTGTGTCCCCTTTTCCTCTTACCCTACGCTTGAATCTCGGGACGAGATTCTTGTTTAGAGGGGGTGAGTTGTCACATCCCTAGCTTCTGACATTGCACTAGGCTAGATTCATGTGTGCATCATGTTTAAATTTTGCCTAAACTTGAAATGGGGATGTTCAAACCCCAGCACCAAATGAAATCCAACTAGGATCACAATGAAATATTTTCAATGATCCCAAATGCCTTTGGAAATGTTCATCATTTCTGATAAAGGTAAAAACCTCTGCCAAAATGATAAACATATTTCTAGGTCATTTCTGGATCATTGGATTAAATCATAAAGTATTTGAATTTGGACATTTAAATTCTATAAAATATTTAAACTGTCCAAATAATCTTGAAAGCATTTGAGGGCTGTTGGAAATAATTCAAAAGGTGCCCACAAATATTTTCAGGAGTTTTGGAAGTGATTTAGCATTTTTACTAAATCAAAACATAATAGCATAAATAGAAAACAGAAACAAACTAAACTAGAAAATAGAGAGAGAGAGAGAGTTACCTGGGCCGGCCTACCTGTTCTGGCATTGTAGCGGCCCAGCCCACCGAGGGCAGAGCCGTCTTCTTCCTCCTGCCAGTAGGCAGAGGGGAAGCGTGGCGCGCGCATGTGCGTATCCGGCCACCTCCTGCTTCCCCGGCCCCTCCTGGCGACGCCACGACGATGCCCCGAAGCCCCTGTCTCCTCTCCCTCACTCGTTGCGCTCTCTGCCTCCCCTCTGCCATTTCTCCAGCAGCCGCCCGAGCGCCACCGAGCTCGCCGCTGCCGCTCGCCTGACCACCGTACCTCCCTCGCCTCTCGCCGTGCTAGGAAGCTCCGCTACTTCATCCTCGTTCCTCCTTGCTGAGCCACGCGACGAGGAGAGCCCCGAAGCGACGCCCGCAACAACATCTCCAACCACGGCCGGCCGAGATCGCCGCTGTCGTCTCGTCGCCCCAGGCCTTCCCCGAGCACGCTGACCTTCCCTACGTCTTCGCTGTGAGCTCACGGACCGAACCCCCCTCTCCTCCGCCTCGATTGCTCGCCGTAGTCATTGATTCATCGGATACAAAAACCCGCCGCCACCCGAGCTCATCGCCGGTGATACTCCAGTGGACTTTCAATCACAATGACCGACCCAACACACTCGCACACGCACGTAGTTGCTGCCCCGCTGCTCGTTTTGCTCGCCCGCTTGGTCCAGCCGCAGCTGCCTTACACACCGAGCTCCGGCCGACGCCTCGAGCTCGATTCCGACGAGCTCAGGCCACCCCAGCTCCTCTCGTTCGCTCCACCAGTTGTGCCGCATCGCCAGCTTGCCATAGCTCCAAACCGCGCTCAAAACCATCGCCTGTAGCGCCGTCCCGAGGAACTCCGGCGATGCTCCGCCGTCGGGTTTGGTCGCCGGCGTCCAACTCCGGTGGATGATGACGTGGTGCCATCATTAGCAGCTAACACCACTAATTAACTCCACTCTCTAGACACTGACAGTGGGCCCTGCTACCCAATTAAGCCGCTAGTTAAATTTAAGTTAGTTTAATTAACAAACCAGCGGACCCACGCGTCAGGGCTGACTTGCTGACGTGGACGTTGACCCGACCCCACCTGTCTGTGACTCTATGCAGCACTGGATCACTGACTAGTGGACCCCACTGGTCAGGTTTGACCCGGGGCAGCTCCGTTGACCTGCTGACGTCACACCGACGTCATGCTGACGCAATTAATCCTTTTCTGGATTTAAAATAATTCAGAAAATTCCTGAAAATAATATAAACTTCTAAAAATCATATAAATTCAACCGTAGCTCAGAATGAAATAATTTATACATGAAAAATGATCAGAAAAATCCAATCTAGCCATATGTACCATTTTCATGCATGTTAGAACAACTTATGGCTGCTGTTTAGGCCAAATCATATAAATGGCATTTAAACCCTCACATATGGAGTTTGAATTGAACCTAGGGTTCAAACCAACTCCATTTAACATGTTGCTAGCTGCATTAGCTCAACTCACAGCATATTGCCATGTCACATTCATGCATCATATTGTTGCATTGCATTGATTGTGTTTCCTCTCTATTGCCGGTATTTGTCCCCTCTCGGTAGACGATGTTCCGGCGTTGTGATCGTTGACACTAATGAAGACTCAATGCTATCTTCAGAAGTGCCAGGCAAGCAAAACCCCCCTTGTTCATTCCGATACAATCCCACTCTCTCGCTCATGCTCTCTTTTACTGCATTAGGACAACGGCGTTTCAACTATTACATGCTGCTCTAGTTGAACCCCTTTATCCTCTGCATGACCTGTCATTGCCATAGTAAATAGATGAAACCCACTACCATGAGTAGGAGTTGTTTGAGCCCTGATGTGCCTACTCATTCATGCTTGTTGTCATGCCTGCTATTGCTTAGAGTTGTGTCAGGTCTGATTCATCGGGGATGAATTGGAAAGTTGTGAACATGTCCTACTGGGTGAGAGCTAAGTGTGTGAACACGATTTGGTAAAGCTAGCGGTGAGAGGCCATGTAGGAGTACATGGTGGGTTGTCTCATTGAAACCGTCCTCAGGAACTGAGTTCTGTGTTTGTGATCCATGACCAGTTACTACCACACATTGGGCTCCGGGCGCTCCAAGCTCTCTCGACTTATTAATCAACCTGATCTCTGTCCAGGAGTTGCAACTAGTTTCTGGTGTTTGTAGGTAGTGTTAGTAGTCTACCAAGTGGCACCCGGTACAGGTGGGCTTGGGACAGACTAGGCACACGTGGCCTGGTGTACCGAGTGGCACCCGGATGGTGGTCTCGGGAACCCTGCACACATCGTTTGGGGCCGTGAGCGACACCCCGGCCGGATCTCCTTGCGGATGGAACCCGAATAGGCGATAAACCTGGACGAGAGACTTGTGTGGTTAGTCAAGTCATGGCCGACTCCCTCGCCAGGCTTCCGCTTGAAGGTTGCCGAGGTACACGACGTGTACATGGGGGTAAGTGGAGAGAGCGTGTGTGACGAAGTACACCCCTGCAGGGTTAACATCATCTATTCGAATAGCCGTGTCCGCGGTAAAGGACTTCTGGGTTGCCTATAACAGTTCATAGACAAGTGAAAGTGGATACTCTAAAATGCGCAAGATAAGCGTGAGTGCTATGGATGGCATTCTCGTAGGGAGACGGGAGCGGATCCATAGTGGTGTATTGATATGGTGAATTTGTGGACTCGTGTGCGCCACATCAAAAGAGTTACTTGAAGTCGTAGTTCAGGATAGCCACCGAGTCAAAGCTAGCTTGCTGCAGTTAAACTCCACCACCCCCTTTGTTGATACCGATGCATATGTAGCTAGTTCTGATGTAAGTCTTGCTGGGTACATTTGTACTCACGTTTGCCTATTTTATGTTTTTCAGAGAGACGTCAGTCTCGCTAGTAGTTCCGTGTGGACTTCGACGTTTAGCTTGATACCTCAGCTACGATCTTGTGCCCTCGGCAGGATCTGGTAGATAGTCAGGCTTCTCAGCCTTTTTCATTTGTAGATGTCTGTACTCAGACATGTTAAGCTTCCGCATGTGCTTTGACTTGTATGCTTTGAATGTTGGGTCATGAGACCCATGTTTGTAATATCTGGCTCTTCGGAGCCTAATGAATAAATACTCTGAGTCGTAGAGTCTTGTTGTGATGCCATGTTGTATTTGCACATATCGAGCATATTGTGTGTATGATTGAAATGCTTGGTATGTGTGGGATCCGACAATCTAGTTGTCTATCCTTAGCAGCCTCTCTTATGGGGAAATGTAGTCTAGTGCCTCCTTGAGCCATAGTAGTCCGCTACAGCCCTGTTCACCGGAGTCCTGCTAGCCCAGCACTACTGCTCTGGACACTTCACTGGCCGGCATGTGTTTCATATCGTTCCTGTGTCTGTCCCTTCGGGGAAATGTCACGCGGTGACATCCGGAGTCCTGCCTAGCCTACCACAGCCCGGGTTTCCGGAGTCCTGTTAGCCCAGTGCTACAGCCCGGATTCGCACGCTGCTGACCGACACGTTCGATGTTGATTCATGTATGCATGTCCCCATACGTTAGTGCCGCTTTGGGTTCACGACTATCCATGTCGGCTAGGGTTCTCTGTCATATGGATGCTAGCGACATTGTCATATACGTGAGCCAAAAGGAGCAAACGGTCCCGGGCCATGGTAAGGCGACACCGTGGGAGTACCGTGCGTGAGGCCGCAAAGTGATATGAGGTGTTACAGGCTAGATCGGTGTGACTTGGAATCGGGGTCCTGACATCCGAGCCGTCCCCGAGCGCGCTAAGCATCCCTACAACCTCTATGTGAGCTCCTACGCCGTTTCCCTCTTACCCCGACGCCGTTCGCGACCTGTAGCCGTTGATTCCACGCTGACCGAAACGCCCCGCCGCACGAGCTCGACGCCGGCGTCACTTCGGTGACTATTTGGTCATCCGTCGGTGTGCAACGCGTTCGCAACCTCGCGTAGTGCATCCCTAGCGCACTGGTTCGCTCGACCGCGAGCCGCAACAGCAAAACTCACGAACGCCGAACTCCAGCCGCCGCCTCGCTCGCCACCGCCGACGCCACAGCTCACCCCATCTCCTCTCGCTTGCTCCTTTGGATGCGCGCGAACCCGAGGAACCCGTAGAAGCAAACGGCGAGGCAAATGGTTGCCCGTAGCTCGATCCCGAGGAGCATCCGTCGTCGGATGTGCTCGCCGGCGTTCAACTTCGGTGAGATGACATGGCGTCATTAGCTTGAGGCTAATTAGCGCGTTAATCCCGCCCTATGCCACTGACAGACCGGCCCCACCCCCCTAGTTAACCGCGGGGTAAACCCCTGTTAAATTTTAACCTAACAAACGTGGACCCCACAGGTCAGTTGACCCGCTGACGTCACCGTTGACTGGCCCCACCTGTCTGTGACCCAAGCCAGCACTGTGAGACTGACCAGTGGGACCCACTGGTTAGGTTTGACCTGGACCCGGTCTGTTGACCTGCTGAGGTCAGCATGACGTAGTGCTGACGCAGTAATGCATTTTCTGGAATTAGTTTATTTCTAAATAATTAGAAAATCCAGAAAATTGCCTAAACTTCTAAAAAATCATAGTAATTCAACCGTAACTCCAAATGAAATAATTTATATATGAAAAATGATCAGAAAAATCCAATCTTTCCATCTGTACAATTTTCATGCATGTTAGAGCAACCTAACCTTGCTGTTTAGATGAAACAAGATAATGCACTTATATGACTTTATAAAATGGGTTTGCATTTGAATCTTTGGTTCAAATGGACTCATCTCAATCTGTTCTAGCTTGCATTAGCCCAGAACACATTCATATTGCCATGTCATGATCATGCATCATATTGTGCATTGCATTGATTGAATTTCTTCTCTGTTGCCGGTATTTGTCCCCTCTCGGTAGACGATGTTCCGGCGTTGTGATCGTTGACACTAATGAAGACTCAATGCTATCTTCAGAAGTGCCAGGCAAGCAAAACCCCCTTGTTCATTCCGATATAATCCCCCTCTCTCGCTCCTGCTCTCTTTTACTGCATTAGGACAACAACGTTTCAACTGTTACATGCTGCGGTAGTTGAACCCCTTTCCTCTACAAGACCTGTCATTGCCACAGTAAATAGATGAAACCCACTAGCATGAGTAGGAGTTGTTTGAGCCCTGATGTGCCTACTCATTCATGCCTGTTTGTCATTCCTACTATTGCTTAGAGTTGTGTCAGGTCTGATTCATCGGGGATGAATTGTAATGTGGTGAACATGTCCTACTGTTGAGAGCTAAGTGTGTGAACATGATTTGGTAATGGTAGCGGTGAGAGGCCATGTAGGAGTACATGGTGGGTTGTCTCATTGCAGCCGTCCTCAGGAACTGAGTTCTGTGTTTGTGATCCATGAACAGTTAGTACCACACATTGGGTTCCGATAACTCGACCCCTCTCGACTTATTAATCAACTTGATCTCTGTCCAGGAGTTGCAACTAGTTTCTGGTGTTTGTAGGTAGTGTTAGTAGTCTACCAAGTGGCACCCGGTACAGGTGGGCTTGGGACAGACTAGGCACACGTGGCCTGGTGTACTGAGTGGCACCCGAATGGTGGGCTCGGGAACCCTGTCGTTTGGGGCCGTGAGCGACACCCCGGCCGGATCTCCTTGCGGATGGAACCCGAATAGGCGATAAACCTGGACTAGAGACTTGTGTGGTTAGTCAAGTCGTGGCCGACTCCCTCGCCAGGCTTCCGCTTGAAGGTTGCCGAGGCACACGACGTGTACATGGTGGTAAGTGGCGAGAGCGTGTGTGACGAAGTACACCCCTGCAGGGTTAACATCATCTATTCGAATAGCCGTCTCCGCGGTAAAGGACTTCTGGGTTGCCTGTACAGTTCATAGACAAGTGAAAGTGGATACTCTAAAATGCGCAAGATAAGCGTGAGTGCTATGGATGGCGTTCTCGTAGGGAGACGGGAGCGGATCCATAGTGGTGTATTGATATGGTGAATATGTGGACTCGTGTGCGCCACCTCAAAAGAGTTACTTGCAATTGTAGTTTAGGATAGCTACCCAGTCAAAGCTGGCTTGCTGCAGTTAAACTCCACCACCCCCTTTTGATACTGATGCATATGTAGATAGTTCTGATGTAGGTCTTGCTGGGTACAATTGTACTCACGTTTGCCCATTTTATGTTTTGCAGAGAGACGTCAGTCTCGCTAGTATTTCCGTGTGGACTTCGACGTTTAGCTTGATACCTCAGCTACGATCTTGTGCCCTCGGCAGGATCTGGTAGATAGTCAGGCTTCTCAGCCTTTTTCATTTATAGATGTCTATACTCAGACATGTTAAGCTTCCGCATGTGCTTTGACTTGTATGCTCTGAATGTTGGGTCATGAGACCCATGTTTGTAATATCTCGCTCTTCTGAGCGTAATGAATAAATACTATGAGTCATAGAGTCTTGTTGTGATGCCATGTTGTATTTGCACATATCGAGCATATTGTGTGTATGATTGAAATGCTTGGTATGTGTGGGATCTGACAACCTAGTTGTTTATCCTTGGTAGCCTCTCTTATGGGGAAATGTAGTCTTGTGCTTCCATGAGCCATAGTAGTCCGCTACAGCCCGGTTCACCGGAGTCCTGCTAGCCCAGCACTACTGCTCCGGAACACTTGACTGGCCGGCATGTGATTCACTTCGTTCCTGTGTCTGTTCCTTCAGGGAAATGTCACGCGGTGACATCCAGAGTCCTGCCTAGCCTGCTACAGCCCGGTTCAACGGAGTCCTGTTAGCCCAGTGCTACAGCCCGGATTCGCACGCTGCTGACCGACATGCTCGATGTTGATTCATGTATGCCTGTCGCCGTAAGTTAGTGCCACTTTGGGTTCACGACTAGTCATGTCGGCCCGGGTTCTCTGTCATATGGATGCTAGCGACACTATCATATACATGAGCCAAAAGACGCAAACGGTCCCGGGCCATGGTAAGGCGACACCCGTGGGAATACCGTGCGTGAGGCCGCAAAGTGATACGAGGTGTTACCGGCTAGATCGATGTGACTTGGAATCGGGGTCCTGACAACTTTGGTATCAGAGCCTGACTGCCTGTAGGATTACCAAGCCAAACTGGTCGAAGTTGAGTCTAGAAATGCTTTAGTTATATAAGGGAATTGATTGTGGAAGGGAACGTAAGGCTCTTTTTACTCCTTTACCTTATAGCCTTCTGATCTGAGTCATCCTCTTCTCTTCTACGGGGATTAAGAACTAGGCTTCTCATCTTTCTATCAGGATCACGTGTTACTAATCCATAGACTCGTAAGATTGTTGGTTCTAGGCCTCAGTTCAGTTTCTACTACTTTTAGTATGTTGTCAGTTGAACCAGAACCTTGATATTATGATGTTGTTGAGTGGTTATGCCACCATTTTGCAGGATGTCTCAAATATGTTTGAGCATTTACAGCCGTTATGCTGTCCGAGTCATCCCAGGTTTCTAAATAGTCTGATGCATTTGCAAATCCCTTCTTTCTGTTCCCGATGTTTCTTTGGGCCAGTTTAACCACACTAATCGGTGAGTTGAGGTACTCTGTTGCCTCGACATATATGTTGGAGCTATTATTATGACCCAAGGTGTCTTAGAGGATCACCTAGTGATCTAGCCATGTTTTGTGTTCCCAGTGTGATGATTCTGGCCATTATTCTCGAAAGCATCCCGTATGATGCTATTTAGTAGTAGGTATTCTACTCCTGGGTTCTTGACCCGAGATTCACTCTACTTACTTCGTGTTGATAGTGTTGCTAGTTCCCTTAGGATATTAGTAACCTTTGCGATAGTCCTCGAGGTCCGTGGTATCTCAATATTCCAATACCATGAACCATCATGGCAGAAGTTCTTTTGAACCAAAAGATCACAACCAGAGTGCTCTTGAGGAGTACTCCATCCATATTGTGAATCTTCCAGTCCTACGTTTCTACATGGATTATCCGGAAGAAATATGTTGAGCTTTGTTCGACATACTAATCTATGCATCCACAACTCAGAAAGATATATGCCCCTTCGATTTGTCTCTCTTTAGTTGTATTCTGACCCCCGTCTATCAATTGATAGTCAGGAGTAGTTGTGCATTCGTGCCATTGATACCTTTCTATTCTTGTTGTCTGTCAAGCCATTCTATTTCAGAATGACTAGGAGAAACAAAGTCCGCTACCTCGTCCATATCTAGGATGGGTCAAAGTAGTTGTATTCCACAGATCAAAATGCCAATCCAGTTTTTGTTCTGCTCTACCTTGGAGTGTTACCATCTTTATGTCAAGAGTGTCATGAGAATTGCACCACCTCTTATGAATTCTTGATTAAGTGATACTCCTCGCCATCATCGTTCATTCCTCGGTCCCCGTGTTATTATAACCGGAATACCGACAAGTGAATTGTGATGTGTGAAATCAATACTCCTAGCAACTCGGTTGCTTGGTAGTTAATGGACAATACTCTCATCCTTAGTATGCCGGTTATTGAATCGTCATCCTAAGATTTATCGTGCGACCTAGTCCATTTTTCCTGGTGCACTCTAATGAGATAGGATTGTGTCAATCCATCACTCTCTTGGTCATATCGTCTTGCCCTGAAAAGAAAGATTGTTCTCGAGCTTAGCAACATATCGGTGGTACGTGATTTTCCGAATATCTTCTCGGAAGTATCACCAGGTCGTCACCTGACCGCTATGTTGAGTTCGTGATCATGTTGGTATTCTTGTAAACCACCCTTTCTCCAAGAATCTGTGTTGGATACCCCTGAGCTAGTTGGTTAAGCCAAACAACAACTTGGAGAGTTGGAAGATAAAAGCTTGCCTGGCTTAGTTCATTCTAAGGGATATCTTTTTGTGTGTGTGTTGAAGAAAGATGATATCTTCATTGATTGATCCTTGTGATCAATTGTTGGATCTACTGTCTTGTCAATACATTGATTTGAGTGTGGGCTATCGTCAAATCAAATCAGAACCAACGATGTTCGTAATGTTGTCTTACTCGTGGTTGTTTCCTCAAGCATACACCATTATATTCTTTGGGTTTGACCAATGCTATCGCTTTGTTCACATAGTTGTGGAATTCCATCTTCATGGAAATTTGGATGACCTGTTGTTGAGCCCATCGGCAATATTTTCATCTTGTCCATGATTCATGTTGAACATTAAGCTAGTGCTGGAAACTTTGAAAGCATCTCTTCATGCTAGCTCTCGAAGCACATGTTCGGTGTAAAAAGTGACTTCCTCTAATTCACGTGTATCTGAAGTAAGTTGACACCATGAATATGAGGAAGTTTGTTTTGCTTCCTCTGGAACCATCCCAAGTTAGTCATGCATGTGCGAAGTATTCTATGGTTTGATAGACTGATCATCTTCATTCTGTAATGTATCCCTAGCACACGAAGCCACTGATTGATTTAGGACTTTGTTATCCTCGATGATGGTTCCCAACCTAAACTCGATAGTGTTTTAATATAAGACTACTACGTGGTCATGCTTGTCTGGGACAACGTGTTCACATGTTTGTAGCAGAACCAGCTCATGTTTTGGAGCTTACTACCGTAGTCAATCTCTCGAGAATCTTGCAACTTCATCTCGTCGATTTGTGTTGCAAACCTTCATTTTCTTCTAGACTCGATGAGTCTGGAATATCCTGTTACCAACTAGATCTGAATCTTAGGCAGATATGACGGTTGGAACTTTTCCAAGATTATGATGTAGGTCCCGACAAGGTTGATGTTCTGGCCAACACACCTAGCCGGAAGATCTATCATTGTAGTATCTTGATTGAGCTATTTAACCATCTTTTCCATGAGGATTTAGTGCAACTTATTCTAGAAGTTGATCCTCAGGGGTCCTTGTGCTCTTGGTTTCCTCGATTATGCTAGAACCATTCAACGGTGGAATCACTCTCGTTGAGTTATCCCCAGTTACCAGAATCATACCCAGCATTTGCATTTTGTTCCCAGCTTGCACCTCAGTAATTACTGTTTAGGATCATCTTCAAAAGTGGTCCTACTATGGGTCCCATCCATCCCCGATGATAAGCAAAATCATCCATGGTGTTGTCTTCAACAAGGTAGTCCACATCATTCCTTCTAGTATGAGTATGCCATTCTTTCGAATTCGTTCACACGATCGTTTGTGATTGCCTTAGGCTGGTATAAAGAGTTTCAACGATCTTTGTATCAAAAGTAATTCTTTTTGCCACTTAAGGGAACAATTCTACGAGTCACCTTTCCTAAGGTGCCCCGTTATGGAGTCATGGCAATTAACTCCTCACTGCTTTGGAACCCATGCACCATATTATCTAAGCGTGGGATTGTTGCCCACCAAATCAAACCTCATCGTTTGTTCTTCCATCCCTCTCGATGTGTTTTGTGTCTCAACTCGAGATGTTCCAACATCGCATTCCGTGAGTTGATCTTGTATAGCTCGATCTTCGAGAAGATCAATCCTGTAGAGTTTCCCTCTCTTCCGTCATCATAGTTGGTTGAAGATCTCGAAAGAAAAGATGTCAAGATCAGGATGATGCAATGAATCAACATCTTCGAGAAGAACAATTGGATCGTGAAGATTATGTTAGTTTGCGTTCCCCTTTCATCTTAACCTATGCTTGAATCTCAGGACGAGATTTTTGTTTAGTGGGGGTGAGTTGTCACGTCCCTAGCGTTGCTATGCACTTGGACTAGCTTGGTTGCTGCATCATGTCTAAATTTCATTTAAAGTTGAATTGGGGATTGATAAACCCTAGCACCAAATGAATTCAAATAGGTTCAAATAAAAAAGTTTTCAATGAACCCAAAATGCTCTATGAAAAGTTCATGATTTCTGGTTAAGGTGAAAACCTCTGCCAAAAATGATGAATATATTTTTAGGTCATTTTTGGATTCTTGAATTAACACAAAAGTATTTGAGTTGGAGCCATTTAAATGCTATATATATTTTAAATGCTCCAAATATTCTGAAGTTATTTGTGGAGCTCTGGAATAGTTCATCTAACATCCACAATAATTTTCAGAATTTATTAAAATGATTTAGTGCCTAAACTAAATCAAAACAAACAGAACAAAATAAAAAAACAAAACAGAAAAGGGAGAAAGGAGAGTACCTGAGCCACTTACCTGGCCTGCACTGTGTTGGCCCAACACTGTTGGCCCAGCCCATCTCTCTCCCTTGTCTTCTTCCAGCTCACGCCAGAAGGACTGGAGCGCGCGTGGCCGACGCCCGCCGGCACGCGCACGGCCACCTCCTGCTTGCCGCTTTGCCCTGGCCCTCCCTGGTGAAGCCACGCCACCCCCTCGACCCTCTCTGGCTCTCCCAGCGCCTCTTCTCTCCTCTGGCTCCTCTCCACCTCGCTCCCGAGTGCACCACAGTGCGCCGCCGAGCACCACTGCCGCCACTGCCGCCCCCTCGACCTCTCGAGCTTACCAAGAGCTCCGCCGCTTCATCCTCGACCTCCACACCGAGCCGTGCGACGCCGGACACCCCACAACGCCGCCTTTTCCCTCGTCTTCAACCTCGGGCACCGGAGATCGCCACCGCCGATTCGACACCTCCGAGCCGTCCCCGAGCGCGCTAAGCATCCCTACAGCCTCTATGTGAGCTCCTACGCCGTGTCCCTCTTACCCCGACGCCGTTCGCGACCTGTAGCCGTTGATTCCGCACTGACCGAAACGCCCCGCCGCACGAGCTCGACGCCGGCGTCACTTCGGTGACCATTTGGTCATCCGTCGGTGTGCAACGCGTTCGCAACCTCGCGTAGTGCATCCCTAGCGCACTGGTTCGCTCGACCGCGAGCCGCAGCAGCAATACTCACGAACGGCGAACTCCGGCCGCCGCCTCGCTCGCCACCGCCGACGCCACAGCTCACCCCATCTCCTCTTGCTTGCTCCTTTGGATGCGCGCGAACCCGAGGAACCCATAGAAGCAAACGGCGAGGCAAATGGTTGCCCGTAGCTCGATCCCGTGGAGCATCCGTCGTCAGATGTGCTCGCCGGCGTTCAACTCCGGTGAGATGACATGGCGTCATTAGCTTGAGGCTAATTAGCGCGTTAATCCCGCCCTGTGCCACTGACAGACCGGCCGCACCCCCCTAGTTAACCGCGGGGTAAACCCCTGTTAAATTTTAACCTAACAAACGTGGACCCCACAGGTCAGTTGACCCGCTGACGTCACCGTTGACTGGCCCCACCTGTTTGTGACCCGAGCCAGCACTATGAGACTGACCAGTGGGACCCACTGGTCAGGTTTGACCTGGACCCGGTCTGTTGACCTGCTGAGGTCAGCATGACGTAGTGCTGACGCAGTAATGCATTTTCTGGAATTAGTTTATTTCTAAATAATTAGAAAATCCAAAAAATTGCCTAAACTTCTAAAAAATCATAGTAATTCAACCGTAACTCCAAATGAAATAATTTATATATGAAAAATGATCAGAAAAATCCAATCTTTCCATCTGTACCATTTCATGCATGTTAGAGCAACCTAACCTTGCTGTTTAGATGAAACAAGATAATGCACTTATATGACTTTATAAAATGGGTTTGCATTTGAATCTTTGGTTCAAATGGACTCATCTCAATCTGTTCTAGCTTGCATTAGCCCAGAACACATTCATATTGCCATGTCATGATCATGCATCATATTGTGCATTGTATTGATTGAATTTCTTCTCTGTTGCCGGTATTTGTCCCCTCTCGGTAGACGATGTTCCGGCGTTGTGATCGTTGACACTAATGAAGACTCAATGCTATCTTCAGAAGTGCCAGGCAAGCAAAACCCCCTTGTTCATTCCGATATAATCCCCCTCTCTCGCTCCTGCTCTCTTTTACTGCATTAGGACAACAACGTTTCAACTGTTACATGCTGCGGTAGTTGAACCCCTTTCCTCTGCATGACCTGTCATTGCCACAGTAAATAGATGAAACCCACTAGCATGAGTAGGAGTTCTTTGAGCCCTGATGTGCCTACTCATTCATGCCTGTTTGTCATGCCTGCTATTGCTTAGAGTTGTGTCTGGTCTGACTCATCGGGGATGAATTGTAATGTGGTGAACATGTCCTACTGTTGAGAGCTAAGTGTGTGAACACGATTTGGTAAAGGTAGCGGTGAGAGGCCATGTAGGAGTACATGGTGGGTTGTCTCATTGCAGCCGTCCTCAGGAACTGAGTTCTGTGTTTGTGATCCATGAACAGTTACTACCACACATTGGGTTCCGGTAACTCGACCCCTCTCGACTTATTAATCAACTTGATCTCTGTCCAGGAGTTGCAACTAGTTTCTGGTGTTTGTAGGTAGTGTTAGTAGTCTACCAAGTGGCACCCAGTACTGGTGGGCTTGGGACAGACTAGGCACACGTGGCCTGGTGTACCGAGTGGCACCCGGATGGTGGGCTCGGGAACCCTGCACACATCGTTTGGGGCCGTGAGCGACACCCCGGCCAGATCTCCTTGCGGATGGAACCCGAATAGGCGATAAACCTGGACTAGAGACTTGTGTGGTTAGTCAGGTCGTGGCCGACTCCCTTGCCAGGCTTCCGCTTGAAGGTTGCTGAGGTACACGACGTGTACATGGTGGTAAGTAGCGAGAGCATGTGTGACGAAGTACACCCCTGCAGGGTTAACATCATCTATTCGAATAGCCGTGTCCGCGGTAAAGGACTTCTGGGTTGCCTGTACAGTTCATAGACAAGTGAAAGTGGATACTCTAAAATGCGCAAGATAAGCGTGAGTGCTATGGATGGCGTTCTCGTAGGGAGACGGGAGCGGATCCATAGTGGTGTATTGATATGGTGAATATGTGGACTCGTGTGCGCCACCTCAAAAGAGTTACTTGCAATTGTAGTTTAGGATAGCCACCGAGTCAAAGCTGGCTTGCTGCAGTTAAACTCCACCACCCCCTTTTGATACTGATGCATATGTAGATAGTTCTGATGTAAGTCTTGCTGGGTACAATTGTACTCACGTTTGCCCATTTTATGTTTTGCAGAGAGACGTCAGTCTCGCTAGTAGTTCCGTGTGGACTTCGACGTTTAGCTTGATACCTCAGCTACGATCTTGTGCCCTCGGCAGGATCTGGTAGATAGTCAGGCTTCTCAGCCTTTTTCATTTATAGATGTCTGTACTCAGAGATGTTAAGCTTCCGCATGTGCTTTGACTTGTATGCTCTGAATGTTGGGTCATGAGACCCATGTTTGTAATATCTCGCTCTTCGGACCCTAATGAATAAATACTATGAGTCGTAGAGTCTTGTTGTGATGCCATGTTGTATTTCAACATATCGAGCATATTGTGTGTATGATTGAAATGCTTGGTATGTGTGGGATCCGACAACCTAGTTGTTTATCCTTGGTAGCCTCTCTTATGGGGAAATGTAGTCTTGTGCTTCCATGAGCCATAGTAGTCCGCTACAGCCCGGTTCACCGGAGTCCTGCTAGCCCAGCACTACTGCTCCGGAACACTTGACTGGCCGGCATGTGATTCACTTCGTTCCTGTGTCTGTTCCTTCGGGGAAATGTCACGCGATGACATCCGGAGTCCTGCCTAGCCTGCTACAGCCCGGTTCACCGGAGTCCTGTTAGCCCAGTGCTACAGCCCGGATTCCCACGCTGCTGACCGACATGCTCGATGTTGATTCATGTATGCCTGTCCCCGTAAGTTAGTGCCACTTTGGGTTCACGACTAGTCATGTCGGCCCGGGTTCTCTGTCATATGGATGCTAGCGACACTATCATATACGTGAGCCAAAAGACACAAACGGTCCCGGGCCATGGTAAGGCGACACCCGTGGGAATACCGTGCGTGAGGCCGCAAAGTGATAGGAGGTGTTACCGGCTAGATCGATGTGACTTGGAATCGGGGTCCTGACATCTTGTGCTTGGTGTCTTAGCGGGTGAGAGCTGGGAGAATTGCTCGATCCCCCTACTGTGTTGGCTAGCTCTATTTATATAGGCCCTGGTCCTCTTCCCAAATATTGAGTGGGAAGGGAGCCCACAACAACGGGCAAATTTGAAGGGGGACAGCTAGTACAAGCTATCCTGACAAAAGTGGTCTTCGCCTGCGAAAGGCTCTGGTGGTGACGCCGTCTTGGGCTCCATGATGACCTCCGTCTTGCCGTTCTCCTGGTCTTGGTCTCGTTGCACCAATATAACAACCTTTGCCTGATGCCTCGGTACTCCTCACATGCGCTAGCCTCCTTAGCACCAAAGAGGAAACAAGGACACTACGCACGCTGGCGCCCGCCTGGTGTCGTTCATCATGGATTACGTCACGAGAGCCTCGCGAGGTTTTGCCCTGCCTTGATATCTCTGCTCCTCGTGAGCCTGCCTGGTTAGGCCACTCCTGAGGAGGTCTTGCCTCGTCCGCCTCGCGAGGCTTGGACCCTCGCGAGGGTCTTGGATGCCTTGTTGATGAAGATGGGCCGTACGGCCTGCTAGCTTAGCCACGCCATGGGCCGCAGGCAGGCAGGTCTGGGGACCCCCGTTCCCAGAACGCCGACAAACTCAACTCATGACTCACAGAGATCTCGCCTCGTGATCATATCAGAACATCACCGCGACTTCTTACGACCATCTCATAGTCCAAGTCACACATTCTTTATAGCACATTATTTATCACATTAGTTATTTCAGGTTTATCCTCCATTTCGACCAAGACCCGATAGTGTGACCTACTACGAATTGTGCCCATGACCGAGGATGCGGCTATCGATAGATTTAACACACACTCTGCAGAGGTTAGCACACTGTACCCACACCACGGAATCCATGGCGTCGCACTCCCATTCGGGTGGACCAACGACATTCCGACAAAACCAATCCATTGCCCATGACACTCTCCCGGCCACTTCGACCAACTCCCCTTTGGGCTGTCATGGGTGGCCCCGATGTCTACCAAAGACATCCAACGGCCACCATCGTGGCAAAACAATCAATGGTCCCAAACGGGGACATGAGCTCAAAACCAAACACAGGCACACAAGGCTTATGTCCGCCTACCTGTTCAAGGTAGAGCGCACACATAAACTTCCCTCTTTTGAGGCACTGGAGAGAGGCATGTCAATAGATTGCATTAAGGCCCTCCCATAAAGGCAAGTGTGGCTGCACTGGAGAAGCTCGATTTGGTGGTTCTATGACTCGATCCCATCGATGATGGAGGGGGTTTGTTATTATTAAATCATATTATTTTCTTCTCCCTCATCATGAGCAGATTTAACATGAATGCAACAATGAGCATGCTGCATACAAATGCATCAACAAAATACCAAGCTTCTCAAGTGAACAATTATAGCATAGGGGACAAGGCGAATTGAAGCACCATGTAACAAAATCATCATAACATCGATACTACGGGCATGAAACTAAACCACAGGAGTGGGAAGATATTATAAATAACTATATCCTAGCTAGCATGGCAAAAGATATCATGAAGGGTAAGCATGACATGGCAATCAATACAACATTTACCACAACTGTAATAACTGCTGACGAAACAGATAAGAAACGACTGCAACTACACAAACACAAGGTGCAAGCAGAGTCAACATGCAAGTTCGGGGCTCATGATAGGAGGTTGGTTTGTCTGGTGGTTGAGGAATACTCCGGGAAGGGATACGATCACCTCGCGGAAGAATTTGTCGGAGAAGGGTTCCTTCCTAGAGGGGCTGGATATAGGGCAGGGGCAAAATGGGCATTTTTAGAATGTGCAAACATCAAGAAAATAGTCCCATCAGAAAGAGCTCGACGAACAGAGAACGTGAGCACTGGAATCACCTCAATCAAAGTCACGGTTGAAAAGTTGTGGCCGTTTGTTCGTTAGGCAGAAATTGAATAAAAAATCTGTCCATTTCTGGTCCTAACGGGTGATCGTTCACAATTTAGCCGCTTTGGCAGGCGAGGGCTGACTGGGCACCTCTTCAGTCGATGATAAGCAGGGCCCGCGCAGGGTGGGGGCCTCCTGGCCGGTCTTCTTCTTCCTCTCGGGCGGTGCGCGCCTGGCCGAGGGAGCAGGTTCGCCCCGACGGCGATCGCCGGCACATCCGGCCACCATACGGGACGGGCGACCTACCGATCTTCTCAGGAGGAAGAGGTGCATCTAGGGGTGGTCTCCGTTGCCGACGAGGAGCGCTGGAGAGGGAGCAGCAGGGCCCATGATGGGGAGAAGCTTCGGCCGCTAGCGAACAAGGTGCTCCGGTAGGGGAGAGGAAGGGCTGAGGCTACTGGGAGGCTCACCGGACTCCAGGAGACGCGATGGTGGTGGAGAAGCAGAGGGGAGGGGGGCGCTCAGGATGGCCGGAATCGAAAGGGATCCGAGGCGGCAGCCATGGGGATGTGGAGGGGATGGAGAGGCTCCGGGCTTGGGGAGAGGCTCGGGGAGGGGTTGTGGACTGCGAGGGAGCTCGGGGCGTGTTTAAAAAGCTGCGGGGAAGGATCGAGAAGAGGGGGAGAGGTGGCACGCGGTTGGCGACGTGTCCGTGCTCCGGCGAAGGACACGGTGTGAGCAGGCGCGGCCAAGGGTCACGGGGAGAGGCGGGAAGGCGACGAGGACGAGCTGCAGGGGCTCACGGAGTCGGGCAGCGCCCTGAGTCACGAGGAAGAAGAGGACACAAAGGGGAAGACGACGGCACACACGAGCGCGTACTGTGGAGCCACGGTGGCGGCTCATCGGGGAAGAAATCAGAGGGGGAGACGGGTCCAGGGGGAAGAGGGCGTCGAGGGAGTGCTGTTGGACACACTAGGGTGAGCTAGGGTTGGTCGGAGCTGGCCTACCAGCGACTAGAGGAGCTAGACCATCGATTTGGCCGGCTACACCTGTGGTCACCATGCAAACTTGGCGTCGACATGCGTTCTGGATGCCCCGGTTATGTCTGACAAGTCGATCACTCTCCCACTAGCTGCTTGGTGCAAATATACAATGCACGGGGCTCCCGGTGTGACTGTATGTTGCTCAAGTCCAAAACAGCAGCAACCTGTTTGATAAAAAATTGGGTAGTGCATAGCTCCATTAGGCATGGGATTTGGGTGAGGAAGGTCACTTACTAAGGTGATCACTGTGCCAAAATATGAGCCCAAAATGAGGAGTCTAGCTGGTACTTGCTGTGTAAGCTGCCCCACTGTCCAGAAATAAAGATGAGGAAGTAGCACTCACTAGGAGTGATGCCTCGGGCTAAAACTTGGCAAAGCTTGATGATTTGGACATATAATGATGCTGCAAAATTTCATACCAAATGGACTTGCCAAAATGGTACTTCATTCATAGCTATCCTCTCTGCCAAGAAAGTTGTGAAAAATCCCGAGGGAAAATGGATAGATTAAATGAGCCAAAATCTTGTGGGGATAGGTTATATTGATAGGAGAAGGCTTCGGAAAATTTCCAGCCATAATGAAGCAAGATAAAATATACTTGCTTCACAAATTGAAAAATTGGACAGAAACAAAGAATTTATCCGGGGCTCACATATATCAATGGAATGAGATGAGTCTTTGAGGAGGGTTATTATATGATCATTAGAGACTTCTGAAAAAGTTTCAGCTCATTCTGATCACCTATGAAGGTACTTCCTTCATAGACAGGCAATATGAACAGAAACTTGAAAATTCAAGGGAAGGTTGGATGAAGAGATTGAGCTGATTTTTTGTATCCATAGGTGATTTATCAATGTTAACCACCCTGCACAATTTCAGCTCAAATGGATCAAGGGTTCAAGCACTTCCTTTGCAAAAATTTTAGACAGGGCAGAAACTTGCATTGGATCATGTGCTTAAATTATGACCCTTGAAGCATGGGTTTGGATGGAAATGGGGAAGATACATCAAGTACAAGCTCCACAAATTATTTGGGAATTTTCCTTGCTATAAAATGGTAGCTCCTTTGAAAAATGGTAGAAAGGGAATATTGGCTTAAAGTAGGAAAAGGAAATTTTCCTTATTTAAATATGGCCAATATTTTTGCCAAAGCTAGGATTATCCATAAATATAATATGCACAAATTTGCATGAATTTTGGAGATGGCTAGCTATGCCTTTGGATTTTATTCCTCAGAAAGGCAAGAGAAGGAATAAATCCAAAATGGAAAATATTGCATAATACTTAGCAATATTTTTGCATATCCAAGATTTAGAGGTGCAGGAGGATCTCTGAGAAGAGTTGGAAGATCAACAGATCAAGGGAAAAGATGATTCCTTTGTAAGCACAAAGGAAATATTGAAATTCCAAAATTTGGATTTAGGGTTTTGATGGATTTTGAGATGATGCAAATGAGGTCCTGCCCAACATCAAAGGGAGAGACAAGGTTTTGAAAGGTTGAAAATTTCCTCGATTCTCAAAATCCTTTAGCAAACTCAGGAGGAAGATTTGAAAATAATTGCCAGGAAGGAATAACAACACAAAAATTGAGAACCCATTTTTGGGGCTGTTACATGCTCCATGTTGTCGCAGATGGGCTCCTTCCCCTTGGAAGAGCACGGCTGTAGGGTGTCCTCCCTGATGTCGCAGACGGGCTCTTTCCCCTTGGAAGAGTAGATGGACTCTTTCCCCTTGGAAGAGCCAGAGAGGATGCCCTCCTCGTGGTCGTCGTCGATGAGGTCTGACTTGTAAGCTGTGGACCCCAAGCCAGCGTCACAGAACGTGTCCTTCAGAAATGACAAAAGGGGATTGACGGCGATGTAGGATGGCAAATTCTTGATAGCGAGCCAGAGGAGATCAGCGGTGGGGCCATGGATGACATCGACTGCAGTTGAACCCGAGGGGTTGGGGGTGGGCCACTTAACCTGTGACATAGCCCGCCTCGGGTCGTCGCTGTCGGCGACCTCGATGTCGTAGCCGGCGTCCGCGGCATACCCACATACCCTAGCCTGCCGATTGAGTACTATGCGGATCTATATGTGACAGGCGCACCGGTGTGGCACGCGCTTAGTTCGAGTGAACCGTGTCTGTTGCGTCATCTGACTTGTCTAATGTTCATAAATTTGGCGAAAAATGACGTGGGAGAGGCTCAGAACACGAAACGGATGCATGTAGACCAAATTTAAGTATGAAAAGGGTGGTTTGATGTTCAAATACCAAATGCAACTTTGATGTGGCACCTATCTCGCAAAGCGCACTGTATTGCTTGCCCCCCACGTGTCGTCAGGAAGGGAATCCTAAGCTATGAATGCATCCCCCCCAACCGAGGTTCGCCTAGCAAAGTGCGAAGTAGCTTGCAACCCCCCTCGTGTCGGCACAAAGGGAATCCTAAGCTATGAATGCATGCCCCCCAACTGAGGTTCACCTAGCAAAGTGCGAAGTAGCTAGCAGCCCCCCTTGTGTCGGCACGAAGGGAATCCTATGTTATGAATGCATGCCCCCCAACCGAGGTTCACCTAGCAAAGTGCGAAGTAGCACCCCCCCACACACACACACTTGCAGTCGGCGGGCCAGAGAGGCATCTCACCAAGATGGATCGTAAAACGGACCAAGAATAATCCACCTTGGTCGTACAACCTCTCTCTTGTTGTTGGTCAAAGTGATGGCCGTCCATGCGACCCCGAAGATGGGCTAGCTAGCCAATAATCACGCAAGTAGCTAGTCCCCGAAGACAACCACTGCATGCGTGTGGCCCAAACATATATATGTATGGAGTGGTGTGTTTTTAAATACACAATGGAACAACTTTGATGTGGCACCATGATTTCAAACTAGAAATCCCCACACTGAGTGATGGCTATTAGGTTGACGATGCATATGTATGTTACACCACACTTCAAGCCAACGACGAGGATTCATGCATGCATGCATGCATAGTATATGCGCTCAAACTTAATTAGTCTGAATCTCACCATGACCTATACTATGATAACACGAACCAAAGGAAGAATCCGCCATGGTAACCAATCTTGTTGTCGGTCAAGGTGATCATGGATGTCCATGTGGGCCCACCAATATAGAGGCTTGTCGCCGATAACCACCCAAGGGAGTGTACCGTTCGAAGAAACCACTACATGGATATGTATGGAGGTGATGCGTGCATGCATGTTTGAATACCATTTCACAACATTCCTATGGCGTGTGCGTCGAAAATCATACAGTCCCCACACAATGCGAGATCGGTTCATGACGTGTCGTTGTACTAGCCACTTCAACTCGATGGGAGAGATTCATGCGTACACATGCATGTGTGTGTGTGCTCAAACTGTATCATGTCATCCCAGAGCATGAACTATATATATACCATATTACAAGCAAAAAATTAATCCCTCCTAAGTCAAATTAACCTCTCTCATTGTCAGGCAAAAAGTAGTGATGGACTAAGCGGGCCCACAGATGGAAAGCATCGATATCGCTGATAACCGCTTAAGTGGGTGCAAGAGGACAACCACCATCACTTTGCATGTGGGCCAAACATATGTTGAATACCCAAAATGCACAACTTTGGTGTGCAACATGCCTCAAAAATCGTAAACCCCCCACACAGAGCGAGGTTCATGAAGCGTACTACATATGATGGTCCCCTTCCCCCTCTTCAACGCATACTATATGGTCCTACCGTAATACAACCCAAAAAGAATCCTCCTCGATGGTGAAATTAATTAACCTCTCCCGTTGTAGGTCAAAGTGATGCATGCATTGACGATGGCCTCGTGGGCCCATAGATGGAAGCGTCACATGTGAGTGTCCTAGATAGGATAACCACCGCCTGCATGCATGTGGGCCAAAGAGATGTTGTGTGATGTTTGAATAGCCAATTTCACAACTTTGATGTGGCACGTGCCTCGAAAACCGAGAAGTCCCGACACTGAGTGAGGTGTACTTGTTCACGGACGCGTACGTATAGTATATATGCTAGTCCCCTCCCACCTCTTCGACGCGTACTATATACCACCATAACACAAACAAAAAGTCTCAACCTTGCTGGTCTAATTAACCTCACTGCCGGCTGTTCGTCAAAGTGATGGACGACAACCTCGCGGGCCCACAGAAAGCGTCACGCGAGTATCGAGTGTCGTGTACGACAACCATCGAATGCATGTGGTCAAAACATGTATGTATGAAAGGGTTGTGTAATGTTTTAAATAACGAATTCATGACTCTGATGTGGCACCTGCCTAACAAAACGGCACCCACACGGTGGCTCACAACTCGTAGTGTACTGCGAGCCACCCGCCACCCCCCAGACGCACACACCTACACACACACCGCAACTACGATGCATGTTAAATTATCCCGCGATGAACATATGTTACCAGAGGAGGGACATTTTAATTTCGAATAAAAGAGAGATCATTAAGACATTTTAGTACATTAATTGATCGATTTTCTACGGGTATAATGTGCAAAAATCAAATTTGAGCTACATGCACACGTGACAGTGCACCTAAATGGATTGCAAAGACACATGTGTCTCACTGGGTGCATGTTTTACTCCCCGTGCAAGAAATTTCGAACATTGAGAATCTTGAATTTTAAATTCTAGTACATCCAAAACTTATTTGAAGTTCATGAAACTTATTGTGTTGTCATATGGACACCAATACAAAGTGGCATTGTACTTTCTTTTGTCAAATTTGAGACCAGTTTTGATGTAATCTTTATCTAATTACAAATGGGAGATTATTAATAATTGGGAACCAATATCCCAAACGGATTATTTATTTGAACCGTGAGCATTAGACCAACAATGGATACGTGCCATTCCTCGGTTAAGCAATAAAGCGGCATCATTAATCATCCAAATAGAAAAAACAATATATGTGCCACCACGCGACCCGTGTGTCATGTGAGCAGGCGTGAGTTGACGGGACGCATGCGAGCAGTCCGCCGCGTAGGCATACCGGGAGGCGTGTATGCTGGTGTGTGAATTGACGGAAGCGTGCTCGCTGCGTAGTGTGATCGGGAGGCGTGCGAGTAGTTGTGTGAAACGATGGTATGCATGCCAGCAGTCCGGTGCAAAGGTTCACTAGGAGGCGAGCCAGTTGTTTGACCGCCGCCAGCCTCTCTCCCACTACTCCATATTAATGGTGCGCCCGAACGGCCACGCCCCCATCCTCACCACACACATAATCCTCTCTCTCCGCTTGCATCCTCGACGCCACTCTCAGTCCTTAAAGCCGTCAGTGTATGAGGATGCCGCCGAAGTGTCCCATCGGAGGGAGTGGCGACGCCGGGGCTAATGAAGCACTGGAGCATGGCGTGGAGATGGAGACAGAGGTTGCCGTCACTAGCAGTGAGTTATCGCTGCACCCTGATGTCGTCGACGGCGTCGAGCTTCCACAGCCGGAGGCGGAGTTCCACACCGACTCTGGTACCGACTCGGGCGACGACCCCAGTGATGACTCCGACGACCACTCCGGCGATGACTCCGACGACGACGGACAACTGGTTAGTCGTATATACATATTTATGTGTCAAATAGATCCTAGGGTTTCTCTGGTTACTCCCGCCCCCCCCCCCCTTTTGGAATAGAAATCATATGGTTATGTTCTCCCAATCCATGAAATCTGAGTAAGTTTTGTTAGATCTGTGTAGTGTATTGATTGTTTGAATGGTACAAGTGATAAGTGATTAGTTGTTTCATCGGTGCAAATGATTCCTTTTTTTAGGATTGGTGCAAATGATTCCTGCTAGTAATCTGACTAGGTTTAGTGTTCGTGCTAATAATTCCTAGCTAGGACTTGACAATTGATTTTGAATGACCTACATATGTTTGTGCCATTATTTTCTTCAAGATTGGTCTATACATAGACGACTGTGCTTAAAAATCGAACCATAATCTCTGGATATGTATAAATAAATAGCCATAAATTCCTAATCCTACTTCACGGCATGTATACATTGATTTGATGCAAAATTTGTTTTACTATTTGTATAGGGTGTTGTCTGACGATGTGGACAAAGAGGATGAAGATGGCCAGAGGAGGTACAAGAGGCAAATCCTGAGGGAGCTTTATGCGGGAAAGCATAACATGCGTATTAGAACCTGGAAAGGTGGCTATCAATGCCCATTTTGCAACCACAAGCTTCATGATGTGTATCTAAGTGTTCTGGTGCATGCAAGAGGACGGGCCGTTAGCTCCTTCAGGAAGAAGTACTCTCGCAGGGTGGCGCACGGTGTGTACGCCGAGTTCATGGAGAAGCTTCAGGATCGTGCCGGCATGTGAGATGAGATGTGGGATCGAACTATGTATGCTTGAGTATGCTTAATGACGGTTGAACTATGTACTTATGGTTGAACTATGCTTGTGTTCGTGTATGCTTATTATCTATCTCTAAGTATGTTTAATCTAGGTTTACTTATGTCTAACCATGGGATATGAACGCAATCAGTTCGGTTGATGGAATCTACCTCCGTCCTAGTTTATTGGTCCCCTTTGTAATTTGTGTTAAATTTTGACCAAAGGTTTAACTGACAAAATGTTAGTGCAGGTCAGCAAATATTATATCGTTGGATGGGTATTTCAGCATAGTGTTCAATGATATAATTTTTGGTGACATGCATAAACATTTCATAGTCAAAATTTGGTACAAATTGCAAAGGGGACCAATAAACCAGGATAGAGGTAGTACATCAATCACACACGGTTCCCAAAATTAGGACCATGTGCAATGACTTTCATTTTGCCTGTTGCGTCAATCACACACGGTTGGCTCTAGCAAACCGTTGCCTCCGAAATTCTTTGTGGGACAGAAAACCCTAACCACCCAATTCAAAAAGGAGAAAAGAAAACCCCCACCATCCCCACATCACACAAACCCTCACCCCGCCCGCCATTCCCTCCGGTCCCCATTCACACCTGCACAAGCTCCTCTGCGTCTATGCATGGCACCGCCTATCGTGGTGGTAACCACTTAGCTCGACGCCTACCGCCGCCGCCAGGCTGCCGGCAAAGCACACCGCATTTCACCACTTCCGCTTGCTGCCACCTATCGCCATCGACTTTCTTGATGCTGCTCGTGGTCAACCCAGCTCCGCTTGGTTGGGGAATCTGCCGTACTGAGGGTTCTTTCTCATGGACAACAAGGTAACTAATTTAATGAGATATTATCTCATCTCTTATCCTAGTTCATCTGCCTCCTTTAATCACCCTGCCGAAATCGCCGTGAATTCATTTTTAGTCGAGCTGATTTGGGGCTTTTCTTCCGTTCATAGAGTGTATAGTGCACAGACACATCAGGACTTTGCGGCGCGGTATGTTCAATCTCACCCTAAATCGGTTGCCATGGCCTACTTTCCTGAACATATTCTAAATATTGCTACATTTGGATAAAAGGTGCCACATGCACCATATACGTCAAAGGGGATTTTCTCCCCTCTTCTTTCTATATTAGGCAAATTAATGATGTATTGTTCTTTTGATTATTCTCATATTTCCAGACATCATGTTTACCTATCTGTTTTATTCTAGATTTTTGTCCTTCGATTTCAACTGTTGTAAAGTTCTTTCAATTTGGGCCCATATTTGCATGTTACCATATTTTCTTTAACAATCCTACCATTTTCTGAAGTGCGTCCCTTGCTATGCAACAGAATCTGTAGTGCACAATTTTTCCCTTTACATAAATCAAGACTACAGGGATGTCATACTGAACACAACCCATGGATTTGCAATCATTGCTACTATATGACTTGATGAACGTGGTGACTCCTATTTTGGCACTGGCCTTTGGAAAGAAATTTCTAAGTATTATGTACTGAAACCTGGCACTATAATTGCACTGCACATAAAAGGGTCTGGTCATGAGATATATGCTAACTTCCCCGATGATATCATCCGTCTAGACTTTGTTCGAAGTAAGTTTTCTTTGCAAGTATCTGCATGTTGACTTACCCAGCAATATCAAATGAATTGTGTAGTATTTAAGCAACCAATTATTATTCCATTTTCTTACTATATTCCTACCTAATAACTTCTAGTTACCAATACACTTTTCTATTGCCCTGTTTTAACTAAATATTCCCTGTAGTTCCACTTCTATTAGAAAGCGCTGATGACAAGGAGACTTTAGAGTTGGAGAACGGGGCTGCCAACAAGTGGAGGCGGGGCGAGCAAGAACCGCAAGCAGCTTCAGCAGGCCTAGACTCATCAGCAGCCTCCCCAATGATATGTTGACAGTCATCATCTCCCTCCTCCTAATCAAATATGGGGCGTGAACAACCGTCCTTTCCCGGTGGTGGCGCCCCCTATGGAACTCCACGAGCTCTGCCATGGCTATCGCAAAAGCTTGGATGCATTTTCAAAGATCCTCGACAGTCACCTTGGCCCAACCAGAGGCCTTAGAATGGGTAAGTTCCGTTTCAACGGCAAGGACCGAGCCAAGCTTGATGACTGGTTCAGAAACCCCACCGTAGATCAGCTCGAGGAGCTCACTTTTGATGATGGGCATATGCGCTCGCAGCCAACGTCCACGCTCCGCCTCGAGCGCACGTTGCGCGTCGCCACTTTCAGGAACTGCCATCCCCCTAATGACGCGCCCACTCTTATTCTACGACGATTGAAGCACCTCGAGCTCATCGCCGTCTGCCTCTGATGCCTACTACGCAACTTTATTCTTGTAGACTCGTGTTGGGCCTCCCAGCGCAGAGTTTTGTAGGACAGTAGCAATTTTCCCTCAAGTGGATGACCTAAGGTTTATCAACCTGTGGGAGGCGTAGGATAAAGATAGTCTCTCTCAAACGACCCTCCAACCAAATACAAGAAATCTCTTGTGTCCCCAACATACCCAATACAATGGCAAATTGTATAGGTGCACTAGTTCGGCGAAGAGATGGTGATAAAAGTGTAATATTGATGGTAGAAATATATTTTTATAATCTGAATAAATAAAAACAGAAACATAGCAAATAGTAATCATGCACAAAAACGGTATTGCAATTCTTGAAAATGAGGCCTAGGGTCCGTACTTTCACTAGTGCAATCTCTCAACAGTGCTAATATAATTGAATCATATAACCGTCCCTCAACGTCCAACGAAGAATCACTCCAAAGTTCCTATCTAGCAGAGAACATAAGATAGAATTGTTTGTAGAGTATGAAACCACCGCAAAGCTATTCTTTCCGATCAATCTATCCTAGAGTTCGTACTAAAATAACACGAAGCTATTCTTTCCGATCGATCTAACCAAGAGTTCATACTAAAATAACACCAAAGCAAATTCAGATTCATAATATTCAATCCAACACAAAGAACTTCAAAGAGAGCCCCGAGATTTCTACCGGAGAAACAAAGACAAGAACGTGCATCAACCCCTATGCATAGATTACCCCAATGTCACCTCGGGAATCCGCGAGTTGAGTGCCAAAACATATATCAAGTGAATCAATACGGTACCCCATTTTCACCACGAGTATTCAACTGCAAGACATATATCAAGTGTTCTCAGATCGATAAAAGTATTCAATCCGATAACAACAAAATCTCAAAGGGAAAAACTCAATTCATCACAACAAGATAGAGAGGGGAAAACACCATATGATCCGACTATATTAACAAAGCCCGTGATACATCAAGATCGTGACATCTCAAGAACACGAGAGAGAGAGAGAGAGGGAGAGAGAGAGAGAGACATTAAACACATAGCAACTGGTACAAACCCTCAGCCCCGAGGGTGGACTACTCCCTCCTCATCATGGTGGCCGCCAGGATGATGAAGATGGCCACCGAAGATGATTCCCCTTCCGGCAGGGTGCCGGAAAGGGTCTAGATTGGGTTTCGGTGGCTACAGAGCCTTGCGGCCGTGAACTTCTGATCTAGGTCAACCCTGAGGGTTTTTGGAATATTTGTGAATTTATAGGGTAAAGAGGGGGTGCGGGAGGCCTCCGAGGTGGCACAACCCACCTGGGCGTGCCTGGGCCCCAAGGCGCGCCCTGGTGGGTTGTGCCCCCCTCGGGGCACCCCCAGGTGCTCCTCTGGCCCATTGGTGGTGTTTTGGTCCATAAAAATCTCCAAAAAGTTTCGCAGTGTTTGAACTCCGTTTGATATTGATTTCCTGCGATGTAAAAAACAAGCAAAAAACAACGACTAGCACTGGGCACTAGGTCAATAGGTTAGTCCCAAAAAATGATATAAAGTTGCTATAAAATGAATGTAAAACATCAAAGAATGATAATATAACGGCATGAATACTTCATAAATTATAGATAACATCCCAAGGCTTAATTCCTACTCGTCCTCGAGTAGGTAAATGATAAAAGAAATAATGTATGAAGTGTGAAGCCTAGCAAAGTGCACAAGTTTGATCAATGACAATTTCAATCACTTTTTCTAGCACCATAACAGCAATTCCTTTTTTGTGAAACCTCTCATGTTATAGTAGCAACTAATTCACATGTTAAGGTTCAAACAATGAATTCTCTTGAAACCCAACAACCTATGTTCTCAGTCACCAAGCAATTGCAATTCAACTTATTCAACAGAGTTTAAGTAAGAGCTCCACATACTCAACCATCATATAGTCTTCTATGATTGCTAACACTCACCGCGTACATATGAGCAAAACGTTTCAACTAGACACATAGAAAGGTAGGGGCTTATAATTTCGCCTCCCAACGTATTCACCTAAAGGGTGATATCAACAATAATAACTCATGCTACCCATATCCAACTTGATATATGTGCCTAGATCTTTCCTCACCACATGACGCTTGCCAAAAGAGAAAAAAAAGAATAGGGAGAAAAACTTCGACTCTTTGCATAGAAGTAAATATCGAAAAGTAAAAGATAGGCCCTTCGCAGAGGCAAGAAGAGGTTGCCATGCGCTTATTTGTTTGTATGCTCAACCCCTTAGTGCAAAAGAAAGTCACGTTATATTGCCCCTTATGATAGCAACATTTATTATGCAGTCTATCACTTTTATTCTTTGCCATCACAAGTTCGTACAACGCTCAGTTTTCTCTTACACTAAATGATCTAACACTTTTAGAAGCAATTTTTATTGCCTTATTGCACCGATGACAACTTACTTGAAGGATCTTGCTCAATCCTTAGGTAGGTATGGTGGACACCTGAAGATAAGATTTGGGTTTAAGGGTTTTTCGATGCACAAGTAGTATCTCTACTTGGTGCGGAATTTTTGGCTAGCAAAGATGCGGGGCGGGGGGGGGGGGCAAACACCACATGTTGAAGGATCTATGACAATATAACATCTATGTGAATATGAAGAAACATAAACCATTACATTGTCTTCCTTGTCCAACGTCAACAATTTTGGCATATAATATTTTGCTGGGGGCTCGCAATCACAAAAGATATCCAAGATAGTGTATTTGCATGTGAAAGTTCTCTTCCTTATACTATTTATTCATGAATTGCTTGTATGGCCAATATTGTGATTTTCAAGCCTCAAAAGATTTCACTTTCTAAACCCAATGTGAAGTTACCACTAGGCATGATATAATTTCAACTTCATGATATTCAATTCACTCAACAAATTACTCATAGGATATAAGTGAAGCACAAGAGTAAATGACAAGCTACTCCAAAAAGATATAAGTGAAGATCATGAGCATAATATTTCTTTCTCTCAAATTAATTTAAGTGAAGCAAGAAAGAATCTCTTAAAAAAATACTAAAGCACACCGTGCTCAAAAAGATATAAGTGAAGCACTAGAGCAATTCTGTAGAAAAGAGCTTCGTTGTCGGGATGTGAATGCCTCTTTCGTAGCCTCCCTGGCAACTATTTGAGGACTCTATTTTATTTAAAAACTTTCAGATCTAATTATTTTATTAAAACAGTAAGCAAACAAAATAAAATGACATTCCAAGGATAGCACACATCATGTGAAGAAGCAAAAACTTAGGCTCAACCGATACTAACCGATAATTGTTGAAGAAGAAAGGTGGGATGCCTACCGGGGCATCCCCAAGCTTAGATGCTTGAGACTTCTTGAAATATTATCTTGGGATGCCTTGGGAATCTCCAATCATGAGCTTTCGTATCTTCTTAAGCCTTGTCATATCACGGTTTTCCTAAATCTCAAAAGCTTCATCCACACAAAACTCAACAAGGACTCGTGAAATAAGTTTGTATAAACAATGCAAAAACCTTATCATTCTATACTGTAGCAAATCACTAAAATTATTATTCAACATTGCATACTAAATGCCTCTGCATATTTAATACTCCTATCCTCAAACATAATCATTAAACAAGCAAACATATGCAAAGAATGCAAACATAATGGCAATCTGCCAAAATAGTACAGTCTGTAAAGAATGCAAGAGTATCAATACTTATTAAATTCCAAAAGTTATGAAAATTTACCACCCTGTAGAAAATTTATTAGAGCTTATTTTGCAAAAAGTTTCAACATTTCATCACATTCTGACTTTTCTAGGGAATTTTTGCAACAGCGGTAAACTTTCTGTTTTCAAACAGCAACATGTAAACTTGCAAAATAGGCATAGTAAAGGCTATCAATTCCACTTTTATTGAAATAAAAGATGCAAAACATTATTCTAAATAACAGCAAGTAAATTCTAAAAAAATAAATTGACGCTCCAAGCAAAACACATATCATGTGACGAATGAAAACATAGCTCCAAGTGAGGTTACTGATAATGTTCGAGACGAAAGAGGGGGTGCCTTCCGGGGCATCCCCAAGCTTAGTTGCTTGGATCTTCCTTGAATATCACCTTGGGGTGCCTTGGGTATCCCCAAGCTTAGGGTCTTGTCACTCTTTATTCTCCTCATATCGACCTCTCACCCAAAACTTGAAAACTTCAATCACACAAAACATAACGGAAGTTCGTGAGATAGGTTAGTATGATAAAAGGCAAACAATTTCACTTTGGTACTGTCAAAGATAAGATTCAGAATTGTTTCCACACAATGCCTACTGTAGCATATCATTTCTACAATTTATATTGAGCAATATAACCCATAGAAACTAGAAAACAAGGAAACTATGCATTGAAAACAGAATCTGTCAAAAACAGAACAGTCTGTAGTGATCTGGATAACTACCATACTTCTGCTACTAAAAAAATTCCTAAAAAACTAGGACCGCGTGAGATATTTGTATATTAAACTTATGCTAAAAGAATCAACTCAAAAGCACTCTTCTGTTAAAAATGAGTACTATTTTCGTGAGCGCAAAGTTTCTGTTTTTCAGCAAGATCAAATCAACTATCACCCAACATGATCCAAAAGGCTTTACTTGGCACTTTATTGAAACAAAAGCAATAAAACATGATTACTACAGTAGCCTAATCATGTGAACACACAAAATAGTAGGTAAAAGTGCTGGGTTATCTCCCAACAGGCGCTTTTCTTTTATGCCTTTTTAGCTAGGCATGATGATTTCAATGATGCTCACATAAAAGATAAGAATTGAAACATGAAGAGAGAATCGTGAAGCATATGACTAGCACATTTAGGTCTAACCCACTTCCTATGCATAGGGATTTTGTGAGAAAAAAACTTATGGGAACAAGAATCAACTAGCATAGGAAGGCAAAACAAGTGCAACTTCAAAACAATCAACACACAGAGAAGAAACTTGATATTATTGAGATATGTAAGAGCATAAGTTCCTGTGACGCCCGGATAATTAAGCTACAGTAACCCTTTGCTAATGATTCCACGTCACCTTGGTTACTGTCGATAAACTCATGTTAGTTTAGAACTGATTCAAATTCAAGTTTGGATTAAAGTAAAACAACCAAAGTTTTCAAATATTAAAACTAAATTGTTCGGATTGTGAAAATTAAATCACAAGTAATGTTGGTGAAGGAACCACACCTTTACGAAATGCTCGAATACTCTAAAATGAATAAAACAACAGAAGGAAAATTTAATTAAAAGGAAAAGAGTAAAAACAGAAAACAAAACTAAAAAATAAGAGAAAGGAAGAAAACCCCATTGCCTCCCCCGGGCTTTAGGCCACAATGGGCCGTGCCAGCCCAGCCACCCCACCAGCTGCCTAACCCTAGGCCTCACCCACTCTCTCCGCCAAGATCCCCCACTCTCCCCGTTTCCTCCCCACGCCGCCACCCACGACGCACACACACACACACACACACACACACACACACACACACACGCCGACGCACGGAGGAGGGGCGCTCCTGTTCGATCCCCTCCTCCTGCACGCCCGCGGTCGATGCAAGCCGCCGCTCTGCTAGGGCCGCCGCCCCTCCTCTCCCTCACGCGGCTCCTGCCTGAAGCCGTGGCCTTGCCTCGTCGCCGACCCGATGCCGTCACCCGTCGTCGCCACCACCACATCGCCGGAACACTTCCTCGCCGGATCTCCTCCCCACCGAGTGTCGTCCCCGTCCTCCTCCTCGACAACCATTGCCTTGTCCCTACGGCCCGCGGTGAGGCTCCGGCCTTATCTCCTCCCTCTCCCCCATTGACGACCACACATGCCGCCCCCATTGCTCCGCCCATACCCGCAGCCACGGCGCCTGTTCCGTCCATCTCCGCCGCCTGCCGCTCGCTCGTCGATGGCGACCTATGCCCCGCCTCGCCTCCACGCGGCCCGACCGTGCCGCACCTGGCCTCACCCGTCGCAGCCCCGATCCGGTGCCCCGCTGCCACCTACACGCCGCCGCGACGGCCGCTACCCAGCGCCGCGCTTGTTCTATACATCGCCGCCATTTTCCCCCGCTGCCCCTTGCCTGGCGCACCTTCCTGCGGCCGCTTCTCCACCGGCCACGGCCAGCGTGCCGCCCCTGCTCCCCTCGCCCTGCTTTAATCCCTCAGCTCCACCCCGCCTCTGCAGTCCCATCGCCGCCCACCGGCCGGCCAAACCCCACTCTGGCAACGGTCTCGCCGTGGCCACCGACCTCCCCTGCTCCGGCGCCCTGCCGGGTCCGCCCGCGCCTGGGCGTGCGCCCGCTCGGGCAGCGTCGCCCGTGCCCGTTAGCCCGCCCCGTTAAGTCCCCCAGGTCTATGACAAAGGGGCCCCACCGCCCTGCAACATGAAAAAAGATATATGATAAGGACAATTAAATGAATAAATAAATACAAATATTAATTAATTAATTAATTAAGTAATTAATTAACTTAATTAATCCTGTTTAGATTAACCTAATCACTAATTAAACTAATTAATCTGTTTTAGTTAATCTTAGTCAGTGACAGTGGGACCCACGCGTCAGTTGGACCAAGTCAACCGATTGTTGACTGCTGACATCGCCCTAATGTCATGCTGATGTCATAATGGCATTTTCAAATTAAATTAATTCTATTAATTCTAAAAAATGATTAAACCCTTTTTAAATTAATATAAAATAAACCGTAGCTCGGATGGGAAAACTTTGTACATGAAAGTTGCTCTGAACGACAAGACGAATCCGGATACTTAGCCCGTTCGTCCGCCACACATCCCTAGCATAGCAAAGACACAAATTTCCCCCTCCAGTTCATCTGTCCAAAAACGCGAAACCCCGGGGATACTTTCCCGGTTGTTCCCCCCTTCTCCGGTATCACCTCCTACTTCGCTAGGGCACACTTGGCACCGTTACTTGTCATGTCATGCATCGATATGCATCTGTTTACATTGTATTCATTGTTTCTTCCCCCTCTTCTCTCCGGTAGACTACGAGACTAGCGTCGCTGTTGCTACCCTGATCGACTACGTTGTTGATGACCCCTCCTTCTCGGCTGAGCTTCCAGGCAAGCCCCCCCCTTGATCACTAGATATCGCCTATTCCTTCTCTCTACTGCTTGCATTAGAGTAGTGTAGCATGTCACTGGTTTCGGTTAATCCTAATATGATGCATAGCGTGTCTTTGCTACTACTATTGGTACCTTTACCTGCAATCCTAAATGCTTAGTATAGGATGCTAGTATTCCACAAGTGGCCCTACATTCTTGTCTGTCTACCATGCTATACTATAGGGTTGTGATCACTCGGGAGGTGATCACGGGTATATACTTATATACATAATATATGATACATGTGGTGACTAAAGTCGGGTCGGCTCGTAGAGTACCCGCGAGTGATTCACGAATTCGGGGCTGAAAGGACCTTTGTCCCGACGGCCCTCTGGGTGGATCTTTGTGGCGGAGCGAAAGGGCAGGTTGAGACCACCTAGGTGAGAGGTGGGCCTGGCCCTGGTCGGAGTTCACGGTTACATCAATTAACACGTTTAACGAGATCTTGGTATTTGATCTGAGTCTGGCCACTGGCCTATACGCACTAATCAACTACGCGGGAACAGTTATGGGCACTCGACGTCGTGGTATCAGCCGAAGCCTTCTTAACGCCAGCGACTGAGCGACGCGCGCCGGATTGGACCGTAAGCCCGCGCTTGTATTAAGGGGGTTAGGTATGCTTTCGGCCGCGTACGCAACGTGCAGGTGTGCAATGGGCGATGGGCCCAGACCCCTATGCGCATAGGATTTAGACCAGCGTGCTGACCTCTCTGTTGTGCCTAGGTGGGGCTGTGATGTGTTGATCTTCCCACGCCAGGCATGACCCACGAAAGTGTGTCCGGCCAAAGGGGATCGAGCATGTTGGGTAATGTGGTGCACCCCTGTAGGGAAGTTTATCTATTCGAATAGGCGTGATCCTCGGTAATAGGAAGCCGGAGTTGTACCTTGACCTTGTGACAACTAGAACCAGATACTTAATAAAACACACCCTTCCAAGTGCCAGATATAACCCGGTGATCGCTCTCACACAGGGCAAGGAGGGAAGGATCACCGGGTAGGATTATGCTATGCGATGCTACTTGGTGAACTTACCATCTACTCTCTTCTACATGCTGCAAGATGGAGGCTGCCAGAAGCGTAGTCTTCGACAGGACTAGCTATCCCCCTCTTATTCTGGCATTCTGCCGTTCAGTCCATTGATATTGCCCCTTTACAGAGATACCCATGCATATGTAGTGTAGATCCTTGCTTGCGAGTACTTTGGATGAGTACTCACGGTTGCTTTTCTCCCTCTTTTCCCCCTTTCCTTTCCACTCGGTTGTCGCAACCAGATTGTGGAGCCCAGGAGCCTGACGCCACCATCGACGACGACTCCTATTACACCGGAGGTGCCTACTACTACGTGCAGGCCGCTGACGACGACCAGGAGTAGTTTAGGAGGATCCCAGGCAGGAGGCCTGCGTCTCTTTCGATCTGTATCCCGGTTTGTGCTAGCCATCTTATGGCAACTTGTTTAACTTATGTCTGTACTCAGATATTGTTGCTTCCGCTGACTCGTCCATGATCGAGCACTTGTATTCGAGCCCTCGAGGCCCCTGGCTTGTATTATGATGCTTGTATGACTTATTTATTTTTAGAGTTGTGTTTTGATATCTTCCCGTGAGTCCCTGATCTTGATCGTACATGTTTGCGTGTATGATTAGTGTATGATTTAATTGGGGACATCACAAGTTGGTATCAGAGCCAACTGCCTGTAGGAATCCCCCTTCCACACTCCTTGGCCGAAGTCGAGTCTAGACATTGCAAAACTTTTACTAACATGGCTGCGTGTCTTACGGGCCCACGTCGCCATTGGGTGGTATTAGGATCTTTTACTCCTCGTCTATACTCTGGGACTCTGATCTCTCTTCTATTCAGGTTAAATGATTTTACTAAATCGGCCTCTAGGTTCTCGTAACTACTTTCTCCCGGAGAGCCCCTTATCACAGATGATCACGTATTGCGCCAGAATATTTCGAAGATACTCTACGATATTCTTCCGAGACACTTGTGCCCACCGCCTTTGCAAATTCCCTACCACTGTTATATCCTTATGGATAACTGCATGCACCTGCCATTCTTACATTTAATCCCATTGATCTTGTTATTACAAGGTGCAACGAACTGCTCTCCCTTATTCCGAGAATCCTTTGAGCTTATTGCCTTACAGTTCTTTGCCACAAGAATACCCCTACGGATAATTCCTTGCACTTATTGAGTATCCGCTCATTCTCAGTTGTTCAGGAGTTTCGCATAAGCCTTCGAAATACTATTTGATCTTTCGAAAATCCTCAACAGCCTCTTATTCTTGAAATTCTTGCTTGCTTACACTATGGTTAATCCCATAAGTATAGTAATCTTATTGGTATCCTTTGTCACTATCATTTTTGAGTCCATTGATTCAATAAGTTGTGAATGTTCACAATCATCAGTCGAATCCTAGGATTATCCTTCCGGCTCAGAAGTCATTTGGATATGAGCTAGTTCTTGACCAATCAATGCCATGATCAGTTGTGCTCCTAAGTCTATTAAACTTATTCATTTTCGATCAGAACGATTGCTTCTGATCCCTTGATTTGGAAATCATAAAATTTCTTTGCATTGAGCTTTAAATTAGTCAGTTGTTTCTATAATCCGATGCCTTGGCATTCCTTCTTCCTCTGATTGAGTACTGATACTCACATCATCCACGTTGTGGACCGCCATAGCCATTGCCGGGTTATTATCCGACAGTTGTCGGCATTCTGGGAACGGGGGTCCCCGGACTTGCCTGCCTGCGGCCCACAGCGTGGGTAAGCAACAGGCCGTACGACCCATCTTCATCAGCAAGACACCCAAGACCCTCGCGAGGCGGACGATGCAAGACCTCCTCTGGAGTGGCCTAGCCAGGCAGGCTCACGAGGAATGGAGATATCAAGGCAAGGCAAACCTCACGAGGCTCTCGTGATGTGAGCCATGACGAACGGTACCAGGCGGGTGCCAGGCGGGCGCCGGTGCGCGCAGTGTCCTTATTTCCTCTTTGGTGCTAAGGAGGCCAGCGTAGGCGAAGAGTACCGAGGCATCAAGCAAAGGTTGCCATATTGGTGCAATGAGACCAACACCAGGAGGACGGCCAGGCGGAGGTCATCATGGAGCCTAAGACGGCGTCACCCCAGGGCTTTTCACTGGCGGAGACCGCTTTTGTCAGGATAGCTTGTACTAGCTGTCCCCCTTCAAATTTGCTCGCCGTTGTTGGCTCCCTTCCCGCTCGATATTTGGGAAGCGGACCAGGGCCTATATAAGTAGAGCTAGCCACCATAGTAGAGGCAAGTTGAACTGGACGAATCCTCACGCCACAAGTTCACAAGCACAAGAACACCTCAACCTCAGGAGGTTGTTCTTCCCTTGTACTGTTCATCATCAGCCCAAGAGGCAAGCCTCCACCGCCACACTGGAGTAGGGTATTACACCACAATGGTGGCCCGGACCAGTATAAACCTCGTGTCTTTCTGTGTTGTGAGTTCGACGAGTTCATCCGCAAGATCTTAGTGCGCTAGAGCGTAGATCGGTAGGAGGGAGAGACTTCGCGCGCACCCCAGTGTTCGAACCTTAAGGGTTTGCCGGAACCCCACATCCGACATTTTGGCGCGCCAGGTAGGGGTGCGCCGTAGTTTCCCTTCCATCAGTTCGTTTCTCCATCGCACCGTCGTTTCCATGGCGGACGCTCGCCGTGCTCGAGCTGAGCGTCGGGCTACCCTCTCCACCCGCTTCGCTCAGGCGGCTCCCGTAGGCAGGCCACCTCGTCGCTCTCCGTCTCCCGCCGCCAACGCTGCCACCGGCCCGGTGGGGAACGAGCAGGAAGCGTCCTCGCTACATCCTTCGGTGCGGCAAGACAGCCGCACCGCTACTCTATCGCTTACCCCTACCGGTTCCTCGTCTCACGCGCACCGCGCTCCCATGGAGGCACGGGTTGCGCTCATCGCGGTGAACGAGCTCCTGCGTTACCGCCCCGTCGACGACCTCTATGAGGAGTGGCTCGACCGCGTCGCCGAGCTCGTCCGCGCCGTAGGGGGCTCTCCGGCGCTGTCCCACTCTCTGCCTCCCCCTCAACCAGCCGCGGGCGATGGGGCTCATGACATGCCTCCACCACCTCAACCCCAAGACGGTGCCTTGGCACCAAGGCGCGCGCCTCCGCAGCGTGATCCACCGTGCCCGGCGCCCGCGCGTGAAGAAAGAAGCTGCCAAGAAATCCCGCGGCCGCGAGAAGCTGCGCCGGCGCTCCCCGCGCCACCTCGTCAAGACCGCGTGCCACCTGCAGTGGCGCAGCACGGACCTTGCCAAGACCAAGCTCCACCTCAGAAATGGGCCCCGGCGACCACGGCCGGTTGTCGCGCCTTCACTCCCGAGCTGCGTAGCGTTGCCTGGCCAGGCAAGTTCAAACCAGATCTGCCTCCTCGCTACGACAGCACCGCCGACCCTGCGGAGTTCCTGCAGCTCTATGAGCTGAGCATCGAAGCGGCCAACGACGACGAAAAAGTCATGGCGAACTGGTTTCCCATGGCTCTCAAGGATGGGGCCCGCTCCTGGCTCCTAAACCTGCAGCACGGCTCGATCTCTTCCTGGGACGAGATGCGCGACCGCTTCGTCGCCAACTTCTAGGGCACTCGCAACCGCCCACCGGCCGCGGGTGATCTACGCCGCATCAAGCAACAACTAGGAGAGACCCTCCAGAAGTACATCCAGCGCTTCAACAACACCCGCCTCAAGATCCCCAAGGTCACGGACGAAGCCATCATCTCCGCGTTCTCAGACGGCGTCCATGACGTCAAGATGAAGGAAGAGCTCGCTATCCACGAGGAGCTCTGCACGTCTCAGGAGCTGTTCAACCTGGCGACCAAGTGTGCAAGAGCAGAGGAGGGGCGTCTCTCTCTCCTTGAGCTACCAGCTGCAGGAGCGGAGGAGAAGAAGGCCAAGGCCAAGGACGTGAAGCGCAAAGAGGTAGTGGTGCTCACAGCGGAGCCCGACACCAAGCGAGGCACAGATCAGCCCGAGTCATCCAAGAACGGCCGACCATTCTGCGCCTTCCACAACCTGAACACCCACAACACTAGCGACTGCCAAGAGCTCAGAGCCATACATGAGGGACGCTACGGTCGACGCCCCGAGCGCAACGACCGGGGCTACGGCCGCAGAGGAGGACGCGGAGGCGGACGCTGGGACAATCGTGGCCCGCGCCAGGAGTGGCGCGACCGGCCTCGTGAGGACCGCTGGCAGGACCAACCTCGCGAGGGTAATTGCAGGGACCAGCCTCGTGAGGATCGCCCCCAGGGCAACGCCGGTCTTCCTCCGCTGCCGCCGCCAAGGAGGAACGACGACCACCACCAGGACGAAGGGGCTGGGGGCTTCCAGGAGCCGCGTGCGATCGCCTGCATCTTGGGCGGTGCCCAGGCCCCAGCCTCTCAGCGCATCTTCAAACAGTTCGCTCGCGAGGTGAATGCGGTGCTCCCCGAGCTCGAGGCCACGTGCCTGCTCAGGTGGTCCCAATGTGCCATCACCTTCAACTCGGCAGACCAGCTCAAGTGCGCAGCCACCGATGGCGCCCTCCCTATGCTGTGCTCCCTAGTCATCAGCAATGTGCAAGTCACCAAGACCCTCATCGACGGCGGCGCAGGGCTCAACGTCCTGTCCGTCGACACATTTGACAACCTCCAAGTGCCATATGAGCAGCTCCAGCCAACCAAGCCTTTCTCAGGAGTGACCGACGGTTCCACCACACCGATAGGGCATGTCTGCCTGCCTGTCACCTTCGGGGAGCGCAAGAACTATCGTACCGAGCTCATTGACTTCGATGTCGCGCACATCCGCCTGCCGCACAATGCCATCTCGGGTATCTAGCCCTGGCCAAGTTCATGGCAGTCACTCATCATGGCTACAACGTTCTCAAGATGCCAGGAAGCGGAGGAATCATCACGGTCCCGTGTGAAGAGAGGGATGCGGTGTGCTCCCTTGAGCGCGCCTTTCAAGCCGTAGCAGTCGACGACCCCGACAGCAGGAGTGAAGGCCCTCCGGAGGCCATCCCCAAGAAGAAGAAGCTGTGCCGAGCAGGATCCCAGGAGGGCGGCGACGCAGCTGGAGCCTCGTCAGGATCAGCGCCCGCTCCAGGGGCGCCTCCCTCTGTCACATAGGACGGCACGCCCGGCACCCTCCTCGGGCAGGGCTCGGGGGCTCTCTTCTAGAGGGCCACAGACCTTGCCAACCTCACGAGGGAGGCGCTTGCGCACCACTTGGAGGCGTGCTTCGCGACACATTTCCCTCAGGAGAACACAGGGCAAGGAGTGCCCAACACCCAGGAGTTCATCACCAAGATCACCCAGGAACTGCAAGAAGCAAGAGCCATGCGCGGCCACAACCGCTCACATGGCGCGGCTCCTCATCCAGGCGAGGATGCCGGGCTGTGTGTCTGCGTCGACATCCCAAGGCTCAACAGGGCCGCATCTCAGGAGCACTTCTGGCCATTGCGTGCGGGCCACTGCGAGGGCCCGCCACACAGCTACGTTCGCATGCCCTTCGCTTGCCGGGCGTGGCGTCGGCCTATCAGTGCAACGTGCAACAAGTCCTGCGGCTCAGGAGGCCAGGTTCCACACCGTCCTGGAGGAGATGGAGACGGCCTTCAGGGAAACTCCTGAACCCCCAGAGCCTCCCAAGGCTCAGGGCCCCGGTGGCTCATGAGGAGCCATTCCTTCAACACGCGGCTTCAGCTGCACCAACTCTACTTCGTCTACAGAACCAGGTGACATCTTCCAAGTTCGTTTAAGTTGGGAGCGCCCCTCGGGCTGCATTATTCCCAGGCCGCATGGGTCTGTCCCTGTGGCATGTATCCCTTTCGCTTAAGTCTTTAGCTTACCTTGCTGGGGGCGCCCCTCGGGCTACATCATCCCCAAGCCGCTCGGGCCAGACCTGGTGGCGTGTATCTTCCTGCATTTATCCAAGTTGATCTGCTCTTCATGCTTAACCTGCCAGCGGCTATCGCCCGCTCGATTGCCGCCCGCCACGGGCCTGTTCTTCCCATGCAATTCGCTTGCACGTTAAAAGGGGGGCTCCTGCATCGCGACTCAGGAGCTGTTACTGGCTCTCCAGCCCTCACCCCCTGGCCTTGACCACGACATCGTGACCTGGCATACCAGCGGCAGCTGAGCTCGCACGAGGGCCGGGACCTGAGGACATAGAGTGCTTGCATCTAACTGCCTTGCAGGAACACACAGTCACCAAGACTCCGGAACAGGCGCAACCCGCCTTGAGGTAGGGCCTCGTGAGTCCCGCGCTGGCTCACGAGTGCCCAGATACACCTCGCAGCCCTGCCGTGCAAGCCACGTGTCAGGGCGGGGCTGTACACGCCCCGAGGGCTCCTCCCGGAGGGGGGCCCCCATCCCACACCCAAGTGGAAGCACCATGCTCCGCGCTGGCTGTCGACACTGCCGAGGAGCGGCTATGCCCGTGCACAAGCGGAAGCACTATGCTCCGCGCTGGTGATAAACAACTGAGGGCGACCCCACGGTCGTGCCAACCTCAGGGAGCCCAGAGCTCAGCGCCCAGCCTTACCGCAACGCCTCCCCTCGGGAAAGCCGCGCATGGGGGCTGGGCACGGGGGCTGCGCTCGGGTCATGCCCAAGCGCGCGCCACCTAACCAGGTCCCCGGACCTGGGCATCGTGCGCCCCTCCCGAGGCCTCGGCGAGGGCAGGTATGGGAATTGTTTGCACGTCAAGGGGGACTCCTGAGCATCGCGACTTAGGAGCCTAACTGGACATGTAGCCCCTCACTCCTTGGTCCGTCCTGGTCTCTGGTCGGCCCAATGTCGGTTGAGGTATGCGCGGGGCCGGGCTCTGCCGACGCAGAACACAAAGCAAATAGGAAGGAAATCGCGAAATCTCGAAGCAAATATTACAAGCATATTGTCCTCACAATACCAAATAAAAGTCTAAACGCCTCCACGAGGCCTGTTACATGTCGCAGGAGCGGAACGGGAAGAATGGCCGCGGGTCACCTCTAGACGTCGCCGTCGCCAGCGGAAGGCGCTCCCTCATGATCGGTTTTGTCTTCACCACCAGCCGCAAGGTCGACGACGCCGGACAGAGGAGCGGAGACAAATCCGCGGAACCTCCTCAGCAAGGCCCAATCCTGCACGGCCACGGCAGCCGCCTCGCACTGCTCTTCAGCTACGGGCTCCAGCAGCTCGTCAAGGCAAGTGTTGGGGTCGTGAAGGTGCAGGTGGCTAAAGATGCGAGTCAGCGCGGCTGAAGACAGGACGCGAGCTTCTACCTCCGCCATGGGACCCAGACCATCAACGACCTCCTCAAGCGCCTTCACCACGAGAGGAAGCAGCTTGGCGGGGCTATCCTCGTCGGTGTCTAGAGGCTTCTCCATGTCGTGCTCGTAGAGCGTCTTCAGCGCCTTGCGAGACCTCTTCTTGAGATCGGCAAAGGCCATGCGGTCTTCCGTCAGGACTCGCGCCTTGGCATCAAGATCGGCCTCCCTTGTCCTCGTCTTCCGCTCCAGCTCCTCCAACCGGTTGCGCTCGGCGGCCTGCTTCTTCCCCAGCTCCGCCAACTCTGCATCACGATTCTTGACGGCTTCCTCTCGGGCCTTCATCTCCTCCTCCTTCGCTTGGCGGCAGCGCACCTCTCCGGCATGCTTGTCGCGCAGGCTCTGCAGCTCGCCCTCCAGCACTTGGTAGTGATCACGGGCGGCCTTGGCATTCTTTAGTGCCGCCTCATGATCGGCCGAAGCGTTGGCGGCTCCTTGCTTCTCCTTCTCGAAAGCCGCAGCAGCCTGGCCCAGCGCCACGCGAACTGCCAGGTCGGAGTGAAGCCAACCAGAGGCCAGCTCTAGACGCCCGGCCACCAGGCGCGGGTCCGCGCTCAGGACATCCGCCTGCGGCTGGGTCATCTCTGCAAGGGCACGCTCCAAGACGGCAGCAGGAGCAGAAGGACCAGGGAGTGGAGATGCAGCAGTGGGAGGAAGCGACATTATCACCAGGGCTTGAGAGACCGCCGGTTCCGGAGCGGCTGGGACCTCGTCAGCCGTGCCAAGTACCGGCACCTCCGGAGCCAGCGGGGCCATGGGGATCGACTCCACGCGGCGAGGCTCCTCTTGGCCTCGCGAGGACGATCGGACCGGGGAGATGCAGGCGCTGTTGCCTCCTTTCTCCGCGGGAGGCACGGCCGCTGCGTCTTCCTTCCTCTTCTTCGCTGAAGATGTCGGCCTGATCAACCAAGGGCGAGTATCAGGAAACGAAGAGTACAAGCAAGGGCAAGGCAAAGCTTAAGCCACTTACCGACCCACTGCGACGTATTCCACTGATCGCTTGAGAGGCTTGAAGCCTGACAGCTTCGGGAGCTGAGGGGCAGGCGTTCGGGCTCTGGCGGCAACAGGCGGAGCAGAGGCAGAGCCGGAGCCAGCCCCAGGAGGTGCCAGGACGGAGGCGGCACCACGGGCTACCAGCGACGACCTACCCCTCGTCGGGATGAGGGGTTGCTCTCTCTCCCCTTGGAAGGCGTCGGCCTCGGCATCATCAGGAAGGGCGCGGAGAATCTCGGCCTTGCTCAGGGGGGAAGTCTCCCCCACCTCCTCCAGGGTCTTCTCCGAGTCCTCCTCCTCTTCTCCCTCTCCGCGGGACTCACCAGAAGACACCTCCACCTGTTTCTGCGCCGTAGGAACTCCCGGAGGCGTTGGCGGCACCAGCCCACGCGCATCAGAGGTCGGCCTGGAGGCGAAAAATTCCTCCCGGTCCCTGCGTTGGAACAGGGGAACGAAAGCGCTAGCCAGGTACTCCTGGTTGTCCCCTACTATGAGGCGCAGGACGGCGTCCAATTCATCGCCAGGCAGGTCCCTGGCCTCAGGCGGGTCTTGTTCTTCTCTTCTTCAAGCTCCCAGAGGGGGCGCGCGCGCGCCTGGAGTGGGGCAACCCGCAGCGTTAAGAACTCCCTCAGGAGCATCGCCCCCGTTACCTTGGCCGCCCTCGCATTGCCCGGCCTCAGGTCGGTCATCATCTGCCCCAACACCAGCGATGCTCGCTCGTCGACAATCTCCGCCTTGGGCCACCCCCCGTTGGGAGGGGGCGCCGCTGTTGGCAACGCCAGACGTGGGTGGGCGCGCTGGACATCCATCATGACCCATTTGGATCGGATGTTGTCGGCCCTCTTCCTGGTGCTCGAGATCGAGTTGGCCTTGCCGCACGCAACGAAATTAGTACACCCGGAGGTTTGCTCGCCGCTGACGCGGAGGAAGAAGAAATGGCGAAGGAGCGCCACGGATGACATAACGCCCAGGTACGCCTCGCAGTAGTAGGAAAAGATGGACAGGAGGAGGATAGTGTTGGGATGGAGATGCAACACCTGCAGCCCATAGAGGTCGAGGACTTCATAAAAGAAATCAGAGAAGGGAGGAACCAACCCGACGGCGACGCTGCTCAAGAAGAAGGGCAGAAGGTGCTCCCCTCAGGCTCTGGCTCGTCGGACGCGAGCCGGAGCTCCGTCTTCCCCCACTCATTGCTCTCGCCCGCTGTCAGCAGGCGCACAGAGGCAAGGCTCTTCTCCGTGACGGTGGGAGCCTCGAGGGCCGGTTCAAACCAAGCCGGTGTTGAGGAAGTCTTGACCTTGCGTGGCGCCATGGGAGGCAGATGCAGAGCAAGGATGGAGCAGATCTGGAGATCGCAGCGGCAAAGAGCGAGAAAGGGGTTCTGGAGCAAGATAAGGAAGAAGCAATGAAGGAAAGAACTGCCCGCGCCAGCCTTTGTTAGGGCAAGCAGTTGCCGAGGCAGCGTGGGGAAGCGGAGATGCCCGCGTCCAATCAACCGCCACGCGTCGACCGAGGCCGCAGGCTTTTGGGGCCCGCGGTGCTCCGAACTTGACCCTTGGCTTCGCCGCGAAGCCAAGCCCGAGCGCACCTTGGGCCCGGGGGCTATTGTCGGCGTTCTGGAACGGGGGTCCCTAGACTTGCCAGCCTGCGGCCCACAGCATGGCTAAGCAGCAGGCCGTACGGCCCATCTTCATCAGCAAGACACCCAAGACCCTCGCGAGGGTCCAAGCCTCGCGAGGCGGACCACGCAAGACCTCCTCTGGAGTGGCCTAGCCAGGCAGGCTCACGAGGAGCGGAGATATAAGGCGAGGCAAACCTCACGAGGCTCTCATGACGTGAGCCATGACGAATGGTACCAGGCGGGCGCCGGTGCGCGCAGTGTCCTTATTTCCTCTTTGGTGCTAAGGAGGCCAGCGCAGGCGAAGAGTACCGAGGCATCAGGCAAAGGTTGCCATATTGGTGCAATGAGACCAAGACCAGGAGGACGGCCAGGCGGAGGTCATCGTGGAGCCCAAGACGGCGTCACCCCAGGGCTTTTCACAGGCGGAGACCGCTTTTGTCAGGATAGCTTGTACTAGTTGTCCCCCTTCAAATTTGCCCGCCGTTGTTGGCTCCCTTCCCGCTCGATATTTGGGAAGAGGACCAGGGCCTATATAAGCAGAGCTAGCTACAATAGTAGAGGCAAGTTGAACTGGACGAATCCTCACGCCATAAGTTCACAAGCACAAGAACACCTCAACCTCAGGAGGTTGTTCTTCCCTTGTACTGTTCATCATCAGCCCAAGAGGCAATCCACCACCACCACACTGGAGTAGGGTATTACACCACAATGGTGGCCCGAACCAGTATAAACCTCGTGTCTTTCTGTGTTGTGAGTTCGACGAGTTCATCCGCAAGATCTTAGCGAGCTAGAGCGTAGATCGGTAGGAGGGAGAGACATCGAGCGCACCCCGGTGTTCTAACCTTAAGGGTTTGCCGGAACCCCACATCCGACAACAGTGTCCTTCACAACCAAAATTCTTGTGAGTTCTTTACCTGATACATAATGCCTTTGGTAAATTGTATCCTCTACTTTTGTCAACCATGCTCTACTTTTGAGCTTGTGTTATTTACTCCTGAAGTTCATGGTATATGTTCTAAGAAGCCCCGATGGGTTGAACCTATGCCTTCTTAATCTGTGTGAACCCGAAAGTTTTCACAGGTCATACTCCTCTAGAAATTCACCATGTAGGTATTGACACCGAAATCATTTTTATTTAGAGCAGTGAATGAACGGTTATGCATTGAAGAAGTGGGAGTCGACCTTGAACTTTTGTTCATGCCCATGGACACGATGTAGATCTTATCATTAAAGCTTCTCTTAAATTAATTATTCCCTTGGTATAAGTTCTTATATCTGGGATCCGGCCTTTTGCAATCGTGGTTCCGACCATGTTCTCCTTTAAATACCATTTCTCGTGCAAGTTTAAGCACTTGTCTTCTGCAGAGCAATACCCTAGTCCAACCTCTACTTTGATATGTCATCGAGTATTACCCCCCTGGTATCTCGAGATTATATTGGAAATGCATAACTTCTTATGAGTTCTTCATCAAGTACTACATTCACACTAATTACAATTTTTCATGGACTCTGAGTTATTAAACACTCAAAGACACCGATAACTGAACCGAGTCTGCACTACGGTTCAACAACTCTTAGTAATCTTTAAGTACGAGTTTGTACCCGATCACGCCATTCCTAGCCTCTTTGGCTATATCATTGTCGTGATGATTTTAACTGTGCTACCTGGTCCTTAATCCTAGAGCACAACTGTAACGCCCACGATGCGGCTATATCTCCCACGTGTCGAGGCACGACTTAGAGGCATAACCGCATAGTGGTTTTGTCGCAAGAAGGGTCATCTTCACAGAATCCCATGTAATGAAAAAGAATGGGATAAAGAGTTGGCTTACAATCGCCACTTCACACAATACATAAATATAATTCATACATCATCCAAAATACAAACATATAGACCGACTACGGTCAAGATCCAGATGAAAATAAGATAACCCCAAATGCTAGATCCCCGATCGTCCCAACTGGGCTCCACTAATGATCATCAGGAAAAGACACATAGTAACGACCACGTTCCTCGTCGAACTCCCACTTGAGATCGACCCCATCATCTGCACTGGCATCGTCGGCACCTGCAACTGTTTTGGTAGAATCTGTGAGTCACGAGGACTCAGCAATCTCACACCCGTGAGATCAAGACTATTTAAGCTTATAGGAAAGGAAGGTGTAATAAGGTGGAGCTGCAGCGGCAATAAGCATATATGGTGCCTAACTTGCGCAAATGAGAGCGAGAAGAGAAGCAACGGAACGGTCGTCATCTAGCAATGACCAAGAAGTGATCCTGAACTCCTACTTACGTCATACATAACTCAGACCGTGTTGACTTCCCGGACTCCGCCGAGAAGTGACCATTACGGCTACACACGCAGTTGATGTATTTTAAATTGGGTCAAGTGACAAGTTCTCTACAACCGGACATTAACAAATTCCCATCTGCCTCATAACCGCGGGCACGGCTTTCGAAAGATAATACCCTGCAGGGGTGTCCCAACTTAGCCCATCATAAGCTCTCACGGTCAACGAAGGATAAACCTTCTCCCGGAAAGACCCGATCAGTCTCAGAATCCCGATTTACAAGACATTTCGACAATGGTAAAACAAGACCAGCAAAGCCGCCCGAATGTGCCGACAAATCCCGATCGGAGCTGCACATATCTCGTTCTCAGGGCACACCGGATGAACACTACATATAGCTAAAACCAATCCTCGAGTTTCCCCAAGGTGGCGCTGCAAGTGGCTCTAGTTTGAACCAGCACTCAGAGGAACACTGGCCCGGGGGTTTAAATAAAGATGACCCTCGGGCTCGCGAAAACCCAGGGGAAAAGGCTTAGGCGGCAAATGGTAAAACCAAAGTTGGGCCTTGCTGGAGGAGTTTTATTCAAGGCGAACTGTCAAGGGGGTCCCATAAATCACCCGACCGCGTAAGGAACGCATACTCAAGGAACATAATCCCGGTATAACAGAAACTAGGGCGGCAAGAGTGGAACAAAACACCAGGCATAAGGCCGAGCCTTCCACCCTTTACCAAATATATAGATGCATTAATTAAATAAGAGATATTGTGATATCCTAACATATCCATGTTCCAACATGGAACCAACTTCAACTTCACCTGCAACTAGCAACGCTATAAGAAGGGCTGAGCAAAAGCTATAAGAAAGGATGGTTAGAGGCTGTCATGGAAATATGGGAGGCATGATATAGCAAGTTATAGGTAGCGCAGCATGGCAATAGAGCGAACAACTGGCAAAGCAAAGATAGAAGTGATTTCGAGGGGTGGTCATCTTGCCTGCAAGGTTCTCAGAGTTGTCGAAAGCTTGATCCTCGTAAGCGTACTCAACAGGTTCCTCGTTCACGAACTCGTCTCCCGGCTCTACCGAAGACAAGAACACAAACAAACGGAACCCCAATCAACCACGAGAAATGCACAAGCAACATGATGCTAAACATGTATGATATGCAAGATATGATATGCGATGCGTATGCGTGCTCCGGAAGGAAAATGATGAACAAGGCAGTAACCTGGAAAACCAAGCATGCCACTGGAAAGATGAGATGATTTCGGTCGAAATCGATATAAAGATCACCGGAAACGGATGCACGGTTTGCAAATGGCGGGCAAAACAAGAATGACACGAATCTGCGATTAACTGCATGATAGCACTTAAAATGCAACAAGTAACAATGCTACAGCACTCCAACATAGCAACAAAGCATATGAGAGTAATCCACAGGAGATGCTTGACAAAAGATGAACACTGAGCTACGGCTAGATCACAACATATCAAGCTCAAACAAGCATGGCAAAAGAGCAAAAGATAACAGGATCACAGACTTGGTGAAAAACTGGACATGGCAGAAAACAGTATCAGGTAGCAGTGTTCAGAGCACGAAATCAACATGATACAGGAAGTTAACATAGCAAAACAAGGCATGGCAGTGTTATACTAAATGCATACGACAAAAGTCCCTTACTGACCATAAGCCAAAAAGGATCAGAAGATATGATGGCAAGCATGTAAACATAGCAAGTTTCGTACACATATGAGGGCATCTAGGTGAGCTTTATGCACTCACTACAGAGCAATGCATGACAAAACAAGCATACCTACAGCAAGATGGCATGTTTGTGAAGCTATCCATGGCAAGAACAAGAGCATAGCATGTATGGATCAACTACAATAAGCTTGGCAAAATTCCATATCATGTTAAGAATCTGCGAGAAATATTTTATAGCAAAAGTAGAGCAAGATTGAGTCATGCTATGGCACTCCATAATTGCAAGAAAGGGCAGGAATGGATCAATTACAACTAAATCAACAAAACATCCTTACTGAACATCTCCAAAATATGCATGGATCTCTCTGTAGCATCAAGTTTACATGGCAACAAAATAACAGCAGACAAAGACAGGGAAATTACTAAGTCCCTGAAATCAGAAACATTACGGAGCCAAGTTTGCATGCTTGTGCTAGTCACCACAGAGATCACAAAAATACATGGCATACACCCTTGGAAAGATGGCATGGCATACAACGAAACACATGTAGAGCTCATGCCCATAAGATGCACAAATTAAATGATACAAAAATGACAAATCTCCAAGTTCTGTTAAGAACCAGCCCTCTTGCAACAGAGATTCGGGCATCAAGATGGCCTCTAATGAACACGGTGCAATTGAACAAAATGTAGAGCATCACGAGACGAACAATTTGACGTATTACACGCACGAAACGGAGCTACATGCAAGCAGTTATGCACTGATGAACAAGGCGATTTGCTGTAAAATACAAAAAAACTTGGCAATTTGGGGGGGGGTGGTTCGGGTCAACCTGCGCGTTGACCGGATCCAGATCGAGCTCGGGGAAGGAGCTCGGGCTCCGATGGCGCTCGTGGCCGGCGACAGAGGAGGAGGGGGAGGCCGGACGAAGGAGGCGGTGCGGTGCACGGCGGCGCCGGCGACGGCGACCGGAGGCGCGCGTCCTCGGGCGCGGCGGCGAGCACGGAGGAGACGGCGCGGGGGCGCGGCGACGGTACGGGCCGGGCGGGCCCCGCCTGGGCCCGGCGGGCCGGCGGCGCGAGGAGGAGAGAGAGGGCGCCCGGGGTGACGTGGCGCGCCCTTATTGGCTGCGGCCGTCGGCGGGTTGTGTCCGGCGGCGTATGGACACATCCGGCGCGGCGTGAGGGGATTTCTAGGGTTTCGTCTGCGATTGTATTTCGGGGGAGATGCCTATTTATAGGTAGAGGGAGCTAGGAGAGTCCAAATGAGGTGCGGTTTTCGCCCACACGATCGTGATCGAACGACCTAGAGCATGGAAGAGAGTTTGGTGGGTTTTGGGCTGGTTTTAGGGGGGTTTTGCTGCAACACACAAATGGACTTTGCGAATGCCCGGTTAACCGTTGGAGTACCAAACGACCTCCAAATGGAACGAAACTTGACCGGTGGTCTCCGGGTGGTATACTAAGGCCACTTGACAAGCCTCGGTCCATTCCGAGAACGTTTGACACCCGCTCACGAAAGAAAACAAGAGGGGTGCACCGGAGGAGATAGGAGCGCCGGATTGCAAAACGGACAACGGGGAAAATGTTCGGATGCATGAGACGAACACGTATGCAAATGCAATGCACATGATGACATGATATGAAATGCATGACATGAACAAAATGCAAAACGAAAGACAAAACCCGACCACGGAGGGAATATCATATCACATAGCCGAAAATGGCAAGAGTCGGAGTTACAAATATGGCAAGTTACATGCGGGGTGTTACAACACTCCACCACTACGAGAGGATCTCGTCCTGAGATCTAGGATTGAAAGAACTCCGGATATTCGGAACGGAGATGGTCCTCGCGTTCCCAGGTGGCTTCCCGGTCGGAATGGTGCGACCACTTCACTTTCAGGAATTTGATTGACGCTCAGTTTCTTCAAGAATAGCAACGGGGTGCTCATGGTAAGACAGATCTTCTTGGAGGTCAATCTCTTCGAAGTTGATAGTGCGCTCGGGCGTCTTGAAGCACTTGCGGAGCTGTGACACGTGGAACACATCGTGCACGTTCGCGAAGTTGGAAGGAAGCTCAAGTTGATAGGCGACGTCGCCTCTTTTGCCAATGATCTTGAAAGGACCCACGTATCTAGGGGCAAGCTTCCCTTTGATACCGAAGCGACGAGTGCCTTTCATAGGAGAGACGCGGAGGTAGACATGGTCTCCGATCTCGAAAGCCACATCACGGTGCTTACTATCATAGTAACTCTTCTGGCGCGATTGCGCGGCTTTGAGATTATCACGGATGACTTTACACATTTCTTCAGCTTCAGTGATTAAGTCATTGCCAAGAAGTTGGCATTCATCTGTCTCTGACCAATAGAGAGGAGTACGGCACTTTCTGCCATAGAGAATCTCGAATGGGGCCTTGCCCGAACTCGCTTGGAAGCTGTTGTTGTAGGAGAATTCGGCATATGGAAGACAATCTTCCCATTTCATGCCAAAGGAAATGACACAAGCCCTGAGCATATCTTCAAGAATTTGATTGACTCGCTCGACTTGGGCACTAGTTTGAGGATGGAAAGCTGTGCTGAAGCGAATGTTTGTGCCCATGGCCTTCTGGAAGTAGTCCCAGAACTTGGAGGTGAAGATGCTTTCACGATCTGAAGAAATCAATTGTGGAATGCCGTGCAAGGAGACAATTCTGGAGGTGTATAGCTCTTCCAACTGAGCTGCTGTGATAGATTTTTTGATTGGAAGGAAATGAGCGACTTTTGAAAGCTTGTTGATGACAACGAAGATAGCATCATTTCCGCGCTTGGACTTGGGAAATCCAGTCACGAAGTCCATTTCAATATGATCAAACTTCCATTCCGGGATAGCAAGAGCTTGGAGGAGACCAGCTGGTCATTGGTGTTCTGCTTTCACTCTTCGACAGACATCACAGTCATTCACGAATTGAGCAATTTCTCGCTTCATTCGAGTCCACCAATACGACTGCTTGAGGTCATGATACATCTTCGTACTTCCAGGATGAATGGAAAGGAGAGAATTGTGCGCCTCGTTCATTATGACTTTCCTTAGATCACCTTTAGGAACCGCAATCCGGTCCTCGAAGAACAAAGTGTCTCTGTCATCAATGCGATAGCACTTGTATTTGGAAAGACCCTTGTCGATACCACGTTTCACCTTCTTCACCATGGCATCAAGAAGTTGTGCCTCACGAATTTGATCTTCCAAAGTAGGAGAGACTATGAGGTTGGCAAGGAAGCCTTGAGGAACAACTTGGAGATTCAGCTGGCGGAAAGCTTCACAAAGATCCGGTTGGAAAGGCTTGAGAATTAAGCTGTTGCAATAAGCCTTCCTGCTTAAAGCATCTGCAATGACATCGGCCTTGCCTGGAGTATACTCAATACTCGGATTGTACTCTTGAATCATTTCGACCCATCGAGTCTGCCTGAGGTTGAGGTTGGGCTGAGTGAAGATATACTTGAGACTCTTGTGATCAGTGAAAATGTCCACTTGTCTTCCCAACAAGAGATGTCTCCACGTTATTAATGCATGGACAACTGCCGCCAACTCAAGATCGTGAGTGGGGTAGTTCTTCTCATTGGGCTTCAACTGACGAGAGGTATAGGCCACAAATTTCTTCTCTTGCATTAACACAGCACCGAGACCTTGGAGAGAAGCATCACAGAACACTTCAAATGGCTTGGATTCATCAGGAGGAGTCAAGACAGGAGCTGTGACAAGTTTCTCTTTGAGAGTGTTGAAAGCAACGTCACACTCAGGAGCCCAGACATACTTCACATGCTTCTAGAGGAGGTTGGAAAGAGGCTTTGCAATCTTGGAGAAATTCTCAACGAATCTTCGGCAATAGCTTGCAAGACCAAGAAAACTGCGGAGCTGCTTGACATTCTGAGGAGGTTCCCAATTCACAATTGCGGACACCTTCTCGGGGTTAACAGCGATGCCCTTGGCAGAGATGATGTGACCAAGGAAAAGAACTTCATCGAGCCAAAACTCACATTTGGAGAACTTCACATAGAATTGATACTCTCTGAGCTTGTCGAGCACCAATCGCAAATGTTTGGCATGATCCTTCTTATTCTTGGAGAAGACCAAGATATCATCGAGATACACCAGAATGAATTCATTGGTATAGGGGTTGAAGATGAAATTCATCATCCGAGATAAAACTAGAGGAGCATTGACGAAGCCGAAAGACACGACAGTATATTCATAAGAACCAAAGCTTGTTCTGAATGCTGTCTTGGGAATATCTTCTTCACGAATGTGAATCTGATGATAACCCATACGAAGGTCAAGCTTGGAGAATACTTTAGCACCTTTGAGTTGCTCGAAAAGCTCATTGATGTTGGGAAGTGGATACTTGTTCTTGATAGTCTTCTTGTTCAATGGACGGTAGTCGACACAAAGTCGGTCCGTGCCATCCTTCTTCTTGACAAAAAGAACACCACAACCCCATGGAGAAGAACTCGGTTTGATCAAACCCAGACGCTCTTGTGCATCGAGCTGTTTCTTCAATTCCTTTAGCTCGTTGGGTCCAAGCTTGTATGGACGCTTGCAAACGGGTTCAGTGCCAGGCTTTAGTTCGATAACGAACTCAACTGGCCGATGAGGAGGCATACCCGGAAGCTCTTCTGGAAAGACATCTTGGTACTCACAAACAACTGGAATTTGCGAGATGGCATTCAATTCGCCCTTCTCATTGAAAGAAAATAACTGAATGGTTTCATCACGAGCGGCATAAATAATCACATCCTCAGACGAGTGTGTCAATTGAATTTCCCTGGCAGCACAATCAAGTTGAGCCTTGTGCTTAGAAAGCCAGTCCATCCCGAGAATTAAATCAATATCCGAGTCACCAAGAACAACTGGTTTAGACAGAAATTTATAGTCGCCCATCTTGATGGAAACATCCGGGACACAATTATTAGATGTCATTTGCTTGCCCGGAGACACAACCTTCAACGGGATAGGAATCTTTTCCGTCACAAACTCATGCTTGGCAAAAAAAGGTCTTGAAATGAAAGAAAGAGATGCACCAGTATCAAAAAGAACTTTTGCAGGAATATCATTAACAGGAAGATTACCCATTATCACATCAGTAGATTCCTCCGCTTGAGCTGCATTCATCATGTTCACCTTTGCAGACTTTGGATTATGCTTGACCACTGCATTGCTGGAAGATCTGACAGGAGGAGGAGGAGGAAGGCGCCTTTGGTTGAAGCACTTGTTAGCATAGTGACCTTTCTGCTGACACTTGTTGCAAGTCACCTCTGAGAGTGGACGGTGATAAGGAGCATTGGACTTTGGAGCTTGATTCTGAGACTTGTTCTGATAGCCAGAGTTGGAAGAACCATGGCCACCTTTGTTCTTCTGCTGATAAGGCTGACGAAACGGAGGAGGAGGAGGCAACCAGAACTTCTGTTGCTTAGCTGCCACAAGTGAGGAAGAAGAAGACTGAACTGCGTCCCTGACTCTTTTCTTAGAAGCCTCACACTTGAGCTGAGCAGCCTCTTGCTTCAGTGCCATATTATAGAATTGATCAAACTGAGTAGGCTCAACAAGAACGAGAGCTAACTGCAGATCCTCTTTAAAGCCACCTCTGAAGTGATAGATCATGCTCTTTTCATCAGGAACGTCTTGTTTAGCGAAGCGAGCAAGTTTCTAAAACTGTATGTTGTATTGATACACAAACATGTTGCCTTGCTTGAGATTGCGGAACTCCTCACGCTTGCTCTCAACAACACTTTGTGGAATGTGGTGCGCTTTGAAGTCCCGACAGAAGTCAGTCCAAGTGATCACACGACCTCCTCTGGAATCTTTGTATTGTTGATACCAATCAGCAGCTTAGTCCTTGAGCTGGAAAGAAGCGAACTTGACATAGTCCTCAGGCTTGACATTTCTACATTCAAAATGCTTGTTGATGTCCACGAGCCAATCATCGGCATCCGTAGCCTCGGCACAATAGCTGAAAGACTTGCTGATTTGCGAGAAACTGGTTGAGAGTAGCAAAGTGAGGTTGATTGTTGCCTTGACCTTGATTGCCTTGATTGCCTTGCCCTTGGGTGCGTTCTTGCAAGAGTTGCAGAATCATCTGAGCATTTGCGTTGGTGGCTGCCATGATAGCTTGCCATGCCTCCAGAGGTGGAGGTGGTGGCGGAGGGTTCGCTTGACTCCCTTCATTGCGATCCGGATTCTGACGCGTTGGCGGAGCCATCCTGAAGAGGTTGACATCCGTTAGCATCTTGATAGACAAATACATAAGTAGAATCAACGGATAGAAATTGCAACATAAAGTCTTCACAATAAACATTCGAACGAAGATGAACGAATGAATTCCGTAGTAAATCATCACACTTCCATAAGTTGAGAAGCCACTTAGAAAAAGATATGGAATCAACATCTGACTTCGAAGCAACTCGAATACCACAATACAAAACAAAACAAAGTATTGGCTTGCAGAATAAGCCGGAACAGACATATAATAGATATTTCGTCCGAAGTTTTTGTGGTGGGGCCCACACGGGCTCAATCGTACAGCACCATCATGTACAAGGCTGTGCACATGACATACGAAGCGTCCCCAAGTCGGCATAGCCAAGGACTCTTTAAGACACTACGAGACCACTGTAAAAGCAACCGTGTACAGGCGGACCACTAGACGTCGAACCCCAATCTCATATCATGCGTCTGTCGGAAAGATATCCTAAGGCTACTTGCATTCCCACTTATAAACTCCCGAAACTTTCTGGTTATGCAATCAGGTGTTGGGGATACAAGGGACACAAAATATATCACCCAAACTAACAATACCTAGATCCAGCTGTATCCATCCTTCAACACATAACCAAGAAACCTTCGGAAATCATTCACCTCAACCTTCGAAAAGCATCCGTTATACGAGTTATGGCAATACTCCCGAACTCCCGCCCCAGTACTGGGTGGCGTCGAGGTGATCTCACCAACAACTGCATAAAAGAGATTTCGATGTCGGCGAAACTCAGGTATTCCAGAACTGCAACGATAAAATAGTGACGACAACACCTCGGAGCTCAACTCCCCGGGACACTGCCATAACCCCTAAATGTCAGGAGGCACCAAGAACAATGTTCTCTTCACAAAACCATCGGAACGATTCCAAGATACCCGCGTGATCCTAAATTTTTTTTTAGTGAAATTTGACGATAGAATAGTCAAAACTTCTACGTCAGGAGACCTCACCAGAGCGACGAAGGGACTGAGGAGTAAAAAGAATCCTACTCTCCGATATATATAATCCTAAGACTCAAAACATTTTTGTTCTAGACTCAACAACGCCAGCGATTCGATCAAGCAGGGGGCTCCTAAGTCGGGGATGGCTCTGACTACCAACTTGTAACGCCCACGATGCGGCTATATCTCCCACGTGTCGAGGCACGACTTAGAGGCATAACCGCATAGTGGTTTTGTCGCAAGAAGGGTCATCTTCACACAATCCCATGTAATGAACAAGAATGGGATAAAGAGTTGGCTTACAATCGCCACTTCACACAATACATAAATATAATTCATACATCATCCAAAATACAAACATATAGACCGACTACGGTCAAGATCCAGATGAAAATAAGATAACCCCAAATGCTAGATCCCCGATCGTCCCAACTGGGCTCCACTACTGATCATCAGGAAAAGACACATAGTAACGACCACGTTCCTCGTCGAACTCCCACTTGAGATAGACCCCATCATCTGCACTGGCATCGTCGGCACCTGCAACTGTTTTGGTAGAATCTGTGAGTCACGAGGACTCAGCAATCTCACACCCGCGAGATCAAGACTATTTAAGCTTATAGGAAAGGAAGGTGTAATAAGGTGGAGCTGCAGCGGAAATAAGCAAATATGGTGGCTAACTTGCGCAAATGAGAGCGAGAAGAGAAGCAACGGAACGGTCGTCATCTAGCAATGACCAAGAAGTGATCCTGAACACCTACTTACGTCATACATAACTCAGACCGTGTTCACTTCCCAGACTCCGCCGAGAAGAGACCATCACGGCTACACACGCAGTTGATGTATTTTAAATTGGGTCAAGTGACAAGTTCTCTACAACCGGACATTAACAAATTCCCATCTGCCTCGTAGCCGCGGGCACGGCTTCCGAAAGATAATACCCTGCAGGGGTGTCCCAACTTAGCCCATCATAAGCTCTCACGGTCAACGAAGGATAAACCTTCTCCCGGAAAGACCCGATCAGTCTCGGAATCCCGGTTTACAAGACATTTCGACAATGGTAAAACAAGACCAGCAAAGCCGCCCGAATGTGCCGACAAATCCCGATAGGAGCTGCACATATCTCGTTCTCAGGGCACACCGGATGAACACTATGTACAGCTAAAACCAATCCTCGAGTTTCCCCAAGGTGGCGCTGCAAGTGGCTCTAGTTTGGACCAGCACTCAGAGGAACACTGGCCCGGGGGTTTAAATAAAGATGACCCTCGGGCTCGCGATAACCCGGGGGAAAAGGCTTAGGCGGCAAATGGTAAAACCAAAGTTGGGCCTTGCTGGAGGAGTTTTATTCAAGGCAAACTGTCAAGGGGGTCCCATAAATCACCCGACCACGTAAGGAACGCAAACTCAAGGAACGTAATCCCGGTATAACAGAAACTAGGGCGGCAAGAGTGGAACAAAACACCAGGAATAAGGCCGAGCCTTCCACCCTTTACCAAATATATAGATGCATTAATTAAATAAGAGATATTGTGATATCCCAACATATCCATGTTCCAACATGGAACCAACTTCAACTTCACCTGCAACTAGCACCGCTATAAGAAGGGCTGAGCAAAAGCGGTAACTTAGCCAAACAACGGTTTGCTAGGAAAGGATGGTTAGAGGTTGACATGGCAATATGGGAGGCATGATATAGCAAGTGATAGGTAGCGCAGCATGGCAATAGAGCGAACAACTAGCAAAGCAAAGATAGAAGTGATTTCGAGGGGTGGTCATCTTGCCTGCAAGGTTCTCAGAGTTGTCGAAAGCTTGATCCTCGTAAGCGTATTCAACAGATTCCTCGTTCACGAACTCGTCTCCCGGCTCTACCCAAGACAAGAACACAAACAAACGGAACCACAATCAACCACGAGAAATGCACAAGCAACATGATGCAAAACATGTATGATATGCAAGATATGATATGCGATGCGTATGCGTGCTCCAGAAGGAAAATGATGAACAAGGTAGTAACTTGGCAAACCAAGCATGCCACTGGAAAGCTGGGATGATTTCGGTCGAAATCGATATAAAGATCACCGGAAACGGATGCACGGTTTGCAAATGGCGGGCAAAACAAGAATGACACGAATCTGCGATTAACAGCATGATAGCACTTAAAATGCAACAAGTAGCAATGCTACAGCACTCCAACATAGCAACAAAGCATATGACAGTAATCCACAGGAGATTCTTGACAAAAGATGAACAATGAGCTACGGCTAGATCACAACATATCAAGCTCAAACAAGCATGGCAAAAGAGCAAAAGATAACAGGATCACAGACTTGGTGAAAAACTGGACATGGCAGAAAACAGCATCAGGTAGCAATGTGCAGAGCACGAAATCAACATGATACAGGAAGTTAACATAGCAAAACAAGGCATGGCAGTGTTATACTAAATGCATACGACAAAAGTCCCTTACTGACCATAAGCCAAAAAGGATCAGAAGATATGATGACAAGCATGTAAACATAGCAAGTTTCGTTAACAGGTTTCGGACTTGCCAGAAAAACAGAGCATGGCAGAATTAATAATATGAGGGCATCTAGGTGAGCTTGAGGAACTCACTACAGAGAAATGCATGACAAAACAAGCACACCTACAGCAAGATGGCATTGTTTTTCAAGCTATCCATGGCAAGAACAAGAGCATATCATGTTAAGAATCTACCAGAAATATTTTATAGCAAAAGTAGAGCAAGATTGAGTCATTCTATGGCACTCCATAATTGCAAACAAGGGCAGGAATGGATCAATTACAACCATAGCTACAAAACATCCTTACTGAACATCTCCAAAATATGCATGGATCTCTCTGTAGCATCAAGTTTACATGGCAACAAAATAACAGCAGACAAAGACAGGGAAATTACTAAGTCCCTGAAATCAGAAACATTACGGAGCCAAGTTTGCATGCTTGTGCTAGTCACCACAGAGATCACAAAAATACATGGCATACATCCATGGAAAGATGGCATGGCATACAACAAAACACATGTAGAGCTCATGCCCATAAGATGCACAGATTAAATGATCCAAAAATGACAAATCTCCAAGTTCTGTTAAGAACCAGCAGATAACAGTAACTAGCCCTCTTGCAACAGAGATTTGGGCATCAAGATGGCCTCTAATGAACATGGTGCAATTGAACAAAATGTAGAGCATCACGATACGAACAATTTGACATATTACACGCGTGAAACGGAGCTACATGCAATGAGTTATGCACTGATGAACAAGGCAATTTGCTGTAAAATACAAAAGAAAACTTAGCAATTTTGGGGGGGGGGGGTTCGGGTCAACCTGCGCGTTGACCGGATCCAGATCGAGCTCGGGGAAGGAGCTCGGGCTCCGACGGCACTCGTGGCCGGCGACGGAGGAGGAGGGGGAGGCCGCGGCCGGAGGGAGAGGAGGCGAGGTGCGGCGCCGGCGGAGGGAGGCCGGAGGAAGGAGGCGGTGCGGTGCACGGCGGCGCCAGCGACGGCGATCGGAGGCGCGCGTCCTCGGGCGCGGCGGCGAGCACGGAGGAGACGGCGCGGGGGCGCGGCGACGGTACGGGCCGGGCGGGCCGGCGGCGCGAGGAGGAGAGAGAGGGCGCCCGGGGTGACGTGGCGCGCCCTTATTGGCTGCGGCCGGCGGCGGGTTGTGTCCGGCGTGGCGCGAGGGGATTTTCTAGGGTTTCGTCTGCGATTGTATTTCGGGGGAGATGCCTATTTATAGGTAGAGGGAGATAGGAGAGTCCAAATGAGGTGCGGTTTTCGCCCACACGATCGTGATCGAACGACCTAGAGCTTGGAAGAGAGTTTGGTGGGTTTTGGGCTGGTTTTTAGGGGGGTTTTGCTGCAACACACAAATGGACTTTGCGGATGCCCGGTTAACCGTTGGAGTACCAAACGACCTCCAAATGGAACGAAAGTTGACCGGTGGTCTCCGGGTGGTATACTAAGGCCACTTGACAAGCCTCGGTCCATTCCGAGAACGTTTGACACCCGCTCACGAAAGAAAACAAGAGGGGTGCACTGGAGGACATAGGAGCGCCGGATTGCAAAACGGACAACGGGGAAAATGTTCGGATGCAAGAGACGAACACGTATGCAAATGCAATGCACATGATGACATGATATGAAATGCATGACATGAACAAAATGCAAAACGAAAGACAAAACCCGACCACGGAGGGAATATCATATCACATAGCCGAAAATGGCAAGAGTCGGAGTTACAAATATGGCAAGTTACATGTGGGGTGTTACAACACTCCACCACTACGAGAGGATCTCGTCCCGAGATCTAGGACTGAAAGAACTCCGAATATTCGGAACGGAGATGGTCCTCGCGTTCCCAGGTGGCTTCCCGGTCGGAATGGTGCGACCACTTCACTTTCAGGAATTTGATTGACGCTCAGTTTCTTCAAGAATAGCAACGGGGTGCTCATGGTAAGACAGATCTTCTTGGAGGTCAATCTCTTCGAAGTTGATAGTGCGCTCGGGCGTCTTGAAGCACTTGCGGAGCTGTGACACGTGGAACACATCGTGCACGTTCGCGAAGTTGGAAGGAAGCTCAAGTTGATAGGCGACGTCGCCTCTTTTGCCAATGATCTTCAAAAGACCCACGTATCTAGGGGCAAGCTTCCCTTTGATACCGAAGCGACGAGTGCCTTTCATAGGAGAGATGCGGAGGTAGACATGGTCTCCGATCTCGAAAGCCACATCACGGTGCTTACTATCATAGTAACTCTTCTGGCGCGATTGCGCGGCTTTGAGATTATCACGGATGACTTTACACATTTCTTCAGCTTCAGTGATTAAGTCATTGCCAAGAAGTTGGCATTCATCTGTCTCTGACCAATAGAGAGGAGTACGGCACTTTCTGCCATAGAGAATCTCGAATGGGGCCTTGCCCGAACTCGCTTGGAAGCTGTTGTTGTAGGAGAATTCGGCATATGGAAGACAATCTTCCCATTTCATGCCAAAGGAAATGACACAAGCCCTGAGCATATCTTCAAGAATTTGATTGACTCGCTCGACTTGGGCACTAGTTTGAGGATGGAAAGCTGTGCTGAAGCGAATGTTTGTGCCCATGGCCTTCTGGAAGTAGTCCCAGAACTTGGAGGTGAAGATGCTTTCACGATCTGAAGAAATCAATTGTGGAATGCCGTGCAAGGAGACAATTCTGGAGGTGTATAGCTCTTCCAACTGAGCTGCTGTGATAGATTTTTTGATTGGAAGGAAATGAGCGACTTTAGAAAGCTTGTTGATGACAACGAAGATAGCATCATTTCCGCGCTTGGACTTGGGAAATCCAGTCACGAAGTCCATTTCAATATGATCAAACTTCCATTCCGGGATAGCAAGAGCTTGGAGGAGACCAGCTGGTCATTGGTGTTCTGCTTTCACTCTTCGACAGACATCACAGTCATTCACGAATTGAGCAATTTCTCGCTTCATTCGAGTCCACCAATACGACTGCTTGAGGTCATGATACATCTTCGTACTTCCAGGATGAATGGAAAGGAGAGAATTGTGCGCCTAGTTCATTATGACTTTCCTTAGATCACCTTTAGGAACCGCAATCCGGTCCTCGAAGAACAAAGTGTCTCTGTCATCAATGCGATAGCACTTGTATTTGGAAAGACCCTTGTCGATACCACGTTTCACCTTCTTCACCATGGCATCAAGAAGTTGTGCCTCACGAATTTGATCTTCCAAAGTAGGAGAGACTATGAGGTTGGCAAGGAAGCCTTGAGGAACAACTTGGAGATTCAGCTGGCGGAAAGCTTCACAAAGATCCGGTTGGGAAGGCTTGAGAATTAAGCTGTTGCAATAAGCCTTCCTGCTTAAAGCATCCTACCTAAGCCCATATTTCGGGTGCACCCTTCAACCAATGTTAATTGTGTATGTTTTCCTCGAGCATACATCATTATATAATTTGATCTAGCGATTGTTATCTCCTTGTTCACATAATTGTGGAAATCCATCTTGTTGGAATTCTCGATAATTTGTCGCTGAGTCCATCAGCCACATCCTCATCTTCTCCTTGGTTGATGATGAACTCATGATTCGAAACTTGCTTCCATAGTTCATTTACCGAGAATCTTGCAACGCCATCTCGTCAAATTGTGTTGCACCCCTTCCTTCTCAGACATCATGAGTGTGAGGTATCCTGACACCAATCATATTTGAATCTCGGTCGGATATGATGGCTGGAACATATTTCCAAGAGTTATAACGTTGGTCTTTATATAAGCCGGTAAGGTGGTGTCATGCTTAGCACGCCTGGCCGGAGGACCTATTGTTATAGTTTCCATTTTAGCAAGGTTAGCCATTCTTCCATGAGGAAATTGTAAGACTTATTCTATGAGTTGTTCCTGATGGATCCTTTGTGTATCCAAAGTCCGACCTTTGCTTGAAGACCATGCCAATGCTATCTCGAAGCATGTCTGTGGTACTCCGATTTTCAATAACAACATTTGAAGAACAATGCAAAATTCTCTTTATCAATTATCCAAACACTGTTGTATGGGTAATGTCATGAAATTTCCTCCCCCCTTTCCTAAAGGGTTTTCTACGTTATATCCTATCATGGATATCATGCTCTGCTAGTCCTTGGGAAGGATATACCCCTGAAATATGTGTTTAAACACATTTTCCTTTCCATTGTTTTGTTTAACATTTCTGATGATCTATATGATCTAAGCAGTAATATTCTTCGACTTATGAAAACACCTTGGTGTACAACCGTGTCAGTAAGACCATGTTTCTACTGTTGATGACATTTCGGTAACCGCCGATGGACGAGAACTTTGCCTATTGGCCCGCCTCGTTCAACAAGCAGGAAAATGGTTCTCTTCGTCCCTCGCCCTTGGTACCGATGTTGTTGCCGACATAACCGACAGACTATTCTCTAACATGCCTTGCTTACATGATCATACAAGATGTCACCGCCCTTCCTCCTTTTAACCCACATGGTAGGCCCATATCCCACATTTTCACAGGATCGAAACCTGACTATCCTGTACACCCTATTTCCAAAGTTAATCCTCGTGCTTGGCTTCGTATGCAATTCACGAGCCACATTCCTAGTGATCTATTCTTGTATCAGACGCAATACGTATTCACGCTGCCCTGAGACCCTTTCACCTTCTGACTAGGCATTGAACGATTGCCTGGCTGCTTGAAACGTCTTATTGTACCTTTGTACTTTACTCACGATGTGTTTTATTTGTTCAACTCGAGAGGTACTCATATGCTCATTCATGGGTTAACCCCAGATTATCACCCTTATAGCATTCTGTCGTTGCCGAGCTGCCCCGTTAGCTATTCGTAAGTACGACGGAGTTCCCAAAGAAAGGATGCCAACTTCATCATGATGACCGGAAGCAGAGTAATGACGACGCCAATGAAATGGATCGACCTGTTCGAGAAAAGCAACCAGGACCAAGAATATCAGTTAGAATTTCGTAACCTAGTCTTTCCCCCTTACTCCCACTCCTAAATCTTGGGACGAGATTTCTTGTAGTGGAGGAGAATTGTGAGGCCCGGATAATTAAGCTACAGTAACCCTTTGCTAATGATGCCCCGTCACCTTGGTTACTGTCGATAAACTCGCGTTATTTTAAAACTGATTCAAATTCAAGTTTGGATTAAAGTCAAACAACCAAAGTTTTCAAATATTAAAACTAAATTGTTCGAATTGTGAAGGAACCACACTTTTACAAAATGCTCGAATACTCTAAAATGAAGAAAACAACAAAAGGAAAATTTAATTGAAAGGAAAAGCGTAAAAATAGAAAACAAAACTAACAAAATAAGAGAAAGGAAGAAAACCCCATTGCCTCCCTCCGGGCTTTAGGCCACAATGGGCCGCGCCAGCCCAGCCCCTGAAGGAAATATGCCCTAGAGGCAATAATAAAGTTATTATTTATTTCCTTATATCATGATAAATGTTTATTATTCATGCTAGAATTGTATTAACCGGAAACATAATACTTGGGTGAATACATAGACAAACAGAGTGTCACTAGTATGCCTCTACTTGACTAGCTCGTTGATCAAAGATGGTTATGTTTCCTAGCCATTGACATGAGTTGTCATTTGATTAACGGGATCACATCATTAGGAGAATGATGTGATTGACTTGACCCATTCCGTTAGCTTAGCACTCGATCGTTTAGTATGTTGCTATTGCTTTCTTCATGACTTATACATGTTCCTATGACTATGAGATTATGCAACTCCTGTTTACCGGAGGAACGCTTTGTGTGCGACCAAACGTCACAACGTAACTGGTTGATTATAAAGGTGCTCTACAGGTGTCTCCGAAGGTACTTGTTGGGTTGGCGTATTTCGAGATTAGGATTTGTCACTCCGATTGTCGGAGAGGTATCTCTGGGCCCTCTTGGTAATGCACATCACTTAAGCCTTGCAAGCATTGCAACTAATGAGTTTGTTGCGAGATGATGTATTACAGAACGAATAAAGAGACTTGCCGGAAACGAGATTGAACTAGGTATTGAGATACCGACGATCGAATCTCGGGCAAGTAACATACCGATGACAAAGGGAACAACGTATGTTGTTATGCGGTCTGACCGATAAAGATCTTTGTAGAATATGTGGGAGCCAATATGAGCATCCAGGTTACGCTATTGGTTATTGACCAGAGACGTGTCTCGGTCATGTCTACATAGTTCTCGAACCCGTAGGGTCCGCACGCTTAATGTTTCGATGACAGTTATATTATGAGTTTATATATATTCATGTACCGAAGGATGTTCGGAGTCCCGTATGTGATCATGGACATGACGAGGAGCCTTGAAATGGTCGAGACATGAAGATTGATATATTGGAAGCCTATGTTTGGATATCGGAAGTGTTCCGGGTGAAATCGGGATTTTACCGGCGTACCGGGAGGTTACCGGAACCCCCCGGCAACATAATGGGCCTTAGTGGGCCTAGGTGGAAGAGAGCAGAGGCGGCTAGGGCTGGGCCGCGCGCCCCACCCCCTTGTCCGAATAGGACATGGAGAAGGGGGTGGCGCCCCCCTTCCTTCTTCTCCCTCTCCTCTTCCCCCCCTCCCAAGTCCTAATCCAACTAGGAAAAGGGGGGAGTCCTACTCCTGGCGCGCCCAAGGCTGGCTGCACCTCCCCCCTTTGATCCTTTATATACGGGGGCAGGGGGCACCCCAAAGACACAACAATTGATCATTGATCTCTTAGCCGTGTGCGGTGCCCCCCTCCACCATATTACACCTCGATAATATCGTAGCGGTGCTTAGGCGAAGCCCTGCGTCGGTAGAACATCATCATCGTCACCACGCCGTCGTGCTAACGAAACTCTCCCTCAACACTCAGCTGGATCAGAGTTCGAGGGACGTCATCGAGCTGAACGTGTGCTGAACTCGGAGGTGCCGTGCATTCGGTACTTGATCGGTCGGATCATGAAGACGTACGACTACATCAACCGCGCTGTGTTAACGCTTCCGCTTTCGGTCTACGAGGGTACGTGGACAACACTCTCCCCTCTCGTTGCTATGCATCACCATGATCTTGCGTGTGCGTAGGAATTTTTTTGAAATTACTACGTTCCCCAACAGTGGTATCAGAGCCAGGTTTTATGCGTAGATGTCATATGCACGAGTACAACACAAGTGAGTTGTGGGCGATATAAGTCATGCTACTTACCAGCATGTCATACTTTGGTTCGGTGGTATTGTTGGATGAAGCGGCCCAAACTGACATTACGCGTACGCTTACGCGAGACTGATTCTTCCGACGTGCTTTGCACAGAGGTGGCTGGCGGGTGTCAGTTTCTCCAACTTTATTTGAACCGAGTGTGGCTACGCCCGGTCCTTGCAAAGGTTAAAACAGCACCAACTTGAAAAACTATCGTTGTGGTTTTGATGCGTAGGTAAGAACGGTTCTTGCTAAGCCAAGTAGCAGCCACATAAAACTTGCAACAACAAAGTAGAGGACGTCTAACTTGTTTTTGCAGGGCATGTTGTGATGTGATATGGTCAAGACATGATGCTAAATTTTATTGTATGAGATTATCATGTTTTGTAACCGAGTTATCGGCAACTGGCAGGAGCCATATGGTTGTCGCTTTATTGTATGAAATGCAATCGCCATGTAATTGCTTTATTTTATCACTAAGCGGTAGTGATAGTCGTAGAAGCAATAGTTGGCGAGACGACAACGATGCTACGATGGAGATCAAGGTGTCGCGCCGGTGACGATGGGGATCATGACGGTGCTTCGGAGATGGAGATCACAAGCACAAGATGATGATGGCCATATCATATCACTTATATTGATTGCATGTGATGTTTATCTTTTATGCATCTTATCTTGCTTTGATTGACAGTAGCCTTATAAGATGATCTCTCACTAAATTTCAAGATAAAAGTGTTCTCCCTGAGTATGCACCGTTGCCAAAGTTCGTCGTGCCCAGACGCCACGTGATGATCGGGTGTGATAAGCTCTACGTCCATCTACAACAGGTGCAAGCCAGTTTTGCACACGCAGAATACTCAGGTTAAACTTGACGAGCCTAGCATATGCAGATATGGCCTCGGAACACTGAGACCGAAAGGTCGAGCGTGAATCATATAATAGATATGATCAACATAGTGATGTTCACCATTGAAAACTACTCCATTTCACGTGATGATCGGTTATGGTTTAGTTGATTTGGATCACGTGATCACTTAGATGATTAGAGGGATGTCTATCTAAGTGGAAGTTCTTAAGTAATATGATTAATTGAACTTAAATTTATCATGAACTTAGTACCTGATAGTATCTTGCTTGTCTATGTTGATTGTAGATAGATGGCCCGTGCTGTTGTTCCGTTGAATTTTAATGCGTTCCTTGAGAAAGCAAAGTTGAAAGATGATGGTAGCAATTACACGGACTGGGTCCGTAACTTGAGGATTATCCTCATTGCTGCACAGAAGAATTACGTCCTGGAAGCACCGCTGGGTGCCAGGCCTGCTGCAGGAGCAACACCAGATGTTATGAACGTCTGGCAGAGCAAAGCTGATGACTACTCGATAGTTCAGTGTGCCATGATTTACGGCTTAGAACCGGGTCTTCAACGACGTTTTGAACATCATGGAGCATATGAGATGTTCCAAGAGTTGAAGTTAATATTTCAAGCAAATGCCCGGATTGAGAGATATGAAGACTCCAATAAGTTCTACAGCTGCAAGATGGAAGAGAATAGTTCTGTCAGTGAGCATATACTCAAAATGTCTGGGTATAACAATCACTTGATTCAACGGGGAGTTAATCTTCCGGATGATAGCGTCATTGACAGAATTCTTCAATCACTGCCACCAAGCTACAAGAGCTTCGTGATGAACTATAACATGCAAGGGATGGATAAGATGATTCCCGAGCTCTTCGCAATGCTAAAGGCTGCGGAGGTAGAAATCAAAAAGGAGCATCAAGTGTTGATGGTCAATAAGACCACTAGTTTCAAGAAAAAGGGCAAAGGGAAGAAGAAGGGGAACTTCAAGAAGAACAGCAAGCAAGTTGCTATTCAGGAGAAGAAACCCAAGTCTGGACCTAAGCCTGAGACTGAGTGCTTCTACTGCAAGCAGACTGGTCACTGGCAGCGGAACTGCCCCAAGTATTTGGCGGATAAGAAGGATGGCAAGGTGAACAAAGGTATATGTGATATACATGTTATTGATGTGTACCTTACTAGGGCTCGCAGTAGCACCTGGGTATTTGATACTGGTTCTGTTGCTAATATTTGCAACTCGAAACATGGACTACGGATTAAGCGAACACTGGCCAAGGACGAGGTGACAATGCGCGTGGGAAACGGTTCCAAAGTCGATGTGATCGCTGTCGGCACGCTACCTCTACATCTACCTTCGGGATTAGTATTAGACCTAAATAATTGTTATTTGGTGCCAGCGTTGAGCATGAACATTATATCTGGATCTTGTTTGATGCAAGACGGTTATTCATTTAAATCAGAGAATAATGGTTGCTCTATTTATATGACTAATATCTTTTATGGTCATGCACCCTTGAAGAGTGGTGTATTTTTAATGAATCTCGATAGTAGTGATACACATATTCATAATGTCGAAGCCAAAATATGCAGAGTTGATAATGATAGTGCAACTTATTTGTGGCACTGCCGTTTAGGTCATATCGGTGTAAAGCGCATGAAGAAACTCCATACTGATGGACTTTTGGAATCACTTGATTATGAATCACTTGGTACTTGCAAACCGTGCCTCATGGGCAAGATGACTAAAACGCCGTTCTCCGGAACTATGGAGAGAGCAACAGATTTGTTGGAAATCATACATACAGATGTATGTGGTTCGATGAATATTGAGGCTCGTGGTGGATATCGTTATTTTCTCACCTTCACAGATGATTTGAGCAGATATGGGTATATCTACTTAATGAAACATAAGTATGAAACATTTGAAAGGTCCAAAGAATTTCATAGTGAAGTTGAAAATCATCATAACAAGAAAATAAAGTTTCTACGATCAGATCGTGGAGGAGAATATTTGAGTTACGAGTTTGGTCTACATTTGAAACAATGCAGAATAGTTTCGCAACCCACGCCACCCGAAACACCACAACGTAATGGTGTGTCCGAACATCGTAATCGTACTTTCCTAGATATGGTGCGATCTATGATGTCTCTTACTGATTTATCGCTATCGTTTTGGGGTTATGCTTTAGAGACGCCTGCATTCACGTTTAATAGGGCACCATCGAAATCCGTTGAGATGACGCCTTATGAACTGTGGTTTGGCAAGAAACCAAAGTTGTCGTTTCTTAAAGTTTGGGGCTGCGATGCTTATGTGAAGAAGCTTCAAACTGATAAGCTCGAACCTAAATTGGAGAAATGTGTCTTCATAGGATACCCAAAGGAGACTGTTGGGTACACCTTCTATCACAGATCCGAAGGCAAGACAATCGTTGCTAAGAATGGATCCTTTCTAGAGAAGGAGTTTCTCTCGAAAGAAGTGAGTGGGAGGAAAGTAGAACTTGATGAGGTAACTGTACCTGCTCCCTTATTGGAAAATAGTTCATCACAGAAACCGGTTCCTGTGACGCCTACACCAATTAGTGAGGAAGTTAATGATGATGATCATGAAACTTCAGATCAAGTTGTTACTGAACCTCGCAGGTCAACCAGAGTAAGATCCGCACCACAGTGGTACGGTAATCCTGTTCTGGAGGTTATGTTACTAGACCATGACGAACCTACGAAATATGAAGAAGCGATGGTGAGCCCAGATTCCGCAAAATGGCTTGAGGCCAGGAAATCCGAGATGGAATCCATGTATGAGAACAAAGTATGGACTTTGGTTGACTTGCCTGATGATCGGCAAGCCATTGAAAATAAATGGATCTTCAAGAAGAAGACTGACGCTGACGGTAATGTTACTGTCTATAAAGCTCGACTTGTTGCGAAAGGTTTTCGACAAGTTCAAGGGATTGAGTACGATGAGACCTTCTCACCCGTAGCGATGCTTAAGTCTGTCCGAATCATGTTAGCAATTGCCGCATTTTATGATTATGAAATTTGGCAAATGGATGTCAAAACTGCATTCTTGAATGGATTTCTGGAAGAAGAGTTGTATATGATGCAACCGGAAGATTTTGTCGATCCAAAGGGAGCTAACAAAGTGTGCAAGCTCCAGCGATCCATTTATGGACTGGTGCAAGCCTCTCGGAGTTGGAATAAACGCTTTGATACTGTGATCAAAGCATTTGGTTTTGTACAGACTTTTGGAGAAGCCTGTATTTACAAGAAAGTGAGTGGGAGCTCTATAGCATTTCTGATATTATATGCGGACGACATATTGCTGACTAGAAATGATATAGAATTTCTGGATAGCATAAAGGGATACTTGAATAAGAGTTTTTCAATGAAAGACCTCGGTGAAGCTGCGTATATATTGGGCATCAAGATCTATAGAGATAGATCAAGACGCTTAATTGGACTTTCACAAAGCACATACCTTGACAAAGTTTTGAAGAAGTTCAAAATGGATCAAGCAAAGAAAGGGTTCTTGCCTGTGTTACAAGGTGTGAAGTTGAGTAAGACTCAATGCCCGACCACTGCAGAAGATAGAGAGAAGATGAAAGATGTTCCCTATGCTTCAGCCATAGGCTCTATCATGTATGCAATGCTGTGTACCAGACCTGATATGTGCCTTGCTATAAGTCTGGCAGGAAGGTACCAAAGTAATCCTGGAGTGGATCACTGGACAGCGGTCAAGAACATCCTGAAATACCTGAAAAGGACTAAGGATATGTTTCTCATTTATGGAGGTGACAAAGAGCTCATCGTAAATGGTTACGTCGATGCAAGCTTGGACACTGGTCCGGACGATTCTAAATCGCAAACCGGATACGTGTTTACATTGAATGGTGGAGCTGTCAGTTGGTGCAGTTCTAAACAAAGTGTCGTGGCGGGATCTACGTGTGAAGCGGAGTTCTTAAGTAATATGATTAATTGAACTTAAATTTATCTTGAACTTAGTACCTGATAGTATCTTGCTTGTCTATGTTGATTGTAGATAGATGGCCCGTGCTGTTGTTCCGTTGAATTTTAATACATTCCTTGAGAAAGCAAAGTTGAAAGATGATGGTAGCAATTACACGGACTGGGTCCGTAACTTGAGGATTATCCTCATTGCTGCACAGAAGAATTACGTCCTGGAAGCACCGCTGGGTGCCAGGCCTGCTGCAGGAGCAAAACCAGATGTTATGAACGTCTGGCAGAGCAAAGCTGATGACTACTCGATAGTTCAGTGTGCCATGCTTTACGGCTTAGAACCGGGTCTTCAACGACGTTTTGAACGTCATGGAGCATATGAGATGTTCCAAGAGTTGAAGCTAATATTTCAAGCAAATGCCCAGATTGAGAGATATGAAGTCTCCAATAAGTTCTACAGCTGCAAGATGGAAGAGAATAGTTCTGTCAGTGAGCATATACTCAAAATGTCTGCGTATAACAATCACTTGATTCAACTGGGAGTTAATCTTCCGGATGATAGCATCATTGACAGAATTCTTCAATCACTGCCACCAAGCTACAAGAGCTTCGTGATGAACTATAACATGCAAGGGATGGATAAGACGATTCCCGAGCTCTTCGCAATGCTAAAGGCTGCGGAGGTAGAAATCAAAAAGGAGCATCAAGTGTTGATGGTCAATAAGACCACTAGTTCAAGAAAAAGGGCAAAGAGAAGAAGAAGGGGAACTTAAAGAAGAACAGCAAGCAAGTTGTTGTTCAGGAGAAGCAACCCAAGTCTGGACCTAAGCCTGAGACTGAGTGCTTCTACTGCAAGCAGACTGGTCACTGGAAGCGGAACTGCCCAAGTATTTGGCAGATAAGAAGGATGGCAAGGTGAACAAAGGTATATGTGATATACATGTTATTGATGTGTACCTTACTAGAGCTCGCAGTAGCACCTGGGTATTCGATACTGGTTCTGTTGCTAATATTTGCAACTCGAAACAGGGACTACGGATTAAGCGAACACTGGCCAAGGACGAGGTGACAATGCGCATGGGAAACGGTTCCAAAGTCGATGTGATCGCCGTCGGCACGCTACCTCTACATCTACCTTCGGGATTAGTATTAGACCTAAATAATTGTTATTTGGTGCCAGCGTTGAGCATGAACATTATATCTGGATCTTGTTTGATGCGAGACGGTTATTCATTTAAATCAGAGAATAATGGTTGCTCTATTTATATGAGTAATATCTTTTATGGTCATGCACCCTTGAAGAGTGGTCTATTTTTAATGAATCTCGATAGTAGTGATACACATATCCATAATGTCGAAGCCAAAAGATGCAGAGTTGATAATGATAGTGCAACTTATTTGTGGCACTGCCGTTTAGGTCATATCGGTGTAAAGCGCATGAAGAAACTCCATACTGATGGACTTTTGGAATCACTTGATTATGAATCACTTGGTACTTGTGAACCGTGCCTCATGGGCAAGATGACTAAAACGCCGTTCTCCGGAACTATGGAGAGAGCAACAGATTTGTGGGAAATCATACATACAGATGTATGTGGTGCGATGAATATTGAGGCTCGTGGTGGATATCGTTATTTTCTCACCTTCACAGATGATTTGAGCAGATATGGGTATATCTACTTAATGAAACATAAGTCTGAAACATTTGAAAGGTTCAAAGAATTTCAGAGTGAAGTTGAAAATCATCGTAACAAGAAAATAAAGTTTCTACGATCAGATCGTGGAGGAGAATATTTGAGTTACGAGTTTGGTCTACATTTGAAATAATGCGGAATAGTTTCGCAACGCACGCCACCCGGAACACCACAACGTAATGGTGTGTCCGAACATCGTAATCGTACTTTACTAGATATGGTGCGATCTATGATGTCTCTTTCTGATTTACCGCTATCGTTTTGGGGTTATGCTTTAGAGACAGCTGCATTCACGTTAAATAGGGCACCATCAAAATCCGTTGAGATGACGCCTTATGAACTGTGGTTTGGCAAGAAACCAAAGTTATCGTTTCTTAAAGTTTGGGGCTGCGATGCTTATGTGAAGAAGCTTCAAACTGATAAGCTCGAACCTAAATCGGAGAAATGTGTCTTCATAGGATACCCAAAGGAGACTGTTGGGTACACCTTCTATCACAGATCCGAAGGCAAGACATTCGTTGCTAAGAATGGATCCTTTCTAGAGAAGGAGTTTCTCTAGAAAGAAGTGAGTGGGAGGAAAGTAGAACTTGATGAGGTAATTGTACCTGCTCCCTTATTGGAAAATAGTTCATCACAGAAACCGGTTCCTGTGACGCCTACACCAATTAGTGAGGAAGTTAATGATGATGATCATGAAACTTCAGATCAAGTTGTTACTGAACCTCATAGGTCAACCAGAGTAAGATCCGCACCAGAGTGGTACGGTAATCATGTTCTGGAGGTTATGTTACTAGACCATGACGAATCTACAAACTATGAAGAAGCGATGGTGAGCCCAGATTCCGCAAAATGGCTTGAGGCCAGGAAATCCGAGATGGGATCCATGTATGAGAACAAAGTGTGGACTTTGGTTGACTTGCCCGATGATCGGCAAGCCATTGAAAATAAATGGATCTTCAAGAAGAAGACTGACGCTGACGGTAATGTTACTGTCTATAAAGCTCGACTTGTTGCAAAAGGTTTTCGACAAGTTCAAGGGATTGAGTACGATGAGACCTTCTCACCCGTAGCGATGCTTAAGTCTACCCGAATCATGTAGCAATTGCCGCATTTTATGATTATGAAATTTGGCAAATGGATGTCAAAACTGCATTCCTGAATGGATTTCTGGAAGAAGAGTTGTATATGATGCAACCGGAAGGTTTTGTCTATCCAAAGGGAGCTAACAAAGTGTGCAAGCTCCAGCGATCCATTTATGGACTGGTGCAAGCCTCTCGGAGTTGGAATAAACGCTTTGATACTGTGATCAAAGCATTTGGTTTTGTACAGACTTTTGGAGAAGCCTGTATTTACAAGAAAGTGAGTGGGAGCTCTGTAGCATTTCTGATATTATATGTGGATGACATATTGCTGATTGGAAATGATATAGAATTTCTGGATAGCATAAAGGGATACTTGAATAAGAGTTTTTCAATGAAAGACCTCGGTGAAGCTGCGTATATATTGGGCATCAAGATCTATAGAGATAGATCAAGACGCTTAATTGGACTTTCACAAAGCACATACCTTGACAAAGTTTTGAAGAAGTTCAAAATGGATCAAGCAAAGAAAGGGTTCTTGCCTGTGTTACAAGGTGTGAAGTTGAGTAAGACCCAATGCCCGACCACTGTAGAAGATGGAGAGAAGATGAAAGATGTTCCCTATGCTTCAGCCATAGGCTCTATCATGTATGCAATGCTGTGTACCAGACCTGATGTGTGCCTTGCTATAAGTCTGGCAGGAAGGTACCAAAGTAATTGTGATAGCCTGGCTTATTAGGGATGATAGACTACTCATACCAATGAGGAATTCCTTCTTTTCCGGAAGCCCATTCGGACAGAACTCCAAAGTTAAGCGTGCTCAGCTTGGAGTAGTTTCAGGATGGGTGACCGACCGGGAAGTTTCTCCCGGGTGCGCATGAGTGAGGACAAAGTGTGCAGAAAAGACTAGTATTGATCTGTGGGGCCAATCTAGATCCTGGCAGGAGTAACGACCACCGGCGGGTGTGTCCGAGGCATTACAAGTTGGTATCAGAGCCGACCCTCGCGGTTACACGGATGTTTGCGGATAGGTGCGCAGTCATGTTGTTCATGACGTTTGTGACCCGTCATGGCACACGGCATGGCACATGTACCGGACTGGATGCACAGACGTATGTGCCAAGAGGGAACGTTCCTGTGGCCCGACGAGGGCGTCGGTTCCTCTGAGTGGGGGTGTATGTGATAGCCTGGCTTATTAGGGATGATAGACTACTCATACCTATAAGGAATTCCTTCTTTTCCGGAAGCCCATTCGGACAGAACTCCAAAGTTAAGCGTGCTCGGCTTGGAGTAGTTTCAGGATGGGTGACCGACCGGGAAGTTTCTCCCGGGTGCGCATGAGTGAGGACAAAGTGCGCAGAAAAGACTAGTATTGATCTGTGGGGCCAGTCTAGATCCTGCCAGGAGTAACGACCACCGGCGGGTGTGTCCGAGGCATTACAGTAATCCAGGAGTGGATCACTGGACAGCGGTCAAGAACATCCTGAAATACCTAAAAAGGACTAAGGATATGTTTCTCGTTTATGGAGGTGACAAAGAGCTCATCGTAAATGGTTACGTCGATGCAAGCTTTGACACTGATCCGGACGATTCTGAATCGCAAACTGGATACGTGTTTACATTGAATAGTGGAGCTGTCAGTTGGTGCAGTTCTAAACAAAGTGTCGTGGCGGGATCTACGTGTGAAGCGGAGTACATAGCTGCTTCGGAAGCAGCAAATTAGGGAGTCTGGATGAAGGAGTTCATATCCGATCTAGGTGTCATACCTAGTGCATCGGGTCCAATGAAAATCTTTTGTGACAATACTGGTGCAATTGCCTTAGCAAAGGAATCCAGATTTCACAAGAGAACCAAGCACATCAAGAGACGCTTCAATTAAATCCGGGATTTAGTCCAGGTGGGAGACATAGAAATTTGCAAGATACATACGGATCTGAATGTTGCAGACCCGTTGACTAAGCCTCTTCCACGAGGAAAACATGATCAGCACCAAGGCTCCATGGGTGTAAGAATCATTACTATGTAATCTAGATTATTGACTCTAGTGCAAGTGGGAGACTGAAGGAAATATGCCCTAGAGGAAATAATAAAGTTATTATTTATTTCCTTATATCATGATAAATGTTTATTATTCATGCTAGAATTGTATTAACCGGAAACATAATACTTGTGTGAATACATAGACAAACAGAGTGTCACTAGTATGCCTCTTCTTGACTAGCTCGTTGATCAATGATGGTTATGTTTCCTTGCCATTGACATGAGTTGTCATTTGATTAACGGGATCACATCATTAGGAGAATGATGTGATTGACTTGACCCATTCCGTTAGCTTAGCACTTGATTGTTTAGTATGTTGCTATTGCTTTCTTCATGACTTATACATGTCCCTATGACTATGAGATTATGCAACTCCCGTTTACCGGAGGAACGCTTTGTGTGCGACCAAACGTCACAACGTAACTGGGTGATTATAAAGGTGCTCTACAGGTGTCTCCGAAGGTACTTGTTGGGTTGGCGTATTTCGAGATTAGGATTTGTCACTCCGATTGTCGGAGAGGTATCTCTGGGCCCTCTCGGTAATGCACATCACTTAAGCCTTGCAAGCATTGCAACTAATGAGTTTGTTGCGAGATGATGTATTACGGAACGAGTAAAGAGACTTGCCGGAAACGAGATTGAACTAGGTATTGAGATACCGACGATCGAATCTCGGGCAAGTAACATACCGATGACAAAGGGAACAACGTATGTTGTTATGCGGTCTGACCGATAAAGATCTTCGTAGAATATGTGGGAGTCAATACGAGCATCCAGGTTCCGCTATTGGTTATTGACCGAAGACGTGTCTCGGCCATGTCTACATAGTTCTCGAACCCGTAGGGTCCGCACGCTTAACGTTTCGATGATAGTTATATTATGAGTTTATATGTTTTGATGTACCGAAGGTTGTTCGGAGTCCCGTATGTGATCACGGACATGACGAGGAGTCTTGAAATGGTCGAGACATGAAGATTGATATATTGGAAGCCTATGTTTGGATATCGGAAGTTTTCCGGGTGAAATCGGGATTTTACCGGAGTACCGGGAGGTTACCGGAACCCCCCGGCAACATAATGGGCCTTAGTGGGCCTAGGTGGAAGAGAGGAGAGGCGGCTAGGGCTGGGCCGCACGCCCCTCCCCCTAGTCCGAATAGGACAAGGAGAAGGGGGCGGCGCCCCCCTTCCTTCTTCTCCCTCTCCTCTTTCCCCCCTCCCAAGTCCTAATCCAACTAGGAAAAGGGGGGGGGAGTCCTACTCCCGGTGGGAGTAGGATTCCTCCTGGCGCGCCCCAAGGCTGGCCGCACCTCCCCCCTTTGATCCTTTATATACGGGGGCAGGGGGCACCCCAAAGACACAACAATTGATCATTGATCTCTTAGCCGTGTGCGGTGCCCCCTCCACCATATTACACCTCGATAATATCGTAGCGGTGCTTAGGCGAAGCCCTGCGTCGGTAGAACATCATCATCGTCACCACGCCGTCGTGCTGACGAAACTCTCCCTCAACACTCGGCTGGATCGGAGTTCGAGGGACGTCATCGAGCTGAATGTGTGCTGAACTCGGAGGTGCCATGCGTTCGGTACTTGATCGGTCGGATCGTGAAGACGTACGACTACATCAACCGCGTTGTGTTAACGCTTCCGCTTTCGGTCTACGAGGGTACGTGGACAACACTCTCCCCTCTCGTTGCTATGCATCACCATGATCTTGCGTGTGCGTAGGAATTTTTTTTAAATTACTACGTTCCCCAACAGCCCCCCACCAGCTGCCTAACCCTATGCCTCACCCACCCTCTCCCGCACGATCCCCCGTTCCCTCCCCGCGCCGCCACCCACGACGCACACACACACACACACACACGCTGACACAAGGAGGAGGGGCGCTCCTGTTCGATACCCTCCTCCTGCACGCCCGCGGTCGATGCAAGCCGCCGCTCTGCTAGGGCCACCGCCAGCCGGCGCCGGCACCACCCCTCCCGGACTCCTCCGTGCCCCTCCTCTCCCTCGCGCAGCGCCTGCCTGAAGATGTGGCCTCGCCTCGTCGCCGACCCGATGCTGTTGCCCGTCATCGCCACCACCACATCGTCGGAACGCTTCCTTGCCGGATCTTCTCCCCACCACGTGTCGCACCCGTCCTCCTCCTCGACAACCGTTCCCTTGTCCCTACGGCCCGCGGTGAGGCTTCGGCCTTATCTCCTCCTTCTCCCCCATCGACGACCGCACATGCCGCCGCCCACTTCTCTGCCCACACCCGCTGCCACAGCGCCTGTTCTGTCCATCTCCGCCGCCTGCCGCTCGCTCGTCGACGACGACCTGCGCCCCGCCTCGCCTCCACGCGGCCCAACCGCGCTGCACCTGGCCTCACCCGCTGCAGCCCCGATCCGGCGCCCCGCTGCCACCTACACACCGCCGCGGCGGCCGCTACCCAGCACCGCGCCCGTCCTGTACATCACCGCCGTTTCCCCCTGCTGCCCCTTGCTCGACGCACCTCCCCACGGCCGCTTCTCCATCGGCCACAGCCAGCGCGCTGCCCCTTCTCCCCCCGCCCCGCTTCAATCCCTCAGCTCCGCCCCGCCTCTGTAGTCCCATCGTCGCCCACCGGCTGGTCGGACCCCGCTCCGGCAACAGTCTCGCCGTGGCCACCGACCTCCCCTGCTCCGGCGTCCTGCCGTGTCCGCCCGCACCTGGGCGTGCGCCCGCTCGGGCAGCCTCGCCCGCGCCTGTTAAGCCCCCCAGGGGCCTATGAGAAAGGGGCCCCACCGCGTGCAACATTAAAAAAAGATATATGATAAAGACAACTAAATAAATAAATATATTCTGTCATGGATATCATGCTCTGCTTGTCCTCGGGAAGGATATACCCCTGAAATATGTGTTTAAACACATTTTCCTTTCCATTGTTTTGTTTAAAATTTCTGGTGATCTATATGATCTAAGCATTAATATTCTTCTGCTTATCAAAACACCTTGGTGTACAACCGTGTCAGTAAGACCTTGTTTCTACTGTTGATGATATTTCGGTAACCACCGATGGACGAGAACATTGCCTATTGGCCCGCCTCGTTCAACAAGCAGGAAAATGGTTCTCTTTGTCCCTCGCCCTGGTACCGATGTTGTTGCCGACATAACCGACAGACTATCCTCTGACATGCCTTGCTTACATGATCGTGCAAGATGTCACCGCCCTTCCTACTTTTAACCCACATGGTGGGCCCATAACCCATAGTTTCACAGGATCGAAACCTGACTGTCCTGTACACCCTATTTCCAAAGTTAGTCCTCGCGCTTGGCTTCGTATGCAATTCACGAGCCACATTCCTAGTGATCTATTCTGGTATCAGACGCAATACTTATTCACGTTGCCCTGAGACCCTTTCACCTTCTGTCTAGGCATTGAACGATTGCCTGGCTGCTTGAAACTTCTTATTGTACCTTCGTAGTTTACTCTCGATGTGTTTTATTTGTTCAACTCGAGAGGTACTCATATGCTCATTCATGGGTTAACCCCGGATTATTACCCTTATAGCATTCTGTCGTTGCCGAGCTGCCCCGTTAGCTATTCGTAAGTAGGACGGAGTTCCCGAAGAAAGGATGCTGACTTCATCATGATGACTAGAAGCAGAGTAATGACGACGCCAATGTAATGGATGGACCTGTTCGAGAAGAGCAACCAGGACCAAGAAGATCCGTTAGAATTTCGTAACCTAGTCTTTCCCCCTTACTCCCGCTCCTAAATCTCGGGACGAGATTTCTTGTAGTGGAGGAGAATTGTGACGCCCGAATAATTAAGCTACAGTAACCCTTTGATAATGATGCCACGTCACCTAGGTTACTATCGATAAACCCGCGTTAGTTTGAAACCGATTCAAATTCAAGTTTGGATTAAAGTCAAACAACCAAAGTTTTCAAATATTAAAACTAAATTGTTCGGATTGTGAAAATTAAATCACAAGTAATGTTGGTGAAGGAACCACACTTTTACAAAATGCTCGAATACTCTAAAATGAATAAAACAACAAAAGGAAAATTTAATTAAAAGGAAAAGAGTAAAAACAAAAAAAACTAACAAAATAAGAGAAATGAAGAAAACCCCACTACCTCCCCCCGGGCTTTAGGCCACTATGGGCCGCGCCAACCAAGCCCCCCCACCAGCTGCCTAACCCTAGGCCTCACCCACTCTCTTCCACACGATCCCCCACTCTCCACCGATCCCTCCCCGCGCCGCCACCCACGACACACACACACACATGCCCACGCACGGAGGAGGGGCGCTCCTGTTTAATCCCCTCCTCCTGCACGCACGCGGCTGATGCAAGCCGCCGCTCTACTAGGGCTGCCGCCAGCAGGCGTCGGCGCCGCCCCTCCCGGACTCCTTCGCGCCCCTCCTCTCCCTTGCGGGGCTCCTTCCTGAAGCCGTGGCCTCGCCCCGTCGCCGACCCGATGCCGTCGCCCTTCGTCGCCACCACCACGTCGCCGGAACGCTTCCTCGCCGGATCTCCTCCCCACCGCGTGTCGTCCCCGTCCTCCTCCTCGACAACCGTTGCCTTGTCCCTACGGCCCGCGGTGAGGCTCCGGCCTTATCTCCTCCCTCTCCCCCATCGACGGCCGCACATGCCGCCGCCCACTGCTCCACCCACACCCGCAGCCACGGCGCCTGATCCATCCATCTCCGCCGCCTGCCGCTCGCTCGTCGACGGCGACCTGCCCCTGCCTCGCCTCCACGCGGCCCGATCGCGTCGCACCTGGCCTCACCCGCTGCAGCCCCGATCCGGCACCCCGCTGCCACCTACACGCCTCCGCGACGGCCGCTACCCAGCGTCGCGCCGTCCTGTACATCGCCGTCGTTTCCCCTGCTGCCCCTTGCCCGGCGCACCTCCCCGCGGCAGCTTCTCCACCGGCCACGGCTAGTGCGGTGCCCCTGCTCCCCTCGCCCCGCTTCGATCCCTCAGCTCCGCCCCGCCTTTGCAGTCCCATCGCCGCCCACCGGCCGGCCGGACCCCGCTCCGGCAACGGTCTCACCGTGGCCACCGACCTCCCCAGCTCCGGCGCCCTGTCGGGTCCGCCCGCACCTGGGCATACGCCCGCTCGGGCAACCTCACCCGCGCCCGTTATCCCGCCCCATTAAGCCCCCCAGGGGCCTATGACAAAGGGGCCCCACCGCCCTACAACATTAAAAGAAGATATGTGATAAAGACAAATAAATAAATAAATAAATACAAATAATAATTAATTAAGTAATTAATAAAATTAATTAATCCTCTTTAGATTAACCTAATCACTAAGTAAACTAATTAATCTGTTTTCGTTATTCTTAGTCAATGATAGTGGGACCCACGCGTCAGTTGGACCAAGTAAACCGACTGTTAACTACTGACATCACCCTGATGTCATGCTGATGTCATAATGGCATTTTCAAATTAAATTAATTCTGTTAATTCTAGAAAATGATTAAATCCTTTTTAAACTAATATAAAATAAACCATAGCTCGGATGGAAAAACTTTGTAGATGAAAGTTGCTTAGAACGACGAGACGAAACCGGATACGTAGCCCGTTCATCCGCCACACATCCCTAGCATAGCGAACATGCAACTTTCCCCCTCCAGTTCATCTGTCCGAAAACGCGAAACACCGGGGATACTTTCCCGGTTGTTTACCCCCTTCACCGTTATCACCTCCTACCGCATTAGGGCACCCTGGCACCGTTACTTGTCATGTCATGCATCGATATGCATCTGTTTGAATTGTATTCATTGTTTCTTCCCCCTCTTCTCTCCGGTAGACTACGAGACTGACGCCACCGCCGCTGCCCCGACCGACTACGTTGTTGACGACCCCTCCTTCTCGGCTGAGCTTCCTGGCAACCCCCCTGATCACCAGATATTGCCTATTCCTTCTCTCTACTGCTTGCATTAGAGTAGTGTAGCATGTTACCTATTTCGGTTAATCCTATTCTGCTGCATAGCCTGTCTTTGCTACTACTGTTGTTACCTTTACCTGCAATCCTAAAAGCTTAGTATAGGATGCTAGTATTCCATCAGTGGCCCTACATTCTTGTCCGTCTGACATGCTATACTATTGGGCCGTGATCACTCGGGAGGTGATCACGGGTATATACTTATATACATAATATATGATACATGTGGTGACTAAAGTTGGGTCGGCTCGTAGAGTACTCGTGAGTGATTCACGGATAGGGGGATGAAAGGACCTTTGTCCCGACGGCCCTATGGGTGGATCTTTGTGGCAGAGTGACAGGGCAGGTTGAGACAACCTAGGTGAGAGATGGGCCTGGCCCTAGTCGGCGTTCACGGTTACATCAATTGACACGTTTAATGAGATCTTGGTATTTGATCTGAGTCTGGCCACCGGCCTATACGCACTAACCAACTATGCGGGAACAGTTATGGGCACTCGACGTCGTGGTATCAGCCGAAGCCTTCTTGACGTCAGCGACTAAGCGGTGCGCGCCGGATTGGACCGTAAGACTGCTCTTGTATTAAGGGGGCTAGGTCTGCTTCCGGCCACGTACGCAACATGCAGGTGTGCAATGGGCGATGGGCCCAGACCCCTACGCGCATAGGATTTCGACCGCCGTGCTGACCTCTCTGTTGTGCCTAGGTGGGGGTGTGACGTGTTGATCTTCCGAGGCCGGGCATGACCCAGGAAAGTGTGTCCAGCCAAAGGGGATCGAGCGTGTTGGGTAATGTGGTGCACCCCTGCAGGGAAGTTTATCTATTCCAATAGCCGTGATCCTCGGTAACAGGATGACCCGGAGTTGTACCTTGACATTGTGACAACTAGAACCGGATACTTAATAAAAACACACCCTTCCAAGTGCCAGATATAACCCGGTGATCGATCTCACACAGGGCAACGAGAAGAGGATCGCCGGGTAGATTATGCTATGCGATGGTACTTGGTGAACTTACCATATACTCTCTTCTACATGCTGCAAGATGGAGGCTGCCAGAAGCATAGTCTGCGAGAGGACTAGCTATCCCCCTCTTATTCTGGCAGTCTGCAGTTCAGTGCACCGATATTGCCCCTTTACAGAGATACCCATGGATATGTAGTGTAGATCCTTGCTTGCGAGTACTTTGGATGAGTACTCACGGTTGGTTTTCTCACTCTTTTCCCCCTTTCCTTTCCTCTTGGTTGTCACAACCATATGCTGGAGCCCAGGAGCCTCACCCCACCACCGATGATGACTCCTATTACACCGGAGGTGCCTACTATGACGTGCAGGCTGCTGACGACGACCAGGAGTAGTTTAGGAGGATCCCAGGCAGGAGGCCTGCGTCTCTTTCTATCTGTATCCCAGTTTGTGCTAGCCATCTTATGGCAACTTCTTTAACTTATGTCTGTACTCAGATATTGTTGCTTCCACTGACTCGTCCATGATCGAGCACTTGTATTCAAGCCCTCGAGGCCCATGGCTTGTATTATGATGCTTGTATGGCTTATTTATTTTTAGAGTTGTGTTGTGATATCTTCCCGTGAGTCCCTGATCTTGATCATACACGTTTGCGTGTATGATTAGTGTATGATTGAATTGGGGGCGTCACAGTTCCTTCCTCATAATAATTTTTAGAAACACCATGAATGGATTCAACAATATAACTATCACATACAACACTCTTTTCATGATGCACAAGCATAGAAGATTTTTTACTCTTTATGGCATACATGTCATCATAATAATCATCATAGATAGCAACTTTATTGTCATAATCAATTGAAACCTCTTCCAAAATAGTGGATGTATCACTAAATAAATTCATGACCTCTCCAAATCCACTTTCATCAATATTGTAATAAGATTCAACACCCTCCAAAATAGTGGGATCACTACTACCTAGAGTTGACACTCTTCCAAACCCAGTTTCATCAATGTAATCATCATAAATAGGAGGCATGCTATCATCATAATAAATTTTCTTATTGAAAGTAAAAGGAATCAAAGGATCATATTCATTAAGCAAAGCATCCCCAAGCTTAGGACAAGCATTATTTCCAGAAAATAAATCTTCAAACATATCATACTCATTAAACATAGCATCCCCAAGCTTGTGGTTTTGCATATCATCACAATCATTCTTATCAATAGCATGAATGGCACCAATAGAATAGCAAACATTATTATCATATTCTTTCAAGCAAGTGCTAAAAATATTTTCAAGATCATAAGGGATATCGTTATCTTCTGAATCATAATCATTACAACAAGTAGTAGGTATCACAAAATCATACTCAATATCATCATCCTCCATTAACATATTTGATTCACTTTCATGAGGCACAATGGTGATGGGAGCAACATTATTTGGGAGAGATACCTTTTTACCATTATTCTTTCTTCTTTTCTTCTTCTTCACCACATCATGTGTGGGTTTCATTAATAATTTCATCAATAAGCTTCGTGTTGAAGAGATTGATTGGATAGGAAGCTCCTCGTTAACTGATTCATCATAATAAACACTAGGAGGATATTGGGAAATATTTTCCCTTTAATTAGTACTCTCTTCATATTCCACTTGTTTTCTTGACTTTAGGTAGTTGGCAATATAAGGATTCTCAATGCAATTTACCGCACAAAACATATAAAATTTCCTCTAGATCAAAATCAAGAAATCTCTCGAGATTAAATTTTGGAATACCCTTAGTTATACGTTTCATTTCTTCATACCCCAAAAGAAGACTAAGATCTTTATGATGCTCAAGGGTAATCAAGTTATCACAATTTTTGGACACGATTTGATCATGAAAGAATTTGCATTGGAGATTTAAATGACCACATTCGTTGCAAAGTTCCCAAGGATGAAAAAAAAATCTTTCAGCACAATCATCTAGCCTCTCTTGCAACTTTTTCGTTTCTAAATATTTATGCTTCTTAAAAAATATATCTCCCCAATTTGTTGTGCAAATACACTCCCAATTCACTCCGCGAAAATTGACATGCTTATAAGAAACATTTTTCTCAAGACTAGTGCAATAATCATTAGCATTTTGGATATTCAAAGAATTCAAAGTAACAACATTGCAATCATGCTCACCATTCGGATATTTTGTGCCAAACATTTTTATTGACTTCTTCTTCTAACAGTTGAGCACAATTTCCCGAACCATCATTTTCAAGAAAGATATTATAAAGATGATCAATAATACATGCAACCTCAACTCCATTTTTTTGTAGTTTTCTTTTTATAAACCAAACTAGTGATAAAACAAGAAACTAAAAGATTCAATTGCAAGATCTAAAGATATACCTTCATGCACTCACCTCCCTGGCAACGGCTCCAGAAATGAGCTTGATGTCTACTATGCAACTTTATTCTTCTAGACTCGTGTTGGGCCTCCAAGCGCAGAGTTTTGTAGGACAGTAGCAATTTTCCCTCAAGTGGATGACCTAAGGTTTATCAATCCGTGGGAGGCGTAGGATGAAGATAGTCTCTCTCAAACGACCCTCCAACCAAATACAAGAAATCTCTTGTGTCCCCAACACACCCAATACAATGGCAAATTGTATAGGTGCAGTTGTTCGACGAAGAGATGGTAATAAAAGTGTAATATTGATGGTAGAAATATATTTTTATAATCTGAATAAATAAAAAGAGCAAGGTAGCAAATAGTAAACGGGCACAAACACAGTAGTGCAATGCTTGAAAATGAGGCCTAGGGTCCGTACTTTCACTAGTGCAATCTCTCAATAGTGCTAATATAATTGGATCATATAACCGTCCCTCAACCTGCAACGAAGAATCACTCCAAAGTTCCTATCTAGCGGAGAACATAAGACAGAATTGTTTGTAGGGTACGAAACCACCTCAAAGATATTCATTCCGATCAATCTATCCTAGAGTTCATACTAAAATAACACGAAGCTATTCTTTCCGATCGATCTAACCAAGAGTTTGTACTAAAACAACACCAAAGCAAATTTAAATTCATAATATTCAATCCAACACAAAGAACTTCAAAGAGTGCCCCAAGATTTCTACCGGAGAAACAAAGACAAGAACGTGCATGAACCCCTATGCATAGATTCCCCAATGCACCTCGAGAATCCACGAGTTGACTGCCAAAACATATATCAAGTGAATCAATACGATACCGCATTGTCACCACGAGTATTCAATTGCAAGACATATATCAAGTGTTCTCAAATCCATAAAAGTATTCAATCCGATAACAACAAAATCTCAAAGGGAAAAACTCAATTCATCACAACAAGATAGAGAGGGGGAAATACCATATGATCCGACTATATTAACAAAGCCCGCGATACATCAAGATCGTGACATCTCAAGAACATGAGAGAAAGAGATTAAACACATAGCTACTGGTACAAACCCTCATCCCGGAGGGTGGACTACTCCCTCCTCATTGTGGTGGCCGCCGGGATGATCAAGATGGCCACCGGAGATGATTCCCCCCTCCGGCAGGGTGCCCGAAAGGGTCTAGATTGGTTTTCGGTGGCTATAGAGCCTTGCGACGGCGGAACTTCTGATCTAGGTTAACCCTGAGGGTTTTTGGAATATTTGTGAATTTATAGGGTAAAGAGGGGGTGCGGGAGGCCACCAAGGTGGGCACAACTCACCTGGGCGCGCCTGGGCCCCCATGTGTGCCCTGGTTGGTTGTGCCCCCCTCGGAGCACCCCCAGGTGCTGCTCTGGCCCATTGGTGGTGTTCTGGTCCATAAAAAATCTCCAAAAAGTTTCGTGCTATTTGGACTCCGTTTGATATTGATTTCCTGCAATGTAAAAAACAAGCAAAAAATAGCAACTGGCACTGGGCACTGGGTCAATAGGTTAGTCCCAAAAAATGATATAAAGTTGCTATCAAAAGAATGTAAACATCCAAGAATGATAATATAACAGTATGAATACTTCATAAATTATAGATACGTTGGAGACGTATCAGCCTCCCAAACGGTGACATGGAGCGCCTGCTCCGTGGCTGTACTGCACTCGAGTACCTTCGTATTCAGGCGATCAATGGGTTGAGTAGCTTCCACATCACCTCCATGACTCTCCAGACTATTTATGTGTGTTGCTGGTACGGCAAGAGGACATCACAAGATGTGTACCTCGGTATGGTCATTGAGGACACACCTGCACTTGAGAGATTACTTGTAGTTATCAAGAAGGTCGAACAAGAATCAATGTCTTTTCTGCGCCAAAATTGACAGTGGTGGGCTACTCGTCTCACAAATACTTCGGACTTGTTATTGGATCCGCACGCATTCAGGTACAACAGCCGCCTTCTACCTCTCCTTCTACAAATTAACATTATTTCCAATTTTGAAGATGTTTGTTCATCTATCATCCAGAAAATGATTCCGACAAGCTTGACCCCAAAACTGCGCACAGTGAAGGTCTTGGCACTAGAATCTATCGGCCCCAACCTGGAGCAAGTTGTCAGTTTCCTGAGATGCTTTCCGTTCCTGGAGAAGCTATATATCGAGGTGATGTTCCTTTCCTCTTAAATTTTTGTGACACCTTTTTCCAAGTTTACAATGACAATGTACTATGATTTCTGAAGGATTCTTTTCGAGGATTTCAGTACATCCATGTCCCCCCCCCCAAATATTGGTTGCTTGATCCATATGGTTACAATCCATAAGAATTTCTCCTTTGGATTCATCTGTACTAGTTTTCTTAGGGAACTTTTCATCCACTCCAACCTCTTATGAAGAAGGCTACATTTTTCTAGAATGTAATCAAATGCCCATGTTAATCATGTCAGATCGAAGATGGCATGTTAGTGCATTTTACAAATCCTGCAAACCAAATAGGCACTAACATGTTTTCTTCTTTTGCAGATAAGATTAGGCCCAGTGGTGGATAATGTGATACAAACTAACAATCACGTCGAATGCCTAGATCTGCATCTCTGAGAAATTACTTTGAACTCTTACCGAGGGACCTTACCAGAGATTATATTCGCCAGGTTCTTTGTTGTCAGAGCAAGGGTGCTGAAGGTAATGAGGTTTGCCCTACATTTATTTCGCAAAAATGAATGGTTTGTTGATCAGCGCCGGTGCCTGCGGCAGAATGGAATAGGCTCCAAAAATGCTAAATTTCATTTTGGAACTTCAGATGACAGAGTAATTGGAAGTCATCGTGTCAACCCCATACATGAGTTCTCAGCGGCTAACCCCTTTGCAAAAATTATGAGGTTTCGAAACCAGACTTAGAAGTGGTAATATTAGTTTGAACCACTCTGATATCCATGTTCAGCGGATCAACGCGGGTGTTTGCAGCTGATGAGCCGAATTTCATTTCTAATATCAGTTTGAACCTTGTAATCTTTGAATTTGAGCCATATAACTCTGGAATTTGAACCTTATAATATTTCGAGCTTTTGTGGTACAATTGTTGAAATGCATCGTATGAGATTCGTATATTGGTAGCACTATTTTGACCTTAATATGCAATGGTCTTAGACATTATTAACCATTCTCGAATCTGTTTACCTTGTCGGTCTCACAGCACACGATCTATTTAGCTAACTCGACTGCAATCTTCGACATTATTGCACACAGTTGGTTTCTTCCACCGTGTGCCATGTAGAGCGCAGAATTAATTATCGCACTCGAGTGTCCATCATCACCCTTCTGTGTAACTTTGACCTCATCACCCACGGGTAAACTTATGACCGAAGTCATTCCACACACTTCATTTTTACAAAGCCTTTTGCCAATAACCGCCCATGATTTGTCCCTCTTCTAGCCGACACATGGCCAAACTAGCTGGGCGGGAAGCTTGCGCGGTAAACTGTGCAGTAGCGCGGGAACAAGCTCGCCAACGATACATTTGGCACCTCTTCGAGCCCACGCGTGGTAAAACGAAACGCGTGTGGTGCAGTGTTGTCCAGCGTGCACTGGAATCCTCCGCTATGAACGATGTGACAAGACGTGACGATTATAGGCTGGCCGGGCCCCATTTATTGCAGCGGCCATTTAACCATTGTCTCTCTTCAACCTTTCGATCGCGCACCACCATTGCAAGAAACACACCCACCACGAGAATTTCTTAGAGGGTATCCTACGTGGCTCCAATGGCGCTCTGAGCGGCTGCCGACGACGAGCAACAGTTCACCATGCATGCCATGGTGGGCACCCATAGAAGGTTCACGGACCTCTCAGTGGTGTACACCAACGGCCCGGTCTGGGTGGAGCACTCCATCCACATCATGGAGTTGTTGCTTGCCGAGGATAAGTACAAGGTGGTCAAGTTCGACCTCGAGTACACTCTCGCTCGGGCCGGGTCTCGTCCCAAGGTCGCCGTCGCTAAGATGTGCGTGCGCCACCACGTCCTTGTCTACCACTAGTACCTAGCCACAAGGCCTTCCGAGCATTTCGCCAGGTTTGTCAACAGACCCCACTACATGCTCGCTACGATGGACATCACCAACGATGTAAAGGCGCTCGAACATTCGGGCATCGCCTGCCAGAATCTTGTTGACATCCAGGACCAATACAAGATCTGGGGCAGCAAGGAGCATGAGGAGGACTCACTGGTTCACCTCGCCGAGGCCATCATTGACCCCTACTACAGAGACATGAAGGATTCCTGCAACAAGGACAAGCGTGCCCTGGCACTCGGCCTGGATGGAGATACTCGACAAAGCTCACGTCGTGTACGTGGCCAAGGAGGCGTACACGAGCTACGACATGTACAGGCGGATCGTCGACATGAGGAAGTGCTTCCTTCCCCAAAATAGCCAGGGATCCAGCCGGAAGCTGAGCAATGGCAGGCGTGGAAATGTTATTACTTTGGTGTGTGGAAATGTAATTTAGTATCCTCGTTTCTCCTAGTTTAGTATGCATGTAATTTCTTACATTGGTGTGTGGAAATGTTATGTGTGTAGTCACTTGTGTAAGTGTATGCTTAATTTGGTTATGCAATGATGTCTTCTTAAGTATATATGTTGATGCTCTGTAGACAGAGCGTAGATGTTGTGTGGACAAAGAAAATTACATAGCACACCGACTAAACAATGGAACCCGTCGGTGATGTTTTCATCAATCACTCACAATTGTATACCAGCAATCGTTTGCTCACAACACACACGGTTGTTAACAGGTATCGTAGTGTTGTTATCGGTCTTCCCACACGTTTCCGATTACAGACCTGTTTGCCGCGTATAACACATATCTTGTTAAGTTGAACCATTTTTGTTCTCTTGGCTCAACGCAAACAGTTTATCCAAGTGAATTGTATGCCGTATATCGCACACACCTTGATCTGGCTGACCGTTTCTTTTGTGCTGCCTAATCACAAACAGTTCATTCGAGTGAACCGTATGATGTATATCACACACAACTTCATCTGACTGCCCGTTTCTTTTGTTCCACCTCATCGCAAAAAGTTCATTGAACTGAACCGTGTGCCCCTCATCCCACACGCAACTAATTTCTGAACCGTGTTTGTTGCATCCGTCATTGCAAATGTTTTGCATCTTTATTTACAGTTTTTTACACCACTGTTTGCGATTATTGCATCGGACACAGTTTCATCGAAGGGTCTCTGATCGTAGTGTCGCGTTAGCAGCATCCTGCAGTAGTGAATATTCATAGATAGAACTTATCATAAACTCGCAATTCATCGGATCCCAACAAACACACTACAAAAAGTCACTACATCAAATAGATCTCCAAGAACATCGCGGAGAACATTGTATTGAGAATCAGAAAGAGAGAACAAACCATCTAGCTAATGCTTACGGACCCATAGGTCTGTGTTAAACTACTCACGCATCATCAGAGGAGCACCAATAAGGATGATGAACCCCTCCGTGCTAGTGTTCCCCTCCGCCAAGGTGCCGGAATAGGGCTCTAGATTGGATCTCATGGTTCTGGAACTTGTGGCAGCTGGAATTGTGTTTCGTCGACTCCCCTAGGGTTTCTGGAATATTTGGGTATTTATAGAGATGAGAGGCGGTGGAAAGGACTCCCGTCGGCCCCACTACCCACCTAGGCGCACCAGGGGCCTCTAGCGAGCCGTGGTGTCTTGTGGGCCCCACGGGCCTCCCCTCCCGTAGTTCCTTAGCTCCCAAGTTGTATTCCGGGCAGAAAAATATCCAAAAAGGTTCGCTGCGTTTGGTGTCTGTTTGAAATGGATATTCTTGAAATAAAAAACAAGCAAAATACAACAACAAGCACTAGGTACTATGTCAATAGGTTAGTGCCAAAAAATGATATAAAGTTGCTATAAAATGAATATAAAACATCCAAGAATGATAATATAACAGCATGTAACAATTAAAAATTATAGATACGTTGGAGACGTATCAGCATCCCCAAGCTTAATTCCTGCGCGTCCTTGTGTGGTTAAATGATAAAAACAGAGAATGCTGCCTAACATGTTCATCACATATTCTTTTCTTTTGTAGCATGAACATTTGGACCTTTGGATGATTCAATGCAGTAGTCTATATTGTACATGAAGATTTCAATACTCAAGCATATCAACTAGCAACCATATATTTCAAAATATCAACACCAAAGAAAGTTATCCTTAGCCCATCATGCTCAATCATTGATCCATTCATGAAACACACTCGAATGTTAGCTACATCCAATAAACAAGTATGATCATAGTGCTCCCTAGTTTGTGTTTTGTAAGAGAAGATGGAGACTCAAATAAAAATAAAAATTACATAAGGTAGATATATAGGCCCTTCACAGAGGGAAGCAGAGATTTGTAGAGGTGCCAGAGCTCAAAGCTTAAATTGAGAGATACAATTTCAGGAGGAATACTTTTCCCATCAACGAAAATGACCGAGAATTCCCAATACTTTCCATGCTAGATACATCATAGGTGGTTCCCAAACATAAAATAAAGTTTATTCCTTTTTCCACCATTCTTTCACAATCCATGGCTAGCCGTATCCATGGGTGCCTTCCATACCAACACTTTCTAAGGAATTTATTATTTGACAACGTAAAGTAAATTTCTTTTTCATTTCGGGACTCGGCATCCCCATTACCACCACAGTCTCATGCAATGACAAGTGAATAAACACTCATCTTGAGAACAGGACATCTAGCATGGAAAAATATTGGCCACCCCCTGCCGCTTCATGAGTGGTACGGGCACACAAAAAGGAAATTCATTTTGAAAATTAGAGATGGCACATACAAATTTACTTGAAATGGCACGGAAATACCGCATATAGGTAGGTATGTTGGACTCATTTGGCACAACTTTCTTTAAGGATTTTGGATGCACAAGTAGTATTCCCACTTAGTACATGGAAAGACTAGCAAATAGATTGAGAAGCAACCAACCAACAAAAATTCTCATAAATGAGCATTGAACATAACAAACACCAAATAATGCACCACAAGTAGGATGTAATTTCATTGAATAACTATTGACTTTCGTGCTTGAATAGGGAATCACAAACCTTAACACCAATATTCTTACTAAAGCATAATTACACACCAACATGACTCACATATTACTATCATCATATCTCAAAACTATTACAAAGAATCAAGTTTTGTCGTGGTGGAACACGATCACCTATGGGGCCATCAGCCCCTTGTGGTTCGGTGCTACGTCTCCAACGTAACTATAATTTTTAATTGTTCCATGCTATATTATATTCTGTTTTGGATGTTTAATGGGCTTTATTATACACTTTTAAATTATTTTTGGGACTAACCTATTAACCGGAGGCCCAGCCCAAATTGCTGTTTTTTTGCCTATTTTAGTGTTTCGCAGAAAAAGAATATCAAACGGAGTCCAAACGGAATGAAACCTTCGAGACGTGATTTTCGGAACAAACGTGATCCAGAGGACTTGGAGTCCACGTCAAGCAATCAACGAGCAGAGCACGAGGCAGGGGGGCGTGCCTACCCGCCTGGGCGCGCCCTCCACCCTCATGGGGCCCACGTTGCTCCACCGACGTACTTCTTCCTAATATATATACCTACGTACCCCTAAACCATCAGAGGCATCCACGAAAACCTAATTCCACCGCCGCAACCTTCTGTACCCGTGAGATCCCATCTTGGGGCCTTTTCCGGCGTCCTGCCGGAGGGGGCATTGATCACGAAGGGCTTCTACATAAACACCATAGCCTCTCCGATGATGTGTGAGTAGTTTACCTCAGACCTTCGGGTCCATAGTTATTAGCTATATGGCTTCTTCTCTCTCTTTGGATCTCAATACAAAGTTCTCCACGATTCTCGTGGAGATCTATTCGATGTAATCTTCTTTTGCGGTGTGTTTGTCGAGATCCCATGAATTGTGGGTTTATGATCAAGTTTATCTATGAACAATATTTGAATATCCTCTGAATTCTTTTATGTATGATTGGTTATCTTTGCAAGTCTCTTTGAATTATCAGTTTGGTTTGGCCTACTAGATTGATCTTTCTTGCAATGGGAGAAGTGCTTAGCTTTGGGTTCAATCTTGCGGTGCTCGATCCCAGTGACAGAAAGGGAAACGACACGTATTGTATTGTTGCCATCGAGGATAACAAGATGGGGTTTATATCATATTGGTTGAGTTTATCCCTCTACATCATGTCATCTTACTTAAAGCGTTACTCCGTTCTTATGAACATAATACTCTAGATGCATGCTGGATAGCGGTCGATGTGTGGAGTAATAGTAGTAGATGCAGAATCGTTTCGGTCTACTTGCCATGGACGTGATGCCTATATACATGATCATACCTAGATATTTTCATAACTATGCTCAATTCTATCAATTGCTCGACAGTAATTTGTTGACCCACCGTAATACTTATGCTATCTTGAGAGAAGCCACTAGTGAAACCTATGGCCCCTGGGTCTATTTTCCATCATATTAATCTCCCAACAACTAGCTATTTCTGGCGCCGTTTATTTTTCTTTCTTTACTTTTAGTCTTTATCATAAAAATACCAAAAATATTATCTTATTGTATCTATTAGATCTCACTCTCGTAAGTGACCGTGAAGGGATTGACAACCCCTTTATCGCGTTGGTTGCGAGGTTCTTATTTGTTTGTGTAGGTGCGAGGGACTTGACCATGGTCTCCTACTGGATTGATACCTTGGTTCTCAAAAACGGAGGGAAATACTAACGCTACTTTACTGCATCACCCTTTCCTCTTCAAGGGAAAAACCAACGCAGTGCTCAAGGGTAGCAAGAAGGATTTCTGGCGCCATTGCGGGGGAGTCTACGTAAAAGTCAACATACCAAGTACCCATCACAAACCCTTATCCCTCGCATTACATTATTTGCCTTTTGCCTCTCGTTTTCCTCTCCCCCACTTCAGCCTTGCCGTTTTATTCGCCCTCTCTTTTCTGTTCGCCTCTTTTTCGCTTGCATCTTGTTTGCTCGTGTGTTGTATTGCTTGCTTGTCACGATGGCTCAAGAAAATACTAAATTGTGTGACTTTACCAATACCAACAACAATGATTTTCTTAGCACTCCGATTGCTCCTCTTACCAATACTGAATCTTCTGAAATTAATACTGCTTTGTTGAATCTTGTCATGAAAGATCAATTCGCCGGCCTTCCTAGTGAAGATGCCGCTACCCATCTAAATAGCTTCGTTGATTTGTGTGATATGCAAAAGAAGAAAGATGTGGACAATGATATTGTTAAATTGAAGCTATTTCCTTTTTCGCTTAGAGATCGTGCTAAAGTTTTGTTTTCGTCTTTGACTAAAAATAGTATTGATTCATGGAATAAGTGCAAAGATGCTTTTATCTCTAAGTATTTTCCTCCTGCTAAAATCATCTCTCTGAGAAACGATATTATGAATTTTAAGTAACTTGATCATGAACATGTTGCACAAGCTTGGGAGAGAATGAAATTAATGATACGTAATTGCCCTCCTCAGGGTTTGAATTTGTGGATGATTATACAAATATGCCGGATTGAATTTTGCTTCTGGAAATCTTTTAGATTCGGCCGCGGGAGGCACTTTTATGGAAATCACTTTAGGAGAAGCTACTAAACTCCTAGACAATATTATGGTTAATTATTCTCAATGGCACACCGAAAGATCTACTAATAAAAAAGTGCATGCGATATAAGAAATTAATGTTTTGAGTGGAAAGATGGATGAACTCATGAAATTATTTGCTAATAAGAGTGTTTCTTCCGATCCTAATGATATTCCTTTGTCTACTTTGATTGAGAATAATAATGAATCTATGGATGTGAATTTTGTTGGTAGGAATAATTTTGGTAACAACGCGTATAGAGGAAACTTTAATCCTAGGCCGTTCCCTAGTAATTCCTCTAATAATTATGGTAATTCCTACAACAACTCTTATGGAAATTTTAATAAGATGCCCTCTGAATTTGATACTAGTGTTAAGGAGTTTATGAATTCGCAATAGAATTTCAATGCTTTGCTTGAAGAAAAGTTGCCTAAGATTGATGAATTGGCTAGGAACGTTAATAGAATTTCTCTTGATGTTGATTCTTTGGAACTTAGATCTATTCCACCTAAGCATGATATCAATGAGTCTCTCAAAGCCATGAGAATTTCCATTGATGAGTGCAAACAAAGAACCGCTAGGATGCGTGCTAACAAAGATTGCTTTGTGAAAGCGTGTTCTTCTAGTTTCTATGAAAATAAAGATGAAGATCTAAAAGTTATTGATGTGTCTCCTATTAAATCTTTGTTTTGCAATATGAATCTTGATAATGATGGGACTGAATATGAGCCACCTTTACCTAGAAGGCGTTCCAAAAATTCGGACTTTTTAGATCTTGATGCAAAAATTGGTAAAAGTGGGATTGAAGAAGTTAAAAATTTAGATAGCAATGAACCCACTATCTTGGATTTCAAGGAATTTAATTATGATAATTGCTCTTTGATAGATTGTATTTCCTTGTTGCAATCCGTGCTAAATTCTCCTCATGCTTATAGCCAAAATAAAGCTTTTACCAAACATATCGTTGATGCTTTGATGCAATCTTATGAAGAAAAACTTGAGTTCGAAGTTTCTACCCCTAAAAAACTTTATGATGAGTGGGAACCTACTATTAAAATTAAAATTAAAGATCATGAATGCTTTGCTTTGTGTGATTTGGGTGCTAGTGTTTCCACGATTCCAAAAACTTTGTGTGATTTGTTAGGTTTCCGCGAATTTGATGATTGCTCTTTAAACTTGCACCTTGCGGATTCCACTATTAAGAAATCTATGAGAAGAATTAATGATGTTCTTATTGTTGCAAATAGGAACTATGTGCCCGTAGATTTCATTGTTCTTGATATAGATTGCAATCCTTCATGTCCTATTATTCTTGGTAGACCTTTTCTTAGAACGATTGGTGCAATCATTGATATGAAGGAAGGGAATATTAGATTCCAATTTCCGTTAAGGAAAGGCATGGAACACTTCCCTAGAAAGAAAATAAAATTACCTTATGAATCTATTATGAGAGCCACTTATGAATTGCCTACCAAAGATGGCAATACTTAGATCTATCCTTTGCTTTTATGCCTAGCTAGGGGCGTTAAACGATAGCGCTTGTTGGGAGGCAACCCAATTTTATTTTAGTTTTTTTCTTTTTGGTTCTGTTTAGAAATAAACATTTGATCTAGCCTCTTGTTAGATTTGTTTTTATGTTTTAATTAGTGTTTGTACCAAGTTGAACCTATAAGATCTTCTTGGATGATAGTTATTTGATCTTGCTGAAAATTCCAGAAACTTTCTGTGCACGAAAACAATTGTTAAAAATGACCAGAACGTGATAAAATACTTATTCCAATTGCAGCAGATCAATAAACAAATTATCTAGGTCTTCCTATTTTGGTATATTTTTTTGAGTTCCAGAAGTTTGCGTTAGTTACAGATTACTACAGACTGTTCAGTTTTTGACAGATTCTGTTTTTCGTGTGTTGTTTGCTTATTTTGATGAATCTATGGCTAATAAAATAGTTTATAAACCATAGAGAAGTTGGAATACAGTAGGTTTAACACCAATATAAATAAAGAATGAGTTCATTACATTACCTTGAAGTGGTGTTTTGTTTTCTTTCGCTAACGGAGCTCACGAGATTTTCTGCTAAGTTTTGTGTTGTGAAGTTTTCAAGTTTTGGGTAAAAGATTTGATGGATTATGGAACAAGGAGTGGCAAGAGCCTAAGCTTGGGGATGCCCATGGCACCCCAATATAATCTAAGGACACCAAAAAGCCAAAGCTTGTTGATGCCCCGGAAGGCATCCCCTCTTTCGTCTTCGTCCATCTGTAACTTTACTTGGAGCTATATTTTTATTCACCACATGATATGTGTATTGCTTGGAGCGTCTTGTATGATTTGAGTCTTCGCTTTTTAGTTTACCACAATCATCCTTGCCTTACACACCTTTTGAGAGAGACACACATGATTCGGAATTTGTTAGAATACTCTATGTGCTTCACTTATATCTTTTGAGCTATATAGTTTTTGCTCTAGTGCTTCACTTATATCTTTTAGAGCACGGTGGTGTATTTGTTTTATAGAAACTATTGTTCTCTCATGCTTCACTTATATTATTTTGAGATTCCTACAAAACAGCATGGTAATTTGCTTTAATTATGATAGGCATCCAAGATTAGTAAAAAAATTCTTATGAGTGTGTTGAATACTATGGGAAGTTTGATGCTTGATAATTGTTTTGAGATATAAAGATGGTGATATTAGAGTCATGCTAGTTGAGTAGTTGTGGATTTGAGGAATACTTGTGTTAAATTTTGTGATTCCCGTAGCATGCACGTATGGTGAACCGTTATGTGATGAAGTCGGAGCATGATTTATTTATTGATTGTCTTCCTTATGAGTGGCGGTCGGGGACGAGCGATGGTCTTTTCCTACCAATCTATCCCCGTAGGAGCATGCGCGTAATACTTTGCTTTGATAACTTGTAGATTTTTGCAACAAGTATACGAGTTCTTTATGCTAATTTTGAGTCCATGGATTATACGCACTTTCTTCCTTCCATCATTGCTAGCCTCTCTAATACCGCACACTTTTCGCCGGTATCATACAACCACCATATACCTTCCTCAAAACAAACCTACCTATCATGGCATTTCCATAGCCATTCCGAGATATATTGCCATGCAACTTACCACCGTTCCGTTTGCTATGACACGCTTCGTCATTGTCATATTGCTTTGCATGATCATGTAGTTGACATCGTATTTGTGGCAAAGCCACCGTTCATAATTTGTTCTAAGTATTGAGTTGTAATTCTTGAGTTGTAAGAAAATAAAAGTGTGATGATCATCATTATTAGAGCATTGTCCCAAGTGAGGAAAGGATGATGGAGACTATGATTGCCCCATAAGTCGGGATGAGACTCCGGACTAAATTAAAAAAAGGAAGGAAAGGCCATAAAAAAGGAGAAGGCCAAAGAAAAAATGAGAGAAAAAGAGAGAAGGGACAATGCTACTATCGTTTTACCACACTTGTGCTTCAAAGTAGCTGAAGAGTCTCTTATGTTGTCACTTTCATATACTAGTGGGAAATTTTCATTATAGAACTTGGCTTGTATATTCCAATGATGGGCTTCCTCAAAATGCCCTAGGTCTTCGTGAGCAAGCGAGTTGGATGCACACCCACTTAGTTTCTTTTGTTGAGCTTTCATATACTTATAGCTCTAGTGCATCCGTAGCATGGCAATCCCTACTCACTCACATTGATATCTATTGATGGGCATCTCCATAGACCGTTGGTACGCCTAGTTGATGTGAGACTATCTTCTCCTTTTTTGTCTTCTCCGCAACCACCATTCTATTCCACATATAGTGCTATGTCCATGGCTCATGCTCATGTATTGCGTGAAGATTGGAAAAGTTTGAGAACACCAAAAGTATGAAACAATTGCTTGGCTTGTCATCGGGGTTGTGCATGATTTAAATACTTTGTGTGATGAAGATAGAGCATAGCCAAACTATATGATTTTGTAGGGATAACTTTATTTGGCCATGTTATTTTGAGAACACATAATTGCTTTGTTAGTATGCTTGAAGTATTATTATTTTTTATGTCAATATTAAACTTTTGTCTTGAATCTTTCGGATCTAAACATTCATACCACAATTAAGATAATTACATTGAAAATTATGCCAAGTAGCATTCCACATCAAAAAATTCTGTTTTTATCATTTACCTACTCGAGGACGAGCAGGAATTAAGCTTGGGGATGCTTGATACGTCTCCAACGTATCTATAATTTTTTATTGTTCCATGTTATATTATATTCTGTTTTGGATGTTTAATGGGCTTTATTATACACTTTTACATTATTTTTGGGACTAACCTATTAACCGGAGGCCCAGCCCAAATTGCTGTTTTTTTTTGCCTATTTTAGTGTTTCGCACAAAAAGAATATCAAACAGAGTCCAAACGGAATGAAACCTTTGGGACATGATTTTCGGAACAAACGTGATCTAGAGGACTTGGAGTCCACGTCAAGCAATCAACAAGGAGAGCACGAGGCAGTGGGGCGCGCCCTCCACCCTCTTGGGGCCCACGTTGCTCCACCGACGTACTTCTTCCTCCTATATATACCTACGTACCCCCAAACCATCAGAGGCATCCACGAAAACCTAATTCCACCGCTGCAACCTTCTGTACCCGTGAGATCCCATCTTGGGGCCTTTTCCGGCATCCTGCCGGAGGGGGCATTGATCACGGAGGGCTTCTACATCAACACCATAGCCTCTCCGATGATGTGTGAGTAGTTTACCTCAGACCTTCGGGTCCATAGTTATCAGCTAGATGGCTTCTTCTCTCTCTTTGGATCTCAATACAAAGTTCTTCACGATTCTCGTGGAGATCTATTCGATGTAATCTTCTTTTGCGGTGTGTTTGTCGAGATCCCATGAATTGTGGGTTTATGATCAAGTTTATCTATGAACAATATTTGAATCTCCTCTGGATTCTTTTATGTATGATTGGTTATCTTTGCAAGTCTCTTTGAATTATCAGTTTGGTTTGGCCTACTAGATTGATCTTTCTTGCAATGGGAGAAGTGCTTAGCTTTGGGTTCAATCTTGCGGTGCTCGATCCCAGTGACAGAAAGGGAAATGACACATATTGTATTGTTGCCATCGAGGATAACAAGATGGGGTTTATATCATATTGGTTGAGTTTATCCCTCTACATCATGTCATCTTACTTAAAGCGTTACTCCGTTCTTATGAACATAATACTCTAGATGCATGCTGGATAGCGGTCGATGGGTGGAGTAATAGTAGTTGATGCAGAATCGTTTTGGTCTACTTGGCACAGAAGTGATGCCTGTATACATGATCATACCTAGATATTCTCATAACTATGCTCAATTCTATCAATTGCTCGACAGTAATTTGTTCACCCACCATAATACTTATGCTATCTTGAGAGAAGCCACTAGTGAAACCTATGGCCCCTGGGTCTATTTTCCATCATATTAATCTCCCAACAACTAGCTATTTCTGGCGCCGTTTATTTTGCTTTCTTTACTTTTAGTCTTTATCATAAAAATACCAAAAATATTATCTTATCATATCTATCATATCTCACTCTCGTAAAGTGACCGTGAAGGGATTGACAACCCCTTTATCGCGTTGGTTGCGAGGTTCCTATTTGTTTGTGTAGGTGCGAGGGACTTGAGCATCGTCTCCTACTGGATTGATACCGTGGTTCTCAAAAACTGAGGGAAATGCTTACGCTACTTTACTGCATCACCCTTTCCTCTTCAAGGGAAAAACCATCGCAGTGCTGAAGAGGTAGCATTCGGCAAGGGGGAAGGGCGCGCTGTATGAACAACCGAGACCATGGAACAACATGGCGGGGGTGACGCTGGTGGTTTTACCGAGGTTTGGGCCGCTGGGAAGCGTAAAACCCTACTCCTGCTTTGGTGGATTGATGGGAGGACCGTGGTGGACATGCAGCGCTCCAGCCCGGCAAGGTCGCCTCGGGGAGAGCAACTACGCGCGTAAGAGTATACAAGGGTGTGAATCCTTTCATAGGCTGCCATGGCCCTCCTTTTATAGGCTAAGGTCACCACGGTAGCAAAACAGTCATTATCTACTTATTAGATAGCTAACAGTGCTAACATACCTAACTCTGGCAGTTAGGTAAAAGTGCATTAAATGCACTGCTAGGTGTCACGCTGAGGATGCAGCCTGGCAAGCCTGACGCGCCGCTTAACTACCTTCTACCTGTCTGCATGACACGCCTCTGAACGGGTGTCATATAGGGAGAATCTCCCTTCCAAATGGCTGCCACATGCCAAATGACAGCCACTTAATCACTTGGGGGCTCGACACCACACTGATAAGTCACTTGCGTCATTCTGCGGTGGAGCGGCGGAGTCTTGGCTGGGAGATTTGCCCTTGGCGGCCCCGGGAAGCCTGCCGGGGGAATCTTAGGGCTTGTTCTTGGTGAGGCCTCGACCTGACCCGGCTTGCCTGCCCGGTAAGGGAGGTCTTCCCTTAGTGATATCTTGTCCCCTTGGCTTGTCTTGGTCTTCTAGATACGCCCTTTGATTCCTCAAAGAGCTATCTCTCTGGCTTGGTCTTGTCTTGGGAGCTTGGTGATGCCGGGGCGGAAGCCTACTATCTGTGCACAAGTCAGGGGAAACATACACCCTGTCGGATCTCGGGTTCCGGCAAAACCCTCAAGGTTCGAACACTGGGGTGCGCACGAAGATCTCCCCGTACCGAACCACGCCCTTAATCTTGCTACGATATCTATGGCTAGCTCGGCGAACTCGCGACACAAGAGACACAAGATTTATACTGGCTCGGGCCGCCGTCATGGTGTAATACCCTACTCCAATGTGTGGTGATGGATTGCCTCTTGGGCTGAGGATGAACAGTACAAGGGGAAGAACAGCCTCCTGAGGTGAGGTGTTCTTGTGCTTGGTGAACTTGTGTGGGTGAGGATTACTCGAGATGAGATTCCTCCTTCTATGGTGGCTAGTCCTATTTATAGAGGCCCTGGTCCTCTCCCCAAATATTGAGCGGGAAGGGAGCCAACAACAGCCAATTTAAAAGGGGACAGCTAGTACAAGCTATCCTGACAAAAGCAGTCTTCGCCTGCAAAAGGCTCTGGCGGTGACGCCGCCTTGGGCTCCATGGTGACCTCCGTCTTGCCGTCCTGCAAGTCTTCGTCTCGTTGCACCGATATGGAAACCTTTGCTTGACGCCTCGGTACTCCTCGCCTGCACTTGCCTCCTTCGCACCAAAGAGGAAACATGGACACTGTGTGCGCTGGCGCCTGCCTGGTCTCGATCGTCACGGCTCACATCACTGGAACCTCGCGAGATTTGCCTTGCCTTGATCTCTCCGCCCCTCGCGAGCTAGCCTGGTGAGGTTGCTGCTGAGGAGGTCTTGCGTTGTCCGCCTCGCGAGGCTTGGCCCCCCGCATGTGTCTTGAATGCTTATTGGTGAAGATGGGCCATAGGGGCCCGTCTGCAGAGCCATGCCGTGGGCCGCAGGCAGGCAAGTCTGGGGACCCCCGTTCCCAGAACGCCGACAGTAGCCCCCGGGCCCAAGGCGCGCTCGGGCTTGGCTTCGAGGCGAAGCCAAAGGGCAAGTGAGGAGCGCCGCGGCCTTGGTCGACGCGTGGCGGTTGATTGGACATGGGCATCTCCGCTTCCCCACACTGCCTCGGCAACTACCCGACTTGACGAGTCACTGCTGCATGCAAGGAAAAATCATCATTACCTGTGATCGTGGGGGGCGCTGGTTGGCCTTTTCCTGCTATAAATGGGGAGGGGGCAGAGCCCCCGTCGCCCATCTCTTCCCATTCCACTCGCTTCTCCCCCCTTTGCTCCATTGCCGACACCAATGGCGCCCATCCGAAGGTTTTCTGCTGCGGAGAAAGAAAAGACTCCCCTCGACGGGCCGGGGCCGCTCCCGCCGAAGAAGAGGCCGGTCCACCGCCGCGACACGGCGGCGATGCAGGTAGTGATGAGGCCTTGGTGCGAGCGGCCTCCTCCTGGGTATCCGTTACCCCTGTACGCCCAAGCCGAGGGCTCAGGAGGAAGAGGCGACGAGCGTCGGCGCGTGTGCCGTGGCCATGGTTGTCGTACCGCGGTGGCGCGCGTCGCCGCTCCTGGAATCCACGCCATGGACTCCTCGCACGGGCTTGTGCTTTCGCTTCCCCTCTTCCTTCTTTGCCGAGATGCCGCCGAGGGGACCCCTCGAGCTTTGGCTGTAGCACGCCGACTGCGACAAGCCGGCGACTGGAGCGGAGGTTGAGGCCGTCTCCTTAGGGAAGATCTTCATGACCAGAGGCTGGGGCGAGGTCGCTTGGGTGTGCCGTGCGGAGGGCGCCCTCGCGATTCATTTCGAGTTCGATGGCGCCTCCACGCTGTTCTTCAAGGTTTTCGACGCAAAGGCTGCCGCCTGGAGTGCTCCTCCGGGAGGGGCCATTAGGTGGGCACCGCAGCAGGGGCAGGGCCCACTGTCCGCGTCACCAGCGGCTCCTCTAGAAGCAGCATTGGTGCTTGGGAGTCCAGCGATTCTCTCAAGATTTACAAGACTCCGGAGACGAGCGACGAAAGCTATGTGCCTCCAAGCTCTAGCCGAGCCCAGAGCAGGGCTGCAGCGTCCGGCCGCTGCCGCCTCTGATCTGGATGAGGTTGGCGCCAGCCTCTAGTAGCCCACTGTTGATGATGGCGTCAGCCACAGGGGCGCCTGTAGATAGGACTCCTTGAAGCTTTTCCTTTTGTTTCCTGCGAAGAATCGAGAGGTACCCCGCGGGGGCGTGTAAAGGGTCCGCAATATCTTTTGTTGATATTATTCTTATTATAAATCCGTGCATGTTCGTGTCCCGTTCCGGCTCGGTTTTCCCTTTCCGACCCTGCGACGGCTTGGTGCTCTATGCCGACAGGTCCCGGTCCCCAGGAAGGCTTCAGCTTTCGCTGGTATGCCAGGTCGCGATGCCCGTGGTCAAGGCCAGGAGGTGAGTGGCCTGAGGTCCAGTATGAGCCCCTGAGACGCGATGCTTAGGAGGTCTCCTTTAGCGCCCAAGCGACCGCCGAAAGGCGGGAAAGGGAGGCTACGTCGCCGCAGCGGGGTAACATGAGTGAGAATCCTATGCCGGAGCGACTGGTTGACCCGAGCGTGAAACTTATCTTGGCAGTCCAGGGTCGGTCCTTCGCGAGGCGCCAGCCTCATGCGTAGGTGGTTGTATCTTAGCCAGATCGGGCCCGTACGAGTCTTCCTCTCCTCCCACGCTCTCCTTCGTGCTCTACGTTCTCAGGTCCCAGCCCTCGAGCAGGCTCAGCCGCCGCTGGTATGCCAGGTCGCGATGCCGTGGTCAAGGCCAGGGGGTGAGGGCTGGAGAGCCAGTAAGAGCTCCTGAGTCGCGATGCTCAGGAGCCCCCCTTTTAACGCGCAAGCGGATTACATGGGAGAAGAGGGAGCCCGCAGTACCGCCCGTCGTTGTCCTCAGGAGGTTCCTGCAAATCAGCACGAGGTAGGGCGCAGATTGCCATTATGATAGCCGAGCGGCCACTGATTGCTTCGCCAAAGAATGGAGGCACCGAGGGCCTGGTGAGGTGGCGCGCGTGGCCAGAGCTCGGCCGCTCAGATTTGTCGATGTTGCAGGGACGGACCCAAGCACAAGCGTCGTGCCAGAGTGAGCAGCTCCCGGGGTAGGTGACAATCAAGCAGGTGATGGTCAAGCAGATGATAGTCATAGATATATTAAGCATGGAAAGCAAACTGGCTCAAGTAAACGCAGGGGAGCTACATGCCACAGGGTCAGGCCCGAGCGGCTTGGGGATGATGCAGCCCGAGGGGCGCCCCCAACAAGGTAGGCTAAAGACATAAAAAGGGATACATGCCACAAGGACGGACCCACGCGGCATGGGAATGATGCAGCCCTGAGGGCGCGCCCAGCTAAATAAACTTGGAAAATGTCACCTGGTTCTGTTGATGAAGGGATGTTGGGGCAGTTGAAGGTACGCGGCGAAGGGGTTGCTCCTCACGAGCCACCGGGGCCCTGAGCCTCGGGAGGCTCTGGGGGTCCAGGCGGTTCCTTGAGGACCGTCTCCGTCAGGACGGCGTGGTGTCTGGCCTCCTGAGTCGCCAGGACACACCGTAGGTTGCGCTGGTAGGCGGATGCCACGCTCGGCAGGCCAAAAGGCATGCGAACGTAGCTGTGCGGTGGGCCCTCGCAGCGTCCCACGCGCGAAGGCCAGAAGGGCTCCTGAGACGCGGCCCTATTGAGCCCCAGGACGTCGATGCAGACGTGCAGGCCGGCATCCTCGCCTGGATGGGAGGCTGCGCCAGGTGAGCGGCGATTGCCGCGCATTGCCCTCGCATCCTGCAGCTGCTGAGTGGTCTTGTTAATGAACTCCTGAGCGTTGGGCGCTCCTCGCCTTGCGTCCTCCTGAGGGAGATGTGCCATGAAGCACGCCTCCAGATGGTGCCCGAGCGCCTCCCTTGTGATGTTGGCAAGGTCTGAGGCCCTCCAGAAGAGAACCCCTGAGCCCTGCCCAAGAAGGGCGCCGGGCACGCCTTCCTATGCGATGGAGGGAGGCGCCCCAGGTGCGGGCGCCGATCCAGTCGTGGCGCCGCTTGCCTGAGGCCCCGCGCGGAGCAGCTGCTTCTTCTTCTTGGGGATAGCCTCAGGAGGGCACTCGCCCTTGCTTTCGGGGTCGTTGATTGCTGCAGCTTGGACGGCACGCTCGAGGGAGCACACCGCATCTCTTTCTTTGCACGGGACTGTGATGATTCCGCCACTTCCTGGCATCTTGAGGACATTATAGCCGTGATGGGTCACCGCCATGAACTTGGCCAGGGCTGGGTACCCGTGGATTGCATTGTATGGCAGACGGATGTGGGCGATGTCAAAGTGGATGAGCTCGGCCCGGTAGTTGTCGCGATGCCCGAAGGTGACTGGGAGGCGGACCTGCCCGATCGGGGTGGTGGAGCCGTCGGTCACTCCTGAGAAAGGCTTGGTAGGCTGAAGCTGATCGTAGGGCACTTGGAGGTTGTCGAACATCTCGACGGTCAGGACGTTAAGCCCTGCGCCACCGTCGATGAGAGTCTTGGTGACTTGCACGTTGTTGATAACGGGTGAACAGAGCATCGGGAGAGCGCCAGCAGTGGCCGCACACTTGAGCTGGTCTACTGAGCTAAACGTAGTAGCACACTTGGACCACCTAAGCGGTCGTGTGGCCTCGAGCTTGGGGAGTATTGCATTCACCTCACGGGCAAACCGCTTGAAGATGCGCTGTGAGGCTGGGGCTTGAGCTCCGCCCAGGATGCAAGCGATGGCACGCGGCTATTATAAGCCCCCAGCCCCCTCGTCCAAATGGTGGTCGTCATTCCTTCTTGGTGGTGGCGGCAGCGGAGGAAGCCCAGCATTTCCCTAAGGATGATCCTCGCGAGGCTGATCCCTCCAGGTACCCTCGCGAGGCTGATCCTGCCAGCGGTCCTCGCAAGGCCGGTTGCGCCACTCTTGGCGTGGGCCCCGGTCGTCCCAGCGTCCTCCTCCACGCCCTCCTCCTCCTCGGCCGTAGCCCCGTTCGTTGCGCTCGGGGCGTCGACCAAAGCGTCCATCGCGAATGGCCCTAAGCTCCTGACAATCGTTGGTGTTGTGACTGTGCCCGTTGTGGAAGGCGCAGAACGGTCGGCTGCTCTTGGGTGACTCAGGCTGGTCCCTGCCGCGCTTCGTGTCCGGCTCTGCCGCGAGTATGGATGCTCCCTTGCGCTTCACGTCCTTGACCTTGGCTTTCTTCTCCTCCAGGTCGGCAGCTGGGAGCTTGAGAAGGGAAAGACGTCCTTCCTCAGCTCTTGCGTACTTCATTGCCAGGTTGAACAACTCCAAGGATGTGCACAGCTCCTCGTGGATGGCGAGCTCCTCCTTCATCTTAACGTCGCGGATGCCATCGGAGAACGCAGAGATGATGGCCTTGTCCGTCACCTTGGGGATCTTGAGACGAACGTTGTTGAAGCGCTGGATGTACTTCTGGAGGGTCTCTCCTGGTTGTTGCTTGATGCGGCGTAGGTCACCCACGGCCGGTGGGCGGTCGCGAGTGCCCTGGAAGTTGGCGACGAAACGGTCGCGCATCTCGTTCTAGGAGGAGATCAAGCCTGCAGGCAGGTTCAGGAGCCAGGAGCGGGCACCATCCTTGAGAGCCATGGGGAACCAGTTCGCCATGACTTTCTCGTCGCCGTTGGCCACGTCGATGCTCAGCTCGTAGAGCTGCAGGAACTCCGCGGGGTCGGGGGTGCCGTCGTAGCGCGGAGGCAGGTCTGGCTTGAACTTTCCTGGCCAGGCAACGCTACGCAGCTCAGGGGTCAATGCGCGGCACCCCGCGGTGGCCACCAGAACCCTTTGCTGGCACGGAACCTGGCCTTGATGCCCGCACGCCGCCACCACGGGCGGCGCACAGTCTCGTCGTAGCCGCACCTGGAGCGTAGGAGCGTTTTCTTGCGGTCGAGGGACTTCTTGGCAGCTTCCTTCTTCGCGTACGGGCGCCCGACGTGGTGGGTCACGCCGGGGGGCCGCACGCCTTGGCGCCTGGGCGCCGTCTTGTGGCAGAGGTGGCGCTCCATGAGCCATGTCGCCCGCAGTTGGCGGAGGGCGAGGCAGCGAGAGGGTCGGCACAGGGGAGCCCCCTGTGACACTGACAAGCTTGGCGATGCGGTCGAGCCAGTCCTCGTAGAGGTCGTCGATGGGGCGGTAGCGCAGGAGTTCGCGCGCCATGCACAGTGCGGCTTGCGCGTCCGTGGGAGTGCGACAGGCGTGAGACGACGAGCCGGCCAGGGTCAGCGATGGAGTGGCGGTGCGGCCGTCCCTCCGCACCGAAGGGTGCAGCGAGGATGCTTGCTGCTCGTTCCCCATTGGGCCGGTGGCGGCGTTGGTGGCAGGCGTCGGAGAACGACGGGGTGGCCCGCCGACGGGAGCCGTCTGAGCGACGCGAGCGGCGAGGGCAGCCCGGCGCTCAGCGCGTGCTCGGCGAGCATCCGCCATGGAGATGAGGAAGCAACGGGATGCGGAGCGACGGAAGGAAAGCTTTGGCGCACCCCTACCTGCCGCGCCAAATGTTAGATCTCCGGTTCCAGCAAAACCCTCAAGGTTCAAACACCGAGGAGTGCACGAAGATCTCCCCCTACCGAATCACGCCCTTAACCTCGCTACGATCTCTAAGGCTAGCTCGGCGAACTCGCAACACAAGAGACACAAGATTTATACTGGTTCGGGCCACCATCGTGGTGTAATACCCTACTCAAGTGTGTGGTGGTGGACTGCCTCTTGGGCTGAGGATGAACAGTACAAAGGGGAAGAACAGCCTCCTGAGGCGAGGTGTTCTTGTGCTTGGTGAACTTGTGTGGGTGAGGATTACTCGAGATGAAATGCCTCCTGCTATGCTGGCTAGTCCTATTTATAGAGGCCCTGGTCCTCTCCCCAAATATTGAGCGGGAAGGGAGCCAACAACGGCTAATTTGAAAGGGGACAACTAGTACAAGCTATCCGGACAAAAGCAGTCTTTGCCTGCAAAAGGCTCTGGCGGTGACGCCGCCTTGGGCTCCATGGTGACGTCCGTCTTGCCGTCCTGCTAGCCTTGGTCTCGTTGCACCGATATGGAAACCTTTGCTTGACGCCTCGGTACTCCTTACCTGCGCTTGCCTCCTTAGCACCAAAGAGGAAACAAGGACACTGTGCGCGCTGGCGCCCGCCTGGTCTCGACCGTCATGGCTCACGTCACTGGAACCTCGCGAGATTTTCCTTGCCTTGATCTCTCCGCCCCTCGCGAGCTAGCCTGGTGAGGCCGCTCCCGAGGAGGTCTTGCGTCGTCTGCCTCGCGAGGCTTGGCCCCTCGCGATGGTCTTGAATGCTTGTTGGTGAATATGAGCCATACGGGCCCGCCCGCAGAGCCATGCCGTGGGCCGCAGGCAGGCAATTCTGGGGACCCCCGTTCCCAAAACGCTGACACACCCTTCATTGTATACCCTGATACAAGCCAAATATGTCATGGCGGAACACGATCACCTATGGGGACATTAGCCCCTTGTGGTTCGGCAAGGGGGAAGGGTGCGTTGCACGAAGAGCGGAGACCATGGAACAACATAGCGGGGGTGACGCTGGTGGTTTCTACCCAGGTTCGGGCCGCTGGGAAACGTAAAACCCTACTCCTGCTTTGGTGGATTGATGGGAGGACCGTGGTGGACACGCGGCGCTCAAGCCCAGCAAGGTCGCCTCGGGGAGAGCAGCTACGCGCATAAGAGTGTACAAGGGTCTGAATCCTTTCTTAGGTTGCCATGGCCCTCCTTTTATAGGCTAAGGGGTTACCACAGTGGCAAAACAGTCATTATATATTGATTAGATAGCCAACACTGCTAGCATACCTAACTCTGGCAGTTAAGACAAAGTGCATTAAATGCACTGCTAGGTGTCACATTGAGGCTGCAGCCCGGCAAGCCTGCCGCGCCACATAACCACCTTCTACCTGTCTGCATGACACACCTCTTGAGGAGTGTCATATAGGGAGAATCTCCCTTCCAAATGGTTGCCATGTGCCAAATGATAGCCACTTAATCACTTGGCGGCTCGACACCACACTGATAAGTGACTTGCGTCATTGTGCGGTGGAGCGGTTGAGTCTTGGCGGGGTGATTTGCCCTTGGCGGCCCTGGCTAGCCTGCTGGGGGAATCTTGGGGCTTGTTCTTGGTGAGGCCTCAACCTGACCAGGCTCGCCTGCCTAGCAAGGAAGGTCTTTCCTTAGTGATATCTTGTTCTCTTGGCTTGTCTTGGTCCTCTTGATCCGCCCTTGGTTCCTCAAAGAGCTATCTCTCTGGTTGGGGGCTTGGTGTTGCTATATCTTTGCCCTTGTGCCTGCCGCGGCAAAGATGTCTTGGTGGAACACGATCATCTATGGGGCCATCAGCCCCTTGTGGTTCGACAAGGGGGAAGGGCGCGTTGCACGAAGAGCGGAGACCGTGGAACAGAATGCCGGGGGTGACGCTGGTGGTTTTTACCCAGGTTCGGCTGCTAAGATGCGTAAAACCCTACTCCTGCTTTGGTGGATTGATGGGAGGACCATTGTGCACACGCATCGCTCAAGCCCGATAAGGTCGCCTCGAGAAGAGCAGCTACGCGCGTAAGAGTGTACAAGGGTCAGAATCCTGTTTTAGGCTGCCATGGCCCTCCTTTTATAGGCTAAGGGGCTGCCATGGCAAAAAAATCATTATCTGCTTATTAGATAGCCAGCAGTGCTAACATACCTAACTCTGGTAGTTAGGACAAAGTGCATTAAATGCACTGCTAGGTGTCATGCTGAGGAGGCAGCCCGGCAAGCCTGTCGCGCCGCTTAACCAGCTTCTACCTGTCTGCATGACACGCCTCTAGACGGGTGTCATATAGGGAGAATCTCCCTTCCAAATGGTTGCCACGTGCCAAATGACAGCCACTTAATCACTTGGGGGCTTGACACCACACTGATAAGTGACTTGCGTCACTGTGCGGTGGAGCGGTGGAGTCTTGTCGGGGAGATTTGCCCTCGGAGTTCTCGGCAAGCCTAACGGGGGAATCTTGGGGCTTGTTCTTGCTGATGCCTCGACCTGACCAGGCTCGCCTGCCCGGCAAGGGAGGTCTTTCCTTAGTGATATCATGTCCCCTTGGCTTGTCTTGGTCTTCTTGATCCGCCATTTGATTCCTCCAAGAGCTATCTCTCTGGCTTGGTCTTGTCTTGGGAGCTTGGTGCTGCTGAGGTGGAGGCCTACTGTCCGTGCACAAGTCAGGGAAAACATACACCCTTGTTTGTGTACCCCGACAATTTTATTTTGTCCAATGATATTCATTAAAGTTTTTATTATATCCCTGTTGGATATCTATCACTTTGGTGCTAGATTAATATATTACCATTGCATATGACAACCTCTCAAATAAATTTAAGTGAAGAACATAAGCACAATTAATTTTTTTTCTTCTCTCAAAATTATATAAGTGAAGCATGAGAGAATTTCTTAAAAAAATTACTAACTCTCAAATTAATCTAAGTGAAGCATGAGAGTATATTTCTTCAAAACTAAAGCACCACCGTGCTAAAAAAGATATAAGTGAAGCACTAGAGCAATTCCATAGCTCAAAAAATTTAAGTGAAGCACATAGAGCAATTCTAGTGCTAGGAGTAGGGCGGGTACCAGCGCTACTACTACGATGCTACAGCTAACTTGTAGCAATAGCATTGGTTGCACCACGCTACTGCATACCTACTGAGAAGTAGCATGCCCCCTAGACTGTGCTACTGCTAATCGTTAATAGCAGTAGAATTTCTTATAAACAGCGCTACTGCTAAATTTTCATGTATTTTTTCTGCAGCTTATTGGCGCTGTATTTGTACAGGTTTTATACAGTAGTTTCATCATATGATTTTGTGACCATGATGAGTTATTATATCAGTGGATGAAATAGACATGGATTAGATTCAAGTGGAGGCAACATGGTGCAGATCGAAAGTACTACTAATCCAAAGTTGATCACTTTAGTTTGGATTAGTAGTACTTTCGATCTGCACCATGTTGCCTCCACTTGAATCTAATCCACGTTCATTTCACCCACTGATATGTATAATAACTCATCATGCTCATATAACAACTTAGTATCATGCATCATCATAATGATAACTCATCATCATTATCATAATAACAAGTCATACTCATCATCATCATAGTCATCTAACAACTTCTGCTCATTAATAATACCAAATCATACTCATCATCATAGTCATCTAACAACTTGTACTCGTTATCATAATAACAAGTCATACTCATTGTCATCATAGTCATAACCAACCCTAGTTAATTGTTCTTAGCACACGATCATGAGTATTAGCTAGGACCTGCTACCCCTCTCTAAGGTAAAATAGCATAAAACAACATACCCCTGACTCTCCATTATGGAGAATGGAGATTATCCTGTCTCCAATTCGTGGCATTCGCACAATGTTACTTCCAAGTAGCTCCCTATGGTCATTCATAACTTCTTTCATTCTTTGATTGTGAGATCTTCATCTGTTCGAGAAATCTTGTATGAACAATGGTGACTCGTAGGCGGACTTGGTCGTAAGCTAACAAGATCCATGTGACCTTTCGTATGATCAGATGAGGCACACAATCCTTTGGGATTTTCTATTGAAGATCATAATAGTAACGTAGTTAGCAATGTAGTTTAGCTTTAATTAGAAGAATGTATGCAAAAGATGCACTGTTGTCATAATAATAAAAAATCTTACCATGGCATTTCCGTGGATGTTGTCGTAGTTCAACATGTGGACTAGTGGCACGTATTGACCATAATATGGAGGAGTTTCATAATTCTTATTAAAAGTCTCCACATTCATAATGAAGGAGACAAGATGATCTTTCTCCTCGTAAGTTAGTTCAGAACCATCAGGGTACGTAGTAGGTTTTGTCTACTATTTTCTAAACATTTTTTTAAGAATGGAAATAAGTTCACTGGTACAGCGAAGTGCTATAAAAACGGTTTTTAACCCCTTTCCGCGACTGCATTTGGAACCGTCGCCAAGTGAGTGTGGGTGATAGCGGGGCCCTTCCCACACGACCCAGAAACCGCCGGGGATATGCCCTCCTGTCACTCACGCTCGGCAAAATGAGGTCGTGTGCGACTGGCGAGCGATCAAATACGGTTATACGTACAGTAGTGCTCAAAAATACAATTATACAGGCGAAATTGTTTCTGGTCGTAAGTACATCCCCCATAGTCAGTCCCCCCTAAACGTTTCCGTTCGTATATACATCCCTCACAGTCTCTCAAAGGAAAATGTTTCTGTTTGCAGGTACATCAGACACAATTTTCCCCGTTAAATCGTTTGTGATAGCGTTGCCATTGCACACGATATTAACAATTTTATCATTTGCGTTATTGAATGCATCACACACGGTGCATAGAAGAAACTATGTGGCAAAGGCTATCCATCACACACAGTTTTTATGTGGTAAACGTTTGCGCAAGGTGGCCTAACACAAAGAGTTTTGAAGAGAATGTCGTGTGTAAGTTCATTGATCCAACACGGTTTATTCCTACAAACTGTGTGCGTTGCCTGAGGTCATCGCCCACGGTGTTTTCTGAGTAACCGTTTGCAATAGAACAACCCAATTAGCAGGCTAACTGGCCATTAGTAGGCTAATTGGCCATTAGTAGGCTAATTTCCCTGTTATTAATAATCCATTTATTAATCTAATTTTCATTCATATTAAGCACATAATATATTTCATTTCCATATTAAGGAAGCAGGATTTCATAATTGAGATACATCAGAGTACAACATGATATAGCTTTAGCACTCAGCTACCCCATTACACAACTGCACCAGCACCAAGTTTCACATGCAACATCTAGAACCTTTCGAAATTAGCATCATACACGGTACATAGAAAGATGCATCTCATGTGGAAAACTGCTGAAGCGGAAGCCGAATATTGAGCCTTCATTCGTGTTGAAGGTCTTTGCAACCTTAGGCCAGTGCCTGTGGATGATTGACCGTCCATCCTTCGTCCTCTTCAGGAACACTTCAATATTGAACCATGGGTGTTGTATGAAAACCTTCCTCGCCTCCTGACCATAGAGGTGGTTTGAGAGGTAATCATCAGTGAATTGCTTTGGAAAGGCCTCAAAACAGGGATGTACATAAATAGCTTCTCTATATTGGAAATGGGGCAAAGGAATAAAAAAGGCAAGGTATAATAATTAGTACCATCTTGTAGTTAACTGATGTCTTCTTCATTGTGCAGACAAAGTTCTTGTTGTTTTTTGTCACTAAATTCTTTATCCTAACAATCTTTTTGAGTTTCTTGACTTGATTGATATTCATGGACAACTCATTTCCCCATATGCAAAAAGGGTCGAACAGTTGGTCAATACCTCTGACAGCAGACCTACATGTGCAAGACCAAATCGTTAAAAACCTAAATATTATAATGGTTCCTGCAATTGCACAATAATGTGCTATTAGACAACGGACTATGCACATGCTAACCTCGATTGTAAACCTTGGTGCTTCCCATTGTGTCCCTGCAACACATATAAGGTAGTTAGTGATCAGGTTAAGTAAGGGTTCGCATGCTATTAGTAAAATATGTTGATGAATAATAAGCACATTGCAGATTCATCAGATTAATTCAAGCCACATGGAAAACCCATTTATCCAAACAAGCATGATTAAGAACTAGGAAATATAGCACTTGTATATGTTTCTCATGTATTAAGTGTAGCCAAATTTGATTTATTCCTCACATGCACAACAATACAAAATTCTACCCACGACAATTGGACATCGCATTACATAATTGAACCAAGCAGTTAACTAAACACCACAACAAATGAACCAAACATTAACTGAACACCACATTGCACAATATAACATACTCCTAATAGAAGATCAGACGGTTAACCAAACCAAGCATGCTTACCAACTTGGAAATATAGAAATTGTATTTGTTTCTCATGTATTTAGTACAGCCAAATTCCATTTATTCCTCACATGGTATACAATAATAGAATGCACCCACAACAATTGAACATCGCATTGCAGAATTGAACCAAACAGTTAACTAAACACCACAACAAATGAACCAAACGTTAATTGAGCACCACATTGCAATATATAACATACTCCTAATAGAAGATCAGAAAGTGAACCAAACCAAGCATGCTTAACAACTTGGAAATATAGCAGTTGTACGTGTTTCTCATGTATTTAGGACATCCAAATTCGATTTACTTCTCACATGGTATACAATAACACAATGCACCCACAACTATTGAACATCGCATTGCAGAACTGAACCAAACTGTTAACTGAACACCACAACAAATGAACCTAAGGTTAACTGAGCACCACATTGCACAATGTATAACCAAACCAAGCATGCTTAACAACTTGGAAATATAGCAATTGTATCTGTTTCTCATGTATTTTGTAAAGATAAATTCGATTTATTTCTCATATGGGAGACAATACAAAATTCCAGCCTATAGAATTGAACATCACATTTGCGGAATCGAACCAAACAGTTAACTGAATATGACAACTAATTAACCAAACAGTTAATAAGTGAGCACCACACTGCACGACATATAGAACATGTACACTTGAGCAAGAGATTGCATGGTAAAATTAGATAGCACAATGCACTAGGATTTGTTAAGGAAAGGCAGGAGCAACACACGCAACGGGTAAACTGAGCATGCTTAATCGGCGTAGCTAGCAAATGGCAAGGTGCTCCTCCAAGATCTGGTGGTCGGCACGAATGGCAGCCATTGCGACCTCATCCGCGCGTGCGGGCGCGATTTGCTTCTCTGCTGCCAAATGCTCCTTGAGATCCTGGCTATACTGCGTGCACCATGGCTTAGGGCGGCGCTTATTTGGTGGAGGGGTCGGTGATTTGGGTGGAAGGTGTCGCGCTGGCGGTCGGGGCATGTGGGATGTGGAAGGAGGAGGAGGATGGGGGTTGGGTGTGGATTACCTCCCTGCATACACGAGGCCGAGCAGCGTGAAGGAGGGTCACCGGCGAGGAGGCGGCAGTGCAAGCAAGGAGTGAAGGTTTCAACTTGGAAAGGACGGCAGAAACAGGGGAAATGTGGCTTTTGGTAAGGGGAAGGGGGGAGGTAGATATTTCCGCGGAAGCCGAAAATTTGGAATCAGTTCAACGAAAAAACTGGCGTGCAAAGTGTCATCAGACACGGTCCCTTATTCAGAATTGTGTATGATATGTGAACATCACAAACAATTCAGATAGGTTAGCACGTGTGTGATGATTTTGAACGTCAAAAAGTTTGGTTCAAATTTCCCTGGTTACAGTGGTCATCCACGTCATTGCATGATTTGGGTACACAAAGGAGACTATAGCACACCCACACTTCTTACTTGAGCAAGTTCAGCAATTAAACAAAGCTAGCTGACCTAAACATTACTCTAACAAATTAAAGACCGGCACTCTTAATTAAACAAAACAAAGCGTACTACTACGGCTGGTGCTCGTCGATCTCCGCTGCCGCCTCCATGTCCAGCTCGCGCCTGACGGTCTCCTGAGGAAGGGGCTCCATGGCATCCATCGGACCATACTCGGCAAGCATCTTGCCATCCGCTTCCGCCATCTCTTTGGAAAAGGCCGCCATGGGCTGGGCGTGGGCGGCCGCGATCTGGGCATGGACGGGCTCCGTCGTGGCAAGGTATGCGACGGAGGAACGGATGGCTGCTCGAACGCTCTCGGCGATTGCCAACTCTTCGGCCGTGGGTTGCCGACCGTTGTCACAGAAGCTTCGTTCGATTTGTGTGGTGAACGCCACGAGCTGAGCGTGGGCGGCCTCAACATGGTCGTTGGCAGCCTCCATCAGGGCTAAGTCCGCCGTTGCGGAACGGACAGCTGTTGTCCCGCTCTCGCCAGTTGCTATCTCGGAGGCAGATGTTGCTGCCGCCACCTGAGAAGCAACAGCGGCCATTTGGACTGTCCTGGCCACCCGGTCGCAGATTGCGGCCGCGCTCAGGCACCTTTTTAGCACGCGCATGGCGGCTGCGGCCGTGCTTTCGCCGGAGTGGGCCGCCGAAGCTTCCCTCACGACGCGGGTCCACGTCCCCATCTTTCACCGGCGACGGTTGAACAGTGAAATGATATTTGGGGAGCGAGCTTGTGTGCTTGACACGCCGGCTGTGGACTGTAGCCGGCGCACATTCTCGCGTAAGCCATAGGTGTACTATACACCGAAGGTGCTTCGGGATATTTTGTACTGCATCTCACATGGTTGGTGATAATAAGCTATGTGGGATCTACTTGATTTTTCATCTTGATTTGAATTACATGATGGGGTCACAGCGGCAATGGACGGTGTTTGAATTGCTAGAACTTTTATCTACAGTGAACATGCAACTATATGTGTGTCGTCAAAAAATTGGAATTATTCATGGTTCGTTTGGACATTTTATACATTAAATTGGTTTTCTAGCCATTTTAGGTGCACAATTCAAAATTAAACTACATGCACATACTCCGGTGCACTAACATGGGTTGTTAAATCATATATGTGTCCTGGGTTTATGCTAATGTCCCATGGAAGAAATGGGGATGAATTTCGAACACCACGGCACTGTGGCTCTGGAAAACATTGAGGTGCCTGTTTTTGTAATTCTAGTAAATCCAAAACTCGTCGGAAATTCATGAAACATGGCATGCTATCATGGAGCCGCATCAACATGCCGTGGTAAAATTGTTATCCCATTCAGGGCAGGTTTGGGTATAAGCTTGTCACAAACCAGAGCTTCTCACAACAAGCCTGATGATTTCGGTATGGAACGTGCCACCTTTGGGGATGAAACGATATCCGTTGCCTCTTATTGCTTTCAAAAAATTTCTAGTGTCAAAGTACAACAATAGGAGTGTTGTCCTAAATTTTGGAATTTTTCAGGGTTCGTTTGGACATTTTTATACAATAACTGGATTTTATAGGCATTTTATGTGCATAATTCAAATTTGAACTATATGCACATGCTCCAGTGCATATAAATTGGTTGAAAAATCATATATGTATCCATGGGTTTATGCATACGTCCCATGGAATAAATGGGAATGAATTTCAAACACCCTACCACCGTCACTCGGCCGTAACCATTGAGATACCTAGTTTTTAAATTCTACTAAATCCAAAACTCATCTGAAATTCATGAAACTTGGCATGCTATCATGGAGCGGCATCAACAAGCCATGGTAATTTTTTTATCCCATTTGGGGCAGGTTTGGACATAAACTTCTCACGAACCAGAGCTTCTCACAACAAGCCTGATGGCTTCGGTAGGGAACATGCCACCTTTGGGGACAAAACGATATCCGTTGCCCCTTATTGCTTTCAAAAAATTTCTAGTGTCAACATAGAACAACAGGAGTGTTGTGTTAAACTATGGAATTTTTTGGGGTTCGTTTGGATATTTTTATACATAACTGGGTTTTCTAGGCATTTTATGTGCATAATTCCAATTTGAACTACATGCACATGCTCCAGTGCATATAAATTGGTTGGAAAATCAAATCTGTGTCCTTGGGTGCATGCTTAGGTCCCATGCAAGAAACGTGAATGAATTTCAAACACCCTGCCACCATCACTCGGCCGCAAACATGGAGATACCTGGTTTTTAAATTCTAGTAAATCCAAAACTCGTTTGAAATTCATGAAACTTGGCATGCTATCATGGAGCGGCATCAACATGCCGTGGTAAAAAAATTGTCCCATTTGGGGCTGGTTTGGGCATAAGCTTCTCACAAACGGGAGCTTCTCACAACAAGCCTGATGGTTTCGGTAGGGTATGTGCCACCTTTGGGGACGAAACGATATCAGTTGCCTCTTATTGCTTTCAAAATTTTTCTACTGTCAACATAGAACAACCGGAGTGTTGTGTTAAATTATGGAATTTTTCCGGGTTTGTTTGGATATTTTTATACATTAACTGGGTTTTCTAGGCATTTTATGTGCATAATTAAAATTTGAACTGCATGCACATGCTCTAGTGCATATAAATTGGTTGAAAAAACAAATATGTGTCCTTGGGTGCATGCTGAGGTCCCATGCAAGAAATGGGATTTAATTTCAAACACCAGGGCACTGTTGATTGCCGGCAAAACGTTGAGATACTTTGTTTTTAAATTCTAGTAAATCCAAAACTCGTCTGATATTCATGAAACTTGGCATGCTATCATGGAATCGCACCCGACATGTTGTGGTATTTTTCATGTCCATTTTGAGAGAAGGTGCACTCGAATAACAGCCAACAAAGGAATTTTGAAAAAATAGTTGCCAGTTTAATATCTCAAACGTTTGTATAACTCAAATCGTGTGCGTTCTGTTAACCATTCACGTGACGCCACATGTCTTGGTTTTAATGGCTATAGGAGGTGTCCTGCGGACAGATGCTTGACTGAACGGGAGGCATGCGAGTGGAGTCCGGTGCGCAGGCTGACCGAGAGGCGTGCAAGCTGTCCTCCAATGCGCAGGCTCACCAGGAAGCATGCGAGCTGTACGCTGCATAGGCTCACTGGGAAGCGAGCCCTTTTACTTCCATGGCCGCCCACCTTCCTCTCCATTAATGGCACCCGAGCCGCTGTTTAATATGGGCGGCCTTACTGGTCGCCTCCCATTCGCCTCCGTCCCGCAGACCTCCACCAACGCCATGGCGCAGAATGATCATGTGCCTTTAGTCTTCAAGTTTGGTGAAGTCGACTCCAATCTGGATGAGATAGAAAATAAGGAGGAACGGGGCCTCATGGACATGGCCCTAAACGAGCTGGCCGCGGCGGTTGCTGCCCCTGCTCCCGTCCCAGCTCCCATCCCCGCACCCGCGCCAGCGACCATCCTCGTAGTATTGACGGACTGGACGCCGAGCACTATCGTAGAGCTGGAAGCCGCGGGCGTCAGCGAGGTCTCCACGGACCCGTGCGAGCTCGTGTACATGCCAGCACCAGCGCTCGTGCCTATCTGCACCCCTCCACCCACCGCGGCCCCGGTCCCCGTGCGTTTGGCTGCACCCGCCGCGCCCATGCCCATGCCCATGCATGTGCGCGCCCATCCACCCACCGCGCGCCGGCCCCGTGCGTTTGGTTGCACCCGCCGCGCCCGTGCCCGTGCATGCACCCCCCTCAGCGGCTTGGGATGCCTTCGTCGACCGCTACCTCTCAATGCCGCCAGTTGCCGTCCACCCGCTCCCCGCCCGTCAGTCGTGCGACGCCATGATGTTTGATTTACAAGTGAAAAACATTTTGTGCTGCCTTGGAGACTTCAACAACGGCATCCCGGAGGACGACAATGACAATGACGGCGCGGCATCCTGCCTCCGCCGCCGGAAATATTTTTATTTTTGGGTTTAATATTGTATCTCGAATTCTCGATCATATGAATACAAATTCGCTGTGTGACTGAATGAAAGATATGGTTTGAACAAACTTGCGTTTTTCTCTCTTAACATACAGACTTATCAAACGATTTTCTTTTGAAAAAAAGTCAATAGTTTTTAAATATAAAACACTCATCGCAAACGATTTAATTAGAACACCCGTATGCAAACCGACAACTTCCCCAAGAAGCCAAGGGAAAATGTGCCGAGCAGGATTTCTGCAGCTCTTGATCGCAAATGTTTTAGATAGAATACCCGTATGCAAAGTGAGAGCTATGGTCTTCCCCCTTAAGTCAAGGGAAAATTCACAGCGCAGGATTTGTGCATCCCTTCAACGCAAACGGTTGTTTTGGATGACCCGTGTGCAACCATGTACAAACAATTTGGTTAGATTTGCATCTGTCATATTGGGTATGTTGCCATTTGTCAAATTGGAAAGATTGACATTTGTTGATCTAGTAACATTGCCATTTGTCAATCCTGGTAACACTGTGATTTGTCAAAATATGCAGCTAAAATTCACTAGCACTATCTAATTTTTGCAACTGAAATTCAGTAATTCAGCATAGATTTCATTCATAGATTAAGCAGTCGTTCTTTATACAAACAGTTGAACTCGAAAGCTGAACTGACCAGACGTTTCCCAAATTATTGCCGACCACGTACTGAAATAGCTAGTTCAACTATATATACTAGCTAATTTTAAGTATGTTGTATAGTTCCACGACATCCATAGTCAGATGAACTGAACAAAATAGCCCATAAATACTACTACTACGGAGGGGCTTTGTACTACTTCTGGCAGACTTTCCTCTACCGAGCGCGCTCAATAAGAGGCAGAGGAGGAGGAGCCTACTGACGAGCTGGACAATTGCAATACGGTGCCTGCCGCTATTGCAGCTTCAGCGACGCTCACCTCGAACGACCTCTGTCACTCCAGACGACCCCTCTCGAAGCGGTGGTTCTCCTCGTAGATTGTTGGTGTACTAAAGTTTGGACCTTTAGCACCCCAGACATGTGCACGGGTAGTCGTAACCCCACGCATGGTAAAGCGTGAAGAAGGCGAGCGGAGACAGATACAAGATGTAGAAAAACAGCCAAGTCAGAGAACAGAGGACGAGTTGGACCCCCGGAAAGATCCGTGCCGGAGCGGCTTGCGAGACCCCGATAAGGTCCTTGCCAGGACGGCTTACAGAGCACCAACTAGAGCACCTCCCTTGTGGTTGGGAGCTCTGACACCATCGACAATGTTAAGGCCAAAATCCCAGGGCACGCGCGTACTGGCGTGCAGATCTTTGTGGAGGCCAGAAGACGAGGCGCCGACAAGATCCTTGTCGAGGACGCCCACGAGGCCCCGGCAAGATCCCTGCCGAGGACGCCCACGAGGCCCCGATAGGATCCTTGCCAGGGACATCGGCAAGACCGTGGCCAGACTCAGCTGCCTAGTCACCACTCCAGTATGGGGGCTGACCTGCCAGCCTGGCAAGCACCTGCGTGATGACATGCAGATCTTCGTGAAGACCCTGCCACCTCTCCAGCGCAGCAGCTAGCCAGCCAACTTGGCACTGCATGTCCCATCAGCATGGGCGCGTGTCAAGATAGGGCGGGGCGGCAACGGATGGGACGGGCTCTCTTCCCGCCCCAGATAAAGCTACAGGGCACGTAAGTGGCGCATTAAATGCGTTTGTCCTTAGATGACTAAGATAAGCATGTGTACTGTAGCAGCTTTACACCTCCTGTATGCCACTGTGGCAGCCCATTGGTCATATAAAAGGAGGCCCACGGCGCACTGGAAGAGGATTCGGCTTTTTGGACCTCTCGGCCCAGCGTTCATCACAGCAACGAGCCAAAGCTCAGGAACACTCAATACACAACCAACCAGGACTAGGGTTTTACGCATCTCTGCGGCCCGAACCTGGGTAAAGACCCATGGTGTTGATCACTAGATCTGCTCTTTCCTTAGCCCATGTTCCCTGCCAAACCGTAGAAGGGACCCCGTGGTCTCATAGGTGTCGTTTCCCCGACATGTTTGGCGCGCCAGGTAGGGGAGCACTGAGAGCTTTGAAAAACCTGATCTAGCGATCAACACGTCGTTTCATTGATCACCATGGCTCCCAAGAAGAAGGGGATCACGGCGATCAGTTCGTCTGGAGTCGAACCGCCCGTACCAGTGCGGGCGGGCGACGGAGAGGACACGGATGGTGACGGAGGTGTGGCCCGCGAGCATCACGACACTCTAGCAATCGAAGCCAGGCGAGCGACGTCATTCGTGCTTGAGACAATGAGCCGCACGCTGCTGGGTCCAGGGTGAAGCCGCGCTGCCCACGGGCGGCGCGACGATCTCCAAGACACCCCAACCGGCACCTGCACCGCGGCCTTCCTAGGTCACGTGTGATGAGGAATGTCGCAACGCTGGTGACCCCGGGCACCGTCACGGGAAGAGCCCTCTACATCACTCTCGAGATGCACCAGGCCATCATGCATGCCCAGACGCTGGCGAAAACGGCGCGCGGCCGACCGTGTTAGAGCTCCTTCTAACATGGTTAGAAGTCAGAGTGCGTCACGGTCTACGCAGCTTTCGCCGCCACCCATGCCAGCAGAAGCGCTGGCACGCGTGCAACTGCTCCTCGACTTTCCTCCTGCTGCGGAGAAGCTCGACGAGTGGAGAGCTACCATCCGGAGCCTCATCAGCTTCGCCAATAAAGATGTACCGCGACCAGCGGGACCCTCGTGCCGGCGCTCTGTCGAGCCGACGCATACCGGTGGTGGAAGGACCGGAGGTGGTGCGACCACGGTGCACTCTCCTCCTTCGCACGGGCAACAGCAGCCGCCGGCTCGTCGGGCCGACGCCTGTGACAACGTTTCCACAGCGTCGTCCGACCCGCGAGCCCGCCATGACCAACGTCAAGTTCTTCGGGAGCGAGTCCAGGAAGACGCTCGGACCACTATCGAGCGGCGGGGGGAAGCGCGCCATCAGTCAGATAGTCGTGCGGGGCCCACTATGGACTGCCCAGCGCCGGGGGGGGGGGGGGTTCCGGTGACTTACCTTACGAGGTGGGTTGTCCAGCTTTTACCCGCGAGCTGCGGCAATTCCAGTGGCCCACCCACCACACATTCAAGCCTAAGGTCGGAGAGAAGTACAACGGCAAGACACACCCGTCGGAGTTCCTCAGCATCTACACCATCGCGATGCAAGCTGCCGGGGCTCGCGACGAAAAGGTGCTTGCTAACTACTTCCTGTTGGCACTTAAGCCCAACGTCATGTCATGGTTGATGCATTTGCCAGCGGATTCCATTTCTTCTTGGTCGTATTTGTGCCACGAATTTGTTGGCGCCTTTACCGGGGGCCACCAAGCTCCTGGCCAGGCAAGTGATTTGCATGTCATCCCCCAGAAGGACGGCGAAACCCTACGCAAGTACATACAAAGGTTCAGCCATGTGCAATACAACATCCCAGATGTCCATCCAGCCGCCGTCATCAGTGCATTCCATCAGAATGTGCGCAACCGCAAGATGCGTGAGGGGCTGGCGATGAACAAGGTTAGGGATGTCACCGAGCTTTATGTTTTGGCCGACACATGTGCTCGGGCTGAAGAAGGGAGGAAGTACCCCGGCGAAGATGCCGACGCGAAAACTGACTCCACAGACGAAGATGTCGTCGGCCCGGCAAAGAATGGCTGACACTGCAATAGGAAGCGCAAGGGCAAGACCGTGCTTGCCATCGTGGGATCTGGCGACCCCGGCACCACCAAGAAGGCCAAGGCTGACAACCCCGGAAAAGAAGTTGCCGGGTGCGCCGCCTGCCGGGCCTTGGCGGCTGCCGACAAGCCAGAAGGCTCCGACAAGCAGTACTGCAAGATCCATCGCACCAAGGGCCATGACCTCCAGAATTGCCGGCAGGTTGAGCTGCTTGCAGAGAAGCAGAGAGGTGAGTATGAGAGGCGCAATAAGGAAAAGGGCCAGGACGGTGCTGAGGGATCCGACAAAAAGCGTGGTGGCCGAGGAGGTCGCAAGCGCGCCCTCCCCTTCTTCAAGATTTCAAAGAAGGCAAGGCCCATGGAATGGACCCCGAAGGCAGATGCAGCACTGCAGGATTTGAAGGGGTACCTATCCTCTACGCCAATACTAGTTGCGCCCAAACCTCAAGAGCCGTTGCTGCTATATCTAGCGGCGACGAATAAAGTGGTGAGTGTTGCGCTAGTGGTGCAGAGGGAAGCTGACGGAAAAGCGGTAGCGGTAGGAGGACTGTCGAATGACGAGCCAGAGTTCCCCCCGGCAGGGTCTGGTGCCGGCAAGGCGGGATCCCCGGCAGAGTCTGGCGCCGGTGAGACGGGAGCCCCGGCAAAGTCTGTCACTGGCAAGGCAGGGTCAGCACAAGCAAATGAAGTGGTACAGAGGAAGAAGATGATGCATCACCTAGTTTATTTCATCAGCCCCCTCTTGCAGGGAGCTAGATCAAGGTACTCCGGTGTGCAAACATTGCTCTTCGCCTTCTTATGGCCTCGAGGAAGCTGTGTCATTATTTTCAAGCACATGAGATCCGTCATCACTCGCTTCCCATTGCAATGGATCTTACACAACCTAGATGCAACCGGAAGGATTGTGGAATGGGTGTTGGAACTGTCAAGCTTTGGTCTCAGGTTTGAAAGCACTTCGACGATCCAGAGCAGGGCGTTGGCGGAGTTCATTGCAGAATGGACCTCAACGCCTGACGAAGAAATTCAAGAGACCACTCTCCCCGGCAAGGAAGCAAGCCGTGACTGGATTATGTACTTTGATGGGGCTTTCTCGCTTCCAGGCGCCAGTGCCGGCGTGCTGCTTGTCGCGCCCACCGGAGAGAACCTCAAGTACGTAGTCCAAATGCATTTTCCCCGGGAGAGATCAACGAACAACACCGCTGAATATGAGGGGCTGCTTGCTGGTCTCAGGATCGCGATAGACCTTGGGATCAGGAAGCTGATCGTCCGTGGGGATTCGCAACTCGTGGTGAAGGAAGTGAACAAGGATTATCAGAGCCCACTGATGGAAGCTTATGTTGATGAAGTGAGGAAGTTGGAAGAGAGTTTTGACAGTCTACAAGCAGAGCATGTTCCTCGAGCAGAGAACAACATTGCTGATGACCTGTCGAAACGTGCTGCCCTCAAGTTACCCGTGGAACCAGGGACCTTTGTGCTCCAATTGACTCAGCCATCCATTGAACCATCGGCAGGACAGAATAAGCGAAGAAAATCAGGCCCCGGCAAGTACTTTCCCGCCGAGCTCCCAGGAGCCGCCGGCAAGGATGTTGCCGGGAACGTCAAGCTTGCCGAGGAGCAACATGCTCCGGCAGGGCCTCGAGCCCCTGCCGTAGAGACAACAGCGCCCACGGCAGAAGACATGCCTTTAGTTCTTGCCGCCAAGCCTCAGGCTCCGTCATGGGCGCAGCACACCGTCCAGTTCCTCCAAACAGGGGAACTCCTTGAAGAATAGGAAGAAGCGAAGAAAGTAGGCCGTCGGTCTGCCATGTACCAGTTTGTGGACGATGTCCTGTACAGGAAAAGGCTGAACGGTGTGAAATTGAAGTGTATTCCCCGGGAGGACGGACTAGAGCTGTTGGCGGAGATACATGGAGGCATATGTGGCTCTCAAATAGGATCAAGGGCCCTTGCTGGCAAGGCTTTCCCGCAAGGTTTCTTCTGTCCCACTGCTCTCCAGGATGCAGCTGCACGAGTAACCAAGTGCGAAGCGTGTCAGTTCCATTCGAAGAAACTCCATCAACCAGCTCAAGCTCTTCAGACATGTAGCGACCAGACCTCAAACAGTCTGATCTACCATTCACCAGTGCCATCCCTGGATCAGTAATGCTGACACGCACAGTACTTGGAGGATTTATAACAGAGTAGCAATCACACACTTATTACATCGAGTATCTCAAGAGAGAAATAAGTATGACAAATATGGCTTAAGGCCATCTAAAACGATAACAGCGGAAGACTTGGAAGATAAGTGAGTCCATCAACTCCAACGGCATCACTGAGTATAAGACCACGACCTAGGGCACCTTACTCGTCGTCTGAAAAGTCTGCAACATGAAACGTTGCAGCCCGAAAACGGGTCAGCACATGGAATATGCTGGCAATGTAACACATAGAGAGTAATGAACAGAATAATGCTATACTACATGCATATATGGCTGGTAGAAGGCTCTATGGTTACAGTTTTGCGAAAAGCCAATTTTTCCCTACTGCAAAGGAATAAATTTTATTTAACTATCATGGTGGTTGTTAAACATTGAGAATGGTTGACAGCATTCTCAATCCCAATTAAGTATCATCATCAAAACCCAACAAAATTAATTAAAGTAACATGATGAGATTCACATGATAATCGAGATACTAGATACTCAAGGTGTCCATAACCGGGGACGCGGCTAACCATGATTAGTTTATACACTCTGCAGAGGTTTGTGCACTTTTCCCCACAAGACTCGATCTCCTCCGTTAGATTCTCGCACTACATGGTGTTTGAGAAACGGATGACCGAGACACAGTCTTTCAGAAGTGTTTGCACCTTACGAATGGGTAGACAGTACCACCTACATCACCTACATCTGCTAGTCTACCACTGTAAGAGTTCACACGACCTACTCAACTGTGCTAGAGCCCATAATAGCTGGTGGCTGCACACGGAAGTTTCTAGCATGAATAATCTCATGATCCCTTTGAGCCTGGGTGGCGGTCCAAAGAAAAACAGGCAATCCTGGAATACCCAGGTACCTCAACCCACCCAGATGTGTGTTCTAGTTGCCACCTTAAGTTTAACCATTCATTAACAATCTCACATCTGTCATGGTAACACTCAAACCCAATCCACGTCTACTATCATAGCATAACGATATAAGCAAATGTAGAAGTAACTCCCAAGGGTTTGATAATAAACAGGGCAATAGGTACTACCTCATCTACTTCCCAGAACCCACAATTTAATTAGATCCTAATCATGCAATGTTTGAGGGTTGATCTAATGCAATAAAACTGGGTAGTAAAAGAAGTATGATCAAAGTGTTACTTGCCTTGCTGATGATCCGTGAAACCTAGAGATTCGAAGTAGCAAGCGGCGCACTCCGGGTACTCTATCGCAAACAAACAAGCATACAGTAAGCACTCAACTAATGCACAAGTAAAACTCAAATAAAAGATCTAACCAGAAAGTTCAACTTAAGAACTCCGGTTTGCAAAAGGAATTAAATCAAATGAAGCAACGAAAGTCAAACGGCGAAAGAAATAAGCTTCATTTACTAATCTGGATCTAGGTCAAATTTTACAGTAGCAAAAACTTGTTTGAGTTGGTTAAACGGAAAGAGAATTTCGAGACGAAATTCTAGGCGCTTGAATCGCCTGATTCCGATAAACGAGCGAAAAGATAAACTAAAACGAAAAACAGATCGGAAATCGCGATCTGGAATAATCGCGGAAAATCCGAGAAAAAATAAAACTGACGAACAGTTTAACAAACGGACGTTCCTTAACTGCGGCTAAACGGTGAACGCGTTCGTTAAAACGAACGGACCGGCGAACATTCACTAACTAACTAAACCGAAAAAAAACCGATCTATAAAAAAAATAAACCTAGGGTTTCAAAATAAACCGAATCGGTTTTCCGACGAAAACCGGCGCGGCGGCTACCCTCGTCCGGCGGGATTCCGGCGGGGTCGGGCGGGGCTCTAGCGGGCTTCGGGAGAGGGCGGCGAGGGGCGGGTGAGGCGGCGGGGTCGACGGGAGGCGACGGCAGCGGCGTTCGGCGTCGGGGCGGCGGCTCCTCGCGGCGGTGGCGTTCAGCGACTCCGGCGGGGCGGGTTTTGGCGGCGGCGGCTCCGGTCGGGGGTGGCGGGGAACGGGGCGGCGGCGGCGGTATATATAGGTGGGGGGGAAGTGGCTTGGGGGAGGGGCGACCTCGGGGAGGAGTCCCGGTCGGACTCGCATCCGGCGGCGGCGGCGTCCTCGTGAACTCCAGGTGGGAGACGGCGACGCGGGCATGGGCCGGCCTGGCTCGGCTGGGCCTCGGGCCAGTCGGGCGCGGGATCTCTTTTTTTTTAATAATTCCGCCGAAACTAAAAAAATCCTAGAAAAATAAATAAAAATCTAAAAATGCCAGAATAAATTTTCACCGTCTAATTAAAATAATTAGAACGAGATGAACATTTTCTTGGCCCTAAAAATGCAGTTTTGAAAACGTGCAATTTTTCTAATGCAAATAAAATTGCAAATAAAAATCCGATAAAATCAAATATTTGATTTTAATATTTTTCCTCCAATATTTCAATTATTTTGGAGAAGTCATATTTTCTCCTCTCATATATTTTAATATGAAATATTTTTCGGAGTGAAAAATAATTAAAACCAAAAATCCTCGTTTCATTATTTGATAAAAATCAAATATGAAAACCGGGAAAATCCCCAACTCTCTCCGAGGGTCCTTGAGTTTCTTAGGATTTCAAGGATTTGCCAAAATGCAATAAAATATGCTATGCAATGATGATCTAATGTATAACATTCCAAATAGAAATTTTGGGATGTTACAAGACAATCCCTCTTTCCTGGCCATTTTCGGTCTGGGAGCTTGACATATTGGGCCCCTTTCCCCGTGCTGTTGGGGGCTTTGAGTTACTTGTACGTTGCGATTGACAAGTTCACAAAGTGGCCAGAAGTGGAAGCGGTGAGAAAGGTGACAACACAGTCAGCCGTCAAGTTCTTCAAAGGGCTAGTTTGCCGGTTCGGTGTGCTAAACAGGGTCATCACCGACAACAACACGCAGTTCACAAGCCGCGCCTTCATGCAATACGCCCAAGACCTTGGTGGCAAGATATGTTTAGCTTCCGTTTCACATCCACGAAGCAACGACCAGGCAGAGAGGGTGAATGCTGAGTTGCTGCAAGGCCTCGGGACAAGGACTTTCGACAGGCTACACAAGTGCGGAAGACGCTGGATCAACGAGTTGCCGGCGGTTCTTTGGACAGTCAGAACAATGCCAAATCGAGCCACTGGCCAGACACCCTTCTCCCTCGTTTACGGGGCAGAAGCAGTTCTCCCCATAGAACTCACATACGGGTCACCTCGAGTGCTCGCTTATGATGAGCTTGAGCAATAGCAGTTGCGCCGAGATGACGCAACACTCCTTGAGGAAGATCGTCTGCAGGCTGCTATACGAGCTGCGCGCTACCAACAAGCCTTGCGTCTCTACCATAGCCGCAAGGTTCATGCCCGAAGCTTTGACGAAGGCGACCTTGTTCTTCGGCGCGTTCAGTCGGCCAAGAATTCCAACAAGTTGACGCCAAAGTGGGAGGTCCCTTATCGGGTAATACGAGTCACCAGGCCTGGTGCGGTCTGCCTGGAGACCGAAGACGGTATCCCAGTGAGCAACTCCTGGAACATCGAACATCTTCGTAAGTTTTACCCATAAGGCGCGGCTGTCAGGCCCCCCAGCAGGCCACCTTTTGTACAAGCCTTGCCGGCAAGGCATGTGACCCTTTTTACAAAGCCAGGCGCATACCCTGAGCAACAGATGAATAAATGAAGCGCTGGCGCCCTAAGAATTAGCATGCATGTAAATTGAGTTTCTCTCTGGTAGGGTTGATAGTGCTTAATGGCAGCTAACCCCTAGCATAGAGGTCAAGTGCGTGTGTATTTTTGTCCCTTCCAGTCCTCTTTAGTTCGCAGGCTGCACGGGCGCTTCAGCAGGACTTTGTGAAGGAAAGGAGACGAACTGACACCCCAGCCCCGACAAGCCAAGGCTTCCGGGGGCAGCAGAGTCAGATAAGTCTTTTTCCCCGGCTACGTACTTCCGTATGAAACTTGAACGTACAAAACTTCGCTCTATCTCATGCCACCATGCCCCCTCTTCCCTGTGCCCAAAATCCCTTTTTGGGCCAGGATTTGGTTGCGGTTGCGCTGGAAAGGGGATGGGCAAAAGGACTAATCCTACTCTGCCCCTGCCTCCGCCAAAGGCGTGAGCATAGTTGTGGTATAAAGCGGGAGGACGGCAAGGCCGGTTGCCGGGGGGCGTTGTCTACTTAAAAGAAATGGCAAGGACCCGTTCCTTGGTGTGAGGCTCACTTGCGCATAAAAGAACCTGGCAAACCCCCTTTTTCTTCATTAATACGTTGATTTGACGGCCCGCCACCCGCCTTCTTCGTCTTCTCCAACCTTCCAGCGCCGGCCGTTAGAAGCGGCGGCCTTGAGAAGTTCAAGGAGCTGGCTTGAGAGGCCACCGCCAAGAACCACCCCCCGGCAAATTGCTTTGCCGGGGAGAAGACCCGGTGCAGATGGTGGTGCTACCGGCGTCGCCTAGGGACGGGGCGCCTGACGTCTAGTCGGACCCGTCCCCGTCGTCCTCCCCACCGGTCTCCTCCTCATCGCTATCGCCCGAGGAGGAGCTTTCGTCGTTAGTCGAGCTCTCCGCGCAGCACCCTAGCCGGATTCCCGAGCGCCCAAAAACCTTGATGGAGAGCAGGTCAACCTCCACTAATTTAAAGCGGAGGACGTGGCCCTTCATCAGGCAGTGGGCGCGTGCGAAGGTTTTCCAGCCACGATGAAGAAGCATTACATGAGGGACGGGGAACTTTAAGTTCGCCCACATGTCGCCATTGCAACATCCCTTCATGCGGAGCCTCAACCTCGATGGCTGGTCAACCTCCAGCACCCTCGCGAACGCCTCGGGAAGACAGAGGCAGCTACGCGGCGGTTCACGCAACTGCAGGATAAACTCCAATGTCATGTCTCCGACATGGCCGCTCGGCGAAGCGCGAGGAGATGGTGGTGGAGACGGTGACGCCGCAGGTGCCCCCCTTCCACGTCCGCGTCTGCCTCGACCACCTCGCCGACCGCGGCCCCGTCAAGCGCCTTCGCCTTGGGCGTCTGGCCATTCCTTAACTGTCGCGGCTCGTTGGTGAGAGGAAGATCTAGTCGCCTCTGCAGAAGTACGGCCGCGACCGCGCCCTCTCGGCATGGTCGTAGATGAAGAACAGGGAAGAAGAAGACGCGAGAAGATGTCCCCTCCTTCTCCTCCCAATCCCCTTTTTATAGCCAAGCAGGGAGGGCTGGGGGTTGGCTCTACACCTCCTCGTAAGAGTCCTTCCAGGTCCGGCTCATTAAAGCCATTGGCAACGAGCGAGGCCGACGGCCGCCCTCCCCGCGCCAATCAAAGGCTCATGGGTATCTGCCATGGCGCGCCCTCCCGTATCCCGCACGTCCGCCGTGCATGCAGCGTACGTGGCGAAAAGGGCGGGCGTAGTGGGAAGCGTGGGGCAGTAACTATCATCCCGTGAATGGAGGCTGTTCACGGGCCCCCTCAAGCACAGACAACGAGAAATTTACATTAGTTATTCCCCTCCACGCGTACCCGCGCACTGTTTGGGCCTGGCCCACTCGTGTGTGGCCCAGGCCTGGGGGCTCCTGTTGGTATACTAAAGTTTGGGCCTTTAGCACCCAACACTTGTGCACGGGCAGTCGTAACCCCATGCGTGGTAAAGCGTGAAGAAGGCGAGCGGAGATAGATACAAGACGTAGAAAAACAGCCAAGTCAGAGAATAGAGGACGAGTTGGACCCCCGGCAAGATCCTTGCCGGGGCGGCTTGCGAGACCCCGACAAGGTCCTTGCCGAGATGGCTTACAGAGCACCAACTAGAGCACCTCCCTTGTGGTTGGGAGCTCTGACACCATCGACAATGTTAAGGCCAGAATCCAAGGGCACGCGCGTAGTGTCGTGCAGATCTTTGTGGAGGCCAGAAGACGAGGCGCCAGCAAGATCCTGGTCGAGGATGCCCACGACGCCCCAGAAGGATCCTTGTTGAGGACGCCCACGAGGCCCCAGAAAGATCCCTACCGAGGACGCCCACGAGGCCCCGGAAGGATCCTTGCAAGGGACATCGGCAAGACCGTGGACAGACCTGGCTGCCCAGTCACCACTCTAGTACGGGGGCTGACCTGCCAGGCTAGCAAGCACCTACGTGGTGACATGCAGATCTTCATGAAGACCCTGCCACCTCTCCAGCGCATCAGCTGGCCAGCCAACTTGGCACTGCATGCCCTATCGGCATGGACGCATGTCAAGATAGGGCGGGGCGGCAAAGGACAAGATGGGCTCTCTTCCAGCCCCCGATAAAGGTAGAGGGCACGTAAGTGGCGCATTAAATGCATTTGTCCTTAGATGACCAAGATAAGCATGTGTACTGTAGCAGCTTTACACCTCCTGTATGCCACTGTGGCAGCCCCTTGGTGATATAAATGGAGGCCCACGACGTACAACAAGAGTATTCGGCTTTTTGGACCTCTTGGCCTAGCTTGCATGCACAGCAACGAGCCGGAGCTCAAGAACATTCAATACACAACCAAGCAGGACTAGGGTTTTACGCATCTCTGTGGCCCGAACCTGGGTTAAGACCCGTGGTGATGATCACTAGATCTGCTCTTTCCTTAGCCCTTATTCCCTGCCAAACCGTAGAAGGGACCCCCGTGGTCTCATAGGTGTCATTTCCCCGACATAGATCTCCTGATTCCTCGCCTCTGAGGCAGCGTATGCCGTGGACACGGCGGCCGTAAGGCTCTTTGCGTGCTCCGTGTAGCGCACAAGGTCACTGACGCACCTGCGGGCCTCCACCTCCGCCTCCCGCCTTCTGGCGGTGGTGGCGGAGCGGGTGATGACCGCGACGGTCGACAGTGGGCTGGCGGCCACGGCAGCCGATGATGGGGTGGCGGCCACGACCACCACCTCCCGCCTTCGGGCCACGGTGGCAGAGCGGGTGATGGCCGGCAGTGGGGTGGCGGCCATGACGGCCACCTTCCGCCTTCGGGTCGCGGCGGCGGAGCGGGCGATGGCCCTGGCTTTTGATGGGGTGTGGCGGCAATGGCGTCCAGCAACAGCTACTGACGGGCAGCGGCGGCGGAGCATGTGGTGGGTGTTCCGCGCACACCCAACAGGGACGCCACGCACACTACACTATGCCGGGGACTGTGCCGCCCCGGTGTGGCCTCCCAGCTGGAGCCGTCCTCTGATGATGGCGGAGTGGCTGAGCGACGATGACGATTGTGGGAGAAGCACACGAGATAAGCTACATGGAGGGAGGGGAAAATGCGATGCAAGACTCGTCGGCCATGAGGGTTTATATAGCAGGCCGGTAAGCATTGGGATTTTGGGGTATTTCACCGAGTCGGGCTGGAAGCTTGCGCGGGAACCTACGAGGTTTAGTGGGAATGAGCTCACCGATGATTCATTGGTGCCACTTTGAGCCACCGTTTGGCCAAAAGAACGCACCTGCACGCTGCGCAAGCTTGCGTTGTAAGCCGTCTGCGGCAGCAGGGTGACAAGACGTGCGAGAGGAGGATGAAAGGCCATGTACACATACAGTTAATACAAAAAAAATGTTTGTGGTTTAATTACCTACTGTACCCCTGTCCTGGTTTATAAGTATGATTAAACTAATAAAATACGAATGCATGTCACGAAAGATTATATAGCTGGATTCGTATTTGAACATAGTTTCCAATTATATATTTTATAACATGCATTAACATTTTGTTGGTTAATTTATGGGCAAAGTATGGCACAGAACATAAAGGGGACTATAGACCAAGATGGAGGTAGTAGCACACGGCCGCTCTCTACGCAGTGACACAACTGTCGGCCGGCTTGTAGGCGACCATTTCCTGCATGTTCAACTACTCTATGTGTGTGGTTGCTTGCGGTTGAGGCGGCCGCGGCGTGCTCTGCTCGCGTCCCGGCGCATGTGCTCTGCTCTCGTGTCCCTCCGGGTGCTCTTCCCTCGTCCCTCCACGCGTGCTGCCAGTGTTTGGGGCCGGCGCATGATCACGCACGTTCGTGTGCATGCGGTTGCGCCAGGCGCGGAGCGACGATGCAGTTACCCGCGACAAAAACTGCCATGCGGACGCGCCGAGAATCCAATCCGCCCGGCCCCCCTTTATTCTTGCGGCCATTTACCTTCATCTCTCGCGTCACATGGCACAATAAGCACACCCACGACGACACATATAGAGAGGACATCCAGCAGTTCCAATGGCGCTCCCCGTGGCTCCAATGGCGCTCCGAGCGGCTGATACGTCTCCAACGTATCTATAATTTATGAAGTACTCATGCTGTTATATTAGCATTCTTGGATGTTTTACAATCATTTTATAGCAACTTTATATCATTTTTTGTGACTAACCTATTGACCTAGTTCCTAGTGCCAGTTGCTATTTTTTGCTTGCTTTTTACATTGCAGGAAATCAATATCAAAAGGTCCAAACACCGTGAGACTTTTTATGGACCAGACGACATCTAGTGGGCCAGAGAAGCACCTGGGGGGTGCCCCAAGGGGGGCACAACCCACCAGGGTGCTCCTGGGGCACATGCGCGCCAAGGTGGGTTGTGCCCACCTCGGTGGTCTCCCGCACCCCCTCTTTGCCCTATAAATCACCAAATATTCCAAAAACCCTTGGGTTAACCATAGATCAGAAGTTCCACCGCCGCAAGGCTCTGTAGCCATGAGAAACCAATCTAGACCCCATTCCGGCACCCTGCCAGAGGGGGAGATCATCACCGATGGCCATCTTCATCATCCTGGCGGCCACCACGATGAGGAGGGAGGGTTTGTACCAGTAGCTATGTGTTTAATCTCTCTCTCTCTCTCTCATGTTCTTGAGATGTCACGATCTTGATGTATCGCGGGCTTTGTTAGTATAGTCGGATCATATGGTGTTTTCCCCTCTCTATGTTGTTGTGATGAAATGAGTTTTCCGTTTGAGATTCCTTCTTCTCGGATTGAATACTTTTATGGATTTGAGAGCACTTGATATATGTCTTGCATATGAATACTCGTGGTGACAATGGGGTATCATATTGATTCACTTTATATATGTTTTGGCACTCAACTCGCGGATTACTGAGGTGACATTGGGGTAATCTACGCATAGGGGTTGATGCACGTTCTTGTCTTTCTTTCTCCGGTAGAAATCTTGGGGCACTTGTTGAGGTTCTTTGTGTTGGATTGAGTATTATGAATCTGAAATTATTTGGTGTTATTTTAGTACGAACTCTTGGATAGATCGATCGGAAAGAATAGGTTCGAGGTGGTTTCGTACCCTACAAACGATTTCTTCTTATGTTCTCCGCTAGATAGGAACTTTGGATTGATTCTTCATCGCACGTGGAGGGATGGTTATATGATCCAATTATATTAGCATTGTTGAGGATTGCACGTGCACTACAAAAAAAAGACACATCCGTGACATTTTGGGTCGAACGAATTTTTTTCTGTCATACTTATGACACTTCTATGACAATAATTGTGACAAAATCTGGTATCATCATAGATGTGGTGGGGTCCTACTTCTATGACAAAAAATCATGACAGAAAATGGGCTTTTTGTCCTGGGCGGGCCGGAGACGCAGCTACATGGCATTCTTTCGGTCGTCCATGATGGAAAAAACCGTGGTAGAAGCGACGGCGCGGAAAATATCGGGGAGTTCCCGGTTACGGTGGGTGGTCAGGGGCCAAGCGATGTGCGTTTCTCTCGTATGTACGCGTGTGTGTGTGAGGCGTTGCGCTCTAACTGAACCCGAGCGAGGCATTGGGCTCTAACTGAACTCGAGCGATTGCACTGTAGGCTACGCGTTACACTGAACCCGAGCGAACGATCGATCCCTTGCTGTTAACTGAAGCCGAGCGATTCCTTCGCTACTGCTGCTAACTGAAGCTGGTCGATGCTGCCTCTGGATGAACTGTGAGCATTGTTGGGGGGTTTGGATGAACAGTTCCTGGTGGGGGTTGGATGAACAGGAACCCGTGGTAGTAGAGGCCGTTGTCACTGGATGAACAGTACCCCGATCGAGCCGGTGGATGAACAGGACCCCGTGGAGGGCTGGATGAATAGGACCCCGTGGAGGGCTGGTTGAACAGTAGCCAGTGGAGGGCTGGTTGAACAGTAGCCGGTGGAGGGCTGGATGAACAGTAGCCCGTGGAGGGGTGGTTGAACAGGACCCCCGTGGAGAGGGCTGGTTGACCAGTAGCCGGTGGAGGCTGGATGAACAGGAGCCCGTGGATGAACAGTCGCAGGTGGAGGCCGGAGGAGGTGGACGGTGGATGAACAGTAGCCTATGGAGGCTGGAGGAGGTCGACGGTGGAGATGAACAGTATCCCATGGAGTCCTGTTTACGGTACGCCACACCCCTCCCGATGAACAGGACCCCCGTTTCGACCGTAGCACTCCAACACAAGTCCGTTTCCTCCGTTTTGCGGTATGCCACACCCCTCCCGATCAACAGGACCCTGTTTCGACCATAGGAAGTCTGTTTCCTCCGTTTTTCGGTACGCCAGACCCCTCCCGATGCACATGATCCCGTTTCCACCGTGGCTAGTTGAACACAAGGCCGTTTCCTCCGTTCTGCGGTACGCCAGGCTTCGTTGCCATCGCCTGTTCCGTCCAAGCCGGTTGGCTCCCGATGAACAGCACGTGTTCCCTTGCCTCCCGATGAACACGACGCATTCCGTTGCCTCCCCATGAACACAACGACGACGCAATTTCTCCGTTCCGACCTAGCCATAGCCATGTACACGAGCCCTGGCCGTACGTATGCGCGAGTAGGCATTCGAGACCCCGCCCGTATGTACGTATGTGCCGTATTTTCTTTCTTGCACCCTGGCCGCTATACGTACGTAACATTCTATGTGCGCACCTCTACTACGACACGTGCGCGCCTCTACTATGACACGTGCCCTTCCTTGCACGGCCACGGTTCATCGCTGCAGCCTGCAGATAGACCGATCAACCAGTATGTAAGTACACGTTCGCGACCAGAATGACAACGCTACGTACGTTTCGACCGGGTGGGTCCCGACTGTCACGCACTTCCTTGCGTGTGAAGATGTAGCTCATGGGTCCCAGCAGTCAGGGGGTGAACCATTTTTTTGCCCGTAATATGGACGCACTTCCTTGGGTGCGAAGATGTAGCTGGTGGGTCCCAGCAGTCAGGGGGGAAACGTTTTTTTCGTGAAATACGGTGGCCCGTCCGGTGGGTCCCTGCTGTCAAGTGGAGGAATAATTATTTTGCGCGTAATAAGGAGGCACTTCCTTGCTGCGGCCCTGGACCTAGCTGTCAGCCTCTCAACGTACAATACTCTTCCGATGGAAGTCATTTGTTGACCACATTGACCACGCCGCGCCGAGAGCACCAAGGCGGTAGACGATGGCGAGGCCTAGGAAGGGAACAACGCGGAGCCGGGGAAGACGCGGCAGTGGATGCCCACGCGGAGAGGAGTACAAGGTTCACTGGTTCGGCTGCGGCGTGAGGCTGTCGTCTCTGCAGGGCCTGGCCAGCGGTGGGAGTAGTAGGGAGCGGTGAGGCCTCCGCGGCAGCACAGCCGGCCACGGGAGGCAAGAGCACGCGGTGGTTTGGACGGCTGGAGCAAGAAAATCAGAGGTTGAAGAAGCAGGACGACCGTTGGATGTTAACAATCCAACGGTCGCTGGTGATAGAATCGTTTGTTGACTAAGTTGACAAAGTCCGCATCAACTTAGTAGGCCCACAAGTCAGCCTCCCACTATGGTGGGTCCCAGCTAGCAGGGGGGTATTCATTTTTTTGTGCGTCTTAAGGAGGCATTTCCTTGCGTGCGAACATATAGCTGGTGGGTCCGAGCTATCAGTGGGAGTATTCATTCTTTTTGGCGTAATAAGGAGGTACTTGCTTGCATGCGGCCATGGACCATGTGGGTCCGAACTGTCAGCCTCTCCATGTACGTCCCTCTTCCGATGTTGTCGTTTGTTGACAACGTTGACCACGCCGTGCCGAGAACACCAGCGCGATGGATGACGGTGAGACCCAGGAAGGGCATGACCCAGAGGCGGCGAAGCCACAGCAGTGGAGGGATGGCCTGGCCAGCGGTGGAAGTAGTAGGGGCAGTGAGGCCTGTGCTGCAGCACAGCCGACCACGGGAGGTGGGAGCAGGCGGTCCCGCCGGCGTTGGATTTGGTGGCTGGAGCAAGAAGATCAGAGATTGAAGAAACACGACGGCCGTTGGATTGACAACCAACGGTTACGTCTGCTAGAATCGTTTATTGTCGTATATAATAAGTAGAACAATCCTCCATATGCGTCAGCTTAATAGGCCCACAAGTCAGACCATTCCCTATTTTTTTAATAATTTGTATATAGCTCATTGTAACTTCTTATTCACTTTATTGCAGTCCATTGTTTTGTTGACCAGGGCCAGGGTTAAAAATTTAAACGAAATCTCGCATATTTCTGTGGGTTCCAAACTATTTTTAATACCAAAATGTCGAGCCAGATTTAAAGTACTTTGAAGATATATTTAAATTAGGTTAAAGACCAGTGAAATTGGAATCTGAAAATGTGAAAAAATTCAGAAATCATAAAGTAATTGCCAATTTGTCATCTATTTTTATATTTACAGCCCATTTCATATTACTTTCAAGATTTGCAGGCGTCTTGAAAGAGTTGCAGCCCATCAGGGCGTAGAAAAATAAGTAGGCCTGGATTGGCCATTCTTCAGAAAAAATAAACTGGGCTCATTTTCACAAAAGAAAATAGCTGGGCTGGTCATGTGGTGAACATAAAATATAAGCCTGGGCTAGACGGGCCACAGCCCAGTTGAAACCCTGCTCCGTCTCAACAATAACAAAAAAATACTGCTCGAGCAGCTACGTCCGAGGTGTCAGCCGATCTTGTGCTGTTCTCTTGTCTATTGACTATATATGTTGACAATGTCGTGGGTCCCAGATGTCAGGAAACCACTAGCAGGAAGCATTTTCTTTTTCCATACGCTGACAATGGAGTATATATATATATATATATAACAAAAAATGAGGAACTTCCTTGCGTCTGGCCATGGACATGATGGGCCCCTACTGTCATCCTCTCCACGTACAGTCCTCTGCCGATTCCTCTTGTTTGTTGACCATGTTGACAACGCGAGAGGGCGGTGCCGCGGCGAGCGCAGCAAAGCGCGCGGAGGACGACGGCGAGGCCTCGGAGGTCGGCGTTAACGATTTAGGAGATGGTGGGGCGGCGATGCATGCACTGAGGCGTAGCCAGCCATGGGAGGCGGAAGCAGGCAGCCCCGCCGGCGCTGGTTTGGTTTTGGCGGCTAGAGGAAGATAGGACTGAAGAAACACGACAGACTATAAAAGCAGCAGGAGTACTTAACAACCTTAACTGAAACCAGCAGGGGCACTTAACAAGCATAGCTGAAAGCAGTATGAGTACTTATATAGGTTCAACCGTACGAAGCACGCCTCGAAAAGTGCTACTTTGCCTACAGTTAACCAAAGGGTGAGGCCGCTAAGCCCCAGGACAAGGCCCAGGTGCCACCCCGCGCATCCACAACCTTATGAAAGTGGCTTCATCTCGCAATGTGGTAAATAAACAGGATATTCGCTTTAGAACCATGGAAAAGCATGAACATAATCTTCTGTCCTATTCTCCAAGATGGACGGGCCTTCATTATTTGAGACCACCCATGAATAAGTAGCTCTTCACCTCCAAGGGGAATGGAGTAGGACGACATAAACATCATGTTGTGACCAAGCGCAAGTCTGACCTGACCATGGTCAGGCATCTGTATAGGAACAATAGACCTGCGCAGTTCCTGTTTCAAGAAGATCACAGTTGTAAAACTATGCATAAGCAAGAGTTTATGAACAACATATATAAAAGAAAACAGCTCATACCATAAGTTTCTCAACATAGTTGGGCCTGTTCAACGAGTGCAGCAGTGGCACACATATCCCACGTGGCATTCCACCATTGAAATTCCCCACAAGGACCTCAAGACGATCAATAAAGTGTAGGAACTTGTGGATGTTGTCCAAGTCAACTTCAGTGCCATGAGTAACAGCCGAGTTCTTATAGAATAACAAACGAGTAGCCTGCTTAACTCTAAAAAATCTACACGTGCCACCAATTATAAGAAAATATTAGTTAGAAGTAGCATCTTCGTGAGAGATTCGTTGTTGCTTCTAAAGTTAAATTGTGATTAGTTAGACAAAATAGGTGGATTAAGAAGTAATCGAGGCAAGAAGCAAGAACCAGATACAAAAATAACATGGTTGAACAATTGGAACGATGTTGGGGTGGAAGATCGTAGTGAAGATGAGACCAGGTTCTGCTATTTCCATCAACATTCGTGCGCCAACTTTCAGTCCGTAACACTTGAGAAAGTTTATCCAAGTTCGGCCATAAAAAAAGCAGCGATCTTCCTGGTTCATGAACCCAACTCGAAACTTATATTCATGGCTTGTCTTCACTATTACCATTAAACTGGTGTATTCAGTTATGGCAAGGCCGAGCATCTTGAGTACATGTGTTCTGGCAGAGCAAGGAATGCACTGCAGGAAAAATTAATATGAGAACACAATGTATTTCCTATATCCAAATCTAGAAATAATTTCCTCCTTCATGTCAGTGTTGACCATGGTACTAGTACCTTTTATCCAAATATAGCAACCCAAATTTCCAAATTTGTCGACAGCATGTTCAAAAACCCCACCCTCCCGGATAGAAAAAAGGATTCTAGGAACATACTGTGCGCGTTTTAAAATCCTGTGTTAGGATGAGAAGGAACAAGTGTGGCGCCTCGCCGAGGGCGCAGAAACCTGTAGGGTCCTCGCACTTTGGGCACTGCAAATGAAACACGCTAGATTCAGTAGGAAGAAAAATGCATCAACGGGGGCGGCTGCCATCCTAGGAGTACCTGCGACCAAGGGACTTGGATTTATCGGGGATGGATGAAGAATTCGTACCATGTTCTCCATGAGAAAACCCTATGCAATCGCCGAGCGGGGGTTTTCTTTGAACAAGCAGATGAGGGAGAAGGGATTCAGGCCCAGTGAAATATTGCCACTTCGTCCGTCCAGCTTACTGCTAAAGCTGGAAAGGTGGGGTTTTTTGTGATTTGACGACTCATTAGGCATTAATGCGGCGCTACGACCAGGGTGTGTCTACCGTGCAGTTGTGCACTCTAGTTTGGTCCATATGGCACGTGGACCCCGTTGCCGGATGCCCCACATATCAGCGCAAGGAAGTAGAAAGACAGGAGTAACTAGTTATTACACATAAATATATTTTTGACAGAGAGATATTCCCTCTGTAAAGAAATATAAAGATATTTTATATCACAACTTTATACATAAGAAAAATCAAGGGGAATATATATAACATATATAATTATAAAAAAACAGAGTTTTTCTAGCACAGTATAGACGAGTTGGTGATGATGGTGTGCCTGTCGTCCTGCAATATAGGCCGTCCGATTTATATCTGACGGATAGGAAGGAAACTATGGAAATTTTGCAAAAAGGTACCCACACACCTCTCCACATTTGCAAATAAGGCCTTCCCTCGTTCATCGTTTTCTCTCACAAGATAAAATACTCATACAAATGCATCTTGATGTTACGTGCAACGCACGGGCATTATGTGGGTTCAGCTGAGAAATACTCAGACAGGCTCACGATTCTGGACTTTGGGCCACATGCCGGTGGGCCTCCATGTTTGGGGGCCCATGTGTTCTACCTCAGTGCTTTTCATATTGCAAGCGGTCGGTACGGCGCTGGTTTTAGATGCTGTCGCAAGGCGAATACACAAAATTGAATAAAGTACGACAGCTGTTGGAATGAAATCAAATGACAGTTCCTAACCAGCAATCAGAGTTGCAATTATATCAAGGATACTGTCGTACTACTTATACACACAGGACACTTGTTTCACCATGCCAGAGTATTACATCAAAATCTCTCGGTGGATAGATCAGTTCGGCAGTACTGAAGAATTTCAAAGTTGATTTGGACCGGCTCTCCTTGCCGAGAAAGTTCGATTTTGACATCATCCCCTACCGCAAGATATGATTTAGATTTGAACCTTGACCATCCTTTAGCATCAATCATCATGTGACCATCCTTTGTACTTACGGTATATTGAGCAAGTTCATTCACACCAAAGCTGCGCATGGTAAGAGAAACTTGGCCACGGTCGCCCGGATTGTTGAATGACTCCCTCGTTGCTCTAGGAATTCTCTGTTTGCAAACAAGAAGACATACATAAATAGTTAGATCAACACAGTGAATCATATGAAACAACATGGAAAGAAAAAAGAACGAAGCACTTGGGCAGCCAATGCTTACCAAGAAGGCGGACATGTCGGTTTTTATGGACTTTGGCGAACTGCAGCCCAGTCTGTTGCCGGTGCAACTGTTGGTTCCGTTGCCGCTGCATGGGCTGGAGCAGATACAAGTGCAAGTGTTAGTGCAGGTGCCGAAGCCGTTGCTGGTGCCCGTGCCAGTGCGACTGGTAGTGCCGCTACTGCTGCCGGAGATGGTGCTCCTTGTAGAGCTGGTGCCGGTGTCGATGCCCGATCCTCTGGTAGATCAGCCTGATCCGCTGACGCGGTCGCTGCCCAATCCTTAACTGGATCAGACTGAGCTTCTGCCACAGTCAGTGCAAGAGCAACTGCCGGTGCTCGATCCGTTGCTAAAGGTGGTACCGATGTGCGAGACAGCGGCGATCGTGTCTGGTCTGCTATGATCAGCTTTCTAATGTGACTAGGCTCCATGACCGTGATCCAGTATTTTTCTTCATTTCTTTTAAAAGCAAGAAGGACTAATTGTGGCATGTTTGTTAAACCAAACTGCAGTTCATCATAGGGATTCAGCTTGTACTCAGACAACAGACTGGTCCAATTTTTTCCAGTAATATAAGTGATGGACAGTGCCTTCTTTACTGACACGACATAAGAAGTGAAACCTTCAAAAATATCAATCGTAGAGCAAACCAAATAGTTTATTCTATGACGAATGTCACATGGCAAAACCTGCATCGTAAAATTGTAGCAAAAGAAAGAAAACATGACATTAAATCAATAAGATTTAGACAGTAAATCAATAAGATTTACTTGATGTGACACGAGTGAATCCTTACCAGGAAATCACTATGTTGAAGTACTAAACAGAAGATTGGTCGTCCAACTACGCGTGGTATACAGGGCCCCCGCCTAGTCCCACAAGCAGGACAGTCCAAAGGTCGTGACAAATCGTATGGACCGAACATCCATGGGACTGGAAATCCTGGTGGGTGCGATAAACCCTGCAATGCATACATATATTGGAGTGTAACCATAATTGATAAACCATCCTCACAAAAAAGATGATCTGGATACTTCAAAATATACAGACTAAATTGAGTGGACAGACATTAACATAGACTGTTCTCAGGACTCAGCACACACCAAAAGTGGCAGTACTAAACAATACAGGGTTCACAAACACAAATCAATTTCTGAACAATAGTGCTTATTACAGACAAGCAAAGTTACACTAATTAAACTCTGCAAACTATTTCTTGCCACCGACCTACGGAATGAACCCCGCATAACAGACTAGGCCATGGACTTCATGAGAGATGTCTACCGGCTCCATCACCATCTCCTCAACCCTGGAGAACCTAACAGGGTGGTCTTTCCACTCATAAACATGACGATGAAGACAGGCCACATCAGATTTGTCGGGAAGCTTTACAAGAACCACACCCTTCGTAATCGAAGGCACAACCAGGAAATTGTTGTGGTCAAGTACAGCCTCGAGAACACGCCTGGCAACAATGCTACAGGAAAACACTAGTTCAGGACACGTGGCGACAAGGACACAGCAGCTGGATGGTTTAGCAATAGAACTCATCCTCAGGTATTCCAGTTCACACGGCAAGACTTTGAGAACTTCATCCCCACCGCAGACCTGGTTCTAATTCAAACAAAAACCAAATATTTTATTACTACCTCCGTTCAGAAATATAAGATGATATTCAATATTTTACTCCATATATGACTACATATACGCACAGAAATGAGTCAACAAAGACACTAGAACATGTCTTCGAAGGCATGAGAGCAGAGGGATTACTTGCAATATCCATAACACAAGTTACTGATGCAAATATACCCTCTTCAAAGGTAGCATTGATGTTCATAAAGTAGTTGAAAGTAATCTATAAGAAATCAGTGTCAACCTCTAGCATGTTTTGGTCAAAAGAGGAATTTAGAACCGTCATTTGGCACACAAAAATCACATGCAAGGTCACCCAGAAAGTTGTACTACTAGTACTAGTACTGCGTGTTAGATGAAAAAACCACACGATCAAGATCGAGAAAAAGATCGTCAAGAAGAGATATTACCTGGACTTGCTTAATGAGGGATCCAGGATGGCTTTGAGCTTGTCTGCGGTAGTCTCGGCGGGGTGCTTGCGCTTCTTTGTACCATGAGCCTCGATGGTTTTGGGCAGAGCCATAGACATCACTTCGGCCGGTGCTCCAGCATCCATCAAGAAACTGTCAAATAGAAATAAAAGAAAAGAAACCATAATCACAAACCCAAAAGAAGAATAGAGAGGGAGTTATATGATCAGTCTCGGGGTTGCAAGACCGGGCCTTGGCCAGAATCAACACCATTGATGCGCTCACCTTTCCTTCTTTGGGACAGAAGAACAATGGCAGAAGCAGGTCGGGGTTTTCTTTAAGTAATGAGGAACAAGATGAGGGAGAAGCGAGTGGGGGTTTTCTTCAAGAGAGGAAGCTGAGAGAGAAGAGTGAAATGATGGTTGCTTCGTCCGTCCAACTTACTGCTGGAAAGGAGGGGTTTTGTGATTTGACGGCTCATTGGGCATTACTGCGGCGCTTCGATCGGAATAGTCTACCGTGCAGTTGGGCACTCTACTATGGAATAATTTAGTGCATGGCTAGTGGACCCCGATGCTGGCTGTCGCACACGTCGGCGAAAGTGAGTAGCAAGGTTCCCGACGACCGTGGAGGTGGATCCGGACGGTAGAGCATGCCCACAGTTTTTCTGAAGAAAAAAATGATTACAGCAAGCGTTTCCACTCTTACGATGGAGGAGTGCGAAACATGGCAGCCACTTGAACATACACAGTGCTCCTACTACTAGGCATGTGCACTAGTTCATACATCAGTACTACATAGTATTGTTGCTAGTGTAGTAAGATATGACGATAACAAATGATATTGTGCGCATGTCAACTATATGAACAGTAATGTAGTAACATAGTACCGCTTTTTCGACTGTCCGGTCGAGAATGAACGGTGAGATCAATCTTAACAGAACTAGGTCTACAGCGCATGGTGAGTACAGTGCTACAGTACTCCACGAAACATGAACCATATGAAGCACGAACCAGTGTTAGGCAGGGTGTATGAAGGGTGCACGGGATGGGAGCAAAAGTTCCCTTCTCGACCCACTTTTGGGTGTTTGACAGAGGGAATGAAGGGTGCATGAGTCCACATTAGTAGGTTAACACAAAAACACGAAGAGGGAACAACTATATTGAGATGAGAATGCAACCAAACACACCCACACGCTTTGTGCTACAGTGACTGATCTGCACCGTCTGAGTTTGATCCAACGGTCATTTTGCGCCGAGACATGGACATGCCCATGCAGAGGGCGCCTAAACACCACGGAAGTCCCTCTGCTTCTCGAGGCGCATGACATTGGTGATGCAGGGTGCAACCGCCCGCAGAGCCCGCTCCCGATCGACGGGAGCCAGCTCGTCAAAGACGGTGTCAAATGGCACGAATGGATTCCGGTGACGGAGCCTTGAGAGGATTCGCCCGGCAACAGCAACGGCAGCCTGCAACCCCTCCTTGTCCACCTCCGCCCCCACCATCGCGTGGAGATGGCTCAGCTCCTCGGAGATATAGGTGAAGAAGGAGACCAGGTCAGGAAGCCGCAGTTCGTTGAAGTCGACGAGGTGGTCGAACGGGTTTAGCCCGACGGCCGGCATGGTCGCGCTGGCACGACGGTAGGCATCATGGAGCCGCAACACGTGTGTGGCAACTTGGTCCACCAAGTGGCTGAGTCGATCCTGGACCTCGTTACGATCGGCCCGCTCGCGCTCCAGCCGGCTCCCCTAACGGCCTATCGTATCTCCCGCTTTCTGCAGCAACGCCGCCGATGCCTCGAGCATCTTTGTGGTGGACGCCTGCCGCTTTTGAAGCTCCGTGAACTCCCACACATAACGGAGGAGCATGGCACTCCTCTCCTCCTTGATCTCATGGAGCTCCACGTCCTTGACCCTGAACTCCGCATCCTTGGCCTGGAGCTCCTGTGTCAGGGGCCTCACCTCAAACTCCATGATCTGCTGCGCCGCCATGGCACCAGGTAAAAGAAATGGGGAGAGGAAGCAAAGGGGGCGAAACGGCTGAAAGGCAATGCAATCTACGAGAAAGCGGAGGGAACCAGCCGAGGAGCGGGGAATCTTTTGGTTTTCACCATGGGAAAACACCAATCGACGACTTCACACATCAGGGAGCAGTGGGTTTCACAGGCGGAGTCATCGTGACTAATTGCTGCCACGCCTGCTCCCGTCAATCAAAAAATTAAAGATCCTGTCGTGCCTGCTCCCATCAATCAAAAAATTAAAACTCCTGCCACACCCAAACACCAGAGCAACGCCGCGGTGGATATTTAAATTTACCTGCCGGCAAGGAGATAAAAAAAGGGGTGAAAAAACAAATGTGGCAGCGGCCTAGCTAATCGGTCGCACTAGCCCAACTAGCTAGCCACCGTGCTTCACTGATGTACTCAGCGGAAAAGGTGGTCTTTCGTGATTTGACGACTCATTTACTTTCTACGGTGCTACGACCGAGGAGGACCCAGAAAATGCACGGTAGGGCGTCCCACGTCTCGGCAAGGAAGAATATATGCGTGCACCACCTGGGAGGACCCCGAAACCGCGCGGTAGGGTGTGCCACGTCTCGGCACGGAGGAAAGATATGCTTGTAAAAATATACTGTATCAGACGTAGTACCTATGGTTCGACCTCGGGACCCAGCCAGTCGGTTAAAAACACCCCACTAGCCACACAGCTTCATCATGCTAACGTGGCACGGAGGATAGGTGTGGTTAGCTCCGTCTCGACCAGCCACAACATCTCTTGTTCTAGGTGATTCTTCTATTTTCCAAGCTTTTTTTAGTTATAATAACACCACGGCAAGCTAGCGCCGCTCTTCGTGTGTGCCCGTGCGTCTAAAGGTTAGACGATAGAGAGGAGAGAGAGATCACAGACCTGGGACCCACCAGTAAGTGAGTCAACGGTCATGCACGTGTTGACGAGGAACTCCCTCTACTCTACTCAACATAATATTGTATAAAATCAAGTAATGGGACAAAGCCAACAACCGTTGTTGTTTCAGGCTATCGACTTACGCTTTGTAGTGCAAGTTTCCAGTTCGAATCTCGTCTTTTAGATTTGTTTGTTTTAGGTCCAAATTTGATCAATGACAAGTGGGACCCCCGTGTGTTGTTCTGATATTTCAGTGTAGGATGGTTTTTTTGAACAAACACTTTGCGCGGTTAGACAAGTAATGGCACGAGTTACACGTATTTTGCAAGTTTACGAACAAAAATGACAACATCATAGAATATCACATCCACCCCGCAGCTTAGATGCTATGGTGATACGAGTTTTTGCATCGTTGGAAGTGAGATCCAATGGCTTGGGAGTAGTCTTTGTAATTATGCGCAATACTCTCCAAAGGTTTTTTTGCAAATAAAACATCCAGGCCTCATGTGTGCCACTACATCTTGGATCCAACGGCTCCCCGTTGCTCATATTAGGTGCTCCCCGTAGCTTAATTAGCCACTACGGTGATACAAGCATCTAGGTTGTATGATCTGTGATCAGATGGCAGATGCGTAGTACTTGTACTTTCTGCGCAATTCCCAAACTCTCTCAGTCGTATATTGCAAAAAACATTCAAACCTCCTACAGTGGGCCGTTAGATCTCCGTGAACTCGTATCACCATAGAATCTACGGTGCGGGAGCACCTCATATTCTCCCGTGCGATAAAACATCAGGTGCTCTTGCAGCTTGGATGCTACGGTGATACAAGCTTTGAGGTCGTTTGATCCGAGATCCAACGGCATCTGAGCAGTCTTTGTGCTTGTAAGCAGTGGCCGAACTCTTTGGGGGCTTTTCTGCAAAAAACCATTCGAACCACCGAGGAGTTGTAGGGTCACAGATCCAACGGCTCTGAAGAGCTTGTATCACCAAAGCATCTAAGGTGTGGTAGCACATGATATTCTTACATACAGGAGAATATGATGTCCTCCTTCATCTTAGATGCTACGATGATACGAGCTTCAAGGTCGTTGGATATGGGATCCAAGGGCATCTGAGTAGTTTTTGTACAAATTGTGTGCAATTCTCAAACTCATTAATGTTTCCTATAAAAATATTAAGACATCACGTGAGCTGCTATATCTCATATCTACAAGCTCCAAGCAACTCGTGTCAGCATATAGCATCTAAGGTGTGGGGGCACATGATATTATCTCGGGGAGGAGGGGGGTGCACAACCAATCGGTGTTTGGGAGCTAGGGTGGGGACAAATATAATCTAAACAATCCTAAACAGAGCTTCACAAATTTATCTAAGGTCGAGGGGTTAACCCCCAACAATCTACATAGCTCCGCCTAAACACAACATTTCCATGTACCGTAGTACTAGACTTAATATTCATGTTTCAGTTTCCTGTTCATTTTAAATATTGAATTGAGGACCATGCATGTCTTACATTTTACTCCCTTCATTCCTAAATATTGGTCTTTTTAGAGATTTCAAATTGACTGGCACATACGGATGTATATAGATATATTTTAGAGTGTAGATTCACTCACTTTGCTCCGTATGTTGTCACTTGTTGAAATCTCTAAAAGACTAATATTTAGGAACAGAAGGAGTATTTTTGAATTCGTGTCATACATGCATGGTTTGGAAAAGTAGATGCACTATACTTATTGGATTGTTGTTGTTGTTGTTGTTGTGTGTGTGTGGTCATATGCTTGATACATACAAAGTTTTCTCACTACCATATTGTTCATCTTTTAAATTTGAATTTGCAATGAAAAACTTACTAGGGATACCATGAAATGTGAAATCCACGTTGAGATCACTATATCACAAACTCACTCTAATTGAAGAACTCGTCATAAATCAATTACCACGTCGAGATTACTATTTGCAAGGAAAATACAGGCATTGTAATACACATAGATTCGTTCAGCAATTTAAAAGATTCCTTTCGTATTCTCAAATGGTACCCAACGGCGTACCAGCCAGACCTTGGCTCGTGTTGATCCTAAAAAAACCGGGTTCGTGTCCTTCTGGTGGTGTGCGTGGTACGCACATTAGCCAACCCCAACCAGTCGAGCCTCCGCATTTCGAGTCGAAATATCTGGCGGCCAGGATTCCAGCCCTAGGAAGTTCCCATCATGTCCCTGGTCCATAATGACTCCCGATGAACAATGGAGGGATGATTTAGTAACTAGACAACGTTACCTACCGTGCCGAGCATGGTTCAATTCCCTCGGTCGCCGCTCCCCAAGGTCACCCGTCAACTGCATTGCCTAGTACTACTACTACTACTACACCAAGATGAGCACAGAATTGAGCCCGTTTGTTCGTGCCTAGTACTTGAGTTAATATATCAAGAACCCCTCAAAAAAAGAGTTAATATATCAGGCAATGCACTGGTACGGACGGATTATCCTTTTACTCTGCATATATAACTTGTCTGAAGTCTAACTAAGAAAAATGTTTGACCAAATCCTTTCTTAAGAAATACAACAGGACAGATGTATCGCTTGAAAATTTATTGCATGATGCAGGTTATGATATTGTTTCAAATCCTGGATTTTAAATTTTAGAAAATCCAAAAGTGACCAGAAATTCATGAAACTGAGCATGGGCACGTGATATGGCACAAATATTCCTTCGTAATTTTTTTCTTCAATTTGAGACAAGCTGCTTATGACAAGTTGCACAAATGAAGAGCCAAGGTCTTTTGGAACAAAGACCTATCATGTTAAGGCGTACGCTTTAACTATTGAAACTGTGGGTGTTTACGTGCCGCCACGAGTCCCGCTTCTCATCGGCAGGTGCCGTCCGAGCAAGCGTGTGAGTCAACGGGAGGCGTGCGAGCAGACCGCTGCGCCGGCTGACAGGGAGGCGTGCGAGCAGACCGCTGCGCAGGCTCATCGGGAGGTGAGCCCTTTGACCAGGCTCCGCCGCCCACATTCGTCCCAACTGCTCCCACTTTTAATGTCACCGGCGCCGCAGTTTAAAATCAACCCCGCACTACCTGGTATCGCTACAATCTTCTCTCTTCCTCTCCAATTCTCCTGTCGTCTACCTCCAACCAGCCTGACCTAAACGTACGCCATGCCGCATCACGATGGTCTGCCCTTAGTCTTCCAGTTTCCCGAGGAAGACACCCAGCCGGAGTCTCAAGAACATAAGGCGCTTTGGGACGAGCTTGAACCGGCCTTGCGGGAAGACGGCGCGCCTGTCCCCGCTCCCGTTCCGGCACCCGTCGCCCCAACTGCGCCAGCGCCCATCCCCGTGGCATTGATGGGTTGGGAGCCGCACATTGTCGCTGAGCTTGATGCCACGGGATTCCACGAGGTCCGCGCCGACTTTTACGCGCCCGTGCACCTGCCAGCGCATGCGCCTGCACGTGCACTGACGCTCACGCCCGTGCCGGTGCCCGTGCACCTGAATGAAATCTATGGTTTGATCGATTGAATGTTCTACTAGAGTCGTATCAAATTAAATATAAAACGTCATCAAGCCACCTGTATTCCTTCTCATCCAACGACCTAGACTGCTTCAATGTCGAGCGCTCAACACGTTTAGCGTGCAGTTAATTTCATGCCAAAAATAGTGCTAATCACATGATAACACGCAAATAATATCCTACTTCATACCCGCATGCACTTAATATACTTCCAAATTAACGTGCATTGCACGTACACATTGACTAGTACTACTAGTACAGTACGTGAAACTGGTGCCGTAACTTGTGAACGCGTCCAGATATGGTCAACAGCAATATCGCCCGCGAGTTCTTCGTGTTTGCCCGTGCGTCTAAACGCAGAAGGGGAGGAGAGAGAGAGCACACATGGAACCCAGCAGTAAGTGAAGGTGAATAGTACGTGCTAACGAGCCGGTCCCACTAATGTACTAAAAATAATATTACATGTTATCCATTAAATAGGTTGTGGTAATATAAAAACATTATATGAACAAAGGGGGGTACAACAAACATTGTTGTTCTACGTATGTTGCCTATTGATGTGCGGCTTGAAGGCCCTGATCGCATGTTCGATCCTCGTCCTTTATTTTTTTTATTTGTATATGGGTCCAAATTTGTTTCATGACAGGTGGGCCCCTTGGTGTGTAGTTCGTGGCACTTTAATTTGTGGGTCGAAATTTGTTCCATTCCAAGTGGACTATCGGTGTGTAGTTTTGTAGCTTATTTGTAATAATCAGAGTTTTTTGCAATAATACCATGGTGCGACGTTGAAGGCGAGAAAGGATGTGCGAGAGAGTGATGACCGAGCCAGATGGAAATGAAGGGGGAGGTGCGGGGGTTGCAACGGTGTTTGGAGTAGTTGTGGGCCGAATGCTACGAAAATATAATCTACCACCGGAATAAATGCCTACACAAATTAATCCAAGGTTGGAGTCTGATACGTCCATTTTGCATCATGCTTTTATATCGATATTTATTACATTATGGGTTGTTATTACACATTATGTCACAATACTTATGCCTATTCTCTCTCTTATTTTACAAGGTTTACACAAGGACGGTGAATGTCGGCAGCTGGAATTCTGGGCTGGAAAAGGAGCAAATATTGGAGACCTATTCTTCACAACTCCGAAAGTCCTGAAACTCCACGAAAGTTATTTCTGGAAATAATAAAAAATACTGAGCGGTAGAAATACATCAGGGGGGCCACCACCAGTCCACGAGGGTGGGGGCGCGCCCCACTGCCTCGTGGGCCCCCTGTTGGCCCATCTTCTGCTATATGAAGTCTTTCGTCCGAAGAAAAATCATAAGGAAGCTTTCGGGACGAGACTCCGCCGCCACGAGGCGGAACCTTGGCGGAACCAATCTAGGGCTTCGGCAGAGCTGTTCTGCCGGGGACACTTCCCTCCGGGAGGGGGAAATCATCGCCATCGTCATCACCAACGCTCCTCTCATCGGGAGAGGGCAATCTGCATCAACATCTTCACCAGCACCATCTCATCTCAAACCCTAGTTCATCTCTTGTATCCAATTCTTGTCTCCAAGTCTGGGATTGGTACCTATAGGTTGCTAGTAGTGTTGATTACTCCTTGTAGTTGATGCTAGTTGGTTTATTTAGTGGAAGATCATATGTTCAGATCCTATATGCATATTAATACCCCTCTGATTATGAACATGAATATGCTTTGTGAGTAGTTACGTTTGTTCCTGAGGACATGGGAGAAGTCTTGCTATTAGTAGTCATGTGAATTTGGTATTCGTTCGATATTTTGATGAGATGTATGTTGTCTCTCCTCTAGTGGTGTTATGTGAACGTTGAGTACATGAAACTTCACCATTATTTGGGCCTAGAGGAAGGCATTGGGAAGTAATAAGTAGATGATGGGTTGCTAGAGTGACAGAAGCTTAAACCCTAGTTTATGCGTTGCTTCGTAAGGGGCTGATTTGGATCCATATGTTTCATGTTATGGTTAGGTTTACCTTAATACTTCTTTTGTAGTTGCGGATGCTTGCAATAGGGGTTAATCATAAGTGGGATGCTTGTCCAAGTAAGGACAGCACCCAAGCACCGGTCCACCCACATATCAAATTATCAAAGTACCGAACGCGAATCATATGAACGTGATGAAAACTAGCTTGACGATAATTCCCATGTGTCCTCGGGAGCGCTTTTCTCTATATAAGAGTTTGTCCAGGCTTGTCCTTTGCTACAAAAAGGATTGGGACACCTTGCTGCACTTTATTTACTTTTGTTACTTGTTGCTCATTACAAATTATCTTATCACAAAACTATCTGTTACCTATAATTTCAGTGCTTGCAGAGAATAGCTTGCTGAAAACCGCTTATCATTTCCATCTGCTCCTCGTTGGGTTCGACACTCTTACTTATCGAAAGGACTACGATAGATCCCCTATATTTGTGGGTCATCAAGACTCTTTTCTGGCGCCGTTGCCGGGGAGTGAAGCGCCTTTAGTAGGTGGAATTTGGTAAGGAAAAATTTATATAGTGTGCTGAAATTTACTGTCACTTGTTACTATGGAAAGTAATCCTCTCAGGGGCTTGTTCGGGGTATCTTCACCCCGACCAGTAGAGCAAAGAGTTGCTCCTCAACCTAATGAACCTACTGAAGATGAAAATGTCCACTTTGAAATTCCTTCGGGTATGATAGAAAAACTGCTAGCTAATCCTTTTGCAGGAGATGGAACATCACATCCCGATGAGCACCTAATATATGTGGATGAAGTTTGTGGATTATTTAAGCTTGCAGGTGTGCCCGGTGATGTTATTAAGAAGAAGTTATTCCCTTTATCTTTGAAGGGAGATGCATTGACATGGTATAGGCTATGTGATGATACGGGATCATGGAACTACAAACGATTGAAATTGGAATTTCATCAGAAATTTTATCTTATGCATCTTGTTCATCGTGATCGCAATTATATATAAAAATTTTGGCCTCGCGAAGGAGAAAGCATCGCTCAAGCTTGGGGGAGGCTTAAATCAATGTTATATTCATGCCCCAATCAGGAGCTCTCAAGAGAAATAATTATTCAAAAATTTTATGCTCGGCTTTCTGACAACAATCGCACCATGCTCGATACTTCTTGTGCTGGCTCTTTTATGATGAAGACTATTGAATTCAAATGGGATTTATTGGAAAGAATTAAATGCGACTCTGAAGATTGGGATCTCGACGAAGGTAAGGAGTCAGGTATGACACCTAAGTTTGATTGTGTTAAATCTTTTATGGATACCGATGTTTCCCGTAAATTTAGCACTAAATATGGACTTGACTCTGAGATAGTAGCTTCTTTCTGTGAATCTTTTGCTACTTATGTTGACCTCCCTAAGGAGAAGTGGTTTAAATATCATCCTCCCATAGAAGTCAAAGTAGCTGCACCTATTAAAGTTGATGAAAAAACTGTCACTTATAATGATCCTATTGTTCCTACTTCTTATGTTGAGAAACCACCTTTCCCTGTTAGAATAAAGGATCATGCTAAAGCTTCAACTGTGGTCCGTAAAAGCAATATTAGAACTTATACACCTCTTGAGCAAATCAAAGTTGAACCTAATATTGCTATTGTTAAAGATCTCTTGTCTGATAATATTGATGGGCATGTTATTCATTTCCGTGATGAAACTGCTAGAATTGCCAAACCTTGTGCTAAAGATAAACATAGACCTGTGGTAGGCATGCCTGTTATTTCTGTTAAAATAGGAGATCATTGCTATCATGGCTTATGTGATATGGGTGCTAGTGCAATACCTATTGACTTATACAAAGAAATTATGCATGATATTGCTCCTGCTGAGTTAGAAGATATTGATGTCACAATTAAACATGGCAATAGAGATACTATTTCACCAATGGGAATTGTTAGAGATGTTGAAGTCTTGTGTGGGAAAACTAAATATCCTGTTGATTTTCTTGTTCTTGGTTCCCCACAAGATAGCTTTTGTCCCATTATATTTGGTAGACCCTTCTTGAACACTGTTAATGCTAGGATGGACTGCGAAAAGGATGTTGTTACTATTGGTCTAGGTGATATGTCTCATGAGTTTAATTTCTCTAAATTTCGTAGACAACACCGTGAAGAGGAATTACCTAGTAAGGATGGAATTATTGGTCTTGCTTCTATTGCCGTGCCTCCTAGTGATCCTTTAGAACAATATTTGCTAGACCATGAAAATGGTATGTTTATGAATGAAAGAAGGGAAATAGATGAAGTATTCTTTCAACGGGATCCCATCCTGAAACAGAATTTGCCTGTTGAAATCCTAGGGGATCCTCCTCCACCCAAGGGTGATCCCGTGTTTGAGCTTAAACCGTTACCTGATACTCTTAAATATGCTTATCTTGATGAGAAAAAGATATATCCTGTTATTATTAGTGCTAACCTTTCAGAGCATGAAGAAGAGAGATTATTGAAAACTCTGAGGAAGCACCGTGCTGCTATTGGATATACTCTTGATGATCTTAAGGGCATTAGTCCCACTCTATGTCAACATAAAATAAATTTGGAGAAAGATGCCAAACCGGTTATTGATCACCAACGATGGCTGAATCCTAAGATGAAAGAAGTGGTAAGAAAGGAAATACTAAAGCTCCTTGAGGCAGGTATAATTTATCCCGTTGCTGATAGTCAGTGGGTAAGTCCGGTCCATTGTGTCCCTAAGAAGGGAGGTATTACTATCGTTCCTAATGATAAAGATGAATTGATCCCGCAAAGAATTATTATAGGTTATAGGATGGTAATTGATTTTCGCAAATTGAATAAAGCTACTAAAAAAGATCATTACCCCTTACCTTTTATCGATCAAATGCTAGAAAGATTATCCAAACATACACATTTTTGCTTTCTAGATGGTTATTCCGGTTTCTCTCAAATACCTGTGTCAGCCAATGATCAATCAAAGACCACTTTTACATGCCCTTTTGGTACTTTTGCTTATAGACGTATGCCTTTTGGTTTATGTAATGCACCTGCTACCTTTCAAAGATGCATGATGGCTATATTCTCTGACTTTTGTGAAAAGATTTGTGAGGTTTTCATGGATGATTTTTCCGTCTATGGATCCTCCTTTGATGATTGCTTGAGCAACCTTGATTGAGTTTTGCAGAGATGTGAAGAAACTAATCTTGTCTTGAATTGGGAAAAGTGCCACTTTATGGTTAATGAAGGTATTGTCTTGGGGCATAAAGTTTCTGAAAGAGGTATTGAGGTTGATAAAGCCAAGGTTGATGCTATTGAAAAGATGTCATGTCCCAAGGACATCAAAGGTATAAGAAGTTTCCTCGGTCATGCCGGATTTTATTGGAGGTTCATTAAGGACTTCTCAAAAATTTCTCGGCCTCTGACTAATTTATTACAAAAAGATATACCATTTGTCTTTGATGATGATTGTGTAGAAGCATTTGAAATACTTAAGAAAGCATTGATCTCTGCACCTATTGTTCAGCCACCTGATTGGAATTTACATTTTGAAATTATGTGTGATGCTAGTGATTATGCTGTAGGTGCTGTTCTAGGGCAAAGAGTTGATAAGAAATTAAATGTTATTCAATATGCTAGTAAAACCCTAGACAATGCCGAGAGAAATTATGCTACTACTGAAAAAGAATTCTTAGCAGTTGTATTGCTTGTGATAAGTTCAGACCTTACATTGTTGATTCCAAAGTAACTATTCACATGGATCATGCTGCTATTAAATATCTTATGGAAACGAAAGATGCTAAGCCTAGACTTATTAGATGGGTTCTCTTGCTAAAAGAATTTGATTTGCATATTGTTGATAGAAAGGGAGCTGAGAACCCCGTTGCAGACAACTTGTCTAGGTTAGAAAATGTTCTTGATGACCCACTGCCTATTGATGATAGCTTTCCTAATGAACAACTAAATGTCATAAATGATTCTCGTAGTACTCCGTGGTATGCTGATTATGCTAATTATATTGTTGCTAAATTTATACCACCTAGTTTCACATACCAGCAAAAGAAAAAGGTTTTTTATGATTTGAGGCATTACTTTTGGGATGACCCACATCTTTATAAAGAAGGAGTAGATGGTGTTATTAGACGTTGTGTACCTGAGCATGAACAGGAACAGATCCTACGCAAGTGTCACTCCGAGGCTTATGGAGGACACCACGCTGGAGATAGAACTGCACATAAGGTATTGCAATCCGGTTTTTATTGGCCTACTCTCTTCAAGGATGCCCGTAAGTTTGTCTTATCTTGTGATGAATGTCAAAGAATTGGTAATATTAGTAGACGTCAAGAAATGCATATGAACTATTCACTTGTTATTGAACCATTTGATGTTTGGGGCTTTGATTATATGGGACCTTTTCCTGCCTCTAATGGATATACACATATTTTAGTTGTTGTTGATTACGTTACTAAGTGGGTAGAAGCTATTCCAACTAGTAGTGCTGATCATAACACTTCTATTAAGATGCTTAAAGAAGTTATTTTTCCGAGGTTTGGATTCCCTAGATATTTAATGACTGATGGTGGTTCACATTTTATTCATGGTGCTTTCCGTAAAATGCTTGCTAAGTACGATGTTAATCATAGAATTGCATCTCCGTATCACCCGCAGTCTAGTGGTCAAGTAGAATTGAGTAATAGAGAGCTCAAATTAATTTTGCAAAAGACTGTTAATAGATCTAGAAAGAACTGGTCCAAGAAACTTGATGATGCATTATGGGCCTATAGAACTGCATATAAAAATCATATGGGTATGTCTCCGTATAAAATGGTTTATGGAAAAGCATGTCACTTACCTCTCGAACTAGAACATAAGGCATATTGGGCTATTAAAGAGCTTAATTATGATTTCAAACTTGCCGGTGAGAAGAGGTTATTTGACATTAGCTCACTTGATGAATGGAGAACCCAAGCCTACGAAAATGCCAAGTTGTTTAAAGAAAAAGTTAAAAGACGGCATGACAAAAGAATACAAAAGCGTGAGTTTAATGTAGGTGATTATGTATTGCTATACAACTCTCGTTTAAGATTTTTTGCAGGAAAACTTCTCTCTAAATGGGAAGGCCCTTATGTTATCTGGGAGGTCTATCGTTCCGGTGCCATAAAAATCAACAACTTCGAAGGCACAAATCCGAAGGTGGTGAAAGGTCAAAGAATCAAACATTATGTCTCAGGTAATCCTATAAATGTTGAAACCAATGTTATTGAAACCGTAACCCCGGAGGAATACATAAGGGACACTTTCCGGAACGTTTCAGACCCCGAAAGGAATAGGTATGTGGTACGATAAGTAAACCGACTCCAAAACAGTTCTAATGGCAATATTTCTCCTTTTTGGAATATTTAGAAAAATAGAAAAATAAGAAGCAGTCCGGGAAGGACACGAGGGCTCCACAACGGTGGAGGGCGCGCCCTACCCCCTGGGCGCGCCCCCTACCTCGTGGGCACCTCGTGTGCTCTCCGGACTCCGTTTTCTTGCACGTTACGTATATTGGTCGGTAAAAATTCATTATATAATCTCCCAGGATTCGGAAGGAGAAAGCTATGTGGATGATTACGCAATTCATTATATAATCCGTTTTCTTGCAGGTTTTGACTCCTGTATCACGCAATTATCCTCTGTTCTTGTTTCGAGTTGTCCTGCTGCAGATTAGAGCAACATGTCGTCCCAGGATTTGGAAGGAGAAAGCTATATAATAAAGATTAGTGTTGAGTCAAGGGCTTGATTGCTTTGCCATGATCGTAAGTGAATAAAAGAAAAGAGAAAAGAATAAAAAGAAACAAAGAGATCATATTGATCTTATGGAGAGTAATGACTTCACATAGAAAGAGTATGATGATTAAAAATTGTTGGGAGTCAGCAAACATAGCTTTGGTCATCGTTGCAATTAATAGGAAGTAATAAAGAAAGAGAGGTTTCACATATAAATATACTATCTTTGACATCTTTTATGATTGGGAGCACTCATTAAAATATGACATGCTAAAGAGTTGATGTTGGACAAGGAAGACAACGTAATGGGTTATGTTTTCTTATATCTAAGATAAAGTATATTGTCCTGGATCATCCCACATGTTGAGCTTGCCTTTCCCCCTCATGCTAGCCAAATTCTTTGCACCAAGTAGAGATACTACTTGTGCTTCCAAAAATCCTTAAACCAGTTTTGCCATGAGAGTCCACCATATCTACCTATGGATTGAGTAAGATCCTTCAAGTAAGTTGTCATCGGTGCAAGCAATAAAAATTTCTCTCTAAATATATATGATTGATTGGTGTGGAGGAAATAAGCTTTATACGATCTTGTGATGTGGAAGAAATAAAAGCGACGGACTGCATAATAAAGGTTCATATCACAAGTGGCAATATAAAGTGACGTTCTTTCGCATTAAGATTTTGTGCATCCAACCCTGAAAGCGCATGGCAACCTCTGCTTCCCTCTGCGAAGGGCCTATCTTTTATTATTATCTTCTACCTTATGCAAGAGTCATGGTGATCTTCACCTTTCCTTTTTACATTTTATCCTTTGGCAAGCACAGGATGTTGGAAAGATCCTGATATATATCTAATTGGATGAAAGTTAGCATGAACTATTATTGTTGACATTACCCTTGAGGTAAAAGGTTGGGAGGCGAAACTATAAGCCCCTATCTTTCTCTGTGTCCGATTAAAACTCCGTAACCACAAGTATTGCGTGAGTGTTAGCAATTATGGAAGACTAAATGATAGTTGAGTATGTGGACTTGCTAGAAAGCTCTGACATAGACTCTTTCTCATGTTATGATAAATTGCAATTGCTTCAATGACTGAGATTATAGTTTGTTAGTTGTCAATAAAGTTTCTGCTTCATACCTTGCATTGTGAATAGATTATTACTTGAGCATAAGAAATCATATGACAATATCCATATATGTTGCTGTTATGAGAATAATCATGATGCCCTCATGTCCGTATTTTATTGTATCGACACCTCTACCTCTAAACATGTGGACATATTTATCGTTATCGGCTTCCGCTTGAGGACAAGCGAGGTCTAAGCTTGGGGGAGTTGATACATCCATTTTGCATCATGCTTTTATATCGACATTTATTGCATTATGGGCTGTTATTACACATTATGTCACAATACTTATGCCTATTCTCTCTTTTTTTACAAGGTTTACATAAGGAGGGAGAATGCCGGCAGCTGGAATTCTGGGCTGGAAAAGGAGCAAATATTAGAGACCTATTCTGCACAACTCCAAAAGTCCTGAAACTCCACGAAAGTTATTTTTGGAAATAATAAAAAATACTGAGCGGAAGAAATACGTCAGGGGGGCCACCACCTGTCCACGAGGGTGGGGGCGCGCCCCCTGCCTCGTGGGCCCCCTTTTGGTCCTCCGGTGGCCATCTTCTGCTATATGAAGTCTTTCGTCCGAAGAAAAATCATAAGCAAGCTTTCGGGACGAGACTCCGCCGCCACGAGGCGGAACCAATCTAGGGCTCCGGTAGAGCTGTTCTGCCGAGGACACTTCCCTCCGGGAGGGGGAAATCATCACCATCGTCATCACCAATGCTCCTCTCATCGGGAGAGGGCAATCTCCATCAACATCTTCACCAGAACCATCTCATCTCAAACCGTAGTTCATCTCTTGTATCCAATTCTTGTCTCCAAGTCTGGGATTGGTACCTGTATGTTGCTAGTAGTGTTGATTACTCCTTGTAGTTGATGCTAGTTGGTTTATTTGGTGGAAGATCATATGTTCAGATCCTATATGCATATTAATACCCCTCTGATTATGAACATGAATATGCTTTGTGAGTAGTTACGTTTGTTCCTGAGGACATGGGAGAAGTCTTGCTATTAGTAGTCATGTGAATTTGGTATTCGTTCGATATTTTGATGAGATGTATGTTGTCTCTCCTCTAGTGGTGTTATGTGAACGTCGACTACATGACACTTCACCATTATTTGGGCCTAGAGGAAGGCATTGGGAAGTAATAAGTAGATGATGGGTTGCTAGAGTGACAGAATCTTAAACCCTAGTTTATGCGTTGCTTCGTAAGGGGCTGATTTGGATCCATATGTTTCATGCTATGGTTAGGTTTACCTTAATACTTCTTTTGTAGTTGCGGATGCTTGCAATAGGGGTTAATCATAAGTGGGATGCTTGTCCAAGTAAGGACAGCACCCAAGCACCGGTCCACCCACATATCAAATTATCAAAGTACCGAACGCGAATCATATGAACGTGATGAAAACTAGCTTGACGATAATTCCCATGTGTCCTCGGGAGCGCTTTTCTCTATATAAGAGTTTGTCCAGGCTTGTCCTTTGCTACAAAAAGGATTGGGCCACCTTGCTGCACTTTATTTACTTTTGTTACTTGTTGGTCGTTACAAATTATCTTATCACAAAACTATCTGTTACCTATAATTTCAGTGCTTGCAGAGAATACCTTGCTGAAAACCGCTTATCATTTCCTTCTGCTCCTCGTTGGGTTCGGCACTCTTACTTATCGAAAGGACTACGATAGATCCCCTATACTTGTGGGTTATCAGAGTCCCCCTCGCAATGTAAATAGCTCCGGCTTTGCGAGGGATGGAGAGGTAGCTTCAATGTGTGGAAGATACGGCGTGAGAAAGCGAGGTCAATCGAGAGACATATAGATAGAGAGACAAAGTGAGTGTGGTCCGACATTCATTGAAAAGATATATATGCTCTGGAGAGATATTGTCCGATTGAGCTTTTGGGAAGGGTGAGGGCTATAAGATAGAGCTTGAGAGATGATCCAGTCACAGACATGTAGATATATTTTGTGCGTGGGAGGAAGCAAGGTCAATCGATTACATGTATAAAGGGAGAGAGATTGAGCGAGTGTGGGTCGTCGTGCGATCGAAAGAGTGATACGGGTTGGAGAGAGTGACCTAGATAGACAATGTGCATGAGAGAGTATACAATATGAATATGTCGAATTGGGCTCAAACATGGAGATATATCGTTTGTGTCCGAGAAAGAGCGAGGTCAATCGAGACATACAAAGAGAGATAGAGAGAGAGGGAGGGAGAGAGAGAGATTGAGCGAGTGTGGCCCGCCATGAGGTCGAAAGAGTGGGGGTGGCTTGGATGGACTAACCTAGATAGACAATCTGCATGAGAGAGAGTATAAAGTGTGTCGATTGAGGCCCGAACAGGGAGATATATCATTTGTGTGTGAAAGAAAACGAGGTTAATCGAGACTCAGATAAAGAGAGCGAGATTGAGCAAGTGTGGCCCGCCGTGCGGAAGAAAGAGTGAGACAGTCTCGAGGAAGTGACCTAGATAGACAATGTGCATGCGTGCGCACGAGAGGTTGGGGGCTAGATAGGCAATGCATGTATCTAGCGAGAGAGGGTGGGAGGGAGAGAGATGGAGAGAGAGAGCTCGGCATGGGGTGCAATGGCGGGTGTGTGAGGTAAATACATTTGGTAACAGAGTGGGAAAAGGGGGTTGTATAGTTGAGAGAGTTAGAGATCGAAACATGGAGAGAAAGAATGAACGTGTGTCGGAAACCAATAGCTTCCTAAGGTGGTTAGGAGAGGAAGATTGACCGATATAGGAAGTATGTAGCGTGTGTGCCGAGGGAGGGGGGCTAAAAACAACATTTGAATGTAGATAGTACTAGACATAATATCGATGTTTCAATTCGGTGTACATTGTAAGATTTGAACTGAGGACCATGCATATGGGTAATTATTTCGAATTCGTGCCATACTAGGTTTGGAAAAGTTGACATTGACTCGATTGTTGTGCTATTTCTGTAGGTCATATGTTTGAATCCATCCAAAAGTTTTCTCACTACCATGGTGTTCGCCATATACATATGAATTTGTATTAAAAAAGTAGCATGGATACAGTGAAATGCGAAATCCACGTTAGAATTGGAGATCGCTATGTGACACACACTCTAATTCCAATAACTAATTATGTGACACACACCCTAATCCATGTTAGCATGGATACCATGGATACCGTTTTTTTTCAAATAACTCCTCATTAATTACTTTATAGTACCTCGTTTCGAATGACTAATTCTTTGCAAGGAAAACACGGGCATGGTAATACATACAGATTCGTTTGCAAATGAAAGAAGATTCGTTTGTAGTCTCAAATCTCCTCTCAAATGTAGGCGCACCAGGCAGACCAGGGTCGTGTCATGGTGGTCGCGTGTGTCGTACGGACGCTTAGCACCCAGCCACCCACCCCCTCCCTCCCTCCCCCCCCAAAAAAAGGACGACGACAAAATAAGTTCGCGCTTCCACATTTCGGATTGAAATATCTGGCGGGCCCAATTCCAGCCCTGCAAAATCTCCCTTCTCCATCGTCCCCTTCCGCGCCCAGATTGCTCAAATCCCCAATTTTCCGCCAACCCAAGCAAAGTTCGAATCGCCCCTCGTCTCGTCTCTTTCCCCACCTCTGTGTCGGACGATGACGACGAAGACAACGGTCGTGCTTCACCACCGCACCGGAGCTACCTCATCTATGACCTCGTCCACCGCACCGGATGGTCCATCGACAATGTCGGCCGCCGCATCCGACATGCCTCAGAGACACCGACTTCCACCGCATCAGGTGCGCTTCACCGACGTCGTCTCCCACCTCACCGGGGCTACTTGACCAAGCACATCATCGCACCTCCGCCCCCCGAGGCCATTGGGGCTTCACCAATTGTCTCGTCTACCGCATCGTAGCGCTCCGCTGCCACACAAGATCTGCATCCGTGCGCGGCCAGCCAACGCCAGCGCATCACCCTCAAGGGCTCTGAAGTGACCCGCACTCTAGCTAGGCGAGCATGCCCAAACGCCGGCCCGAACTAGGTATCCACACATCACTCCCTTGTGCACTGTTCCGGGGATGTTTGGATATCCTTTCACTGCTCTCTTAGCTTACACGCCTATGCAACTCTGACTTTAACTCTTATTTCTTCTGGAGATATCATCTGAAACAAGCAAAGCCATTTTTTAGCGAAGCATGACGGCGCTACGGGATCTGGTACACATCCTGCACACTCGTATAACCTTGTAAGTATCTGTCCTCCGGTACAATAGCAAGGTCGATTCCTCTTATTTGATCAACCATTCGCCGTGTCAAAAATGCAGAGGGGGATGCAAGGAGCACAAGGCCTGCACATCCAAGCAAGTGGTAACATGGACTTGTACATGGAACATCCCAAGCACAAGCAGAGCTGCAGTGAGCCTGTACAACGAGCTAGCGTAAGTCCCTACATTTCATTTAATTCATACTAGCATGCGTGTATGATTTGTGTGCAGTGGCGGATCCACGAATTCAAGTTACCAAGGGCGAACATTTAACTTAAAAAATATGAAGGCACTTGCACTCCGGAAATCAACATAACTTGAGAAATGTGAAGCTACATGCACTTTGAAAACCAGCTAATGATCCAAAGTAGTTCAGATTATAAAACACTAAATGATGCAAGCACCAAAAACACACAATGCAACATGGTATACAAGGACTACTAGCATGGTCTGTACCTGCTTGAATTATTCGTTCTCTGGCTGAAAATATCGAAGTGTAATTGCACCTATAACCAGTGCGCAAACTGCATATCAATATATCTATCCTGCACAATTATGCCAATAGTTTCAAACAACAGATTAGAAAAGTATGTATGCTACGTTGTCATGATATGGGGACTTTCTGGTAGATGGCCTCGACGTTTCCTCAAGCCATGAAAATGTACTATAATTTGCTTGTCAACAATGCCTACAAATCTCTATGTCTCTCTCAACATAGTAGATCATCATTAGACACTAAATCCTTCAATGGGAGCTTCCAAAATGCTTGCATTAGATCCCTCCTAAGACACTATATGTTCATCACCAGGAGCATGTAAAATGTTTGCATCAAATCCTTCATTAGCAGTCTATTCATTAGACACTTCAGGCTCAAGAACAACATGAGCTTATATGTTTGCACCGGAAACTTGATTAGATACATCAGATTCAGTTAGTTCAATATTGATTGGGGGAGTTATAAAATAAGCAGAAATTGGTTTCATTTTCTCATAGATTCCCTACATACAAGCAGTTTTACAACACCGTCAGCTTTAACTATTGGCCAGAAATTGAATAGTTGGATTAGATATAATCAGGGATGTGATGTACCTGCTCGGTGCGCATGCTACTCTTGCAAGCTGCGACTGTCCGTTTGCGCAAGCTTGATGCCATGTCCGTGCTACCGCCGTTGCCTCCCACGTAGGCTACACCCAGGGGTGGATCTTCATCTTCTTGTCCTTCCGCTCGATTGAAGCCCGGCGACCGCCCTCCAACGAGAGCACGAGGAAGTGCTGTGTCGGTCTGTCCAGCGGCGGCTAGGTTAGGAGCGAACCAGACTGGAGGCTGGAGCGAACGAATTGGGATTTTTCATGCTATCGATCGATATGGGAGGCGCTCGTTTGGGCTGCCAGCCTGCTATAGGGCATGCCTTGCACTTACGTTATTGGCCCATCCAAATTGAAACATTTTTCTTCATTTTTTACATTGCATGCTTGTGCGTTGGGCCGAACAAAACTAGCCTGGGCCAACCTAGACGACTCAAACTAGGTGCACACTTTCCAGCCACCTGAGGCGGCCGCCCATACTAGCCCCTATGGTGGCGTCGCCCCTTTTTGTGTGTATGATTGGGGTAGTGAAAAATATTCCAGTGGCGCTTTTGATTTACCCACAGAATGGTTGAATTGCTTGTTTCTATGAACTGAGTTCGCCAATAATGTGAAGGATGCCAGTCTTTTCATCCTATTGTAGATTGCTTAGATCTCGATATGCCAAATGTAATCGCATGAAATATACAGTAAAAGCCAGTGTGATGTGTGTGGCTACAACTCGTCTGACTACACGTCCTCATATAACATATCAAGGACGCACCATCTTACCAGATTAACCATTCAACTTACCAATGCAGTGTGGAAAGAAAGAAGTATTGGGACTGCGTATCCAAGCAATTGATGCCATGGACTCCTTCATAGAACCTTGTAAGCGAAAAAATATGCAGTGTGCCTGTACAAAGAGCTAGCGTAAGTTCAGTTATCTGCTTCTCGGAATTTTAGTTAGCCACTTATTGCAAAATTGTTCAATTATGTTGCTTGGCTTAATTTAGTTTGCTACTGATTACATAGTGCCATAGCCTGTTAATCCTATTATAGACTGCGCCTATCTATGTGTTTAATACTTACTGTTAAGAATTAATTGTTTACCTGAACTTAAATAGCTACTTAAGCACGTAGATAGCTGGTCATATTACTTCTAGGGTGCAGCAGAATTCACGTGTAATTTACGTTATGATACCCTATTTGTTTAAATGGTTTGTTGTTATCACTTGTAGCACTAGTAATGTTTGCATGTTCATAGATAGACAACTGTCAGGTTTATATGAGGGACACCGTCTTTTAACTTATATATGTGTTGGAATCATTTTGCTTACATCAAAGAAATTTACAAATGTCTGTGTTGCTGGTGAACGGTACCGACTTGTTACTTTAATGCGTTGCCAAGAACTTGTTAGTTTTACTAGTTCATGTGTTACGTTGCCAAGAACTTGTTAGTTTTACTAGTTCATGTGTTACGTTGCCAAAACCGGTTAGTTTTACTAGTTTGATGTTAGTTTCTTATGGCTCTTGCAAAACTTTATTTATTGATTGCTAACATTCAAGTTTGCAGGATCCAACTGAAACTCCGTTGGCACAACAGGTATGTTTTCAGAAACTTCCTTGTTTACCTGCTTTGCTGCTGTAACTTGTTGCTGTAATCATCTTACCAACTTCAAGTTTTCAGGATCGAATTGGAAGTCCAATTGCACAGCAGGTACATTTTCAAAAATATATTTGTGTAACAGGTTTTCTGTTGTAACTTGTTGCTCTAATCAAGTTACTGACTACTCAACTTTTCAGGATCCAAGAGAAACTCCAATGCCACAACAGGTTCCTTTTGCAAAACTTGTTTGTTTAACTGCTTTGCTGCTGCAACCGGTTACTCTAATCACGTTACTGGCTACTCAACTTTTCAGGATCCAAGAGAAACTCCAATGCCACAACAGGTACCTTTTGCAAAACTTGTTTGTTTAACTGCTTTGCTGCTGCAACAACTGGTTACAATGATGTTAATAACTACTTTTCAGCATCCAATTGAAACTCTTTAATTCCTTGTTTGTTTAACTGGTTTCCTGTTATAACTCCTAGTTGAGATGTTTTGCTAACTTCAACTTTCGGAATCCAATCGGAACTTTAATGGCAGAACAGGTTAGCCCAAGATCAAAGAGCGAGGTCCCCATGGACGTTGTATCATCCCACAGCAGTGGCACCTACCCAATCGTGCATCATGAATTTCTAACTGCTGATGCTCTAGAGGCTAAACTAGTGGTAGAAAGAGATTCTGCTTCTGCACTTAGAGATGAAGTTGACATGTTGAGGAAGCAAACAGCACAATCACAAGCAGTACTCAAGACAACCGTTAAATATTTGGTGGATTTCAAAACGAAGCAAGCTGAGACTGACCACATTGTTAAGGTCCTGAAGGAAAAAGGGAAATTAAAGTCCCACTTGGTAAATCATAGGTGAAATGTTCTTTCCATCGTTGAATAACCTTTGTGTTGTTTGTTCATGTAATCAATCAAACCATTTGTTGTAGAGATCATGTAATAATTGTTTTTTGTTTTTTGGTTTGTAATTTTATTTGAGCACAAGTCTGTATTAATTGATAAGACTCGGAGACATTTCATTTTGATTTCTGTGCCAGACCTACAAATATGCCAATCGTGTTGAATGTGCATTCAGCAATAATAGTAGTATAGATGGACCATAAGTGGCACGCGTCGGAAAGGGCCAAGATGTTGTAGTAGCTTCGCTAAAAAAAGGATGTTGTTCTAGCAAAAAAAAGTACAGCGGCCTGGCTTATGTATGTTAGTTGATATTATTGATCCATATACTCTATAAGTATTTATATGTCTATTACTTATGTACATTCTTGGTTGATTGACTCAGTATTTGAATCTTGATACATCGCTTGTGTACATATCTAAGTGGGAGTACACATTATGCTGCGTGTGACATTTGAGTTGGACATAAAGTGTTCCAAATATTCGAATTCACCTTAAACTGGATTCTAGCTTCTGAATTTGACTATCGGCATTTGTAAATCATATTCATATATGACAGTGGAATACATCTTTGTCATGCTTTTGAAGATATATAAAAACACATCTAATGATTTATAAAGATTCGTATAGGAATACAAAATGGATTCGAATTTAGTTGCCAGGGTAAACGTGGATGCTTATTGTCCCAAAATTCGAAAGAAGCGGCAAAATGTCCACTCCCACATCGGTTGCCCACCGCCAAGTGTTTGGGAGATGGAAATTATTGTCTACCCATTACACGGACAATCCATCGGCCCGATCTCCACTGCTTCCAATAGGGGTAGGTTAGTAACTTCAATTAGACGTGACACGACCGCCTCTGAGCCCATTCCGACACGGTGGGCGCCAAACATGGGCGGCAAAACACATTTGATTCAAGCTCATCCAAAAGACCTCTATTTCTCCCTCAATTTCCCCATTCATACACGGTGGGCGGCAAAACAAACTCGACTCGGCCAAAATCGATGTAGGCAAATATTTTCAATAGGGGCAGGTTTGTAACTTCACTCGGACGTGACACAACGGCCCTACCTGTCAACCCCATTCATACACCGTGGGTGCCAACCATGGGCCCCAAAACACCCTCTCCTCACCCGAAATCGCTCTGGGCAAATATTGGCGAGATGCGAGATTACCGTCCTATCCCCAACCGACGAGACGTCCAAATTTTAAACGGGGGCTAAGTTCGTAACTTTCCCATATTTCAGACAAGCGCGTCACAAAAACATGGTTCCCCGTACCTCTCCCTCCATTTTCTGATTCATACACCGTTCGTGCTAGAACACCATCCCCACACCAGCCTCCTCCGTCCGCCACCCCATCTATCTCCCCCGTCCTCCACCCCATCCATCGCCACCGTCCTCCACCATGCCGGAGCGCCTACCAAGACCGCCTCGTCCACTGCTAGAGATGGACGTTTCTCATCCACGGCGACGGACCAAGAGCCTTGCATCGCGTCCTCTCGCTTCATCGGCGGCGTCGTCTTCTTTGTCGGGGCCGCTCACACGAACTTCTCTTCCACCGCAACGAGACTTATCCCCCGATGCACCCATCTACCGTCGCAGATCTGCTTCAACGCCATCGACACCCATCGCACCCCCGATGCCTACACGGCGCCGCAAGAGAGGTGGTACTTCATATCTCCTCAACTTTTTGATCTCAACAAGAAAATAGATCGTAACTTGGTTACTCTACTTTCTTTTCAGCTCTTAGAATTTAGTTCTTAGTTCGAAGCAAACAATGGATCCTAAATATCATTTCTTTGGTTTGCAGCTTTAAATCTGCCATGGCACAGTCATAATACGGTTTAATTGATCATGCTTAGGGTTTAATTGATCATGTTGGTTTCGTGGTGGTTTCTTTAATAGAAATCGCAGGGGAAACCCTCTTTTGCTCAAAAAAATGCTTAGGGTTTCCCCCTTTTATGATCACTATACGATCAGAATACGTGCTTCTTGTCATAATAGCACTGCTCCACCCATCAAGCTAAACAATCTTAGTTGTTCAAATACGAATCTGATATTATTAAAACAGAGTCGTTTAATTGGTCAGCTAAATGTTCCTAATTTAGTTTCGAAAATGCATGTTCGCCGCTCGGGTGTGTATCTCTACAAGGTGCCCACGGTTGGCCGGCCCACCCTGGGATTTTGGGTCGTCCCAGGCCCCGATTCCCCTTTGTTCTGCTGCGCACTTCCGATCTCTACTCCCCCCAAGCCGCCTGCCTTGCCGGCGACATGCCATCCCTGGATGGCATGACTCTAGGCGGAGACGCCAGACTAGCGGGAGGTCAGGAGCCGCTCGCCCTACAGCGTCACCGCTGCCCGGGCGCACCGCCGTGCCTACCTTCCCAGTCCGTTCAGGGCTCAGGCGTGCAGCACCCACTAAGCCAACCCGATTTATCCTGAGATACATCCTCAACACTCAGCACTTCAGCAACCACTCCTCATCACCCATTTTCTAATTGATTCATTACTCATTAGGCAGGACTGTCATTAGGGTTTGTTGTGTGCTGAGTGCTACCTACACTTAATGGTTCAGATGTATTTCAGTAATCTTTAGTACCTGTAAAGTTCACAGGGTTTCAAAATTCCAGCCCTAGGAATAGACACTAGTCATTTTGGATTGTTGGTCGTAGTGACATTGACCCAGATTACTACTGCAGGCCAGGTTTGTTGACAATTTTACTTGTCTTTCTTACTCATTCGATATGATATCCAATTATCCACGTCGATTAGTTGCAAACAGTAAGTGGTAGACAAACTTCTTGATTCAGATTTTGGACGGTCTCTTACTGCAGTTACAATTCTGCATACTTGTCCTAGTGAGCTCACAAGTAAATGATTGATTCACTACACATATGCTTGCCTTCTCATATTTGTTGTCAATATTCTTTTAGGGTGGACCACCCTGTTTCAAAATACTGGAACCGTAGACATGAGTGAATAGTATTTCTCTATGTGATCTCTTCCATCATGTGTGGGCAACGAACACTGCATTGTATAGAAAGAAAGTGTCCTTTCCAGCTTTTACATAGGCTACGATCTTCTACATGGAATACAATCTGTCTACTTGCTTTGTGTCGCACTACCAACACTCCACCCTTGAAGCTAAACATTATGCCACTCATAATTCCTTGGTTTATTTGTTCAAATACGAATTTGATATGATTCTAATGTTCCTACTTCAGTTTTGAAATGTGTGTTTGCCTATTATAGAGACATAAGGGGTTTGTATTTCTGTGTGTGGTCTGGTCAGCATGGTTGGGGGGTGAACTTTGCATATGCAGGGGTTTATAGGGAGACACTCTTCGAGTTGAATCCGCAATGCATTCCATAGATAATCTGACTACTTTTTATGTTTTCATGAATCTCAGATTCTGAACAGCATCATAATGATTATGAGCTTGCGCGCATGAAAAGAATAAAGCAGAACAATGCCATGGCTGTCAAACTTGGCATTAAGGGAATGAAATCATGTCTGGATGCAATGCAATGAAAATGCTCTCCACCTACAGATTCATGCTCAGAATATGATCCTAACAGTGATTCTGAGCTAGAGGGAGACCTAAGTCAATGTAGCTCCCTAGTGGAGGAGTCAGAGGCAGATGCCCTATCTTATTCACCCATCAAGGTGCTTGCTCTAACTTTCCATGGTTATATTGGTCGCACATATCTTGTAACTGATGCTTTGCATTGCTTCTACTTTGTTGCACTGCCATTAGCTTAGTTTACACATCGTGTATGTGAATACGCCCTGCCTATCCATTTTCATTACATATTCCATCTGTCATCATACCATATTTATCCATTCAAATGTTGTTCTTGTGTATCAGGCATTCAAAAGGAAGAGGGTGATTGCTGGTCGTGGAGGAGCACAAGCAAAGTATTTGGAAAAGGTAGTGACAGCTGATAAATCAAAGAGCCCATTAGGTGTAGTTGCAATATCACCTGACCCGCAAAACAACCCAACTCTAGCAGACTCTAGCCCTACTACACTGGTCATTTCTGATGCCCCAACTCAGCAGACCCCAACTGCAGTAAATAGTATGATGATGCTAGTTGACATAGCACCAGCTCTACGATGCAAAACCCCCATTCCAGCAAAGAGTACACCAAATCCAGTTGCGAAATCCCTTTTCAAACCAAAGAGAGCCCCAATTGCAGCAAATAGGACCCCTGCTCCATTTCTTCCCAGTTTAGAAGACGAAGCTTATATTGTTGTCAGGAACTTTGTGCGCATCTTTCCTTCATGGAAAGATTATACCGCGGACACAGAACAATTTCCAATCTTTCTCCGCAACTTATGCGTAAGTAATGTATTAATGTTATTCATGGTAATTACTGCATATGTTTCTGCTGACAGAAGACACAATATTTCATTCTTTTAAATAGGCGAGGACCAAACTGGATTGTCAGGACGAGCAAGAGTTGGTTGCGCTTTTCAAGCACTCGTTGATGAAGTATCGTTCCTACCTGAGGCAAGCGCACTTCAATGGCAAGCCTCTAAACGAAATTTCTGTAAAGTCTCCAGTGCTACATTTATTCGACAGTGACTGGAATAATCTTGTTACACATTGGTCTCATCTGCAGCGTAAGGTACTGTCTATGATATCACATCACAATTTGAACTACATTTCTGCATTTTCCTTAACGTCTCACTTGTACGAAAACTGTTAGCAGAAGAACATTCATTCACAAGGGACCACAACATCTCGCAACTATACTGCACACTGCATTGCTCTTGTGAGTACCTCTTGCCCTGTATGACCATACTTACTTTCATAGCTGTTTGATTATGTAGCATCACTGCACATGTTAGCCTCGTTATCGTCCATTTGGTGGACATTATAAGATCCGTATGGACTCTTACATAAATTTAGAATCAACCCAATGCTTTTGAAGAGGTTTAGCTCTGCAGTCCTCTTGTAAGGACTGAACGTCGTCTATCACTGTACTTACATTAACAGTTACTCCCTCCGTCCCATAATATAAGAACGTTTTGTACAGTACACCAGTGTTCAAAACACTCTTGTATTATGGGAAGAGGGATTGGTTCATTGTGTAGCATTCTGCATCTTATCTCCCTCGCCCACCATTTACTGAAAGATATCAGATCTATATTTAATCTTACCAAAAAGTTGAATACACAGACAATGCCAGTGCAGAGGTGTAGCCCATTGGTCTTGTCAGTACATTTTGTCCTGTAACGCTTGTACTTCCAGGGATTGGTAGTTGATTATGTAGCATGAATCTACATCTTATCTTTATTATCCTCTATCCCTTCCAATATTATCATATCTATAATTACTCTCTACAAAATGTAGAGCATAGGCAATGCTTATGAAGAAGATTCTGTGCTGAAATTCTTGAGTTATCCTTCCCTTGACATGGAGAAGGGCATTATAAAGCCAGTGTTAACTGTTAATGTAAGTCAGTCCTTCTAAAGCCTTTATCCTCAACTGATGTTTAATTTGCTCATACTCCCTATCGTTTACTGCTGTTTAGTTTGTTATTTCTATCAAAATGCATGTTCGCAAGAACCGTAAGTTCCAAGTTTTACTTGTAAAACCAAATTCCTTATTCATACCATGCACATTACTCAATACTCCGTATATGTATGCTTGTTTTGTGGATCTATAATCCAGTGTGTGGTGAAGCAGCCCACGTTTGCACCTTGTCATCTCCTGTTTTATCTTACTGATGTGGCTGATGATATGAACAACATGCCATGCACATTAACCAAAATAGATACAACGATTGTCTTTGCCCTTCATCTATGCTTGTTATGTTGACATGGTAATCCAGTAGTGTGGTGAAGCTCCCCGCATTATGAACAATGCCAGATTATGCTATTGATATTTTGAACCTACTCTTTATTTTCTAATTTGAAATTGGATGGAATTGACAGCACAGTTATCATCTTTGTTTATACACGTGGAAAACATGTCATCTCTCATCTTGTTTCAGGGTGATATGCCTGATGGCATGCACAAGTCTGCTGAAGGTTGTGAGACAAACCCAACATATAATGCAGCAAAGAAGGCAAAACATCTTGAAGATAGCGAGACAACCCCAAAGTCTTGTCTTGATGCAGTGTCCAAGTTACTTGAGACTAGCAGTCAGACAAGCTCACAGAATTCGTTGTCTGAATCAGTTCGACTTCTTTAGTCCCAAGTTCTAGCAGAAAGGCATTCTGCAACTCAACTTTGACTTGAAGTCATATCTCTAAGAAAGATTGCGGAGAACACCAATGAGAACCTCATTGCTAAACAGATACACCTGGAAGCTATGACCGACATGCTAGGCCGGTCTCACAGCCTTGCTCAGCAGCTTGCGCAGCAGTTCCCGTGCAAGGCTAACCTTTCTTGAACTGTCTTGGAAGTGGTCTCGGTTCAGTATTATTTTGTTATGCTACAATGGTGCCCAGTTTTTGTAATCTGCTTCTTCGTTGCGCTTTATGATCACTGGTGGCGAACTTCGATGCCGAGTGGGTGTAATTTACCATAAATCCTTTATTGTACAGTGTAGGTTTATTCTAAGTTACTATGCTGTAATTTCTTTATTGTATAGAGTAGGTTTGTTCTTAATTCCTACTAGTTACTGCCATCATTCGCTATTTGGAAAAAATCTGATGTAGTTGATCGGGCCGAAACATTCGCCTCTAACGGGCCTGGTTTTTAGCGGGCCACAATTGGGCCGGCTTGCATCTTTCTTGGGCCCGAATGGCCATTGGATCCTTCACACTTTGCGCCAGGCCCACAACTTACTCTGGCCTATATTCGGCCCAAATTTTAGTTGGGCCTTTTGTGGACCCAGCGCTTAGATTGGCCCAGGTAGCGTTGGGCCATTAACAGGCTGAATATTCTACTAGCCTGTTACGGCCCAGAAGAAACCATGGGCCTTTAGCAGGCTGAAATGCATGTTGGGCCTCAATTTTCACTAGTCGTCGACGGGCCTTCAGCAGGCTGAAATGTAGATCGGGCCTTTTTTGGCCCAGTTATATGACGGGCCGTTACCAGGCCGAAACATATCTTGGGCCTTAGTTGGCCCACTGTTATCATGTGCCTTTAAGAGGCCGAAAGCTTAGTACATGCATGAACGGGCCGAATTATACGAGAGGCCTTTAACAGGCCCAAAGTCACGTTGGGCTAAACTGTTGCCACCTTTATCACGCGCCGTTAGTGAGCCGGATGACGCGTCAGACCATATATGGCCCATGTGCAGCACGGGCCATTCCCAAGCCGAAAGACACACCGGGCTGAAATGGGACCATGTCTACATCGGGCCTCTAACAGGCTGAAATTCACTAGGCTGTAATTGGGCCCAAATATTCGGCAAACAATTAATGGGCCAGATCTGGCTTCGGGCCGTAAATGGGCCTTTATTAAACATGTCATTATTGGGCTGGCCCACTAGTACCTAAGTAAGTACTACGGGCCTTTGACTGGGCCAGCCTTTTTAACCTATATGGGCCTCTGTTGGGCCCTGCCACGTGTCGATGTATCATAGGCATGTCTCCTCAAATGGACGGGCGACATCTGGCCCACTGAGGAGCAGACACGTGTTTCCTCCGGCCAATGAGAATTTTACACGTGGAAAATCACCATTGGTCCGGGCTGTTAACGGGTTATCGGATCCAAAACCAGACCCGATAGCTTAACGGCGAGCCGTTACGGTGGATGCCACGTGTCGGTCACCCTTGACGAAAGCACTTCTCTGACGCGCGATTTATCGTCATGGAAGTGGACACTTCCGTGATGATAATTTTGGTAATGTCATGGAACACTTCTACGACAGCATAGGTATGACTATCTTGATTCTGTCATAAATTTGTCATGGATGTACATGCATGATAGGAAACATGACCTACTGTGACAAACACGTATCATCACGGAAGTGTCTTTTTTTTGTAGTGAGGCCTCATTTTCAAGCATTGCAATACCGTTTGTGCTCACTTTCGTTACTTGCTAACTTGCTGTTTTTTATTTTTATCATTACAAAAGTCAATATCTACTATCCATATTACACTTGTATCACCATATCTTCGCCGAACTAGTGCACCTATACAATTTACCATTGTATTTGGTGTGTTGGGGACACAAGAGACTCTTTTTTCTTTCTTTTTTGACTGTGAATGACAGTGGGAGAGGCTCCCACTGACTTTTGTATTACTCACAAGATAGATGTTACATCATTACAAGGGTGGGATGTTTTAGGGCCTCCCCTCAGCCCATCTAAGCATGTATAACACAACTAGTTACAAGCTTTATATGTAGGAGTCTAAGAAGGGACGAAGCTCTTCTTTACAGTTGTGAACAAGAAGACTTAAGAGGTTTTTGAATCTATCCAACCAGGTGGCGAAAGAGTGTGGCACCCCTTTGAAGTACTCGTTGTTTCTCTCTTTCCAGATACTCCAAGAGGCAAGCAAAAAATATGTCCATGAACAGCGGCCGCCTCCATTGATTTTTACCATCATGCAACAGAGAGACCCTATTGCCACGGATGGCCAGCTCAGTCCCACTTTGTCCCAACATCGTCGGCTAAAGGGGCATGAGAAGAACAGATGCTCAATTGTTTCCTCTGGAGGGTTTTGGCATAGCATGCATGCATAGTTGTTGCCCAGTACAATGTAATGCCTACGCTTCATCATGTTCCTCGTGTTTAGGCGCTCCACCAGCATCAACCAGCCAAACATTTTGAATTTGATCGGGCTCTTGGCTTTCCAAAGCCAAAAGAAAGCCTCATCGGCGACCTTTTATCTGAAGCATTGGTTGTAGAATGTTTTGCCCGAGAATTTTTGTAACATTCACGATGCGGCTATATCTCCCACGTGTCGAGGCACGACTTAGAGGCATAACCACATTGTGGTTTTGTCGCAAGAAGGGTCATCTTCACACAATCCCATGTAATGAACAAGAATGGGATAAAGAGTTGGCTTACAATCGCCACTTCACACAATACATAAATAAAACATACATCAATCAGAGTACACCCATAGACCGACTACGGTCAAAGCCAAAAGAAAAGAAGATAACCCAACTGCTAGATCCCTGATCATCCCAACTGGGCTCCACTACTGATCAACAGGAAAAGAAACAACACAACGAGCAAGACCTTCATCGAGCTCCCACTTGAGCTCAGTTGCGTCACCTGCACTGGTATCCTCGGCACCTGCAACTGTTTTGGAAGTATCTATGAGTCACGAGGACTCAGCAATCTCACACCCGCGAGATCAAGACTATTTAAGCTTATAGGAAAGGATGGGGTAATGAGGTGGAGCTGCAGCAAGCACTAAGCATATATGGTGGCTAACATACGCAAATAAGAGCGAGAAGAGAAGCAACGGAATGGTCGCCAGCTAGTAATGATCAAGAAGTGATCCTGAACTCCTACTTACGTCAAACATAACCCAAAAACCGTGTTCACTTCCCGGACTTCACCGAGAAGAGACCATCACGGCTACACACGCGGTTGTTGCATTTTAATTAAGGTCGTGTGTCAAGTTCTCTACAACCGGATATTAACAAATTCCCATCTGCCACATAACCGCGGGCACGGCTCTCGAAAGTTTATACCCTGCAGGGGTGTCCCAACTTAGCCCATTATAAGCTCTCACGGTCAACGAAGGATATTCCTTCTCCCGAGAAAACCCGATCAATCTCGGAATCCCGGTTACAAGACATTTCGACAATGGTAAAACAAGACCAGCAACACCACCCGCTGTGCCGACAAATCCCGATAGGAGCTGCACATATCGTTCTCAGGGCACACCGGATAAGCTAAGCGTACAGGTGCCGACGTAACCAAAGTTGCCAAGGGATGGTCCCGCATGGTGCTCTAGTTTGGACCAACACTCAGAGGAGCACTGGCCCGGGGGGTTAAAATAAAGATGACCCTTGAGTCTGCAGAACCCAAGGGAAAAAGGCTTAGGTGGCAAATGTTAAAACCAAGGTTGGGCCTTGCTGGAGGAGTTTTATTCAAAGCGAACTGTCAAGGGCGTCCCATAAATCACCCAACCGCGTAAGGAACGCAAAATCAAGGAATATAACACCGGTACAACGGAAACTAGGGCGGCAAGAGTGGAACAAAACACCAGGCATAAGGCCGAGCGTTCCACCCTATACCAAGTATATAGATGCATTAATTAAGATAAGAGATATTGTGATATCCCAACATAAACATGTTCCAACATGGAGCAATCTTCAACTTCACCTGTATCTAGCAACGCTATAAGAGGGGTGAGCAAAAGCGGTAACATAGCCAAACAACGGTTTGCTAGGAAAAAGGTGGGTTAGAGGCTTGACATGGCAATATGGGAGGCATGATATGGCAAGTGGTAGGTAGCGCGGCAAAGCAATAGAGCGAACAACTAGCAAACAAAGATAGAAGTGATTTCGAGGGTATGGTCATCTTGCCTGAGATCCCGCAAGGAAGAAGAACGAGTCCATGAAGAAGACAAACGGACGTAGTCGAACGAATCCTCACAACTCCGGAACGAAACCGAAGCTAACGAGAGAAGCAACCCGGAAAGAAACTAACAACATAGTAAACAACCACCACATACACATGGCATGATGCACCAACAATTATGATGCATGTCCGGTTTAAATATGCATGGCATGGCAAAGTGCACCAAACAACACTACAAATTAAATGGAGCTCAATATGCAACGAGTTGCATATTGACGAAACACCACATTCAATATTTAGTTCTCTCTCGTTATGTAAACAACATTATTAAATGTTGATTAACATGGCAAGAGGTGAAGCATAAGTAAGACTATCTATCTAGGCAAGTTTAAATGAGGCCGGAACAACAAACAACAATTCCGGAAAATCCCCATATGTCATTTAGCAGTTTAAAGCAAACAACAATTTTAAACATTTAAATGTTGTTATCATGATGCAGATGTCAATGCAAGTTTTAAGCAATTTTTATGAAAATGTTGTCATGAGCATGTTATGAAGCATTTGTCGCCGTGGTGGAAGAAAAATGGTGCCACGACGGTGAAACGGAAATGGTGCCACGACAACATATTGGTTCCGATAGCTCACGGAGATACCGGTGCAAAAGAAAGAGGCGTGAGCGTGTCATGCAAGGATGGTGGGGTGATCCCGGCAACCGGGTTCCCACGAGATAGTGGCATGGAGACGAGTGACAATTCGGACATGGTGTAAACACGATCATCTCATACAACACACAGGCATTCGTTCACGGTGTCATCTCGGGGTTATACCTTTGAAGCGTGTAATTCGGGGCAGTTCAAAATCGTCGAGGGAAGTAGTGGTACACACGAAGGTAGTCGAACTTGACGGTTCCGTTACACGGGTCTTCGGCGACGGTAGTGGAAGTAGTGGCACACGTTCGTTTTCGGAGAGGTACTTGATGGGTCCGAGGTCTCCGGCGTAGTGGTACACACCTCGGAAGCGGTTCACGACGATGGTAGTCGAACTTGGTGATCCGACGGGGTACTCGGCGAATGACGACCGTAGTGGTACTTGGGGAAAAAATCTTAGAGACGACAGTAGAGGTATTCAACGTGTCACCATGTAGTCGTACACTTGTCGGAGAGGATCTTGGCGCATCCAAAACGAAGCAACACAAAACATCACAAGGGGCCTCGGGATGCCAGCAGCAAGGAGGCGATGGTGGTGGACAGCGACAGGAGATGGTCGGCAGCTTGAGCGGAGGCAGGGCGCTGGTTGGGCCTTGCAGCAGAAGCAAGGGCGTCGACGAGGGAGACGGGACGCACACAGCAGAGGCCAGCAGTGGCACACGTCCATGGCCCACGCGAGGACTAGCAGGACGTCGAGGAGGGCAACAGAGGCGACGGGCGAGGCCGAGACGAGGTCGATGACGGCCGGGACGGAGGGAAGCGTGCGGCGGGTGGAGCAGCTCTGGCCGTGGCGCTCGGGCTGCGAGAGGCGGGCGCTGGTCGTGGTCGCCGGCGATGGAGGCGGAGCAGAGGACAGGCGAAGCAGGAGGTTGGGCGCGCGGCGCTCGAGCGTAGAAGCGACGGGGCCGCCGGAGTTGGTCGCACCACAGCTCAGGGCGGAGCAACACCTGCAGAAGGGAGCAGGGCACGGCGAGGGCAGGGGCAAGACGCGGTGGTGGAGGTCGCTAGAGGGCGCGGCGTGGCTCGACGGCGGGGCCGGACGAGGAGCACGGGTAGGAGGGGATCGGGACGAGGGCGCGGCGCGTGCGGGAAGATGGGGTGAGATCGAGAGGGGGGATCGAGCAGGGCTCTCCTGGCTTGATGCATGCATCTGTGGTGGCGCCTGAGGGGAACGAGAGGGAGAGATCGAGAGGAGGGGGTTCAGGGCTAGGGTTATGGCGCGGCTGGGCCTTGGGCCATGTGGACTGCGGGGAAGAAGGATGGGCCGGCCTGGGCTGCGCCTGGCTGCGGTGCCTAGGCAAGGCCTTTTCCATTCCCTTTATTTGCTGGAACTAATAAGCAGCTGCAAGGAAAAATAAAAAGGCCAGGGAGCTAGGAGAGGAGTTTTGCAGATATAAAAATATCCTCGAGCTCCTGGAATTACCCACTATTTGATAAAATTGAGTTGGGCAATTTTAGAGGTAGAAAAATAAAACAAGTTTGAATATAATTCAAGCTTGGGTCATTTTTGAACCTGACCAAAAGAACTTCAATAGAGGTGAAATTAGGCAGAGAGGTTTGGGACATGTAGCAAGATTTATAGGTAGAAGATGAACATTAATGGAGGAGCTTGGGAAGGTGACAAAAGAATTTATAGCAAGGATGGAGGCCGGGAATTGAGAAGGAAAAGGCATGAAACTTAAACTGTAAGTGTGTTATGGTTTATTCCTAAAGAATGGAATATTTTTATAGCTCCCTAATAATATTGGGAGGATATGTTATAAAGAGAAAACACCATGTGAATTCCCTCGATTTAAATGGATCGAAGATCCATGCAATTTACATAGTTGAGTTTTAAAAAATTAAATGACATGATGACATGATGCAATGCAAAAATAAATAGAGCAAGCAAAAGAAACACATAGTGATCACAAAAATATGGAAGTCTTCTGAAGCGTCAGTCTCGGGGCGTTACAACACTCCACCACTACAAGAGGATCTCGTCCCGAGATCTAGGATGGCACCGAAGAGAAACGAAAGAGGAAGAGAAGAGGTAAAACTAAGTTGCTTCTTTGAGAAACGAGTGAAACCACGAACCTTGAGAGATTAAATAATTTAAAGAAGAATACAATGGAGATGAACGTGATTGCAAACACTCCGTTCGATCAGAGGAACCTGGGATACGACGAGAACCAAGAGGTTAAGTGACAAGATAGATATTTAAACCACTCCGGTTAAAACAAGATAGGGAAGGAATAAGAATGATCTAATTTGGGCAGCACTCCGACTGTAAATGGAAGGAATTGAACAAGATCTTGACAAGATGAGAGGATACTCGATGAAATTAACAACACATTTTCTCCGGAACTGATGAAAGAATGGCACAAGGGGTAAGAAATATTTCAGACAGTACTCCGGTTGAGGACGGAGACAAAACTTGATAAGATGAGAGAACTCGAATGAAAACACGACACTCCGGCTAAACGGACGAGAAAGGAAAATTTACATGATCTTGACAAAACAAGATGATAGGTCGAAGAGAGCGACCTCACAAAGCCTCCGGGACGAGCGAATAGGAGATAGATCGTCGGAATAAGAGAACGGAGAAGGAAATGATAACTTCCACCACAATTGAATTTGGGAAGCATCCTTCCAAGAAGGTTAGAACGGAGTTGTTGGAAAACCAACAACGAAAAGAACAAGCTTGTTGTGGGCTTATGGAACACATCTCAAAATTATGAGGTTAAACCCTGCCACTAACGACAACAATAGATTGGATGGATATGAACAAGGAGACGAGAAATTTATTTCACCAACAGGATAAATGAAGAACTTGGGTCATTTATTAGCACCATAAATAGCAAAATCCTTAGGGCAAGCTTTAGGTGAAATATAACCCAAGATAGCTCCAACAAAAAGATTGATTGGTTGAAAATATCTCTTGAACGAACAGAAAATGATGGATTTAAATATGTCACTCTTGAAAACTTGTGAATCATGAAACGCGAAGGGAAATTATCAAGAATGACATAACACCATCTGAAGAGATAAGGTAGAAAGAATTGCACTTCGGAATGCAAGATGAAGAATGCTTGGACTCCTCAAAACAAGACATGTGTTGAACACCATGTTTATTTCACAGTATAGTTAGGCAAAACATAACTTCGAGAGAAATATTGAAGAACACTTGAAGAATGAAAAGAATCCTTGACGAAGCACCATGTAGAGCCTCCATGAAGAACTCCGCTAATAAAAGAATGATCAAACGAAAGGGAAAGTTGAAAAGAACTCCGGGAGAAGCCTTGCAATGATTAGATGAAGCTTTTAAATGATATAATGCAGAAAGCTTGGAACTCCGGAAAAGAAAAAAATGAATCAACTTGGAACCGAGAATTTGATATCATGAACGAACTCCGGAAGAAGGAATTAATCACTTGGAGGAATCAAGAATAAGAATTACATTACGTGTATCCTTCACCAATTTAGATTGATGACAAGCAACGGATTTTGCATACTACTTATTCTCGTAGAAAGGATTAAGATAGATATAGCGCAAACTTGAGAAGGTCTTCAACGAACCACCGGTAGGATTGGAAAGAACGAATGAATCTATATGATAATGAAGGAAGAGAACTCTTGAACGAACCACCGTAAGAATTGAAAATGAAAGTAGCAAAGGCACAATTCACCGGGAAGAATTGAAAAAAAAGATGCTTGAGAGAATTTAGATACAAGTGAACGAAGAGATCCTGAGCTGATTAGAGAATACTTGAATGATGCACCGGTAAGATTTGGAGAACGAGAGTTGAATGTTGAGAACGAATAAATCTTCTGAAATGATGGCCTTCGGAGAATCAAACTGAAAAGACTCATGAATTGCTCCGGATGGGTGAAAAGAATTCTCACAATCAAAAACAATTATGAGAGGATGGCATCAAGCTTGAACTATGAATCTTCAAGAGAACGGACCAAGATTTAGGAGAAATTCTTCTTCGGTCTTCAAACGTTGAGAATGACGATGAGAAACACCATCAACAATTATTGAGGCACTCCGGAATGAAAATTGGAAAGGTTGAACCAACGACGAAAAGAATTTAAAAGATCTTGGAGAAAGACATGACTGATGATAAGTCATTCTTACGTCAAACTTCGAAAAGAATTTAGGAATAGCTCCTAAAAGAATTAGATGAGTCAGGTAAGATCCTGGAAAAGACCTATGGGTTAGGGCCCACTCAAAAGAAACACCGTTGAAATGATTACATGAAAATGAGATTGCACTGGTTGAATTAAATGGCTTGAATGAGGTAACAACCTCGAAATAGTTAGAATTGATGCGGAGTGGAAACACGAATCTTCAGAGATATCTTCAACACTCCGGAACAATTGAATAGCAAGCGGGGAATGATTAAGAGATGCACCGACATACGAAAACACTTGAAACAAGGAAGGGAATATGATCAACACCGAAAGCTTGAATTTAGTCCACTGGAGAAGAAAGAGAACGAATAATGATAAACTTGAAGAACATCTTCAAGAGAACCACTGGGTAAGAACATTGATGGAAAAGAATGGAGAAACTTCACATCCATAAGATGGATACATGATTAAGAAATCTTAGTCCTTGAAGCAAGAGGGTGGGAGGGTGGGAAAACAAAGACAACTTGGGACGGATGAAGCAAACACCGTTGCAAAGAACTGAGAATTGATCTCGCGAATGTTGAAAATGATCGGATCCACTTGAAGAGAAACACACCGGTTGGAAAAAAATAGAAAAGACAACCTTGATGAACAAGAAGGATTAGTATTAACATAGCAATATGAGAACACCGCTTAGGATAAGGTATGGAACCAACACTTGACATTGAAGCAACTCGAATACCACAACTTAAAACAAAACAAAGGATTTGGCTTGCAGAATAAGCCGAAACAAACATATGATAGAGATTTCATCCGAAGTTTTCATGGTGGGCCCACACAGGCACGATCGTACAGCACCATCATGTACAAGGCAGTGCACATGACATACGAAGTGTCCCCGAGTCGGCATAGCCAAGGACTCTTTAAGAAACTACGAGACCACTGTAAAACCAACCGTGGAAAGGCGGACCACTAGACGTCGAACCCCAATCTCATATCATGCATCTGTCGGAAAGATATCCTAGGAGCTACTTGAATTCCCACTTATAAACTCCCGAAACTTTCTGGTTATGCAATCAGGTGTTGGGGATACAGGGGACACAAAATATATCACCCAAACTAACAATACCTAGATCCAGCTGTATCCATCCTTCAACACATAACCAAGAAACCTTCAGAAATCATTTACCTCAACCTTCGAAAAGCATCCGTTATACGAGTTATGGCAATACTCCCGAACTCCCGCCCCAGTACTCGGTGGCGTTGAGGTGATCTCACCAACAACTGCATAAAAGAGCTTTTCGATGTCGGCGAAACTCAGGTATTCCAGAACTGCAATGATAAAATTGTGACGACAACACCTCGGAGCTCAACTCCCCGGGACACTGCCACAACCCCTAAATGTCAGGAGGCACCAAGAACAATGTTCTCGTCACAAAACCATCGGAACGATTCCAAGATACCCGCGTGATCCTAAAAAAAATTAGTGAAATTTGAGGAGAGAAGAGTCAAACCTTCTATGTCAGGAGGCCTCACCAGAGCGACGAAGGGACTGAGGAGTAAAAAGAATCCTACTCTCCAATATATATAATCCTAAGGCTCAAACCATTTTTGTTCTAGACTCAACAACGCCAGCGATTCGATCAAGCAGGGGGCTCCTAAGTCGGGGATGGCTCTGATTACCAACATGTAACGCCCACAATGCGGCTATATCTCCCACGTGTCGAGGCACGACTTAGAGGCATAACCGCATTGTGGTTCTGTCGCAAGAAAGGTCATCTTCACACAATCCCATGTAATGAACAAGAATGGGATAAAGAGTTGGCTTACAATCGCCACTTCACACAATACATAAATAAAACATACATCAATCAGAGTACACACATAGACCGACTACGGTCAAAGCCAAAAGAAAAGAAGATAACCCAACTGCTAGATCCCTGATCGTCCCAACTGGGCTCCACTACTGATCAACAGGAAAAGAAACAACACAACGAGCAAGACCTTCATCGAGCTCCCACTTGAGCTTAGTTGCGTCACCTGCACTGGTATCCTCGGCACCTGCAACTGTTTTGGAAGTATCTGTGAGTCACGAGGACTCAGCAATCTCACACCCGCGAGATCAAGACTATTTAAGCTTATAGGAAAGGATGGGGTAATGAGGTGGAGCTGTAGCAAGCACTAAGCATATATGGTGGCTAACATACGCAAATAAGAGCGAGAAGAGAAGCAACGGAACGGTCGCCAGCTAGTAATGATCAAGAAGTGATCCTGAACTCCTACTTACGTCAAACATAACCCAAAAACCGTGTTCACTTCCCGGACTTCACCGAGAAGAGACCATCACGGCTACACACGCGGTTGTTGCATTTTAATTAAGGTCGTGTGTCAAGTTCTCTACAACCGGATATTAACAAATTCCCATCTGCCACATAACCGCGGGCACGGCTCTCGAAAGTTTATACCCTGCAGGGGTGTCCCAACTTAGCCCATTATAAGCTCTCACGGTCAACGAAGGATATTCCTTCTCCCGGGAAAACCCGATCAATATCGGAATCCCGGTTACAAGACATTTCGACAATGGTAAAACAAGACCAGCAAGACCAGCCGCTGTGCCGACAAATCCCAATAGGAGCTACACATATCTCGTTCTCAGGGCACACCGGATAAGCTAAGCGTACAGGTGCCGACGTAACCCAAGTTGCCAAGGGATGGTCCCGCATGGTGCTCTAGTTTGGACCAACACTCAGAGGAGCACTGGCCCGGGGGGTTAAAATAAAGATGACCCTTGAGTCTGCAGAACCCAAGGGAAAAAGGCTTAGGTGGCAAATGTTAAAACCAAGGTTGGGCCTTGCTAGAGGAGTTTTATTCAAAGCGAACTGTCAAGGGGGTCCCATAAATCACCCAACCGCGTAAGGAACGCAAAATCAAGGAACATAAACCCGGTATGACGGAAACTAGGGCGGCAAGAGTGGAACAAAACACCAGGCATAAGGCCGATCCTTCCACCCTTTACCAAGTATATAGATGCATTAATAAAGATAAGAGATATTGTGATATCCCAACATAAACATGTTCCAACATGGAGCAATCTTCAACTTCACCTGCAACTAGCAACGCTATAAGAGGGGCTGAGCAAAAGCGGTAACATAGCCAAACAACGGTTTGCTAGGAAAAAGGTGGGTTAGAGGCTTGACATGGCAATATGGGAGGCATGATATGGCAAGTGGTAGGTAGCGCGGCAAAGCAATAGAGCGAACAACTAGCAAACAAAGATAGAAGTGATTTCGAGGGTATGGTCATCTTGCCTGAGATCCCGCAAGGAAGAAGAACGAGTCCATGAAGAAGACAAACGGACGTAGTCGAACGAATCCTCACAACTCCGGAACGAAACCGAAGCTAACGAGAGAAGCAACCCGGAAAGAAACTAACAACATAGTAAACAACCACCACATACACATGGCATGATGCACCAACAATTATGATGCATGTCCGGTTTAAATATGCATGGCATGGCAAAGTGCACCAAACAACACTACAAATTAAATGGAGCTCAATATGCAACAAGTTGCATATTGACGAAACACCACATTCAATATTTAGTTCTCTCTCGTTATGTACCCAACAATATTAAATGTTGATTAACATGGCAAGAGGTGAAGCATAAGTAAGACTATATAGGCAAGTTTAAATGAGGCCGGAATAACAAACAACAATTCCGGAAAATCCCCATATGTCATTTAGTAGTTTAAAGCAAACAACAATTTTAAACATTTAAATGTTGTTATCCTGATGCGGATGACAATGCAAGTTTTAAGCAATTTTTATGAAAATGTTGACATGAGCATGTTATGAAGCATTTGTCGCCGTGGTGGAAGAAAAAGGGTGCCACGACAACATATTGGTTCCGATAGCTCACAGAGATACCGGTGCAAAAGAAATAGGCGTGAGCGTGTCATGCAAGGATGGTGGGGTGATCCCGGCAACCGGGTTCCCACGAGATAGTGGCATGGAAACGAGTGACAATTCGGACACGGTGTAAACACGAACATCTCATACAACACACAGGCATTCGTTCACGGTGTCATCTCGGGGTTATACCTTTGAAGCGTGTAATTCGGGGCGGTTCAAAATCGTCGAGGGAAGTAGTGGTACACACGAAGGTAGTCGAACTTGACGGTTCCGTTACACGGGTCTTCGGCGACGGTAGTGGAAGTAGTGGCACACGTTCGTTTTCGGAGAGGTACTTGATGGGTCCGAGGTCTCCGGCGTAGTGGTACACATCTTGGAAGCGGTTCACGATGATGGTAGTCGAACTTGGTGATCCGAAGGGGTACTCGGCGAATGACGACCGTAGTGGTACTTGGGGAAAAAATCTCGGAGACGACGGTAGAGGTATTCGACGTGTCACCATGTAGTCGTACACTTGTCGGAGAGGATCTTGGCGCATCCAAAATGAAGCAACACAAAACATCACAAGGGGCCTCGGGATGCCAGCAGCAAGGAGGCGATGGTGGTGGACAGCGGCAGGAGATGGTCGGCAGCTTGAGCGGAGGCAGGGCGCTGGCTGGGCCTTGCAGCAGAAGCAAGGGCGTTGACGAGGGAGAGGGGACGCGCACAGCAGAGGCCAGCAGCGGCGCACGTCCATGGCCCACGCGAGGACGAGCAGGACGTCGAGGAGGGCAACAGAGGCGACGGGCGAGGCCGAGACGAGGTCGATGACGGCCGGGACGGAGGGAAGCGTGCGGCGGGCGGAGCAGCTCTGGCAGTGGCGCTCGGGCTGCGAGAGGCGGGCGCTGGTCATGGTCGCCGGCGATGGAGGCGGGGCAGAGGACAGGCGAAGCAGGAGGTTGGGCGCGCGGCGCTTGAGCGTAGAAGCGACGGGGCCGCCGGAGTTGGTCGCACCGCAGCTCAGGGCGGAGCAACACCTGCAGAAGGGAGCAGGGCACGGCGAGGGCAGGGGCAAGACGCGGTGGTGGAGGTCGCTAGAGGGCACGGCGCGGCTCGACGGCGGGGCCGGACGAGGAGCACGGGTAGGAGGGGATCGGGACGAGGGCGCGGCGCATGCGGGAAGATGGGGTGAGATCGAGAGGGGGGATCGAGCAGGGCTCTCCTGGCTTGATGCATGCGTCTGTGGTGGCGGCGGAGGGGAACGAGAGGGAGAGATCGAGAGGAGGGGGTTCAGGGCTAGGGTTATGGCGTGGCTAGGCCTTGGGCCATGTGGACTGCGTGGAAGAAGGATGGGCCGGCCTGGGCTGCGCGTGGCTACGGTGCCTAGGCAAGGCCTTTTCCCTTCCCTTTATTTGTTGGAACTAATAAGCAGCTGCAAGGAAAAATAAAAAGGCCAGGGAGCTAGGAGAGGAGTTTTGCAGATATAAAAATATCCTCGAGCTCCTGGAATTACCCACTATTTGAGAAAATTGAGTTGGGCAATTTTAGAGGTAGAAAAATAAAACAAGTTTGAATATAATTCAAGCTTGGGTCATTTTTGAACCTGACCAAAAGAACTTCAATAGAGGTGAAATTAGGCAGAGAGGTTCGGGACATGTAGCAAGATTTATAGGTAGAAGATGAACATTAATGGAGGAGCTTGGGAAGGTGACAAAAGAATTTATAGCAAGGATGGAGGCCGGGAATTGAGAAGGAAAAGGCATGAAACTTAAACTGTAAGTGTGTTATGGTTTATTCCTAAAGAATGGAATATTTTTTTATAGCTCCCTAATAATATTGGGAGGATATGTTATAAAGAGAAAACACCATGTGAATTCCCTCGATTTAAATGGATCGAAGATCCATGCAATTTACTTAGTTGAGTTTTAAAAAATTAAATGACATGATGGCATGATGACATGATGCAATGCAAAAATAAATAGAGCAAGCAAAAGAAACACACAGTGATCACAAAAATATGGAAGTCTTCTGAAGCGTCGGTCTCGGGGCGTTACAATTTTCCTCCTAGGGACAAACCCATGAGTCAGCACAACCCCTCTCCGGTATGATATGCATCGAACCTTGCTGGATCTCTCTGACCTCCTATCTCGCCTGAGTAGACAGAGGTAGATGGAAGAGCATAGCTGGGTCCGTAGACGCGAGTGCAGTGCCCACGGGCTCATCCTCATTCGTGCAAAAGGAGAAGGCTCGGGGGAAGATCTCCAAGAGTGGGGCCTCATGGTCGTGCTCAAACCACACATCTTTCCAGAATAGAGCCGACGACCCCTCTCCAATGTTAACTTTTGTGATCCCATGAAACACATTGCTGAGTTGCATGACATCACGCCACCAGAAGGATCCAATCGGGTCGGCCGCATGCGGTACTCTACCCGTGTAGTAGGTGTCTCAGACCAGAGTCACCCATGGGACGTCATGATGGTTGTAGAACTTAAACATGTGTTTGAGGAGGAGGGCCATGTTCTGGGTTTTTATGTCAATCACCCCAAGTCCACCTTTGCATTTCGGCCAACAAACCAGTTCCCAAGTTGCCAGTGAATTATTTTTGACCCCAGCCTCCATGTTTTTGGCCCATAAGCAATATCTACGCAGTTTGTCGATGTGTTCAATCACCTTGGGATGAAGTTTGAGCGTGCACAGAGCATAGATTAGCATCGAGGTGATGGTTGAATTCACCAGTGTGAGTTTGGCTTCGGACGACAACAGGGACAAAGCAGTGGACAACTTCCTCTCAATCCCACACACCATTGGCATGAGTTCAAGCAGCATTGGCCTTGTCGTCCCCATGGGGAGGCCCAGGTATGTAAAGGGGAGGGATCCGACAGTACAGCCAAAGATTTGGGCCAGCACAGAAGCTTGCTGCAAGTCCAGATTGATGGGGATCAGCGTGGACTTATGGAAGTTTATTTTCAGTCCCACAGAAGCTGCATAGTCAACTACGATGGATTTCATGCGAGCAGCTTGATCAGGGCAGGCTGGCATAACTAGGATCGTCTCGTCTACATATTGAATCACCAGGTAGTCACCTCTCCGATTACATGGGAGAGGTAGATCAATAAAACGCTGGGAAAAAGCATCATTGATTGCCGCTTGAAGGAGATCTGCAGCCAGGACAAAAATTAGGGGCGACAAGGGGTCTCCCTGCCTCACTCCACACTTGCACGAGAATTTCCTGCCTGGGACTCCATTCAGCAGTACCGAGGAGATGCCTGAGGCGAATATTGACTTCATCCAACCCAGCCATCTGTCATCAAAACCCATGTGTTTCATGATCTGCAACATCGGCTCATGTTCAATTGTGTCAAAGGCTTTTGCAAAGTCTAACTTGAGGAGCAGAATCTCACGTGAGGATGTTTAGCATTGATGAATGTATTCAAACGACCATGCAAGACAATCTTGAATGGTTCTCCCTTTGAGGAAGCCATACTGATTTCTATGAATGATTTTAAGAATGACTTTCTGCAGGCGATTGGCCAGAATCTTCATGATGATTTTCAGGTAGCAATTGAGTAGAGTGATGGGTCTGTAGTCATTAGCTGTCTTTAGGGAGGAGATTTCCGGTATCAGGGTGATATATCCCTCGCTAATGCTGGTTATGTCAAGATTGCCCTCATAGAAGTCTTGGCACATTTTATAGAAGTCCTCTTTGATAATGTGCCAGCAATTCTTGAGGAAGCAACCATTAAATCCATCGGGTCCGGGGGCCCTATCAGTAGGCATTTCCTTGATCACGGTGTCGATCTTATCCTTGGAAAAGGGTACCGAGAGCACATCGAGTCCCTCAATCCTTTGAATGATCCGGTGGAGATCAAAGCGCATGTTGGTGGGTTTAGAAGAACCCAAGCGTTCTTTATATGTATTGAATAGCACACCTTCTTTGCCAGCATGATCAGTGACCTCCACATCTCCATCACGCAGACTAGCAATGGAATTGTGCCTAAATCTCTCAGTTGCGAGGGACTGAAAGAGATTAGTGTTCTCATCAGCAAACCTGAAATATCTGATAGTGCATCTCTTTCTCCAATATTCATTTTGATACTTGAGAAGACGGTTTAGGTGGCCTTTAAGGATTCGCCTGAAATTCGCTTCTTGCATAAACAGATTTCTCTTGTCCTCAAGTGCATCGAGGTTGGCCAGTGCTTCATTGATATTCTGGATCATTATTTTTAGGTTGGAACACATCTACTCCAATGCTTGAGATCATATCGAAGTGTCTTGAGTTTCTTGCAGATGAGTGCTGCAGAGTTGGGTGCATGGCAAGGTTTAGCCCATGAACGTGCAACAACATCAAAGAAGCCAGCGTGATTGACCCAGAAGTTCTCAAAATGGAACAGCTTGGACATAGAGATTTTGGACTCGATCGTGACCACACACGGGATATGATCAGGCACAGGTTTCCCTAGAGGCAGCACCATTGTGTTGGGGAAAGATGTGGTCCAATTAGATGAAGAAAAGAACCAGTTGAGTTGCTCCAGGAGTGGGTCATCTTGCATGTTACTCCACGTGAAAGCCCTGCCTTTGGCAGGAATTTCCATGAGGAATTGCGCCGGTATGATCTCATTGAATAAAAGCATGTCATCAGCGTCACCCCCTGGCTTGCTTCTGTTAGCCGTGGATCGTATGAAGTTAAAATCACCCAAGATTAACCAGTTTTCATCATCAGGAATATTAAGGTCAAATAGCCAGGAAGTAAAATCTTCCCGTCTCTGGCTAGTGCATGGGCCATAGACATTCACCAAATTCCATGATTCATTCGACTGCGTGGCAACAAAAGAAACACCCACCGCAAAAGATTCCACATGCCAAGGTGTGCCCACAAAGACCGAGCTATTCCAGATAGTTATAATACCACCCGAGGTCCCAATCGAAGGTGCAAAAACAAATCTATCAAATCGCTTGGGGCAGAAAGATTTAATAACTGCTAAATCAAAAGACTCCCATTTGGTTTCTTGGATACATAGCACCGAACCACCGCTAGTATCAATTGCGTTCCAAAGTGCCAAAAGTTTGCTTTCAGAGTTAATCCCTTTGATATTCCACGACAACACATTCCAGGATTTATTCATAAACGCAAAGAAGTTCAGATACCACCATCTGAGGCTTTGTGCTGGGCATCCAGCAGTTTGTCTTCAGAGAGATCTTCAGGAGCAATGCCACAGCGATCACCCACCTGTTGGAGTTCCTGAATGGAGGTAGGGGTGGGCACGCCTCGGCTGAAGCTTGGATAGGAGCCGCGGCCATGGAGATGGCCCTGACAGACGGAGTGACTCTAGCCTTCACCCTTGAGCAGTTCTGCTTTACATCAGAGATCTAATTAACCTTAAAGCCATCATACTTGTTCGAACAGGTGCTCCTCCGGACTGCAGTGATGTCTAGCGGAGTTTTGGCACTGCAGGGTGCAACATCATTGAACAGAGATGAGGACGCAAGCATCTGCAGTGCACTACCAGGTGGTGGGGCAACCAAGTCAGTCTGAGTGGCAGAACTGGCAAGTGCCACCAGAGAATCTGCAGCAGCGAGCACCTGGGACTGAGCCAGAACATTCTCCTCATCATGGGCAACAACAGTCAAGGTGCTAGTATCAGCATGGATCAAGTGGAGAGGAATAATGTGTGCTCCCATCTGGAACTGTGAGCTGAAGATTGCAGACAAATAGTCAGGTTCAAGCTGAATGTGCAGCATCCACACGACACAGACTGTCTCCATTTGCCTCTGAATGAACCTGAAAGGATTGACAGGGAACATTGCACTCTCTGCATGCACATTGGTTAGGGCATGAGTGTAAATTCATTTGAGCATAGAGCCCACCCACAGAAGCAACTCATAATCCATAGTAATAGCAACATTGATGGATTCACCTCCAGCTCTGACAAAAGCATTTCGGGCAGCAGGATTGCTAAGAATAAAACTGTCAGCCAAACCTTCCACAGCAGCAATTTCATCCTCAGAGGACCAAACATCAGACAGGTTGTCTTGTATGTTGTGTTCAGGGTCCACTCCATCCATCAGCGAAGGACCATCATATTGAAAAAAGGACCGAAAACTGAATCCTGTGTATGGTGGAGGTATCATTGGCCACGCTCTCCAACCGTTTTCCTGAAGCTGTTCTGGGGCAGGGGCAGGTGCATTCCAGGCGGCTTCATTTTGAGCTTGTTGGGCAGCCATCTCATCAAGGTGAGCCTGCTGCATGACAGTATAGTACGGAAGTTCATATGGATGTGGCGAGGCATTAAGCAGAGGAGGGGGTTCCTCAATGCTGCATGACACAAGAGACTCTTTGTTATTTGGTTGCAGGGTTGTTTGAGAGAGACCATCTTCATCCTATGCCTCCCACAGATTGATAAACCTTAGCTCATCCACTTGAGCGAAAATTGCTACTGTCCTACAAAACTCTGCGCTTGGAGGCCCAACATGAGTCTACAAGAATAAAGTTGCGTAGGAGACATCAAGCTCTTGAAGGTATATCTTTAGATCTTTCAATTGAATCTCTTAGTTTCTTGTTTTGTCACTAGTTTGGTTTATAAAAAGAAAACTACAAAAAAATGGAATTGAGGTTGCATCATATTATTCATCTTTATAATGTCTTTCGTGACAATGATGTAAAGGAAAATTGTGCTCAATTGATAGAAGAAGAATTCTACAAAATGTTTGACAAAAAATCTTTGAATGATGAGCATGATTGAAATATTGTTGGTATGAACTCTTTGAATATCCATGATGCTAATCATATGCAAAGCCATAAGCTTGGGGATGCTATGTTTGATGAAGATGATATTTTTAGGCCACCATGATTTGATGTGCAAATTTGTTATAATGATTGCATGCCTCCTATTTATGATGATTATAATGATGAAAGTGGATTAGGAGAGGTCATGACTTTATTTAGTGATGAATCCACCATTTTGGATGAGGCTCCAATTGACTATGATAACAAGGTTGCTATCTATGATGATTATGGTGATGACATGTATGCTATAAATAATAATGATAACCATGAAACTTGTCATCATGATTTTAATTTTCACTCTCATGATAGTTATTTTGTTGAGTTTGCTCACACTACTATTGATGAGAAGAAATTTTCTTATGTGGAGAGTAATAAGTTTTCTATGCTTTTGTGTCATGAAAGGAATGCTTTATGTGATGGTTATATTGTTGAATTTCTTCATGATGCTACTGAAAATTATTATGAGAGAGGAACATATGCTTTTACATATTGCAAAAATATCAAGTTTCCCCTCTATGTGTTGAAAATCTTGAAGTTATGCTTGTTTTGCCTTCCTATGCTAGTTGATTCTTGTTCCCATAAGTTGTTTGCTCACAAAATCCCTATGCATAGGAAGTGGGTTAAATTAAATGTGCTAGTCATATGCTTCATGATACTCTCTTTGTGTTTCAATTTCTTGTCTTTTATGCGAGCATCATTTAAACCATCATGCCTAGCTAAAAAGGCATTAAAGAAAAGCGCTTGTTGGGAGACAACCCAACACTTTTACCTACTGTTTTTGTGTGTTCACATGATTATGCTACTGTAGTAATCATGTTTTATTGCTTTTCTTTCAATAAATTGTCAAGTAAAGCCTTTGGGATAGTGTGGATGATAGTTGACTTGAATCTATGCAAAAACAGAAACTTTTGCTTCCAGAAACAGAATTGTTTAAATTCACTGGAACATGATAAAATTCTGAAATTTTTACACATGAATGATATGCAAATAATCTACGTTGTCCTAATTTTTTAGAATTTTTAGAGTAGCAGAAGTATGGTTATTTTGCAGATCATTACAGACAGTTCTATTTTTGACAGATTCTGTTTTCGATGCATAGTTTGCTTTTTTCTAGTTTCTATGGTGTATATTGCTCAATATAAATTGTAGAAATGATATGATACCGTAGGCATTGTGTGGAAAAAATTATGAATCATGTCTTTGACAGTACCAAAGTGAAATGGTTTTTGCTCTTTATCATACTAACCTATCTCACGAAGTTCCGTTAAGTTTTGTGTGATTGAAGTTTTCAAGTTTTGGGTGAGATGTCGATATGAGGAGAATAAGGAGTGAGAAGACCCTAATCTTGGGGATGCCCAAGGCACCCCAAGTTAATATCCAAGGAAGATCCAAGCAACTAAGCTTGGGGATGCCCCGGAAGGCATCCCCTCTTTCATCTCCAACATTGTCGGTAACCTCACATGGAGCTATGTTTTCATATGTCACATGATATGAGTTTTACTTGGAGCATAATTTTATTTTGTTAGGATTTGCTTCCTGTTATTTAGAATAATATTTTGCATCTTTCTTTTCAATAAAAATGCCAAGGATAGCCTTTACCATGCTTATTTTGCAAGTCTATGTGTTGCTGTTTCAAAACAGAAAGTTTAGCATTGTTGCAAAAATTCCCTAGAAAAGTCTGAATGTGATAAAATACTGAAATTTTTTGCACAATAAGCTCTGATAAATTTTATTCATTGTGGTAAATTATCATAATTTTTGGAGTTAAAGAAGTATTGATACTCTTGCATTCTTTACAAATTGTACTGTTTTGGGAGATTGTTGTTATGTTTGCATGTTTGCATATGTTTGCTTGTTTAATGATTCTATTTGAGGATAGGAGTATTAAATATGCAGAGGCATTTAGCATGCAATGCAGAATAATAATTTTACTGATTTGCTAAAGAAGAGAATGATAAGATTTTTGCATCGGTATATACTAACTTATCTCACGAGTTCTTGTTGGGTTTTGTCTGGATGAAGTTTTTAAGATTTAGGGAGACAGTGATATGAAAGGAATGAAGAAGACACAAAAGCTCAAGCTTGGGGATGCCCAAGGCACCCCAAGATAATATTCCAAGAAGCCTCAAGCATCTAAGCTGGGGGATGCCCCGGTAGGCATCCCACCTTTCTTCATGAACAATTATCACTTAGCCTCGGTTGAGCCTAAGTTTTTGCTTCTTCACATGAGTTGTGCTATCCTTGAAATGTCATTTTGTTTTTCTTTGCTTGTTGTTTTAATAAAATACTTAGATCTGAAAGTTTTAAATAAGAGAGAGTCCTCATATAGCTATCTATTTACTTAACTACTCGCTTGATCTTCACTTATATATTTTTGGAGTAGTTTGTCATTTACTCTTGTGCTTCACTTATATCCTATGAGTAAATTGTTGAATGAATTGAATATCATGAATTTGAAATTATATGTTCATATCATGCCTAGTGGTAGCTTCACATTGGGTTTAGAATGTGAAATCTTTTGAAGCTTGACAATCACAATATTGGTCATACAAGCAATTCATGAATGATTAGTAGAAGGAAGAGAACTTTCACATGCAAATACACTATCTTGGAAATATTTTGTGATTGTGAGCCCCCATCAAAATATTATATGCCAAAATTGTTGACGTTGGACAAGGAAGACAACATAATGATTTATGTTTGTTCATATTCACATAGAATTTATATTGTCATATATCCTTCAACATGTGGTGCTTGCCCCCCATCTTTGCTAGCCAAAAATTCCGCACCAAGAAGAGATACTACTTGTGCATCCAGAAACCCTTAAACCCAAATCTTATTTTCAAGAGTCCACCATACCTACCTAAGGATTGAGCAAGATCCTTCAAGTAAGTTGTCATCGGTGCAATAAGGCAATAAAATGGCTTCTAAAAGTGTTAGATCATTTAGTGTAAGAGAAAATTGAGCATTGTACGAACTTGTGATGGCAAAGAATAAAAGCGACAGACTGCATAATAAAGGTTGCTATCATAAGGGCCAATATAATGTTACATTCTTTTGCACTAAGGGATGGAGCATACAAACAAATAAGCACATGGTAACCTCTGCTTCCCTCTATGAAGGGCCTATCTTTTACTTTTACGTATTTCCTTTCATGCAAGAGTCAAAGTTTTTCTCTCCATTCCTTTTTATTTTTCTCTTTTGGCAAGCATCATGTGGTGAGGAAAGATCTAGGCACATATATCCAATTGGATATCGGTAGCATGAGTGATTATTGTTGACATCACCCTTGAGGTGAATACGATGGGAGGCGAAATTATAAGCCCCCATCTTTATATGTGTCCCGTTGAAACGTTTTTCTCATGTCTATGCGGTGAGTGTTAGCAATCATAGAAGACTATATGATGGTTGAGTATGTGGAGCTCTTACTTAGACTCTATTGAATAAGTTGAATTGCAATTGTTTGGTGACTAAGAATATAGGTTGTTGAGTTTCAAGAGAATTCATTGTTTGAACCATAACATGTGATTTGGTTGCTACTTTAATATCAGAAGTTTTATAAGAAAGAATTGTTGTTATGATGCTAGGAAAAGTGATTGAAATTATCATTGATCAAACTTATGCACTTTGCTAGCATTCACACTTCATAAATTATTTCTCTTATCATTTACTACTCGAGGACGAGTAGGAATTAAGCTTGGGGATGCTGATACGTCTCCAACGTATCTATAATTTATGAAGTATTCATGCTGTTATATTATCTTTGGATGTTTTACAATCATTTTATAGCAACTTTATATCATTTTTTGGGACTAACCTATTGACCCAGTGCCCAGTGCCACTTGCTGTTTTTTGCTTTTTTTTACATCGCAGGAAATCAATATCAAACGGAGTCCAAACACCGCGAAACTTTTTGTGGATATTTGATGGACTAGAAGACATCCAGTGGGCTAGAGAAGCACCGGGGGGTGCCTCGAGGAGGGCACAACCCACCAGGGCGCGCCTGGGGACCCAGGCACACCCAGGTGGGTTGTGCCCACCTCGGTGGCCTCCTGCACCCCCTCTTTGCCCTATAAATCACCAAATATTCCAAAAACCCTTGGGGTCATCCTAGATCAGAAGTTCCGCCGCCCCAAGGCTCTGTAGCCACGATAAACCAATCTAGAGCCCATTCCGGCACCCTGCCGGAGGGGGAGATCATCACTGGTGGCCATCTTCATCATCCCGGCGGTCACCATGATGAAAAGGGAGTAGTCCACCCTCGGGGCTGAGGATTTGTACCAGTAGCTATGTGTTTAATCTCTCTCTCTCTCGTGTTCTTGAGATGTCACGATCTTGATGTATCACGGGCTTTGTTAATATAGTCGGATCATATGGTGTTTTCCCCTCTCTATCTTGTTGTGATGAATTGAGTTTTCCCTTTGATATTTCGTTCTTATCAGATCAAATACTTTTATGGATTTGACAGCACCTGATATATGTCTTGCATATGAATACTCGTGGTGACAATGAGGTATCATATTGATTCACTTGATATACGTTTTGGCACTCAACTCACGGATTCCCGAGGTGACATTGGGGTAATCTGCACATAGGGCTTGATGCACGTTCTTGTCTTTGTTTCTCCGGTAGAAATCTTGGGGCACTCTTTGAGGTTCTTTCTGTTGGATTGAGTATTATGAATATGAAATTATTTGGTGTTATTTTAGTATGAACTCTTGGATAGATCGATCAGAAAGAATAGCTTCGAGGTGGTTTCGTACCCTACAAACGATTTCTTCTTATGTTCTCCGCTAGATAGGAACTTTGGAGTGATTCTTCATCGCACGTTGAGGGATGGTTATATGATCCAATTATATTAGCATTTTTGAGAGATTGCACTAGCGAAAGTATGGACCCTAGGCCATATTTTCAAGCATTGCAATACCGTTTGTGCTCACTTTTGTTACTTGCTACCTTGCTGTTTTTTATTGTTCTTATTACAAAAATCAATACCTACTATCCATATTACACTTGTATCACCATCTCTTCGCCGAACTAGTGCACCTATACAATTTACCATTGTATTTGGTGTGTTGGGGACACAAGAGACTCTTTGTTATTTGGTTGCAGGGTTGTTTGAGAGAGACCATCTTCATCCTACGCCTCCCACGGATTAATAAACCTTAGGTCATCCACTTGAGGGAAAATTGCTACTGTCCTATAAAACTCTGCGCTTGGAGGCCCAACACGAGTCTACAAGAATAAAGTTGCATAGTAGACATTAGCGACCGACGACGACAACGGCGGGCAGTTCACCACGTCACGTCGTGGACACCCACGTGAGGGGGAAGGCCCTCTCGGTGGTGTACACGAACGATCTGGTCCCGGTGGAGAGCTCCATCCAAACTATGGTGCAATTCCTTGCCGAGGACAAGTACCAAGTGGTCGGCTTCGACCTCGAGTACACCATCGGTCGTTCTAGGCATGATCAGAAGATTGCCGTCGCCCAGTTGTGCGTGTGACATGACGTCCTCGTCTACCACTACCACCTGGCCACAAGGTCTTGCGAGCGTTTCTCCAAGTTTATCAACAACCCTGACTACAGTTTCACTATGGTGGACACCACCAACAATCTAAAAGCGCTCAAGGATTCGGGCTTGAAATGCCCGAATCTTGTCAACGTCCAGCACCATTACAAGGTCAGGGGCAGCGACAACAACAAACTGAACACCCTGGTTGACCTCGCCTCGGCCATCATCGAACCCTACTACATGAAGATGAATAATGAGAGCAAGAAGGACAAGAACGCGTAGCACAGTGTGTCGCATGAGAGATTGGATGAACAACACGTCAAGTACGCGGCCAAGGACGTGTACACAAGCTACGCGATGTACAGGCGGATCATTGACATGAGGAAGTGTCTTCTTCCTGCCCCAGACGAGGGATCGAGCCACAGAGTAGTGGTGGGAGCGTCACAAGAAGTAGATGACTAGACGATCGTTTCTCCTACTTTAGAATGCATGCAATTGTTTTGAAGTGTATGCGAATGATCTGTATAGTCACTTATGTAATTGGATGTTTATTTCAGTTATATATATATACACATGTTATTCTTCTGTAGACATAGCAAATCGCACGGCTTATTAGCAGCAATCGTCTGTGTTATTATTGGTCTTCGCACACATTTCTGATTACGGACCTTTTTGCCGCGTATCACACACATCTTGTTCAGTTGAACCATTTCCATTGTGTTGCCTAATCACACAGAGTTCGTCCTAGTGAACTGTATGCCGTATATCGCACATACCCTCATCTGGCTGCCCGTTTCTCTTGTTCTGCATCATCGCAAACAGTTCTTCTAGATTAACCGTTTGCCACTCATCGCACACGCAAATCTAATATGAACAGTGTTTGATGTCGCCACCATCGCAATCGTTTTGCAACTTTTTTTATGGTTTTTTACACCACCGTTTGCGATTATTGCATCGCACACAATTTCGTCGAAGGGTATCTGATTCAACTGTCGCGTTCGGACCATCCTGCAGTAGTGGTTGTCAATGGAAATATATAAGCTGTCAACTATTTTTATAAAAACAATATAAATTACTTAATAAATATGTTTGAGAAACTCACATTTAGGTAGAAGTGGAAGCGTATCAACAAGGACCCAAATGTCTTTATTCTCTTTGTCGATATTATCTTCATCGACATTATCTTCGTCGATGTCATCTTCAGGATCACCAAGATCGAAGGTGACATGCATACCCTCATGAAAACTATATGCCTTGCACAATGCTTCCCAATTAGAGTAACCAAAATGGGAGTAGCTCTCCGCATTGTATAGCTTTATGGCAAAAGCATAACCATGATGGGTCCTGAGATGAACTATCTTTGTCTCCATGTTCTCATGATATTCGAAATTCAGCTTCTCCAAGACATAGCGTCTTGCATGGCATGCGATGCACTAGTCGAATCTTAAAAGACAGAATTACACATTGAAGAAGCATAAGTCATGCTTAATTACGAAAAAGACTTTTCATCGTTGCGTACCATTTCAACATCGAAGGTCTCATCGAGCTTAATACTGAAGCGCCGACCATCTACCAGGTGAGGCCTGTCGCCCAAACCCAGTCGTCGTCGCAGTAGTCGCACTCAGGGATCCTATCATCGTCAGACATTTCCTATATTCATAATTCAAAGACTAAACTTCGAAAATTCAATATAGGTACTACAAAATTTAAATTAGATCATTACTATTCATCATGGGTTGACTATGGGCTTCCTCATGACAACACTCGCGATTCTTCTTCTCTCATATATGGTGGACACTCTTCATCACTGATTTTGCAACCGTCGATGATGGTCGCTACTCCTCCTTCCCATAGTGCATAACAATGGTCTAGCACAAGGACAAGAAGGAGAAGCGACCCCCACGACAACAGTCGGCATTCTTCTTCCCTCATATTTGGTGGAGACTCTCCCTCGCCGATTTTTTGGTTGTCATGTATGGAGCCCCGATAGACTTAAAGTCAACCCGAAATGTTGTTCAATTATCTTTATAGCAAATCCGGACCACTCGATATTTCCTACATATTCTAGCACAAGTCATGCTAAAATTCACGGAAAAATCCGGCATGACCTTTGCTAAAATAGGACATATCGAGCGCCTAAAATTTGCCAGAACGGAAATGAATCAATAATTCGGCAAAACATAGGCTACTCAGAGGTGTTCCCTACAAACATATATAGGCCACTTGGGAAAGCACAACACTAGATATACATGTTTTTATAATTAATAATGCAACAAAAGTGCAACAATCAACATACGTACATACATCTACACATATATTAAAATAAAACTTAACCAAAAACTAAACAAAGAGGAGTGGGAGGTACTCACGGTGGCGAGACAGGACCGAGCGGGAGAGGGAGACGCGACAATGAGAAATCCTGCATAGTCCACCGATCAAAAAATTATATCATCAATATAGTTGGCAACAACAATTTTATATTATACTACTATTTTTTATTAAAATTTTCTATTCTATTACTAATTATTAATATAAATAAATTGAAAAGACCTACATTTACTAAAAATACCCTAGTTTTAGCCCTAACATATATCCATCCATCCATCCGTCTTTCTATCCATCCATTTGTCTATCTATGCAATATATCGAAAATAACATAGTTCTAACCATCTATCTATTCATCTATCTATCCATCTATCTATTCATATATCTATCCATCTATGCAATGCAGGAGGGAGGGAGGGAGGGAGAGGGTCAGAGGGAGAGGGGTGGGAGGGAGGGAGGAGATAGGGATGGAAGGAGAGGGTGGGAGGGAGACATACCGGGCGACGGTGGCAGCGGGCGATGGCGGCAACAGGAATAGATGGAGAGAGGACGGTGAGAGTGGGATGGGAGAGTGATTGATCGGGTCGGGGAGGATAAGGTATGATTAGCAGTAGCGTTGGCTGGCTGCCCAGCGATACTACTAAGTTGGGCCCACCTTCTAGCAGCGTGCACACTTAGCGATAGAGGTGGGCCGCCGGCTAGCGCTACTGCTATGTATCTTAGTAGTACGCTGGTCTCAGCCGAACGCTAATACTAAGGGTAGGCCCAGCCGATGGTGGTGGGGACACTTAGCGGTAGTGCTGGCTAGCCACCCCGCGCTACTGCTACTTCACAACCTGTATCGCTCTTGCCTCCCCTGCACTACCACTACATAGCAGTAGTGATAACCCACAAGTATAGGGGATCAATTGTAGCCTCTTTCGATAAGTAAGAGTGTCGAACCCAACGAGGAGCTAAAGGTAAAACAAATATTCCCTCAAGTTCTATCGACCACCGATACAACTCTACGCACGCTTGATGTTCGCTTTACCTAGAACAAGTATGAAACTAGAAGTACTTTGTAGGTGTTGTTGGATAGGCTTGCAGGAATAAAAAGAGCACGTAAATAAAACTAGGGGCTGTTTAGATAAAGACACAATAAAGTAAATATAGCGAGTGTGGAAAAGTGGTGGTAGGAGTTGCGAAATTGTCCCTAAGCAATTGACTACCTTACTAGACCGATAACAAGTATTATGTGGGATAGGCCACTGCTAGCATGTCATCCCTGACTTGGAATTCTATGCACTTATGATTGGAACTATTAGCGAGCGTCCGCAACTACTAACGTTCATTAAGGTAAAACCCAACCATAGCATTAAGATATATTGGTCCCCCTTCAATCCCGTATGCATCAATTTCTATGCTAGGCTGAAGCTTCTGTCACCCTTGCCCTCCAATACATAGTCCTATCAACATACAACTAACCCTAAGGTGTGATCCACGCGCGCGCTCATATGATGGGCACCAAAGGACAGCAACATAACCACAAGCAAATTAAATCAATCATAGCAATTCATCAACCACCGATAGGACAACGAAAATCTACTCAGACATCATAGGATGGCAACACATCATTGGATAATAATATGAAGCATAAAGCACCATGTTCAAGTAGAGGGTACAGCGGGTTGCATGAGAGTGGACCGCTGTAGATAGAGGGGGGAGGTGAAGGAGATGTTGGTGAAGATGGCGGAGGTGTTGGTGAAGATCGCGGTGATGATGATGGCCCCCGGCGGCGTTCCGGCGCCACCGGAAGCGAGGGGGAGAGAGCCCCCCTCCTTCTTCTTCTTCTTCCTTGTGCAACCTCTTGAGAACTGCGTTGGTTTTCCCTTGAAGAGGAAAGGGTGATGCAGCAAAGTAGCGTAAGTATTTTCCTCAGTTTTTGAGAACCAAGGTATCAATCCAGTAGGAGGCTACGCACGAGTCCCTCGCACCTACACAAAACAAATAAATCCTCGCAACCAACGCGATAAGGGGTTTTCAATCCCTACAAGGTCATTTACGAGAGTGAGATCTGATAGATATGATAGGATAATATTTTTGATATTTTTATGATAAAGATGCAAAGTAAAATAAAAGCAAAGTAAAAAAGAAAAGGAAATAACTAAGTGTTGGAAGATTAATATGATGAAGATAGACCCGGGGGCCATAGGTTTCACTAGTGGCTTCTCTAAGAAGCATAAGTATTTTACGGTGGGTGAACAAACTACTGTTGATCAATTTACAGAATTGAGCATAGTTATGAGAATATCTAGGTATGATCATGTATATAGGCATCACGTCCGAGACAAGTAGACCGACTCCTGCCTGCATCTACTACTATTACTCCACTCATCGACCGCTATCCAGCATGCATCTAGAGTAATGAGTTCATAAAAACAGAGTAACTCCTTAAGCAAGATGACATGATGTAGAGGGATAAATTCATGCAATATGATAGAAACCCCATCTTGTTATCCTCGATGGCAACAATACAATACATGCCTTGCTGCCCCTACTGTCACTGGGAAAGGACACCGCAAGATTGAACCCAAAGCTAAGCACTTCTCCCATTGCAAGAGAGATCAATCTAGTAGGCCAAACCAAACTGATAATTCGAAGAGACTTGCAAAGATAACCAATCATACATAAAAGAATTCAGAGAAGATTCAAATATTGTTCATAGATAAACTTGATCATAAATCCACAATTCATCGGTCTCAACAAACACACCGCAAAAGAAGATTACATCGAATAGATCTCCACGAGAGAGGGGGAGAACATTGTATTGAGATCCAAAAAGAGAGAAGAAGCCATCTAGCTAATAACTATGGACCCGAAGGTCTGAGGTAAACTACTCACACTTCATCGGAGGGGCTATGGTGATGATGTAGAAGCCCTCCGTGATCGATGCCCCTTCCGGCGGAGCTCCGGAACATGCCCCAAGATGGGATCTCGTAGGTACAGAAGGTTGCGGCGGTGGAATTAGGTTTTTGGCTCTGTATCTAATCGTTTGGGGGTACGTAGGTATATATAGGAGGAAGGAGTACGTCGGTGGAGCAACAGGGGGCCCACGAGGGTGGAGGGCGCGCCCTGGGGGGTAGGCGCGCCCCCCTGCCTCGTGGCCTCCTCCTTTGTTTCTTGACGTAGGGTCAAAGTCTCCTGGATCTTGTTCGTTCCAAAAATCACGATCCCGAAGGTTTCATTCCGTTTGGACTCCGTTTGATATTCTTTTTCTGCGAAACTCTGAAATAGGCAAAAAAACAGCAATTCTGGGCTGGGCCTCTGGTTAATAGGTTAGTCCCAAAAATAATATAAAACTGAATAATAAAGCCCAATAATGTCCAAAACAGAAGATAATATAGCATGGAGCAATCAAAACTTATAAATACGTTGGAGATGTATCAAGCATCCCAAAGCTTAATTCCTGCTCGTCCTCGAGTAGGTAAATGGTAAAAACAGAATTTTTGATGTGGAGTGCTACTTGGCATAATTTCAATATAATACTTCTCATTGTGGCATGAATGTTCAGATTTGATATGATTGAAGATAAAAGTTTAATGTTGACATAAAAACAATAATATTTCAAGCATACTAACTAAGCAATTATGTCTTATCAAAATAACATAGCCAAAGCAAGTTATCCCTACAAAATCATATAGTCTGGCTATGCTCCATCTTCCCCACACAAAATATTCATATCATGTACGACCCCGGTTTTAGCCAAGCAATTGGTTCATACTTTTAACGCGCTTCAGCATTTTTAACTCTTACGCAATACATGAGTGCAAGCCATGGACATAGCACTATGGTGGAATAAGGTATAATGGTAGGGGTTATGTGGGAAGACAAAAAAAAGAGAAAGTCTCACATCAACGAGGCTAATCAACGGGCTATGGAGATGCCCATCAATTGATGTTAATGCGAGGAGTAGGGATTGCCATGCAACGGTTGCACTAGAGCTATAAGTGTATGAAAGCTCAAAAAGAAACTAAGTGGGTGTGCATCCAACTTGCTTGCTCACGAAGACCTCGGGCATTTTGAGGAAGCCCATCATTGGAATATACAAGCCAAGTTCTATAATGAAATTTCCCACTAGTATATGAAAGTGACAAAATGAGAGACTCTCTATCATGAAGATCACGGTGCTACTTTGAAGCACAAGTGTGGTAAAAGGATAGTAACATTGTCCCTTCTCTCTTTTTCTCTCTTATTTGGGCCTTTTCTTTTTTTATGGCCTCCTTTTTTTAGTCCAGAGTCTCATCCCGACTTGTGGTGGAATCATAGTCTCCATCATCCTTTCCTCACTTGGGACAATGCTCTAATAGTGATGATCATCACACTTTTATTTACTTACAACTCATGAATTACAACTCAATACTTAGAACAAAATATGACTCTATATGAATGCCTCCAGCGGTGTACTGGGATATGCAATGAATCAAGAGAGACATGTATGAAAGAATTATGAACGGTGGCTTTGCCACAAATACAATGTCAACTACATGATCATGCAAAGCAATATGACAATGATGGAGCATGTCATGATAAATGAAATGGTGGAAAGTTGCATGGCAATATAGCTCGGAATGGCTATGGAAATGCCATGATAGGTAGGTATGGTGGCTGTTTTGAGGAAGATATAAGGAGGTTTATGTGTGAAAGAGTGTATCATATCACGGGGTTTGGATGCACCGGCGAAGTTTGCACCAACTCTCAAGGTGAGAAAGGGCAATGCGCGGTACCGAAGAGGCTAGAAAATTGCGGAAAGGTAAGTGTGCGTATAATCCATGGAATCACATTAGTCATAAAGAACTCATATACTTATTGCAAAAATTTATTAGCCCTCGAAGCAAAGTACTACTACGCATGCTCCTAGGGGAAGGGTTGGTAGGAGTTAACCATCGCGCGATCCCGACCGCCATACAAAGGAAGACAATCAACAAATACTTCATGCTCCGACTTTGTTACATAACGGTTCACCATACGTGCATGCTACGGGAATCACAAACTCCAACACATGTATTTTTCAATTCCACAATTACTCAACTAGCACAACTATGATATTACCACCTTTATATCTCAAAACAATTATCAACCATCAACTTTCTCATGATATTAATTAAAGAAAATTGCCATGCTATTTTAAGACTCTCAAAATAATCTAAGTGAAGCATGAGAGATCAATAGTTTCTATAAAACAAATCCACCACCGTGCTCTAAAAGATATAAGTGAAGCACTAGAGCAAAACTATATAACTCAAAAGATATAAGTGAAGCACATAGAGTATTCTAATAATTTCTGAATCATGTGTGTCTCTCTCAAAAGGTGTGTACAGCAAAGATGATTGTGGTAAAATAACAAACAAAGACTCAAATAATACAAGACGCTCCAAGCAAAACACATATCATGTGGTGAATAAAAATATAGCTCCAAGTAAAGTTACCGATGGAAGTAGACGAAAGAGGGGATGACTTCCGGGGCATCCCCAAGCTTTGGCTTTATGGTGTCTTTAGATTATCTTGGGGGTGCCATGGGCATCCCCAAGATTAGGCTCTTGCCACTCCTTGTTCCATAATCCATCAAGTCTTTCACCCAAAACTTGAAAACTTCACAACACAAAACTTAGCAGAAAATCTCGTGAGCTCCGTTAGCGAAAGAAAACAAAAGACCACTTCAAGGTACTGTAATGAACTCATTATTTACTTATATTGGTGTTAAACCTACTGTATTCCAACTTCTCTATGGTTTATAAACTATTTTACTAGACATAGATTCATCAAAATAAGCAAACAACACACGAAAAACAGAATCCATCAAAAACAGAACAGTCTGTAGTAATCTGTAACTAACGCAAACTTCTGGAACTCCAAAAAATCAGCCAAAATAGGAAGACCTAGAAAATTTGTTTATTGATCAGCAGCAATTGGGATCAATATTTTATCACGTTCTGGTGATTTTTAACAATTATTTTCGTGAACAGAAAGTTTCTGGAAATTTCTGCAAGATCAAATAACTATCATCCAAGAAGATCCTATAGGTTTAACTTGGCACAAACACTAATTAAAACATAAAAACACATCTAAACAGAGGCTAGAACAAATATTTATTCGTAAACAGAAGCAAAAAGCAAAAAACTAAAAAAAATTGGGTTGCATCCCAACAAGCGCTATCGTTTAACGCCCCTAGCTAGGCATAAAAGCAAGGATAGATCTAGGTATTGCCATCTTTGGTAGGCAATCCATAAGTGGCTCTCATAATAGATTCATAAGGTAATTTTATTTTCTTCCTAGGGAAGTGTTCCATGTCTTTGTTTAATGGAAATTGGAATCTAATATTCCCGTCCTTCATATCAATAATTGCACCAATCGTTCTAAGGAAAGGTCTACCAAGAATAATAAGACATAAAGGATTGCAATCTATATCAAGAGCGATAAAATCTATGGGCACATAGTTCCTATTTGGAATAATAAGAACATCATTAATTCTTCCCATATGTTTATTAATAGTGGAATCCGCAAGGTGTAAGTTTAGAGAGCAATCATCAAAATCACGGAAACCTAGCAAATCGCACAAAGTTTTGGGAATAGTGGAAACACTAGCACCCAAATCACATAAAGCATAGAACTCATGATCTTTAATCTTAATTTTAATAGTATGTTCCCACTCATCATAAAGTTTTCTAGGGATAGAAACTTCCAACTCAAGCTTTTCTTCATAAGATTGCATCAAAGCATCAACGATATGTTTGGTAAAAGCTTTATTTTGACTATAAGCATGAGGAGAATTTAGCACGGATTGCAACACGGAAATACAATCTGTCAAAGAGCAATTTTCATAATTAAATTCCTTGAAATCCAAAATAGTGGGTTTATCAACATCTAAAGTTTTGATTTCTTCAATCCCACTTTTATCAATTTTATCATCAAGATCTAAAAACTCCGAATTTTTGGAATGCCTTCTAGGTAAAGGTGGATCATATTCAGTCCCATCATTATCAAGATTCATATTGCAAAACAAAGATTTAATAGGGGACACATCAATAACTTTTAGATCTTCATCTTTATTTTCATAGAAATTTGAAGAACACGCTTTCATAAAGCAATCTTTCTTAGCACGCATCCTAGCGGTTCTTTCTTTGCACTCATCAATGGAAATTCTCATGGCTTCGAGAGACTCATTGATATCATGCTTAGGAGGAATAGATCTAAGTTTTAAAGAATCAACATCAAGAGAAATTCTATCAACGTTACTAGCCAATTCATCAACTTTAAGCAATTTCTCTTCAAGCAAAGCATTGAAATTCTTTTGTGAATTCATAAACTCTTTAACACTAGTCTCAAATTCATAGGGCATCTTATTAAAATTTCCATAAGAGTTGTTGTAGGAATTACCATAATTATTAGAGGAATTGCTAGGATAAGGCCTAGGATTAAAGTTTCCTCTATATGCGTTGTTACCAAAATTATTCCTACCAACAAAATTCACATCCATAGATTCATTATTATTCTCCATCAAAGTAGACAAAGGCATATCATTAGGATCAGAAGAAACACTCTTAGTAGCAAATAATTTCATAAGTTCATCCATGTTTCCACTCAAAACATTAATTTCTTCTATCGCATGCACTTTTTTATTAGTAGATCTTTCAGTGTGCCATTGAGAATAATTAACCATAATATTATCTAGGAGTTTAGTAGCTTCTCCTAAAGTGATTTCCATAAAAGTGCCTCCCGCGGCCGAATCTAAAAGATTTCTAGAAGCAAAATTCAATCCGGCATAAAATTTTTGTATAATCATCCACAAATTCAAACCATGAGTAGGGCAATTACGTATCATTAATTTCATCCTCTCCCAAGCTTGTGCAACATGTTCATGATCAAGTTGCTTAAAATTCATAATGTCGTTTCTAAGAGAGATGATCTTAGCGGGAGGAAAATACTTAGAGATAAAAGCATCTTTGCACTTATTCCAAGAATCAATACTATTTTTAGGCAAAGACGAAAACCAAGATTTAGAACGATCTCTAAGCGAAAAAGGAAATAGCTTCAATTTAACAATATCATTATCAACATCTTTCTTCTTTTGCATATCACACAAATAAACGAAGATATTTAGATGAGTAGCGGCATCTTCACTAGGAAGGCCGGCGAATTGATCTTTCATAACAAGATTCAATAAAGCAGCATTGATTTCACAAGATTCAGTATCGGTAAGAGGAGCAATCGGAGTGCTAAGGAAATCATTATTATTGGTATTGGTAAAGTCACACAATTTGGTATTATCTTGAGACATCGTGACAAACAAGCAATCCAACACACGAGCAAACAAGAAGCAAGCGAAAAAGAGGCGAACGGAAAAGAGAGGGCGAATAAAACGGCAAGGGTGAAGTGGTGGAGAGGAAAACGAGAGGCAAATGGCAAATAATGTAATGCGGGAGATAAGGGTTGTGATGGGTACTTGGTATGTTGACTTTTGCGTAGACCTCCCTGGCAACAGCGCCAGAAATCCTTCTTGCTACCTCTTGAGCACTGCATTGGTTTTCCCTTGAAGAGGAAAGGGTGATGCAGCAAAGTAGCGTAAGTATTTCCCTCAGTTTTTGAGAACCAAGGTATCAATCAAGTTGGAGGCTACGCGCGAGTCCCTCGCACCTACACAAAACAAATAAATCCTCGCAACCAACGCGATAAGGGTTTGTCAATCCCTACATGGTCACTTACGAGAGTGAGATCTGATAGATATGATAGGATAATATTTTTGGTATTTTTATGATAGAGATGCAAAGTAAAATAAAAGCAAAGTAAAAAAGCAAAGGAAATAATTAAGTGTTGGAAGATTAATAAAGATAGACCCGGGGGCCATAGGTTTCACTAGTGGCTTCTCTCAAGAGCATAAGTATTTTACGGTGGATGAACAAATTACCGTTGAGCAATTGATAGAATTGAGCATAGTTATGAGAATATCTACGTATGATCATGTATATAGGCATCACGTCCGAGACAAGTAGACCGACTCCTGCCTGCATCTACTACTATTACTCCACTCATCGACCGCTATCCAGCATGCATCTAGAGTATTAAGTTCATAAAAACAGAGTAATGCCTTAAGCAAGATGACATGATGTAGAGGGATAAATTCATGCAATATGATAAAAACTCCATCTTGTTATCCTCGATGGCAACAATACAATACGTGCCTTGCTGCCCCTACTGTCACTGGGAAAGGACACCGCAAGATTGAACCCAAAGCTAAGCACTTCTCCCATTGCAAGAAAGATCAATCTAGTAGGCCAAACTAAACTGATAATTCGAAGAGACTTGCAAAGATAACCAATCATACATAAAAGAATTCAGAGAAGATTCAAATATTGTTCATAGATAAACTTGATCATAAATCCACAATTCATCGGTCTCAACAAACACACCGCAAAAGAAGATTACATCGAATAGATCTCCATGAGAGAGGGGGAGAACATTGTATTGAGATCCAAAAAGAGAGAAGAAGCCATCTAGCTAATAAGTATGGACCCGAAGGTCTGAGGTAAACTACTCACACTTCATCGGAGGGGCTATGGTGATGATGTAGAAGCCCTCCGTGATTGATGCCCCTTCCGGCGGAGCTCCGGAACAGGCCCCAAGATGGCATCTCGTAGGTACAGAAGGTTGCGGCGGTGGAATTAGGTTTTTGGCTCCGTATCTGATCGTTTGGGGGTACGTAGGTATATATAGGAGGAAGGAGTACGTCGGTGGAGCAACAGGGGGCCCACGAGGGTGGAGGGCGCGACCTGGGGGGTAGGCGCGCCCCCCTACCTTGTGGCCTCCTCCTTTGTTTCTTGACGTAGGGTCCGAGTTTCCTGGATCTTGTTCGTTCCAAAAATCACGATCCCGAAGGTTTCATTCCGTTTGGACTCCGTTTGATATTCTTTTTCTGTGAAACTCTGAAATAGGCAAAAAAACAGCAATCCTGGGCTGGGCCTCCGGTTAATAGGTTAGTCCCAAAAATAATATAAAAGTGAATAATAAAGCCCAATAATGTCCAAAACAGAAGATAATATAGCATGGAGCAATCAAAAATTATAGATACGTTGGAGACGTATCACCTTGACCTTCTCCCTAGATGGGAGAAGGGTTTCCCCTCTGGTCCATGGTCTCCACAGCGTGGGAGGGGTGAGAGCCCCTCCGAGATTGGATCTGTCTCTCTGTCTCTCTCTGTTTCTGCGTTCTCCCTCTGCTGCCCTTTCACCGTTTCTTTTATATCCGGAGATCCGTAATTCCGATTGGGTTGAATCTTTCACCCAGATTTTTCTCATAAAATTAGCTTTCTTGTGGCAAAAGAAGAGCGTCAACCACCTTACGGGGTGCCCACGAGGGTCCAGGGCGCGCCTGCCCCCTGGGGCGCGCCCCCCTGCCTCGTGGCCCCCTCGGGCATCGTCTCGCGTTGATTTTACTTCCCAAAAATGATAAATATTCCAAAATAATTCTCCGTCCGTTTTTATGCCGTTTGGACTCCGTTTGATATTGGTTTTTTGCGAAACATAAAACATTCAACAAATAGGAACTGGCACTGGGCACTGGATCAATATGTTAGTCCCAAAAATAATATAAAAAGTTGCCAAAAGTATATGAAAGTTGAATAATATTGGCATGGAACAATCAAAAATTATAGATACGACGGAGACGTATCAGCATCCCCAAGCTTAATTCCTGCTCGTCCTCTAGTAGGTAAATGATAAAAAATATAATTTTTGCTGTGGAATGCTACCTAGCATAATCTTGATCACATATCTAATCATGGCATGAATATTAAGACACGAGTGCAAAGCAATAGTCTATCATTTGACATAAAAACAATAATACTTCAAGCCTACTAATAAAGCAATCATGTCTTTTCAAAATAACATGGCCAAAGAAAGTTATCCCTACAAAATCATATAGTCTGGCTATGCTCCATCTTCACCACACAAAATATTCACATCATGCACAACCCCGATGACAAGCCAAGCAATTGGTTCATACTTTTTAACGCGCTTCAGCATTTTCAACCCTCACGCAATACATGAGCGCAAGCCATGGATATAGCACTATGGGTGGAATAGAATATGATGAAGGGGATTATGTGGAGAAGACAAAAAAGGAGAAAGTCTCACATCGACGCGGCTAATCAACGGGCTATGGAGATGCCCATCACTTGATGTCAATGTGAGGAGTAGGGATTGCCATGCAACAGATGCACTAGAGCTATAAGTATATGAAAGCTCAAACTGAAACTAAGTGGGTGTGCATCCAACTTGCTTGCTCATGAAGACCTAGGGCATTTGAGGAAGCCCATCGTTGGAATATACAAGCCAAGTTCTATAATGAAAATTCCCACTAGTATATGAAAGTGATAACTCAAGAGACTCTCTATATGAAGAACATGGTGCTACTTTGAAGCACAAGTGTGGTAAAAGGATAGTAACATTGCCCCTTCTCTCTTTTTCTCTCATTTTTTTGTTTTTGTTTTTATTTTTTTATTTTTTTTATTTTTTCGTCCGGAGTCTCATCCCGACTTGTGGGGGAATCATAGTCTCCATCATCCTTTCCTCACTGGGGCAATGTTCTAATAATGATGATCATCACACTTTTATTTACTTACAACTCAATATTACAACTTGATACTAGAACAAAGATATGACTCTATATGAATGCCTCCGGCGGTGTGCCGGGATGTGCGATGATCTAGCGTAGCAATGACATCAAAAAACGGACAAGCCATGAAAACATCATGCTAGCTATCTTACGATCATGCAAAGCAATATGACAATGAGTGCTCAAGTCATGTATATGATGATGATGGAAGTTGCATGGCAATATATCTCGGAATGGCTATGGAAATGCCATGATAGGTAGGTATGGTGGCTGTTTTGAGGAAGATATAATGAGGTTTATGTGTGATAGAGCGTATCGTATCACGAGGTTTGGATGCACCGGCGAAGTTTGCACCAACTCTTGAGGTGAGAAAGGGCAATGCACGGTACCGAAGAGGCTAGCAATGATGGAAGGGTGATAGTGCGTATAATCCATGGACTCACATTAGTCATAAAGAACTCATATACTTATTGCAAAAGTTTATTAGCCCTCGAAGCAAAGTACTACTACGCATGCCCCTAGGGGAATAGATTGGTAGGAAAAGACCATCGCTCGTCCCCGACCGCCACTCATAAGGAAGACAATCAGTAAATACCTCATGCTCCAACTTCGTTACATAAGGGTTCACCATACGTGCATGCTACGGGAATCACAAACCTCTACACAAGTATTTCTACTAATCCACAACCACCCACTAGCATGACTCTAATATCACCATCTTTATATCGCAAAACTATTGCAAGGAATCAAACATATCATATTCAGTGATCTACAAGTTTTATGTAGGATTTTATGACTAACCATGTGAATGACCAGTTCCTGTCATCTCTCTAAATAGATATAAGTGAAGCAAGAGAGTTTAATTCTTTCTACAAAAGATATGTCCACGCTCTAACAAATATAAGTGAAGCAAAAGAGCATTCTACAAATGGCGATTTTCTATGTGAAGAGAAACAGGCAATCCAAACTTCAAATGATATAAGTGAAGCACATGAAGCATTCTATAAAGCCATACTCAAAAGATATAAGTGAAGTGAAAAGAGAATTCTATAGATCAATCAAGGACTATCTCATACCAGAATGGCTCATAAAATAAAAGTGAAAACTAAATGCAAAAGACACTCCAAGATCTGCACATATCACACGAATGAAACGAATCCGAAAACATACCGATACTTGTTGAAGAAAGAGGGGATGCCTTCCGGGGCATCCCCAAGCTTAGACGCTTTTCTCCTTGAATATTTACTTGGGGTGCCTTGGGCGTCCCCAAGCTTGAGCTCTTGCCTCTCCTTCTTCTCCTCACATCGAGACCTTCTCGATCATCGAACACTTCATCCACACAAAACTTCAACAGAAAACTCGGTAAGATCCGTTAGTATAATAAAGCAAATCACCACTCTAAGTACTGTTGAAAACCAATTCATATTTTGTTTTGGCATTGTAGCTACTGTAATATAACTTTTCCATGGCTTAATCCACTGATAGGAATCGATAGTTTCATCAAAACAAGCAAACTATGCATCAAAAACAGAATCTGTCTAAAACAGAACAGTCTGTAATAATCTGAACATTCACCATACTTATGGTACTTGAAACATTCTGCCAAAATTAGGAACAATAAACAATTTGTATATAAATACAGTGCAAAAAGAATCAGAACCATTTGATGTTCCAGTAAAAAATTAAAAATCGCGCACTACAGCCAAAGTTTCTGTCCTGCACCGTACAAACCAACAAGCATTGTAAACATCCTAAAGGCAAACCTTGGCACATTATTTTTATTTTAAACCCTATAAAAGCACACAACAGAAATAAATGAATCTCTAAAATTTCCGTGTTGTCTCCCTGGCAGCGCTTTCTTTAAAGCCATTAAGCTAGGCATATAGTGCTCAAGTAGTGAATCCACCCGGATCCCAAGGTATATCAAAGCCAATTTTAATTAGCAATGATTTGGCATTTAGTAGTGAGCACAAAGCAACATATATCAAGCGATGACGAAGTCTAACTCTTTTCCTATGCATCGGCATGTCATAAAAGAACAATTCATGCACACCTAGTAAAGGCCAATGCATAGTATAAGCAGTTTCTTGCAATTTTATCGTGTTGGAAACATAGAGAGGTGGAGATGTAGTTCCTCTCTCATAATAATTGCAAGTAGGAGCAGCAAGCACATGCATATTATATCTATCAAAATCATCATGTGCAACGGTAAAAGGCAACCCATCAATATAATCCTTAATAGAGCAAACTTCTCCGATATAGTGTAGTCGGGAGAATTCAAAAAGATAATAGGACTATCATGCGTGGGTGCAATAGCAACAATTTCATGTTTAACATAAGGAACTATAGCAAGTTCATCTCCATAAGCATAATTCATATTGGCATCTTGGCCACAAGCATAGCAAGCATCATCAAAAAGGGATATTTCAAGAGAATCAACAGGATCATAACAATCATCATAGCAATCATCCTTCGGTAAGCACGAAGGGAAGTTGAACAATGTATGAGTTGAAGAGTTACTCTCATTATAAGGTGGGCACGGGTAGCTAATCCGCTCTTCCTCCTTTTGTTCTTCGCTCTCCTCATCATCTTTTTCATCCAATGAGCTCACGGTTTCATCAATTTCTTCTTCCATAGACTCCTGCGAAATATTAGTCTCTTCTTGGACAGCGGAGGAGTCCTCAATATATGGTTTAACATAGGCATTAGAAGCATAATTATCATAACAATATTTGAGTATGGCAAAAAATTCAGATTTATAAAGAGTAGCACCATACTTTTCAATCAAAGAAGCAATTTTATAAGCACCCTTAAAAGCAACAAATTCTTTAATTTGTTGAACATCATAGTAATTATAAACACCCTTAGCATACGAAGATACGATTCCATTATCACTAAACTCACATTGATAGGGAAGGTGTTTCTTAGGGTTTTCCGAACAACAAGTAAAATCATATATTTCACATAAATTCCAAGCATAGCATGCAAACGATGAATTTGACCAAGCAAAAGTTTCACTTTTTCAGATATGCGATGTAGCACATAACAAGCATGCTCATCTAAAGATTTGCCCTCAACTAAGCTAGTTGGGGTTTCAGCACGAGCACATAGGGATCAAAGATGATCCAAGTAATAAGCTTCAGGAGTACGATAGATTTTAAGTGGTTCTTCAACCATTGGTTCAGTAGGTACAACTAATTTTTTTGGTATTTTGTGTTTCCTACCCATAACTAAAGATAGAAAACAACTAAGAACAGCAAATAAAAATTACTTAGTGATAAAGCAAACAAGCACACACGAGAATATTCACCCCACGCTATTGCTCCCCAGCAACGGCGCCAGAAAAAGGTCTTGATAACCCACAAGTATAGGGGATCAATTGTAGCCTCTTTCGATAAGTAAGAGTGTCGAACCCAACGAGGAGCTAAAGGTAGAACAAATATTCCCTCAAGTTCTATCGACCACCAATACAACTCTACGCACGCTTGACGTTCGGTTTACCTAGAACAAGTATGAAACTAGAAGTACTTTGTAGGTGTTGTTGGATAGGCTTGCAGGAATAAAAAGACATGTAAATAAAACTAGGGGCTGTTTAGATAAACACACAATAAAGTAAATATAGCGAGTTTGGAAAAGTGGTCGTAGGAGTTGCGAACTTGTTCCTAAGCAATTGACTACCTTACAAGACCGATAGCAAGTATTATGTGGGAGAGGCCACTGCTAGCATGTCATCCCTGACTTGGAATTCTATGCACTTATGATTGGAACTATTAGCAAGCGTCCGCAACTACTAATGTTCATTAAGGTAAAACACAACCATAGCATTAAGATATATTTGTCCCCCTTCAATCCCGTATGCATCAATTTCTATGCTAGGCTGAAGCTTCTGTCACCCTTGCCCTCCAATACATAGTCCTATCAACATACAACTAACCCTAAGGTGTGATCCACGCGCGCGCTCATGTGATGGGCACCAAAGGACAGCAACATAACCACAAGCAAATTAAATCAATCATAGCAATTCATCAACCACCGATAGGACAACTAAAATCTACTCAGACATCATAGGATGGCAACACATCATTGGATAATAATATGAAGCATAAAGCACCATGTTCAAGTAGAGGGTACAGCGGGTTGCGGGAGAGTGGACCGCTGTAGATAGAGGGGGGAAGGTGATGGAGATGTTGGTGAAGATGGCAGAGGTGTTGGTGAAGATCGCGGTGATGATGATGGCCCCCGGCGGCGTTCCGGCGCCACCGGAAGCGAGGGGGAGAGAGCCCCCTCCTTCTTCTTCTTCCTTGACCTTCTCCCTAGATGGGAGAAGGGTTTCCCCTCTGGTCCATGGTCTCCATGGCGTGCGAGGGGCGAGAGCCCCTCCGAGATTGGATCTGTCTCTCTGTCTCTCTTTGTTTCTGCGTTCTCTCTCTGCTGCCCTTTCACCATTTCTTTTATATCCGGAGATCCGTAACTCCGATTGGGTTGAATCTTTCGCCCAGATTTTTCTCATAAAATTATCTTTCTTGCGGCAAAAGAAGAGCGTCATCTGCCTTATGGGGTGCCCACGAGGGTCCAGGGAGCGCCCCCCTGCCTCATGGCCCCCTCGGGCACCGTCTCGCGTTGATTTTACTTCCCAAAAATCATAAATATTCCAAAATAATTCTCCGTCCGTTTTTATCTCGTTTGGACTCCGTTTGATATTGGGTTTCTGTGAAACATAAAACATGCAACAAACAGGAACTGGCACTGGGCAGTGGATCAATATGTTAGTCCCAAAAATAATATAAAAAGTTGCCAAAAGTATATGAAAGTTGAATAATATTGGCATGGAACAATAAAAAATTATAGATACGACGGAGACGTATCAGTAGCGCTGGCCAATAATATTGCGCTACTGCTAAAATCCTATCTATAAGCTTTCCCCTAGTTGTGTCAAATAGGTGTGTCCAACAAGTATTATTGTGACAAACTAAAAAGAAAAACAATCAAAGACTCATATAATGCAAGACGCTCAAAGCAAAAGTCATGATATGTGACTAATAAAAATACAGCTCCAAGTAAAATTACCGACGATAGATAGAAGAAAGAGGGGATGCCTTCTGGGGCATCCCCAAGCTTAGTTGCTTGGTTCTCCTTAAATATTTCCTTGGGGTGCCATGGGCCTCCGCAAGCTTAGGCTCTTTTCACTCCTTATTCCTTCACCCATCATGATCTCACCCAAAACTTGAAAACTTCAACCGCACAAAACATAACAAAACCTTCGTGAGATCCGTTAGTATAAGACAACCAATCCTTGCTTTAAGTACTATTGCAAACCCATTCATATTTTATTATTGCATTATACCTACTGTATTCTAACTTTACCATGGCTTATACCCCCGATACAATCCATAGATTCATCAAAATAAGCACACAATGCAATGAAAACAGAATCTGTCAAACACATAACAGTCTGTAAAGAATCGAATTTTACTCATAGTTCTGTAAATCCAAAAATTCTGAAACATTATGACAACAGAGACAATTTGTATGTCAATCTTGTGCAAAAAATTCAGAATTTTTTGTCGCTTCTATGATTTTTTAACATTCAGCTACTGGACGCAAAAATTTCTGATTTTCAACAGGATCAAATCAACTATCACCCAAAGCTATCCTAAAGGCTTTACTTGGCACAAACACTAACTGAAATATAAAACACAATCATAATAGTAGCATAATTGTGTGAACACACAAAAAGAGAAAGAAAAAGAGAATAAAATATTTTATTCATTGAGTTGCCTCCCAACAAGCGCTATCGCTTTATGCCCCTAGCTTGGCATAACGCATAGATTCAAGTATTTTTATCTTAGGTTTTTGTCCCATATGTTGCCCTCATGATTGATTCATATGGTGGATTAATTCTTGTTCTAGGGAAGTGTTCCATACCCTTTCTTAGTGGAAACTGAATTTTGATATTACCTTTTTTCATATCAATCACGACATCTATAGTTCATAAAAACGGTCTACCATGTATGATGGGACAAGACGGATTGGAATCAATGTCAAGAACAATAAAATCTATGGGCACATAATTCCTATTTGCAAAAATAAGAAAATAATTTATCCTTCGCAAAGGTTTTTTAATAGTAGAATCCACCAAGTGCAAATTAAGAGAACATTCATCCAACTTGGTAAAACCAAGCACATCACATAGAGATTTCGGAACTATGGACTCAGAATTTTTGATCTTGACTTTAATGGTAGGTTCCCATTCATCATATAATTTTCTAGGAATTGAAATCTCTAATTCCAACTTTTCTTCTAAAGCTTTCATCATCGCTTCTTCAATGTGTTTAGTAAAAGCTTTATTTTGTTCATAGGCATTGGGTGAATTTAACATGGATTGCAACAAAGAAATACATTAAATCAAAGAGAAATTATCATAATTAAAATCTTTGTTCCAAAAGACTGGGCACATCACTAGTTAAAGTTTCGACCTCTCCAAACCCACTTTTATTAATTTTTTTCAACAAGATTTTCACCCTTCGAATTATGGGGACACCTTCTAGCTAAATTTGACTCTTCTTCAGTCCCTTTATCATCAAGTTTAATATTACTAAACAAGGAATCAATAGAAGAAACACCAACCATTTAAATATCTTCATCATTATGGTGAAAGCAATCGGTAGAAAACGCTCTTTCTAAAAATTCTCTTTTAGCTCTAAGCATTGCAGTTCTTTTCTTACTTTCATCCATGGAAACATATAAAGCTTTAATTGATTCATTCACATCAATCTTAGGTGGAAAATTTTTTAATCTTGAGATTTTCTACATCATGGGGCATTCTATCAATGCTTCTAGACATATCATCAATCTTATTCAACTTTTCTTCTATCGTACTGTTGAAAACTTTTTGAGAATTGATACATTCTTTAATATTACTCTCAAGATCAGAGGGGTTCCAATTATTATCTTAAGAAGAATTACCATAGGAATTGCCACAATTATTGGAGAAATTTTGTCATAGCCCTAGAATTTGTTTGCAATTAGTTGCATAAGCATCCATGCATCATGTCTAGATTTGTTTGAAATTTGAATTGAGGATTGATCAAACCCTAGCACCAGATCAAATCGAATAGGTTCAAACTAAAAAAACCAATTAACCCAAAATGCTCTTAAGAAAATTCGTGATTTTTTGTTAAGGTGGAAACCTCCGCCAAAAATGTGAATATATTTTTAGGACATTCCTAGATTTTTGAATTACTCATATTGTATTTGAATTGGGGCATTTAAATACTATAAATATTTTTAAATTCCCTAACAATTTTGGAATTATTTGAGGGCCTCTAGAATAATTAATTTGGTGCTCATAACAAATTCCAAATCTTTAAAAGTGATTTGGTTTTAAAACCAAATTGAAACAAATTTGCAAAATAGAAAAGAAAACAGAAAGCAGAGAGAGAGGGACTAACCTAGCCCAGCACTGTGGAGCCCATCCGGCCCACAGTGCCAGTCATGACCTACCTCGCGCCAGAAGGACGCGAGGCGTGTGGCCGCGACGCGCCGCGCCACCTCTCCCTCCATTTCTACTTGTCCCTCTGCCAACGCGTCTAGACAGCGCCACGTTTTCCCGTGGACCGCCTCGGCTTCTCACTCATCCTCTCCCGTGCCTCTCTTCTCCTCTGCTCTACTTCTCCCGCTGCTGTCGAACGCCACGCAGAGCACCGGCTAACACTACCGTGGCCACCGGCCACCCCACGCCTCGCCAACGTGCCAAGAAGCTCCGCCAGTTCATCCTCGACCCCCTCACCGAGCCACGCCCCACCGAAAGCCCTCGAACGCCCTCACCGACCCCGTCTTCAACCCCCGGCCACGGAGATTGCCCTCGCCATGCCGACCGCTCCGGGTCTTCCCCAAGCTCGCCGTCTCCCTCATTCGAACCGCCGTGAGCCCCTGCCTTGTTTCCCCTATGCCTCCTACTTGCTCCCGTCCTCTAGCCACCGCCCCGAGATTACAAGAGGCCACCGTCCGCCATGGCCAACGAGCCCGCGCTCCCAAGATTCTCATGCTCGCTCCAGTGGCACTGAAACGCTCATGGCGCCTCCAGGAGGCTGCCTAGCCACTCCGTTCGCTCGCCTGAGCACTGCAGCCCGATAACCGCTCGAGCCCGAGCTTTGGCAGTCGCCGCGAGCTCAGTTCCAGCGAACTCCAGTCACTTCCCGCCCAGCCGCCTGCTCCCCTGGATACGCACAAGCGTGGCCTTCCTCTAGGTGGTCTCTGTGCGTATAGCCACCCGTTGAAGCGGAGTCTCGAGCGGACTCGGCCGTGCCGGAAGGTCGCCGACGGCTAGCTCCGGCTGTGCCGACATGGCACCATGAAAGGATCGAGAAGAGGGGTCTAGAGGGGGGTGATAAGAACCTTAATAAGCAAAAGTAGCAGTTTTTAGATTCTTCAAGTTAAGGTTGAGATTTAGCACAAATTTAAGCATTCACAATACATTTCAAGCAACCATGACAAGAGTATATGTAGCAGAAGTAAAGCATGCTAATTGCAAGAAAGTAAAGGGATGGGATTGGAGTGTGCAAATGCAATGAAGACACGGAGATTTTTGGCGTGGTTCTGTTGGTGGTGCTATCGTACATCCACGTTGATGGAGACTTCAACCCACGAAGGGTAACGGTTGCGCGAGTCCACGAAGGGCTACACCCACGAAGGGTCACGAAGAAGCAACCTTGTCTATCCCACCATGGCCATCGCCCACGAAGGACTTGCCTCACTCGGGTAGATCTTCACGAAGTATGCGATCTCCTTACCCTTAAAATCTTCTTATTAGTTCGACTCCACAACTTGACAGAGGCTCCCAAGTGACACCTAACCAATCTAGGAGACACCACTCTCCAAAAGGTAATAGATGGTCTGTTGATGATGAACTCCTTGCTCATGTGTTTCAAATGATAGTCTCCCCAACACTCAACTCTGTCTCACAAATTTGGATATGGTGGAAAGCTGATTTGAGTGGAAAGCAACTTGGGGAAGGCTAGAAATCAAGATTCTTGTGGTAGGATTGGAATATCTTGATCTCACCACATGAGTCGGTGGTTCTCTCTCAAAAATGTATGGTGGAAGTGTAGGCACGTTCTGATGGCTCTCTCTCATATGGAGAAGGGGGTGGAGGGGTATATATAGCCTCCACACAAAATCCAACAATTACAAACATTTGACCCATCTCGGTGTTACCGAATAGCTAAACTCGATGGGACCGATTAGTTAAAAAATGTGAATGTTAGGAATCTCGGTGGGACCGACTGGAACAACTCGGTGGGACCGATGTGCTAGGGCTTAGGGCAAACCTCATCTCGATGGTGCCGATTGGGTCAACTCGGTGAGACCGAAATGAAGCAATAGGGCAACAGAGAATTGGTTAAGCCATCTCGGTGAGACCGATTGCAATTTTGGTGAGGCCAAAATAAATGCAACTGATAACAGGGAGTTGGCAAGGCCATCTCGGTGAGACCGAGATCCGTCTCTATGTGACCGAACTGTTAGGGTTTCTGGCTGTGGCTATGTTATATGAACTCGGTGGCGCCAGATAGAAAGAATCGATGGGGCCGAGTTGAAGTTTAGGGTTTTGACATATGTGGATGGAGAAAGTTGACGGTTTAGGAGCAATATCACTAAGCATTTGAGCAAGCAAGCCATTAAGCGACACCTCATCCCCTTTTAATAGTATTGGCTTTCCTATGGACTAAATGTGATCTTGGATCACTAAAACAAAGATGAAGAGTCTTGAGCTTTAGCCAATGCATGTGCTTAGCACCTCGAAGGGGTTCCACATCCTCTTGTCCTTTCCACATCATTGTTGAACTTATCTGAAATGCACTAGATAAAAGCATTTGTCCAACAAAAGATATGTTGACATTAATTACCAAAATCACCCAGGGAGCACTTGTGTTTTCAATCTCCCCCTTTTTGGTAATTGATGACAACATACATCAAAGCTTTATGTAAATGATATGACGAGTAGCAAGTAAAGCTTTGGAGGAACATGTAACATGCATAAGCTCCCCCTACATTTATGCAATCATGTGAAGATAGAATATACTAACATGTGAATGCAAAACATGATGGAGTAAGAAGAGAGTTACATGTATCTTGGCTATATGGATCAGAGTAAATGATATGGTTGAGAAATGCTCCATGTTTATGAACCCCTCTTGCAAACAATATGTATAACAACAAGAGATCATCATGCACATGAGTGTGATGCATATACTTACCTTGTGGTCTTGAGCTGAATTTTGAGAGAGTGGACTTGAGAAAACAGGGTTAGATAACACAAGAACACTCCAAGCAAATCAATTACCATTGTATTTGGTGTGTTGGGGACACAAGAGACTTTTTATTATTTGGTTGCAGGGTTGTTTGAGAGAGCCCATCTTCATCCTACACCTCCCACAGATTGATAAACCTTAGGTCATCCACTTGAGGGAAAATTCCTACTGTCCTACAAAACTTTGCGCTTGGAGGCCCAACACAAGTCTACAAGAATAAAGTTGCGTAGTAGACATCACATCCTCGGCCAAACATAGAGAAGGTGGGCCTCGTGATTTTACGGCTTATTAGTCATTATTACTGCCTATACTTTTTGCCCGTATAATAACTGCATGGTAGAGTAGTGGGCCATACTTTTAATAACCATGCTCAAAGAGAAGAGGTGCACGCACCCACACACGTAGTACTAGTAGCACTCTTTGCATCTTTTGCGTCTTTTGTGTCTTCCCCAACCACACACGTGACACGGTGGAGCTCATTTCTGTACGATGGCCATGTTTGGATCCATGGGTTAGAGCTAGTTTGAGCTAGTTTGGGCTCAAATAGCCCTAAAGTATCCAAACATCAGGGCTAGTTTAAGCTAGTTGCATATAACCCACCCAAAAAAATATCCCATCCAAGAGGTGTTAATTGGAGCTAGTTCTCCTAGTGCATTTATTGTCAATCTAACCATGTCATCCAAACACCTCTTTTGCTAGAGTTACTTCAGGGTTAGTCATGAGCTAGAAACTAACTCTAACCTCTATCTAAGTTAGAGTATCCAAAAAGGGCCGATGATGCAGCCCACGTGATAATTTGACGTGTCTAGTAGTAGTTACTCACTTATACATAATGGAGGGTCAAGTACCACGCATGAACGGTGCCGCATCATTTATAAATAAAGTTTTTTTTCTTCAATGGCACGTACACAATATAAATAGGTTCATATGGAGAGAAAAGTAAACCGCTCCACTATATACATAGCCAGGACGAGCCTACACGGTTGCTTGCAGGGGTTGCTCTCTTCACACTCTCTCGCACAAAACGACTGTGGCCACATCTCTAACATCCGGGTGGATCACGTCCGCCGGGGGAAGGGGTGGATGCTTTGTGTAGATGCGGTCGCCGTCGCCAACGGTGAAAGCCCATTGTCGGCACGTCTCGATCAGGGGTCCCCGCCATTCTCTCTCACAAAGCCGGTGCGGTTGCCTTCGTCCCTTGCTTACTGCCATGACGTGGGCAGTTGCCGCCTCCCGCCGCCCTCCTCTAGGTTGAGCTACATCCCGACATCCCTCAGGTACAACTTCCTTTACAGCCGGCTTGCACCACTGCCCCAGCTGCCCACATCGCTCCATGTGGATATTTCTCTACTTCTTTGCCCCGCACGTACCTCTACCCGCTTCTACTGTATTTGTGATGAGTTTATGTCTCATCAACTAGTCCTAGTAATCTTATTCTAATCACGCTTCTTCAATTTCTTTGACACGGGGATGCTCTAGTGAAACTGCACAAAATGATCCGATGGTCAAAGGGTTGCAAACTTCATTTCTTCGGAAGGTTCAACGTCGCCAGAAAATTAAAGCATGGTTAGGGTTTAGGATTCAAGGGCTAGGGACTGCATGGATCATTTTTTTCTCTAGTTGTCTCTGTTCCAAAATAAGTGTCAACTTTAGTAGTAGTACAACTTTGTACTAGAGTTTGCATAAAGATATACACTTATTTTGGAACGGAGGGAGTACATATTGGCTATGATCTGTAAATCATTGAGATGCAATAGCATGCATGTTAGTCTCCTTTGTATTTGATGAAATGTCGCAACGGGGCAACCTTGGATGCAAGATACATGAAACAGAAGCTGGAAGCTTCATAGCATTGTACAAATTTATCTCGCTGAGAAATTACAATACGTACTAGTACTATGTAAAGAGTTAGGTGTCGCACAATGTCCAGAAAATATGGTGATAGTGTGAGGTGGGCCATGTAATCACTGAGCTTGCATGTTTTCACTGCTTTCGCACTCCTCTGCTGTAAGAATAGAGAAAATTGTAATCTACCTCCTTTCGCCGAAACGTGGGACATCCAGCAGTCGTACCACCTCAGTAATAATGACCAATGAGCCATCAAATCACAGAGACCCAGCAGTAAGTTGGACGGACGAAGCAACCATCACTTTTGAATCCGCTTTTCCCTTTAAGACAGGTGCCAGTGAGAGGTCGCGTCCGCTCTGCCCGGGCATAAATGCGGCACCGATTCTCTAGAGCGGAGCTGACTGTTTCGGGCAGGAAGCACGCGCAGGCGATGGAGGGGCTTTGGGTGGGCCAGGCTGGTCAGGAGTGGGCGTGGCAGCTATCCCGACCGGACATCCGAAAACGAGAGGATGCACCGACTCTCGTGGCTAAATCGTACACTACACACCATCTCTCTGTAGGAGTAGGTCGATATGCCACTCTCTCTAACACACACACGCTGTTAAAACACACACACACACACACACACGCACACACAGGTTCATAGAATAGGAATACCGGGCGAGTGGGAAGCCACAGGAAGTGAGGTAAATGGACTACGCACAAGAAGAGAAGACGGGACGAATATTCCATCAAACCTAGACTCAGGAGTAGTACTCCCTCCATCTAGGTGTTAAGTCATCTTACGAAAATCAGATATTCCCAAAATGTTTAAGCGTCGCCCATTAACTTTGCATATCAATCCCCTCCTAGCCTTGTTGCTAGCGAGCGTTACTCTGCCTTGTTATCTCCCCCGGAAACCCAATGCATGGAGCACAACTACGCGTTGATCAGTCAAGAATTCAAAGTCGGCTTGCATGCGAGTTAATACGTGGCCCTGCATGGTAGCTAAAACGGCATCTCTTAATTGTTGTGATTAATTTTTGTGTTTAGAGAGAGAAATCTGGGCTTTGATTGGAGGAAGGACCGGTCAAGTTTCTCCTCCTCCAATCTGCTTGCACCTTGGTCTTGCTGCACCTTCTAACGTAACTTATACACCTAGATGGAGGGAGTAGTACGAGATACGGTGGCACATTGACTTAGGTCGAATACAAGTGCCCAAAATTACTGGAAGAGAGCAAAGTGTACAAACTAATTAATTAATATTTAATTTCTCATTTTTTTCCGAAATGGAGGAAAAAGATTTGCCTCATCCACTAAATAAGAGGAGAATAGAGTTTCATAGTTTGCAAGTGACCCAACAAAGAAACGGCATGGCAATTACTCTCAATACGCCCTAATTTCTTAGCACCCGCTGTAACCCTTAGTACATTCGGTGGCACACTGACTTAGGCCGAGTACAAGTGCCAAAATATTTAAAGTTGGAGGATGGTGCAGCCCACCTTCCCGATATTTTGACCGTGTGTGGTTCAGTTGTTGTTCACTTCGGAGGGTCGTGTACCACATGTGAACGTTAGTAAGCGCGACTAGGAGGCATCCATCGTTAATTGCGAGTTGACTCCTTTGAGCGTTAAATTTTCTTCAGGTATTAGCATTGCCCCTAATATTTCTCTTCACTATGTTAAATAAAGAGTTATGTTTCATGCACAATTTAAAATGATTTTGATGGAGAGAAATAGAAAACACTCCATCTATATACGTTGCAGCCTCGGCGCTTGTTTTCTAGGGTTTGCTCTCTTCACACTCTCTCTCCACTATATATATACACGCTGGAGCCTCAGCGCTTGTAGTTGCTCTCTTCACACTCTCTCACTATCGGTGTCAAAACCGGCCGATCTCGGGTAGGGGGTCCTGAACTGTGCGTTTGAGGATCGAAGGTAACAGGAGACAAAGGGGACACGATGTTTACCCAAGTTCAGGCCCTCTTAATGGAGGTAAAACCCTACTTCCTGCTTGATTGACTTTGATGAGTATAGGGGTTACAAGAGTTAATCTACCTCGAGATCATAATGGCTAAACCCTAGCTGTCTAGCCTATATGAATTCTGATAGCCTCTACGGACTAAACCCTCCGGTTTATATAGACACCGGAGGGGCCTACCGTTGTACATAGTCGGTTTACAGAGAAAGGAAATCATACATCCGGACACCAAACTTTCCATCCATGCAAAGGACAGTCCCATCCGGACACGGGGGAAGACCTTCTATCTCATATCTTCATGGACCATCAGTCCTGCCCATGTTACATAGCCCGGACACCCGAGGACCCCATAATCCAGGACTCCCTCAGTAGCCCCTGAACCAGTCTTTCGATGACGATGTGTTCGGTACGCAGATTTTCTTCGGCATTGCAAGGCGGGTACCTCCTCCGAATACTTCAAAGTAGTCTTTTGAATAAGAGAACTGTATTCGGCTCTGTATAGCAGTCACAACCCTCAACCACAAAGAAACAATACTTAATAAAAATAGGGTATGTCTACTGACAACTTATTTCGGCGAAACGTTACGTCTAGCCTCTTTATCATTTCGAACCCTTTTTTGACCTCCCGCTTCACGTTTCGAGGCGCGGCCTCTATCGATACGTCTCGTCAAAACAGATATTGTGTCCACTTATTGCGAGATCCTCATCAATACGGGTTTGGGTAATCCAGCCGTGCCGTTCGCACGACCCCTTGGGAACAGGCGAGTTTTAAGGCTTGTGGGGGGGCGCTTGATATTCACTGCCTATATAAGCGGATAAAGATCCATCTTTTTACCCCATGCCTTCTTCCTTCCTCTGCTTCCCCATCCTCAAGCTCTAGCGCCCAAGCTTCCATCTTTCCCACCACCACCAACCTCCCCGGCCATGTCCGGATCCGGCTCTCAGGGCAAGTGGGTGGCCTCCTCCGTCACGGAGAAAGACGTCAAGGAGCTCCGGGAGGCGGGGTACCTGATTGCGGACGTCGCGCACAGGCTCCCTGCCAAAAAGCAAGTCATCCCCACTCCGGAGCCCGGCTAAAGAGTGGTGTTTATCCCCCACTTCCTACGAGGACTAGGGTTTCCCATCCACCCCTTGGTCCGCGGTCTCATTTTCTATTATGGGCTAGATTTCCACGATCTAGCCCCAAATTCCTTCCTCCACATCTTGGTGTTCATCGTCGTATGCGAGGCGCTCCTCCGCATCCCCCACACTTCGTCCTATGGCTCAAGGTCTTCAACGTGAAGTCGAAGGTGGTCGATGATCAGCACGCGGACTGCGGCGGCGCCATGGTGAGCAAGCTCCCCAACACCACCTGGCCCAAAGGGGCCTTCGTGGAAACTGTCAAGGTATGGCAGCAGGAGTGGTTCTACATCACCGAACCTCGTGGCGCCGCATGGGCGGCCACTCCTGAGTTTAGATCCGGACCCCCAATGCGGCTCGCGTCGTGGACCAACAAGGGTCTAGACTAGGGGTCGACCGACGAAGTGATGATAATGCAAAAGCGCATCAAAAATATGATAGAGAAGAACACCAGTCTCACTGATGTGATTCAGGTGAGGCTTTTCCACCAGATCATCCGCTGCCAGCGCCGGCCTCTCCATATGTGGGAGTTCAATCCGGAAGGGCCGCGAACCCTGCAGCGATTCTTTGGCACGATGCATGAAGAGATCTGGAAGCTTCTCTTCAAGGCCCAGAAGACGTGGCCAGAGACGACCGACGACATCGGCCTCGACAGTGCGCATCCGGCCACCCCGGTAAGCATTTAGCTTCCGAACATAACTTCAGTTCACAAATCAAAGGGTATGTTGAGCCTTCCATCCTTCAATCAGGGCTGGACGAAGAAGGCGGAGCGGATCAAGTGTCCGGCTCCACTACCCGAAGACCCAACCATTCCTCTGCTAACGAGGATGCTGGTCCCGGCGCCGTATCAGGCGCCGGAGAAGAAGGCCAAGAAGAAGAGCAAGGAGGCCGTAAAGGTACTTCGGACGCTATGTATGGAGAGACCGAAGCTCCCTCCTCCCACGAGGGAGATGAAGACGAAGAGGAGGAGGAGGCAGAAAATGATTCTCCCCTTAAGGGGAGGAAGAAGAAAAGGGCGGCCTCCGTAGACCCGGAGGCGGAGGCATCCAAGAGAGGGAAAATATCCCTCTCGGACGGCTCGGATTCAGATGCCGAAGCCATCCTCGAGCGGCACCCCAGGGTGAAGCCCCAGGTCGCATTGTAAGTATCCAAGGATGCTTTACATATATCCGATCTTTTATGATTGTAGGATAACATATTATTTTATGTGTTTCAGTCCGGCGCGTGACCTCCCCCAACCATCATCATCTGAGGGGAACTCTCTGGCACCGGAGATGGTCGAGAGCGAGACGCCTCCGCGAGCCTCTCCGCCAACCGCCGCGGATGACACCGAAGTGTTGTCCCAGAGGGCCTCTCCGGGCCACGGAGAGGTGCGGGAGGCTGCTAAGACGGCTAGAGGGTAATGCCTCGGCTGCCGAAAACATGGGAGGTGCAACCCCCATGGAGATTGACGACGGGGGCCCTGACCAGTCCTACCCCCAGTCAAACACCATTCCGGAGACCCATGTGGCTCCGGAATTGAGCGAGCAACCCCCTTCAAAGGAGGGGGGAGCACCAACTCCAGCGGCGACCTCCACTAATCCGGAGGCACCGAGCACTCTGATGGAGGCGCTGCAACGTGCTTCCATCATGGAGGAGCACCGCACCCTGATGGGTGTGGTGGTTGAGAAGGTTCAGTCCGCTAGGAGCGGGCTGAACGAAGCCTTCACCAGCCTGATAACAGGCTTCGAGGTATGCGATGTAATATTCTTAGCCGCTTTTCATATGAAAAAATATGCCTGTGTATAGATAGTAGCCGCTGAGACTCTGTTCGGTTTTGAAAAAAGGCCGAACAGAGGATCGAATAATAACCGCAGAAGGTAACATACTAGTCTATCGATAAACAGGCTTCCCTGTTAGCGGTGACCGCCCAGGCCGCTGAAGTGTCTGAACTCCAGCGGAAGTTGAAGCTGACCATTGATGATATCGTCCGCATTAACAAGCGGTTCGATGAGGCGCAAGGTATGGTTGAAAAATTATTTACACACCTGAAGTGATATGACAATGCGGAGTTTAAGCTCGTGCGTTGCCCTGATCATTACTTCCGGTAGTGTGGCCGAGGTAGAGACCCCTAAGAGTTCCCTCGCCCAAGCTAAGGAGCAGGTACGGGTGAGCAAAGCGGCCGCTGATAAAGCGGTTGTAGATTTAAAGGCCGAGCAGGTCGCCCGCCGCCAGTATGAGGAGTGGGTGACCGAAGTGGAGCAAGAGCTCAAGGACGCCGCTGGCAAGTGTGAGGCCTTGGAGGAGAAGAATAAGGCCCAAGCGGTTGATCTCGCCAAGGCTCTCCCGGAGGCCAAGGAGGCGCGGACCGAGTCCCGGGTGGCTCGTGAGGAGATCAAGCAGGCCGAACAGATAGCGGCTGGTAAGCCCTTTCTTTTGTAGAGTAAATTTGGCAGTAAGAAATATGCCTTGCTCACTCGACTATGGAGTTCTCCAAACGCCTTTGCGGATCTTCCGAAGAGCGTTGCTGACACCGCACAGTATTTCCGGGCCCAAGAGGGGAACATGACAGAGAAGCTCTTCTGGTCACAGTACCTGGCGCCGGAGCGTCCAACGCTGTTGAACAACCAGATGATGCAGCTGGCGGAGCTGCATAGGATGTCCGGGTTGGCCATGAAGGACATCATAGTCCGGCTGTGGCTAGCCGAACCCATTCCTAGCAGCTACTTCGGCCTGGTCAAGCGGCTCGCCGACGCCCTACCCCGAGTTGAAGCTGTGAAGCGCTCGGCATGCATAGAGGGTGCGCGGATGGCTTTTGCCTGTGTAAAGATGCACTGGGCGAAGATGAAGGCTGTCGTCGTGGCGGTCGAGGGCCCACCCGAAGGAAAGGACCACCGCAAGCCGGAGCGGTATTTTTAAGACGTCCTAGAGGGTGCCAGTTTGATAGAGGGTCAATGCTCGAAGGATATCAGTGAATGTATCCGGGCTACCCAGACGTTGTTTTATGAACCAAGGCTTTGTAATATATTTGTGCCTTTTATCTGAAATTACTTTCCTCCTGTGTGGCCGTTTATTAATCTTGAGAGTTTGCCAGTCGTCCGCTTCAGCCCCCATGTAGATGCTACGGGGGTTTTCGGATTAGCGCATGATCACACTTGACCCAACGTCTTGGTCTGTGAAGGATTTGTCTGCGCAGCGAACCGGGCAATCAGACTACGCGGCTTTATCACCTTCACTTAGCCATAGGAGTTTGATGGTGGGGCTAAGGATTAGCCCCTGGTGCGTATGCGGCTATCCCAACTAGGAAGCCTTAGACGCGTGACTGTACGAAGGCCAGTCCTTCGTATAAGACGGAAAAATCGCAAGAGATTTATATCAAGTCACCAAACTGCTGACCCGCTCTCGCCGCATCATGACAGTCAGGTTTCGGCTTTCTCTATTGAGGCGTTTGACCGGACGAACTGGAAACACAATCGTAGTAGTTCTCCCTTTACTACCTTCGCCGAATGAGCGGAACGTAAGGTAGTAACCACAGGAGCCGAGCAACCCAACTATTGACCAAAGACATGATTCGGAGCCAATGCATATAATGCAGTATTCGGGACGCCGAAGTATACTCTGAAAGTGCTCGGATTTTTTTTGGAGAATATATGTGGCCGAATAGAGCCCCTGGCATTTAAAATCATGCCGAGGTGTATATGCCAATCTGATGTGAAGAGGGAATATAGATTATGAAATAAACCAATACCGAATAGGGTTGGACAAAACTGTTTCCATTATAGTCTGATTGATACATCAAACCGTGCTCTTACAGAGAATGCCATAAGCATCAAGGCTATTTTACATGCCGAGAATTTGTAAACAAGGGAAAGCTGTATACAGATCCTAAAAAAGAAAAGGTGGTCTTGAAGATCCTTCGGACACCCTGCCGCGCGTCTGCGCTGCTTTTCGCCTTGGTGGAGGATCCTTTGAGAGGATCGACAATCGTGTATACAAAAGGGGCCTGGGATGGGGCCCTTATACCACCGAAAGGTGATTTAGGTTTTAAAGAACCTGATAGAGAAAAGAGAAGAAAAGAAGAAGAAGAAGATTAAGGGCCGAATAGGGCCGAGCCGCATCATGGACTTTGTCCTCTGTGTGCCTCCGTCCTTGCCCAAGGTATTTTTGAGTGCGTAGTTATGCACGCGTGGTACATATGCCGCGATTAGATAGGGGGACTGACGGAGGCGGAATTTCTAGTCCAGCTTTGGATGGACCGAGCTGTCATTCTGCAGGGTAGACCGGACTCGTTTGGCAGTGTTCGAGGGCTTGATGGCCGATGAAGTGTTCGGCTTGATAGGGCCGCTCTGTACCTCGGCTGCGAGGGCCGCGGTGTGCTCCTCGGTACGGAGGGAGCGCTCCATGTTTCCATTGACTGTGATAACACCGCGTGGTCTAGGCATTTTGAACTTTGAGTAAGCATAATGCGGGACTGCATTGAAGCGATCGAAGGCGGTTCATTCGAGCAGTGCGTGATAACCACTGCGGAAGGGGACAATGTCGAAGATTAAGTCTTCGCTTCAGAAGTTATCCGGCGAACCGAAGACTACTTCCAATGTTATTGAGCCCGTGCAGCGGGCTTCTACGCCGGGTATCACTCCTTTAAAGGTGGTGTTAGTAGGCTTGATTCTTGATGGGTCAATACCCATTTTGCAGACCGTGTCTTGATAAATTAAGTTAAGACTGCTGCCGCCGTCCATGAGGACTCGGGTCAGATGGAATTCGTGGATGATTGGATCAAGAACCAAGGCTGTCGAACCTCCGTGACAGATACTGGTCGGGTGGTCCTTACGATCGAAGGTGATCGGACAAGCCAACCAGGGGTTGAATTTTGGGGCGACCGGCTCTATGGTGTGGACGTCCCTAAGTGCGCGCTTGCGCTCCCTCTTGGGGATATGAGTGACATATATCATATTCACTATTTTTACTCAGGGGGGAATTTCTTCTGCCCCCCTGTGTTCGGTGGGCGGGGCTCATCGTCCTCGCTTGGCGGCCCTTTCCCTTTGTGTTCGGTATTTAACTTGCCGGCCTGTTTAAAGACCCAACAATTTCTGTTGGAGTGGTTTGCTGTAACGACCCGAACCTGATAAGATTTGATGTCTCTGTGCTCACTGTGCTAGTCCCTGGATCAATAGATAGCACACGCAGTACAAGATGTAATACCAAGAATAAACCACATGTCATAATATTACATCGTAGATCCAGAATTTAATATAATACATACCTGCATAGCTCAAGCTAGCATACAAACAAAATGCAGCAGAAAAAAATCTCCATGGAATCCATCAACACCACAGGCAAATGTCGAGTATAGACATTGTAACCCTACATCGTATCACTCACTCGTCGTATAAAATCTGCAACATGAAATGTTGCAGCCATGAAGGGTCAATACTTTGAATGTATTGGCAAGTCACACAAGGAATGATATAACACACCTACTTCTATATGCAAGGTATATCAAGAGGATAATGTAGTGGTTGTTATAACACCCCGGATGTAACTTTCCATATTTGTACTCCAACTCTTGCCATTTTCGGCTATGTGTTATGATATTCCCTTCGTGGTCGGGTTTTGTTTTCCGTTTTTGCATTTTTTCATGTCTTGCATCTCATATCATGTCATCATGTGCATTGCATTTGCATACGTGTTCGTCTCTGTTGGAAATATGCCCTAGAGGCAATAATAAATGGTTATTATTATATTTCTTTGTTCATGGTAATTGTCTATTGTTCATGCTATAATTGTGTTATCCGGAAATCGTAATACATGTGTGAATACATAGACCACAACGTGTCCCTAGTAAGCCTCTAGTTGACTAGCTCGTTGATCAACAGATAGTCATGGTTTCCTGACTATGGACATTGGATGTCATTGATAACGGGATCACATCATTAGGAGAATGATGTGATGGACAAGACCCAATCCTAAGCATAGCTCAAAGATCGTGTAGTTCGTTTGCTAGAGCTTTTCCAATGTCAAGTATCTTCTCCTTAGACCATGAGATCGTGCAACTCTCGGATACCGTAGGAGTACTTTGGGTGTTGTCGTGGAATTGTCACGGCAGATGTCCTTGGGCTAAGACTTAGTCGTGGAGCCATCGCAGCTAGGAAGCTTGAAGGGGTTATGCGGGACAAGGGACGCGAGGGTTTATACTGGTTCGGCCCCTTACGGTGAAGGTAAAAGCCTACGTCCAGTTTGAGGTGGTACTGATTAGGGTTACGATCACCAGGGAGCTAAACAGCTATGCCCGGCTCTCGATGAGATTGTTGTCGTCCTTAAACCGCTGCCGGGTCGTGCCTTTATATAGGGAGGCTGACGCCCAGCAGCCCTTAGAGTCCCGGCCGGCTCATAAGAGTGTCCGGCTCGGACTCTCAACTATACTTGCCTTACACTACAAGTTCTACAATAATAAAGATTGTAACTACAGGCCTTTAGCCATATCCGGGTCTCAGCCCATCTCCGGCCCATCGTCTTGAAAGTTGGCTCCGGGCTTCTGGCGGGTGACTCTAAGGTCTATATCCTCAACATTAGGCCCCAGATTGATTTGAGCCGACTCATGTCAATCTTCAACTCTTCTGACAGAAAAAATCTCCGGCTTACCATACATGTGAAGGCCATAACCCGGAGTGACGTCATCCTCTGGACTCCGGATAATCCGCCATGACATCATCCTCCATTAAGTCCGTTTTTTACTCCGCCAGATCCGCAACGGATCTTTGCTTTACTGTCATTCCGAAAATCGAGGCGTCGTGGGGGGGAGATAACCACGCCGTGGTCTCCTTTAATCTCGCGCCCACTTATGACCTCGCCTTATAAATAAGCCGGCCCAACGGGCTCTTCTCACGCTCTCTTCTTCCTCCTCGCGCCGTCGCTCCTCTGCCCGAGCTCTGCCACTGCCGCCGCCGCGCGCCCCTGATCTTCATCAACCCGGCCGCTACATCACCCTGACTTGGACCAGATAAACGGCGGCTACTTCCGCTCTTCTCCAACTCCGGTGAGTCTCTTCTGCCTTGTTAGACCAGATCTGCGGTAGAGTTCAAACAGTTCATCCGCGTTCTTCGCCATTGTCCGCAGGCTTCAGTAGTTCTTGTAGTTGCCACCCTTGTTTGATCTTTAGATATGTATAGACTTGCTGTAGTAGTTGTTTGTCACTCATTTCACCTGCAAAACACACTTCTTTCCACTGCATAAGATCTCCTTCGAGCTCAAGAACTCCCCTGCGTCCGCATTTTAGGTCTAGAAAATTTTCTTTGCTCCGGCCACTTTGATCCAAAAAAGTTACAGTAGTATGCGAAACCTGTTTTACCACACTTAGTAAAAACTGCAACCATAGAATCTTGGCGGCTTACATTTCCGGCTTAAAGAAAACACGCGCCGTAGAACTTTCCGGTTTAAAGAGAACCATGCTCTGTAGATCCTCCGGCTTAACTGTGATAAAGCCGTAAACAATCAATCTTATCTTGAATGCCCCTGCGGCTTAAATAATCCACTGTACCTGAGTATATATCATTAGTCCCCTTCATAAGCCGCCATCTTAGCTTGAACGATAGATCTCCGGCTTATATTAACCCGGACACTTTTTCTCTTTATCATAGACCACCAACTTTCACCATGCCTCCCAAGGCTCCCATCACTTGCAACTGGATGAGGTCCAATGTCACCGACGAGACCCTGGCCAATTTCGTTAAGTCCGGATATTTGCCTAAGAAGGAAATCATGTCCTACCGTGCCCCTGACCCGTCGGAAGAGAGACCACAGCCACGGGACGGGGAGGTAGTGATCTTTGCAGACCATATGAGCCGGGGCTTCGCACCGCCCGGCTCAAAGTTTTTCAGGGACGTGCTCAACTTCTTTGACCTACGGCCTCAGGATATAGGACCCAACTCCGTATCCAACATCTGCAACTTCCAAGTCTTTTGCGAAGTGTACCTTGGAGAAGAGCCTAGTCTGCTGCTTTTCAGAGACCTGTTTTACTTAAACCGCCAAAATGAGTGTGCCAATGGGCCAAGTCTGGAGTTAGGTGGCATCTCCATCCAGCGGCGTAGGGACTGTCTTTTCCCTTACGCAGAGCCGCCGAGCCACCCCAAGGACTGGAATATGACTTGGTTCTACTGCCAAGATACGTCCCCGGCTGACGAGAACCCACTGCCCGGCTTTCGCCCAACACGTCTAGAGCCGACTCATCCGCTGTCGGACAAACTGACTGCAGCGGAACGCCAGCCTCTGCTTCCAACTATCACTAAGATCAAGGCCCTGCTAGGCAACGGTCTGAACGGAATTGACCTGGTCCGGGTCTGGATCTCATGGCGGGTGATCCCATTGAGCCGCCGCCCCGGCTTAATGCGTGAGTACACCGGGCGAAAGGATGACCCGCAGAGGCACAGTCGCAATGATCTTCCAGAAGACGTTGCAGAGGAAGAGACCAAGGCTCTTCTAAACGAGAGTCTGGCAGACTGTGGAAGGACCGGGTTAGCCCCCTTCTGCAAGACCAATCCAGCCCCAGCGGTGAGCCGCTGACTTTAACCTTTCAACTTCTTCTGCATGTAACCTTGACCTGAACTGTTTTAAGAATTCATTACTGTATTCTTCAAGCTGATGATAAATTCTGGCGGGTCAAATATGACCATGAGGCGGCCAAGAAGGCCAGGAAGGCAAAGAAAGCCGCCAAGAAAGCCGCCCCTCGCAAAAAGGGAAGCCGATCCACCGCTTCGGAGCTAATGCAATTAAGCGACAGCTCCGAGTCAGAGGTAACCCTTAAACCTTTAAATTCTTGCTATATTTGTTGTTTGTTGCTGTCCGCCTTATCAATACTTGCTCATTGACAGGATGACACCGGCGCCAGTAACCCGGTGGTAGAAGAGGTAATGTCACTTTCCTCCGACTCGGAGCCCTTGCCACAGCTGAAAGTCCGAAGGGTAACCCGGAAAGTAAGCTTTTCACATCCTTTAGCTCATCAAGACCCTCAATTTCTTTTGAAGCGATAGGTTCACGAAAGCCGGCGTCACACCCGGACCAACAAGGACACCGATCTCTCCGCCGGGTTACCCGACGCAACAAGGAAGCGTCGCACTGAGGTTTTTTCTCACTTGTACCCTTTTCATCCGTTGGCGGGTGTTATCCGTCAGCCACTCAACTCTTCTGACTCCAATTATCAGGAGACCTCCCCCTCTTCGGGTGACTCCATGCAGTCAAATCTGCCAGCCTTCAAGACTGCGCCCGGGTAACAACAATCATCTTACATTATCTTTGTCTGTACTTACTCTTTGTGTGCCTAACACTTCTGTCTTTTCAGTGCCCAGGCAAAGCTCACCAAAAGAGCGAAGAAGACCAGGTCAGCCGGAGTGCCGGACATACCTGAACCGGAGGTGACGGCTAAAGAGCCGCCAGCTGCCTCCGCCCCCGAAGCCACCACTCCAATGGACACGGCACCTGAGGCCTCAGCCCCGACTACCAAGGCCACGACCGACACTGCGGTTAACCCGGAGGCCTCCGCCTCAACCCCACCAGCAGACGACCCGGACGTGGTAATCACCCGGACGGAGTTCGTTGAGCCGGGGAGACCGACTGCGCTGGCCAAATGCTCCGCGAAGGGGGAGTTGCTGCAGCCCCACCGGGTGAACCTGGACCTCTCCGGCTACACCGACTTGAGCATTGGAGAGCTCGTCTCTGGCTACATCAGCCAAGTACACAAGAGCCGGGACGCCGAGCTCGCTATGGTCAACCAGATCCAACAAAAATCTGAGGTATCCTTCTGCTGTCTTCTTACTTACTGCATAGTTACCTTTGCCATGCTAGCCCCCAAGTCGACGACTTATGCTTGAATATGTTGTAGACTTAGGTTCCGGCTTAGTCAACTGAGCCGGCAGTATGTAGATAGATACGTTCAATATGCATTAGCCCCCAAGTGCCAAGTGTCTTTGCTTGGAAAACGCTTGGGACTTATATAATGACTGTTAATAACCCGGAAATATATGCAGGCTGTTGGCAAGAAACTAGAGGCGGACCTTGCGGATCTCAAGAGCCGGATGAAGATGCAGGAGATGGAGACCCGGAAGGCAAACGCCAAGTTTGTATCCAGCATCGCCACTCAAGAAAAATTGAAGACCGAGTTTGATGCTGAGAGAAAAGCCTGGGTCGAAGAGAAGGTCGCACTGGTGACCCGGGCGGAACAGGCGGAGAAGGCTCTTGCTGAGAAGACCGCCGAGCTCTCCGGCCTAAAGCGCCAGGTTTCCCAAATGGTGGCCGCTATCTTCGGTAAGTCGCCTCACCGGCTTTCATCAAGTTCATATATGTCATGATTCATCCTTGTCACCGGCTTATCTGATTCTGTTAAACAGGTCCCAGGAGTGCCAACCTCAACCAGAGCGTGGTCACCAAGTTAAAGGCCGTCTACACCCTGGTGGAACAGCTCTACACCGGGTCACAGCGTGCCTTAGCTGTGGTGGCCCTATCCAACGAGGTGCCAACTCATCTGGCCGAAGTCCTGCGCCGGCTCGCCGTTCTGCCTCAGCGGATCCAAGAGCTGCGACGGGCCTCCGCGAGAGCCGGAGCAATCGCCGCGCTGAGCCGGGCCAAGGCATTCCTGCCGGAGCTAGACCCGGCAGACATCGCCCTGGGTTACCCAAGCCTGAAGGAAGACGGCTCAGCCTTCGACCAGAAGGACTTCGCGGCATGTGTGAAAGCTGTACGCCCGGTGGGCACCCTCATCGGGAACGACACCGACTTGACCAAGTACCAGCCGGGTTATGATGCGGAGAATCAGAGGATTCCAACCCCTCGCTATGAAGCCCTCAATCTGATCCCTCCGGCTCGTCAGCACACCTTCGCCCCGGAGATTGACCCGGCCGGGTTAATTGACGAAGAAGCCCAGTTCGAAGCTCTCAGCGGCATCGACTGGAAATCATCAACCTTCGAGGTCTTGGGATCAGCCGGAGGAGAAGACAGGAATGAGCCGGGGACTTCAACTCAGCGGGTATCATAATTTAGCTGGCAGCTTATCAAACATTGTTCCATCTTTTAGACTTGGATAATTATTGTAATAGAGTAGGTGCAACAGTTTATCTCTGCCGTGCCATCGTACACGTTTTGAATGCGAAAGCCCTTTGAACTTTCTTCTTTGATGTTTCTCCGGGTCATAATCATCCCTTTGTTTTTCTCAACCTCAAAAGGTGCCTTTAAGTATCTGCATATAAAAGGCAAATCACAAGTCTCGAGGCGGCTTACCGCCCTAAGAATCAGGTGTTTGAGATAAATAACCCGGAATATGAATTAAAAAAGACTGGTCCTTAATTATACTCTGAACATAGCCAAAATAACACACTTAACAGCCTGTAAGCATCTTCCGGCTTAAATAACCCGGGTAGCAAGGTTGACACCTTAACTCCGATTTACTTGCCTTGATGACACCCATGACGTGCAACTAACACTGCAAACCAAAGTTAAGCCGGCAAGTGAGACCCGGCCATGCACCCCTCAGAGTAAACTTTTGAAAAAGCAGAAGAACTTAGGGGCTTCCGGTTCGAATACGACCTGAGACCCGGCCCAAAGGGGTTAAGCCAAGATTCGGATACGATCATATAGCCCCCAGTGGGTGCGGCGATGCCAATCAAGAGGGTACCGACAGCTATGTTCTCTTTGGTTCGAATACGACCCATGTTTGAACAGGAAGCCCCCAAGTGATTCTTAAAATTGTTTAACGACGCTGATTCGAATACGATCCACGTCGGTTCTCAGAGGGGTTAAACTATGATTCAAATATGACCAAAGGCAACCTCCCAATGAGCTCGGCACTTGGCCAATCAAATGGGTTTCGACAGCTATGTTCTCTTTGGTTCGAATACGACCCATGTTTGAACAGGAAGCCCCCAAGTGACTTTACTGCTTACGGCTAGATTCGAATACGATCATAAGCCGGATCCTCCTTTAAGTCAGCATGTAATCTTGTAATAAAAACAACACACACATATTTGGAGGAGAGAAAAGGACAGAGGTCCTGCTTTATTGCTTATCATAATAGATACATGGCTGAGATAAATATGTACACCACTAGAGCCGGTAGCTCAAGTGTAGTAAGGCCGAAGCTGAGCTGTGTTCCACAGCCGACGGGTCTCTTCCTCTGACTTACGTGAATCTTTGTGCTCCCGAATGTCAATGAGGTAATATGACCCGTTGTGCAAGTTCTTGCTGACCACAAAGGGCCCTTCCCAAGGTGGGGATAACTTGTGTGCATCTGTTTGATCCTGGATGAGCCGGAGCACAAGGTCGCCTTCCTGGAAGACCCGGGATTTGACCCGGCGGCTATGATAACGGCGCAGGTCTTGTTGGTAAATCGCTGAACGGGCTGCTGCCACATCACGCTGTTCGTCCAACAAGTCCAGAGCATCTTGGCGCGCCTGTTCATTATCCGTCTCAACATAAGCCGCCACGCGAGGTGAATCGTGACGGATGTCGCTGGGGAGGACTGCTTCTGCTCCATAAACCATGAAGAAAGGCGTGAAGCCTGTAGACCTGTTAGGAGTAGTGTTGATGCTCCATAAGACGGAGGGCAACTCCTCCACCCAACAACCCGGCGTCCGTTGCAAAGGGACCAAAAGCCGGGGCTTGATGCCCTTCAGAATCTCCTGATTAGCTCTCTCAGCTTGACCATTGGATTGAGGATGAGCCACTGAAGAAACATCAAGTCGGATATGCTCTCGTTGACAAAACTCCTCCATGGCGCCTTTGGAAAGATTGGTGCCATTGTCAGTTATAATGTTGTGCGGAAAGCCAAAACGGAAAATCACCTTTTTCATAAATTGAACCGCCGTGGCTGCATCGCACTTGTTAACTGGCTCAGCTTCCACCCACTTTCTGAATTTGTCAACTGCCACCAAGAGGTGGGTCTTCTTATCCTTGGACCGTTTAAAAGGCCCAACCATGTCAAGCCCCCAGACCGCAAAGGGCCAAGTGATTGGGATCATCCTCAACTCCTGAGCCGGCACATGAGCCCGTCGTGAGAACCTTTGGCAACCATCACATTTACTAACCAAGTCCTCTGCATCAGCATGAGCCGTCAGCCAATAAAAACCATGACGGAAAGCCTTGGCCACAAGGGATTTTGAGCCGGCATGATGGCCACAATCCCCTTCATGGATCTCACGCAAGATCCCTTGGCCTTCCTTAGGGGAGATACAACGTTGAAATGCCCCTGAAACACTGCGATGATGTAACTCGCCACCGATGACGATCATTGACTTAGCCCGCCGGGTTATTTGCCTGGCCAAAGTTTCATCCTCAAGCAACTCTCCCCGGGTTATATAAGCCAGATATGGCATTGTCCAATCTGGTATGACATGAAGAGCCGCCACCAGTCGTGCCTCCGGGTCAGGGATAGCCAAGTCATCCTCTATAGGCAACTTAACCGAAGGGTTATACAAGACATCCAGGAAAGTGTTAGGCGGCACCGGCTTTCGCTGAGAGCCTAGCCGGCTCAGAGCATCAGCCGCCTCGTTCTTCCTGCGATCAATGTGCTCCACTTGGTATCCCTGAAAGTGCCCAGCAATGGCATCAACCTCGCGGCGATAAGCCGCCATGAGAGGATCCTTAGAATCCCACGTGCCTGATACTTGTTGAGCCACCAGGTCTGAGTCACCAAAGCACCTTACCCGGCTTAAGCTCATCTCCTTAGCCACCCGAAGACCGTGGAACAAAGCCTCGTATTCAGCCGCATTGTTAGTGCAAGGAAACATCAACTGTAGCACATAATGGAACTTGTCACCTTTAGGGGAAGCCAATACAACGCCAGCCCCCGAGCTCTCCAGCTGCCTGGACCCATCAAAGTGAATAGTCCAATAAGTGTTATCCAGCTTTTGCTCGGGCACTTGTGACTCTGTCCAATCATTGATGAAATCCACCAAAGCCTGAGATTTAACAGCAGTGCGTGGCACATATTTGAGGCCATGAGGTCCAAGTTCTATAGCCCACTTAGCAATTCTCCCTGTGGCCTCTCTGTTTTGAATAATATCACCAAGAGGGGCAGACCAGACCACAGTGATGGGATGACCCTGAAAATAATGCTTAAGCTTCCGGCTCGCCATGAACACACCATACACAAGCTTCTGCCAATGCGGGTACCGCTGCTTGGACTCAATGAGCACCTCGCTGACATAATAAACCGGCCGCTGAACCGGATGCTCCTTACCCGCCTCCTTGCGCTCCACCACAATAGCCATGCTGACGGCTCGTGCGTTTGCCGCCACATACAGTAGCAAGGGCTCCTTATCAACCGGAGCAGCAAGGACTGGGGGCTCTGCCAGCTGCTTTTTCAAATCCTCAAAAGCGGTATTAGCTGCATCATTCCAGACAAAGTTATCAGTCTTCTTCATCAACTAATATAAGGGCATGGCCTTCTCACCCAAACGGCTTATAAACCGGCTTAAAGCAGCAATGCGACCCGCCAAGCGCTGGACGTCATTTATACACGCCGGCTTAGCTAGGGAGGTGATGGCCTTGATCTTCTCCGGGTTAGCCTCAATACCTCTGTCAGAAACCAAGAAGCCCAATAGTTTGCCTGCAGGAACACCAAAAACACACTTGGCCGGGTTAAGCATCATCTTATAGACCCGGAGATTATCAAAGGTTTCCCTTAAATCATCTATCAGGGTTTCCTCTTTGATGGATTTAACCACAATATCATCCACGTAAGCGTGAACATTGCGCCCGATCTGTTTATGAAGACAGTTCTGTACACAGCGCTGGTAAGTCGCCTGTGCACACTTGAGTCCAAAGGGCATAGACACATAGCAGAAGGCTCCAAAGGGAGTGATAAACGCCGTCTTCTCCTGGTCCTTAACTGCCATCTTAATCTGATGATACCCGGAATAAGCATCCAAGAAACTTAAGCGTGCGCAACCTGCCGTAGCATCAATGATTTGATCAATACGGGGGAGGGCAAAAGGATCAGCCGGACACGCCTTGTTCAAGTCCGTGTAATCCACACACATCCGCCAGGTGCCGTTCTTCTTGAGCACGAGCACCGGGTTAGCCAACCACTCTGGGTGAAAGACTTCAACGATGAACCCGGCTGCCAAGAGCCGGGCCACTTCTTCACCAATAGCTTTCCGCCTCTCTTCATTAAACCGCCGGAGAAACTGTCTGACCGGCTTAAATTTCGGATCAACATTGAGAGTATGCTCAGCGAGTTCTCTAGGTACACCTGGCATGTCAGAAGGTTTCCATGCGAAGATGTCCCTATTCTCACGGATGAACTCGATGAGCGCGCTTTCCTATTTTGGATCCAGATTGGCACTGATGCTAAACTGTTGAGATGAATCTCCTGGAACAAAATCAACAAGCTTAGTTTCATCAGCCGACTTAAATTTCATCGCCGGCTCAGTCTCCGTAGTCGGCTTTTTCAGAGAGGTCATATCTGTTGGGTCGACATTGTCTTTGTAAAACTTCAACTCCTCTGTAGCACAAACAGACTCTGCATAAGCCGCGTCGCCTTCCTCACACTCTAGAGCCACTTTTCGGCTGCCATGAACCGTAATAGTCCCGTTGTGACCCGGCATTTTGAGCTGTAAGTACACATAACACGGCCGTGCCATGAACTTGGCGTAAGCCGGCCGTCCAAATATAGCATGGTATGGACTTTGTATCTTGACCACCTCAAAGGTCAACTTTTCCACCCTGTAGTTGTTCTCATCACCAAAAGCCACTTCCAATTCGATCTTGCCGACTGGATAAGCCGACTTACCAGGTACCACACCATGAAAGATAGTGTTGGACTGGCTGAGATTCTTATCAACCAACCCCATACGACGGAAAGTCTCATAATAGAGGATGTTGATGCTGCTGCCTCCATCCATGAGCACCTTTGTGAACTTGTATCCTCCCACTTGAGGAACCACCACTAAGGCCAAGTGGCCCGGGTTATCCACCCGAGGAGGGTGATCCTCCCTACTCCACACTATGGGATGCTCAGACCATCGTAAGTAGCGTGGGACTGCCGGCTCAACAGCATTCACCGCCCTCTTGTGAAGTTTCTGATCTCGCTTGCACAGACTAGTGGTAAACACATGATACTGTCCACCGCTTAGCTGCTTTGGATTGGTCTGATAACACCCCTGCTGCTGTTGATGACCCTGGCCAGCCTGTTGATGAAAGCCCCCTTGACCATTCTGAGGACCGGAATTTGAGCCGCCGCCCGGGCCATGAAAGCCGCCAGCACCTGAGTCGCCGCCCGGGCCATTGTAACTCTTAAAGGCCTTCATGATCGCGCAATCCTTCCACAGATGAGTCGCTGGCTTCTCTCTAGAGCCATGCCTTGGACAAAGTTCATTCAACAGCTGCTCCAGCGTTGGACCTGACCCGCCGCCTCGGGGAGGGGGCCTCCCCTTGCGTCGCTGGTTATTACCTTGGGAGTTGGCGTTGGCTACAAACTCTAGGCTGCCATCGGCCTTACGCTTGCCTCCTCCTTGGTTCCCCGGGTTAAACTGAGGACCCTTGCCATTGTCGTTCTTCTTTCCCTTCCCTGTCCTTTCATCATCTGAAGGGGGATCCTTGGTACCATCGGAATCGGCGTACTTGACAAGAGCCGCCATTAGTGTACCCATATCGGTGCAGTCGCGTTTAAGCCGCCCGAGTTTCATCTTAAGGGGCACAAAGCGATAGTTCTGTTCCAGCATTACGACTGCAGAGCCGGCATCCATCTTATCTGATGAATGTATGATCTCCTTGACCCGGCAAACCCAATGGGTCGTGGATTCACCCTCCTGCTGCTTACAGTTAGTCAAATCCACAATTGACATAGACTGCCTACAGGTATCTTTGAAGTTTTGGATGAACCGGGCTTTCAGCTCAGCCCAAGACCCAATGGAATTCGGTGGTAGCCCTTTCAACCACGTGCGGGCAGTTCCATCTAACATCATGGTGAAGTACTTGGCCATGGCCGCCTCACTGACCTCCAGCAGTTCCATAGCCATCTCATAACTCTCAATCCAGGCCGCGGGTTGTAAGTCAGCTGTATAGTTAGGCACCTTTCTAGGGCCCTTGAAGTCCTTAGGTAGACGTTCATTACGGATAGCTGGCACCAAGCAAGGTACACCCCCGGTCCTGGTAGGGATACCTACATCAACGGAAGTCGTCGGATAAGCCGGGGGGGTCTGGTAAGCCGTTAATTGAGGCACTTGCTCCGCCTCTTGGCGCGCTCGGTCCTGGTCTGCTGCGTAAAGGGCTCCATTATGAGCCGGGCCATGGCCAGGGGGCGGGTCATGGCGTCGGACATTGCTTGAGCCGGTTGCTGAGACCACGTGCCGGCTGTAACTCGGGCTCTGACCCGGACGAGGGGTCGAGTGGATTCTATCCCGGCTGTAGGAGTACGCCTCTTGCTATGCCAGTGCCGTCTGCAGGAGTTCCCTGACCCGGCGGGTCTCGATGGCCGTCGGAGAGTCGCCGTCAACGGGGAGAGCCGCCAGCCGTGCTGCCGCAGCTACCATGTTCTCCAGCGGGTTATTATAATGTCCCGGGGGTATTGGCACATACTGAGGCGGGGCAGGGGGCACCTGGGGAGGCCCCATCACTTGCGGCTGAGTAAGGGGTCCAGACCCGGGCGCTATGCCCCCTGGCGGGTTACTAGACCCTGCACCTGGCGTGTTGAAGAGGTTGCGTGGATCGTAAACCGGTGGGAGTCGAGACTGGGCCTTTTGATGCCTCCTTCTCATGACCTCATTGGCCGCGTTCTGATCCATCGTGAGTTGGAAGGACTGCGCCTCAATCAGCTGAGTCCGGGCATCGAGAGCCGCCCGCTCCGCAGCCAGCCTGATTCCTTCTACTGCAAGATCCTCCTTAGCTTTTATCAGATCCAATTTCAACTGTGCCACCTCCGCATCATGTTGGGCTTGATCCGCCGGGTCTACCGTGGCGGTTAATAGGGCCGTCATCTTGTCCGTGAGATCCATCAGCACCTGAGCCGGAGAGGGCACCGGGTTTCCCGATCCAGCAGCGGGGTTCTGAACAGGCTGTGCACCAGCCATAAAGACTCCAACCTGGCTAGGCGGCTCAAAAAGGTCCGGAATACTGTCGCCATCGGAACAACCCATGAGCCTGCCATCCTGAAGTTGGTACAACGAGTTTGACTCATCAGTGGCCGACTCGCCGTCAGAGCCGGCGGCCGCCTCATCCCCGGACCCAGATGGGTCAGAGGGCCCTCCATGGATGTATCCCACAAAAGCTTGCTTTGAGGCAGGCCGGGCCCGGGCGGGTCGTGCGCGTTGAGCCGTTTCGATGAGATCGGCGCAGAGATCCGGCTCAGGGCCCGGCTCACCAATCTTGCCAATGAAGACATGAATTCCGCCGAAGGGGACCCGGTACCCGTACTCAATTGAGCCGGCGTCGGGGCCCCAGTCTGCATCGTCGATGTAGAGCTTGCCGCGACGGCTCTTGGTCATCCGGCCCACAGCGTATCCCTTGAGCCCTTCGAAGCTGCCCTTCAAGAACTCAAATCCACCGTGCGCTAGCCCCACGGTGGGCGCCAACTGTCGTGGAATTGTCACGGCAGATGTCCTTGGGCTAAGACTTAGTCGTGGAGCCATCGCAGCTAGGAAGCTTGAAGGGGTTATGCGGGACAAGGGACGCGAGGGTTTATACTGGTTCGGCCCCTTACGGTGAAGGTAAAAGCCTACGTCCAGTTTGAGGTGGTACTGATTAGGGTTACGATCACCAGGGAGCTAAACAGCTATGCCCGGCTCTCGATGAGATTGTTGTCGTCTTTAAACCGCTGCCGGGTCGTCCCTTTATATAGGGAGGCTGGCGCCCAGCAGCCCTTAGAGTCCCGGCCGGCTCATAAGAGTGTCCGGCTCGGACTCTCAACTATACTTGCCTTACACTACAAGTTCTACAATAATAAAGATTGTAACTACAGGCCTTTAGCCATATCCGGGTCTCAGCCCATCTCCGGCCCATCGTCTTGAAACTTGGCTCCGGGCTTCTGGTCCCGACCGTACGAGTAACCCGGCCCCTCCTAGCGGGTGACTCTAAGGTCTATATCCTCAACAGGTGTGCCAAACGTCACAACGTAACTGGGTGACTATAAAGGTACACTACGGGTATCTCCGAAAGTGTCTGTTGGGTTGGCACGGATCGAGACTGGGATTTGTCACTCCGTATGACGGAGAGGTATCTCTGGGCCCACTCGGTAATGCATCATCATAATGAGCTCAATGTGACTAAGGAGTTAGTCACGGGATCATGCATTGCGGTACGAGTAAAGAGACTTGCCGGTAACGAGATTGAACAAGGTATTGGGATACCGACGATCGAATCTCGGGCAAGTAACATACCGATTGACAAAGGGAATTGTATACGGGATTGATTGAATCCTCGACATCGAGGTTCATCCGATGAGATCATCGTGGAACATGTGGGAGCCAACATGGGTATCCAGATCCCGCTGTTGGTTATTGACCGGAGAGGCGTCTCGGTCATGTCTGCATGTCTCCCGAACCCGTAGGGTCTACACACTTAAGGTTCGGTGACGCTAGGGTTGTAGAGATATGAGTATGCGGAAACCCAAAAGTTGTTCGGAGTCCCGGATGAGATCCCGGACGTCACGAGGAGTTCCGGAATGGTCCAGAGGTGAAGAATTATATATAGGAAGTCCAGTTTCGGCCACCGGGAAAGTTTCGGGGGTTATCGGTATTGTACCGGGACCACCGGAAGGGTCCCAGGGGTCCATCGGGTGGGCCACCTATCCCGGAGGGCCCCATGGGCTGAAGTGGGAAGGGAACCAGCCCTTAGTGGGCTGGGGCGCCCCCCATGGGCCTCCCCCCTGCGCCTAGGGTTGGAAACCGTAGGGTGGGGGGGCGCCCCACTTGACTTGGGGGGAAGTTTCCCCCCCTTGGCCGCCGCCCCCCCCCCATAGATGGGTTCTTGGCCGGCGCCCCCCCTCCCAGGGGGCCTATATAAAGGGGGGAGGGAGGGCAGCAACACCACAGCCCCTGGCGCCTCCCTCTCCCCCTGCAACACCTCTCCCTCTCGCAGAAGCTTGGCGAAGCCCTGCCGAGATCCCGCTACATCCACCACCACGCCGTCATGCTGCTGGATCTCAAGCAACCTCTCCTTCCCCCTTGCTGGATCAAGAAGGAGGAGACGTCGCTGCTCCGTACGTGTGTTGAACGCGGAGGTGCCGTCCGTTCGGCACTCGGTCATCGGTGATTTGGATCACGGCGAGTACGACTCCATCAACCCCGTTCATTGGAACGCTTCCGCTCGCAATCTACAAGGGTATGTAGATGCACTCCTTTCCCCTCGTTGCTAGTATACTCCATAGATGGATCTTGGTGATGCGTAGGAAATTTTAAAATTCTGCTACGATCCCCGCATCATGAGCCAGGCCTATGTGTAGTTACTATGCACGAGTAGAACACAAAGCAGTTGTGGGCGTAGATGTTGCCAATTCTTCTTGCCGCTACTAGTCTTATCTTGTTTCGGCGGTATTGTGGGATGAAGCGGCCCGGACCGACCTTACACATATGCTTACGTGAGACAGGTTCCACCGACTGACATGCACTAGTTGCATAAGGTGGCTAGCGGGTGTCTGTCTCTCCCACTTTAGTCGGAATGGATTCGATGAAAAGGGTCCTTATGAAGGGTAAATAGAAATTGGCATATCACGTTGTGGTTTTACGTAGGTAAGAAACGTTCTTGCTAGAAACCTATACAAGCCACGTAAAAAACTTGCAACAACAATTAGAGGACGTCTAACTTGTTTTTGCAGCAAGTGCTATGTGATGTGATATGGCCAGAAGTTGTGATGAATGATATATGTGATGTATGAGATTGATCATATTCTTGTAATAGGAATCACGACTTGCATGTCGATGAGTACGACAACCGGCAGGAGCCATAGGAGTTGTCTTTATTTTTTGTATGACCTGCGTGTCATTGAATAACGCCATGTAAATTACTTTACTTTGTTGCTAAACGCGTTAGCCATAGAAGTAGAAGTAATCGTTGGCGTGACAACTTCATGAAGACACAATGATGGAGATCATGGTGTCATGCCGGTGACGAAGATGATCATGGTGCCCCGAAGATGGAGATCAAAGGAGCAAAATGATATTGGCCATATCATGTCACTATTTGATTGCATGTGATGTTTATCATGTTTTTGCATCTTATTTGCTTAGAACGACGGTAGTAATGTAACGCCCACGATGCGGCTATATCTCCCACGTGTTGAGGCACGACTTAGAAGCATAACCGCATAGTGGTTTTGTCGCAAGAAGGGTCATCTTCACACAATCCCATGTAAAGAACAAGAATGGGATAAAGAGTTGGCTTACAATCGCCACTTCACACAATACATAAATAATATTCATACATCATCCAAAATACAAACATATAGACCGACTACGGTCAAAATCCAGATGAAAATAAGACAACCCCAAATGCTAGATCCCCGATCGTCCCAACTGGGCTCCACTACTGATCATCAGGAAAAGACACATAGTAACGACCACGTTCCTCGTCGAACTCCCACTTGAGATCGACCCCATCATCAGCACTGGCATCGTCGGCACCTGCAACTGTTTTGGTAGAATCTGTGAGTCACGAGGACTCAGCAATCTCACACACGCGAGATCAAGACTATTTAAGCTTATAGGAAAGGAAGGTGTAGTGAGGTGGAGCTGCAGTGGCAAAAGCATATAGGGTGGCTAACATACGCAAGAGAGAGCGAGAAGAGAAGCAACGGAACGGTCGTCATCTAGCAATGAGCAAGAAGTGATCCTGAACTCCTACTTACGTCATACATAACACAGACCGTGTTCACTTCCCGGACTCCGCCGAGAAGAGACCATCATGGCTACACACGCAGTTGATGTATTTTAATTGGGTCAAGTGACAAGTTCTCTACAACCGGACATTAACAAATTCCCATCTGCCTCATAACCGCGGGCACGGCTTTCGAAAGATAATACCCTGCAGGGGTGTCCCAACTTAGCCCATCATAATCTCTCATGGTCAACAAAGGATAAACCTTCTCCCGGAAAGACCCGATCAGTCTCGGAATCCCGGTTTACAAGACATTTCGACAGTAGTAAAACAAGACCAGAAAAGCCGCCCGATGCGCCGACAAATCCCGATAGGAGCTGCACATATCTCGTTCTCAGGGCACACCGGATGAGACATCCTACGAGTAAAACCAGACCTCGAGTTTCCAGGAGGGGGCCCCGCAGTCTACTCAGTTCGGACCAACACTCGAAGGAGCACTGGCCCGGGGGGTTAAAATAAGATGACCCTCGGGCTCGCGAAAACCCGGGGGAAAAGGCTTAGGTGGCAAATGGTAAAACCAAGGTTGGGCCTTGCTGGAGGTGTTTTATTCAAGGCGAACTGTCAAGGGGGTCCCATAAATCACCCGACCGCGTAAGGAACGCAAACTCAAGGAACAAAATACCGGTATAACAGAAACTAGGGCGGCAAGAGTGGAACAAAACCCCAGGCATAAGGCCGAGCCTTCCACCCTTTACCAAATATATATATATATGCATTAATTAAATAAGAGATATTGTGATATCCCAACATATCCATGTTCCGACATGGAACCAACTTCAACTTCACCTGCAACTAGCAACGCTATAAGAGGGGCTGAGCAAAAGCGGTAACTTAGCCAAACAACGGTTTGCTAGGAAATGATGGTTAGAGGCTGACATGGCAAAATGGGAGACATGATATAGCAAGTGATAGGTAGCGTAGCATGGCAATAGAGCGAACAACTAGCAAAGCAAAGATAGAAGTGATTTCGAGGGGTGGTCATCTTGCCTGCAAGGTTCTCAGAGTTGTCGCGAGCTTGATCCTTGAAAGCGTACTCAACAGGTTCCTCGTTCATGAACTCATCTCCCGGCTCTACCCAAGACAAGAACACAAACAAACGGAACCACAATCAACCACGAGAAATGCACAAGCAACATGATGCAAAACATGTATGATATGCAAGATATGATATGCGATGCATATGCGTGCTCCGGAAGGAAAATGATGAACATGACAGTAACTTGGCAAACCAAGCATGCCACTGGAAAGATGAGATGATTTCGGTCGAAATCGATATAAAGATCACCGGAAACGGATGCACGGTTTGCAAATGGCAAGCAAAACAAAAATGACACGAATCTGCGATTAACAGCATGATAGCACTTAAAATGCAACAAACAACAATGCTACATCACTCCAACATAGCAACAAAGCACATAGCAGTAATATACAGGAGATGCTTGACAAAAGATGAACACTGAGCTACGGCTAGATCACAACATATCAAGCTCAAACAAGCAAGGCAAAAGTGCAAAAGATAACAGGTTCACAGACTTGGTGAAAAACTGGACATGGCAGAAAACAGTATCAGATAGCAATGTTCAGAGCACGAAATCAACATGCTACAGGAACTTAACATGGCAAAACTTGGCATGGAAGTATGATACTAAAAGCATATGACAAAAGTACATTACTGACCATAAGCCAAAAAGGAACAGAAGATATGATGGCAAGCATGTAAACATAGCAAGTTTCGTTATCAGGTTTCAGACTTAGCAGAAACAGAGCATGGCAGAAACAATAATATGTAGGCCACTTTGTGAGCTTGATGCACTCATCACAAAGCAACGCATGACAAAACAAGCATACCTACAGCAAGATGGCATGTTTATGAAGCTATCCATGGCAAGAACAAAAGCATAGCATGTATGGATCAACTGCAATAAGCTTGGCAAAATTGCTTATCATGTTAAGAATCTGTCAGAAATATTTTATAGCAAAAGTAGAGCAATATTGAGTCATGCTATGGCACTCCATAATTGCAAAAAAGGGCCGGAATGGATCAATTACAACAATAGCTACAAAACATCCTTACTGGACATCACCAAAATATGCATGGATCTCTCTGTAACATCTAGTTTACATGGCAACAAAATAACAGCAGACAAGGACTTGGAGAAATCACTAAGTCCCTGAAATCAGAAACATTACAGAGCCTACTTTGCATGCTTGTGCTAGTCACCACAGAGATCAAAAAAATACATGGCATACACCCTTGGAAAGATGGCATGGCATACAACAAAACACATGTAGAGCTCATGCCCATAAGATGCACAGATTAGATGATACAAAAATGACAAATCTCCAAGTTCTGATAAGAACCAGCAGATAACAGCAACTAGCCCTCTTACAACAGAGATTTGGGCATCAAGATGACCTCTAATGAACATGGTGCAATTGAACAAAATGTAGAGCATCGCGAGACGAACAAGCTGACATATTACACGCGTGAATCAGAGCTACATGCAAGGAGTTATGCACTAACGAACATGAGCATATGCTACATGCAAGGGGTTACCACCGAATTCCATCGGGTCTTGGGCTGAGCTGAAAGCCCGGTTCATCCAAAACTTCAAAGATACCTGCAGGCAGTCTATGTCAATTGTGGATTTGACTAACTGTAAACAGCAGGAGGGTGAATCCACGACTCACTGGGTTCGCCGGGTCAAGGAGATCATACATTCGTCAGATAAGATGGATGCCGGCTCTGCGGTCTTAATGTTGGAACAAAATTGTCGTTTCGTGCCCCTGAAGATGAAACTCGGACGGCTTAAGCGCGACTGCAGTGATATGGGTACGCTAATGGCGGCTCTTGTCAAGTACGCCGATTCCGATGGTACCAAGGATCCCCCTTCAGATGATGAAAGGGCAGGGAAGGGAAAGAAGAATGGCAATGGCAAGGGTCCTCAGTATAACCCGGGGAACCAAGGAGGAGGCAAGCGCAAGGCTGATGGCAGCCTAGAGTTTGTAGCCAACGCCAGCTCACAAGGTAATAACCAGCGACGCAAGGGGATGCCCCCTCCCCGAGGCGGCGGGTCAGGCCCGACATTGGAGCAACTGTTGAATGAGCCTTGTCCAAGGCACGGCTCTAGAGAGAAGCCAGCGACTCATTTATGGAAGGATTGTGCAATCATGAAGGCATTCAAGAGTTACAATGGCCCGGGCGGCGGCTCAGGCGCCGGCGGCTTTCATGGCCCGGGCGGCGGCTCAAATTCTAACCCTCAGAACGGTCAAGGGGGCTTTAATCAGCAGTCTGGCCAGGGTCATCAACAGCAGCAGGGAGGTTATCAGACCAATCCAAAGCAGCTTAGCGGTGGGCAGTATCATGTGTTTACCACCAGTCTATGCAAGCGAGATCAGAAGCTTCATAAGAGGGCCGCGAACGCTGTTGAGCCGGCAGTCCCACGCTACTTGCGGTGGTCAGAGCAACCTATAGTGTGGAGTAGGGAGGATCACCCTCCCCGGGTGGATAATCCGGGTCACTTGGCCCTGGTGGTGGCTCCTCAGGTGGGAGGATATAAGTTCACTAAGGTGCTCATGGACGGAGGCAGCAACATCAACATCCTCTATTATGAGACTTTTCGCCGGATGGGATTGGTTGATAAGAACCTCAGCCAGTCAAACACTATCTTCCATGGTGTGGTACCTGGTAAGTCGGCTTATCCGGTCGGCAAGATCGAGTTGGAAGTGGCCTTCGGAGATGAAAACAACTACAGGGTGGAAAAATTGACCTTTGAGGTGGTCAAGATAAGAAGTCCGTACCACGCTATATTTGGGCGGCCGGCTTACGCCAAATTCATGGCACGGCCGTGTTATGTTTACTTACAGCTCAAGATGCCGGGTCATAATGGGACCATCATGGTTCACGGCAGCCGGAAGGTGGCCTTGGAATGTGAGGAAGGCGATGCAGCTTATGCAGAGTCTGTTTGTGCAACAGAGGAGTTGAAGTTTTACAAGGACAATGTTGACCCAACAGATATGACATCTCTGAAAAAGCCGACTACGGAGCATGAGCCGGCGATGAAATTTAAGTCGGCTGATGAGACTAAACTTGTTGATTTCGTTCCAGGAGATTCATCTCAGCAGTTCAGAATCAGTGCCACTCTGGGTCCGAAATAGGAAAGCACGCTCATCGAGTTCATCCGTGAGAATAGGGACATCTTCGCATGGAAACCTTCTGACATGCCAGGTGTACCTAGAGAACTCGCTGAGCACACTCTCAATGTTGATCCGAAATTTAAGCCGGTCAGGCAGTTCCTTCGGCGGTTTAATGAAGAGAGGCGGAAAGCTATTGTTGAAGAGGTGGCCCGGCTCTTGGCGGCCGGGTTTATCGTTGAAGTCTTTCACCCAGAGTGGTTAGCTAACCCGGTGCTCGTGCTCAAGAAGAACGGCACTTGGCGGATGTGTGTGGACTACACGGACTTAAACAAGGCGTGTCCGGCTGATCCTTTTGCCCTTCCCCGTATTGATCAAATTGTTGATGCTACGGCAGGTTGTGCGCGCTTAAGTTTCTTGGATGCTTATTCCGGGTATCATCAGATTAAGATGGCAGTCAAGGACCAGGAGAAGACGGCGTTCATCACTCCCTTTGGAGCCTTCTGCTATGTGTCTATGCCCTTTGGACTCAAGTGTGCACAGGCGACTTACCAGCGTTGTGTACAGAACTGTCTTCATAAACAGATCGGGCGCAATGTTCACGCTTATGTGGACGATATTGTGGTTAAGTCCATAAAGGAGGAAACCTTGATAGATGATTTAAGGGAAACCTTTGATAATCTCCGGGTCTACAAGATGATGCTTAACCCGGCCAAGTGTGTTTTTGGTGTTCCTGCACGCAAACTCTTGGGTTTCTTGGTTTCTGACAGAGGCATTGAAGCTAACCCGGAGAAGATCAAGGCCATCACCTCCCTAGCTAAGCCGGCGTGTATAAATGATGTTCAGCGTTTGGCGGGTCGCATTGCTGCTTTAAGCCGGTTTATAAGCCGTTTGGGTGAGAAGGCCATGCCATTATATCAGTTGATGAAGAAAACTGATAACTTTGTCTGGAATGATGCAGCTAATATTGCCTTTGAGGATTTGAAGAAGCAGCTGGCAGAGCCCCCAGTCCTTGCTGCTCCGGTTGATAAGGAGCCCTTATTGTTGTATGTGGCTGCTAACGCACGAGCCGTCAGTGTGGCCGTGGTGGTGGAGCGCAAGGAAGAGGGTAAGGAGCATCCGGTTCAGCGGCCGGTTTATTATGTCAGCGAAGTGCTCATCGAGTCCAAGCATCGGTATCCGCATTGGCAGAAGCTTGTTTACGGTGTGTTCATGGCAAGCCAGAAACTTAAGCATTATTTTCAGGGTCATCCCATCACTGTGGTCAGTTCTGCCCCTCTTGGTGATATCATTCAAAACAGGGAGGCCACAGGGAGAGTGGCGAAGTGGGCTATAGAGCTTGGACCTCATGGTCTCAAGTATGTGCCGCGCACTGCTGTTAAATCTCAGGCTCTGGTGGATTTCATCAATGATTGGACAGAGTCACAAGTGCCCGAGCAAAAGCCGGATAACACATATTGGACTATTCACTTCGATGGGTCCCGGCAGTTGGAGGGCTCGGGGGCTGGAGTTGTATTGGCTTCCCCTAAGGGTGACAAGTTCCATTATGTGCTACAATTGATGTTTCCTTGCACTAACAATGCGGCTGAGTACGAGGCCTTGCTCCACGGCCTTCGGATGGCTAAGGAGATGAGCTTGAGCCGGGTGAGGTGTTTCGGTGACTCCGACTTGGTGGCTCAACAAGTATCAGGCAAGTGGGACTCTAAGGACCCTCTCATGGCGGCTTATCGCCGAGAAGTTGATGCCATTGCAGGGGACTTTCAGGGCTACCAGGTAGAGCACATTGATCGCAGGAAGAACAAGGCGGCTGATGCTTTAAGCCGGCTAGGCTCTCAGCGAAAGCCGGTGCCGCCTAATACTTTCCTGGATGTCCTGTATAATCCTTCTGTTAAGTTGCCTACAGAGGAAGATTTGGCTGTCCCTGACCCGGAGGCACGGCTAGTGGCGGCTCTCCATATCATACCAGACTGGACAATGCCATATCTGGCTTACATGACCCGGGGCGAATTGCCTGAGGATGAAACTTTGGCCAGGCAAATAACCCGGCGGGCTAAGTCAATGATTGTTATCGATGGCGAGTTGCATCATCGCAGTGTTACAGGGGCGTTTCAGCGTCGTGTTTCCCCTGAGGAAGGGCAAGAGATCTTGCGTGAGATTCATGAAGGGGATTGTGGCCATCACGCCGGCTCAAAGTCCCTTGTGGCCAAGGCTTTTCGTCATGGTTTTTATTGGTTAACGGCTCATGCTGATGCAGAGGACTTGGTCAGTAAGTGTGATGGTTGCCAAAGGTTCTCGCGACGGGCTCATGTACCGGCTCAAGAACTGAGGATGATCCCAATTACTTGGCCTTTTGCGGTCTGGGGGCTAGATATGGTTGGGCCTTTCAAAAGGTCCAAGGATAAGAAGACCCACCTTTTGGTGGCAGTTGACAAGTTTACCAAGTGGGTTGAAGCGGAGCCTGTTAGCAAGTGTGATGCAGCCACGGCGGTTCAGTTTATGAAAAAGGTGATCTTTCGCTTTGGTTTTCCACACAGCATTATAACTGACAATGGCACCAATCTCTCCAAAGGCGCCATGGAAGAGTTTTGCCAACGAGAGCATATCCGACTTGATGTTTCCTCAGTGGCTCATCCTCAATCCAATGGTCAAGCTGAGAGAGCTAATCAGGAGATTCTGAAGGGTATCAAGCCCCGGCTTTTGGTCCCTTTGCAACGGACGCCGGGTTGTTGGGTGGAGGAGTTGCCCTCCGTGTTATGGAGCATCAACACTACTCCTAACAGGTCTATAGGTTTTACGCCTTTTTTCATGGTTTATGGGGCAGAAGCAGTCCTCCCCAGTGACATCCGTCATGACTCACCTCGAGTGGCGGCTTATGTTGAGACGGATAATGAACAGGCGCGCCAAGATGCTCTTGACTTGTTGGACGAACAACGTGATGTCGCAGCAGCCCGTTCAGCGATTTACCAACAAGACCTGCGCCGTTATCATAGCCGCCGGGTTAAATCCCGGGTCTTCCAGGAAGGTGATCTCGTGCTCCGGCTCATCCAGGATCAGACAGATGCACACAAGCTATCCCCACCTTGGGAAGGGCCCTTTGTGGTCAGCAAGAATTTGCACAACGGGTCATATTACCTCATTGACATTCGGGAGCACAAAGATTCACGTAAGTCGGAGGAAGAGACCCGACGGCCGTGGAACATAGCTCAGCTTCGGCCTTACTACACTTGAGCCACCAGCTCTCATGATGTACATACTTCTCTCAGCCATGTATATATTATGATAAGCAATAAAGCAGGACCTCTGTCCTTTTTTCTCCTCCAAATGTGCACGTGTTGTTTTCATTGCAAGATTACATGGTAACTTGAAGGAGGATCCGGCTTATGATCGTATTCGAATCTAGCCGTAGGCAGTAAGGTCACTTGGGGGCTTCCTGTTCAAACATAGGTCGTATTCGAACCAAAGAGAACATAGCTGTCGATACCCATTTGATTGGCAAAGTGCCGAGCTCATTGAGGAGTTTTCTTTGATCATATTTGAATCTTAGTTTAAACCCTTTGAGAACCGACGTGGATCGTATTCGAATCAGTGTCGTAAAACAATTCTTAAAACCACTTGGGGGCTTCCTGTTCAAACATGGGTCGTATTCGAACCAAAGAGAACATAGCTGTCGATACCCTCTTGATTGGCATCGCCACACCCACTGGGGACTATATGATCGCATTCGAATCCTAGCATAACCCCTTTGGGCCGGGTCTCTGGTCGTATCCGAACCGGAAGCCCCTAAGTTCCTCTGCTTTATAGCAAGTTTCTTCTGATTATTTCAAAGTGTGTACGGCCGGGTCTCACTTTGCCGGCTTAACTTTGGTTTACAGTGTTAGTTGCACACAATGGGTGTCATTAAGACAAGTAAATCGGAATTAAGGTACCAACCTTATTACCCGGGTCATCTAAACCGGAAGTATGCTTGCAGGCCGCTAAGTGTGTTATTACGGCTGCATTAAGGATATAATTGAGGACCAGTCTTTTTTGATTCATATTCCGGGTTATATATCTAAAACATATGATTCTCAGGGCGGTAAGCCGCCTGGAGACTTGTGATTCGTCTTTCTATGCAGGATAGTTAAAGACAATTATTTGAGACTCAGGAGAATGAATGACCCGGAGAAATATAAAGGAGACAACTTCAATAAAACTTCAAGCATTTAAGGCATGCACGATGGCACGGCAAAGATAAAGTGTTGGTCCTACTCTATTACAAGACTCGTTGAGTCCAAAAGGGTGAGGCATTGTTTGGCAAACCGCCAGCAGAATTACGACGCTTGCTGGGTTGATGTCTCCGGCTCGTCTCTTTCTTCTCCTCCGGCTGTCCCCAAGGTCTGGAAAGTCGACGACTTCCAGTCGATGCCGCTCAGCGCCTCGAATTGGGCTTCCTCGTCAATTAACCCGGCCGGGTCAATCTCTGGGGCAAAGGTGTGCTGACGAGCCGGCGGAATTAAACTCAGAGCTTCATAGCGAGGGGTTGGAATCCTCTGATTTTCTGCGTTATAACCCGGCTGGTACTTGGTCAGATCTGTGTCGTTGCCAATAAGAGTGGCCACCGGGCGTACAGTCTTCACGCAAGCTGCGAAGTCCTTCTGATTAAAGGCGGTGCCGTCTTCCTTCAGGCTTGGGTAGCCGAGGGCGATGTCCGCCAGGTCTAGCTCTGGCAAGAACGCCTTGGCCCGGCTCAGCGCAGCGATTGCTCCGGTTCTCGCAGAGGCCCGTCGCAGCTCTTGGATCCGCTGAGGCAGAACGGCGAGCCGGCGCAGGACTTCTGCCAGGTGAGTCGGCACCTCGTTGGATAGGGCCACCACAGCTAAGGCACGCTGTGACCCGGTGTAGAGCTGCTTCACCAGGGCATGCACGGCCTTCAGCTTGGTTACCACGCTCTGGTTGAGGTTGGCACTTCTGGGACCTGTTTAACAGAATCAGATAAGCCGGCGACAGGGATGAATTATGAGATATAAACATTCTAAACATGATGAAAGCCGGTGAGGCGACTTACCGAAGATGGCGGCCACCATCTGGGACACCTGGCGCTTTAGGCCGGAGAGCTCGGCGGTCTTCTCGGAGAGAGTCTTCTCCGCCTGTTCAGCCCGGTTCACCAATCCGGCCTTCTCTTCGGCCCATGCCTTCCGCTCAGCGTCAAATTATGTCTTCAGTATCTCTTGAGCGGCGATGCTAGACACAAATTTGGCATTTGCCTTCCGGGTCTCCATCTCTTGCATCTGCAGCCGGCTCTTGAGATCAGCCATGTCAGCCTCTAGCTTCTTGCCAGCAGCCTGCATACATTTCCGGATTATGACATGAACAGTTACTATATAAATTTTAAGTCCCAAGCGTTTTCCAAGCAAAGACACTTGGCACTTGGGGGCTAATGCATATTGAACGTATCTATCTACAAGCTGCCGGCTCAGTTGAGTGAGCCGGAACCTAAGTCTACAACATATTTAATCATAAGTCGCCGACTTGGGGGCTAGCATGATAAAGGTAACTATGCAGTAAGTACGAGAATAGCAGAAGGATACCTCAGATTTTTGCTGGATCTGGTTCACCATGGCAACCTCTGCGTCCCGGCTCTTGTGCACTTGGCTGATGTAGCCAGAGACGAGCTCTCCAATGCTCAGGTTGGTGTGGTCGGAGAGGTCCAGGTTCACCCGGTGGGGCTGCAGTAACTCCCCCTTAGCGGAGCACTTAGCCAGTGCGGTAGGTCTCCCCGGCTCAACAAATGCCGTCCGGGTGATTACCACGTCCAGGTCATTTGTTGGTTGAGCCGAGCCGGAGGCCTCCGGGTCAGCAGAAGCTTCTACAGGTGCCGTGTCCATTGGAGTGGTGGCTTCGGGGGCGGAGGCAGCTGGCGCTTCTTGGACCGTCACCTCCGGCTCAGGCAAATCCGGCACTCCGGCCGACTTGGTTTTCTTCGCCCTCTTGGTGAGCTTTGCCTGGGCACTGAAAGAACAACAAAGGTTAGTATAAAAAGTATGAGCAAGGACCAGAACAAATATAAGAGGGTTATCATTACCCGGGCACGGTCTTGAAAGCCGGAAGACTCGACTGCATAGAGTCGCCCGAAGAGGGGGAGGTCTCCTGATAATTGGAGTCAGAAGAATTGAGTGGCTGACGGATAACACCCGCCAATGGATGAAAAGGGTACAAGTGGGAAATAACCTCAGTTCGGCGTTTCCTTGATGCGTCAGGTAACCCGGAGGAGAGGTCGGTGTCCTTGTTGGTCCGGGTGTGACGCCGGCTTTCATGAACCTGTTGCTTCAAAATAAATTGAGGGTCTTGGTAAGCTAAAGGATGTGAAAAGCTTACTTTCCGGGTTACCCTTCGGACTTTCAGCTTTGGCAAGGACTCCGAGTCGGAGGAAAGTGACATTACCTCTTCAACCACCGGGTTACTTGCGCCGGTGTCATCCTGTCAATGAGCAAGTATTGATAAGGCGGACAGCAACAAATAACAAGTACAGCAAGGATTTAAAGGCTCAGGGGTTACCTCTGACTCGGAGCTGTCGCTTAATTGCATCAGCTCTGAAGCAGTAGGCCTGCTTCCTTTCTTGCGAGGGGCGGCTTTCTTCGCCTTCCTGGCCTTCTTGGCCGCCTCATGGTCGTATTTGACCCGCCAATACTTATCATCAGCCTGAAAAATGCAATGAGGTTTCCTTAAAACAATTCAGATGAAAGTCATGTATAGATAAGATGTTCAGATCAGCGGCTTACCGCTGGGGCTGGGTTGGTCTTGCAGAAGGGGGCCAGCCCGGTCCTTCCGCAGTCTGCCAGGCTCTCGTTCAAAAGAGCCTTGGTCATCTCTTCTGCAACGTCTTCAGGAAGATCGTTGCGGCCGTGTCTCTGAGGGTCATCTTTTCGGCCCGTGTACTCACACATTAAGCCGGGGCGGCGGCTCAATGGGATCACCCGCCATGAGATCCAGACCCAAACCAGGTCGATTCCATTCAGACCATTGCCCAGGAGAGCCTTGATCTTGTTGATAGTGGGGAGCAGAGGTTGGCGCTCCGCTTGAGTCAGCTTGTCTGACAGTGGGTGAGTCGGCTCCAGACGCGAAGGGCGAAAGCCGGGCAACGGACTCTCGTCAGCCGGCGACGTGTCTTGGCAGTAAAACCACGTCAGATTCCAGTCCTTGGGGTGGCTGGGCGGCTCTGCGTAAGGGAAAAGGCAGTCCCTACGCCGCTGGATGGAGATGCCACCTAACTCCAGACTTGGCCCATTGGCGCACTCATTCTGACGGTTCAAGTAAAAAAGCTCTCTGAAGAGCAGCAGACTAGGTTCTTCTCCAAGGTAAACCTCGCAGAATACTTGGAAGTTGCAGATGTTGGACACTAAGTTGGGTCCTATATCTTGAGGCCGCAAATCGAAGAAGCTTAGAACGTCTCTAAAAAACTTTGAGCCGGGCGGTGCGAAGCCCCGGCTCATGTGATCCGCAAAAATCACTACCTCCCCATCCTTTGGCTGTGGTCTCTCTTCTGACGGGTCAGGGGCACGGTAGGACATGACGTCTTTCTTGGGCAGATATCCAGACTTAACAAATTCTGCTAATGTATCACTGGTGACATTGGATCTCATCCAGTTGCAAGTGATGGAGGCCTTGGGAGCTTTGGGAGGCATGGTGAAAGTCGGCAGTCTATGACAAAAGTAAAAATGTCCGGGTTAACTATGAGCCGGAAGAAATCTACAGTTCCATGTCAATGTGGCGGCTTATGAAGGGGACTAATGGTATACACTTAAGTGCATCGGGTTATTTAAGCCGCTGAGGGATTGAGAGTAATTTGATTGTCTACAGGCCTTATCACAGCTAAGCCGGCAATTTTTATGGCGCATGGCTTTCTTTAAGCCGGAAGGTTCTACGGCGCGTGGTTTCTTTAAACCGGAACTGTAAACCGCCAGATTCAATGATTGCAGTTTTTTACTAAGTGTGGTAAAACAGGTTTCACACATCGCAGTAAAACTTTTGGATCAAAATGGTCGGATAAAAGAAAAGTTTCTAGACCTAGAAACAGACGCGCGGATGTTCTTGAGCTCGAACGAGGCCTTTATGCAGTGAAAAGAGACCTACTGGCATTTGAAATGAGTACTAAACAACCGCCGTACTAGTTCTATACAAGGCTAAGATCAAACAGGGGCAGTAACTATGAGAACTACCGGAGCTTGTGGGCGACGGCGACGAACACGGACGAACACGGATGAACCCTACTGTAGATCTGCGCTACGGGGTAGTGAGGACTTACCGGTGCTGAAGAGGTGCGGGGGTCGCCGCCGTTTGTCTGGATCGAGTCAGGGTGATGCAGCGGCCAAGGTTGACGAAGACCGGGGGCGAGGCGACGGCGGCAGAGTTCGAGCTCGGGTCGAGGAGCAGTGGCGCGAGGAGGAAGAAGGGTGGCAGAGAAGCCCGTCGGGCCGGCCTATTTATAAGGGCGAGCTCATGAGTGGGCGCGAGGATCAAGGAGTCCACGGCGTGGTTATCTCCTCATGAAACGCCTCGATTTTCGGGATGACAGTAAATGCAAAGATCCGTTGCGGATCTGGCGGAGTAAAAAACGGGTTTAATGGAAGATGACATCACGGCGGATTATCCGGAGTCCAGAGGATGACATCACGCCGGGTTATGGCCTTCACACGATTGTAAGCCGGAGGTTTTCTGTTGAATGAATGGAAGATTGACATGAGCCGGCTCAAATCAATCTGGGGCCTAATGTTGAGGATATAGACCTTAGAGTCACCCGCCAGGAGGGGCCGGGTTACTCTAATGGTCATTGCCAGAAGCCCGACGCCAAGCTTAAAGACGGTGGGCCGAAGATGGGCTTAAGACCCGGATATGGCTTAAAAGCCCGTAGTTATAATCATTATTATGGTAGAACTTGTAGTGTAAGGCAAGAATAGTTGAGAGTCCGAGCCGGACACTCTTATGAGCCGGCCGGGACTCTGAGAGCTGCTGGGCGTCAGCCTCCCTATATAAAAGGAGGACCCGGCAGCGGTTTAGGAACGAGAACAATCTCATCGAGAGCCGGGCATAGCAGTTTAGCTCCTGGCGATCGTAACCCTAATCAATACCACCTCTAACTGGACGTAGTCTTTTACCTTCACCGTAAGGGGCCGAACCAGTATAAACCCTTGTGTTCCTTGTCCCGCATTAACCCCTTCAAGCTTCCTACTTGCGATGGCTCCACGACTAAGTCCTAGCTCGAGGACATCTGCTGTGACAATTCCACGACACCTGTCGAGATCCCGCTACATCTACCACCACGCCGTCGTGCTGCTGGATCTCCATCAACCTCTCCTTCCCCCTTGCTGGATCAAGAAGGAGGAGACGTCGCTGCTCCGTACGTGTGTTGAACGCGGAGGTGTCGTCCGTTCGGCACTCGGTCATCGGTGATTTGGATCACGGCGAGTACGACTCCATCAACCCCGTTCATTGGAACGCTTCCGCTCGCGATCTACAAGGGTATGTAGATGCACTCCTTTCCCCTCGTTGCTAGTATACTCCATAGATGGATCTTGGTGATGCGTAGGAAATTTTAAAATTCTGCTACGATCCCCAACAGTCTCTTGCATCCGAGCATTTTCCCCGTTGTCCGTTTTGCAATCCGGCACTCCCTCCTCCTCCGGCGCACCCCTCTTGTTTTCGTTTCGTGAGCAGGTGTTAAACGTTCTCGGAATGAACCGAGGCTTGTCAAGTGGCATTGGTATACCACCGGTAGACCACAGGTCAAGTTTCGTTCCATTTGGAGGTCGTTTGGTACTCCAACGGTTAACCGGGTAACCGCAAAGTCCGTTTGTGTGTTGCAGCAAAACCCCCTCTCTAACCAGCCCAAAACCCCTCTAAGTCATCTCCATGCTCTAGGTCTTCGATCACGATCGTGTGGGCAAAAACCGCACTCTGTTTGGAGTCTCCTAGCTCCCTCTAGCTATAATATGTGCCTCCCCCGTCCAAATCACAGTTGAAACCCTAGAAAACTCCTCCCGTCGCCGCCGGAAACGTCCGGTCGCCGCCGGACGCATCCGCGCCGCCGCGCCCAGCCATTCCCGCGCTGCCACGTGGCGCGCCACCGCTCCCCGCCGCCGCCGGCCCGCGAGCCCGCGCGGGGCCCACCGGGCCCGTTCGCCGCGCCCGCGGTCGCCGCCTCCCGAGCGCCGCCCGCTCCTCCGCCGTCCCGCCCGCGTCGCCCGGCCGCCGATCGCCGCCGCCTCCCCGCCGCCGGCGTGCCCGCGCAAGCCCGCCTTCGCCGCCCCGCGCCTCCCGAGGACCCCGCCGCCGTCGCCCTCTCCTCCTCCCGTCGCCGGTCGCCGTCTCCCTCCACTCCCTCCGGTCGTCCTCTCCTTCTCCAGCTCCGAACGCCGCGCCCCCTCGAGCTCCGGCGAGCTCGCGCCGACGCCCCGGCCAGATCCCGATCTGGTCAACACTCGGGTTGACTTTCTCTCCTTCCCCCGAAATTTCACCAAGTCTCAAGTATTTTACAGTACTTGCCCCTGTTCATCGCATCATAACTCTCTGCATATAGCTCCGTTTCGAGCATTTAATATATCAAAATGTTCCTCTCATGATGCTCTTCATTCTGTTCCATTGCATCATGTTCATTTGAGTCCATCTTGATGCCCAAATCTCTGATGCAAGAGTGCTAGTTGCTGTCATCTGCTGTTACTTATCAGAACTTGGTGATTTGTTATTTTTGTTGCTTTTATTCTACGCATCTTATGGGCATGAGCTCTACATGTGCTTTGTTATATGCCATGTCATCTTTCCAGGGGTGTATGCCATGTATTTTTGTGATCTCTGTGGTGACTAGCACAAGCATACAAACTAGGCTCCGTAATGTTTCTGATTTCAGTGACTTGGTAGTTTTTCTATGACTGCTATTATTTTGTTGCTATGTATCCATGTGTCTACAGAGAGATCCATGCTCCTTTTGAAGATGTTCAGTAAGGATGTATTGTAGATATTGTTGTCATTGATTCATTCCTGCCCTTGTTTGAAATTATGGAGTGCCATAGCATGACTCAATCTTGCTCTACTTTTGCTATAAAATATTTCTGGCAGATTCTTAACATGATATTCAATTTTGCCAAGCTTGTTGTAGTTGTTTCATACATGCTATGTATTTGCTCTTGCCAGGGTTAGCTTCATAAACATGCCATCTTGCTGTAGGTATACTTGTTTTGTCATGAATTGCTTTGTGGTGAGTGCATCAACCTCCCAAAGATGCCTTCATATTATTGTTTCTGCCATGCTCTGTTTTCTGCCAAGTCTGAAACCTGTTAACGAAACTTGCTATGTTTACGTGGCTGCCATAATATCTACTGGTCCTTTTTGGCTTAGGGTCAGTAAGGGCCTTTTTTCGTACGCATTTAGTAGAATACTGCCATGCCTTGTTTTGCTATGTTAAGTTCTTGTAGCATGTTGATTTCGTGCTCTGAACATTGCTACCTGATGCTGTTTCAGCCATGTCCAGTAATTTCTCTAAGTCTGTGAACCTGTTATCTTTTGCACTTTTGCCATGCTTGTTTGAACATGTTGTGGTGTGAACTAGCCGTAGCTCAGTGTTCATCTTTTGTCAAGAATCTCCTGTAGATTTCTGTCATATGCTTTGTTGCTACGTTGGAGTGCTGCAGCATTGTTACTTGTTGCATTTTAAGTGCTATCATGCTGTTAATCACAGATTCGTGTCATTCTTGTTTTGCTTGCCATTTGCAAACCGTGCATCCGTTTCCGGTGATCTTTATATCGATTTCGACCGAAATCATCTCATCTTTTCAGTGGCATGCTTGGTTTGCCAAGTTACTGCCTTGTTCACCATTTTCCTTCCGGAGCACGCATATGCACCGCATATCATATCTTGCATATCATTCTTGTTTTGCTTGTGCATTTCCCGTGATTGATTGTGGTTCCATTTCTTGTGTTCTTGTCTTGGGTAGATCCGGGAGACGAGTTCGTGAACGAGGAACCTGTTGAGTACGCTTACGAGGATCAAGCTTTCGACAACTCTGAGAACCTTGCAGGCAAGATGACCATACCCTCGAAATCACTTCTATCTTTGCGTTGCTAGTTGTTCGTTCTATTGTCATGCTGCGCTACCTACCACTTGCTATATCATGCCTCCCATATTGCCATGTCAGCCCCTAACCATCCTTTCCTAGCAAACCGTTGTTTGGCTAAGTTACCGCTTTTGCTCAGCCCTTCTTATAGCGTTGCTAGTTGCAGGTGAAGTTGAAGTTTGTTCCATGTTGGAACATGGATATGTTGGGATATCACAATATCTCTTATTTAATTAATGCATCTATATATTTGGTAAAGGGTGGAAGGCTCGGCCTTATGCCTGGTGTTTTGTTCCACTCTTGCCGCCCTAGTTTCCGTCATACCGGTATTATGTTCCTTGAGTTTGCATTCCTTACGCGGTTGGGTGATTTATGGGACCCCCTTGACAGTTCGCCTTGAATAAAACTCCTCCAGCAAGGCCCAACCTTGGTTTTACCATTTGCCACCTAAGCCTTTTTTCCCCCGGGTTTTCGCGAGCCCGAGGGTCATCTTTATTTTAAACCCCCGGACCAGTGCTCCTTCGAGTGCTGGCCCAAACTGGGCGATGTCCGGCGCCCCCTGGGCAACCAGGGTCTATGCCAACCCGACGCCTTGCCCATCCGGTGTGCCCTGAGAACGAGTTATGTGCAGCTCCTATCGGGATTTGTCGGCACATTCGGGTGGCTTTGCTGGTCTTGTTTTACCATTGTCGAAATGTCTTGTAAACCGGGATTCCGAGACTGATCGGGTCTTTCCGGGAGAAGGTTTATCCTTTGTTGACCGTGAGAGCTTATGATGGGCTAAGTTGGGACACCCCTGCAGGGTATTATCTTTCGAAAGCCGTGCCCGCGGTTATGAGGCAGATGGGAATTTGTTAATGTCCGGTTGTAGAGAACTTGTCACCTGATTTATTTAAAATACATCAACCGCGTGTGTAGCCGTGATGGTCTCTTCTCGGCGGAGTCCGGGAAGTGAACACGGTTTGAGTTATGAATGACGTAAGTAGGAGTTCAGGATCACTTCTTGGTCATTACTAGATGACGACCGTTCCGCTGCTTCTCTTCTCGCTCTCTTTTGCGTATGTTAGCCACTATATATGCTTAGTGCCTGCTGCAGCTCCACCTCATTTCACCATCCTTTCCCATAAGCGTAAATAGTCTTGATCTCGCGGGTGTGAGATTGCAGAGTCCTCATGACTCACAGATTCTACCAAAACAGTTGCAGGTGCCGACGATGCCAGTGCAGTTGATGAGATCGACCTCAAGTGGGAGTTCGATGAGGAACGTGGTCGTTACTATGTGTCTTTTCCTGATGATCAGTAGTGGAGCCCAGTTGGGACGATCGGGGATCTAGCATTTGGGGTTATCTTATTTTCATTTGGTTTTGACCGTAGTCGGTCTATGTGTGTATTTTGGATGATGTATGAATTATATTTATGGATTGTGTGAAGTGGCGATTGTAAGCCAACTCTCGTTATCCCATTCTTGTTCATTACATGGGATTGTGTGAAGATGACCCTTCTTGCGACAAAACCACAATGCGGTTATATCTCTAAGTCGTGCCTCGACACGTGGGAGATATAGCCGCATCGTGGGCGTTACAGTTGTTTTGCAAAAAGCTATTTTTTCCTGATAACTACATAATATAATAGCCAAATTTTAATTATGTCTTACTACAATTAAATACATATGGTTGAATTGGGCAATCCAATTCTAACCTTTCCCAATTATTAAGTTTTCCACTCAATTTTTATTAAACTATCATCTGTCAAGATCATCCAACAACTGTAATGGCATAGTCGCTCAAATTTGTCCATAACCGGGGACACGGCTAATCATGATTAGTTTTAATACTCTGCAGAGTTTTGTACACTTTACCCACTAGACCCAATCCGAAGATTGAGACGAAGTCTTTCAGAAGAGGTTCCCTTAACCACCTGACGGCCACATCCCACCTACATATGCTACATCTGTCGACACTATCTGGGCAAGGGTCACAACAACTGATCAACTAAGCCAGAGCACATGGAAGCTACTAGTCAGTAAGTATGTCTGATCTTTTTGAACCTGGGCGGCATTCCACTTAGGGTGCACTCTCACGGGCACATGGCCTTAGAAAAGGTGCAAGACCCCATGATGCCTTCCCTCAACACCAAGAAATACCACATCCGCCCAGAGGTGAATTAACATCCTTAAATACTACTCAAGTTGTTATATATATAATCCTCACATAAACTCAATGTATACACGAACCACCCCCGTCTACAAAGCATAGCAAAACTACAACTACCACGATATGCATTGACGGGAAGATATCTCAAGAGCATAGCCAAAATAATATAGTATTCCTATACATGCATATATTCATAGTGTGGTATAACTACATGCATAGAAAACAATAGGTAAAGGATGATCAACATGTAACTTGCCTGTAAGTTTGATGAAGTTCGTCGCACTCACAATTCCTGATAATTCTACTCGTCGCGCTGCGAGCAATCTATCGCAAAAGAAAGAATCCAAATAAACAACCATGCCATATAGAAGAACCAAAAGAACAACAAAACAAATATGGCAAGGTTAAACAAAATCATATATATTTAGGCTTAATTTATAATATGGGTCTCGAGGTCCTACAAGGTGAAAGGTGGAAGGATAAACTCACAAGACTTAATACAAAAGAAGACATTACTATAAAAGCTTATGTTTGAGATAATATGGAACAAGGTCAAAAGTATTCGGAGAACAAAATGAGAGTTGTTTGACATATTGCATATGACATATGAATTCATTCGCAAAAAGAATGAATTGAATGGAAGCACTACAACTCAAATTATAGTGAGATAAAGTTTGAATTGAATTTAAATTGAAACAGGTCAAAAGTATTTGAAATTTGAGTTTATGAGATACGACCAGCAAGTATTTGGTACCAAGTTTCAGACGAAAAAGGAATCAATTGAATAGGATATACAGTTCTCCCGATATGATCAAATGAAGGTATGAATTCAAATTTGAATTGGTCAAATTTGAAATATTTAAAAGTTGGAAATTATGGATTCACTAGAAAGAGGGCTTTGGTACGAAACCAACGCAATTGGATTCATCGAAAACGGGGTTGCCGTTGAAAAGTTATGATTAACTGAATTCTAGGGGCCTATCTGTAAAATTATAGAACCCATTTCGGCTGAGAAAGAATTATAAAAAATCAAACGGACACGTCGCAGCACGTGATTGCCTGATACCTATTCGGCTGAAATAAAACACAGGCCGTCAGATCAAGATGTCATCAACGGTTGAGGTTATATTGGATTGAGGGTTTGGGACACAGGGGAAATTTCTCACCGAAAAGTTCGCGGGAGTTGAAAAAAACTACGCGAACGGCTCGGACTTAGAGCATACAATCGCAGGAGAGGCTCTCGGAGATCGGGATTGGCGCCATGGGATTTCGTGGATCGCGTTGGAGAGTATGGTGGCGTAGAGGACGACCTGGGCCTTCTCCCGTGACGGAGGCGACCGGCTGGAATGACGATGGTGAAGATGGGATCTGGGTCAGGGTTGATTCGGTCCTTATGGTGCTCCCCTGTGAGAACTAGGAGGTCAGGGCGGTGCACAGTAACTTGAAGGAGGCGAAGGGAAGCTCGGCGAGGAGAGAGGCTTACGGGGCGGCCGGAATTCGTCGCCGGAGAAACTTCAGGCGGCACATCTTGGCGAGGACCGTGCGCTCGGTTTCGAGGGAAAACTCGAGCGGAGGTTACGGGAATTGGACGAGGGGATCTAGGGGATTCAGTCGGTGCCCACAGATTCGATCGAGGGGGTTAGAGGTCAGGCGGATCGCCTTTGACTGGTTCGGTCACGGTGACACTGACGTGCGTGAACAGGAGTTCGTGGGTAGGTAGGAGATGACGGGCGGGTCCTGCTGTCATAGGAAGAGAGGGAGTAGAGAGGCAGACAGGTGGGGCGCGACTCTGACGTGGGCGAGCTGGGCCGATGATGAGCTGCGGTTGCTATTGGCCTTCTGCGTTGTAGGTTCGGACAAAATAATCTATCGTTCCTTTTAACTCTCAGGGTTGCGTCAACTACTATAAAACGTCTACTGATGAACTGTAGCTTCCTCTAGGTTTCTTCCTTCAACAAGATTGTGCTTGCTTCTTGGTGGATCCTGATGTCTGTGGGTTTAGCTTGAACTCATCCCTAGGTTGCATCCATCTTCACTCCATTCTCGGGATTTGCAAGCAATGTAGTAAATCTTCTCATGCAGGTCTTGGGTTTAAGGAAAGATAGAATATATAGAGAGATGGATACCCATACAAGCATCACACTAGTTTTCAAAATAAGTTTTGACGTGCGCTGTCAGTAAAACAAACACAATGACAGCTCACAAAACACATCTAACGATATACATATATAGAAATCTTGTATCCTCAAAGTCTTCAATGTTTGTAGCTTTTGTCTTGCATCAACGAAGAAATCTTCATAACACCAAGTCTTCTCGTAGCTTGCTCTCCTTGAATCTTGAAGCACACTAAATAGATAGGGGTCTATAACAACGCAAACTTATTCCGCTCGCAAAATAAATCGCAAAGCACATCACACAACATCAATCAATAAAAAGCACAAAAGTCACACCACACAAGCAAATCCTACAGGTAAGCTCATGTCCACAAGAGATATGATCTCATCATACTACGCGTGAATCTTTTATCAAAATTAAATCAGTAGTGGTGGTCTGAATCTAAGCTTTGCCCTTCTCATCTAAATTAACCATGAAGATCATCTAGCAATCTAAAATTTAGTCATTCTTGAGTCGCGCAAAATACTTCTTCCATGAATTTCCCTCACTCTTCATTGTAGCATTGCTTCCCAAACATTACATCTTCAGTGGCAGGGGTGAATGGGGCTACTATAGGATGGCCAGCTACTTTAAGATAAGATGAGAAGTTTAGAAAATGAATGGTAGATGAGAAATACGAGTATGATAGTGAGTGATCAAGAAGTGATACAATAATTTGTTCCTATGGTTTTTCCTAGTCCATTCTAAGGGTTACGACCTACAGTCAACATGGGCTCTGATAACATCTAACGACACGAACATGATAAGATTCGATGTCTCTGTGCTCACTGTGCTAGTCCCTGGATCAATAGCTAGCACATACAGTACAAGATGTAATATAAAGAATAAACCACATGTCATAATATTACATCGTAGATCCAGAATTTAATATAATACATACCTGCATAGCTCAAGCTAGCATACAAACAAAATGCAGCAGAAAAACAAATAAAATTTCCTTGGAATCCATCAACACCACAGGCAAATGTCGAGTATAGACATCGTAACCCTACATCGTATCACTCACTCGACGTATAAAATCTACAACGTGAAACGTTGCAGCCACGAAGGGTCAATACTTTGAATGTATTGGCAAGTCACACAATCAATGATATAACAGACCTACTTCTATATGCAAGGTATATCAAGAGGATAATGTAGTGGTTCTTTTGCAGAAAGCTAATTTTTTTCCTTATAACTACATAATATAATAGCCAAATTTTAATTATGTCTTGCTACAATTAAATACATATGGTTGAATTGGGCAATCCAATTCCAACCTTTCCCAATTATTAAATTTCCCACTCAATTTTTATTAAAGTATCAACTGTCAAGATCATCCAACAACTGTAATGGCATAGTCGCTCAAATTTGTCCATAACCGGAGACACGGCTAATCATGATTAGTTTCAATACTCTGCAGAGTTTTGTACGCTTTATCCACTGGACCCAATCCTAAGATTGAGACGAAGTCTTTCAGAAGAGGTTCCCTTAACCACCTGACGGCCACATCCCATCCACATATGCTACATCTGTCGACATTGTCTGGGCAAGGGTCACAACAACTGATGAATTAAGCCAGAGCCCATATAGCCAGTGGTCGCACATGGAAGCTACTAGTCACTAAGTATGTCTGATCTTTTTGAACCTGGGCGGCATTCCACTTAGGGTGCACTCTCATGGGCGCATGGCCTTAGAAAAGGTGAAAGACCCCACGATGCCTTCCCTCAAGACCAAGCAATACCACTTCTGCCCAGAGGTGAATTAACATCCTTAATTACTACTTAAGTTGTTATATATATAATCCTCACATAAACTCAATGTATACACGAACCACCCATGTCTACAAAGCATAGCAAAACTACAACTACCACGATATGCAATGACGGGAAGATAGCTCAACAACATAGCCAAAATAATATAATATTCCTATACATGCATATATTCATAGTGTGATATAACTACATGCATGGAAAACAATAGGTAAAGGATGATCAACATGTAACTTGCCTGTAAGTTTGATGAAGTTCGTCACACTCACAATTCCTGATAATTCTACTCGTCATGCTCCGAGCAATCTATCGCAAAAGAAAGAATCCAAATAAACAACCATGCCATATAGAAGAACCAAAAGAACAACAAAACAAATATGGCAAGGTTAAACAAAATCATATATAGTTAGGCTTAATATATAATATGGGTCTCGGGGTGCTACAAGGTGAAAGGTGGAAGGATCAACTCACAAGAGTTAATACAAAAGGAGACATTACTATAAATCTTATGTTTGAGATAATATGGAAGAAGGTCAAAAGTATTCGGAGAACAAAATGAGAGTTGTTTGACATATTGCATATGACATATGAATTCATTTGCAAAAAGAATGAATTGAATGGGAGCACTACAACTCAAATTATAGTGAGATAAAGTTTGAATTGAATTTAAATTCAAACAGGTCAAAAGTATTTGAAATTTGAGTTTACGAGATACGACCAGCAAGTATTTGGTACCAAGTTTCAGACGAAAAAGGAATCAATTGAATAGGATATACAGTTCTTCTGATATGATCAAATGAAGGTATGAATTCAATTTTGAATTGGTCAAATTTGAAATATTTAAAAGTTTGAAATTATGGATTCACTAGAAAGAGGGCTTCGGTACGAAACCAACGCAATTGGATTCATAAAAAACGGAGCTGTCGTTGAAAAGTTATGATTAACTGAATTCCAAGCGCCTATCTATAAAATTACATAATCAATTTCGGCTGAGAAAGAATTATTAAAAAAAACAAAGGGACACGTCGCAGCACGTGATTGCCTGATAGCTGTTCAGCTGAAATAAAACACAGGGCGTCAGATCAAGGTGCCATCAACGGCTGAGGTTATATTGGATTGAGGGTTTGGGACAGAGGGGAAATTTCTCACCGGAAAGTTTGCCGGAGTTGAAAAAAAAACTACGCGAACGGCTCGTACTTAGAGCATACAGTCGCAGGAGAGGCTCTCGGAGCTCGGGATAGGCGCCACGGGATTTCGTGGATCGCGTTGGAGAGTATGGTGGCGTAGAGGACGACCTGGGCCTTCTCCCGTGACGGAGGCGACCGGCTGGAACGGCGGTGGCGAAGATGGGAGCTGGGTTGGGGTTGATTCGGTCCTTATGGTGCTCCCCTGCGAGAACTAGGAGGTCAGGGCGGTGCACAGAAACTTGAAGGGGGCAAAGGGAAGCTCGGCGAGGAGAGAGGCTTACGGGGCGGCCGGAATTCGCCGCCGGAGAAACTTCAGGCGGCAGATCTTGGCGAGGACCGTGTGCTCGGTTTCGAGGGCAAACTCGAGTGGAGGTCACGGGAATCGGACGAGGGGATCTAGGGGATTCGGTCAGTGCCCACGGATTCGATCGAGGGGGTTAGGGGTCGGGCGGATCGCCCTTGACTGGTTCGGTCGCGGTGGCACTGTTGTGCGTGAACAGGAGTCCGTGGGGAGGTAGGAGATGACGGGCGGGTCCCGCTGTCATAGGAAGAGAGGGAGTAGAGAGGCAGACAGGTGGGGCGCGACTCTGACGTGGGCGAGCTGGGCCGATGATGAGCTGCGGTTGCTGTCGGCCTTCTGCGCTGCACGCTGCTCGCGTGCAGGCGATAGATAACAACTGGGCTGCTGCAGCGATGCATGGGTTAGGTTTAGGGATTTCTATTTACTAAATTACAGAAATGACTCTGGCTAAAACAAATTAACCAAATCATTTCATAAATAATACCACAACATTTGCCGAAGTATATATACTAGTATAGAGAATAGTGAACATTTTTTTCCAGTCCAAAATCTTTATCTTTACCTACTAATAAACCAGTTATTGCTTCTGGTGGTACGTCGTCGTCAGTTTTGCAAAAAAGCCCCTGTAGTTTTGGGTATTCAACCCGCAATCCTCATAGTAAGTCAACCTGAATCGGTACGTGGGGAAAAGGGAAAAAACACTCGCACGAGCCTGCCTGCCGATCCGCCGATCCCATCTCGCCCATCGTCACCTCCTCCCGACCTCCACCACGCCTCACTGCGCGCCGCCGGCCGCCGCCGCGCCCCGCCGCGCCGAGCCACCGCGCGCCGCCGCCACCCCGTCGGTGAGCCTACCCCTACCCCTACCCCTAATAAAAATAAATTCGGCTCTCCCTATCAGATCGTGGCTCGGTCGCTGGAGCAGGATCCAGCGCGGGCGAGGATGGCTTGGAGCGAGTAATTCTGCAGGGAGAGGCGAAAGTCAGAGGAGAGAATCGAGAGAGAATAGAGAGGAGGGAAAAAAGAGAGGAGGCGGCTGAGGGGCAGTGGGTTGTTCCGGTGGCGGTCAGCAAGAGAAGAAGGCGATGTGCGGGGATGAGCTTTCCCCAACGGAGACGTGCCAGCCACCAAAACCGCCGGATCCGCCAGTCCATCCCCCGGTGTTGAAGACTATGGCGACGACGGCGTGGCCGTACATGGAGTACATGCGTAGTGGGAGCGGCAGTTGGAGTGGCGGCAGGTGTTCCTTCGGAGCTACCACTTCTCCCGTGATGCCGAACACTCGCCACGCACGCGCCGCCAAGGGGCCCCGATGCCTCCGGGCGCGCATCCGCCTATGCTTCGACTGGGCCGCGCCTGCTCTCCTATGACGCTCCTTCACACGGCAGGCGTCCACCTGTTCCGCTACGGCCGCATCGCCCGAAAAGCGCTGTCGGCCGCAAACACTACTTCTGTCTGCTTTTGGTAGCCGCCAGGTCACGAGCGGAGGCGTGGAGCTAGAAAGCCAAGACGGCAGCATTTGTTGGCTTGCTTATAAGTAGTAAGCTTTTATCACTTAGATAAAACAATTAGCCTGTGAATACTAGCTAGCAGTGGCTTCTACTCCAGCTTCATGGAGTCCTTGTCGTTGCTTGGTGTGCTCGCTGCTTGACTTGAGAGAGAGGATATTTAAACAGGGCGCCTGTTGCTCAATGGGATTGGTTGTGTCGATGTTTTTCCCTTCTTTTACTGTTCCATTTAGTTACTCCGAGTGAATCAACAGTGTATTTATCTGAAACCATCTCCGACTTGTCTCTGTTTTTGCTGTAGACTTTCCTTCAGATGTGATTGAAAAATTACCGTGTCTATATATCAAAAATAGAGTATCTGTATCATGCAAGCAGAAACGCAGTTCATCCTGAATCCAAACCAGACTTTTTTTGATGTAAAGAGACCAAATGACACATTTTTTTATTAAAAGAACAGAGTGTGATATTGGAAGATCTACTTTGAATACCTCTGGTGCAACCTTAGAATATACCACATATGTTTACTACAGTACTTTGGAATCAAAGTCCCTATCTACATCATTCCAGTGCTTCTCAAAAAGTTTGCTGGAGAGAAAGATAAGAAAAGGTTGATATCCAAAAACTATTTTATTTTCTCGGACTTTTCAGTGTTTGTCTTCCCTGGTTCCTTGGTAAGATTTTTGTTTCTGCAATGTTCTTTGCTTAATAGCATTCAAATTTCAAATATGCATTGATATGTATACCAAGTAAAGAACACAAACTACTATTGACATACGAGCCATACAATGCCAGATATGATTCTTACATAAAGTTAGGGAACGGATGTATTAACTTACTCATGATCCAAAATGTTATATATGTTGTTCTTGTCAATACTTATTTTGTATTCTGCTGGCTGACAATAGTTACTCTGTTGAGGTTCTTCTGTAGTATACTTCAATCACATGTACTTTTCATGTATTTATTGTTGGAATTGGCAAGGGTTCTTGGTCTGAATATACACATATATGCTAAAGTACTTCTATCATTTGAGGCTGGCCATTAAAAACACTGGGCATTGTGAAGTGGCTGAAGTTTTGCTGGCACATGGGCTTACTGGAAATTTACAAGTAGACTGACAATGAAGTTTAAAGCTGAAAACTCGATATAATTGCAGGCAAACATCAATCTTTTGTTTCTGAAAACTAGACATGTAAAAATATTCAAGCTTGCAAATCTTAGAATTTAAAGTTGCTTTAATAATATAAAGTTCCGATTGACATGTATGGGCATACAGATGAATCAAACGTTTAGATTTTGAACTTCGAGGGTGGGTTGGGGAGGGGGTGGTAGTTGATTTTTTTTAAACTCCCGTTGCAATGCACATAGCATAACTGAAATTTCTGTTTGTGTTGTTTACAGCGGAAACATAGTCTGATACGACAACTTCTGAATCAAAGACCAGAAGGAAACAATTGACTTAAAGAGTTGCAACGAGTTGATCACATCCACATGTCTTTGCAACGGAGGTAGTATACATTCTTTGAACCCAAAAAATGCCTGAGTTAGATAGCAAAACTTATTTCCTGTTACTTACCTTGCAACATAATGGCAGCCCTTGCACAAAAGTAAATTGTGGCCACAAATGGTGCACTAGCCACATAAGATGTACTGATGCACCATATGCCTCAAGAACAAGAGTAACACCGTGTCTCAAGTTCTGCTGCAGCTAGATTCCGATCTCCTGGTCTTGCCTGCGAATGTTTTTTTATTCAAAGTGGTTCAGTTCCATTCCATACAAATTAGTCATATTATGAGTTGCAGGAACCTTTCTTTATTTTTAGTATATGTCCAGTTATGTTTTCTTGCGATGTGAACACTAATGAACAGAATAACATTATGGTGTATTATTTTTTACAAGCATGCAATCTGTAAAGTTAGTTTCGTTTACAAAATCATTCGTCAGCGACTGAATCGGAGGGAGATTTATGAAAAGTGAACTAGCTGACAAACTGACATGTAACACCCCCAGCGTCATGCTACAGTAATCCCCTGTTAATGGTGCCATGTCATCCTGTTACTGTTGCTAATCTTCACTTGATCCAAATCACAATTCAAATTCAAATCCAATCTAAAGTCAAAAATTCAAATTCCTCAAACATGAAAACTAAAATGTTCATCATGTGCCAAATTTTCCACAACTAATATTGGTGGTGAACCAACATGTTTGCAAAGTGTTTAAGTGGCATAAACTACTTATATCAGTGACCTAAGCAATAATTTAAATGCCTTGTTAAATTATAAAATTTGCAAACTACTTCAAAAGTCTCACAACCTTTTTGTGGCAGTGCACAATAATTCTTTGAAATTCCCTTGGCCAGTGGCATAATTTTGCAAGATCATTAGTGTCTAAAAAGAAGATGCAAAAGCTGCTGGAAAAAAAGAAAAAAAAAAGAAAAAGGAAAAGCAAGGAGAAAAAGAAGGAGAAGCCCCCTGCCTCCCTGGGCCTTAGCCCATTGCACAGACCGACCCACCTTACCCCCCCCCCCCCCCTCCCACTGGGCCAACCGGCCCAACTGGCAACTAGGCCACCAGTTGGCCCAGCCCACCCCCGGGTCGTCCTCCTCACTGCTCCTCCGACCGGGGCGCGTCGTCCCGTACTGCCACGTCGCCGGCAAGGGATAAGGATCCCCCCCCCACCGACGCCTCTGTCCTCTCCCACTGCCCCACTTGCTCTCTCCCCCCTCCCTGGTCCTCTCCGCTTGCGCTCACTCCCCACCAGATCCCCTCTTCCTCACTCCCACTCTGCCGATCTGGAGAAAGGGGCCGACGCTTTCGGCGCCGTCGTCGCGCCACCATCGCCGCCACTGCCGTCCTCGGGCGCCTCCGGCGTGTCCACCTGCCTCGCCGGCCTCTGCTACGCCCTCCCCGACCACGGGCTCGGGTCGGAAGCCACCAGGGAACCCACTGCCTCCCCGTCTTCAACCTCCGTTCGCCACGGGCGCCGCCATCTTCCTCCTCTCCGGCGACCCCTGCTGCTACTAAGCCTATCACCGGCATCCGTGTGCCGCTCGGTGAGCCCCTCATCCTTCTCCCTCTCCTTGTTGACTTTGGCGCGCCCCCTAGCTGCTTTCCCCACGCGCGCCCGAACGCAGCGCCGCGGAGCTCCTCGCCGGCGAGTCTCCGGTGACCAAATGGTCATGGGCGTATGCCCGTTAGCTTGACCGCATCGCGCAGCACCCGCCTAGCTGGTTAGTTTGGCTGCTCGCGCGCTCTAACGCTGCACCCGCTCGAGCCCGAACTTCGGCGCCGCTTCTGCTCGTCGCCGGTGTCGTTCCGGTCGTTCCCGGCCCAAGACATCGCCTCCATCTTGCGTGCGACGTCGAGCCGCGTCGAACGCATCTAGCTACGACCCCGGAAACCCCCTATGCGCAAAACCCGACCCCTCTCCCGACGTGCGCCGCCGCGGGAGGCTCGCCGGAGCAACTCCGGTAGCCAGCGCCGACGTGGCCGGCCGGGGCCACTCCCCTGGTCACTGCCTCGTAGGCCCTAGGGGCCCTGTTGACTGGGCAGCACAGTGGCGCTGACGTGCGGGCCCCACCGCATAATTAATTTACCTAAAACGTTTGTTTTAATTAAAATCAATAGTTAAACTAAATAGTCACTGACATGTGGGGCCCAGCTGCTAATTAACCACGTTTAATTAAAATAACCCACTGTTAGCCCTCTGTCTATGACATGTAGGACCCACTGGTCAGTTTGACCAGTCGGCGGGTCTGTTGACCTGCTGATGTCATGCTGACACTCTGCTGACATCATAATTCCTTTTCTGTTAATTAAATAATTCCAGAAAATGTTTAAACCTTTAGAAATTCATAGTAATTAAACCGTAACTCCGATGAAAATGTTTTCTACATGAAAGTTGCTCAGAAAAATCCAATGAATCCAAATACGTGGTCCGTTCATATGTCACATGCCCCTAGCATGCTGAACATGGAACCGTCCCCTCTCTTTTGTTTGTCCGGAAAAAGCCAAACGCCGGGAAAACCTCTCCGGATGTTTTCCCTCACCGTCTGCAACGTGTGGTACTGCGTTAGAACACCCCTAGCTATGCATATCGTCTTGTCATGCTTAGTGTTGCATCTGTTTGCCTATATTTACTGTTTCTTCCCCCTCTTCTCTCCGGTAGACCCCGAGGCCGATGATGCCCCGGTGATCGACTACGTCGACGACGACCCCTCCTTGCCAGAGCAACCAGGCAAGCCCCCCTTTGATCATTCCGATATCGCCCATTCCATTCTCTCATGCTTGCATTAGATTTTGCTACTGTAATTGATTGCTCCTATTCTGATGCATAGCCTGCTTTTGTAACCTGCTTATTGTTACCTACCTGCTTATCCTAAACTGCTTAGTATAGGTTGGTTAGTGATCCATCAGTGACCCCCACCTTGTCCTTGTTGCCCCTGCTTCATCATCGAAGACCCGATCAACAGGATCGAAGACCAGGCCCCGGCACCGCACATCACTTTCTCCTTAGTTGCTCGACACTATTGGGTTACTATCGAGTGCCGAGGGTGAGACCTCTACAGCACTTCTGATGTTAACCCTGTAGTGTAGCTATTCGGCCGTGGTCATTGAGGGTGATTCCGCCTTAACCACTCCCGATACGACTCTGTCGTGCAACCCCTCAAGTGTGAACCTCGGGGGTGACTCCTCTTACGTTCACCTTGATGATTACATCGAGTGGAATTCACCGGGGGTGATTCCTCGGGTTTTCCCCTTGATGTTGGGACACACAGTTACTATGGTTACTATGACTTTACACTGAACCATGTTACTAAAGACGGGTCGGCCCTGAGGGGTACCCGCGCGAGCTTAATTGCGAGTGATGTGGAGATGGGTTGACCTGGAGGGTGCCCGCGAGATAATTACGAGGCGTGGCCGGGCATTCCTAGCCCTTGCCGCAAGTCCTCGAGACGGGGCAACGGGGTCACATCTTTCGTGAGTCTCTGCTTGTTACCGCGTGCTCCTAATCCACTACGATTTGGATATTTGATCCGAGGGGCCTCTAGCCTGATAGCACTAACCATCACGTGGGCATAGTATGGGCGTTCTGCGTCGTATGCATCAGCCGAAGCTTAATAGACGTCATGCGACTAAGCGGCGCGCGCCGGGTTGGACTGGTAAGCTCCCGCCTTTCTTTAAGGAGGTAGCTAGGTCTGCTCACCGGCCGCCCACGCAACGTGCAGGAGTTCCCGGGGCGATGGCCCATGACCCCTGGGGGCATAGGTTTAGTCCGGCGTGCTTGACCTCTCTATTAAGCCTAGGTCGGGTTGCGGCGTATTGTTTGGCCGAGGCCGGGCATGACCCAGGAAAGTGTGTCCGGCCGGAGTTAATCGAGCGTGGTGGGTAAGTTGGTGCACCCCTGCAGGGAAGAAAACATCTATCGATAGCCTGTCCTACGGTAACGGACACTTGGAGTTGTATCCCGATCGATACAACTAGAACTGGATACTTGAGATGAGACTTGGATATTAGATGATAACTGGATAGTATGGCTCTGGGATTGCTTTCTCGCAGGGAGTCGAGAAAGGATCTCTGGCCGAGGTTGATAACACTACTACTACTTTACTTTATGCTACTCTACTTCCTCCTGTTGTTGCAAGATGGTGGTTTCCAGAAGATGCTAGTCTTTGATAGGACTAGGCCTTCTCTCTATTCTGGCATTTCTGCAGCCCAGTCCACATATACAGCCTTCCTTTGATAATGTTGCATGTGTAGTGTAGATCCTTGCTTGCGAGTACTTTGGATGAGTACTCACGGTTGCTTTGCTTCCCCTTTTGCCCCTTTCTTCTCCTTTCCGGTTGATGCAACCAGATGTCGGAGCACAGGAGCCAGATGCCACCGCCGATGCCTGCTACTACGTGGAGACCGTCGACGACCAGGAGTAGTTAGGAGGCTCCCAGGTAGGAGGCCTTGCCTTTTCGATCGTTGCTACTTTTGTGCTAGCCTTCTGAAGGCAAAGTTGTCTAACTCATGTCTGTACTCAGATATTGTTGCCTCCGCTGACTCTTGTGTAATCTAGCTTATGTATTCGAGCCCTCGAGGCCCCTGGCTTGTAATATAAAGCTTGTATTATTTTAATTTGTGTCTAGAGTTGTGTTGTGATATCTTCCCGTGAGTCCTTGATCTTGATCATACACATTTGCGTGTATGATTAGTGTACGACTGAATCAAGGGCGTCACAAGTTGGTATCAGAGCCGACTGCCTGTAGGAACCCCCTTTCCAACTCCTTGGCTGAAGTTGAGTCTAGTCACTACAAAAAAAACTTTTACTAACATGGCTGTGTGTCTTACGGGCCCACGTCGCCATTGGGTGATGTTAGAATCTTTTATTCCTCGTCTATACTCTGGGATTCTGATCTCTCTTCTAATCGGGTTAAACGATTTTGCTAACTCTCACATTAGGTTCTCGTAACCACTTCATCCCGGAGAGCCACTTCATTCCATATGATCGCCTGCTTCACCAGAAGACTTCAAAGATACTCTCTGATGTTCGTTCGAGAACTTGTGCCCATCGCTTTTGCGATTCCCTTCCACCGTCACCCCAATGGAAAACTACATACACTTGCCATTCATACAGTCATTCCTCGTTGCTCTTGTTATTATGAGATGCCTTGAAATTCTCTCTATTGTTCCAAGAATCCTTTGTGCCTGCTTCCTTGCAGCTCCTTTTCCGCATGAATACATGTATGAATAATTCCTCACACTTACCGGGGATTCGTTCATCCCCAGTTGTTCATGTGTTTCACAAATGTCTTCAAAATGCTATTCAATCTTCCGAAAATCTGCGGCAGCCTATTGCTCTTGAAATTCTTGCTTGCTTGCATTATGGTTAATCCCATAAGTTTGGTAATCTTATTGGCATCTTTTGTCACTATCATTTTGAGTCCGTTGATTCAACTTGTGCGTGAATGCACGCAAATCATCAGTTGATCCTTATAAATTATCTTCTCAGACGTCTTTCCGAACCTGAGCTGGTTCTCGACCAATAAAATTGCTATCGATTGTACCCCTAAGTCTATTCAACTTATCCATCCTTTATCAGAGTGTTTTCTTATGACCCCTTGATTTGGAAATCATCATTCCTTTGCATTTGAGCTTTGAATTTGCCAGTTGTTTCTATAATATGATCTCCTTGCATTCTTTCTTCTTCTGGTTGGATAACGATGCTCACATCAGATTCCTTGTGGACCACCAGATCCTTTAATGAATTATTATCCGACAGTGTCCTTAATATTACCAAAACCTTGAGTTCTTCCCCTGATACATAATGCTTTTAGTAAGTTGCATCCTCTGTTTTTGTTAACCATGCTCTACTTCCGAGCTTGAGTTAATTACTTTTGGAGTTTGTGGTATATGTTCCTAAGATGCCCCTATGGGTTGAACCTATGCCATCCCTAATCTGTGTGAACCCGAGAGTTTTCCCGAGTCATATTATTCTGGTGTTTGCCAGATAACATTTCAACACTACAACTTCATTGAACGCGAAAAGTGAATGAAAGGTTATACATTGGAGAAGTGGGAGTCGACCTTGAACTTTGTGTTCATGCCCATGGACCTAATGTGGATCTTATCATGGAAGTTTCTTGTGATATAATAATCCCCTTATTATAAGTTCATACGGTATCTATGTTTGGTCCTTTGCAATCGTGGTTCTGACCATGATTGTTCCCCCTTTAATTCCATTTGTCGGACAAGTTAAAGCCCTTGTCTTCTGCAGATCAATGCATCTCCGCAACCTCTATTTTGATCTTCCTTCGAGCATTACCCTCCGATACCTCGAGAATATCAAAGAACTGTGTTGCTTCCTATGAGTCTTCATCTAGTATTGCTTCTCACCGATTTCAGATGTCCCTGGGTTTTGAGTTGTTAGTCACTCGAGAACACCGATAAGTGAATCGATTCCACACTCCGATTCTATAACTCTTAAGTAATTTTGTTGCTTATGAGTTTAATAATCCTTCAAGTCATTCCTAGCCTGATCGGTTATATCATTATCGTGCTAAATTCTAACTGTGCTGCCTGGTCCTTCTTCCCGGAGCACAATTTTCGATGATGAGCTAAGCCTACGTCGATCTTCCTCGTCATATCATTTCTCCTTGAACAGCAAGCTTGATTTCGAGTTTGTGTCGTACCAGTGGCTCAAATAACCTTACGCTTCATCATTTCTTTTGCTTGATGTTGTCGTTGATCGATTACATCTTCATGAAACCTCTCAATAAATGTGTCGTGATCATCATCATCATTCCAAACTTTTCTAGGATATCAACCGAATTCATGATGAGAAATACCATCCTTGCCCCCTCGATGAATTGTTGCTGAGCCCGTGGGCCCCATCCTCATCTTTTCCTTGCTAAAATTGTACGACTTATTTTATAAGTTGTTTCCAATGGATCCTTGTGTATCCAAAGTCTGACCTTTCTCTGATGACCATGTCAATGCTATCCCGAAGCATGTCTGTGGTACTCCAAACATCAGAAAGAACATTGGAAGCGCAATGCTAAACCTTTCTTGATCTATTATCCAAACACCGTTGTATGGGTAATATCATGATTCTTCCCTCGCCCCCTTTATCTAAATGCTTTTGAAGTTGTTGTCATATCATGTATATCCTGCTCCGCTTCCCCTTGGGAAGGATTTACTCCCAATTCTTGTGTGTAAACACATTCTCCTTTCCATTGGTCTGATTAATCTGATAATTTCTTTTTCCTTTCCATTGGGTTGTTTAACCTTCCTGTGATCTATATGATATAAGCAGAAATAATTCCCTGCTTATAAAATACCCCGATGTACAACCTTGTCAGTGAGACCCTGTTACTATTGTTGATGACATTCCAGTAACCACCGATGGATGGGAACCTTGCCGATTGGTCCGCCTCGTTCAACGAGCAGGAAAATGGTTCTCTTCGTCCCTCGCCCTTGGTACCAACGTTGTTGCCGACATAACTGATAGTCTATCATCTGACATGCCTTGCTATCGGCCCCCTTTCTACTTTTAACCCACAAGGTGGGCCCATAACCCACAGTTCCACAGGATCGGAACCTGACTCTTCTCTATATCTTTGATTTCGAAATATTCTTGCAATTGGCTTCGTATCATGTCACGAGCCACCGTCCGAGAGATGATCTATTCCCAATGCTCTGAACCCCCTTCTCACACTCTGTTCAGGTATCGATCGTTTGTCCATTCGTTTGAAACTTCCTATTGTACCTTCATATTTTGCTCTTGATGTTTTTCTTAAGTTTCAACTCGAGAGATACTTCTGCCACATTCCCTGAATTGTTCACCGGATAATTAACCCTATAAGGGCCAGTTCTCCCGAAGTTACTGTTTACTTCCCCACTTAAATCTCGGGACGAGATTTCTTGTAGTGGAGGAGATTTGTAACACCCCCAACGTCATGCTACAGTAATCCCCTGTTAATGGTGCCATGTCATCCTGTTACTGTTGCTAATCTTCACTTGATCCAAATCACAATTCAAATTCAAATCCAATCTAAAGTCAAAAATTCAAATTGCTCAAACATGAAAACTAAAATGTTCATCATGTCCCAAATTTTCCACAACTAATATTGGTGGTGAACCAACATGTTTGCAAAGTGTTTAAGTGGCCTAAACTACTTATATCAGTGACCTAAGCAATAATTTAAATGCCTTATTAAATTATAAAATTTGCAAACTACTTCAAAAGTCTCACAACCTTTTTGTGGCAGTGCACAATAATTCTTTGAAATTCCCTTGGCCAGTGGCATAATTTTGCAAGATCATTAGTGTCTAAAAAGAAGATGCAAAAGCTGCTGGAAAAAAAGAAAAAAAAAGAAAAAGGAAAAGCAAGGAGAAAAAGAAGAAGGAGAAGCCCCCTGCCTCCCTGGGCCTTAGCCCATTGCACAGACCGGGCCACCTTACCCCCCCATTGGGCCAACTGGCCCAACTGGCAACTAGGCCACCAGCCGGCCCAGCCCGCCCCCCGGGTCGTCCTCCTCACTGCTCCTCCGACCGGGGCGCGTCCCTGCCGGACCGGGCGCGCCGTCCCGTACTGCCACGTCGCCAGCAAGGGATAAGGATCCCCCCCGACGCCTCAGTCCTCTCCCACTTCCCCACTTGCTCTCTCCCCCCTCCCTGGTCCTCTCCGCATGCGCTCACTCCCCACCAGATCCCCTCTTCCTCACTCCCACTCTGCCGATCTGGAGAAAGGGGCCGACGCTTTCGTCGCCGTCGCCGCGCCACCATCGCGGCCACTGCCATCCCCGGGCGCCTCCGGCGTGTCCACCTGCCTCGCCGGCCTCTGCTACGCCCTCCGCGACCACGGGCTCGGGTCGGAAGCCACCAGGGAACCCACTGCCTCCCCGTCTTCAACCCCCGTCCGCCACCGGCGCCGCCATCTTCCTCCTCTCCGGCGACCCCTGCTGCTACTAAGCCTATCACCGGCCTCCGTGTGCCGCTCGGTGAGCCCCTCATCCTTCTCCCTCTCCTTGTTGACTTTGGCGCGCCCCCTAGCTGCTTTCCCCACGCGCGCCCGAATGCAGCGCCGCGGAGCTCGTCGCCGGTGAGTCTCCGGTGACCAAATGGTCTTGGGCGTATGCCCGTTAGCTTGACCGCATCGTGCAGCACCCGCCTAGCTGGTTAGTTTGGCCGCTCGCGCGCTCTAACGCCGCACCCGCTCGAGCCCGAACTCCGGCGCCGCTTCTGCTCGTCGCCGGTGTCGTTCCGGTCGTTCCCGGCCCAAGCCATCGCCTCCATCTTGCGTGCGACGTCGAGCCGCGTCGAACGCATCTAGCTACGACCCCGGAAACCCCCTGTGCGCGAAACACGACCCCTCTCCCGACGTGCGCCGCCGCAGGAGGCTTGCCGGAGCAACTCCGGTAGCCAGCGCCGACGTGGCCAGCCGAGGCCACTCCCCTGGTCACTGCCTCGTAGGCCCTGGGGGCCCCGTTGACTGGGTCGACCCAGTCAACGTGCTGACTGGGCAGCCCAGTGGCGCCGACGTGCGGGCCCCACCGCATAATTAATTTACCTAAAACGTTTGTTTTAATTAAAATCAATAGTTAAACTAAATAGTCACTGACATGTGGGGCCCAGCTGCTAATTAACCACGTTTAATTAAAATAACCCACTGTTAGCCCTCTGTCTATGACATGTAGGACCCACTGGTCAGTTTGACCAGTCAGCGGGTCTGTTGACCTGCTGATGTCATGCTGACACTCTGCTGACGTCATAATTCCTTTTCTGTTAATTAAATAATTCCAGAAAATGTTTAAACCTTTAGAAATTCATAGTAATTAAACCGTAACTCCGATGAAAATGTTTTCTACATGAAAGTTGCTAAGAAAAATCCAACGAATCCAAATACGTGGTCCGTTCATCTGTCACATGCCCCTAGCATGCTGAACATGGAACCGTCCCCTCTCTTTTGTTTGTCCGAAAAAACCCAAACGCCGGGAAAACCTCTTCGGATGTTTTCCCTCTCCGTCTGCAACGTGTGGTACTGCGTTAGAACACCCCTAGCTATGCATATCGTCTTGTCATGCTTAGCGTTGCATCTGTTTGCTTGTATTTACTGTTTCTTCCCCCTCATCTCTCTGGTAGACCCCGAGGCCGATGATGCCCCGGTGATCGACTATGTCGATGACGACCCCTCCTTGCCAGAGCAACCAGGCAAGCCCCCCCTTTGATCATTCCGATATCGCCCATTCCATTCTCTCATGCTTGCATTAGATTTTGCTACTGTAATTGATTGCTCCTATTCTGATGCATAGCCTGCTTTTGTAACCTGCTTATTGTTACCTACTTGCTTATCCTAAACTGCTTAGTATAGGTTGGTTAGTGATCCATCAGTGACCCCCACCTTGTCCTTGTTGCCCCTGCTTCATCATCGAAGACCCGATCAACGGGATCGAAGACCAGGCCCCGGCACCGCACATCACTTTCCCCTTAGTTGCTCGATACTATTGGGTTACTATCGAGTGCCGAGGGTGAGACCTCTACAGCACTTCTGATGTTAACCATGTAGTGTAGCTATTCGGCCGTGGTCATCGAGGGTGATTCTGCCTTAACCACTCCCGATACGACTCTGTCGTGCAACCCCTCAAGTGTGAACCTCGGGGGTGACTCCTCTTACGTTCACCTTGATGATTACATCGAGTGGAATTCACCGGGGGTGATTCCTCGGGTTTTCCCTTGATGTTGGGACACACAGTTACTATGGTTACTATGACTTTACACTGAACCATGTTACTAAAGACGGGTCGGCCCTGAGGGGTACCCGCGCGAGCTTAATTGCGAGTGATGTGGAGACGGGTTGACCTGGAGGGTGCCCGCGAGATAATTACGAGGCGTGGCCGGGCATTCCTAGCCCTTGCCACAAGTCCTCGAGACGGGGCAATGGGGTCACATCTTTCGTGAGTCTCTGCTTGTTACCGCGTGCTCCTAATCCACTACGATTTGGATATTTGATCCGAGGGGCCTCTAGCCTGATAGCACTAACCATCACGTGGGCATAGTATGGGCGTTCTGCGTCGTATGCATCAGCCGAAGCTTAATAGACGTCATGCGACTAAGCGGCGCGCGCCGGGTTGGACTGGTAAGCTCCCACCTTTCTTTAAGGAGGTAGCTAGGTCTGCTCACCGGCCGCCCACGCAACGTGCAGGAGTTCCCGGGGCGATGGCCCATGACCCCTGGGGGCATAGGTTTAGTCCGGCGTGCTTGACCTCTCTATTAAGCCTAGGTCGGGTTGCGGCGTATTGTTTGGCCGAGGCCGGGCATGACCCAGGAAAGTGTGTCCGGCCGGAGTTAATCGAGCGTAGTGGGTAAGTTGGTGCACCCCTGCAGGGAAGAAAACATCTATCGATAGCCTGTCCTACGGTAACGGACACTTGGAGTTGTATCCCGATCGATACAACTAGAACTGGATACTTGAGATGAGACTTGGATATTAGATGATAACTGGATAGTATGGCTCTGGGATTGCTTTCTCGCAGGGAGTCGAGAAAGGATCTCTGGCCGAGGTTGATAACACTACTACTACTTTACTTTATGCTACTCTACTTCCTCTTGTTGCTGCAAGATGGTGGTTTCCAGATATACAGCCTTCCTTTGATAATGTTGCATGTGTAGTGTAGATCCTTGCTTGCGAGTACTTTGGATGAGTACTCACGGTTGCTTTGCTCCCCCTTTTGCCCCTTTCTTCTCCTTTCCGGTTGATGCAACCAGATGTCGGAGCACAGGAGCCAGATGCCACCGCCGATGCCTGCTACTACGTGGAGACCGTCGACGACCAGGAGTAGTTAGGAGGCTCCCAGGCAGGAGGCCTTGCCTTTTCGATCGTTGCTACTTTTGTGCTAGCCTTCTGAAGGCAAAGTTGTCTAACTCATGTTTGTACTCAGATATTGTTGCTTCCGCTGACTCTTGTGTAATCTAGCTTATGTATTCGAGCCCTCGAGGCCCCTGGCTTGTAATATAAAGCTTGTATTATTTTAATTTGTGTCTAGAGTTGTGTTGTGATATCTTCCCGTGAGTCCTTGATCTTGATCGTACACATTTGCGTGTATGATTAGTGTACGATTGAATCAAGGGCGTCACATGACAGAAGGAAGGTCTACTTGAGATTAAGCGAACTGACAGTTTTCAGGTACTTTCCTTTACACAAACATGCCCTCCTTGGTCATTCAAACAAAAAATTACCTCAAAAAGTTTCAGGCCAGTAAAAGATGCAGGGTCTTCTGAAGTTAGCAATTATATAAAAATTTACATATTTGGTAACAAAAGGGCTGGCATGCTTAGGTGGTTTGTATATTTTTCAGAGCAACTATGGCAAATCCGACACGTCGTTCTTGTGAAACAGGCTGATGTCGAGATAGATTTTGAAATGACATCAATCGACAGCGCCAATCCTTTCGATCCTTCCCGACTTTTGGACGTGGAGAAGCATTGCCGGGAAGCGGGTGCATCGGTTCATGGCGGCATAGGGCCATTTGGACTTATTGTCCTAGCCTCTGACAACATATAGGAGCACACTGCTATTCACTTCCGGGTGTACAAGTCAGAGCAGAAGTACATGATACTCATGTGCTCTGATCTAAGAAGGTTAATGCTTATGGTTTTTGCCTTCATGAGTAAAAGGAATTTTTCTTTTTCTTTGCACAGTTCTTCATTGAGACAAGGACTATACACACCAGCCTATGGAGGCTTCTTTGAATTTGATCTTCAAAAGGAAAAGAAGATATCTCTGAGAACTCTGGTGAGTTTGGGAAGCTATTTCATTTCTCTTGGTGTTCACTTCACGCACTACTGAACATGAATAATGTGTCATGCAGATTGATCCGTCAGCGGTGAAGAGCTTTGGCGGTGGTGGCAGGGTCTGCAACATGGCCAGAGTTTATCCCATAGCGGTTGTCGACAGTGGGGCCCACATGTGTGCCTTCAACAACGGCAGTACCACGATCAGAGCACGTAAACATGGAAAAAAAAGCTGCTCATTTCCTTGACCTCTAGGATTCATATATTGTAGTTTACTGTCAGCGTTAGTAGGGAACTGTCAGCGTTACCCCCTGCTGAGTATTGCATATTTAGTACGTGCAAGTCTGCTAAGGGCCCTCGAGTTATGCTTACGGATGTTGCTAAGTTTCTTTTTCTCCTGTTGCAACGCACGAGCCTTTTTCTTGATTTCCGAATTTGCGAAAGGTACCCATTTTCATCTTTTTGTACCAGTTTGCTTTCTGCAACCGTTTGTTCACCTTCCTCCAAATTTATTATGTTGGTATTTTTCATCAAGATCATATAGATAGTCATACATAGCAGGTTGCTCATATTCAGAGAGAGACAGAAACAGTTACAGTTTACATGGCAGGTTCGGTTTGTCTATGCTTTTGTTGTTGTGGTCCTTGGAGTGCTTTCTTTGGCGTGTGAATTTCGATGACACGGAATTGAGTTATAATTTTAGGAGATGAAAACAAGTAAATGTGTCTGGCTAGGTCCACTCCTTGTTGTACCTTGATTCGAATAACATGTGTTTTGCTGTGTCAACATATTAAATTATGGGCTGAAAACAATCAATATATTGCATGCTCAATGTATTTTGTTTGCATTTCTCTCTTTCAGGGAGAATATAGATTTCATGTCAGATTGGGAAATTACATTTTTGTGTCGCTCATTAGGTCCAGGACTGATAGGGTGCCACTTTTGCAGTTTGAGCAATACTGAACAACATACTGGCTGTCAAGTGTCATTTATACATAACATCAAGGTGACTATGCAACATCAATTTGGTTTTACTGAATAAGAATAAGAAACGCACATAACAATACACGTCTTTGTTACAAAATAGCAATCAGAATCCTAATTCGGTATGTACAAAGACACGGCTTCTCGTTGCTTTATTTAGCAAGAGTCCGAATTCTAATTACCTACACACGCTGTGGTGCTACAAATACAAACACACAGCTTCCGCTGGCTTGCCTAGCTTTCAACGTCAGTTTTGCATTACAAATTGCCTTTAGACGCCGTCTTACAATCTCACCGTACAGCCCGTGCGTGCTCCATTCGAGGTATGTTAGTTCTCATGACAAGCTAAATACATGAGTACGAATCGTACCAGGGGAATCTGAATCCTATTTAGATACATATATAATATATCACTAGAATATATAAATATATACATATACAACACCCTTAGCATACTAAGTCTTTGGTCAAATAAGTACTTAGCAACTCAGCTTTGCACGTCGCTTCGCCGGCATCGCCACTAACACCAAAGACAACGAGCCATCAGAACATCTCCTCTGCCGCATCAGTGCTGACAGCAAAGACAACAAGCCATTCATTATCTCCTTCCACCTGCCATGCATAAATTAAAAAATAATTCATTGATTTAAAAAATTACTCAGTGTAACCTTGTTTTTTACGCTTGCAAAAAACTGGACTATAAAAATGTTGCATAACGCCACATGAAGCAGGTTATATTTCATTTTTCACCCGGTGCAACGCACGGGCATTTGTACTAGTACTTATATAAAATACATATAATATTTTCAAAAACTTTAATTTGACACTTATAAAATGTTGTATAATATATTTTTCAACTCCACAGAAAATGCAATTAACATTTAAAACATATCTAACTCTTTTTAACATTGAAGGAGTCATATTTCCTTCTCTCATAAAATTTATTTTTGAGTTAGAATTGTTTTAAATATTAAAAATACAAAATGGGAGAATATTCAATCATTCACCAATTTTTTTTTTTTGAGGAAGTCATGTCATCCTCTCTCATATTTGAATTGGAAATATTCTGAATATTCTCAAACCCAAAATAGTATGCAAATGAAAAATTGGGAAAGTCATTTTATTCCCTCTCAACTTAATATTCATTTAAACTCCAAAAGTTTCAAATCCTAGTCAAATTTAGCAACACTCAAGAAACACGAACAAGTTTTAAATTATTCCTATTTAAATAATTAACATTCCAAAATTCAGAATGTTGGGATGTTACATTTGCAGGCTTGTCGGGGGTACCATGAATCTGGCAAGGCCGGTCAAGTATTTTGTCTAGGTTGGATGGGCCGTCCGTGTTTTCTTTGAATGGCTTCTTCCGCTGACCTGGTTTAGAGCCACTGAATCCGCCATTGACCGCCATGTCTTTGGTATCTTCATTGTTGCTTCGACGCTTGTGTTTGTTGCGTCGTGGCCTGCCGTTGCCATCTCTGACTTCGGAGGTGCCAGGGTCGGTAGTGCTGTTGCTTCTACAAGCCAACCAGCTGTCTTCTCCCACGCAAAAGCGGGTCTTGAGTGTGGTAAGGGCTGCCATGGACTTCGGCTTTTCTTGGCCGAGGTGTCGGGTGAGCCATTCGTCACGGAGGCTATGTTTAAAGGCCGCGAGGGCTTCGGCGTCCGGACAATCGACGATTTGGTTCTTTTTAATTCAAAACCTAGTCTAGAGTTTGCGGGCTGGCTCTCCAGGTTGCTGGACTATATGACTAAGGTCATCAGCGTCCGGAGGCCGGACATAGGTACCTTGTAAGTTGTCTCTAAAGGCATCTTCCAGATCTTCCCAGCTACCAATGGAGTCCTCTGGGAGGCTGTTTAACCGGTGTCGTGCTGATCCTTTTAGTTTTAAGGGGAGGTATTTTATGGCGTGGAGATCGTTGCCGCGAGCCATGTGAATATGGAGAAGAAAGTCTTCAATCCATACCGCAGGGTCGGTTGTTCCATCGTATGCTTCAATGTTTACGGGTTTAAACCCTTCTGAGAACTGGTGCTGCATTACCTCGTCGATAAAGCATAAGGGGTGTGCTGCGCCTCTGTATCGGGCAACGTCACGAAGGAGTTCGGATGACATATGTATTCGGTTTTTGGCCCGGGTGAGGTTATGCCTGTCGCGCCAGGCTTGATGGCCGTCGTCTCGCGTTGGGGCACGCCCCCTTGATCCATAGATTGACCTGGCCTGGCCGGCTCTATTGTCCAGGTCCTGGCATAAGTCGTAGGTATAGCCCGGAGCTTCTACCTCTTTGCCTCGACGGCGAGGTGGTAGGGGCTGGTGTTCGGTATAAGTAGCCGCTTTATCTCGCCCATGTGGTGGTCGATCTGGTTCATCAGCGCGGTCATATCTTGACGGTATTGGCTCAATGGCCTCATCGTCGAATTGTGGTAGTAGCCGACGCTTCGGATAACTCTTTGTTGGGTGCTCGAGGCCGTATTCTTCGGCAGCGAGGACATGGGTCCACCTGTTGTTGAGGGTATCCTGTTCGGCTTGGAGCTGTTGCTGCTTCTTTTTTAGGCTTCTCGCAGTTGCGATTAGCTGATGCTTAAAGCGCTCTTGCTCGAGGGGTTCCTCCGGCATGATGAAGTCTTCGTTGCCGAGGTTGACATCGTCCTCGGGGATCGGTAGATAGTTATTATCTTCCGAGTCCTCATTCCTGACTGGCTCGTCGGGGTTAACTTGTCCATCCTCCCATTTATCCTGCTCGGACGCGGGCTTGACCGAGTCTTCGGGATCTTCGGCATCGTCCGGGGTGTCATTGTCTCCGGTGCCGGTGTTGCTTTTCTTTGCCCGGCATGATTTTGAGCGGTGCCGCTGACGTCGATGTTTTGGTGGTGCTTCAGCGGGCTTGTCCTCGATCGAATCTTTCCTACCTTCGTCGTCCTCCTCTTTGGGTGTATCCACCATATACACGTCATATGTGGAGGTAGCCGTCCAATGCCCGGTGAATGGCGGGTCTTGGCTTTGTTTGTCTCCGGCATCGTCGTCCATACCGTCGATGTCTTCGGAGGCATAATCTAGCATGTCGGTCAAATCCTCAACAGTGGCTATTAAGTGGGTGGTGGGTGGGACGTGAAATTCCCCGCTCTCAGCCCCTAGTCCGGGCTGGGCGTAGTTCGGAGGCGATACTTCCATAATGGCGAGGGATCGCATTAAGTCCAAGGCCTCGCTTAAGAGCGCCGGCCGGATGGGGAACCGAGGTCCTGCGGGGCTAGGCACGGTAGATTCTACCAGGCTGTGCTCACTAGACGCAGTCCTTGAGAGTTCAGAGTAGGTATCCAGAGGCGAGTTCGGCTCTCTGATGACAGGGAGAGTCCGGCTTGATTCCCGGCTTGCTGAAGATATAGTTGCCTCCGGGTCTCCAAATAAGAGCTCCGTAGGAGAACGGAGTCTGGTGGGTTTCCGAAACCCTTCTTGGATGAAGTGGCCCGCTCTGGATCTAAGGCTACGGCAGGGATGAAAGTTGGTCCTTGAACGGTGCCTGATGACGGGTCCAACGGGCTTCCTTCGGTGGTCGAGGCTATGAACCCTTCGAAGATCAAGTCTCCTCGGATGTCGGCGACGTAATTCAGGCTTTCGAATCTGATCTGATGACCAGGGGTGTAGCTGTCGATCTATTCAAGGTGACCAATTGAATAGGCATGCAGAGCGAAGCCGCCGAACACAAAAAGTTGACCGGGAAGGAAAGTTTCCCCGAAAACAACATCGTTGTTGATGATCGACCGAGCCATCGAACTTTCTGCCGACGACAAAGTGTAACTCTGAATGGAAGCACCAGTGTTGGTGTCAAAACCGACCGATCTCGGGTAAGGGGTCCCGAACTGTGCATCTGAGGATCGAAGGTAACAGGAGACAAAGGGGACACGATGTTTACCCAGGTTCGGGCCCTCTTAATGGAGGTAAAACCCTACTTCCTTCTTGATTGACTTTGATGAGTATAGGGGTTACAAGAGTTGATCTACCTCGAGATCGTAATGGCTAAACCTTAGCTGTCTAGCCTATATGAATTCTGATAGCCTCTACAGACTAAACCCTCCGGTTTATGTAGACACCAAAGGGGCCTAGGGTTGTACAGAGTCAGTTTACAGAGAAAGGAAATCATATATTCGGACGCCAAACTTCCCATCCACGCAAAGGAGAGTCCCATCCGGAAACGGGGGAAGGCCTTCTATCTCGTATCTTCACGGCCCATCAGTCCGGCCCATGTTACATAGCCCAGACATCCGAGGACCCCATAATCCAGGACTCCCTCACTCGCCCTCTCCAGATCTAAACAAGACTTCATTGGCCTCTCTCTCTCTCCCCTCATTTATGGTCAAAGAGCCGGCAGGATCCGTCCGTCGGGAAGGGAAGGAGGCTTAACCTGTCGCCGTCAGCGGGGGAGGGAATCCACTACCGGCGCAATTGTTCTCTTTCACCCAACGGCGGCGCGGGAGGGCTTCCGACCCCTTCTTCCTTGCTTTCGTACATAGTGTGGGCAGATCGGCATCCGGCCGCCCACTGAGCCACACCCCGAGAACCTTAAGGTATAATTTACTTATTCCACATGCATTGCTCTAGCTGCATGTGGATTTTTCCGCTTCTGCACTTGAATCTACGTGTTGGATCAAACATGAAAGTAGTGGGGAAAGTTGTATAGCATGAATCTAGGACGTGGTTCAAAGAGGAATGGAAGGGGGGAAGGTAGTACAGACTGGCTATCCAAAACCTATGTTGGTCGAAAAGGGAAAACAATGACAAACGCAGTATGCACATCTGTAACGAACTGATCTTTCTGCTGGTGGGAGATAAGGCAAGAGAGTTTGAGCAGGACTAGATTTGCTTCCCTCACATAGGGAAAGATGTCTAAAAATAACAATAATGGGACCAACACAAATATGCTCCTTGGTGGTTTGTTCTTTGTGGCAACAGACTATGCATCACCCCTTTATATGTCGGTAGATGCACATGGTGCTGGTGCGTCCACTCTCCCGTACAACTCTTTAGCTATTGTTAATCTCATAATGCCACTAGAAAATTGAAGCAATGCCACAGTTAAAAGCAAATTACATGCTTAACGAATTTTTTTTAATATAATTTCTCTGTTAATATGAATGAATGCCACTGTTTGAGAAATGCTACTGTATTACTTTCTGTCCCGTTTAGATAAGTAAGATGCTTCTTTTTGTGGGCTTCTATGCCATCCACCGTTATTGACCAGTAATTGTTTCCTTTGTACCTCTGTGTAAAGAGGGTTATCTACTTCACCTCATTGCTATTGCGACCTTTTGTTGCACCGCACAAAACACTTTTGCTATAAGAGTGTTTTGTGCGGTTCGACCAAAATGTCACACCGACAATGTTGCTTGATTGCTTGATCTTAGTGGAACTGCACAAGAGGAGATCTGACTTCCTATCCATGTTGGCAAATTTGTTTCAGATCTTCTTCTTGTGAGTTGTTTGAATTCCGCGTCATGGGAGGTCAGTACTAGCCTTCTTTCACATGATTGTGCAGTGTGCTTTCATATGTTGTGCTACTTATACGGTAATGTTGCTTGATTTTAGTGAACTGCACAAAAGGATACCAGATTTCTAATTTGTATGTGCACCGTAATATCCCATTGAGGTAAGATAATGATATTTCACAATTGTTGGCCTGTATTTTGCTACTATCATCAGAAAAGTAATGTTGTTGTTTATTGTTATACTTGTGCTCCCTAATTGACATGCCAAATCTTACATTGAAGGCGAAGCTTGTCTGTTATTGAACCAAGTGATGAAGGGGAAGAACAAGTGGAAAAAAGAACAAAAATCAACTCCCGCTGCTGTAATGAAGCACTGGAAATGTGATGACACAAGTAATGATATAGTTTTGCATCTTAATTTATTGCTATGGCTGGAACAAGCAATTTATTTTGCCACTATGATTTGATGCCACTCTATGTAATATGTAATTATCTCTACTTGTGCAAACAGGGATCTTGTTTGAAGATAACATATATTTTAGTGGAACTACACAAGAAGATGTTGGAAACATTAAACTAATCGAGGAGTTTATAGTAAGCATGGCAACCACAGTAGATAATAATGGATGGTTCCGAAGAAGTGCTTCATCTGCATGCTCTACACAAAAGCCTCCTGACAACGGTTGGTATCGGCCCACGGATTTCATCCATATGATTGAGCTTTGTCATCTCTATTGGTGTTGTGCTACTGTTTAGCTACTGTCGTGAGAAAGTGGTATTGTTTCACATGTTAATCTAAGCCGCTAATAAATTGATGCACCGTTTGCCACCGTTATAGCCACTCATAAAATTAAGTAATAATACAGTTCAAGTTGAGCTGCTTAATTTGTTTGGTATCATATCATTTCCTATGAGGACAATGAAGATGCATCTCTTTGTGACTATACATTTCATCAGTTGCTCCCTTTGATAATGTAATGGCTATTTTAAATATTTACTTTCCTTTTTTCAAGCAAACATGGATGCTAGCTTTTAGTTGTTCTCTTGTCTTTGCACAACATGATACTCCTCTAAAGAAGAATATGGAGTACGTGAAGTGCCTAGTTCCGATTATGCCAGGATGAAGAAGCCCAGCCTATCTTCTCATCAGAAGGAGCAGTTGAAGGATGGTTACAGTACTCCCCACAAGACCAAACTAACTTAAGCTCAGAAGGACTCACAGATTTCCATCTTTTTTGCTATGATGGGCAAGTACAATGTTGTTCTAGGATTCTTTCTAGTGAGTTCCATTTTTTAAATGTGTGCTCTGCATGGACCATGTAGGTGCCTGTGTAAACTGTAAATTTATAATACAGTTTGTTGTACTAATCACTTTTTTGTATTTATGCAAACAGGGGTGCTCAGCTTGATTTCAATGGGAACTACACAAAATATTCTGATGGTTCCTCCGCATTATACTCCATCATGTACAATACATCGAATATTCTCAAATAATTCATTTCCACCTCCAGCCACAAAATTTGCTACAAGAAAGGAGGTGCCTATGTGTTCAAGGCGTTGCAACATATAAAGGCAAAATCATACAAGCTACGTGCGAATTTGGTTGATTTTGGTGGAACTGCACAAAAAGAACAACTGGTTTATTTAGCACGAGGTGCCATGTCAATGTCCGAACGGATCGCAAACCCCGCCCATTCCACAATCGTAGGCATTTGTTATTTTGGAATGGAAAAACCTTGTCAAAGTTTGCTCATTGATGTACGCAAAAAGACACACATTTGATATTTTGGAATGGGACAACCTTGTCAAATTTTGCTCACTGATGTTAGCAAGAAGACATGCGTTTGATATTTTTGAATGGGACGCCCTTCGCTGTCAGCACATCGATTGATTTTTCTTTATTCTTTAGTTGTGAAGTAAATATTGGCTCTGACATGTGAATCACTGAGATGCATAATCATCAATTGTTTTGAATGTTCTCTATGAATTGCCAGGCCTGTTAGTTTGATTGCAATGTACAGGCACGCTAAAAAGTTGCTAAAACTTTTTGTACGTGTGAAACTGCTGCAAACGAGATGATCATCGTGCGTCCTGGGAATAATACTAGTACATATTGTGTTGCATGTTCATCCAATGCAAGTGATACAAGAATTCGAACTAATCAAACTCAATTTGTTCATACACGACCGGATTTCATATAGACATGTTGGATTTCATTACATTTCATGCATTCTTCAACTAAAAAAGGGGTGTGCTGGAGGTATAATTAATTAACCTAATATATGATCTCCGGAGCCCATTTCCCGTGTCCGGCTGAGCCGAACAGAAGCTCATTCTCCAGCACACCTCTCCGACTCCACGACGCCGCCAAGAAGCTAATTGGCCATCAATGCTCAACCCTCCAAGCTTGGCTTCAACCGGAGGGTAGCACTAGTGGACTTACTTGGACCCGAGCGGCGGCGACCTACCGTGTTCCTCTTCCTCGTTTTCTGTGTGGCGCGGCCTCGTTGGCAGCGGGGCGGGGCCTCGAAGGAGCTGGCAATGTCCTCTGTGTCATTACCGGCGAGGCAACGCCTAGGCTGAGCAGGGGAAATCCTCCCCCTCATTGCCGGCAGGGCGGGGCCTCGGCGGAGTCAGCGATGTCCTCTGCCTCATTGTTGGCGGGGCGGGGCCTCGGCGGAGCAGGGCCTCGCCGAAGCCGGCAAAATCCTCAGCCTCAGTGCCGGTTGGGCGGGTGATGAGGACATGACTACCTTGGATACGACCAAAAATATTGCATACATGCATATTTGTCAGGTGATCTCTAGTGCAAACTATTCAATAATCTATTTATGTTATCCAGAACAAAAATACTTCACACACTTTTGTGTTTTGTCTAATTGCAGGTGTATGGGACATTTGTACAATCCACATATGAAGATAAGGCAAAAGGAGAAGTTTAGGTTCTGTTCAAAAAGTCCTCTCACGTCACTTTTGGGCCAAGAGAAGATAGAGTCCAAGTCTCTCACGTTCTGGATTCAGATTCGGACTGCACAGACATGCCTGACTCAAAACGCCAACAACTTTTTCATACGGACTCCGAATTGGGTGATTCTTTTTTTGTTGGAAAGTAGATTTCGTCATCTTTCCAACCCAACTGGATTCACCTTTAAATTCGTCCGGAGCGTTGAGATATGGACGAAACAATCTGACGCTGCAGCAGAATCCGAGTCAAACAACAAGTCCAAAGGTGTTGCATCACCTCCACTTGGGCCCATGAGCCTTGTACGACCTAGGGTTGGTTTTAGGCTGCCTTGGGACGTCCTCCCACCTCCTTGGCCGCCACCCCTTGCTCCTATATAAGTAGATCCATCTAGTAGCTTTTTCCTTGGGATTTGTTTAGTTAAAAGTTAGCCATTGCAACTTCGTGTACTTTGTTTGTGTCCAACGACCAGACCAAGACCGCTTACGGATCTCCATCATTATCAATACTTCATAAATATTTGCAATATTCAGATTGCATTATCATATTCTTGCTCGTTCTTCGATTGCTTGCAGGAATAGACCTTCGTGGTCAGGCTGATCGTGCTTCCGGCATCGTCAGTAACCTCAGGAGATTGGTTTAGCGATTGCTAAGGCGCAATATCGTGCACGTTTGTAGTCGGATCGTCAAAGTCGACTCCACTAAATCGATAGTTACCATCTCATCGAAAGATCGGGACCCTCGCCTTTATCAGCGGGGCCTCGGCGGAGCCGGCATTTTCCTCCGCCTCGTCGTCGGTCTCACCAAACAGCTCCTCGCCCGCTTCGTCGCCCTCTTTGTAGGCGGCCGCAACCTCCGCCACCCGCATGCAGTACTGCCAGCGCGCGAGGCGGCTCTCACGGGCGGAGCGGTACGACTCGAGCATCGCCTCCTGCTCCGCCCGCTCCGCGACGATCTGCTCCTCCGCTTGCAGGTGCTCCTGAAGGACATTGTGGTTGTAGGTGGCGTCGGCCTGCGCCTCCTGGAAGTGCTCCTGGCGCTTCTGCCTCACCGTGTCCATGTATTGGGCACGGGCCTCGCCGATGGTCATGGTGGAATGCACCAGCGAGGATGGCGCGGAGGAGGGGGTTGGCGCCGGATCGTCGAGTACCACGTTCTCCATTAGGACGTCGTCATCCTCTGGCTGCCTGCCGGCCAGCCAGTCGGCAGCAATGGCCGCCATCTCCTTCTGGTCTGTCGTCCGCTCGTCCCAAAGAGCATTGGAGCGCGAGGAAGCCATGGTGGGAGTGGTGTGGACAGGAGAAAGGGAACGGAGGTGGATGACTGCGGCTATGGCCGGCGCAATAGTTTATATAGCAATGGTGGGCGGTAGAGGGACGGATGGGTGGCGCCGGAGTAGCCGCCTCGGCAACCGCGTATCATTAATGTGGGTGGCAGATGGACTACACTTGTGTCATTTGAATGTGGAGCAATCTCCTGCACCGGGAAGCGGCGCAGGCGGCGCTGATCATTTCGGGCAGAAAGCGCGCGCGGGCGAGGGAGGCGGCCTGGGTGGGCTAGTGCGGTCAGACTCGTGCTTGGCAGCGGTCCAGTCCAGTAGCCGGACATGCTGGCTTGCCAGCGAGCTTGCCGAGCTGAGCGACGATAATCAGACGATGGACGTGGCTTCCGAGTAGGAGCCGGCGCCACCGCCCAAGCCGGTTCATGCTGTGTTCACCATAGAGCAGGTGCGGCCGCACTTCGACACCCTAATGGCAGAAGAGCTACCAGCACAGGAGGACCTGTGCTGCAACCTCTGTCTCCTCAACAAGCACCGGCTCGCGGAAGGACAAATCGCCGGCGAACAAGCGAACGACAATGCCGTCGCAGACATGTGGCCCTATGATCCTGGCTTCCTGAATAAGCAGCGAGCGTTGTATCAGATCATCCGTAGGGCCCACAAGGCCATCTCCGTCGTCCTTTGAGTTGTTGCGCTCGCCGTGGCGCCGCCGTCTCGTGTTGTCAACATGGTCAACGAACATGAGGAATCAGGAGATGACTTTAATTGGAGAGGATGATAGTGGGGACCCACCAGGGCCATAGCCGCACGTACGCAAGTGCCTCCTTGTTATATACAACTATTTTTTTTGCTTCCTCCTGGATTCCTGACATCATGGTCCCACACCATTGTCAACCTATATAGTCAATAAATGAGTGAATTGCACAAGGAGCGGCCGACAGCTGGGACCCAGCAGCTCGAGCAGTATTTGTGCTTTTGAGGTGTGAGTAGAGTTTTTCTTGAGCGATGTTTTTGTTGTTGTTCAGATGAGCAGGGTATCAACTGGGCGGGCTATGGCCCATTTAGCCCAGGCTATTATTTTATGTCGACAAAATATCCAGCCCAGATATTAGTTTTTTTCAAGCTGGAAATCGCTAGCCCAGCTATACTTTTTGTTGAGGAATACCCAGCCCAGGTCAACTTGTTATTCTCCGTCCCGCCGGGCTGCAAATCTTTCCTAGGAGGGATGCATTAGGTTTAAGAAGAAAATGGGCTGTAACTCTAAAAAAATTCACCAAACACGTAATTAGTTAAAAAAATATTATCATTGGATTTTTAAAATTTTAATTTCATTACTTGTTGCGCGTGCAATATTTCATTGGATTTTTACATAATACATATTTATTTTGAAATTATTATTTAAGCTGACTAGAAATTTCGGGGTAAAAATATTTCGGATCCCATCAAAATGTGGGAAATTTTTAATGAATTCTATTTTGAGCGGTTGGTTGAAATTATTAATCGTTGTCCTAGCTAGAAAACGGGTTGTAGTAAATTCCATTAGAATTCAAAAGTGGGTTGTACATTCTTACAAATCGCAAATGGGCTATATGTTCTCTGCCACACACTTATGGGCTTACTAAGTTGATGCGTACGCAAGGCTTTGTCAACTTATAGTCAACACACGGTTCTAGCAGCAGTGGCCGTTGGATGTCCATCCAACAGACGTGGTGCTTCTTCTTTAATCTCGGATATTCTTGCTTCAGCCGCCCAAACCAAGTATCGCCTGCTACCGCCTCCCGTGGCCAGCTATGTTGCCGCGCAGGACTCACCGGCCCACCCTACTCCCATCACTGTCTAGGCCATTCCTCTACTCACCAACACCTCCTGTTATTCTCCGGTGACGGTACCCTCACACCGCAGCCGAACCAGTGAACCCTGGTACTCCCCTCTACGTGGGCATCCACCTGCCTCATCTTCCCTGGCTCCACATCGTTCCCTTCCTAGGCCTCGCCGTTGTCCACCGCCTGGGTGCTGTCCGCGCGGCGTGGTCAACGAACGATAGCCATTGGAAGAGGACTCTACGCAGTGTGGCTGACAGATGGACCCACTAGCTACATCTTCGCACGCAAAGAAGTGCGTCCATATTACATGCAAAAAATATGGTTCTTCCACCTGACAGCTGGGACCCACCAGCTATATCTTCGCACACAAGGAAGTGCGTCCTTATCCTCCTTGACAGCTGGGACCCACCCGGTCGAAGCGTACATAGCGTTTTCTGTCTGGTGGCGAATGTGTATGTACATACTGGTCGATCGGTCTCTCTGCAATGATGAACCGTGACCTAGTAAGGAGCGGCATGTGTCGTAGTACAGGCGCGGACGTAGCATGTCACGCAGTCCCTTCTATATCGTGTACATGTACATACAGCCACGCCGAAAGAAAGTAAATACGGCTACATACATACATATGGGCGGGGTCTCGAACGCGTGCAGCGATGGCGTCCTGTTCATCGGCAGCCAACCGGCTGGGTCAGAACGGAGAAACTGCGTTGTGTTCATCGGGAGGTAACGGAATGCATCCTGTTCATCGGGAGCCAACCGGCTTGGATGGAACAGCCAAAACTAGGCCTAGCGTACTACAGAACGGAGGAAACAACCTTCTGTTTGACCGCCTACGGCCGAAACAGGATCCTGTTCACCGGGAGGGGTTTGGCGTACCAAAAAACGGAGGAAATTGACTTCTCTTCTACCTCCTGTGGTCGAAACGGGGTCCTGTTGATCGGGAGGGGTGTGGCATACCGCAAAACGGAGGAAACAGACTTCTCTTCGACCTCCTACGGTCGAAACGTGGTCCTGTTCATCGGGAGGGGTGTGGCGTACTGCAAAACGGGACTCCACGAGCTACTGTTCATCCACGATCTACTGCCTCGCTCCAGCCTCCATGGGCTACTGTTCATCCACCGTCGACCTCCTCCAGCCTCCACCTGCGACTGTTCCTCCACGGCGACTCCCTCCTGCCTCCACTAGCTACTATTCATCCACGGGCTCCTATTCATCCAGCCTCCACCGGCTACTGTTCAACCATCCCTCCACGGGGTCCTGTTCATCCAGCCTCCACCAGCTACTGTTCAACTAGCCCTCCAAGGGGTCCTGTTCATCTAGCCTCCACTGGCTACTGTTCAACCAGCCCTCCACGGGGTCCTGTTCATCCACCCCCAACCGGCTCGATCGGGGTCCTGTTCATCCAGTGGCAATGGCCTCTCCTACCACGGGGTCCTGTTCATCCAACCCCCACTGGGAACTGTTCATCCAACCCCCAACAATGCTCACTGTTCATCAAGAGGCAACAGGTTCGATCGGCTTCAGTTAGCAGCAGTAGTGAAGGAATCGCTCGATCGGGTTTAGTTAATAGCCAGGGATCGATCGATCGCTCGGGTTTAGTAACACGTAGCCAGTGCAATCGGTCGGGTTCAGTAAGCGGACGCCTCGCTCGGGTTCAGTTAGAGCCCAACACCTCACACAGATGCGCGTAGTGTACGAGAGAGACGCGGAAACCTTCGTGCATCGCTCGGCCCCGACCACCCACCGTAACCGGGAACTCCCTGAAATTTTCCTCGCCCTCGCTTCTACCATGGTTTTTTCCGTCATTGACAGCCCAAAGAATGTCATCCAGTTGCGTCTCCGGCCCGCCCAGGATGAAAAGCCCATTTTCTGTCATGATTTTTTGTCATAGAAGTAGGAGCCCACCACATCTATGATCATACCGGGTTTTGTCACAATTATCGTCATAGAAGTGTCATAAGCATGACAGAAAAGATTCGTTCACCCAAAATGTCACGGATGTGTCTTTTTTTGTAGTGCGCGATGGTTGCTATGGAGGGGACTGCATCGTAGGGGTGGCCCCTTCCGGACGACCAGCAGCATGGGCCGTTGTTGTTGTCTCGGGAGGCCGTGGCGGGTAAACTTCCCGCGATCCTCCTGCCTCGGGGAAACCAATCAGGCTATGAATGGTGGCTCTCCACTCATCCATCTAATCGGCTGCTGGCAGAAACCCCAATAGTAGCTGGGCCCGCATGATGGCCTCCGAAGCGGTGCTTGGCTTGGATGTTGATGAAGATCGTAACGTCGCCTGACTCCTGATGGTGCTGGTAGTGTTCGCGTTGTGCTCTCGTCGCCGTGAGCCAGTCGCCAAGATGGTGTGGTGACGGCGTGGAGGTGCTTGTGGACCAGCGGCTCCGTTTGGTGCATTGGCTGGGTCAGCTGGCTCCAAGGGTGGTGCATGCCCTGCGGTCGCGTCCGCAGCGGGGGCGGCCGGAGGGTTGCGATTCACCGCAGAGCGAGTGCCACCTCTGTGGTTGTGCCCTTCGGCCGGCCGGAGAGGTGCAGACAGAATGATCTCTCCACTCATACCTCGTAGAGCGTGGCTGCTGGATGCTGTTGGTGTTGTCCTTCTCCGGTACCTCATGCTCCTATTTCGGCCACAGGGGAGGTGGTGATGATGTCGCCTGCGTCGGCCACATCCCCCGCAGCATCCACATCCCCAGGCGTCCCCGTAGCCCCTGTGGCATCGGTGGTTCTTCTTGGGCGCCATGGACGATGGAGCCGTCGATGAAGATGACATGCTACGTACGCTTCTCGAGTTCGCGCAAGCGCTTCCCCCTAACTGGCGCGACAAAGATGTCATGGGAAACCACGTCCACCTATGGGGCCATGAGCCTCTTGTGGTTAGGCATGGGGGATGAGCACGTTGCACAAAGAGCGGAGAGCGTCACGCATCACGATAGAGATCACACGGGCAATTTTACCCAAGTTCGGGCCGCCGCGAGGTGTAAAACCCTACTCTTGCGTTGGTGGATTGATGGTGGAATGTGGTGGAAACGCAACGCTCCAGCCCAGCAGGGTTGCCTCGGGGCAAGAGCAGCTATGCCCGTATGAATGTACAAGGGTCCGGATCCTTTGTATGGTTGCCATGGGGCTCCTTTTATAGATAAAGGGGTTACCACAATGGCAAATCAGTCATTGTGTACTGATTAGATAGCAAACAGTGATATCATACCTAACTCTGCAGACAAGGCAGAGCGCATTAAATGCGTCGCTTAGTGTCACATCATGGCCTGCCCAGCAAGCCTTGCCGGGCTGCTCAGCCACCTTCTCTCCTGCCTGCATGACACGTCGCTGGACGGGTGTCATTTGGAGGTGATTTCCATAGGAAGTGGCTACCATGTGGCAAAAAACAGCCACTTAGTCACTTGGGGGCTTGCCACCGCACCGATCGATGACGTGTGTCGCTGTGAGGTGGTGTGGTGGAGACTTAGCGGGGTAGTTTGCCTCCGTACGCCCCGGCAGGCCTGCCGAGACGGTCTTGAGGCTTTCTTTCCGGGGTAACCTTGACCTTGCCAAGGTTGCCTGCCCGGCAAGGGAGGTTTTCCCTTAGTGGCGTCTTGCTCCTTTTGCTTGTCTTGGTCTTCTTGATCTGCACTCTGACTCTTCAAAGAGTTGATCACTTGTGCTTGGTCTGGTCTTGGATGTTGCAATCTTGATCTTAGGCATGTGCACGGTCTGGGCAACAGACCCAGGGTTTGTTGTACCGACACAGGTTTTGCACATATATAAACTAAGATGGTAATTGTGCTGTCAATTCCATCCAATTTCAAATTAGAAAGTGAAGAGTCGGTTCAAAATGTCAATAGCATAATTTGTCATTGTTCATAATGCGGGGAGCTTCACCACACTACTGAATTACCATGTCAACAAAAAAAAGCATAGAGGAAGGGCAAAAGACAATCATTGTATCTATTTTGGTTAATGTGCATGGCATGTTGTTCATATCATTAGCCACATCAATAAGATAAAGCAGGAAATGACAAGGTGCAAATGTGGGCTGCTTCACCACCCACTGGATTATAGATCAACAAAAACAAGCAAACATGCATGGCTAAAGAAAATCATTGGATCTGTATTGAGTAATGTGCATGGTATGAACAAGGAATTTGGTTTTACAACTAAAACTTGGAACTTACAGTTGTTGCAGACGTGCATTTGGATAGAAACAGCAAACTAAACAGCAGTTGACGATAGGGAGTATGAGCAAATTAAATAGCAGTTGAGGATAAAGGCTTTAGAAGGACTGACTTACATTAACAGTTAACACCGGCTCTATAATGCCCTTCTCCATGTCAAGGGAAGGATAACTCAACAATTTCAGCACACAATCTTCTTCATAAGCATTGCATGTACTCTACATTTTGTAGAGAGTAATTATAGATATGATAATACTGGAAGGGATAGAGGATAATGAAGATAAGATGTAGATTGATGCTACATAATCAACTACCTATCCCTGTAAGTACAAGCGTTATAGGACAAAATGTGCTGATAAGAGCAATGGGCTACACTTCTGCACTCGCATTGTCTGTGTATTGAGCATTTTGGTAAGATTAAATATAGATCTGATATATTTTAGTAAATGGCGGGCGAGGAAGATAAGATGCAGAATGCTACACAATGAACCAATCCCTCCTTCCCATAATATAAGAGTGTTTTGTACACTGGTGCGTACAAAACACTCTTGTATTATGGGACAGAGGGAGTAGTTGTTAATGTAAGTACAGTGATAGAAGATGTTTGATCCTTACAAGAGGACTGCAGAGCTAAACCTCTTCAAAAGCATCGGCTTGATTCTAAATTTATGTAAGAGTCGATACAGATCTTATAATGTCCACCAAATGGAGGATAAGGAGGTTAACATGTGCAGTGATGCTACATAATCAACCAGCTATGAAGGTAAGTATGGTCATACAGGGCAAGAGATACTCACAAGAGCAATGCAGTGTGCAGTATAGTTGCGAGATTATGTGGTCCCTTGAGAATGAATATTCTTCTGCAAAAGTTTTCATACAAGTGAGATGGTAAGGTACTTGCAGAAATGTAGTTCAAATTGTGATGTCATATCATAGACAGTACCTGACGCTGCAGATGAGACCAATGTGTAACAAGATTATTCCAGTCACTATCTAATAAATGTAGGATCGGAGACTTTACAGAAATTTCGTTTAGAGGCTTGCCATCGAAGTGTGCTTGCCTCAGGTAGGAACGATTCCTCATCAACGAGTGCCTGAAAAGCACAACCAACCCTTGATCGTCTTGAATATCCAGTTTGGTCCTCGCCTATTTAAAAGAATGAAATCTTGTGTCTTCTGTCAGCAGAAACATATGCAGTAATTACCATGAATAACATTAGTACATTACTTAAGCATAAGTTGCGAAGGAATATTGGAAATTGTTCATTGTCTGTGGTATAATCTTTCCATGAAGGAAACATGCGCACAAAGTTCCTGACAACAATATAAGCTTCATCTTTTAAACTGGGAAGAAGTGGAACAGGGGTCCTATTTGCTGCAATTAGGGCTCTCTCTCTCGTTCTAAAAGGGATTTGGCAACTGGATTTGGTGTACTCTTTACTGGAATGGTGGGTTTTTGTGTCGTAGAACTGGTGCTATGTCAACTGGAATCATCATATTCTTTGCTATAGTTGGGGTCTGCTGAGTTGGGGCATCAGAGATGGCTAGTGTAGTAGGGCTAGAGTCTGCTAGAGTTGTGGCCGTGTTTTCTGGGTCTGGTGATATTGCAACTACACCTAATGGGCTATTTGATTTATCAGGTGTCACTACCTTTTCCAAATACTTTGTTCGTGCTCCATCACGATCAGCAATCACCCTCTTCCTTTTGAACGTCAGATACACAAGAACATCATTTGAATGGATAAGTATGGTATGATGACAGATGGAATATGTACTGAAAACGGATAGGCAGGGCGTATTCACATACACGATGTGTAAACTAAGCAAATGGCAGTGCAACAAAGTAGAAGCAATGCAAAGCATCAGTCGCAAGATATGTGCGACCAATATAACCTTGCAAAGTTAGAGCAAGCACCTTGATGGGTGAATAAGATTGGGCATCTGCCTCTGACTCCTCCACTAGGGAGATACATTGACTTAGGTCTCCCTCTAGCTCAGAATCATTGTAAGGATCATATTCTGAACATGAATATGTAGGTGGAGAGTGTTTCCATTGCATTGCATCCAGACTGGATCTCAGTCCCTTAATGCCAAGTTTGACGGCCATGGCATTGTTCTGCTTTATTCTTTTCATGCGCACAAGCTCATAATCATTACGATGTTGTTCAGTATCTGAGATTCATGAAAACATAAAATGTAGTTAGATAATCTATGGAATGCATTGCAGATTCAACTCGAAGAGTGTCTCCCTACAAACCCCTACTTATACAAAGTTCATCCCCCAACCGTGCTAACTAGACCACACATAGAAATACAAACCTCTTATGTCTCTATAAGGGGCAGACACACATTCCAAAACTGAAGTAGAAACATTAGAATCATACGAAATTTGTATTTGAACAAATAAACTAAAGAATTATGACTGGCATAATGTTTAGCTTCAAGGGTGGAGTGCTGGTAGTGCGACACAAAGCAAGTAGGCAGATTGTATTCCATGTAAAACATCGTAGTCTATGTAAAAGGTGGATATGACACTTTTCTTTCTATACAATGTAGTGTTCGTTGCCCACACATGATGAAAGAGATCACATAGAGAAATACTATTCACTCATGTATGTGGTTCCAGTATTTTGAAACAGGGTGGTCCACCCTAAAAGAATATTGAAAACAAATATGAAAAGGCAAGCATAGAGGTAGTGAATCAACCATTACTTGTGAGCTACTAGGACAAGTATGCAGAATTATAACTGCAGTAACAGACCGTCCAAAATGTGAACCAAGGAGTTGGTCTAGCACTTATTGTTTGCAACTAATCGAAGTGAATAGTTGGATATCATATCGAATGAGTAAGAAAGACAAGTAAAATTGTCACCAAACCTGACCTGTAGTAGTAATCTGGGTCAATGTCACTATGACCAACAATCCAACATGACTAGTGTCTGTTCCTAGGGCCGGAATTTTGAAACCCTGTGAACTTTACAGGTACTAAAGATTACTGAAATATCTGAACCATTAAGTGTAGGTAGCACTCAGTACACAACAAACCCTAATGACAGTCCTGCCTAATAAGTAATGAATCAATTAGAAAATGGGTGATGGGGAGTAGTTGTTGAGTGTTGAGGGCGTATCTTAGGATAAATCGGGTTGGCTTAGTGGGTGCTGCACGCGTGAGCCCTAAACGGACTGGGAAGGTAGGCACGGCGGCGTGCCCGGGCAACGGTGACGCTGTTGGGCGAGCGGCTCCTGGCCTCCTGTTAGTCCGGCATCACCTAAAGTCATGTCGTCCGGGGACGGCAAGTCGCCAGCGAGGCAGGCGGCTGGGGGCGAGTAGATATCGGAAGCGCAACAGTAACAGAGGGGAATCGGGGTCTGGGCTGACCCAAAATCCCAGGGTGGGCCGCGACCCACCGTGGCCACCCTGTAGGTCCACACACCAGCGGCGTACATGCATTTTTGAAACTAAATTAGGAACATTTAGCTGACCAATTAAACGACTATGCTTTAATTATATCAGATTCGTATTTGAACAACTATGCTTGTTTAACTTGATGCTTGGAGTGGTGCTATTATGACACAAAGCATGTAGGCTGATCGTATAGTGATCATAAAAGGGGGTAAACCCTAAGCATGATCAATTAAACCCTATTATGATCGTGCCATGGTAGATTTCAAGCTGCAAACCGCAAAAATGCTACTTAGCAACCATTGTTTGCTTCGAACTAAGAACTAAGATTCTAAGAGCTGAAAAGAAAGTATAGTAACCAAGTTACGATCTATTTTCTGGTTGAGATCAAAAAGTTGAGCAGATATGAAGTAGTACCACCTCTCTTGCGGCGCCATGTAGGCATCTGGGGTGTGATGGTTGTCGGTGGCGTGGAAGCAGATCTGCGACGGTAGATGGATGCATTGGGGGATAAGTCCCGTTGCGGTGGACGAGAAGGTCGCCGGAGCGGCCCCGGCAAGGAGGACGACGTCGCCGATGAAGCGAAAGGACGCGATGCAAGGCTACTGGTCCATCGTCGTGGATGAGAAACATCCATCTCTAGCAGTGGACGACGCGGTCTTGGTAGGCGCTCCAGCATGGTGGAGGACGACAGTAATGGATGGGGTGGCGGACGGAGGAGTGATGTATACTACACAACCTTCTCCTTGTAGATGTTGTTGGGCCTCCAAGTGCAGAGGTTTGTAGGACAGTAGCAAATTTCCCTCAAGTGGATGACCTAAGGTCTATCAATCTTTGGGAGGCGTATGATGAAGATGGTCTCTCTCAAACAACCTTGCAACCAAATAGCAAAGAGTCTCTTGTGTCCCCAACACACCAAATACAATGGTAAATTGTATAGGTGCACTAGTTCGGCGAAGAGATGGTGATACAAGTGCAATATGGATGGTAGATATAGGTTTTTGTAATCTGGAAATATAAAAACAGTAAGGTAACTAATGATAAAAGTGAGCACAAACGGTATTGCAATGCTTCGAAACAAGGCCTAGGGTTCATACTTTCACTAGTGCAAGTTCTCTCAACAATAATAACATAATTGGATCATATAACTATCCCTCCACATGCAACAAAGAGTCACTCCAAAGTCACTAATAGCGGAGAACAAACGAAGAGATTATTGTAGGGTACGAAACCACCTCAAAGTTATCCTTTCTGATCGATCTATTCAAGAGTCCGTAGTAAAATAATACGAAGCTATTCTTTCCGTTTGATCTATCCTAGAGTTTGTACTAGAATAACACCTTAAGACACAAATCAACCAAAACCCTAATATCACCTAGATACTCCAATGTCACCTCAAGTATCCGTGGGTATGATTATACGATATGCATCACACAATCTCGGATTCATCTATTCAACCAACACAAAGAACTTCAAAGAGTGCCCTAAAGTTTCTACCGGAGAGTCAAGACGAAAACGCGTGCCAACCCCTATGCATAAGTTCACAAGGTCACTGAACCCGCAAGTTGATCACCAAAACATACATCAAGTAGATCACGTGAATATCCCATTGTCACCACAGATAAGCACATGCAAGACATACATCAAGTGTTCTCAAATCCTTAAAGACTCAATCCGATAATCCGATAAGATAACTTCAAAGGGAAAAAATCAATCCATTACAAGAGAGTAGAGGGGGAGAAACATCATAAGATCCAACTATAATAGCAAAGCTCGTGATACATCAAGATCATGCCAAATCAAGAACACGAGAGAGAGAGAGAGATCAAACACATAGCTACTGGTACATACCCTCAGCCCCGAGGGCGAACTACTCCCTCCTCGTCATGGAGAGCGTCGGGATGATGAAGATGGCCACCGGTGAGGGCTCCCCCCCTCCGGCAGGGTGCCGGAACAGGGTCCCAATTGGTTTTTGGTAGCTACAGAGGCTTGCGGCGGTGGAACTCCTGATCTAGGTTATTTTCTAGAGGTTTCTGTATTTATAGGAATTTTTGGCATAGGTCTCACGTCAGGGGGGGTCTCCGAGTCGTCCACGAGATAGGGGGACACGCCTAGGGGGGTAGGGCGCGCCCCCACCCTCGTGGACGGCCCGGGACTCTTCTGGCCCAACTCTTTTACTCCGGGGGCTTCTTTTGGTCCATAAAAAATCATCAAAAATTGGCACGTCAATTGGACTCAGTTTGATATTCCTTTTCTGTAAAACTCAAAAACAAGGAAAAACAGAAACTGGCACTGGGCTCTAGGTTAATAGGTTAGTCCGAAAAATCATATAAAACATCCAAGATTGATAATATAATAGCATGGAACAATAAAAAATTATAGATATGTTGGAGACGTATCAAGCATCCCCAAGCTTAATTCCTGCTCGTCCTCGAGTAGGTAAATGATAAAAACAGAATTTTTGATGTGGAATGCTACCTAACATATTTATCAATGTAATCTTCTTTATTGTGGCAACAATATTCAGACCCATAAGATTCAAGACAAAAGTTTAATATTGACATAAAAATAATAATACTTCAAGCATACTAACCAAGCAATTATGTCTTCTCAAAATAACATAGCCAAAGAAAGCTCATCCCTACAAAATCATATAGTTTGGCCATGCTTCATTTTTGTCACACAAAATGCTCCCATCATGCACAACCCCGATGACAAGCCAAGCAATTGTTTCATACTTTAGCATTTTCAAACTTTTTCAACTTTCACGCAATATATGAGCGCGAGCCATGGACATAGCACTATAGGTGGAATAGAATATGATGATGGAGGTTGTGTGGAGAAGACAAAAAGGGAGAAAGTCTCACATCGACGCGGCTAGTCAACGGGCTATGGAGATGCCCATCAATTGATGTCAATGCGAGGAGTACGGATTGCCATGCAACGGATGCACTAGAGCTATAAATGTATGAAAGCTCAACAAAGGAAACTAAGTTGGTGTGCATCCAACTTGCTTGCTCACGAAGACCTAGAGAATTTTGAGGAAGCCCATTGTTGGAATATACAAGCCAAGTTCTATAATGAAAATTTCCCACTAGTAAATGAAAGTGACAAAATAAGATACTCTCTATTATGAAGATCATGGTGCTACTTTGAGGCACAAGTGTGGAAAAAGGATAGTAACATTGCCCTTCTCTCTTTTTCTCTCATTTTTTTGGGCCTTCACTTTTTTTATTTGGCCTTTCTCTTTTTTTGGGCCTTCTTTTTTTATTTGGCCTTTCTCTTTTTTTATGTGCTCACATGGGACAATGCTCTAACAATGATGATCATAACACTTGTATTCATTTACAACTCAAGGATTACAACTCGATACTGGAACAAAATATGACTCTATATGAGTGCCTCCGGCGGTGTACTGGGATGGGCAATGAATCAAGAGTGACATGTATGAAAAATTATGAATGGTGGCCTTGCCACAAATACGATGTCAACTACATGATCATGCAAGGCAATATGACAATGATGAAGCGTGTCATAATAAACGGAACGGTGGAAAGTTGCATGGCAATATATCTTGGAAGGGCTATGGAAATGCCATAATAGGTAGGTATGGTGGCTGTTTTGAGGAAGATATAAGGAGGCTTATGTGTGATAGAGCGTATCATATCACGGGGGTTGGATGCACCAGTGAAGTTTGCACCAACTCTCGAGGTGAGAAAGGGCAATGCACGGTACCGAAGAGGCTAGCAATGATGGAAGGGTGAGAGTGCGTATAATCCATGGACTCAACATTAGTCATAAAGAACTCACGTACTTATTGAAAAAATCTACAAGTCATCAAAACCAAGCACTACGCGCATGCTCCAAGGGGGATAGATTGGTAGGAAAAGACCATCGCTCGTCCCCGACCGCCACTCATAAGGAAGGCAATCAAAGAACACCTCATGTTTCAATGCTAAGGATTCTGATCAACAGAAAAAAAATCTAAGCGAAGGCACCTTTCTCTGTATGGAAAAAGGAAGAAGATGCTGCTTCGGCTTCCGTTTCTAGCTCTGCTTGAGCTGCTTCGTCTGTTTCTCTTGATGTGGGTGTCTGTCTTTTGAGATCTCTTCTCTCACTTTCGGAGCACAGTTGGTCCTCAATTTGAAAACCGACAAAGGTGACTTCTTCCTTATTCACGCCTTGATGCACCTTTTTTCGTGTTCAATCTCGCCTGAGAGCAGTGCATCGATACAACAGAGTTCTTATTCTTACCCTTCAAAAGATCGGGAAAGGTCATTCTAGGCTCTTTATCAGATGTCTCATTCCATCCTTTACCTTGTGCCATGCATGATTCCTAGATCGATTGAATGCTCAATTCGAACTTTAGGAACGTAGTCCCTTTGGCCACACAGGAAAAGGTTCATTGGTTTATTTGAAGTAGTGAAACTAATCAACCAAGCGAAGCAAAAGAGGTACAAGTAGTGATTATTATTAAAAGATTGGAATGCTATTAAGCATAACGAGACGCTAGCTCACGTTGGCATCTTTCAACCTTTCGGATAACTTCTCTCCATACTAATCAAGAAGAGCAGGGAGGTTTTTCTACCATTAGCGAGTAGTTCCCTCTCCATTTTGCAATACAAATATAAGATCACTGTTATTACGAGTGGTGAAAGCAAAAGCAATAGTTGCATACTAGAATCCCAGTAAAGAAGAGTGATTTTCGTCAGAAAGAAGAAAAGCTGGAGGAATGCGATCCAGAAAAAAAGGGAAACATTGCACTTTTTTTCGTTTGCAAGTAGTTGAAGAGGGAATCCACTACCAAAAGAGAAAGAGTTCAGCTGCCCTGATTTCTCGAAGGGTAAGAATAAAATAAGAAGTCTCTTGAGCAGTGAGGAGCACAACGATTTGTGCTCTGAGCGATAGAGGTCAAAGGTGCTACTAAAAGGGGGCAATGAGATAACAGCTTGAAACAATAGGAGAGAAGTGGTAGCTTCATGTCGGGGCGAACTGAAACATCTTAGCCGTAAAAAACCTTCCCTTTTCAAGTCCTTGCCATCCCTCTCGCTCTACCCAACTATCTATAATGGGGCAGAGAAGGATAAGCAAAGTAGGCGCATGAATATTTATTAATTAAGAGTTTTCGAGACTTCATTCTCTTTTTAGTTTTGACTCTGGGTCCGGTACAGGTTGACGCGGAGGATAGGGATGGGAAAAGAAGCCCTAGCTTTGGGAAAGACCGGATCATAACATGAATTTCAGGGCATACTTAGTAGATGCAGATCTTGGTACTCTTTCTTCCCCAGATGGGGAATGGGCCAAGCCGATCCGTTGTTGGCTCTGAAAGTGCATTTGCTAGTTCGAAAGAAGCTGAATCCGGGTGCAAATGGGATTCAAAATGATTCTTATGTTTCGTAGCATGCTGCACAGACTCACTTGGTAAATAGCCTTCCCTAAAAGAGGCAAGGTGCTCACACATGAAATTCCCTTTTGAAGGATATCCTATTTGACTTTTATGCCATACTTGGGCAAAGCCATCGAGACTATATCCATCACCAGAAAGAAGAGAAGCGAAGCCATAATTTCTTTAGGATAAGCCTGAGATATCTAGTACAGTAACAGTGGTCGAATTGCTGCATAGCCCCCCTAATACGAATTTGGCAAATCCTCGTTCTAAAGTTAGCACACCATTGAGGTAAGTAAATATTAGTAGGCACACAGGCAGCCCGTTGCAAGGAAGGAAAGAGCAAGAGCTAGGGCTAAGTGCTCGAGTTATGGTTGTTGACTCGGAATTGTAAGCCGAAGAAGCATTCCTGTGACCTGGCCGTACGAATGGTTTCTTTCTCAATACCAGAGCTAAATAATTAGGCATCAAAATTCAAAGAAGGTTTGCCTTCACTTCAACCATAACCATTGACGGAAGATTCATAGCTATGAATATTCCCCTCCTCATTTGCTGAAAGCACTTCCTATAGCGAACCAGGCAAGGAACATATCGAGTAGGCTAGTACCAATTCCTCCACATCAAGAGCAAAATAGGCATATGAATCTTAAGTAGGAAATTCCTTCATCTCAGATGAGGTAGGTAATCTACCATAATTTATTTCCATTTCCAGGTAAGATGAGCGGAGACGAGTTTATCAGCACCGATACCCCCACGCATCGTGGCCGGTTCCCTCGGGGGTAGAAACTTAGCTTGGAGAAAGATCCCGTTGATCTTCGGGCTGGCCCTTGCCTATTGAAAGTATGGTGTCTCATAAATGCTTTGTTAATGCCTCTTATTCGTAGGATCGGTCCAAAGCGCGCCTGAGTTGACGTTGATAGACTTGTGCGTGCTCTGCCGCTCGTAACCTTTTTTTCTCCCATCGATCGAATTGAGGAGGTCAAGTTTCGAGAGCAGAGCCTCTCGCTTCTGATTATCAGTCATATCGTCGTCAAGTAGAACGCGCAGGGAAGGAATCATCGAGTTCACTGGGAAGAATGGCGTCCATGCCAACAACTAAGGAGAAGGGGACCAGTGGCTATACAGATTGACGTCCGATAAGCCCAGAGAGCCTCAAGATGGCGATCTGGCCAGTCTCCTCCGACTCAAAAGTGTTTGTAACTATGGTATGGGTCTGGTCTGAAGACCAATGGGTCAAAAAAGGGGATATCCTCTTCTTTGGCTACACCAACTAATGTAGTAGATTGCATTCCCGGAGGACACTTTCTCCATTTCGTCGGTACTGGTAACAACGGATCTTGACCTCGTTTCTTTTTCTTGTTATTTGACTTCTTGGAATGGAATTCTTCTCATGATAGTCACACAAGCAAAGGAGAAGAAGATGGGTCCCGAGGGAACTCTTTTTCTTCTATTCTAAGTTTTGATTGCACGAGCAGCATAACAACATAACAGTTTTGTGTAAGGAAGTAAGGAAAGACTCCTTTCTGAAATTGAAGGACTTAATTAGCCTGTCGTATATAACAGATAATGAGTCTCAAAGAGAGTTTCCAATGGGTTACATCAAGTTCCATTCCCAGTATGCGAAATCAGTAAACATGAATATCTGTATATAAGAAACTTCTATTCCAATCCACAATCGGTCCAACAAGGCAACTGTCGTCAACTAGATCAATCAGGAATAAGCAATATGTCATACCCTATCTGTCATATTTGCTTTTCAGTAAAGGGTACACACGACTTTATTTTTACTTATTCAATTCACTGTCTTGCTAAACACAAATCCTTCTTTTCTTGTATAGACGAAATAAAAATGAGAACTAAGTAGGTTTCGACCCATTAAAGGAGTCAATGGCACGCACACAAAGCAGGAGGAAATCGGTACCCCGCGAGGCTGGCGAAGTCGGCACAAGAAGTAGGCGGAGTAGAGGCAGAAGTTGCGGGCTCAAGTGCGGCTAAATCGCAATCAATATTCCCGTCTGGGGTTGGCGGAGTTGGTAGAAAGCACGGTTGGCGATAAGCTGGTACTAGTTTCATTCTTTCTATTCCAAAATCCAATACCCGGAACTGGTAAATCAAACAATGTAGGCACACGTTGGCACAGTTCTGTAAATAAGAGATGTCTCATCCGGTTGAGATGTCGCAATCAGTCTTTCTCTTCCTTTCTTAGTAGCAGATCCAACATGACTGTATTAAACCTTAAGCAATCAGGGTTAAGCTAGCTCATTGCCTGAAAGTGGAGCTCGTATTATACACCTTGACCCCCACCTTTGTTGAATCCTTCCTCCATATATATTGTTATATAAGAGAAGTCCCATAACTGCCTCATTCAGATCGATTCCAGTCGCCGCTACGGTCACATCAATCCGTTATGGCTCGGACCCTCTTAGCAGCTGGATCCTTCGGGAAGCCATAGTAGGGATTACGTCAGTACATTCTTAGGCGAGCAGTGGGTTATATCACCCCTATTTTGTTTTTGACCTTCTTTCTTTTTTAGGCATGGGACCAAACCAAGGTTGATCGAAGTTGAACATTCCTATGGAACTCCCCTTTAGACGACTTCTCTGCGCTTGCCCAGCACCTTTCATTTTATGGACCAGGACCAATTTCACCTCAGACCATGGTCAAGTCATAACTGACTGGATAAGGTTCTCTCAAGGACCTGCAAAACTCTCTAATGCGGATGATCAAAGTTGCTTCAGATGTGTATGAGAAGGAAGCGTCTCACAGGACTCTTAGATAGAAACCAGCATAGTCTATGAATTAGCATGAACAGTTTGTTGAAGTTGGTTGCACTCGTAAAGCGAGCGTGAAGAGAGCCGCGAAAGAAGCCCACGGAACGGAGCGGTTATTTTTCCTGACTAGCAAGTGGACAGGCTTAGATGGCGTAGCTGATGTGTCATGCTAGGTATCTTTTATTGGCCAAATCAGGCAGGATAGTCAAGGAAGAAAATAGACCATAAGCCATCCTTTATCTTTTTTTCTAAGAAAGGAACAATAAATAGCTCATAGTTTCCTTGCAACTACCCTAAGATTTGTTCTTCTATCATGAGCAAGAGTTTACTTTGTTGTCGATGCAGGCAATAATAGATAGATTTTTGTACATAGTTGGGCCCAGGCTAAGAAATAAATAATAAATGGATTCCTCCCCCTTTAGCATATGCTTATGTCGCACTCCTATTTTGAATAAGCTTATGGGCAAATACTATAATATGCTTTTCTCCATTCGGAGATTTATATTCTGTCTCCTTATTTTTGAAAATAAGTTTTTAAGCAAGTGAGCAAGCCATACCATTCATCCTCCACCTCCTCGTCCATGAAGTCCGTTGACTTTCTTTTTCCGGTAAAGGCAGCATATGCCTTAAGAGCCTATTTTTCCACATCAAGAGGAAAGTCCCACACACAACCCCAAAAGAATAAACTGGATGGACCCCTATTCGCGCGCCTATGGACCGATGGTTCCCAACTAGTAACTAGTGCCCCCCCTATGGACCACTCCTATGTAACTCCAACAGAAAAGGGAGACAGAATATAAATGGAATATTATGGGCTTGCTCACCCTAAGCAACTGAAGGAAACTCGTATAGAAATACAAGTTTTGCTTCCGCATAAGAAAGGTCGCTACAAAGCTGGCTCACAGCAGTTCTCTCCTCTAGAGTGTAAAATCATGGATGGAGCTTGATGCAGCAGCCACTAGATTCCTACCTTTAGTGCTTGCCAATGGATGGTCCTTCTTTCCCTTCCGATACAAAAAAATGATTAATTGGCCTTCTCACTAGTGGTCTCAATCCTTGACTCCAGTACGTATCTCATATCAGGTGCCCTACTCCTTTTTATAGATAGATGCGTTTGGAGACTGATAACGCTTGTGATCTCTTTCTTTTTCTATTGGTTAAGGAATGCTAATAATGAAATAACTGATAGAGCTGCCAATGGATTTCATGTCCCTCTTGATCTCCATTCTCATTGGACGTTTTGACTTAGTAGCTATGTGATTTTTCACTTTGATCCGCGTACTTTATTTCTTCTTTCACTACTTCCTTTCGTCTCTCTTCTTCGGGCCCTGTATTGGGAACCATTATTTTCCCGGTTCCCGTTAGAATAGCATTCCTTCCATTCTGCCAACCAACCATATCTCTTATCCCTAGCTCGGCTCTTTTAGAACCAATTTCCATCTTTCCACTGACAGCTGCGAAGAGCTCCCCTTCACTAGGTATGGTTGTTTTTGGTTCATAATGGTGGTCTAGGAGAACCCGAAACTAGAGCACACACGGGATATGCATTTTTTTATGGTTTGTGATTGTTGCAACCACCTTTCTCTTTTTTGTACTTTATCAGATATTTCATAAAACGAACTCTCTATGGATCCCCACCATAGAAGGGCAACAAGAGCTAATGGACTCGGTTAGGGCAACAGATGATAACGACTCGTCAGGTTCGAACTGGCATTATTTATATACTAAGACCTATATTCCATGAAGGAGTCGCGAAACTTCTGTTAGGTTCTTATCTGAGATTCCGTCTATACGGAGCATATGTTGGTTTAGAATTGCTCGGGAATTCATTGATAGTGACTTTTGAAGTTCTAGGTTTTCTAGTCTACTCCTCTTTTTTCTCGATCGAGCCGCTTTCCCTCATTCTACTCGTCCAGCCCTCTTCACGAACTTGTACAATCAATGCCACAAAGATAGCAAACTTGATTATCGAATATATAAGGAAAGGGGCGACGGTTTGGCACCAGATATCTGGGGGTGTGGAAAGAGCAGCTGTGAAAAGCCAAAAAACCATCAAAAAACGACGATTGCTCGTGAAGGTTTCCACAGAAAGATCCCTTGGTTCTGGCAAACAGATCACAATTACAGGTACCTGGGAGCATACCGATGGAATGAACAAAATACGAACAGTTAACATAATATAGTCATAGATCTTAGGTTGTAACTTGATCATGAGCGAATTTTTTGATGTTGCACCCACGAAGTATGGAAAGTGCCAAACATTGGGAACTACCCGGGGAAGAGTTAGGAGCAGGAACAAGGAGAAGCGAGAACCACTTAAATGGAGGATTCTATTGTATTTCTGCCTTTGTTCCCCATAGCAACTGGGGATCGAAAAGCACCAAATTTGATGACTTATTAAGGGAAAGACGAAGTAAGAGCATGCTATTGAAGACGTTGCAACATATGTCGGGGGGGGCCCTCCGTTGATTGTGTACAAACAAAATACGGGTCCAAAGGTAGGGTAATAAAGGGTTTAGCTAATGGAGAAATTGACTCTTCCGGGAACCAGTAACGCGTAAACCATGTCAAACCAAGACCGATCAATATCCGAACGGAACGGATTCGAACTTCTTTCCGGTGCGAAATTCAAAAAAATGAGTAATTCAAAGGAAAAATGAATTTGAGGCATGCGCCGGACTGAAGAGACGGATTCCTTTCTTCGGGACCATTTCTTTGTTTGTGTCAGAGAATCCCGCACCCTGTTTGCAATCAATGCAAATTAACATTGCTCAAGACACCGAGAAGGCCCTGATAGAAGTGGGACCGTCTCTTCTGAGCTTTGAAGTCCCTTTTCCATTTCCGTAATTCCTTTACGACAAAATCCCCTGCTAATCCCCCAGCACGCAGTTGTCCAACCTGGGTTTTTAGATAGTGGTTGATTGCCCTGGATTTGTAACTACTACCCTCACCCCCCAACATCTTTTTATTACGATTCGCTCATTTTGAAGGTTCATTCTGCTTTTGGTCTTCAAGAAATTCAGAATATTTCTGAATTCCTGTTTTTGCGCTGGGTCAAGTGTGTCCCCCTCCAGAAAATCCGTAATGGGATCATCCTGAGCAGGCAGGGCGTCCTGAGCAGGTGGGGTCCAGAATCAATTCCAAAGTCCAGTGCCAACTTCATGATCAAAATCAACTATCACCTTCTCGGGACTCGACCTGGAACTTCTTGCACTTTAATATGCCTCGTTCAATGAGAAAGCATCTGATCGAAGAGCAGCACTAAAGAAGCACGCTAGACTTCCTACTTTTGGGGTTTTTAAGGTGACCGATGCCTTTCAAAAGTGTGCTTTGGGCCCATCCTTAGTACTTGATGCACAATGGAGCTAGTTATCCATTTTCAAAAGCGGATTCGGTGGTTCAAGAAGTAGAATTATGCATAGATTGCCGAAAGAAAGATGAATAAAGATGAATGGAAAGGCCTGTGGACATGACCAAAACAAGGGCTAGTAGCACTTTTCTCGGGAATTGCCCCTACAGATGGAGGACAAAGGGTTTTCATCTCGCGAAGAATCAGCAGTTGTGTTGTATATTGACTTAGCTAAATACCATTTTCACTACTTTTGGCCACAAGCGAGATAGAGTTTTTTCTTGAAATTGAGTTCGGACCGATTACTCATAGAAAATGACTACAAAGCAAGGCGAAAGCATGGAGAATTCAATACTGATGAGAAGGTATTAGTTAGTGGGTGCAAACGAGCTTTTCCAACCAAGCTAGCGTGTGATTGCGATGAAATACTTTTGGGCGGGGCATTACCGATACTAAGATGAAATTCGAAATGCGAAAGGGCTTCGAGCCTCATGCTTTACTGTTTTATTTGGTTGGGAAATGGCTCTTTCCTGATCTCTTTTTGAAATAATTCTATCTCTGTTTGCTAAGTATGTCAATTTCTCCTTAGTAACAAGGCCAAAACCGGGGTTTTACATGTTTTGACCCGTTTGGATCATCCCGATCGTGCCGCCGTGGAGTCTTATCTTTGTTTGGCTCCGATCTCTGGAAGCGATTAAACTTCTTCTGCGGGTTATTCTTCTACTGCTTATTGCCGGACCCTTCTTTCCTCTTATACGGATTGGGAAAGTATTTCTATTATACGTATATTCTTAAACACATGGCACCTTAGGCGCACACTTTATTCGGACAGTGGGGCACGATGCTCTAAAAGAACTTACTAAAAAAAACATAGCGGTAACGACTGTTTTAGAAAGCACCTCTTCCTTTCCTGAAACTCAAACAACCTACTAGGCTACTAAAAGGCTAATCCAGACGAAGAAGATAGCGAGAAAACGACTCCTCAAGCCAAAGAAAGGGCGGGACCATCTTCTTTTCGGACCGTTTGGAGCTGCTCACAAGGCCTAAACCTTCCTGTAATCCCTGGAGCTTCGTCAGAGCCTTTTCCTTCCCCACAGGCCAGAGCTCAATTTACCTTCGCCACAGCTCTAAAATAAGGAGAATCAGCTCAAGATAAAAGGGCTCGCACTCAATTGATCCGGGTCAACACTTCCTGTATCTGGTTTCGGCTTTATTTTGACTCCTTGTAGGGGCTCATGACAGTCCTGTAGGGGATCCAAAGGCTTTCGAGCAGTAGCGGCAGCGGGGCGGGAGAGTTGGTTATTCAATTGATCCTCTAATGTTGGCCCTTCTGCATCATCCAGCAAGGCTCGGAAGTCTAAGCTATTAAGGTGCGGTTGACGGATAAGAGGCCTTCGATATGTTAAGGGAGAGAGGGGAGAGTCATTCCAGAGTTGGGTGGGAATCGTTGATAGAAATTTGGATTTTCCCTGAGGTACGATAGCGTCTGAACTAAAGAAAGGGAATGTGGAAAGTGAATGTGGTAAAGGATACCAAGAGTAGGTTCCCTGAATGATTTTTAGGCGTATTTTCTTTGAACAAATAAATCTATAAAGAAAATAGGATGGATCTTCCACCTATGCTATGAGTGAATCTTATCATCACTGGCGAGTGGTATCGTATCACCGTCTTCGTCCTGAAAACATCTGCAGAGCTAAGCCAGTGTAGGCTTTGACACTACTTATATTCGCTACAAGTATTACACTCGCTTCGCTACACTCTTCTCTTATGCTTCGCACTTCGCATAGACTAAATAAGCCGCTCATCCCTGGCGAATCCTACCCACATAGGAATGCGGAACCATCGGGGAAAGGCAAAACATATTCAATCCCAGGAGAGAAGTCACTGGTTCGATAGGACCAGGGAGAGGACCCTGATCACCTTACCAACGAATTCAAGGCCTTAGGAAAATCATCCTACAATGGACTGTAGGGACTGAGAACGAAGAAGACATAAAAATAAGGTTAGGGGGGATAAAAAGAAAACCTCCTCCCATTCAAAGTCGTCTTCAAGTACCTTTTTGATTCTTTATCGAGTATGGATGGATCAACTATAGGTTCGAGTTTAGCCAAGATACGTACACGGCTAAGTGTATGAAAATCCAAGAGAGAATCATAAAATCTAAAAGCTAGGAAGAAGAAGACCGGGTGATTGAATATGACTTGCTAACAGATCCTACTCTTCCTTAAGCGCTAGTTCTATTCACGATGGTTCAGTTTCGAGAGCAGCTAAAGTAGTTACCTAATAAGATAGATGAATATTCTACGATCTACGATTATAAAAATCTTCTTATAGAAGTCTAGTTCTTTCTTATTTTAGAAAAGGAAGTCTTGCTCTCCTTTCTTGCCACTACTTGCATTGCGAGCCAATCTTCAAACTGTTACGGAGAAGTCGTTTACTGATTAGCTGCTTGAACATGGAAATATTTCGGCATATCTGCTCTTAGGTTAGTACGAGAACTCGACTCTACTCGTGCTATAGTCGAGGATGTACTTATACTACTCTAAAGAGGGATCAATTAATGTGGTGCATTTTTCTTAGGGCAATTCTAGGCAAGACCTTGAATCATAGGGTTTGTTCCTGGCAACCCAGCATTCTTTATCTTGGCGTAGATTGGTGTGATGGGACGGATGCCGTAAAAAAGCTTTTTTCTTTGACCGGAATCAACAGGTGTGAACCCATCTAGGATGAGTCAAACATAGGGGGAAGGGCCTCCTGGCAATATCCGGCATACTAGTAATCGATTATTTGGCCTTTTGCGATCGAACAAACTATGAACAGTTGTAGCCTACATAACCTACCTACCCAGACCAAGGGAAGAAGGTATCAGATCACTGTAGTTCTAGACCCCTTTTTTCAAATAAAGGAAGTGACAACGTTTGCCCGAAGAGGTTGAATCAATAGTAAGAAGATACCACCCAGGCACATAATCCGAAATAGCAATCAGGAATAGGACTAGGAGAATGAGGTCTAATTTACGGAGGAAAGCTGTAATTGGGCTTAGTGCTCCGATTGCGCCTTAGGACTAGGACTGATAGGTAAATGCCCCTTACTCAACCAATGAAGGCGGGTAGGGCTTTTCTTTCTTTTGTTTAGGATTGGCAAGAGGATGGCTGCCTCGACTTCAAAGCTGTTAGAGAATGCGCTCTTATCACTACAGGGACGCGGGAGAAATTCCTCGAAGGTAGTATTAAAGGGATGGGGCATTACCGGTGTTAGCGACGAAGGGATTGTTTGCAAGAGAAGGTTGCCCTGTTAAGATACGAACAGGGGGCATTCCACGCATAATAGTAAAAAAAGGGCAGAGAAGAGGATTGAGGGACAGAAGGAGCTGGAGGCCAACAAGGAATAGAAGAAGCTGTTCCACTCGTAGCTCTTCTTTTTTTTTAAAGCTTAACTCACATTTCGGGAGCGGATGCTGCTCGAGCTAAAGATATGCCCCCAACTCTTGAACAGCTCTCACTTGCCTTGGCCGATAGCTTAGATGACCGACCGTTAGGCATGGTTACCAATGATTTCACAGTATATATCTTGTTTGGTGAGCCAACCGGCTTCACCCGAGGATGAAGGTACTAGAACAAAGAGGAGCCGCATCTTTTCCTGGCCGGAGAGGAATCAAGGTCCATCACATTAAGGCCAAACATTTAGTCTCGTTCCCGATAACAATAGGGAACATCTGGTCTTGTTTGGTTTTTCTTTCAAGGATTATTTCTTTCTTGCAATTCTGCAAACTTTGAATGCATCATTTCCTCCATTTCTCGGAACTTATCGCGGAATCTAGGCCCACTAGGACTCGGCGGGATTTCTGGTAAATCAAGCTCTCTCAGGGGTGGAAGCCAGCCCACACTACTCGATGTTATCACTCTGCAGGATTCGACAATGGATTTGTCTTCCTCAGTCTCTTCGAACTTTTCCAATCCTGCTATTTTCCCCAAGTCTTCTTGAGTAATATGATCCCTGAGGGTCAATCCTTTCCCTTCCCCCCTTTGCCCTTTCAAATGAAAAAGAACTACCAATGCAAAAAAATGAAATGAAATGAACAATTGCTACTTCTTTATTAAACTACACCGAAAAGAAAGTCTGTAAAAAACAAGAGCCAACCTAAAACTTAACTACCCCTTGCCCTCCCACTAAACCCTTCTTTCTATCCAAAAAAGGAAGAGTGCACCAAAAAAATCCAGAAAAAACTCCGCAACTTACGCTCTCATTGCAGCGGCACCTGTTAAAGTGGCGGCAAGAAAGAAAAGACCAAAAAGAAGGTTTTTTTAATACCTCTGACGAACCGAACCAAGCAGTCTGATCTTCCTTGCCCGTCCCCCTCTTCTGTCAACCGTTGAAAGAGCATAGCCCAGGAATGAACCATATCGATCCAAGGTTGCAAGGAAAGAAGAAAGGTAAACCAGACCATACGAACCTTCTGATGAAGTTAATCAGAGAGGACGGTTAGGTTCTTTGTTGCCTCATCTGCTTAGCTTATAGAATTACACGGTTTATCACGATAGACATTCCAATCAATGGTTGGACGATCAATACCATCGAACTATTCCATTCCACTGCTGAATGATGGAAACGGAAGCTTTTTCTTACTGATGGACTGATCCTGGGAGTTCAGACTGACGGTTAGATGGTTGTTCGCTTGTGTGCTTATTTTCCTTCCCCACTCAAAAACAAGTGTTATAGAATGTTCTTCAATTCAAATAGGTATGATCCCGTCCATCCTTCCAGAGCTAGGCACCTGCTTCAGAATGAGAATCTTCGACAGAGATCGTGCCTTCAGTTTAGCAATCAATTAGATCCATACTGACTTAGCTTGAAGCATGGCTTGCCGTTTCGAGGCTCGATGCTACTCTTGGGAACATTATTGATACATCGACTTTCAAGCATCTCGTAGTTGAGCAGTACTGCCATCAACAGTACCAAGATGGAAAGGGACTACTGAACATGGATAGAACGAGAGTTGAACTCGCATGTCTCTCTTTTCCTGTTAGTTAGGAAAGAAAGCCGATATAAACAGCTCCATATTAGCGAATTCCCTCTGACTACTCTTCCCAGGCTGGTCAAACTATAGGATTCCCATTCACTTAGTAAACTTATTGGATAGACGGGTCAACCACTTGACCGAGGGGAGTAAGGTTCGTCACCACAGTCCCGATAGAAGGTCGAGTTTAAAAACAAACCGAAGACAAAGCAACAAATGAAAGGAAGGACGGCTCGCTTCGCTTTACAACCAGGGCGGGTCTCGCTGCCGGATCAATGCGCAGGACGCACGATCTACAAACAACAATAGAGAGAGCCAACCAAGAACGAAAGAACCTAGAAACAAACCCGCGAGCGAATACCAAACAGAGTAAGAAGGAGGAAGGGCCGAAGGCGGCTTACTAAGCGAGAAGGCTCCAAGCAATAACGCATTAGAAGGGAGCTTGCTACTTTGCAACCTAAGTGGTATAGCTAAGCTTACTCATCAAGGGCCGATAGATAGAGCTGCTCTTGTTGCTAATGGAGAAAGATTGGAGTGAAGTTTAGTATGCTTTCTAAGAGCAGAGGAGGAAAAGAATGAAGGTGTGGGCGGGAAGGAGGAGGCAAGGCCCCCTCAATGTGTATTCGACTACTCATTACGGAACCACCGATTGATCCGATTAGACTTCCCGCGGGGTAGCGCGGGGAACTTGCTGAATCAACTCCTTGGAATCGGAGGCCTGACTGAGGGTCAATCCAATGGTAACCTCAACCTAGGAATGCTTGTTTCACTTCCTTGACAGAGCCAACTGAGATGCTCTATCTCGATGTTGACCTAACATGGATTGATTCTAAATTATGAATCAAAAATCCTGATCTCACAAAGGATCCACAATAGCTGTGTGTACTCGAGGACTCTTAGGGAAAGAAAAGCACTTTTCTCTCTCAGCAGTTAGACTGGCTATGGGTGGGTTGGTTATATACTGCGCCTTCCTTCTTCGAACCTTTTGGTATGTATTGCCCCCTAACTATAGATCAGATCCACTGGACCAGAAACTCAATTCCGCACTGCTGCTGAGTCGTCGGACTTATCCACCTTAGGGATTCGTGGAATTTCCATTTTTGAATTGCGTTGGGGGAAATCTACCAAAGCTAGGCAGATAGATAGACTCCTTTCCCGCTGCTAAGGGAGAGCAAGAAACTAAATCAAATGATTGTTTTTTTCACCAGCGCCCTTTTTTTGCGGGTACTAAGAGTCCTCTCACTACCAACCAGCAGACATCATCATCTGGCTGGGTCTTGCCGGTATCAACAACGAGAAAGAAGAACCAAATGGAAACAACAACTAACTATGGCTCTTGGCCCAGACAACGTCCTAGGCGTAGGGGAGATCAAAACAAGAAGTCACGCCTAGACGACGACGCCCGTCCTGGGCTGCAGTAAGTAGATCGAGAGGTCGTTCCGCCCCTTGTCCCCGAAGATGGGTAATATGTTCTCATACAATGTTGCTCCAACTTTTTTCTAGAGGGCCTAGCTGGCGAGCGATCCCAGTCCGCGGCAGAGAACAAGACAGCAAGCGAGCGTACCTTTGTTCGCTTCTTTTCCACCAAGCACAGAAGTTTAAGGAGAACTGTAGGTCGGTGGCTACCTAAGGAAACTCCGATTCAATCCGCCCCCGGCTGGGAGGCATCTACCTCATCCCGATCACAAGGAGAGGTTCACCATGATGGGGGGTCAGGTACTTTAATTCTTTGCATTCCGGAAAGAATGAAATGCATAGGGGACCATCCTTTTTTTGCGGCATGCTCTCTGATTTATGGATTCGCAGGGGGCCGAGGGCCAACCTTAGTTGACTGACAATGACAAAGGCTTGCGAAACAAAGTAGCGCCTTTGAAATGGAATCTTAATTAACTATCAGTGGTGCGAAGCAGCTTAGCCCTCGGGAGCTAAAGGCTATACCTTTGTAAGCGAACTGTGGTTCTTCTATGTAGGGTATTCCTCCTTTACTCTCTTAATTAACGTCGAGCTAAGTGACTTTGTGTAGCGTAGTAGAATGAAGGCTACGTACGCACCGACACTCTCTTATCCCTAAGCCTCTTCGCTAACTTGCTCGCCTACAAAAATGAGTAGGCGAGGCTAGGCAAACTCAGCCGCTGACTTTGACTGTACTGTAGTAGACTTTCTAGCCTTTTATTTTAGAACCCTTTCTCATGTTCTTTCATCCATCAAGTAGGCGAACCGTCAGGTCCTTAGTAGCGTAGACAAAGAAGAAGAGCCGGTGAAAAAAAAGAAAGCTAGAATTTCCAATAGTGAGACCAGCTTGACAAGCTACCTTTCCTCTTGATATGAGGTGCGAAGAGAAACATCTCTTTTTTATGACTTCCACTTCTCGATCCCGGCCCGGAAAAGTGGCCGACCCCTTGATGAATGAAAGAAAGGGTTTATGAGCCCTAGCCGTGTAAGCCCACACCTGTGTAGAGTAGATCGTTCAACACCTGCGGCACAAACCCATTTTCGACCAATTGGTCCATATATCATAGGCGACCGAACGGCCGCCCCCCGTCTTACTAGACCAACCTGCTATAATTATTCCATAAACACCTAGCGAAGATATGGCAAACAAATAAAGTAGCCCTATGTTCGGATCTGACAATACCATAGCATAATCAAAAGGTACAACGGCCCAAGCGACCAGACTTAACATAAATGTAGCCACTGGAGCCATTCTAAAAAGGGAGAAATTAGCACTACTTGGTGAAATAGGTTCTTTTAGAATCAATTTCAAACCATCTGCTAGAGGTTGTAACAATCCGAACGATCCCACTACATCAGGACCCTTTCGACGTTGCACAAAAGCCATTACTTTATGTTTAGCTAGCACTAAAAAGGCTACTCCTAGTAGAAGTGGTAGAATTAAACAAAGTATTTCCGCTGGAACAGCTATGTACGTTTTTTATTTTCTATTCACTCATGATCGGGCCTGACCTGGTCGACCCGATCAAACTATTTCACTGATGATCTGGCCTGGTTGACCCAATCATGATATTGAAGGATGGGACCTTTTATTGAAAAACTCCGGATCCCGAGAAGTTTTGAAGATGGTGCTCCTGTTACGTTACTTCGAATGGAATCCTCACTTGACTAAGCATAAGCGAAAACGTGGCTGAGACTAAGCAATCCCCTTTCCTAGTGGTTGAGTCATGATCAGAAATATTGCGAAAGAAAGTGAAATGTCCTATCGTCGTCCCAATTTGGGTAATCCACGATGTCTCCATTTTATGTATCCATCTTGACTCGTTTTTGGTGTATCGATAGTTTGTTGTATTACACTTTGAACTAACCTAGAGGCCGTGCTTAGGCGAAAATCGATATCAATGAAGTAATCCCGAAACTCTAGAAATCGTGAAGAATTTATTCCATTTTGTTAAATATCGCGAATATAGTGGAAAAAACTCTAGAACATTCCTTTGAATGGAATTGTCCATTGGGTTCGACTTGTTGTTCGACAAAATAGAAAGTTGTCTCTCGTATGTTGTTGTAAGGTGATTCATTCATAATATTTCTTATGTGCGGTTTCAAGATGTTAAAAAAGTAGATTTGGAAATCGGCTTTTGAGGTCCATTATGTGGACTTCATCAATTTGTGAATTATGGACTTGGCGGTAGTGGTCAATACTAACTGCACCGTCTAAATGCTCCCTGACCAAGTTTGCGTACTCGTCAGGGTTGAGTTGAGGGGGCAGCCCGTGCACTAATTGGGCTTCGAGGTGGCTATACGCGAAAAAAGCTCGCTTTCTACTGAGGCCTGTTCTGTCCTAAACTGTTCCAGAATGTTATTTGTTTCATAGGAAGATTCCAAAAGCACATTGATGCCGAAAGAATCTTCGGAACCGGTGGAGAGGCTATTCTGATTGAAGGCTAGACAAATAACATGACTGAGGTATGTAAATAAAACCTGTGAAATAGCTATATAATATGATCTAAATATAGAAGAATACCAAAGATAATGGATTGCAAAATAAGCTTTTTAGCTTTCTTTTTCTTTTGTGCGCGCTTTTCGCCTGCCTTCCCGACCGCGGATAGGCTACGGGGCTTTGCACTTCGGCCCCATTGTGTGAATACCACATCAAGGTGACAGGATTCAAACCTATGGCCCTCTGTACCCAAAACAGATGTGCTGACCAGACTGCGCTACACCTCGTCTCCCCCTCATAACATATGGATCTACCCGATCCATAAAGAAAAGAACCATCGCTTTTAGGAAATTTTGACAATTCTCTTTCACTTGCATTTTCTTTCGTGAAGGCTCGCTCTCATTCTTCTTACATCTTGCCCTTTTTTCTTGAGAATTGTATCTGTGGCTACTGCTGTTTTGCCAGTCTGTCTGTCCCCAATAATGAACTCTCGCTGACCGCGCCCTATAGGGATCATTGAATCGATAGCAGTAAGCCCTGTTTGAAGAGGTTCATATACGGAACGCCTGGAAATTCTACTTGGAGCAGGAGATTCAATTAAGCGAGATTCGGAAGCTACAATTTCGCCTCTCCCATCAATAGGTTTAGCCAGAGCATTTATAACATGACCCAAGTTATATACGCTCACAGGTATCTGAGCAATTCTTCCTGTTGCTTTTACAAAACTTCCCTCTTGATGCTAAACCATAGCTCTAACTGAGTCAAATTCCACAATTTCTAAGAACGATATGTTTTTTTTTCATTTTCCCCTGTGAAAGCTTCTCTCAATCCCTCCCTAGTCCTTTCTTTCCTGGGCACAGGCTTACCTGGTTGACCGCCCACATTCATTCATTGTTCGTTCTGTTGTGGAATTGAACCACAGAGCTAGCGCAATTGGGATTTAGAGTCCCATGCGTGAAACTAAAGAGGATTTTCAGTCCTCTGCTCTACCAGCCAGAACCTAGAAGGACACTTCACACCCGATTTGACACAGCTAGACTGGAAACACTGCTTGTCAAGAGCAC